>NC_041395.2:75274634-76747134 GCF_900747795.2 Erpetoichthys calabaricus
ACCTGGCCGAGACGGTCCTCGGTTTATGTCCCAGTTGGGATGCCCATGTAATGAATGGATGAGGGACAAATGTATATTTTGAACTTTTCTTCCCCCAGCACAAGCCCAGTCTGGACACTTGCAGGGTTGCTTGGGAATTGTAGTATCGAAGGCCGACCCTGTCAGGGTTCTTGGTTGCTGCAGGTGTGTGAAGAACTGACCTCTATATTTCAGGGAGCTTCCGTTTGACCCGGAAATGCTTCCAGCATTCAATGCCTTGACACCGGAAGTGCTCCCAGAAATAGGGCGGTTCCCAGGCAACCCTGTGGGCCTCCAGCTGGAGTAACACTGTCACCTCTCATGCTTGGAGACAAACTGTTCAAAATTCCCATTTGTCCCTAGTCCATCCCGAGTGGGACAGAAACAGAGGACTATCCCAGCTAAGTTACGCCTCCATTCTTGTCTATCTATTATGGCCTCCCGGCTGGGCAGGAAATCAACCTCAACCCTAGTGGGGATATCCATCCATCCAGTCTGACACTTACATTGTATATACATGCATACATACATTTGTTATCTCACAATGTTTGTTCTTATCATTGACTGTTCAGAAAGCTTACAACATTTGGGTAGCAGCTATCCATAAATCTACTGCCACTAGTGCCAATGCCCCTGTAGCGTATGCCAGAAGGAAGGATGGAAAGAAGCAACTGTGGATGGCTGAGCCCTTTCATCATACTGTTTGCCTTTCTAAGAAAGTGAATATTTTATACGTCCTAAAGAAAAGGCAGCTGAGCACCGGGAATATTCTGTGCTATCTTCAGCACCATCAGCAGGGCTTTATGATCAAAGGGAGAACAGCAGTCTCCACATAGGCAGGGCACTGAAGGTGTGAGGCAGCTGCTTGCACCACTGTGCTACCATATGCATGTTACCAAGTTTTGCTTATCCTTATAAAACAAACTACCCAAAGGAGGGGCTGGGGTTGCCTAGAAAGCTTGCATATTGTAATCTTTTTGGTTAGCCAATAAAAGGACTCATTGTGCTTGACTTCTTATTGCATCCACAATGGCTACCACGGTACAACATCCTCACCATTTCTAAAACATAAATGTATAAACTCTACAATAATTACAAATACATTACATTTAAATTAAACAACACAATTAAGTGTATAAAAAGCATAAAATACAAAACGTAATAACACCATTTAGTTTTTACAACAAAATATAGTTACATCTACTCATACTGCGACCCACATTATGTGTGAGTCCACATGATAAGGAGACATAGAACCTACAGTAGCAGTGCCACAGATTCATTCTTCCCTCCTTGCTGTGATTGCAAAGGTTGTGCTTCTGTGGCTAATGCTGGTATTGTTTACAATTGCAAATGAATTTTGCTCAGCTATTGGAAATTCCAAGAAGGTTCTACATCAATACTGTAATTGAACTTTTGCTTTGCTGCAGCATTTGGCTTTAAGATCTTCCTGCCAAAGTGAGAACAAAAATAAACTCGTATAGGCTTCTGGTGGAAAACTTCAGTCATCGGGCTTCTTTTATAAACATTAACATAATGTTAGGTAAATGTTTCTTTAGTAGCTTAGTACACATACTGTAAAGCTTAGGAAAACCATCTGCATTGCAAGTTTCAAACTGTAGTTAAACTGGAAATCAATCTGACGGTATGGTCTGCGTATCTGCTGTGTGGTCTTCCAGTGTAAATGTGACTTTGATGTGACTTCCTTAGGCATAAGCCTGAAGAATCCTCGGAGAATGAAACCTGTGTTCCATGAAATGCGTAATTCATTAGTCCCCATTGAGACACATCAGTTAATCAAAAAAAATCCTTAGAAACATTTTGTGCTGTATTCAGTCTGACCTGTTCTAGAGTTTCACTTTTTTTATTAGTTTCTACATTCATTAGCTCATCTCAGAAGAATATTAAGACAATCTGGTTACTTAGACTGTGGGATAAATTACATATTGACTACATCAATGAGTATTTCGGGGACTCATGAATTTAATTTAAAATGGATCTGTGAGGCACGGTGTCCCCTTTTTATGTTTCTCAATGAAATTTTTTGCATTCCTTAATGATGACCCACTTTGATTCTAATTACAAAAGAGACGTGCCTGTTAAGGTTAAAGGGAAGGCGCTAAACAGCAGCAAATGGACAAGAAATATAAGTGGAGTCTGAAAAGTACATTCTAAAAAATATTGTTAAAATTATACTATATATGGATTTTGATGAGGAAAAAGCTACAAAATAACTTTATAAAGGCCTATGAAGCATCATGGGTAAATGTCTTTTATGTGCCCAATGAATATTAATTATTCTTTTATTGTTATTTTTGATTACAATACATAACATAAACAATCATCTGGAAGACCAGGCTAGTCTTTTGGGTTGGACAACTGGGGTGGCCAGCCTGAATCCGATGCTTGTGAGTGCACCCAGCCTGGCAATGCACCTTACTTCTCTGTTCAGAACATGATTACCTTTCAAAATTTTCTCTTTCATGATATGCCAAGGATTACACTGTTGCATTTTTTTCCTATAAGCCCTGGTAAAGGAATACATCATACAAGTCAATGCCAGCATTTCATCAGGGATGTTTGCTTGTGAGCCTGGCTACCCTCTGTGTGTCTGGTCCATGTGTTTGTGCAGTGAGAGTGCTGTTCTGGTCTTTGGCTCCAAGCTAAAACCATTTCAAGCTGGAATGTCTGCCTGCACCTCATGCTGCCGGGACGGGCGCTAGTAACTGCTGCAAATACAAATGAAGTCTATTGGAGAGACGCTTTTAACTGCCACTTTATTCTATTCTCTCCTTTATGGTCAACCGGCCATATGTTTTGTTAGAGTTCTGACAAGACGGAGGTTAGCTACTTAGTCTGAGCTGATTGTTTGAACAAACGTGTAGTAACACCAAGTTCTGGTATACCCTGATGTGTGTCATTAAACCCGATCAATACCTCATCCTCATCTTCATCATCACTGGTGTAACAGCCACAGGTTTCCTACACTGTCCCTGGTCTTGATTGTCTTTTGGGGTTAGATCTAAATCAGTAAGATGATTAATAACTTAAGAGATAAAATTCTACATTTTAATTTTGTTCGACGTTTGCCTGGCCCAGTGTGCTAACATTTATTTAAATTTACTGGTAAACATGGCACACATCTGCTGTTGATGGGATGAATTGTAATGTTTAATAAGTATCCTTAACATTAGAATCCCTGAAGTCTACGAAAAAACTCGTAGTCCCAGCCCACCTTAAATTCTTTTGCACCTCTCCATCAGCATTTATTCTGTTGTAAATGTGTCGATTAGCATAAGCAACAAGCAGACTGCTATCCCATCCCCCCACCGCCAGGGCTCAACTCGGCAAAAACTTCTTCCAGCTCAAGCCTTCTTTATCTGTGTGTGATGTCCTGTGAGTTGTATTGGGTAAATAATATATTGTTATTTGGAACACATGCATTTCATGTGTGTTCCATGTCTACAAAGATCTATGTAAGTGTAGGATGGCATACCTAAAAGACAAACATTTTTCATGTTTTAGTACTAACGACAAAATTTTGACATGAAGTGTATAAAGTGTGAAGACTGAAGTCCAAATATTAAATAAACACTTTCACAAAAGGTATGAGTATGCTGATCGACACATTTACAAAACAAAAGATGCTGAATGGAGAGGTGCAAAGGGATTTAAGGTGGGCCGGGATTACAATCTTTTTCATAGGCTTCAGGAATTCTAGTGTTAATGGATATACCTCATTGAACCTTTTATTTTCATGAGTTGATAACAAAAAGTGACTTCAGAATTACTTTTCAAACAGCTGTGCGTCATGAAAGAGTGAGAAAGTCTAGATTATGAGGATTTAGTAGGAGGGTTCAGTGCTGTGAAAGTTGGGAAATTAAATAAAATAAATGTAATTTGCAGGAATAATCCTTTGTTATTTTGCATAATTGGTAGTGATAATTAAATGGCATCAACAGTACAGAGTAATGGGGATCATGGAAGAGAGGTGAAGTAGAGAGTGCAGGCAGGGTGGAATGGGTAGAGAAGAGTGTCAGGAGTGATTTGTGACAGACGAGTATCAGCAGGAGTGAAAGGGAAGGTCTACAGGACGATAGTGAGACCAGCTATGTTATATGGGTTGGAGACGGTGGCACTGACCAGAAAGCAGGAGACAGAGCTGGAGGTGGCAGAGTTAAAGATGCTAAGATTTACATTGAGTGTGACCAGGATAGATAGGATTAGAAATGAGTACATTAGAGGGTCAGCTCAGGTGGGATGGATAGAATACAAAGTCAGAGATTCGAGATTGCGTTGGTTTAGACATATGCAGAGGAGAGATGCTGGGTATATTGGGAAAAGGATGTTAAAGATAGAGCTGCTACGCAAGAGGAAAAGAGGAAGGCCTAAGCGAAGGTTTATGGACGTGGTGAGAGAGAACATGCAGGTGACCAGTGTAACACAGCAAGATGCAGAGGACAGGAGGATATGGAACAAGATGATCCGCTGTGGCAACCCCTAATAACTGATAATTAAATAACACACTGTGAAAAATATATTTTCTCTAAATAATGCATAACAAGTGACATTTTCTCATTTTTGTGGTGTAGAAGTTTAGAGAAGTTATCATATAAATATATACTTTATATATGGCCATTAGGTTTGGAGTTTGCACGGGTTGAGTTGTCCTGCCCTGCTCCCTTCTAGGGAAGCCCCGTTAATAACCCTGATTCTGTTCAATCAGGTCAGCAAGTTGGCCACTAAATTTACTTCTTTTACTTATGCAATCTTTGGCCATCATTTAGAGCAAATCACATCTTCCTCATTTCATCCTTAGTCACTTGTATACCTGTCTTATTCCTCCATTTATGTTGCCTTTTTCACTGTACCGCTACAATAGTGCACTTCTACACTCAGTCTACCTTTCTCTGCACCCCCAACACATCTCAGTGTGTCTTTTACTCCAACTGGTTACCTAATATTTCTTACAATACCAAGAGCATACAATGGTGGCACTGATGTACTGTTGCAAGTGGATCAGACACTGCTCATGCCTTCTCCTTTTACTCCATACCCATTCTTTACTTTCAGATTTCAAATGCAGACTCCAGGGGTCTTATGTATACAACCTTGCTTCGATTCCATTCTAAAATTTTGCCTACGCTCAAAAGGCAAGAACAATGAACGCACAAAAAAAAAATCAGAATTATAACAAAGATGTGGCCAGTAAGGGGAGGCAGTGAGCCTCAAAACCGCAGACACAACATAACAACATTGTCACTTTTTTAAATAACATGATTTTAATTGTAAACAGTACTTTTACAAGGTTTGTCTCCTAACAGTTGGACATGATTCAACAAAATTATATTCCTCTCCTTCCACTCCTCCCAGACAAGCCTTGTCCACCTCTTCCAGACTCTGACTGCTCTAGTGAGGTGAGATGGCTCCTTTTATGTTGGACCCAGCAGTACTTCCGGTGTCACAGCATTGCATGACAATAGTACTGCTGGGATATATAGAAGCTAAACAAAACAGGCAGGTCCTCACCTGGCAGTGCCCTTCCATACCAACAGGGCCGCCCTTCTGAATTACAAGTCCCAGCCAACCTTGCAGGTATCCAAACTGAGACTAAGCAGGGCTTCTTCCTAAAACACCCGCTCCCAAATCCTCCAGTCCGTGCACTTTAAACTGCTGGGGTTTCAGAGAGAAAGAAAAAGAAACTGAACCAAAGACTTGATGGCAAAAAAAAAAAATAATAAATACATTTATGTTATCCATTCAGGAGCTCAGCAGCACAAAGTAACAGAAACTTGATTAATTTCTACATTGTGATGACCAAGGTGACAGTAGAGACAGAAAAGCACTCACAAAGACCACCACAGTTATTGGGCTACACAAGTTTGAGAAGTTTCTGTGTCTGCTACGATATCATTCTGTCATTTTGAATATTGCGTCACAGTATTGCATAACTACAGCAAAGTGAGATTAGATAAGCATTGTGGTCTATGGGTATATAACGTGTTAAAATAATGCTGCTATTTTGTTATGGCATGTTTGCATTTCCAAATTGACATTAGTGTGAACTTTCTTTAATCATTTGTTGATATCTGCAGTCAGAAGGTGGATACTGTGCAGCCTCCTCCATGATTCTTCTGGTGTCTTTAGGCATATTTACTAATTTTTGTGTTGTTTTGTCCTGAAGTCTGCATCTCTTGTGCATCTTCATTATTAACTCTCATAACTGCAGTCCTTTTCACCTTCTTTTGACGGGGTGTGACTTGTCATATATTTCAAACGCATATTTTCACAACCATGGCTGCCAACTCTTTCAACCTTACATCAACTACTCCACTCTCAGAGCACATACAGCACCTGTGTAAACATATCGTTCACCTTTAGCACTCGTCCATTGGTGTCTTTGAATGCCAAACTATTATCTGATGTTACAGAAAGGGTTTTTTCCCTTGCAACAGTTTATGTTTATTTTTAACATGTGCAATGTCATCTCCACACACACGACACACATTTATGTTTAATTATTTTTTTTAGATGACATTTCAACTGCAGAGCACCATTTCTCTTTGCAGTTCAAAATCACCGCCCCTGCTATGAGCTCCACCTCCATGAAGCATTGGATTGGTTCAGAAATGTGATACTCAGTGAACCTTCTAATTTCCCCAAAGCAAAACTAACTCATGGTTGTCTCCTGACATATAAATGTATATGTCTGGTTCAGAAAGACCCACAAACTCTGTCTTCCTCACACAGATATCACACATGCATTTTGAGAGGTTCTGCCTGAATGTTAATGTACTTTGTTGTTTATTATTACCGCTCTCAGTGGGTTTTACCCTTGTTTATTCATTTTCTTTGACAGTAGTCATTCATACTGTGTGTAAGAGAAGCATTAATCCATCCCATTACAACAAAGCTGATTGCTGTTGATAAGATTGTAGCAGCATAAGTGATTGGAGCTGTTGATTCTGTAATACCTGTGGAGCACAAAACTCATTTCATCGCCATTGTTGGTTGCATAACATCCCAATAGGCCTGAATAATTTTTGTGCCTTGATTCAAGGCCATAGTGTTTACTGTATAATCGTTTTGAAAGTCAAGATAAGCTGCTGTGACTTTTCAAAACCTGCTGTCAGTTTTAAGATTAGAAATGTGCTAATAAGTTAACTCTGAGTAATGTAAAATAGCATAACATAACATACTATTTACAAAGGGTGCCCAGGGATCTCTTATGACTACAGAGAGCCAAACATTAACGCTGGGGTCTGCGTAAATTACTTACATTTCACCCCTTCTTAGATGGGTAGCACACCTAGTTCTTAAATAATGTGGCAACACCATGTCATCAGTTTTGCAACGGGAAAAGTGACCACAGAGCCAAAATATGACATGAAATTAGAATGGTACAGTGAAAAAATATTCAGGTTATAAATTTAATTCACGTAACTATCATGATCGTATTTTGCTGCGATGAGGTGTTCCTTAGGGATCAATAAAGTATATCCTCTCTATCTATCTATCTATCTATCTATCTATCTATCTATCTATCTATCTATCTATCTATCTATCTATCTATCTATCTATCTATCTATCTATCTATCTATCTATCTATCTATCTATCTATCTATCTATCTATCTATTGTGACCATTAAGGGGGATCTCAAACACCAAATCAAGTCTTGGTTTCAAAATAGTTTTTTTATTAGGCACAATATCTTTCTACTTTTTAACCCAGGCCCAGGAGTCATTCCGGCATGTTAGTGCCATAGCTATTGAAGCATATCTGGGTCAGGCAAGACCTCTGTTTGACAGGGGAAGCTCACCACAGCAGCTCCCACTTGTGGCCTCCAAGTACCCCAATAGGGTTGCCCTCCAGAACTACAACACCCATGCAGCCCTGAGGGTGTCTAAACAGGAGTCTATGCCAGAGGGATGCTGCCCCCTACAGTGTACTGGGGTACACACGGCCTCAAAAAGAAGTCTCCCTCTGTCTGTCCTTAATACCATCCTCCTGACTGGGAAAAAGAACAGTAACCAACCCGGGCAGCATGGCTGTCCATCCATGCTGTCCATCAATTGTGGTAGGCTCCTGGCTGGGTAAGGGAACAACCTCTGTCCTGACCAGGATGCCATTCATCCCCGCCTTCCATTGCATTATCTAGCAATTATCTAGTCTGGAGGACCCTATAGCTACTCTACAGTCCTCCATTAATATATTAAGAACTCATATACTAAACAATTGCCAGCCACAACTGTACTGGAATGATTGATATATTGTCTAGATTAGGTTGTGATGCTCAGGGAGGCAGAATTAAAAATGTGAAGAAGGCCAGCAAATTGAGTAGTGGATTTTAACTTAATGTTAACAGAGTTCAGCTGGCAATTCTAAAAATATGGGCACAAGGCAGGGTGTTTTGAAAGCAGTTTAAAAAGTTACCAAGAACTAAAATTATCAGTCTTGTAATATTTTGAGTACAGAACAACACATTTGACAGTTATACCACAACCTTCTCTAGCCCGCGTAATCCAGTTCAGGGTGACGGGGGACCATACTTTGCCCTGATAGCACTGGACACTCTGGAGTAAATGTCTTCCACTGCAGAGCCCACTCACTCACACACACATTTCCTCTGACAAGGAGCCAACTTAGAACTGCTCGTTAAACTGACATGCATGTCTTTGGGATGTGGGATGTTGAGAGCTTATAATTTGTTTTTGATATGCATCTGTTTTGACTGTAAGATTTGAGATAGCCTTCAACTGACATCAGTGAGGATTGTATTCTGATAAGGCTTTTGTGATATTGGGCTTGTGTAAGAGTTTTAATAATTAATAATTATTATTAATAATTTGAGTTACACACGTGCTTTACCTTTTGCTTTCAGTTGTTGTATTCCAGGCTCTTAGATGTTTTCTTAACTCTTTGAGGGCTGAATATTTTCTTCCAAAAAACTTAGTTTTCTGAAAAGCACACAAAGCAATGGTTCCACACATAAATCAACATAAAACGTCTGTTGCTACGTGCTGTGGCTGCTTTTGGTGTATGCTGTGTAACTCTTGTGGCAATGGCTGCGTGGGGGCGCCTCGATGGTCAGGAGGAATGCACGGTGGGCTGGCTTCCTGGTTGTCTTTGCACAGCAGATGGGTGGCGGTGGCAGTCAGAGTGTGACGCAATATACAATATAATACAATTTTTTTTTGTATAGCCCAAAATCACACAAGAAGTGCAGCAATGGGCTTATATAGTTTGTACTTCTTGTCATCATAAGTGGTGGTCCTCCCAGGTGAACGCTGCTGTAGATGTATCAACAACACAAACATGTTCAACACTACAATCAATTGGGGACTATCAGCTGATGCTGAAACCCCATTTTCGATGTCCATCTCCTGATCACTAGCTCAGTACAGCTTGTTTCAAGAAGTAAGGCACTATAGTTTACAGTATGTGCAATTTCACAGGTTTTAGGTTCTATGAAAAGGGGGAAAATGGAAAAACTTCAATCTTTCTATATTCACAGGAATACGTCACATAATGAGCTGGACCCTGCCTATGAGACAGAAGTTTTCTGTTCCCCTGTTTAATAAAGTTGAAAATGAAAAGCTTTTGTTAGGGCTAAAGACTCCCAAAATACATTTACTGAATTATTGCTTTCTGTTATAGTAATACCTGTGTCTAGAAAATACATATACTGACACGCATGGGTGTTGTTTACTCTACACTGTCCTCTAACTCGTACATGAGTTTGGCAGTTCTGTCAGGTTTCCTTTGATGACTCAATGGTTGAAGGATCGTCTATTTCTAGTTTTCTGATCCAAAACTTTCAGTAACATTGTTACAGTTCTGTGAGCACTCAGATGGCTCTTGGCATTTCAGTTTCTTGTCTCTGTTGAACTCACTATGTGGCTACAGCTTTTCTGTGGGGTTTAAGAAGGAGATATCTTAACTTCATCCAGGCATATGTAATATTAGGTTTATAACAAACTGTTGTGCAGTAAGTCAGGCTGATTCTTTCAAAACCATTCAAAAGTAAAGAGCAGTCAGACGTGTACACTGTATGTCTGTTGTGCACAGACGCAGGACAGTTTAAGGAGAGTAAACTTTTAGGAATCTCTTCAGTACTTTACTAAGCTCCTCTCTTGAGTTTTTTTTAAAGGTGGTGTCTCTGGCCTGTTCAATGAATCTCTGCTTCACTGTGGCCATAATAAGTCTGACATGGCTGTTATTGATGCACCAAGTTGCTCCTCAGACCTTGCAAACTTTAATTCTTGGTTCTATCTGGGCCTTCTTTTTCCAGCAAACTTTGTGTACTAAAAACCTTGACAGAGGTCACTTGATAGTAGCCCAGTTAACTCTGCTTCTCCCATTTTTAATTACCAGATGTTCACAATGTATATGCATAGGGGCCTTGTGACAATGCAGGTTCGATACATGCTCCCATCATCTCAACGTAGCAAGGGGATGGTGCAAAAGTGCAAGGTGCTTTTATTTAAAATCCAACAAAAACAAGGTGTTCAAAATAAAGTGCAGTGCATTCAAAAACGTCTTCAAATAAATAATCCATAAAAATAGTTGTGAAACGTGGAGGTTAAAAAAACAAATAGAAAAATCTTCTAAAAACAATGAGGTTAAAATAGCACAGGAAGCAATCCTTTAAAAACACAAGCCCAGTGTCTTCTTTTTACCATGGCGACTCCCCTGCTACTCCCATCTGGGCTTCTCAACAGGAGAGTCGCCTACCTGCAGGAACAGCTGCCTTTCACTCTGGTCCAGTAGCCCTCCAATCCCTGGCTATGTCGGGCTCCACGTCGGGACCGAGACTTGGGTTATTTCCCCAGCGGCCAAGGCGCTTATGCTGGGGCTAAACCAGCCCAAAGCCTCCTCGACTCCCGCTCCTTTCTACTGGTCACTCCAGCTACTTAATCGCTCAGCTGGAGCGACCGCTTCCTTCAGCCCCACCGAGTGTCGGCCAAACACTCTCCTTGCGGGCTCACCTCCCAGCTGCCTGCTTTCTCTCATTCGGGCCTGTTCTTGCTCGCTTGCTCACTCTCCTTCTTCCTTACACCAGCTCTCTCCACCTGCTTCCTGTCTTCTCTTGCTACCTCCTGTTCTCTTCTGTCTTTCCTTTTCTTTTTTTCTCTCCTTTCTTTCTTTTTTCTCCCCCCTAGCCAACTCACGCTTCTATTTTATTAAGAGGGCATGGCAGTTGTAGCAAATTAGCAGCCCCAGGAACAATCACGGATGTGGGCAGTCTCTCACCTGTGCACTTAGGTGAGAAACGCCCACACCGCAAATCGCCCTGAGAACTGCTTCAGTCACACAACCACCACACCTCCTCGCTAAGCCACGAGCGCGATTATTTATTTTAAAACGGGCCTTTTGAATGGGAGCTGTGGACCCGCTATACCATAGTCCTATGGCTGATTGACTGGGTGGGTGATAGTGTGGTGTGTGAAATGCAGTGCTTGTGCTATGCAAGCTTTGGGCAAAATATGCTTCACTAGGGAAAGCTAATGGCATTGACAAGATTGGAGTGCCCACAAGCAGACATGGAAATTAGAATTAGCTGTAAAAATGAATTCCAATATTCTTTCACAACTAACAAGACAATAGCCAATAGGGAAAGTTTATCATTTTATTATGCAGCTGTGTGGAAGTGGAAGCAGAATAATGCAATTAAATATAGTTAATTCATCCTGATGTTGGTGAAAAAAAACAGATATTAAAATTTTATTTTGAGAAGAGTTCAAGTTGGAATATGAAATCTGTTACTTTCTTTAACACTGATGAATAATAAACATTCAGTGTTAAATCAAGTAAAGGTAACATTTTCTTGGCTTGGAGAGGAACGTGGACTGATGAGGGGGGTTACACCTTATATAGCTTTTTCCTTTATTCCTGTTCCCAAGACAGAGAAAGTCCTGCCAGAGACAGATGCCATCACTTCCAATCCCCCCCAACTCCTCCTGTTCTGCCTCTGTCTCCATAAAAGACACCTTCATCAAAACAACAGTGTTACATGGACTAAAGCAGCACTAAAGGATGGAGCAAAAATTATCTTTGCATTTGAAACAGAGTCTACAATCCTGAACCACAAAATTCTGGCTGTAACCCCACATTTTTATCTTTTTTTTTCTTTTTACAGTGGCGTAGTCGGCAGGATTTGAAGTGATGTCAACCATCTTGGACAGGACTTGCTCTGTCCTGGGGAGAGCAAAGAAGAATTATATTTGTATAATCCCCTTTTTTAGTCCTACCCGGTGCATCATTAAATCAGTCCTTGTAAGACTGAGAAATCTCCCTTGTTTTACTATATACATGTATATACCAGTAACGGCATGCTGCATGATAGCGTGCAGTGAATACTCTTGACTTGACCATACTCTGCGCACGTACGCATCCATCGCACGGCTGCCCTACTGCCTGCTGCCGAGAGTTAATTCACAATAAAATAAAATAAAACTAATAATTCCAAAACTCTTTGCTTTTAATATAAAGCTGTAGTGCAGAGTTTCAGTGTAGTATATGTGCACCAAATTTCAGGCTACAGGTTATTTGATTTTTGACCTTGACCTAGGTTGATCTTTGTACTTGAAAGCGGATAGTAGACGTCACGTAGTATATGTGTACCAAATTTCAGGTCAATAGGTCAAACGGTTTGCGAGCTACAGGTGATTTCAAATCCTGGACAGACAAACGGACAGCCACAGTACCGTATTGTATAAGAAGATACTAGGGGGCTCTGCCACCTACTCGCTTTGCTCGCCATCTTGTGACTGAGTTGTTGGAAGGGTGTCGGGGTGCTCCTCCATTAGAGAAAGCGATTGTATTTAAAGAGATGGTATGCGGGGCGTTTGCTCCTTAGTTATTATCGACAGAAAATCAGTTACTTGAGTATTTCACTACAACTGTATATTTTAAATACCAAATGTAAGAGCCAATATTAGAAAGTTAATGCTTTAAGTTAAACTCATATTAGTGTTTGTTTAATTTGAATAGAATATAATTTCCTTTCATAGACATTGACTATGGTATAGCCTTCACTCCTTGTAAGTTAATATCAGATAGAACTTTCTTAGCTATATAACTGCAATACAGTGCAATACCAACTTTTTCTCTATTTTTGTGTGAACTGGTGTACTTTGAAATTTTACTAAAGCTTTTAAAAACAAAAATATTTTGTCTGTGGAATCATTTCAACGCGTCACCTATTGCCAGAATCCCACGAAGCAAACCAAAGCTGCAGAACTTTGGTAATTTTGGGTAAATGCAGCTACACCAATGAATAATAAAACATAGTAAAAAGGAAAAGTAAAAAAAGGAAAGGTAGAAGTAAAAAAGTTAAACGTAATAAAAAGTAAATAAAAAATTAAATTAAATTAACACCTTGTCAAAAACATTATTATGAGTTACTTTATCCTCTTTAATTCTATAAACGTTGCTTTTTTGCATTTTGTTTGAACAGCTGCATTTCATGCTCTGAACCTCCTCCCCTGGTTTTTGTTCCTTTCAAAGAAATAAGAAATCTGAAAATAATGCTTCAGGCCTCTGAATACAGCCATGTAAAACATCTATCAGCACATATGATTGAAAAGGATCATCATCATCTTCAGGTCACCAAGACAGCCCACTCCACGCTCAGTTGCCTTCCATTGTTAAATTTCTCTTGCGACTCCGCTTTGCTAGCCCTGTGTCGGCGCACAAAGATCTTTTTTTTATTTCTCTGAGTAAACCAGATTGTCTTATGGGGGCCATAGAGACTCCTTAAATGCCCTAGAAGGAATCTGTGCTCTGGCCAACACTCTAACAGCATACCAAAAATGGTTATTACTCGTGTTTGATTAGCATCTGGCTTGTCTGTGGGCAAACATATTTTGAGTTAAATGTTGCCCAGAACTGGCAACATCATTAGAATCATATTCTTCTTATTTGTACTTGGCACACGGTGCTAATTTACATCATCTGGCGGCAATTTCCTTCTTAGCATTTTCTTTTTACAGTTTGAATAGCTGGACTGCTGGCATTTGGATGCTTTCTGCTGAATTAACAAAGTGCCTTCTTTTTTATCTCTGCCCCATTACATCTGACAACTCAATTCACTTCGTTTACCCTTCAAGCTGGCTGCACTTAATTTGGGCTTAATCAATAGCGCACTGATTGTATGAAGCGATCGACACCTGCTTTTCTTGTATTTCAAGTAAAAAGGAAAAAATACATTTCTCATTTCAATATTCTCTTTGGCTTTGCTTCTATTTGGGAGGCCATTGTTTCATTGGGGGGAGCATATTGACGCTAATGCATGGTGATTTTTTTAATGAATTTACTGCGCCTCATCTTTATGTAAATGCCAGGCAGTGTAACATTAACTTTTAAGTACTGGAGATTAAAAATTAAAAGCCTGCTGCTATAATGTCTGCCTCTGGTTTACTGTATGGCCTGAAAAAGGGACATCAAATGTCAATGTCTTTGCCTTCTGCTGCACTGTTGAGAATTTTGGGATGGCATCTACCGTGACAGAACAGATGGTTTGCAAAATTAAGTTTGTTTTTTATGGGAGCCATGTGGCAAAGTGGCCATTGATGCGCTTCACCGGTCCAATTACTGGTTTGCTCATTGCTTTTCTACATGGCCTCTTGCAAATGTCTGTGACGTACACGTTAGGCTAGTAAGTGTGCCCCATTCAGAGTATGTTTTTAATTTTCATCCACCTCTACCAGGACACGCTTCCCAGAACTATAATTAAAAATGTGGACCCAGGAAAAAAATGGCTTGCTTTTTTTTTCGCACAATTCAAACTTCTGCATGTTTAAGTTGTCAAAAAAATGAATATTTTTTATATTGGGCATCCTACTAAGGTTTTTTGCCTTGAATAATATTTCTTATCTTTAATATTGCAAAAATAAAAAAAAATATAGAAGAAAAGGTATTTCAAATGAATCTCATTTCAGAGTCAGTGATGGAGAGGGAGGGGGGAAGAAGAAAGTGTGCAGATTCCTTGAAACACTTCAGGATTTGTGACAGATGACTTGTCAACACAATGATTTATTCTTTTCCAGCATGTTACAAATTGCTTCTTGGCAATCAATAAATCACACCAACTATAAAAGAAATGATTCCTAACACTTTTAATGCTTTTTTGTGTTATAGGTTTTTAAAATATGCTTTCTGGTTTTAGCTAATTGGTGTTATATTATTGCTACTTAAGATTTCTAATTAATAAAGTCAGTAACCAGGCTTCTTCTTTTATTGTTAATGCCACAAGTATGCACAACTGACAAAGATGAACAAGTGTGAGAGGGATGAGAAAGGCAGAAGGCTTTAAAATCCAAAGACAGCATAATTCACAGTTGGCCTGCAGGGCAGCATTTGTCATTAAATGACCAAACACTGTAGGAGGTGGCAAACTATTGTTTTTTAAACGTTTTATTGGTACACAAATCCACTTTCTCATGCTTACTTTATTATATCGTTGAAGGGAGCCAAAGACCACTCCAGAAGCACAGGGAACACGGCAAGACCTATTTGTTGTGAAACTTAAATTTATGTGCTAGTGATCAGTTTTTTCTGGTTATTTAACTTCCTGAACTAAGATTTCGTTTGGTTACATTTTTTGTAAACTTTTTTTAATGACTTCATCTTACGGCCATTTTGGGTTGCTTCCATGACCCCTGTTATGTTTCAGCCAGGGAATGCTTACTTACTTTACACCTTCTGGCACATATTGCTTCCACATGACCTCGCCATCGCTCACTATTTTGGGCTGTTTTCAGTGCAGTTCTCCAGGTGAATCTTCAGCTTTTCCTCCATGGTGCATCACCATGTTTTTCTCTGTCTTCCATGCTTTCTTTTTCCTTCTGGAGAACAAGTCAGTGCTAGCTTTGCTGGGTATCCAGATGTCAGGCGGCACACACTTCCTAGGCACCTCCATCGCTATTTCTGCAGTATGGTTGTCATGTTTTCCAGTTTGGTGATGATATGGAGTACAGCATTTGAATTTTACGGCCGGCCGGTAGATTTTCATGAGTCTTCTCAGGCAATTGTAATAACAACTTGAGAGTCTGTTTGTGACCTGTCTGCTGAGCCATAGAGGGGAGCAGAAAGAACATTGCTCTGATAAGGTCTCAGCTTGTTGTTTCTTGAGTAGCTGGATGAATGGTAGAGTGGTCAAAGTTTGGCAAAGGCTGCTCTTTCCTTTTCCAAGACATGTCTTAATGTCTTCAGTTATCCCCTGGAGGCTGGTGATAATGCCCAGGTAGCAAAACTGGCTGACATTCTCTATTTGTTGGTTATTAATAGTAAGTGTTTGATTGTAGTAGTGGTGATATTGAACTGGGCAAACTGTTCCAGATGATCTGACTTTCTCTGTATGTGTTCAGATGTGTGGGAGATCAGAGCAGGGTTGTCTGCTCATCTGTTAATCTGATACCAGTGTGCTACTGAATACCGTATATACTTGGTCTTGAAACCCGAAAAATCGATCATAAAATCAGACCAGCTTCATATTTTCTTCTGATTGAACACTCCATCATAGATAAAGGATGTTCTTACGATAAAGGTGTTTGAGGGTGTGAGATACAAAAAACACAAAACAGTGCAAACGTCGCTTCAGAATAGTTTGTGTATTATTACTGTGTGGTCACGTAGGCACAATACAAAGAAATAAAAGGCAGTGTGCTCCGTGGTTACTGTCTCAGGTGGGCGTTAGTACATCATAATCTCTTAGACCAATAGCGTGAGTTATCGGCATTTGACTTATACAACTAACATTATAAAATACTAGAAATTATAGTGTAAAATCAAGTCCCGACTTATCCGTGGGAGAACTTAAACGGGGAGTACATACGGTAGTCATCGCCCAGGGTAGGCGCCATGGCTTATGTTTATTTTCATTTCTTTTGTCCTTTTTGTTATTTATTAATTATTATTTTTATGTGTTTTCACCAATTATGTAAATCTGTTAATATTGCTGTTTCTGTGTATTATGTAGTTTCTATTATGCTTTATGGGTGGGACCACCATGATGTCTCCACTAAAGGACCCCCGTCAGCCTGTAACTTGAGGCTGGGGAGCAAGTCCATTAGTGATTCATTAACGCTCAAGGAGTGCCTTTCCTCGTGAATATTGTTTTTCTGTTTTTTTTTTTGTTTCCCCATTTATGGATTTGGAGTCAACTGCTGTGAGTTGCACACCTATTTTACCTGTTTTGTTCTTTCTTTGTTGAATGTAAAATTAATTCTTAATTTATAAAGAATTCTTGTTTGACCAGTCTCTCTATCCAAAGGTTTATGGATCCCTTTCCCTAAAGAGGCATTTTTTTTAAACTTTTGAAGTCAACCCCCCATTTGGGCCTGTGTACGCTGTTGCCTACTGGTGATGCTTGGGGTCAGGCTGCGCAGGGTGATGCCTATTTCTGGGCAGCCTAGGGAAGACTTTGGCCTGGTTTTTATAGGATTTCTTCAAGGACACCATTTTGAGTGCACTGAGTTATAACACCCATTGTTGTGATATTGTTAATAACGATACCATTGACGATCATATGTCTTGACAGCAGTGCCAAATGTAACATCACAATAGCCATCACTATTTAAGAAGGCATTGCTGTAACAGGAGTGTTTCAGTAAATGGATAAAATGGAAAAAAATTATAGCTCATGATTAATTATATAGGAATGGCATATTTACTGTAGAAGGACAGGAACTTTTGTCTAAGACTTTTTGCTCAATATTTTTTGGTACCTTACCTTCATTGTTATTTAACCTTTTGCCAGTTTTCAGACCACTCTTTTATTTGTCCCATATTGTGCCTTCATTTCTCAGTGCAATCTGAATCCATTGTCCTGTGGATGAACTCAAATTGAGCAATAAAAGGATGTCATTCTGTTACAAGGAACACGCACAAGCAAGCCCAAGCTCATGAACAGGAAAGTGAAGAGTACAGGCATAGCACAAACAAACACTGACCAGGTAGAAGTTCAAACACAGGTTCCTGGAAGTGCCACACAATACAACAGCAATAGCTACTGCACTGCCATCTCACCTTTATACATCCATCCATCCATCCATCCATCCATCCATCCATCCATTTTCCAACCCGCTGAATCCGAACACAGGGTCACGGGGGTCTGCCGGAGCCAATCCCAGCCAACACAGGGCACAAGGCAGGAACCAATCCCGGGCAGGGTGCCAACCCACCGCAGGACACACACAAACACACCCACACACCAAGCACACACTAGGGCCAATTTAGAATCGCCAGTCCACCTAACCTGCATGTCTTTGGACTGTGGGAGGAAACCGGAGCGCCCGGAGGAAACCCACGCAGACACGGGGAGAACATGCAAACTCCACGCAGGGAGGACCCGGGAAGCGAACCCGGGTCTCCTAACTGCGAGGCAGCAGCAGGTTAGGTGGTTCTGAGATACCAAATTGGCTCCAATGTGTGGTTGGGATGTGTGTATGTGTGTGTTTGCCCTGTAATGAAATGGCGCCCTGTCCAGGGTTTGTTCCAGCATTGCATCCCAAACTAGCTGGGATAGGATCCATCACCCCCACAATCCTATTCATAACTAAACAGGTTAGAAAATGACTGACTGAATTCCCCTTATTGGAAATAGAAACATTTACCACCAATGGATAACATATACAATTAAACAGCAAGGACAATTTCATAGAGAATTAAAAATCTAAATATTACATATACCTTTATACAGTAATACCTTTATACCTTTATACAGGAATTCAGTCAGTCATTTTCTAACCTGTTTAGTTATGAACAGGATTGTGGGGGTGATGGATCCTATCCCAGCTAGTTTGGGATACAATGCTGGAACAAACCCTGGACAGGGCGCCATTTCATTACAGGGCAAACACACACATACACACATCCCAACCACACACTGGAGCCAATTTGGTATCTCAGAACCACCTAACCTGCATGGACTATGGGAGGAAAACAGAGCACCCAGAGGAAACCCATGATGCAGACATGGGGAGAACATGCAAACTCCACACAGAGAGGACCAGAGAGGAACATGAATCCAGGTCTCCTTACTGTGAGGCAGCGCTACCACATCACCTCCATGCCTCAGGTGGTGTTCAGTCTCCTTTAAATGTTTTTCTTTCGGAAATGTAATTATAGAAAGAAACAAGTACATTATTTATTGTTATTACTTTTCATACAGATTAAAAGTCAAAAATGCAAACAGCTGAAGGAAACTAATAGAACCTCTTAATGCAGGGTTTCATGAACTTTTTTTTTTTGCAACCAAATCTTGCCACCCTTAGTGTCTTTGAGACCAAGTCCATGATGACTGTCAGGTCGGGGTCAGGTCCCTCTTTCAGAATCACCACCGACAGTCATAGTGGGGCAATGCTCTACACAATATGCTGCAACCCATCCTTTTGCACTGTACACAACCAATTCCCATGGAATACAACACTGAGTCGCAACCCTACAAGACCCAAAAGTGGCAACAGTTAAGGAAAGTGTATCCCAGTGTCATAGTGAGAGTCTCTGTTCATTTCAGTGAAAGCAGATGTTAATCTTCCATTTTATACTAGCAGGACTGCTTTGTCCAAAGGCAGGCTAGAGGTTTGAAACTTTTACAGTTCTTTGATTGACTGAGTTACATTTCTCTAGAAATTACATGCAAATCGTAGCTAGAAAATTATTTCCTGTTCTTCACTTTTCTTATTTGTTAAAAACAGATAGTGATGTGATGTCTGAGCAGAGACACCTCAAGAGTTTTAAAGTGCAATCAGAGGGTAAACATCAGTAAAAAGTCAAGTCTAATTATCGGGAGTCTGTTCTATTTTTTTTATAAGCTGAAAATCAAAACCAAAAGTTCTAAATGAAAGAACCAGAGCTTGGGATCTAGTAACCTGATAACCTAAAGAGTATACCACCATGCAGTCCTTGCTTATCCGTAATCTTGGCTGACTCAGAACTCAAGTGCCTTGACTTCTGTACGTTTGCATCTGTAATGTAACATGCTATGCATCTAACAGGCCACACATTGGTTACCATAATAATCCATAAACAACATGGCAGCATCCAACGTAAAAATAGAATAGCATCAGATAGACCCAAAACATTAATATAATTTTCAGATATAAAAGCCAAATAAATTGCAGAACAAGAAATGAATGAAGGAGTGTTCAAAGCCCCAAAATCAAAATAAAATGACCTGAAAACAGAATACAACTAACAGAGAGAAAATGAAAAAGAAATCAAATCGTAACAGATAGATGGCCAGTCTGTCTGCTAAGTGGCTACTCCAGTCCACGCTGTAAAACTGAATTTCACCATTTGAGTATGTAGTAATATGATTGTAGTTAAAAAAATTGTATGAGGGGCAAAACAGACAATCAAAAGTAAATTAATGGTGATATCTTTTATTAGCTTAACCTTCCTTCATGAAATGAACAGCCTATGGCTTCTTTAAAACACATTGCTTCAAAACATTTTTGGAACTGCGTTTTCTAACCCTGCTGCATTTACAATCCTGGTATCTACATGGGACTGACTTTTTATAATTCTACATGCCTGACCTATCATTGTTGTATAATGGTGTGTTTAAACCTCGATCATAGCAAATAGGTAACCGATTTCCCTTTTTTCAACAAAAACAGAAAAAGACTGGCAGATGTTTGATTGTTTTTTTGCCTTTTAAATACCTTTTATAATCCCCTTTTCAGAGCCCTTTAGCTGCCAGTTCAAAGAATGCCCTCCTGCGTACTTTTTGTGCTGCAGTTGGCTGCTGTGTTGCCACAACACCTGCGATGAGAGTGAAGTGAAAGGCAAGTAGATTAAAGCAAACTAGTATCAAACAAAGTTCACTTTAATTTGAGGTACAGGATTAGGCACACAGTGAAAGGCTGTCGGTGGTAAAAATGATATTACAGTATATCAAGATACAACTACATGTGTGATTTTAGAAGTTTTAATTCTCTTCTTCTTTATTATTTTATTTTTTCATTAAGGTATAATCAATAATTGGGAATGTAATATTTTGATTGTGTTTATTTCTGCATATCAGAAATACAATAAAATGCTGACAGTTTCTTTGAAAAGAGAACAAATTATTAAGATATAGGAAGATTAAATAATATTAAAAAATGAAAGAAGCTAATTTTCTTTTCTTTTTTCTTGTCTTAGAGTCCTCCAAGAAATAAAGTTAGATTTGTTAAAATTAAGTGCATGTAAAAGGCCTATAAAGCATCCACACCTGCATACTATTTTTTATTTAATAGTACTAGGGGGCTCTGCCCCCTGCTTGCTTCGCTTGCCAACCCCCCGCCTGTGCTATGTGCCAGCCACTTCGTGTCTCTGCCACTCGCGTAAATGGATTTCACTTTCACCAAACAACAAAACTTTTAATTCTCACGGATAGGCCTCTTCAATGGGAAGAAACACTACTTTTCCCTGATGGCAACACAAATTAGACGATCTACACGTCTCCGATTTAAAGTTTAAAGCCGCACAATATCTACATACTTCTATTATATCACCTATGTCCATATATTCTCTTTTCGCTGTTCCATTCTTTCACTGAGTACTAATTTCCATTTGTTTGCACTAATTCAATCTTTACTATCATTTTTTCAGACTTTCAAATTTTAGTACTTTCATAATCTCTAACCTGCTCTGCATGTGTATCACGCCAACATTTTTGAACCTCTTTACAACATTCTATTTTGTGTTTTACTCTTTGTCTTTCGCTTGGAGCTGAGAGCAGGAACTGTGTCTGATAATAGTATTCACATGAATGAGTAGTGATTGGACCATGGGCGTGATTGTAAATGTTTGAGAGGAGGGCACAACTTGTCAAAATCTCTTGGCAAAAAGTCTCATCTCGCGGGACCTGAAATTATCTCTTGCAGGAGTTGAAATTATCTCAGAGAAATTCTTGTCGTAGGATTTCCTTTTATAATAGAGAGATATTCTAAATAGATATTTTCACTAATTTTGCATTATCAGCTGATGCTAAAATGTACAGTATGAAGTTATAGATTTGTTTTGTAAAGGATAATAGAGATGTAAGTTGATTTGTCCAGAAAGTCGGAAAATGGAAGTTCAGTTTGGAAAAGTTCCTCATGTGTTTTGAAACATGTTCATAGAATCCCTTAATGAACAATATTGTCTAGTTTGTGTCCAGAAGGAATCACACAGAGATTAGTATTTTGTGAAAAATATAGTGGCTGAGTGTCTAAAAGGTAAAGAATCTGCAGTATTCCTAATATTTTACTTCAAAAACAGTTTTCAATTTACATAGTGATTAGCCTCAACTAAATGACTGCACATGCAGTACGCTTCCTGTCAATGAGGTGTCATCTCACTGAACCATTCTGTGTTTGAGCAGAGCCCTTGTCAGGCTTCCCGCAGGGTGACTTGCTATTGTTAGCCTTGAAAAGTAAATACAGAGAGCATTATTGATTGGTTCATATTGTGGACATAGCAAAAACACTTCCTCAGAAAAAGTGTAAATTAAGATGATATTTTATAGTGATAAAAGCAAAAGTTAGGCTTATATTAAAATCTAGAATTACGTTTTTGCCTACATCAGACTGTAAACTACTGGTAATTTTTATTTTCTGTGTCAAAGAGGAGTCTCCTTCGAGCTCCGCCAGTTACATATGCCTCTCCTGCTTTCATAAAGCTCCATTCATACATGCAATGATCTCCTCAAGTGACAGCACAGATCTCCTGCTACAAGGTATTTTATGATCTTCTTTTGAGCAACTTGTGCACATAACTGTGGGTCAGAGGCGTCTATCCGTTTACTAAGTTTGTCCATCTGGATTGGGAATTTTTGCCATTTATTTTGCTTTTACTTTTGTTGCTTTGCAGGTGATTTTTATTGTGTCTGTTGCTATGTAGCAAACTTCAGAAAGGCCTGAATCCTTCAAAGAGGCCAAGACCTTAAACTCAAAGCCAGCTTGAAGCCTACACTTAAAGGAAAGGGGAAATGTGAAACTACTGGCTCAAAGAAGCAACATAAATGATTCTTTAAGTTGATTTTTTATGCAGGTTTTAAAGAGAGACCATGACATAAGTTTAAAATCACATCACAAAGAACATAGCCATCTGTCCTGACTCAGAAGGAATCAGATAAGTCATTTTTTTTAAACGAACTGGGAGATGCACACCAAAGGCAAAACAAGACCAATAAAATCTAAACAAAGTGACCGAAACCCAGAGGAGAGGTAAGAATCAAAGTCAAAAATCAGGCAAGAAGTCATATCCAGGCAAGACACAATGATTATTTAGCAGAGAAAGGTTGTTTTTGGTGTGTGTTTAAAGGATTAATTCAAATCAGATAAAGCTTTGTCCAATCGCTGACCTTTTATCCTGTCGTACCAATGAGTTCAAGGTCACGGCCATACAGAACCCTAGAAATGCAGGTTGTGTCCCTCACAATGTCTGCGAAATGGCATCTAGTACAGAAAAGGCAATAGGACCTTAAAATTCACCCTAATCATGATGCCATCAAACATAAACTTAGAAAAAATAAATGAGCATATTACTTATGGTTAAACATTAGATTAAACATATTACACATAATAATTAAACCAACGTTTAGACTTGACTGATGACTGATGCAAATGCTACCTGTTCATCCTATGATTTAAGCCTGTTCATGTTTATTAAAATTATACTTATTTAGAAGGTTAATGGCAGTTGGAATAAAAGAGCATTCGAATTAGTTGCGTTTTATCCTTTCCTTAGACCCTTGAACCAGTGACCAACTAAAATTAATAATGACAAAAAGAAAATTACAAAATGCAGTGAAAACATTAAAATCCTTAATGAATAATGATTTGAACAAAAAGACAAAAAGAAAGAAATTAACAAAAACATTTTCGGCAACAAATATAATAATAAGCAAAAAAAATTAAACCAAATTAAATAAACTAAGCCCATTAATAAAACTATAGCATGTTGGAAGAGTAAATAAAAATGAGAGATTCAAATGGTTAGGAATTTGAGTTTTATCACCTTTTGAGCTTGTTCTTTCTTCTAGTCTCCCTTGGGTGTTTTTAATCTTGTCTTGTTTTTTGGATTTGACCTGTCTTGTATAGTGTTTTGGGTTTTTTAACCTTTTGCACATTTTTCTAAATTCTGATTGGCTTCTGCTTCCCTATTGTATTAGCTAATTTTATTACTGTCTTTTTGTATATGACCATGTGCCAATTTTGGATACAGTTTCTGGATTTCAGAATTATGTTTATAAACATTCTTTTACTTGAAATGACAATATGCCTGCTTCAATGGTGGTAAAACCTCAATCTGCAGCATTATTTTGGTACGCCCTATTAGTTTTTTATGAGGCTTTTGGGGCTATCTAGTCATTCAATCCTTACACTGGCTCCTGGTTAAGTTTAGGGCAGATCCTCCTTTTAACATATAAAACCTTAAATGGCCAAGGTCCGGCTTACTTATCTGAACTTATCATGACTTACAAACCAGAGCGCACATTAAGATCTCAAGATGCCGGTCAGCTTGTAATTCCAAAGATTAATAAAATAACAGTGGGAGGTCGAGCTTTTAGTTACAGGGCCCTTAAACTGTGGAATGGTCTTCCTGCTACTATAAGAGATGCTCCTTCAGTCTCAGCTTTCAAATCCCAGCTGAAGACTCACTACTTCAGTTTAGCATACCCTGACTAGAGCTGCTGATTAACTCTACAGACTGTTGGTCATTAGCACTAAAACATAAGTAATATGATAGTTATAATTTGTTGCTAACCCTGACTCATTCTGTTTCTCCTCTCGTGGCACTTGGTGCCACTGCAAATCTGTCAAGTTGTTTTGCCTGCCTAAAGTAAAGTCATCTCTGATGGAGGATCGCAGGAATTGTCAGGTAGAGGGGTCCTTTTATCTGATTGGCTGACCCCCGCGCTGACTCAGCTGTGGAATGGCCAATAGGGGGAGGCAACTTGATGGTCTCCAGTACTCTGAACAAATCCAAATCATATTATGTGATATCATCTACTGTTGAATTCTGCTCTGTACTTGTAATATGTCTATTGCACTATTATATTGTATTGAGGATTACTTGTGTTCTGTTCTGTGTATTGTATTGTATTTATCCCCTTTTTTTGACACCCACTGCAGGCCCAACCTACCTGGAAAGGGGTCTCTCTTTGAACTGCCTTTCCCAAGGTTTCTTCAACTTTTTTTCCCTATAAGGGTTTTTTTTGGGAGTCTTTCCTTGTTTTCTTAGAGAGTCAAGGCTGGGGTGGCTGTCAAAAGGCAGGGCCTGTTAAAGCCCATTGCAACACTCCTTTTGTGATTTTGGGCTATAAAAAAATAAATTGTATTGTATTGTAATTGTTCAGACTACTGTCCAAGTCAAAGGAAGCAAAAAAATCTGTGGAAAGTAATTTGAACTAAAACAATAAAATGAATGTATATATATATACTAATCTAAGATTACAAATAAGAATAATAATAAAAAAATGAACTAAGCTGGATATTAATACATCCACCTTCTCTTGGGCCATGGGGAATTTCTTTACTAGAAAAGTATGTACCTTAGAAACATTATAAATTAATTCAGGAGTGCAGCCTTTGTGTTCCATAATACTGCTTAGCTCAGCGATATACCAGTTGAATAATTCAGTCTAATTAAATTCAATTTATTTTTATTGTACAGTACAGTATAATAAAGTGTATTTCACCGTGAAATGATTATAAGCACCCTAGTGATTTTAAAGTGCTAAGAAAGGCACCTAAAAAAGACTTTCCTATAAGTAAGACATGTTTACACTATTTACACAAAGGTAACAATAAAGCATGTTAAATCACTCCATCACATAACAAAAAAAACCTTGTGTGTGTTAAATCTTTATTTGTTGGCACATTTTGTATGTTACTTTGGTCCGCACTTCCAGCTACCCTGAATTTTCTCGACACACTCAGTCTCTGCTCTGTAGGTGGTGAGAGTGCACTGCCGTTGTACTCTTTTTTGTCTCAATCCTGTGATTTGTAGTTTTTTAAATGTGTTGCTGTATTCAGCCATTTCTTCACCTGCTGTCATTATTTAATTACTCTGCTGTTGTCAGTCAGACTTTTTATTGTGCAATTTCAATCCATAACGTTAATTTATTGCAGTAGGAGTAAGTCCCAAGCGGTTGTTGAGAAATGCCTCCTCATAATTTATTTTTTGCTGCTTCAAAAAAAGTAATGGTATGCATCAGTGCAAGACTGTTTAGTCAGTTTTTGCTTTGCCATTGTAGGTCTGTACATTTTTAGAGTGGCAACAATTTCTGCCTTACAAATTCCTTGTAAATATCTTTGATATCTTGTAATTTATTTAATAGTTATGATCTACTGTATATATACTGCACATGAATAACCCCATTCATCTGTATGCACATGTTTCTTGTACAGGCCATATCACATTTGACAACATTTCCAGCAATCTTCAGACTTAGCCTTCATTTACATAATTTTAGTGAGTCAAAGGCAGATTGTGGCACACTTCCATGTGGCATAGGTGGCATAGTCTGAAATACCCAGCGAATCACTACAACTAGTCTGTGACTAGCCCTGACAAAACCAAACCTGTTTGATTTTATGTTTAGTCATAGGGGTGAGGCCTGAGTGCATGAGATCTGACAAATAATGAATGCTCATCAGGAAGTATGCAGAATACTGTGATAAGAAATAAGGAACGAGGATATGTTGGACCATGAAAACAGAAGAGAGTGTCCTACATACCATGACATAATGGAGAAATGAAGAAAAAAATGGGCACAGATTGTGAACTGAACTCGCTGTTCCCTTTCATCCTTCGTACAGCACAAGCATTATCAGGTAGTATGGTATTAGCTATCAAATAAAAGGGACGAACACGAAATTCTTTGGGAGTATGAAACTGTACTGGAAAGCCGTCACACATTGGTTAAAAATTTGACATGCCCAGTGTTTTGCAGTTGTATAAATTGATGTTGTCTGGCGCTGGGATCAGCAACTGCAGTCCACAAGTCTGACATATTCTCCAACTAAAAGTCATGAAATGTGACATTGGCTCAAAACTGAGCTTAACACATTTTTGGGTGTTATGTTACTTTTGGAAGTAACAGCAGGGGCACAGTGATTACACTCATCCCCTCATAGTTCCAGGGACATGAATTCCATTGTGTGTGGTCTGTCTGTATACACTCAATATTCTTCCCACATCTTGCTAGATAATAATAATAATTATAGATAATATGCTGTTAATAGATAATAATAGCTCTATTAACATTAAGACAAAATCCCCTACTCATTTTTAATCCTGCCTCCCTGAGCATCACAACTTAATCTTGACAATATATCAATCATTCCCAGAACAACTTCTTGGGACAAGTACAGTTGTGGTTGGCAAACATTTAGTGTATGAGTTCTTAATATGTTAATGGTGGACTTTAGACTAGCTATAGGGTCCTCCAGACATGCAATGTACATATTGAATTATTTATACTGTCTCTTCTCAAATTAGATAAATCGCTAGATAATGCAATGGAAGGCAGGAATGAATGGGCATCCTGGTCAGGACAGAGGTTGTTCCCTTACCTGGCCAGGAGCCTACCTCAATGGATGGACAACATGAATGGACAGGTATGCTGCCCGGGTTGGTTACTGTTCTTTTTCCCTGTCAGGAGGATGGTATTAAGGAAAGACAGATGGAGACTTCATTTTGAGGCCATGTGTTACTCCATTACACTGGGGGGCCAGCATCCCTCTGGCATAGACTCCTGATTAGATACCCGCAGGGCTGCATGGGTGTTTTAGTTCTGGAGGGCAACCCTGTTGGGGTACTTGGAGGCCACAAGTGGGAGCTGCTGTGGTGAGATTCCCCTGTCAAACAGAGGCCTTGCCTGACCCAGATGTGCTTCAATACCTATGGCACTAACATGCCGGAATGACTCCTGGGTCTGGGTTAAAAAGCAGAAAGATATTGTGCCCAATAAAAAACTCTTTTGAACCCAAGACTTGTGTCTGGTGCAGTTATATCCAGTTTTTGGGGTCTGAGACACCTCCTAATGGTCACAATAGATAGATAGATAGATAGATAGATAGATAGATAGATAGATAGATAGATAGATAGATAGATAGATAGATAGATAGATAGATAGATAGATAGATAGATAGATAGATAGATAGATAGATAGAACTTTATTTGTCCCCAGGAAGAAATTTGGCTTTTACCAAAGGTGTTCTTTAAATAAATACATAAATCGATAAATAAATACTGTATATGTAAGCACACATTATGATCTGAATGTGCACTAGAATGACTAAAAAGAAACAAAACTTCTGACTTGGCAGTCCCAGTCCCAGTGAGGCATTATGCAGGCCAGTTGCTGCTGGTATAAAGGAGCCCCAGTAGTGTTTCCTGACACACTTCTGCTGAATAATCTGTTGGCTGAAAGTCCACATTGTTAGTGTGTCAGAGAGAGGATGTGCAGCATTGTTCATAATGGCGCTCAGTTTTGTTGTTAATACCTCCAGAGGGGAGGAACAATGTGCATCCTATAACTGTGTTTGGCATGTGTGTTAAATCATCTTAACTGTTTAAGGTCACTCATCATGAGTGAATTTGACTGAATTACTTGATTATTTCCAGTAATGGATTTAACACCCTATGTAGGGTTTGTTCCTGACTTGCATTTCATGTTATCAGTATACACTTAGACGTCTCACAACCTAATAATTGCGACAGTGGCCTCATGGAATGGATAAACAGATGAATGTTTGCACATTTATATTATTAACACCCTAAGTGTTTCATTCAGTTTTAGTGTGTTTATCCGCATACTTAATTTCTTCATTCAATGAAGTCTTGTATTGTGTGTAGATTTGCTATACCGGTGTAATTAGGTCATTTTATCAACATGCTTTCAAAGAGAAACTTGCAGAACGAAGTCATGTACAGCTCACTTGGAATGTATAAGGCTCATAATAGTGTTTTTCAAACTACTGAGTTCTGCACAGATTTCACCTCAAGGACTTTCTATTGCTAATGAAAAGAATTAAAAGCTCAGTCAAGGTAAAATCTGAAAATTTCAATTTGTAGACATGCCTTGTTTATGGAAAGTCTGAATCAGTGACTGAAGTGGAGAGGCAGTAGTGTTTGGGGTCTCTTCTGGACACATCCATACATTTGCTATTTCAAGAATTGTTTGCAAATATGGTGCAATTACAAGAATTGCCCTTTAATTTATAGTCAAGTGCCTGCCTGGTTGCTGATAAGCCCTTTTTATGTAATGAGTTTCAAATCTGACTAGAATTTAGCATAGGGATCTAATCTTCTAATGGGCCCCCAAAGATATCCAAGAGCAGGAAACTCCTCAGTATGCAAAACATAACTAAACTGATTGCAAAGCTTGACATCTTCATAGCTGGTAGGCTTCACATTGCAACACTCCACAAGAGAGCTCCCTAAGCATTCCCATCTTATTAAGTTCATAAATGTTGTGGAAAGGCTGACAATATTAAGGTAAAACTGCCTTGCTGTGATTTGAAAAATGAGCAGCTGCTGTAGGTATAACATACCTGCCTTCAAGTAATATCTGTCTTTTATCTTCTAGGCCACTTTGACCATAATGAGCTTTTTCTCTATTTACCTAACTCCACTACAGTTGCCATTCATTTTCTTTACACTTAGCAAAAGAAGGTTTCCTTTGTAAAAGCAGAAATTTAATCGAGACTGCACAGTGGCACAATGGGTAGTGCTGCTGCTTCACAGCTCCAGGAGACCACATTTGACCCTGACCCAGGCATTGTCTTCATGGAGTTTATGCATTTGCTCAGTGTCTGCATGTTAGTGTTTTAACAGTTTTCTCCTGTATTCCATATTTTCGATTATTTGGGCCAGTAAGTGGATGTGTGCCTGAATGTGCCATTCAAGGCTGATTTCTGCTTTGTGTATGAAGCGGTCAGAAAAGCTATTTTTGTTCCCAGTAGCCCTGCCTTGGAATAAGACTGAAAATAGATTGGTGAATGCATGGAAATGTAATATCTTTATGAATAAATACTCAGAAATAGCGTGTACATTGTAGTCTTTTGTTTTTCTTTTTATTTGTTTTAAATAACTCTGGGCATCAGTGGACAATATGATACAGCATCTGTTTTGTACATTGAGTAGCACATCTTGGGTGCTCATATTGTTTATGTGTTTTAATTTCAAATCAACATAAGGAAAGTAAGTTTCATAAATGAGAGTTCATCAAGCTCACTTGTATAACCAGTAGCTAAATTGTCTTAATAACTTTTTTTTTTTTAAGTTGTCAAGGTTTCATCTTCAGCTGCATGAAATCCAGAGGTTTGTTATCAGCTTTAATAATACAAAAGTGTTAAATGCTCAACTAGATATGGCGGTTTTTACAGTATTATCTAGGAAGTAGGATCTTCTGTAAAACACTTCAGTGATAGGTTAACTGGAGGTGGTCCTTTGGCTGTGTGAGTTTTTTTTGGGTGCACCAATTTTCCTCCTGAATATTAAAGATGCGCTTGTTAGATTCACTGTAAACCTTCAACTGACTCTATATCAGTGAGTGTGCATGCCCGTCTTCTCTTACTGTATGTAACCAGGATAGTTGACCCTGATCTGGAGTGCATGCCTACACCTTAATCAACTACAATTTTTTCCCCACACACAAACTCTGCCATAACGTCAGGAGAAAGACCGCGCTAAAATCTTCATCACCATAAATGTTGCTGAGAGGCTCAGCAGCTTTAAATTTCTTTTAGTCATAATTACTGAAGGTGTGAATGTCTCTATCTGTGCTAACATACTTCACCAGGTACACAGCAGAGTCCATCCTAACTGTGTACATAACATCCTGGTGTTTGTGCCCATTCAGCTCAGAGGGTGGTGAAATTGACACAGAACATACTGTACATAACAGGCAGGCTGTGCTCCCCGTCTAAGATGGCTTTAAATCTAAGTAATCAACGTAGACCTCAGTGTTAATGTTTGTCTCTGTTACATGCCATTTCGCATAGGATTTGTTAAAAAACACACAAAGCACAAGGTAGAGACTGATTAAACATAAATCACAAGCAGTAATATCTGTCTACTAATCACTTGAGGAACTATGGCCAGTTGACCTGTGACAGTTGATAACTGTAATTGTGATGCAACATCTACTTTTTTAATAAAAATGTTTGCGATGTGCCATCTTTTGGAATGACATAGACATAGCAACAAGACGGACACACAGACGCTTATCCTTTAAATAAGGTGGGTGCTTCCTTAGAAAGACAAACAATTTTTAAAGACCTCAACCGTCCTGCACAGCCATTTTTCTCTCTCCCACAAGCTGGCTCTGCCATTTGGGCAAACTAGGCAGTCGCCTGAGGTGGCGAAATCAGGGAGAAGGGTCTGGCATTATTTTTTAAACATTACAGACCCTGACACAAAAACACTTAGTTTCAATACAAAAAACATTCACTTTGATTTATTGTACAGGTATCATCACGATCACAACTCCAGGGGAGAATGCACTCGAGCAGGAGTTTGTGAAAAATTTGTAAAACATTTGGGGGGTTGTAGGACCAAGAATACGACAAAAGAAGAGAAAGAAAAAGAGGGTACTGGTACTGATTTGTTTCCATGTTTCTATGTGTAAGTATATATGTATATAAGGTTTGGAAACGTTATATTTAGTAGCAATACTAGAGACAGTCCAGCTCTATCTTTCATTGTGATCAGCAGTTCAGGACCATCGTCATTTATTCCATGAGGTATAGGGACAGTTCGCCCCCTCACGTCTTACGCTTAATCAGCAGCCACTTGTACTGACAACTGCATGAGTGTTTAGAGTATAAATACTGTGGTGTGTTGGTGTCATTGATTTTAGGGTGGCTAAGCAACCAGTCGTTTCCTGTTAGTGTTACTATTGAATGGGCAAAGGTAACAGAATGTATTACCACATTTGGTATATATTTTACCCTATACAGTTGTGCTCATAAGTTTACATACCCTGGCAGAATTTGTAAGATGTGTTGCCTTAGTTTAGAGAAAAGATGACTAATCACGCAGAAAACATTTCATTTACTTTTAATGGAATCCACATTAAACTAAATGCATCTCAGAATAGCACAACCATTAAACAAAACATACTAATAAGGAAAATAATGAGATGGCCTCTGTTCAAAAGTTTGCATATCCTTAGTTCTTAATACTGTTTATTGCCCCCTTTAGCATCAATGACAGCATGCAGTGATAGTTGGGGATGAGGCCCTTGTTTTTCTCAGGTGGTAGAGCTGCCCCTTCTTCTTGGTACAAAGCCTCCAGGTCCCGTCAATTCTTGGATTGTACTGCATGAACTGCACGTTCGAGATCACTCCAGAGTGGCTCAATGAAATTGAGGTCAGGAGACTGTGATGGCCACTCCGACACCTTCAATATTCTCTGCTGTAGCCACTGAAGGGTCAACTTGGCCTTGTGTTTTGGATCATTGTCATATTTTAAGATCCAAGTGCATCCTATGCGCAGGTTCCTGACTGATGAATGTAAGTTGTCCTCCAATATTTTTTGGTAAAATGCTGCATTCATCTTGCCATCAATTTTTACTAAGTCACTGTAGCTTACACCCCGAGAACATCAGAGATCCACCTTGTAGTAGGGATGGTGTACTTTTCGTCATGGGCCTTGTTGCATCCTCTCCAAACATACTGTTTATGCTTGTGACCATAAAATTCAATTTTGGTCTCATCACTCCAAAGTACTTTGTTCCAGAAGTTTTGAGTCTTGCCTAGATGCTGTTTGGTATATTGTAAGTGGGGTGTTTTGTGATGTGGGTGCAGTAAAGGCTTTTTTTCTTGCAACTCGACCATGTAGCCCATTTTTGTTCAAGTACCTCCTTATTATTCATCTTAAAGCAGCAACACCCCTTGTTTGCAGAGAATCCTGTATTTCAGCTGAAGTGGCTTATGGGTTTTTCTTGGCATTTCGACAAAAGAATGTGGCAGGTGTGGCTGAAATCTTGATTGGTCTACCTGACGTGGCCTGGTAACAACAGAACCCCTAACTTTCCACTTTTTTTTAAATAGAGTTTGAACACTACTGACAGGCATTTTCAGATCTCCAGATATCTTTTTATATCCTTTTACGGATTTATACAAATCAACAACATATTCTCGCAGGTCCTTTGACAGTTCTTTTGGTTTTCCCATGGCTTGGTATCCAGCAAAGTCAGTACAGCTCTGCCATGAATTTAAATTGACTGTTTATGCAAAGACACTGATTACAATCAGAGAGGTGGCAAGTGTGGACTCTCACCCTTAATTACCCTTAATTTGAACCTGTGTGTGTCAACTTATGTGTGTATATTATCATCCCCAACATTCAAGGGTATGGAAACTTTTCATGAGGCCCATTTGGACGACTTCAGCTGTCATTATGACTGAAAAAGGGCACACACATAATTTTGTGATAATACATTGCTTCTCCTGAGCACACTCCCTAATTAAAAGGGAAGCTTTCTGCGTGGTTACTTATATTTTCCAAACAATGGCCAATATTTCACAAATTCTGCCAGGTATGTAAACTTATGAGCACCACTGTATGTATATAATGTGCTCTGAGATTTGTTAGGTAAGGAGGACAAAAGTTTTGAGGTAAGGTAAACATGGTGCTGGGGCTTAGCGATGTATTGCATATTGATTAACACATGCAAATAAGAATTTCACTGTATTCTGTACTCATGACAATAATGACATTATAAACCTTGGTTTCTCTCCTCTGCACAGTGCTGCTGTCTTTTTTCAAGTGTGATGACCTGAACTGCATGCAATATTCCTCATGTGGCCTGACCGGTGCATTATATAGTGTGAGCATAACTTAACTTGTTTCATATATATTGAAACATTTTTAATATAACATAATGTTTTACTTGCTTTTTTTAATCGACTCACCACAGTGCCTGCACGATGAGAATCAGCATGATCCCCCAAATCCTTGTTCTTGTAGGAGATTATCACTCATCTGCTATTCATGGTTAGCATCCCTTTTGCCTGCTTGTAGCACTTTGCACTTCTTTATTTTTCAAATGTTCATCCAGGGGAAAAGAGCAAGGAGGCTCAAGCCCACTGGGGCCCGTGGCCAACTCCAGGGGGCGCCCCGAGCCTCAGAGAGCCCAGGAACCATTCACTTCTGCCGCACCCAGGAAGATGGAGGAAGATCCTTCCAGGGATGCCCGGAGTGCTTCCGGGTGCAAGAGCAGCACTTCCACCACACCAGGAAGTGCTGCCGGAAGGACATCAGCAGGCACCTGGGGCACATCAGGGTTGAAATAAAAGGGGCCACCTCCCTACAATCAGGGAGCTAGAGTCGGGAGTGGGAGCAGGACGAAGCTCCCGTGGAGAGAGGAAAGGCGGCCCACGGACAGTGAGAGAGAGGCCCGTGTTAGGGGTGATTGGTGCTGGGAGCAATGTGTGCTGTGCGGGACTGTGTCGATTGATGAATAAACGTGTGCTTTTTATAAAGACATGGCCTCTGTCTGGTGGTGTCCAGGCTTACCTCACACATGTCATTAATATATACAGTATTAGATAGTGTGAAAAGCAGCCCGGACACAGACAGGCAGACACCGATGTTTTACACCCAAACACGCGTTTATTGTACATAACTCCTATTTACAATTGCACACAACCTAGTGCACCTGCACCAATCACCTTTAGTCCAGGCCTCTCTCACTAATGCCTCTTTTCCTGACCGCCTCCACTCCTCTCCTCTGAGCTCTGTCCTCTTCCACCTGACTCCAGCTATTGAATGGAGGGAGGCAGCCCCTTTTATGTTCACCCGGATGTGTTCCAGGTGCCTCCCAATGAACTTCCGCCGGCACTTTCTGGTGGGGCGGAACTGTCGGCTGAGCACCCGGAAGCACTCCGGGTGTCCCCGGTTTTCCTTCCGCCAGCACCTCCGGGTGTGGCGGAAGTACTGACGTCCAGGGCTCTTCAGGCATCCGGGTGCCCCCTGGCAGTGACCACGGGCCCCTATAGGGTTGAGCTTCCATGCTCTGTTCCCGTGGTCCCCATACCAACCAGGGTGGCTGCCCCCTCGTGGTCCAGAGGAGGCATAATCCCTCTTCCGGTCCTTCCGGGCATCCCAGCTGGGTACCACCCCCAGCCGCTCGCCACAATAGTGATGGCCCAAGCAGAGATTCCTGAGGGACTCCACTAAGGTGTTTTGTTCACAGCTGACTAACCTACTTGAAGTACAGGTATCTGATGTAAATGGCTTCTAGTTTCAAAATTAATCTTTATTTTCGAAGTATGTGAAAGGCTAAGTAAATGCGGTAGTGTGCTTTACATTTGTCTGCTACTCCGGTTTTTTTTTTCTGTAATGTTTAACTGATTGCTTTGGCAGGATCAGCCCTACTGGCTGTTATTTAGGGTATCATACTATGAAAAGCAAATTCCTTTTCATTATCTTGGCTTTATTAGGTTTCTTTTCTTTGCGGAATCACCTGAGGTAGAGTGATTTAAACATATATTAGACTTAGTAGTATTTTTTCCTTTTCTTTTCATAACTAGGATCAGATTCAAAATAGCCAGTTTTCTGTCTGATGCATTACAGTTTGCACCTCTGAATTTAAAAGCTGGATATCTTTTGAAGATCTGTTTAGAGAGTAAAATATGTTCTTAAATCACGCAGCCTTCAGGTTGTCAGGGTGCTGCTGTGAGGCTGTTAAAAAAGACTTAGAATGACCTTCATTGGCCTAATTGCCACATGCAGAGAGCAAGGCTGGCTACCTAATCTGCGGTGTAAGTGCCAGAGGTCTAGTAAACATGGTGGGCAACGAATAGAAAAGAGCGTAAATGGGATCCATTGGACTGTGGGTCTTGTAGGAAGAGTGAGTTGAAAGATTTTCCCAGGGGATACCCTTTTAATTACTGGCTAAAGATATCAGTTTATGCAAGGCGGACACACTCCATGAGGTGTGAAATGTCATTCTCCCAAGCTGAATACAATATTGACCTTACTGTGTGAGCCACTGGGGAGAGATTTTCTTGTTAAAGCTATTAAGAATAGGCAATACACCTTGGAGATTTTTTTAAAACATAAATAATAAGGGGAAGCAGAAGACACTTAGAACATTGATGGTGTTTAAAAGAGGCATCTATAATTTAAAACATTCAAACCATTTCATGGTGTAATGGACAGTATATACAGTAGCCTATAGCTATAGGACTTGCTTTATTGGCTGGGTTGTAATATTAAAGTTACATTAATAGTGACAATTTTAAACGTCTGGCACATGTGTGATTCTTCTGGAACACTTAAGTTGGTCTGCAAAGCAGAAACAAAAGAAAAACACTACAGAATATTTGGGATATAAGGGTCTGGTGTCTGATTATTACGAAGCTGGGCATCTGAAGAGCAGCGCTGTGTGTGACATTTCATTTCTAAGATTTGTCCAACACTAGAAAGTGTTCATTGTTATTTTTGGTAGTTTATATTTTAATATTATTTGGCAGTTTGTATACTTGTGTTATGACTACATTGAAAAAAGGGAAGACATCAATTTTGATCAAGAAATTAAAGTCTTCCAAAAAATTATTTCTAGAAAGCATGCCAGGGTTGAAGTACAATGAGAGGATAACCAAAATAGCAAAATTGAGATCCAAAAAATAAAAAACGGAGAAACAAAAGCCAAAACTAAATTCACACAACAGAAATGTTCTTTCTTAAGGCTATGTCACATCACGGGACTTTCCATTGATTTTCAGTCGTAGCCCTCATTGACCTAATCGGCTAAGGTGACATACCCAGCGACTCACTCCAACCAGTCTCTGACTCGCCCTGATAAAATCCAACAGTTCTGAGTTTTGTCTTCAGTTGTAAGGTGGGCTCTGTGTGCATGAGAGCTGACAACCAATGAAAGCTCATCCGGAAGTAAAATGCATTTAATGTAACAAAGAGGAATATGAAACGTGGGTGTTTTGGACCTCGCAAGCAGAAGAGAAGTTTGTCTGTCTGAGGTGTCATGTTGTACATACCACAACAAAATGAATAAAGTAAAAAAGGGCAGAGACTGTGGCTGAACTCAAGGTAGCTGTTAACTCTTCATACAGCAGAGGCTCCATTATGCAGTAGACTATTGGCGGTCACAAAAAAGGACTGGAACAACTATGCTGGAAGATCGACATTCAGCAATTAAAACAGATGTGCACAGAGATTTTAGTCATAAATTGACATGGTCCAGTGATGTGATCATCGGCTGCAGACACACTCCACAAATGGAAGTCGCATAATGTGACATTGGCTTTAGCCCATCCAATGATGGGTAGTTCCTTTGTTATTAAATCACATACTATAGGTGCCATTGCTTAAACAATAGTGTAGTAGCCATGGAAGAGAAAGAATGCAAAATGGTGTCATCAGTTCAACAAAATGGCAATGCAAAAAAGTTACAAAAATAAATTAATCAAATTCTAAACGAGAAACATAGTAAAACGAAAGGTTAAGAAATAGGACAACTATTAATGTGATCTTAACATATTTTTGCACAGGAGCTGCCATATTCTGTTTGTTTATTTCATAGAAGTTATCATTGTGTCTGGTTAGTATGTACTTAATGTGTCATGATATCTGTGACAGTGTGGTAGCTGTGAAATGGCTGCTTGCATTAAATGTCATCAGAACTTTAATTAATTAAAGGATTAACTTTGTGAGAGACTTTTGCTGTAGCAAACAAACAACCAGGGAATTGCTTTAGGTGTTGACTTCAGTTTTGTTTTGACTTCGTTTGTTTTTCTCTTTTGGCTTTGATGAGCAATCACATCAGTTGCAAGTAACCATTCCAAACCAAACATTCTTAACAATTCTTTTGAAAAGCCCTTAAAAACCTCAATTGATCATCTTTGCCAAGAGCTACCAGCGACCTGTCAGGTAGGACATGTGCTTCACCCTGTTTGTATACAACACCTTACTAATATGTGGTTCAATGGTAACACCAACAGAAAATCAGTAGTTGGCTTATGAGTTTCACGTGAGGCAGAGTTAGTCTTTTAAGCTTGAGACTCCTCTCCATTTTATGCCCCATCTGAATTTCTTAAGAGAACACCGAATTGTTTAACCGAGTGCTGTCTTCTCAGTCGTTTAGGTCCCAGGACAAGTGGTACCTCAGAACAGACTCAGGCGCCATCGTGAATGGCAGCCAATCCAGCAGCTCCGTGAAAACTGTGAATTTCCCCTTGGGATTTATAAAGTATCTATCTATCTATCTATCTATCTATCTATCTATCTATCTATCTATCTATCTATCTATCTATCTATCTATCTGTCTGTCTGTCTGTCTGTCTGTCTGTCTGTCTGTCCGTCCGTCCGTCCGTCCGTCCGTCCGTCCGTCCGTCTGTGTTCGCCCATGATCTCGTAAACCTTCACAGTCCAAGTCAGGTTGTGGCCACTTACATTACTGAGTGTTAATATTAAAACTAGCTGTGTAAGCCCATGCTGTAAAAAGTCTGGGGTCCTAGAAACTATTGAAATCGTCAGAAAAAAACTGAAATGTACAGATGTCAGGTGATTGAAAAGAACTACTCCGGATGTCTCTCTCCTAGCAGGTTATGTTTTGCCGACGTGCTCACCTCGCTTGTGCATTAGTGGCGGGAGGAAAAGTGAAAAGGATACCGTGTTGCTGATGTTAGTGGCTATGCGACTTTGTCTTTCTTCTGAGGTTTCGTTTTGCTGATGTGCTGGCCCCGTTTGTGTTATTAGCGGCTAAGCGAGTTTTCTGTTTCCTCGGAGGTGGAGCCCTTACCCCGACTCCCCCGCTCAATTCCAGGCCAGGCAGACACACACACTTTCACATGTAGATGTTTATATATAAGATAACATTTCCTGCTAGGTACAACATACAGCACTTAAACCAGTATGTATGGTCTAGTTTAACAATAATTTGGTTCTCTTTGGCTATTAATATTATGAAACATCTTGCCCTGTTTGGGCTTATTGAGGATGCATTTTGTCTGATTTCTCATCCAGAAGTGCAATCATATCTAGAGGATGCCAGTGATATTTACTGTATACTTGTATTGACATACTAACTCCTTGTTCATGTATGCTTTGACTAAATATAGTTTTCAGCCTAATACAGTAGGGAGTTTGTCCTGCTTACATACAATAACCGGATCCTTATAGAAAACTTAAAAGATGAAAAGATTGAGCCCCAAGAAACCTAAGCTTACATTCATGGCAGAATATGAATTAGCAATATGTCAGTAATACACAAGCATGTATTGATTAGATGTGACTGCAGGCTGCCCAGACATGGCCTGCAAAGTTTTTTAATTTTTCAAAGAAACCTAGATGTTGTATTTCTTCATTAGCTGAATGTTACCCTGTAGCCTTTCTTTTATCCCAAAAAAAAAAAATCCCTTTATTGGTCTGAAGTGACAGGAATATTAATTGCTTCCAGTTTATTGGCTGGCCTGTGAAGTTGCCACCTCTCCTGACTTGTTACCGCGCTATGATTAATTGCACTACATTGTTCAGTAGCAAATGCTAGAGACGGAGGGCAAACGTTTCTCCTGTTCTATTGCTTTTTCTGGAGGAATTGTATTTAAATGTTTAGTTAGCGTAAAACAAATCAGTTATTATGGCTGAACAAAAAGATGTGAATTTTGACAGTAAAGCAAAACTGTTTTATTATGGGAAATGAAATGGAAGATTAAGTGCAGACTGAAAAGCTTTGCAGTTTAAGAATAAAATGCCTGCTGTCCATATGCATACTGTAGAAAATGAAGGCAGTGTTAAAAAAAAAAGCTGAATATTGAAGTGGGACTGAATTGTCAAATGGTACACTGCATCAGTTCTTCAATGGAATCCATCTAGAAGGGTGCAGCCTCCTTGAGCGACATGAAAGACAGCAAGTAAATGATAATGGTGCATCACTCCATCGCAGCATAGCGTATACTTAAACACTCTCAGCCGTGCTTACTGACCCCAGGGCAATTTAAGGCTGACACTTGAACTAAAAAACTTGCTTGTTAGTAGGGTTTTTTCGTTGGTAGTTATTTGATTCAAGCACATCTCTGGAATGTGAGAGGAAACCCATATAAAGTCAGGGAGAACATGCAATCAGTCTCCATAAAGATAGTGTCCAGGCCATGAACTGAACCACAGTCCAGAGAGCCATACTAGCCACTGCACCACTGCGCTACCACATTTAAGCATGCGTTATTACAACTGGTTACATTTTGAGAGATGTTAGTTAAGGAGCATTTATCCAGAAGTTTATCTTGAAGCTTAAAATTACAGATTTGAAATAAATATTAACAGTTTATTCCCATATTCTTAGAATACTTTAGAACATGGGTGGCACAGTGCCGTATCCTGGATTTCAGCTCCTCACCCAGTCATTTGCTGTATGGAGTTTGCATGTTCTTCCTTTGTTTATTCATTTATTTATTTTCACTGGTTACTCGTCAGTGACATTCATGTCTCTGGTAACTTTTCCTATGAAGTCAATAGATCGAGTAGAAGAGCATGGAGGTCGAAGGAAAGGGGTGTGTGGCGCACCGGATATCTATGCAAAAGTACGAAAGTCCATGTCTTTATAGTCCTGGTGCTTCCAGTCTTGCTATATGGTTGCGAGACATAGACACTATCCAGTGACCTGAGATGAAGACTGGACTCCTTTGGTATTGTGTCTCTCCGGAAAATCCTTGGGTACCGTTGGTTTGACTTTGTGTCGAGTGAGCAGTTTCTCATGGAGTCCCAAATGAGGCACATTGCCTGCATTGTGAGGGAGCATCAGTTATGGCACTACGGCCACTACGATTCCCCAAAGTTAATCTGGTTCACAGAATCCTTATTGTTGAAGACTCGAGCAGCTGGACCAGGCCAAGGGGAAACCCACTTAACACCTGGCTACGGCTCATAGATGGTAATTTCTGGAGGGTGATGTGTCTGTCTGGGGGGTTGCTAACCAGGATCCTGAGCTGTTTTGTTGTATGATGGGAACACCAGCGCACTGTACCAGCACTAGTGCTGGGAGGTATACCGGTTCACACTGAAAACTGTTTTTTATTTTTGATATGATATGGATTTTTCTGATACCGCAACACCAGTTTAAATAGTGAAAAACAACATTCGGAACGTGGCACAGCAGGAAACTGTTTAAGGGGGGATGTTTTTCACTGCTGCACCGCTAAACACTCATGCAATGGAGTACATGCGTTAGTGGAGGTATTGAGCTGTGAAAATGGACAGAGAACATTCTCAAACTGAAGCTGTAGCAGACGATAAAGTTAAACATTATGACACAGTAGAACTTTTGCCGAAAAAGGAGCCGTGTCAGTTGTCTGGAGACATTTTAGTTTTAAAAGGTCGGATGTTGACCAAACAACTATTTACTGCAAATGCTGTCGAGCTAAAGATGTCGCCCGAGGCGGCAACATGAGCAATTTGCTGCACCATTTTAGCCACAAACATGCTTTGGAGTACCATGAATGTATGGAACTAAGATTGGCACCTCCACATCCTCAGGTAAAACTGAAAAAGCTGGAGGACACTCAAGTCAGACGTCACTTGTAGATGCGTTTGCTAGAGATACTAGATATGACAAAGAAAGCAAGCTGTGGATCGAGATAACCAACGCCATTACAATCCATATAGCTAACGTGTCAGTGGACAGAGTTTGTTAACATTAACAGAAAGTGTAGTTGGTTTACAACACATATTTACTATTTATTCCTTTTCTAAGACATTCAGTGCAATACAACTTTTGACAAGCACCTCTGGATATTTTACTAAGTTTAAATGGATGGTTGAAAATACGCTGTCAACTTTATAGTTTAAGTTATGTAAAATTTGTTCAATAAAAAGGTTCTCTATTTTGACTGCAACTGTCATGCAATGTGATTCCTTCTCTTCATTAGTGCCACCCCCTTGAAAACTATCACTTTACAGGGCCATGCAAACCTGGATTAATACTTGTGTGCACATTAAAATGTTTTTTGTACAATTTACAATTCTCATGACAGTGGAACAGGTTATTCTTAGCCAGTCTACTACAGTAATTGCAGTGGAAAATGTGGTTAACATCCACTCATGCATGGGGAAAAAAATACCATTGCATACCGTGAAACTGGTATAATTTTGAAAAACACCGTGATATAGAATTTTGGTCATACCGCCCAGCACTAACCAGCACATGCTGTCCAACCTGACCTGACTCTGTGTGTTTGTCAAACTGAATGACAAGTCCAACCTGGCCATCATTGGATGTGTGTGTGACTGGGCCCTGCAGTATGTTGTCAAGAGGCTGCAGTTTCTCTCAACCCAGAATCAGATTTAATCAAACTGGAGAATGTAATGTTACATTAACATTGGGAACTGTTATTTTTATGATCATTTAAAATGTATTCAGATCAGCAATACATTCCTAGCTGTAAGGGATTTGTGTGGTAAAAATACCCAATTCAGAGTACAGTTCTGAAATTTATTCAAAAATCATTCTATATACCCTTGAAGTAGTTTTAAATTATATTTTCTAGCCTATAAATGAAGGAGATAAGTACAGTAACAGTTTCACCCAGTTTGTTAATTATTATTCAGTTTTTCCATTTTCTAACAGGAGTGCAAAACAGGATCCAACTTGGAACAGCGTGCTATGCTATCTTAGGGCACATTTATGTTTTCACCCAGACTCCCTCACTCACACACTTGCACGCAGACTCATCTTTGGGATACAGGAGGAAGAGGCGAGAGTACTCAGAGGAGATAACCTTGTTAACATCTGTGGAAAGGCTGTGTCCCACCCAGGAATTGAACCCTGAATTCTCAAAGTATGAGGCACCAGTGCCGTGCCACCTTTAATTGTTACAGATATTCACCTCCTTAGAAGTTTTTTAATAAATTTTATTTATCGTGCAACATTGAATCACAGTGGATTTAATGTGGATTTTTATGACACTGATCAACAGAAAAAGACTCTTTAATGTCAAAGTGAAAACAGATCTCTGCAAAGAGGTCTAAATTAATTAAAAATTTAAAACAAAATAACTGATCACATAAGTATTCACTCTCTTGAAGTCAGTGTTTAGTAGATGCATCTTTGGCAGCCACAGCACCCTTGTGCACAGGTCCCCATCAGCTTTGCACATCTGCACACTTCCGTTTCTCCCTGTCTTTGCTTACAAAACTGCACAATCTCTGGCAGGGCTCATGACTGAACAGCCTTCTTCAAGTTCAGCCACAGATTCTCAGTTGGACTGAGGTCTGGACTCTGACTCGGCCAATCCAGGACATTCATATTGCTGTTTTTAAGTCATTCCTGTATAGCTTTGGTTTTATGCTTGGGGTCGTTGTCTTGCTAGAAAACAAACTTCCTCCTTAGACACAGGTTTCTTGCAGACTACATCAGGTTTTCTTCCAGAATTTTACTGGTTTTTGCTTCATTCAGTTTACTCTCACAAGCTTGGTTTGGATATGTGCAGAGGAGGGATGTTGGGTATATTGGGAGAAGGATGTTAAGGATAGAGCTGCAAGGCAAGAGAAAAAGAGGAAGGCCTAAGAGAAGATTTATAGATGTGGTGAGAGAGGACATGCAGGTGATGGGTGTAACAGAGTAAGATGCTGAGGACAGGAAGATATAGAAGAAGATGATCCGCTGTGGCAACCTCTGACTAGAGCAGCCAAAAGAAGAAGAAGACTTTTACTCTCACAAGCCTTCCAGGATCTGCTGCAGAGAAGTATCCCCACAGCATAATGTTACCACCCCCATGCTTCATGAGTAGGATGGAGTGTTCCTGATAATGTGCTGTGTTTGACCACAAACATGGCATTTAGTCTGATGGTGAAAAACCTCAGTTTTGGCTTTATCAGTTGATAGAATCTTCTCCAAGCTGACTTCAGAGTCTCCCATGCACCTTCTATAAACTCTGACCAAGATGTTATTTTCCTCTTTGCCACTCTCCCATAAAGCTGTGACTGCTGAAGCAGAGTGTCTCCACTCTCCTTCCGAGTTCTCATAGGTCCCTTGGTGGCCTCCTTTGCTAGACTTCTTTTTGTACGATCGCTCAGTTTTTGTGGACAGCCTGATTTACAGCTGGGCCACACACTTTCCATTTCTTAATGGTTGGTTTAACTGCACCCCAGGGGATATTCAGTGATTTGGATGTTTTCTTGTATCCATCTCCCGACTTGTACTTTTCAGTCACCTTTGCATGGAGTTGCATGGAGTGTTTCTTTTGTGTTCAGTGCATAGGTTTGACCGTGATACTGACTCACCACAAGTTGGCCCTTCCAGACCACGTGCGTTTATACCACCAACTAAAACTCATCGACTACAGACAGGTGATCTCCATTCACTGTAACTAATTATGTGGCTTCTAAAACTAATTGACTGGACCAGTTATGGTTTAACTATGTCATTTTAAAGGAGTGATTACTTATGTGATCAATTATTTGGTGTTTCATATTTGTAATTAATTTAGATGACTTTGCAGAAATATGTTTTCATTTTGATATTAAGTAGTCCTTTCCTGTTAATCAGTGTCAGAAAAGGAGGTCAATTCTTTTTATAGGCTCTGTATGTGTGTATATATACTGCAGATAGAGATTTATTGCACTGTTTATGTATCTACAACATACCAGATATAGTTAGATATTTGTCAGAACCTTTCCCCAAGATCAGGATTCATTACAATTGATTACATACAGTATATTTTTAGAACACAGAAAGTATCCTCTTCAAGGACTGAACCAGCAACATTTTGCTTTCAATACTAGAGCCTTAGCCACTGTGTTGCACTGCTGGCAATGCTACTCATTAATTCTATTGCTGTTCCAGGTAAATGTAATGATCACTGGAGTATAACGCACATGACGCTACTGACAGAAAGCAGCTGGAATTATACACGGGATGCATTCAAATATCAGGATATGCCAGAGCAGTTTCAAAATTTTTCAGTAGCTTCATTTGAAAGATGTGCTAAGTGCTGTGAGCAGCCCCTGATCTGAAAGCTAGTCATGTGCATTTTACAGTAATTATGTTATTTACTGTTATTAATCAGTAGCAAAGTCTCTGTTAAATTAAATTCAAATCAGATAAATTAGTGTGCGGTGTAAACACTTTATTTGTAATTTAGCTCTGGTGATGTTGATCTGACATTGGTAACTATGCCTTGTGGGAGCCATAACTGTCATTTTATACCCTATCACAGTGCCTCATGCAGAGCACAGATGGCTGCGCTGCAGACAATCCTAGCACACAGTGCACCAGGCAGGACGGGGCATCTCATGCCATCTACAAGGTAATTTTAGAGTCTCCAGTGTAGACAGGGTATATTTGTATAGTGGAACAAGAACTGAAAATTGACCAAATGCACAAGAACAGCATGCAAAGAAAGAAAATAGCAAAGATTAGTTGTAAAGTAAGAATAAAATCCAAACACAGATTGTCACAAAACAGATTGTATAAAAAAACATTCTGAACACCAATATAAGAACGGTGGTATTTCTGCTGTTCATGTTAATTTAATGAAAGCATTATGAACAATTAAAATTTCCAGTCTCATTTCTTTCATTGAATGTTATTCATTCAGTGTTAAGTGTTCTGAAAGTACAAAATTGTTTTAGGACAAATTGCAAATGTCCATACCTGTTGATGCGCAAAAATATTGGAAATAAAGCAAAATACCAAGTGTGCCGAGTTTGTTATTTTTGTCAGCATTTGTCCCATGGCATCTCAACTCAGATGTCTAGCTGCTGAGTTTCTCATGTATTTTGTATTGTTTTTCTTTTTTATCTTTCATTAGTTAACTGTATGTGTTCTATATTGAATACATTTTTAAAAATGATTTAGAATTATGTGTTTATTCATTTATTTATTCTTGTTTACATGCTGTAGATATACGGCATTTCTTCTGGCTGGAAGAATGGCGATGCTATGGGTGCTGCTATTTTAAATGTATGTAAATAATTTGGATAGGAATAAAAATAACAAGCTGGTTAAGTCTGCATATGATCCTGAATTCATTGAATCTTTACAGAGACACTTGGACAGCATACAGGCTTGAGCAGATGAAACTTAATGTCAGTAAATGTAAAGTATTACACATAGGAAGTAAAAATGTTAGATTTGAATACACAATGGGCGGTCGGAAAATCGAGAGTACACCTTATGAGAAGGATTTAGGAGTCATAGTAGACTCTAAGCTATCGAATTCCCGACAGTGTTCAGAAGCCATTAAGAAGGCTAACAGAATGTTAGGTTATATAGCACAATGTGTGGAGTACAAGGCCAAGGAGGTTATGCTCAGGCTTTATAATGCAGTGGTGAGGCCTCATCTGGAGTACTGTGTGCAGTTTTGGTCTCCATGCTTCAAAAAGGACATAGCAGCACTAGAAAAGGTCCAGAGAAGAGCAACTAGGCTGATTCCAGGGCTACAGGGGATGAATTATGAGGAAAGATTAAAAGAGCTGAGCCTTTTCAGTTTAAGATAAAGGAGATTAAGAGGTGACATGAGTGAAGTGTTTAAAATTTGGAAGGGAATTAGTACAGTGGATTGAGACTGTTATTTTAAAATGAGTTCATCAAGAACACGTGGACACAGTTGGAACCTTGTTGAGGGTAAATTTAGAAAAAGTTTTTCTTGACACAGAGAACCATAGACACTTGGAATAAGCTACCAAGTAGTGTGGTAGACAGTAGGACTTTAGGAACTTTCAAAACTCGACTTGAGGTTATTTTAGAGAAATTAAATGGATAGGACTGGCCAGTTTTGTTGGGATGAATGGCATGTTCTCATCTAGATTGTTCTAAAGTATCCTAATATTATGTTTTTCCTATAACTACAGTGTGTATAGAAAAGAATCACCCCCTTCAAAATATTCATATTTCATTGCTTTGCAGACTGAAATGACACACAAAAAAAAAATCCAGCTGTATTTACTCAATGCAACTTATAACAGCCAAGTGAAAGATATAAAAGCAATAGTTTAAAAAAAAATTAAAAAAAAACAAAATCATTGAAATGGTTGAAGGATCATCCCCCTGTGTCAATACTTTGTGGAACCACCTTTTACTTTGATTATATAAGTCTGTAGGGATACTTCTCTACCAACTTTGCACATTTAGACTCTGCAGTATTTCCAAACTCTTCTCTACAGAACTGTTCAAGTTCAGTCAAATTGGATGGTGACTGTTAGTGGACTGCAATCTTTAAGTCATGTCACAGATTTTCAGTAGGGTTTAAGCTTGGGCTCTGACTAGGCCACAAAAGAACATTCACCTTTTTCTCCATCAGCCACTGTGTGGACAACTTTGCTGTGTGCTTCTGGTCATTGTCATGTTGGAAGGTGAACCTTCTTCCCATTGACAGCTTTCTGGTAGAGAGCAGTATGTTTTCTTCAAGAATTTGCCCCATCCATTTTTCCTTCTGTCTTGACAAGTGCCCCAGTCCTGCCGCAGAGAAACACTCCCACAACAAGATTCTGCCACCTCCATGCTTTACTGTAGGTATGGTGTGTTTTGGATGGTAAACTGTATTGGCTTTCCGCCAGATACACCGTTGGGTGTTAAGGTCAAACAGTTTGATTCTGGTCTCATCTGACCATAACACTTTTTTCCATTTGGCCTCAGAATCTTCAAGGTGTGTTTTGGCAAAGCTCAGTCGAGACTTCATGTGGTCTTTCTTTCCTGAGGAGTGACCTTTTCTCTTCTCTTGAAACCCACCCATACAAACCACATTTGTGGAGCATTAGTGATATTGTTGTCACATTCACACAATGACCACTCTTTGCCAAAAATTCCTGTAACTGCTTCAAAGTTGCCATAGGTCTCTTGGTAGACTCTGACCAGTTTTCTCCTCACTCTTCCATCCAGTTTGGAGGGATGACCTGATCTGGAAAGGGTCCTAGTAGTACCAAACACTTCTTACTTCTTGATTATGGACTTTACTGTTCTCCTTGGGAATGATAAAGCCTTTGAGAGTTTTTGTATCTTTCTCCTGACCTATGCCTGTCCACGACTTTATCCCCGAGATCTTTTGAAAATGCCTTGCCACCCATAGTTGATTGTTTGCTTTCAGTTGCACTTCCAAGCACTGGAATGCACCAGGAATAGCTGGTGTTTATGCTGAACCAATCAGAATAATTGCAATTGATCACAAGTGGAAGCCAATTAGCTCTGGGCGGGTGCAATGGTGAATGAGATTAGTTACATGAGACTGAGTTTACAAGTATTTTTAGCAGAAGGAGCTCTTTAACCATCTCAGTGATTCTGGTTTTTATTTTATTTTTTTTTTCTTAAATGTTGCTATTATATCTTTCACTTGACTGTTGTAAGTTGCATTGAGTAAATACAGCTGGAGAAATATTTGTATGTGTGTCTTCATTGCAGGCTGCAAAGCAACACTAAATGTTAATATTTTGAAGGAGGTGATTCTCTTCCATACATGTTGTAATATTTATTAATCTGTGTAGGTGCTTTGCGCTAATCTATTTTACAAACCTATGTTACTCAAGTTTAGTATTACAGTGAGCTCGGGCCTCTCAAGTTATTATTGATGTTAGACAGGAGCAGGACGCAAATCAATCACAGGACATACATTCACACACACCCACTGAGTAACGTAACATGTACGTCTTCACGTGAGGGAGAAAAAAATGAGAGCCTTCAGAAAAACCATTGCAGCCACCCTTTACACTGATAGTTCCCAGGTCGGGACTCAGGCCCAGTCTTTTAGTTACTTATCACCATTTCTTCTTTATATGGTAGGTTGATTTACTGTATTTGGCATCCTTTTGGATTAAGTAATATGAAAGGGGAAAATGCTTACCCCTACCACAGTCGTGCCTCCTTGCATCAGCAATTCCCATTCTTCATTGTTTTCAAAAGAAAAGATGACTGTAAAGAAAAATTATAACTTGATCAAAGTACAAGTAAAGTCAAATTCTGACATTTCCTTTAAAATTGTTTTTCTCAAGATGATAACCTGTTACAGACAAAAGGTGATTCAGGGTAAATTCCACAATTATTGAAACTACTGTATTTATCTGTGCTGTAAAGTGTGGTGTATTAGGTCAGATCTCTTAGGGTGGAGTTTCTAAATCTTTTCTCCATTTTGGCTGCCTTTGGGCAAGTTTGAATATTGTTGGATGTTTAACTTTGTACTTTAGATCTTCTGGGTGATCTGCCACTAAAAGTAGTTGTGTGTTTTACAGTTCAACTATATGCATAGTCACCCACACAGCAAAAGCAATAGGTGGCCTAAACTTATTTTTTTGTAGTAGTTAGACTGTTTTATTCTTTTGATTGGTAATTAGTAAGGGTCTTAGCAAATGGTTCGAAAAACGCAAGTATTTTAGACTGTGTCCATGTTAATCCATCCTCCAGCTCCTAGTGAAGAACCCAGCATTGGAACTTGACATACTACCTTTGGCTAATTGGGCCTTTATGCTCTTATTGATTGTCATTTCGTTCTTTTTGCATGACACCAAGCAGCATTCTACAAAAAGTGAAGTATGAAAAAAAAGTATGTGTTTTTTTCAAAAATAATCATTTTTTTATTCATATACTTTAGTACACCTACATACCTTGGCTCTTTATTGTGCGGAACCTAACAATAAACCTTACTGCTTTGCTGCTCCTATCATGTAGCACTTTGCTTGTGAATTTCAGTGTGGAAGAACCAAGGAAAATCCTTCATAATCCCCTAGAGGAGGAAATCCACAGGTGGTCGGCTTGCCAGATTGCAACAAACAGCTCAGCAAACCTTTTAAGACTCTTTCTCTCACATATGAGTGTGAGCCAAGAGCTCTTTTGATTGTTTAATTTTAAATCAAGTTTTTGTGCACTGGGAAAAAGCACAACACCTTACATCTCTGTCGCCTCTTTTTCAGTGTTTAGAAGAGAAAAGGCTTATTGTGTGGACTTGTCATATCTTTGGAGACTGTCACCTGTGTCACTGCATAGCAAAAAAAGAATCAAAGATGTGAGTCTTCAAATTTCAAAAAGCAAGACTGGGAGATATAATGGCAGGTCTGCCTATAAACATTTTCTGTATAAGCAGCAAAGCAGGTAGCTTTAGTGAATAATCAACATGCATTTTACACGTTCAGTTTTAACGATTTTTACTTGGGTCTGAATTTCACTGCACATAATTGATTTCTTTTTTTTTAACTAATCAATGTTGCTTTTTAATACTTTGCTCTTAGACAGACTTTGACATATTAAAAAAGCTTACCCTGTGTAATATTAATCGAAATTGAAGCTGAAATGATGTCATGGTTGTCTGTTTTACCACTGTCTATACAAAGAAGTCAAGGAAGTAACTTAATTTTAGGCTTGTTTTAATTTTTAGTATGTATTTTTTTAAACTTAAAAAGAACTCTGGAGGAAAGTAAATAGGCACAGTTGAAAGCCCAAACTAGTCAAATGAATAAAAGGAATACTGCTTTGACTTAACTACCTCTTCATACGGAAGACAGAACCAAAGTTTGCGATCCTGGTCAAAGTAAGAATGGGTGCATACCAGTCATACAAAACAAGACATGACTTGAGACATATTTTATTATTTTATTGGTTTTAAGACAGCATTCTTGAGCAAATCGAATGTTTTTGTTGTTAGTCAAAACTTGCTCATGGGGTGTTCTCTTCAATAGGTGTTACATGTGTTTTATTATTATGAATTGGTTTAAATAAACGGGCCATATGAAGAGACACATCCGATTATATTCGTCTGTACTTTAATCTTAGATGAAATCACTGCAGTGGTCAGCATGTTCTTGACTGTGTTCAGAGTCTTGTGAGAGGGAGTCTCAGACATGGCAAAAAGAGTGTGAGGCTTCCAAAAGACAGGCCAGGACCTTCACTGGCCAGCCCAGAAAAGAGTGTAAATCCAAACGAGCCAGTCCCCCTAAATGTTGCCTGTAGGCTTCAGCTTAGACAGGCCTAATAATAGGGAGCTGGTTTTTACAGTTCAAAATACTATAAATGTCTCAAATTGCTCAACAAAGGGTCATCAAAACATGGGCTTGCAATCAAAAAGGGCGAAGATGAATCTTTATAAATTAAGAGATTACTAAAAAAATACAGGAAAAAATGCTCAAAAAAAAACAAAAGGATGTGTCTAAAAAGGGAATCCGACATAACCATGTGTAATCCACAAACTGAAAGCCGTAATTAAAGAACAACAGTAGATAATTCACAAAAAAAAAACCAGTGAATCCAAAGAAAGAAACTACACTTACAATCTCCACTACAAACTCAACGGATTCTCTTTATGGCTGACTTGCCAGAAGGAGGACCCAGCAGTAGTGACGTCAACTCTCTTGGGATTTCAGCCTACATAGTACATGGAATGGCAGCACAACATTTCAAGAAAAACAGAAATGTTAAATTATCACCAAGCCCAACACAAATTACACAAAAATATGAAAAATAATAATTCAAAAACAAAAATAAAACAGAAAATATGTAGAAGCCAGGGAAAACCCCTAGCTGTGCACCTGCGCGATTATGTGACCTTTTCTCGGCTGTAAAGAGACATGGAAGCTTTGGTGAGCTGTCAGGTTTTCTTTTTTGTGTTCCATTCTTCTTTACTGTGTAATGTGCATTTTTATTTCTCCTATGCTTTAAATTTTATTGGAACTCACAAAGGACAGTCAACAAGCAATTGTTTGCACTGACTGCAAGTGACTTAAATGTTTAAATGTTTGGGATGGCGATAGGACTGCACAACATGCTGCTTGTTTTAAGTCATCTGGACAGATAACAAAAATTAGTAATTTATTTTTCATGTCAAGTGTACAATGATAGGAAGCACTATAGTTTAGTTACATGAGGTGTATTATGAACAATCTGGGCATCCTCAAGCCCACAAATACATAAAGAACCTTCCCAATACCTTGTCATTACAAGCCATAGACACAGTTTTACTATTCTCCAAATAATTACATATACATTTAAAGTTCATTAAACACTAAATTTGAGATGTTGTTGTAAAAAAGAGCAACAAACAACATCAAAGGTTAAGGAGCCAAGACAGATGCTCGATTTATTCCTGTGAGACAGAATGAAGTTGAAAAAAGGAAAGTAATTGTCCGTCATGAACACTTGACACAGGCTCACTGGGCACAACTGCCACCATACTGATGGTTCTTCATGGTTGTAAAGTCTGGAGACCAAAACTGGTATAAACAGAGGCCAGGTCAGAAATGGGCTTACTGTTCCTCCACTTGTTGTCCTCCAGGCTGGAGAAGAAAAGGACAAACAAGAGGTGGTGTAACCTCAAAATCATTCCAATGTGTTCCCTCTAAAACACTCCCTGTAAGTTTTGTGACATACAGTATGACATGGCAAAAGTTGGATTTGTATGTTCAGCCTATATCATGTTGAGTCCTGTGTCAGAGGGCACCTTCATTTCTCCTCCACAGCACTTAATACTCCACTTGCTACTTCTGTAGTGAGTCATACAGTTAAGGGGGTGAAACAAATATTTAGATTGATTATTGTGACTATTAGCTGTTAACTCCTATCATTTGTAAAATATTGTACGTACTGTGGGGTGGCACGGTGCCTTCCCGGGTCCTCCCTGTGTGGAGTTTTCATGTTCTCCCCATGTCTGCGTGGGTTTCCTCCGGGTGCTCTGGTTTCCTCCCACAGTTCAAATACATGCAGGTTAGGTGCATTGGCGATCCTAAATTGTCCCTAGTGTGTGTGGATGTGTGCGCCCTGCAGTGGCTGGTGCCCTGCCCGGGGTTTGTTTCCTGCCTTATGCCCTATGCTGGCTGGGATTGGCTCTAGCAGACCCCCATGACCCTGTGTTAAGATATAGCGGGTTGGATGATGGATGGATGAATGGATGGATGTATGTACTATCTCGTCTCTGCAAAAGGAAAATTGAACAACAATTCCAAGGAAGGTAATTACATCACTCTCTGTCGCATGCTTGCTGATCATTAAGTTAAAAAACTAGAAGCATAGAATAAAACATCCATTCATTATCCAAATTCAGCAAAGCACTAAAATAAATTAAAGGTCAGTTTGTACAGGAACGCTAAAACAAAGTTCTGTTATTAATCATAATGGCTTTTTTTGTTAAAAGCACATTTAAATAATAGGCAATTTACGAGAAATTTAAGAAAATTTAACCTCATGAGGAAAAATGATTTATTTGTGAGCACATTTTTGTATTCATAGAATTGCTACAAAGCCTTAGAGGAATTAGACACATAAATTAAAGTGACACTTCTCTCCTGCTTGTTTTTCAAGACTGTTGTGTTCAACCTGCTTGTTCCTCTTCTCGGGAAACAATTCTACAATTGAGAAGTGGGCAGGAAATTGATTTTCTTGTTTTTTTTGCTTGATGTAACTGCCAAGCATAAAATGGCAAGCAAATGTGTTTTACAGTGCCTCATAGCGTCTGGCCGTCTGTTATCTAGGCTGAGATTTGTCACTAAAGACCACATGCTGTTGGTTTTGTGGACATTGCGAAGGGTACATATCGGAGTTTTTTGACAATCATTGTGATCTGAGTGAAAGATATCAGTTTGACCAGTAAAGTGAATGTGAAATAATGATCCGGAATGAGAATGGAAAATTGTGCACGTAAAAACCAAAACCTGAAGAAAACTAAGATGCATTGTATTGTTGAGTTTCCTGAAAATGTGAAGATGCCACTTGCTTATGCTGAAGTTACAGCCAAATATCAAAGCATCAGTTGCATCCTTCCCTCCTCAGCCTACGTTAGAGTAGTAAAGAAATCAGAAATTGTCATGAAAATAAAATTTATAACAAAATGCAATATAGCAAGCCCTAAATCTCTATGCCATTCATTCTGGTGGCTGTATAAGTGTGCCATTTAAAGTTCATAGTCTTTCGGATGATAGACTGAAACCTGAATTAATAATTCCTATTGAGATTATAAAGAGAAATTTCAATGGTCAAAGAGCAATTTGTGATGTTTGATTAACAATTGTAAACATGCCACTTGGTGCTCCGTGTGCCAATGCCAGGCACTCATGCTGATTAGCAATGGTTTATTGACGTCTCTGAATTTTAAATTACTTAAGATAAGGAAATGTAAAGGTCAACCAATTTTCTCAGGGGTGACCACTCTGACCTTTTCTGCATGTATGACTGTGTTTTTACATTCTTTCCAATGAGGTTTTATTAGTCACTGCTGTTTTAAAATTATTTACAAAAAATATCATGTGTAATCCACAAAATGCTGCATGGTTGTAAAGTAATCTAGCCAAACAGGGGACTACTGCTGACTTTGAATTAGCTATTGTAAAAAGAAAATGATCTCAGAGACACAAAGCACTTATGAAGTATGGATTTTATTAATAGAAATTGCAATGAAGCATAGAGAATACACCACAAGTGTGGCAAACCTCTACTCCATGGAATAAACTACTACTGAATGCCATTTATACAACACACACACACACACACACACACACACATACTAATATTATATATATTGTGGCCTGCATGAGGCGCACAGCTCCCCAAACCCGGCACACACAGACACAAGTTCAGCACACACTTTTTAAAAATTTTCTCCTTGGGAAACACTTTCCCTCGTTTCCCACCTGCTCAGCACATTACAGTAAGAACAATACCCAGTTTGTTACAGCACAAAAGCACACTTTTCTTCTTTCTCTTTCTCTCTATTCACCTCCACCCCTCCAGACAAGCTTCATCTTCATCCTCCTGACTCTGGCTTCCTAAATGAAATGAGGTGGCTCCTCTTAGAGAGCATTTGGAAGAGCTCTGGGTGTCCCATAATCTGCTTCCGGCAGCACTTCCGGGTGTGGCGGAAATGCTGCAATAAAGGGCTCAACAATTCCTGCAGCACCCCCTGGCAGCACCCACAGAACCTAACAGGGCTGTGCCAAACTCCAACTCCCATCTTGCCCTGCAGGAGTCCGATGCACCTGTGCAAGTTCTCTCCCCCGGTCCTTCCACCATATAGGCATTCCAGCCAGGTAAGGTCCCTGGCCATTGGCAACTTTATATATATATATATATATATAGTGGATAATAGAGGGCACTGTTGCTCCTCAAACCCAACACAACAGACACAGGGCACAAGTTAAAAGCACAAACATCTCATTTAGTAAGAGGAAAACTCTTCACAATCATTTCCCACCACCACAGCCACAAGTAAATACTTGGCACAGTACACAGTTCTTCTTTTCTTTCTCCTCCGCTCCTCCCAGCAGGCTTCGTCCACTTTTCACCCAATTCTGGCTCATCCACATAAGGTTGGTCAAGTCCTCTTATATTGGCCAACCTGGAAGTGCTTTTGCTCTTCTGCCCATGTGGTCTGCCAGCACTTCCGGGTTAGGTGGAAACCTCATGCCATATGGCTCCTCCACTTTCACAGCACCCACAGTACCCAACAGGGCTGAGGTATAGAACTCCAAGTCCCATGGTGCCCTGTGGGAATCCAAGGCACCACTGCAATCCAGGGGACCTGCCATCTAGCGTACTGGGAGAAATAGTGCCCTAAAGAAGCTGCCATCCCCCATCCTTCCATCTCTTGGGCATCCTGGCCGGGTTGGGTTGCCAGCCATCTTTTACAAAACATATATAAACACCACTTTACATCAAAATATAACCTGTTGATAACTGTAATTTCAAAGGAAAAGGATATTTAGGCCAATACGCTACCATCATTTTTTGTGATTTCTCCCTACTTGCAACAGGTTTTCTCAGATTTACTCTTCCTTGTATGAACAGTCACCATTTGTGTCAATGATCTTATCCGGAATGAAGAAGCCACACTGTGAGGATTGGTTGTGTATCCTACTTACAATTTTTGTTTTTTCTAGGACACTCATAGACATTGTATATATGACAGAAATTCCATCTCAACTCTAATCAGTCTCTAATTTAAATACAATAAATAAACTTTTGTTGCAGTTATCTCTTGTTAATGGATTCTAATCTGTTTCTAAAAATGAAAAATAAAATATCTGAAAATTATTTCCCATTATTTTAAACTTGAACTCTCAACACTTACGTTACAGAGGTGCTCAGAAGCAGCTCCTTAACACTTTATGTAAGAGAAAATCTCTCATGGTGGGGATGTAAATTTAGCCTACCGTGTAATCCAAAGGTTTGTTAACAGTGACACCCACATGGAGTGCATTTTTGACTAAGACAATGAAAGATTCTGCCTTGCTCAGGAGCTGCTTCTGAGCACCTCTGTAACCTAGGCTTTGGTAAATGGCCACCAGCAGTTACCTCAGTATAATTGTTCAGACTGGAACAGATTGTGGTATGTCGCAGCCACTTCACAACAAAACACTTGGCGTAGTCAGCAGGATTTGCACTGTGGGTGGGTGGAGTGTCATGTGCTGCACTTGGGGTTGGGGCTGATAGGGAGCTTAGTTGACATCACTGCTTGTTAGCAGCTTAGAGGCTGTGTACATGGAAGCATGAGAGATTCTCTCTTGCTCAATGCGTTAAGGAGCTGCTTTTCAGCACCTCTGTAATCAAGGCATCATAGGTTTGTGGTTGGCCACCAGCAGTTACCTCAGTACAAAAGTCCAGACTGGAATACTTTCTGGTGTGTTCTACCCACTCCAAATACAAAACACTCGTTGTGTCTGTCTGGGTGTGTTCCTGCTATTTTATTTTCTCAAAAAGACAAGTCAGTGAGAGCAAATACTGGCATTTAAATATCAGCGTGCTCGCAGACAGATTGATGTTCATTGTAGCGTTGTTTTCTACATTGTTTAAGTCCTACTGAAATGGGCTCCAGCTGCACACAACGCTGCACTGAAATAAGTTCCTTCAGAAAATGGGAGGGTGTACAATATTTCCCACCCTTTAATATATAGCATACTCATACAAAGTTAAAATGCACAGGCCCTACACTTGTGCAGGCTCCATTTAATTGATTAAACAGGTTCTGGCAAGATGGCTCAGTGCTGTAACTGCAGAACTTTCATTACGAAAGACATTGTGATAATGAAAGACTTAGTTGTCATATACTGTAAGACCACTTACAGTGCAGATGAGCTTGCCTGTCAAATTAATCATAGACAATACTAGTTAAAAGCAAAGCTAGTAAAATGCCATCTTTCTCATTAATATTGCATTCTTTATGATTATCAATGTGCTATTTATAGGTCTGAATGCATGAAAAAATGCTCTAATATTCAGGTAATAATTCACTCCCATAACAGTATATTTAATCATTGAGTGACATCTGTTAGAGAATTCTGCTTTAATTGGGCAATTGATTAATTCAGTGTATAAGTTACAACATGCAGCTGGCACCAGCAATAAACCACCAAGTACAGGTGCCTTGAACGCTACAAAATGAGCAAGAAGAGAGAAACACAACAGGATTAATTCAGAGTCTGTGTTCAGGAGCTGTGGGAGAAACAACAGCTACCCAATGGAAAATTTTATGTTAACACATTTCCGAGCGGTAAATACCTCTGGGGGAATTCAGAGAGAACTTTATTACCCAAATCTGTAGAGCTCTGGCAACATTTTCATCTCTCACCTAATTTTATTGTAATTCAATTAGTTATGTATTCATTTTACTTTTTGTTTAAACAAAAACTTATACAAAATCTGTAATTACTGTAACTCTTGCAAGAATTGAGCAGCAAATCAACAGTGAGCACACATTTTTCCTCAGACTGAAACCAGAAATTTGTGTGAATAGAACAAACTGGGAACTTATGACATCACATATGTTTTAATTTTGAAAGTCCCTACAGCACAATCATCAAAACAGAAAATATGTAGAGATTAGGGATGAACGGCTTCTGAATTGCAGGGTTTTTCCTTTAACATTCCAGTGGACTGGCTTTTTAACTTGTTCTCTTGTGCTTTGTGATGCTGTCTTTTTATAGTGTGACCCCAATATTTTCCAGCTTCAGGTATCTTACTATCATCAAGCAAGGAAGAAGCAAAGTATGTCTTTTGATAGAATACACAATCATTTCAGGATGCAAGTTTCCATTCAATTCTTAGTATTTCATAATTGCATGGCATCCAGTTCAGCATGCCACTGCAGATCCTTCTTTGGCTTGAGACAAACCACAGATAAGTATGACTCTTGATGCCATTCCCTTACTGGTGTTTTATGTAACATGGTCTCAGCTTTCTCTACCATTTTTATGACTTAATATGATAAAAAAAAATGAACCTGTGTTTAGGCTAGGTTAGGTTAGGTTAGGTTAGGTTAGGTTAGGTTAGGTTAGGTTAGGTTAGGTTAGGGGATCATAACAATGCTTTAGTTGAGCAAGTCCATTTTGAGGCAGTAAATCATTTTGTGGGACAGAGTCACATAAAACATCATAATGCATGGTTTGGAGCACTGCAATTCGATACATTTACCTTATCCCTTACAGCACAATGAAAAGTATTTGTTGCTAATTTTGAAACATCAGAAATATCAAAAATGTAGCAAGATGTAGCAACAATATGAAACAAGGTCGTTATTTATCATTGGGTGAGTGAAACTCGGCAAGTTCATTTTTGGATCAGTCTGCTCTCACACTGTACGGTTTAATACACACATATCCACATAATCCACATAATAGTATCCACATAAGCACTGATTATGAGTGATGCCTGCACTGTCTATCGCTTCTCAATACTCCTCATAGCTACTCACTAGCTTCAGCATGAACAATACACAGGTGTATCTGGATATGACTTAGACCTACAGACTGAGACACCTTGGTCCCAGAGAATAACCTAGACATGGGAAGGCTGATACACATTGGTTAACTCCACTTACCAACCAGCGATGCATTTCTTCCACTGTTGTGATGTCTCCCTCTGTGTCTAGTTTGCCACTCCAATCACTTCAATCAGTCTAGATATGCACGAAATGTAACACCAAGGTAGTATTTATTAAGAATAGAGTAATACCAGCAAAAGAAAATATAAATAAATAGTAAAGTTGTAAATAAAAATGCACCTTTGCTTTAAAGTCAGAATACTTACTGAAAATTTGCAGCAAAGGAAACATCAGTCTCAAAGAAGAAGGGTGCTTGTTTAAATTTAGCAGTCAGGCTGATGCATGGACATCATCTTCAACATCCAGGTAAATGAAGTCTCTGTCTGTCTCTCTGACGTTTCTCTTTCTCTCGAATAGGCCAATTTTTATGTCAAAAAGCAACATGGAGTTACAGACATTGTGATGTTACATGACTGGCTAGCTCTTTTGATGTTAGATTAGATTATAAGGAGACTAACAGTATAAATGTATTGAGTTTTGTAGTATTAGTTGTTTGCCGTAATTAGCTAATGTTGCATTTTGCGCATCATGTGAAACAGCATTTTATAATCTTTTTATAAAACACTAGCTGTGTAAGCCTGTGTTGTAAAAAGCCTGGGCTCCTGGAAACTAATGAAATCATCAGAAAAAAAATTGGAATGCAGAGTCGGCGGTTTCATTTTGCGGACATGCTTGCCCCACTTGTCTATCAGTGGCTAAGTGAGTTTCTTTCTCATTTGTCTTTCTTCGACGCTTTCACTTTGGCAACGGAGTCACTTTCTTTCAGCTTCATGCTGTAGCCTTGTACTTCTTTCTTCTTCTGACTCGTTAACTTGAGGCCTCACGCTTTTGGGCTGGACAGACAGACACACACACTTCCACGCATAGACATTTATATATAAGACTCTCAATTCTTCATTCTCAGTGAATAATCTGCCTCTAAATCTCAAGGTTATCTCTTATCACACAACACATGCAGTGTTCATTAAAGGAACTCCATTGATCCATTTTCAGCAGAGCATTGTCTTTTCCAGGAGACCTTGGAGCATGTCTGGAATCAGCACCTGGATGGAAAACTAGTTCCTCGCAGGGCACACTCAGAAACACTCATACTGGGCCAATTCAGACTCACTGGTTAACCTTACCTGCAAATGGAGTACCCAGAGAAAAACCCGTGCAGACATGGAGAGAATATGTAAACTTTGCTTCAGTCTTACCATTACCCTAAAGTAGATAGATAGATAGATAGATAGATAGATAGATAGATAGATAGATAGATAGATAGATAGATAGATAGATAGATAGATAGATAGATAGATAGATAGATAGATAGATAGATAGATAGATAGATAGATAGATAGATAGATAGATAGATAGATAGATAGATAGATAGATAGATAGATAGTGTAATAACAAAAAGAGACACTCATAAAGGTTTGGAGTTTTTAGCCCCGTGTACTGCAACAAAAATACATCAATTGTTCACAAAACTCAAAAGACATTGAAGGGTAGGAAGTTTATAGGGAAGGACCGGAAATTAGAATGTGGAATGCTGGGAAAATCGTGGTGGTGTATGGGAGTCTGTCGTCATCAATGGGGAAGCAGAGGGAAAAAAAGAACCCGGAAATGTTCTTCTCTGTTTGAGTCGTCCGGGCGGTCTTTACGGTGGCGGTGTCTCGGTCTTTCTGAAGATACAAAGAGAGAGAGGTTAGCACGCTGCCGTTGTCCCCCGGTGCAAATCGGGTACTTAAGCTGCTCCCCAAGTGCTCATGCATGCAAAATAGATAGATAGATAGATAGAAACATTTCACTTCAGTGTGTACCATTGCAAACAAACCTGCAATGAAGACAATTGTAAAGTTTGCTGCCTTATCCAAAGCTGATTCTTACATTACATTTGATGCTGTCAGAATGGTCTCTGACGCCTCATGACCCTTAATTGGATTACCTGAGTCAGAAAGTAGATGAACGGATGGGTCTTTTTCGTAAGCTATATTGTAACAACCCAGAGGTTGCTAAAGACGAAGGATCTGAATCAGCCTCTTTATGCCAAATGCTAGTGAATGGCCCTAAAAAGGCCCGTCAGTTTCTTCAATACTCACTTCCGCCATGCTGCTGAGGTGTTTTTTGGCTCCATACTCTCCCAATTGCTTAGTCCCATTGCCTGCACATCAATGCTGTCCAGCTCTGCTTCACTCTGCTTACCCAGAGTCATAGACAACCCTTATTTCAAACTATCCCCCAGCTCTGATTCATCACTCTAGAATTTGCTCCAAATGGTGGCATACTATACATTGCTTCAGCTGATGTGTCAGACTTTGGCAGCCTTGTTTTGTGAATCTGTTTGGTCTACCATTTTGTGGCTGATCTGCTGTCGCTCCTAGACACTTCTAGTTCACCATGATAGCACTTAGAGTTAACCAAGGCAGAGCTAGCAGAGCATAAATTGCACATTCTAACTTGTGGCAATGGTGCCACACTTAAAGTCAGCCAGGTTTCCTATATCTAGTATTGACATTTGGAATATAATCCTACATATTAAATCTGGAAAAAAAGAAAAATACAAATGCATCATAGCTCTAGCAATATGGAAGTGTCACAGTGAAAGAGCAAAAAATATTTTTTTTCTTCATATTCAGCTTTTTTTTAGGTTAACTACACCGCACTGAGTAAATGAATGCTTTGTATCATCTGATGAATAAAATTCCTTGTGTGTCTCATATGTAACTTGTTGCAGTGCTGAAATGATAAAAGCTCAGAACTGAGAAACTTGAGATATTTGATGTTATGCTTGGCTAAGCAACGTAAGACTCATTACCTCGTACTTACAAAACTAGCCATTCAGGGGAGCCAATCCATCTGTATTCATGCTTCCAGGTAATATGAGCTTACGTTTAAGTATATGTTTTTAAAAAAAGGAGGAACAAAAGAAAGTTTTCTAAGCAATGGTTGTTTCTTTCTTAATTATGCTGAATAGAACTACCACAAACAAGAAAAAGAGCGACTCTTTTTTCTTAGGAGACGTGCACCTTCATTATGGGTAGTGACGTCCAGTACAACTGCTGTGACTGCGATGTTCATTGTGAATTTCTATGCTTTGGTGTGCTGGACCGGTACCATCTCTTCAGTAGAAGTCCACTGAATCCACAAACTGATTAAGAAGGCTGTCTCAGTTACTTTTGAGCCATGATGAAGTCATGATGAATTCCAACAAGACACAACTCACATATTAGATAGAGCGCTGATAGAGCAAATGAACAGCAGCAAACTCACCAACCATTCTATTTAAATTTTATTTATAAAATGCATCCATTAAATGTTACAATTCTCTCCATGCCCCTGATTAGCCTAAATGAAGACTGGCAGATCAAAGTAAAGCTAAATAGACAAGAAGACGGGCAAGACCAAACCTGAATCAAGATCAAGAACCGGATAAGAGAATATTCAGAAACAAATAAGCCACAACTAAACCAAAATTCAAAGCCAGAAAATAAGTCTTTTCCCCAAAAACATTTTAAATTACTCCTTATCACCACAAAAGTCTTTATTTTATTTTTACCTTTTGATTGATGTATAACACTTGGATATTCCTTATACAGAATACTTACTGAGATTTTTTCGAATATTTTTTGTGACAGTTTATGAAACACCACACACATGATTTCACACCAGATTAAAAGTCAACCGTAAATTTGATTACTAGGAGTGTGAAATTGACACCCATCAGTTGCAAACAAGGTATTGTTGTGTCGGTGTGTGGCTCAGTTCACTTGTATGATACGGCAAAAGATTTTTAAACAATTTCTCGGCCTGATACCAGGCCGCTCAGGGTGTAAGAGGAAGCTAACACTGGAAAAGGCATTCAAATATCAGACCATCTCCTGCATATATACACTTAATTTAATAAGCATGTACTGTATTCCATCATTTCATTTGGATTATTAACTATAACATATGTCAAATTAAAAATGCCTGTAACAGAATGCAATCCTGACTCATGCCTATTTATCTATAAATACATATTGTTCTATTCCCCAAATGCAAAAAGCACTCAGCAGCCAATTCCTTTGTGATGTATCCCCTTGTGTTTCAAAGCATCAGTTTAGCCCCTGCATAATAAAAACCTTCTGTTGTACCACCCTTGATGACTTCCCCCGTCTAGCCTAACAGTGGCTACCTGGTCTCTTTCAGCTCCTCCCATGTTGTTGGGCCTTCATTTTATCTGCTGTTCCCTTTTTGACAGGCATCCCATAAGTTGTACAAGGACAGATAATCCTGTTAGGTTCAGTCAGGGAGAGTTTGTCTAATTTACCTCTCGTTCCCTCCCCTCTGCTACAATAATGCCATGTTTGACAAAGGAAAAAGCAACAATAATTGTATGAGTGGGTCTACGGTGATTCTGACAGGGGTGTTTTAAGCTATTGACGATATTAAGTGTACTGTACTGAACGTACATACATAAATAAATATACATGCTTTACATTATGTGACACATTATAATTACACAAGGAACAAGTGCGCTACTTTCAGTGGCCACCCCACCTGTTGGAAATTAATGATAGACATGTTAATTTTACCGTTAGAAGACATTGTGAGCAGAAAGCAAAATAATTCTTTTTTTTCAGTTAAAGGCTGTGTATTTATTTACAAGAGAAACTATAAAATATGGTCAATGGGAGAAAGAAGCATTTTAAATGAAAATTTCTGTTGTGTTCTATTGTGCTGAGGTAATATGAGAGCACTTCACTAATGGTCAAAATCGAGAGAGCTGCAGAAGTTAACATCTGTCCACTTTCTGAACCCACTCATTCTGGTTCAGGATGGCAGTGCCCTGGAATCTGGCCTGACACCATTAGGTGCAATGCGGAAATGAACCCTGGATGAGGTGAGACACACACACAGGCACCCACATGCACCTCAGAACAATCCTGTATAGAGCTTCCATTGTTCCAAGCTACACACCTTTAAAGTGTCTGAGTAAAGCAGAGTACCAGGAGAAGCGTTTCTAGATGTGTTGAGAACATGCAGAATTCACAAACAGGAGGTAACAAAATAAACCCAAAAAGACCTGCACAAACTTCATAACTGGGTGAACACTTAGAAAATGCAGTGTAACATAGAAAAAGTGCAAAGTGCTACACGTGGGCTACAGAAACCTCAATTATAAATACAAGACGGGAGAAACCGTCCTACAGGAAGCAAACTCTGAAAAGGATTTAGTTGGGTTTATGTTGGCACAAAGTTTTCACCTTCTAAGTAATGTGCAGAACCTATTAAAAAAAATTAGGTTATATCATAAAAACAGTTGAATATAAATCAAAGGACATTATGCTCAGACTGTATAATGAACTAGTGAGAACACATCCAGAGTATTGTGTGCAGTGCTGGTCACCGCACTACAAGAAATACACAGCAGCACTTGAAGCCGCGCAGAGGAAAGCAACCAAATACACCCCAGAATTAAGGACGTGTCCTACTCTGACAGAGAATTAAACCTGTTTCGTCTCGAGCAGACGAGACTGCATGGGGACCTAATCCAGCTCTTCAAAATCCTCAAAGGCACTAATAAAGCAGATACAGCAGAATTATTTCATTTTAATGGTGAATCACAGGACACCAGTGGAAATTAAAGGGAAGAGCTTACAGGACAAAAGCCAGGAAGCACTTCATTATACAAAGAGTTGCGTGAATCTAGAACAGACTATCGAGACACGTTATTGAAGCAGAAGATTTGACATCCTTGAAGAAGTACCTGGATGAGATATTGGGACAGCTTAGCTATTAGCTAAACGAACGAGCCTGATGGACTGAATGGTCTCCTCTCGTTTGTCAAATTTCTTGTGTTCTTATGTTAGTTCACACAGACAATGAACTGAGTCAGGATTCAGACTAGGTCTCCAAGGCCTGTGAAGCACTGGCGCTAATTACTGTTCCATTCTGCTGATTAGCTAATTAGCTAACTTCGTAATAGTAATTTATAGAATAATAAACATGTACAATATACTAAAGGCCAGGTGAAAATACAACAATGACTTTTTATTCATTCATAGTTTTACTTAACTAATACAGTATATTCCAATGTTTAAGGCAAGTCTAAATCATAATATTCTTATATAATACGCTACCATGGCTGTCCGTTTGTCTGTCCAGGATTTTAAATCACCTGTAGCTCGCAAACCGTTTGACCTATAGACCTGAAATTTGGTACACGTATACTACATGACATCGACTATCCACTTTCAGGGTAATGATTGACCTCCAAGGTTATTCCTCTTTTTATTTTTATTTTATTTTACTGTAGAATTAACTCTTGGCAGTGGGCAGCAGGGTGGATGTGCAGCACATGCATACAGGCGCTGTTCTCATACCCTACCACCTTTGCCATCACTTCCTCTACTTTTTCATATCTTACATCATTCTTGAGGCAGATTGAAGACTTAAGTGCCAGCTTAAGTGAAAAATTAAGGAAAACATACTAAGTAATTGCAACACAAACACTGACTTAATCAGTTTTAATGCGAAAAGATGCTGACGAAAGAACAGAAGAAGCGGGCCGCTAGGGTGGAGAAAAGAAGAGCTGCTCAGGAAGAAACAAGCGTTTCAACCTCTGAGCAAACGAATACTAAATGTACAAAAGAAGAGTATGAAAACTATGAATGCTCAAGTCAGTGTGCCATTACTGGTGTAAAGATAACTATCAGGATCATGAAGAATCAGTCATGTGCAGGCCAAAAATCCATCACTGGACCCACTCACACACACACTTACATTAAGGCCAGTGTGAAATTTTCAGTTAGCCTTTGAGATTGTGGAAGAAAAATGTATGGAGAAAGACAGCGATTGCCTATAGACTGCACATGGAGAATAACCAGACAAGGTTTCAAACCCAGGCTCCTAGACCTGGAGGGCAGCAGTGCTCCATTCTATCTGAACAGCAATGGTGATAGGCACATTTTAAAAGTGCTATAACTATGAACCTATAATAGTGATTCACCATTTTGTTCACAGCTGACCAGTTCTATAGTTCACAAATATGTTGGAATTGTGCTTTTGCATAGTGGTTAGGAAGCACCATCACCTCATGGATCCTGCATCCCAGATTCGAGACTGGCACCTGTTTATTGTCTCCACATTCTTCTCATATCTGCCATATCTGTGCAGGTTCTTCTTCTCATATTAGTGTTAATGGCACTGTTCACAAGAGTGGTCTCTGAGGTGGAGTGACACCCTGTACAGAATTGTTTTCTTTCTTGAAGCCAGTGCTGCTACTCAGATATTCTCCAGATCTCCGTGATCCTGAATTAGACTGAGCATGTCTGAGAATCGAATGATGTCAAGTTACTTATATAATGTAAGGTGTTACAAAGATAGAAATCCCATCAGGGACTGGCTTTGTACCAGTATTCTTATTTGGTAGTGAGGATTTTTTCCGATTCAGATTGTATTTAATTTAATTGCCAAAAGGATTGAGATTCTGAATGTTCTGGACACCACACTCCTAAGTGTAATTTTGCACGGTAAACTGCACATTCTTTAAAAGTGTATCTCTAAGTACACAAATAATAATATTTATATCCTCCATGCTCTCATTTTCCTTAACAATAGTAATCCAAAGCAAAGCAACATTATGGGCTCAACAGTGCTTGCTTGATTTAATATCACGGCTGAAGTCACTTAGCCCATACCACAGTTGGTTGGCATTGTAGTTCTGCTATGAAGCGCAGATTCAGCTGGTGCAGAAAATGCGCTGATTTGGTACCATTCAAAACTAGAGGGATTTAGGCCTCCAAAAGCTACTGTGTTTTGCTGAAAGTTCAGAATGAACAACACTCAAAGGCCTTTCTCGCCACACTGCCTAGGGACCTGCAAGGAGACTATGCGTCCTGACTGCATGGCACGTGGGATTCTTCTGTTGTCAGTTGCCGGTTTGGATGGGATCACTGTTTCAGCTTCATTGCAGATGTTTTACACACTTATTTCTCACTCTCAAAAACCTGGTTTACTTTTTTTTTATTCATTTTATTTATTTAGTAGAAAAGGGAAAATAGTGGGATTTCGTTTTGCATTTGGGGTTGTGAACTTGAACCCCGGACACAGACAGACACGGACACCAAATGTCCAAAACAGACACTATTTATTTTCTTTTCTTCTTAGCACAACACACAGTGCTCAAATCACCACAATAAACCCAGCCCACAGTCCTTTCTTCTCTCTATTCTTTCCTTCTGCCTCTTCCAGTCGCAAGCTCCGTCCTCTGCCTCCCGACTACGGCTCCCTGAATGGAGTGAGGCGGCCCCGGAAATGCTCCAGGTGCTTCCCGATTAACCTCTGGCAGCACTTCCGGGTGTGGAGGGAGTGATGCCTGTGAATCCAGCTCCTCATCAGGCAGCACTTCCAGGTGTGGAGGAAATACTGCAGATCTTGTTTCCGGAGCTGTCCAGGTGCCCCCTGGCGGTGTCCACGGACCCTAACAAGTTTGAGCTTCAGAGGTCCCAATGCAACCCAGAGGGGCTGCGCTCTCATGTCCCGGGGTATAAGTTGCCCTCCTCCTGGTTCTCTGCTCCTCCAGGTCTCCCGGTAGGGCACAATCCCCGGCCATCCATCACAGTGTCTAAAACTTGTCTTATTGTACAGGCATTGAGCAAAACTGTGGAATTATTCACAGGAGAGAGTGAAGTAACTGTAAGCATCATTTAGAAGGAGATTCAAGAAAAGCATGGCTTAAAATAAAAAAATTAAAAAACTTCTGGCATGGGAAAAAAGGACACAGGCTTCCTTTAACCTGTGGCAATAATCTAAGGCTAAGTCTAATTAGCATGTCCTTGTCAAAGAGTTTCCTGTAATTGCCTCGGAGTGAAGCATTATTCTACTGAGGCTCCATCTTTTGACTTCCTAACAACAGAAATTGTACACTAAGTGCCACTAATGATGAGTAGAAATATTTTGCTCCCGAGATTCTTCCTCAGTAACAAAGACTGGAAATGGCATACATCATCAGCCTGGTCTTACACCATACTGGGAAAAATACGAGATTGCTTTGAACAATTACAGGGATCTCTAAAACGAAAACAGTATTTATAGGCAGAAGAGGAAAACAATGAAAATTACTAAAGCTCTGTTAAACACACCTGATTTATTGTGATACAAAGTGGGTGAAGCACCTGGATGGCAAAGTTAGAGTAACAAAGAAATGAAATGCAAGACCTTTATATTTGGTTTTGGAGATAAAAAGGCACTCAGTTAGAGAAAGCATGTCCTTTGTTTTATTGTTGTAATGATGGCCCTAGATCTTACTGTGTAAAATGATGTTTATATGAGTATACTCTTTGCTCAGCCTACCCTGGGGATCCTTTCACATAAAATTGCTTTGCCCTTTTGCTTTTATTTAATTAATGCATTCAACTGTAAAATCATTCAATTGATAGAGGTTGATGTGGTGGAGCTGTGGCTAGCCACTTCTAACATTCTTGGGCCTAATCCTGGTCCTATCACTGTTAGCATTAGGTTTGCACCCAGCCTTCGATTGCTCCATCTCTATGTTATCTGATTTCTTTACACATCCCAGAAATGTTCTGCTTAGATAAGTCAGTGACTACAAATGTGTATGCAACTGGTCCTTGCAGTGTTTGTTCCAGGCTTGCTCTCTGTGACACAGCATTAGACTTGGCAGGTTAAGAAAATAATGAAGTATTAGTGCCTATCCTGATCCGACTGGGAACAAAGCTGGATTAAACAATGGGATGGAGTTTCATGGCATCACAAAGCAAACTAATGCACACATCCACATTCACACCGAGCCAGTTAACCAAATTGTCACGTATTCACACTTGGGACAATTAAGAGTCACCACTCCAACTGCTATGTATGTCTTTCAGGATGTGAAAAGAAAACGGGAGTATCCAGAGTAAAACTATGCAGACACGGGTGTACTCACAAACTCCACGTTGGCAGTGTCCAGGCCAGGATTCACACCCACCATCATAAACCTTAAGTAATTTACTGGGATCGATAATCAAATTCAACTTAAATAATGCAGGGGGAGTTTCAGTGCAGGAGGATGCAAGATGTCAAATAGAAAGACACAACAAAGAATCCACAGGAGTTACACATTCAAAGACAATCCTTGTTTGATGCATAAAAGCCCAAAAGAAAAAGTCATTCAGTAATGTTCACATTGAATGCTGATCAAGAAATATTGAATGCTTATATTACAACAGGGGGGGAGCAACGTTGGTCCTGGAGGGACGCAGTGGCGGCAGGTTTTTGTTCCAAGCTGATTTCTTAATGAGAAGTCGATTCTTGCTGATGAAGCACTTATTGCTCAAGTGACATTTTTCTGCTTCATTTTAGTCATCCTGCTAGTTGAGATTTCCCATCATAATTGCTTATTTTAGAGTTATTTTACTGAATTTAATGGGTTCTTATTAGCAATAAGATGCGAAAGACAAGGGAAAACCATCAATTTTCCACCCAACTTGTTTCCAGGTACACCTGTCTGTATTCATGCACTGTTTGGTTTAATAAAATACTTGAAAGGAAACTGAAGGAAAGAAACTGTTTTACGCTACTTTGGATGATATCCTTAGGAAGGCAAAAAATCTACAATATAAGAACGACCTGACATAGCAGAATTAAAACACTAACAAGCCATATAATTAAATAAGATCTGTTATTGGTAAGAATTGTTTTCTAATTAAGCAACTGGGCTGAAACGAAAACCTGTAGCCACTGTGGCCCTTCAGGACCGACACTGCTCACCCCTGCATTACAATAATGAAGAATGCAGGGGGTTGGCGAGGATTCTGGGGGCTCTGAAACACAAGGGGTTAATGACTGTGTATTTTCCTTAAGCTGCCTGTGCTTCAGTTGTATAATAATATTGATTTTGAAATAACTAACATGTATAAAAGAATCATTTGATTTAAAAGTAATGATTATTAAAATGGATAGATCAATAAGTATCACTACCAATATATGGGTTGTGGACGCTAGAGGCGCTGCTGACTCGTGAAACCCACCAGACAGACGTCCAAGACACACTTGTAAAAAGCACAAAGAAGAATCTTAAATAATTTTTTTAATAAGTGCATAAAGCACCACACACTCCACAATTCTCCAATAATCAATACTAAATCAGTCCTCCACTCCCAGCAGCTTAGTCACCCAAACTCCCAACTCCGGCTCTCCCTGCTGGTCTTCACCAGTCCTTTAAATAGTCCATAACCCAGAAGTGTTTCTCCCAGGTTCAAGGCCACATCATCCTTCCTCAAGTAGCCCGGATTCGTGATTCAGAAGTACTTCTGGGTTGTCGTAGCAGTAGTAGTCCCCAGGTTCTTTGTGAGCATCCCCTGGTGGCACCCACGGCACCCAACAGGGCTGAGGAAACAGACTCCACATCCCAGGATGCTTTGAGGGAATCCGGGGAACCGTTGCCGTCCAGGGGAGCTGCCACCTAGCGTTCTGGGGGAAGCAGTGTCCTGAAAAGGCTGCCTTCTTCCATTCTTTTATTTCACTGGACTGAACTGCCGGCTGTCCATCACAGGGTATTTTTAGTTCAATTATGGAGGAGTTCTTCCAGACAGACTTGAAGTGGAGAAGGACAAGCAAACGGTGATTGTATTCACTACACTTTTGGCACACAGACTTATTCTATTAAATTGGAAGAGTCCTAACTCTCCTCTGATAAATCAGTGGGAAACCGATGTTTTATATTATTTGAAATTGGAAAAAATCAAATTCTCAGTTAGAGGATCTGTACAAATTTTTTTCAAAACCTGGCAGGATCTAATCAATATTATTTTAGAATAAGAGAAATAACTATTACCGCATTTAATTTCCTTCTCCATTTCTTATTTACCTATATATTTATTTCTCCCTTTCTTTTGTTTATTGTTGCCTTATTAAAAAGCCCTAAGCAATTCTCCTTTGGCTAAGCTCTCCTTCACAGGGGTGGGGTTTGATTTGTCTTCAATTTTGTTTGGTTATAAATTGATCTATTTGTATGGAATCATTAATAAAAATTAATAAATTAAAAAAAAAAAAAAAGCAATTACGGAGGAGTCTATAAATCAGCATATCTTTTATTGATACTGAAGCCTTTTACTTCCCTCCATCCCTCCAGTACTGACTCTAATTAATGCACTCACCATTGTCAAAGGGACTTAGTCTTTTTCAGCAGTAGGATCATGGCAGCTGGTGAAAAAAATTTGGGCGGGGTGCAGTTTTTGTGGGGACAAACTGAAGCGGCACTTCTTTATAGTGCCTTTCACATCTATCTATCTATCTGCTGGGTTCGCTTCCCAGGTCCTCCCTGCATGGAGTTTGCATGTTCTCCCTGTGTCTGCGTGGGTTTCCTCCAGGTGCTCCAGTTTCCTCTCACAGTCCAAAGACATGCAGGTTAGGTGCATTGCCGAACCTAAATTGTCCCTAGTGTGTGTGTATGTGTGTGTTTGTGTGTGTGCCCTGCGGTGGGCTGGCGCCCTGCCCGGGGATTTGTTCCTGCCTTGCGCCCTGTGCTGGCTGTGGTTGGCTCCAGCAGACCCCCGTGATCCTGTGTTAGGATATAGTGGGTTGGACAATGACTGACTGACTGACTATCTGGTCATTCCGCATGTTCTTGTTGTCCTCATGATAGTGACAATGCACATCTTAGCCTGTCCAGTACCAGACCCATAGGACATATCCAGGCTAAAATGTATTATACCCTTTCCACCACACTTCCTAATGTGATGCCAGCTTTCCCATTTCCGCTGTGCTCCAAAACTTCAGTCCATGACATTCATAGTTCCCTTATTCTGCCCATAACTTGTCCTTTAGATGTACAAAGGAAAAGGTGTGCCTGCCACCCAAATTTTATACTACACCTATCTCTAATTTGCCCAGTCCTCTGCCAACTTGCCCAGTTCCCCATTCTACCAAAACCCACACCATAATGTCCACAGCTCCACCTCCATAAATGTGCACTTCAGTCTGTCCTATAACACATCCCTAGCATAAGTCCAATCCAAATCTTATTCTGCCTCTGCTAATGGAGTACCCAGTCCTTGGCCATTTCCACTGTATTCCATAAATCCACATCATACAATCACTAGTCCTCTGATGTTTCTCAAGTCTTGCATCCCACTTTATCATTTACCACACCCACAGAGTCATTCCCACCCTAATTTTATTCTACACTTGCTGCCAGTCTGCCCAGTCGTATGCAAGTTTGCCAGAGAACAAATTGCTCTTACGGCACATCACTGGTTGAAAAACAGTGGTCTAGGTGACTATGGCTACTTTCATGCCGCTTGCATTTTTCAGGAAGATGCTTTATGTCTCATACCACCATCACTGTTCACATTGCTTCGACCCTTTGAAATAGCAAACAGGGAATGCAAAAAAAAGGCATTACTTACACCACAGCCAGTTAGACAAAAATGAAAAAACGCTGCATATAAGCTTGTCCTCGATTACTTGCTTGCTAAGTCAGGTCAGTCCAGTCCAAGCTTTTTTATCTTCTTTTTATACTTCAAGTGAAAGATTTACGAAGGAGTGTTTCATTAAAGAAATAACCAATTTTTCTTTGATTTCTGAAGTTCCTCTTGAAGTTGCCATTTCCCCAAAGGCACACTCGCTCATCTAGTTACATTAATGGCAGGTGTGAACTGTGAACGATTGATGTGAACATGAAATAGTGTGTTGATGATTGTCCAATCACTTTAGATTTAAAAACCAAAAGCAATACTAATTCGTTGACAATAAATATGGGAGTGTCCAGGATGCAGAGAGCTGTTTCCCCAGAAAAATCAGAAAGCAGCCAATTAAAGGACAGCCTCAGGTCACCTGCTTGCCAAAAGATCAAAGACATACTCACACTCTCATTTGGCCGACGTCCTTCACTCAGGAAATGTAGTTATTCACATGGAAATGAAACAAATACAAGTCGGAAACGATTTTTAATGGATGTTCACATGTGCTGACACCAGGCATGTTGTGTAAATAAACACATTTATTTTATCATTATATTGCTTTACCTAATTAAATTAAGTAGAGTTTTTAAAATATTTTTTTGGGGGAGGGTCATATTTGTTCATTTCTTTTTTGAGAATTTTGGTTGCCAAAAATACTATAGAACAGGGGTCTCCAACACCAGTCCTGGGGCCTCATGTATAACGCCGTGCGTAGAACTTACACTATAACATGGCGTAAGCACAAAAGCGGGAATGTGCGTACGCACAGAAAAATCCAGATACAGGAATCTGTACGTACGAAAACTTCCACGTTCTTCTGCTACATAAATCCCGATCAGCATGAAAAGTAACGCATGTGCACGCGCCTTTTGTCCCGCCCCAACTCCTCCCAGAATTACGCCTTTTTGAATATGCAAATCAATATAAATAGCCCTTAAGCTCAGCCTTCTGTGAAAAGACAATGGGAAAAGCACGGGGGAAAATATAAGAATTTCAGCAAATACCAAGTGGAGGCAAAGAAAAACGTACAATTTGTTGGTTTAAACAGTGGTATAATCAACAAAAGGAAGTTGATCGAGTGACATAGTGTCGGAGAAACTCGAAAGCTCAAGTTCACAAAGTGCACAGTGCCTGAAATAAAAAAGATGTTGTCACATATCAAAGTCGCAGTGAAAAGGCGAGTCGTAGCCCACCGTCTGAGTGTCATATGAAAGCTTATTAGGGTACAGAGAAAAAAAATAGGCACACAGTGGAAAAAAGCACGAAATGTCAACTTTAATCACATAATTTCCACTTTAATCACGTAGTTTATTTTGTCATTAAAGTAGAACATTATAAACTTCATCTTAAAATACAGTAATCCCTCCTCCATCGCGGGGGTTGCGTTCCAGAACCCCCCGCGAAATAAGAAAATCCGCGAAGTAGAAACCATATGTTTATATGGTTATTTTTATATTGTCATGCTTGGGTCACAGATTTGCGCAGAAACACAGGAGGTTGTAGAGAGACAGGAACGTTATTCAAACACTGCAAACAAACATTTGTCTCTTTTTCAAAAGTTTAAACTGTGCTCCATGACAAGACAGAGATGACAGTTCTGTCTCACAATTAAAAGAATGCAAACATACCTTCCTTTTCAAAGGAGTGCGCGTCAGGAGCACTGAATGTCAGAAAGTGAGAGAAAACCAAACAAATCAATAGGGATGTTTGGCTTTTAAGTATGCGAAGCACCGCCGGTACAAAGCTGTTGAAGGCGGCAGCTCACACCCCCTCCGTCAGGAGCAGACAGAGAGAGAGAGAGAGAGAGAGACAGAGGAAAACAAACAGTCAAAAATCAATACGTGCCCTTTGAGCTTTTAAGTATGCGAAGCACCGTGCAGCATGTCGCTTCACGAAGCAGCTGCACACAGAAGGTAGCAACTCTTTCAGCATTTTTAGACGAGTGTCTGTATCGTCTAGGTGTGCGAACAGCCCCCCTGCTCACACCCCCTACGTCAGGATCAGAGAAAGTCAGCGCAAGAGAGAGAGAGAGAGAGAGAGAAACAAAAGTAAGTTGGGTAGCTTCTCAGCCATCTGCCAATAGCGTCCCTTGTATGAAATCAACTGGGCAAACCAACTGAGGAAGCATGAACCAGAAATTAAAAGACCCATTGTCCTCAGAAATCAGCGAACCAGCAAAAAATCCGCGATATATATTTAAATATGCTTACAAATAAAATCCGCGATAGAGTGAAGCCGCGAAAGGCGAAGCGTGATATAGCGAGGGATCACTGTAGTTTATTTTACTAGTTTCTCAAATCCCATCGTAACTAAAGTTGCACATATATGCTTTGTTCTGTGTTTGATCTTCTATGTGCTCTATGTGTGTGAATCACTACGTGCTTCTATTCTTTCTCTTTCTCCAACAGGACACAGAATCCATTACATTCGTGATATTACAACTCTGAATAATTAAAATACTGAGATGTATACATGATATCTTTTTCATGATGATAGAAATGAAATCATGTTATTAAACATGGGAACACAGTGGCGCAGTGATTGTTCATATCTCACGCAAGAGGCTTGCTGCACCATGCGCAACCTTCGATGAAATAATTTATTACAGAAGTACTGTCTCTTTCAAACGTACTAACCTCCAATTCCTGTCCTTACTTTTCTTTCTCCAAATACCCAATCGCCACACAATCAGCTCTGTAATAGACGTTAAGTCATCTGTAAGCTTAGAACGCCGATTCTTTAAAACGTTTAAGGGATATTGAAATATCTTCGTAGTACATGTTTAATTATTTTATCCGTCTATCCTTCCAGTGTCATGTCAGCACCAGCAAAAATACAACGCAAGGCAGGAGCAATCCGTGAACTAGCTAGCGCTGTGGCACCGTATCCTCACATGTTTAATTATTAACGATACAGATTATTTAAATAAAGTTAAAGTTTTATCTGTATACTATAATCAACATATTTTGCTGCATTTCATCTTAAAAATGATATCGTCATCATACGCGCTTTATAAAGTGGCGCAGGTTGTGCAATTTTATAACTGTAGTGCAAGTTTACAGTGGGGTAATTGTACTTATAAGTACAAACAGTTCTACAAGGAGCACTTGATTGAGTGCATTTATAGTTCTTGGGATGAAACTGTTTCTGAACCGCGAGTTCCGTACAGGAAAGGCTTTGAACCGTTTTGTGGCTGAGGCAGCGTCTGCTTCATGCTGTATACCGATAATTCTCTTTTCGATCAGCTGCTGCTGTGATTCCCCACTCAGATACAGCGATATAAATACTCCGAGTGGTGCAGTGAGAGTAACAACGCTAAAGCAGTTATGATATTTGGAATACTAGGGCTATTCCCTGGACCATTATATTGCTGCAGGTTAATTACAATCAGATGCATTACACTAATAAACAATATGCAGTTAATTTCAGTGTATTTGATAAAGCCGCGTCAGGAATGTGGGTCTAAGAAAGAAAGGGTGACCACACAGGAACAGTAGCACTGCTTTAACGCTAGGTGCCGCCAGTCTGCAAAACCGAGCAGAGAAATTGCGTACGCCAGGGTATGAGGTACCGTGGAAATGTGCGTGACTTTATGCCAAGGTTAGGTTTTATACATCGCGATTTGAGCGTGGAAACATTCGTACGCAAGATTTCTGTGCGTACGCACCGTTTATACATGAGGCCTCTGGAGAGCTACTGTGGCTGCATGTTTTCATTCCAAGTCTTTTCTTAATTAGTGACCAGTTTTTGCTGCTAATTAACTATTTCCCTTTATTTTAATTGACTTTTTTTGAGACTCTGACCACTGAATTGATTCTTTTTTCCTTAAACGGCACCTATACATAAATTTGATGTGAAGTGAGCCAACAGATGACCAACTTAGTTGAGGCCTCAAACTCCAACCAACTTCACTTGATTCAGTTTCTTAATTTGAAGCCAATTCTCGTTGCTAATTAAACCCGTTATTTAATTCCATGGTGTACATTCTGCCATGGCAGACATTTCCAAAACTGCTGATTTTCTTTTTTAATAGCGCTGACAAAATGTTTTGTGGACCTGAGCAGATCAACATTACTGAGGCCTTCACCTTTCTTTATTTTCAGTTATTGTGTGATGGACACAGGTTGTTGTTTATGTGTTGGTACATTTTGTGTGTTAATATTGTTTGGTTGCTAATTAAGGAAAAAAAAATAATTAAGGGGCCTGAGTCTTAAGTTGTGCATCAATTAAAATGAAGGCAAAGAGTTAATTAGCAGCCAAATCTGGTCACTAATTAAGAAAAGGATTAGAATGAAATCCTGCAGCCACAGTAGCTCACCAGGACTGGAGTTGGAGACCCCTGCTATAGAATTAAAAGTAATGATTCTCCAGTTAACTTAACAATGAGGTCAGCTCTGTATCATGTACGTTTATTCTTGATTTCTTTTCCACTGTATAAAGATTTTGCTTCTGTAACAAGATTTAAATTATATTTAATTATTTCAGCCTTAACAATGCAGTATTTGTTTAAATGTCCTGTAAACTGGCATCCCTTCGGCATAGGTGCCTCCCTACTACCAGATACTGTAAGCTTACCTTGACTTCCTGTCATTCTGCAATGAAAGAAGTGCTTTCAGATAATGGTTAATGAGAATGGCTGTTGACTTGATATTCTCTATAAATTAAAGATCAGTTCAAAGACAACATGATGGGAAATACGATGAGGTCACACTGCTGATTTTTCAAATAACATAAGTGTACCTTGTATTTTCACTTCTTGTTTTAAATATTTGATGCCAGAATTATAGCTGTATGTATACATCAGAATTTCCCAGACACATACATTTTTCTCCTTGGGGGTAAAAAATGGATGATTAATGTTTTCATCATTTTTATGAAAGATATCTAAAAAAGTTAATCAAAGCCTGATGCATTCTACTGTTGTTGTAAAAGAAATCATTGATATGACAAATGAGAAGTCCTCAATGAGTTGACTTTAACATGTACAAGAGCTATTTGTTAATATCAGTGACAGCACTCATATACAAGATGACTTTGATTTATTCCAGAAGTTTTAAATAATCTGTCATTTACGTTGTGATAACTTAATTAAAAATTCTAAAACCTTGCTCGATCCAAGTCAGGGTTCTCAGTAATGTTGGGGACAAGGCAGGAGTGCCAGTCCATTAAGGGGCAGTCCAGTCCAATACTCACACACATGTCGACACTCACACAAGGCAAATTTAGAAATTTGGGAAACCTAAACTGCATGCCTTTCAGATGACCTTGGCATACAGAAGATCCATACCATACCATTTCCTAAGCCCTCTTAGTGACACGTGGCTGGAGCCTATTCCAGCAAGCATAAGATGCAAGGAAGGAACAATTCCCGTAATACGGTGCCAGTCCATTACAGGGTAAAAACACACACACAGGACAATTTAGCATCACCAATCTACTTAACCTGCATGACTTTGGACTGTAGGAGGAAACCTGACCTCCTGGAAGAAACCCATGCAGGGAGGTCCTGGGAAGTGAACTTCGGTCTTCTTACTACACAGGTGCGAGGGAGAAGAACTATCACTGTGCCACCATACAGAATTTCCTTTATGTTGTATCTGTTGTATGATTTGGACTGTTGCATTATAAATGCTAGCCACTGGGTAAAATCTGCTAAAATTAGATGATAATGTCCTTTTGTGTTATTACAGCTAATTTCTATCTCTAGTGATGTCTGAAAGGAAAATCCAAATTTGTGTTCAATGCGGACTCCCATCCAGGAGTAACACTGTGCAGCTTTTCTTCATCAGTAAAAAGGCACTAACATGTGTCACTTGCGTTCGACTTTAACATTTATTAATTTTGATATGCAACACTGATCGGTAACTTAGGTCTCCCATGTCTGATGCTGTGTGTGCTCTTGTGTACATAAGTATGAATAAATCATTGACATACATAATGTAATTATGTGAAGCTTTGTGGATGACTCTTTACATAATCGTATAGTCAAAACTACAGACATAATCTCATACAGTGATGATTTTAAAAAAAAAAAACAAATATACTTAAACATTCTTAAGGACTGTCTATGGAAGGCTAACTTCATTTTACTTTATACCCAGAGGAACCGCACAAGAGGCCTAAGCCTCAGAGTCAAAGATAACAGACTGCCAGTCATAATTCACAATTCATGTCATGGTCTTCTTAAATTCAATCTAAAATTGGTGAGTAATATAATCTCCCTACTAATCTCTTTGATAACAACATTCTCTTTGAAAGTGTGAATGCACATCTCATAATGGATATCTTTTTGATAGTTTTATTGCAAAAAAATTGTGTATAGAAGTCTGCAGTTTGAATAGAAAGTAAACTTAACGGTCTGTTCATTGTGAAGAGCTTTGTGACAGTCTCTGTGTAGAGTTAAAAAATCTGTTTTCTTCAAACTACTTTTTTATTTAGGAGTGGTTGGGTTTTCAAAAGTATGGGGTCTATCAAGGCCCAAAGGTTTAGAGAGGGGGCAGAGGGTGGGCCTATGCTGCCCCTACACTGTATCTCAGTGTCAAGAATGACACTGCTAACAACACCAAATGTGACATCAAATCAAATCAAAGTGTGTTTGTCACAACCAAATTATATATACGGTAAAATATGTAGATACTGTAAAGGCACCAGAGCAATGGGGAGGTCCTGGTGAGCCGGTAGGAAGCCATCACAGAAGGTGACTGCCCACAACAGCATGAAGCCGTGTCAGATTTACAGGATACCCAGAGGTGTATGCAAGAGGACATCACAGTGTGCTATGAATTTTTTGTCCTTCAGCAATATAATTCTGCCCCTTCCTCAAAAGTGATTCAGAGCTTAAAGGCTTATCCATGCCATTGCCAAAGTTAGTGTAGTACATTGGAATTTAACTTGGTATAAGGCTTTCTGTTATGGAGGACAAAAGTACAGGATTTGGAGTAACAGAAAAGACTAGGAGGGCTGGTACTTGTATAATACTTTGGGAGGTGAGAAATTGCTAAACCATGTTGGGGAAAATTATTTTCATAAGTTTAACATCTTGGGTTCTTAGGCTCACAAGGCCTTATAAATATATTAAACAAGAAACTATTGTCCTAAAGGATGCAGCTGTCCTGAACGTATACTTGAAAGAGAGCCATACGATTGCCAGGAATGCGCTTTATGCTGACTTTTGTGGATCTGCTTTAAAGCTTGCTAGGGCTTCTCTAGAATTACTTTAAGTCTATCCACCATGTATACATCTCATTATTAAGGTTTAGATCATCCTGCTTTACCTTTTAAGAATATGTGCTTGCCAAAGATTTACATTCTATCAGCTATATCCTAAAAAGATCTTATACATTCATATTTAGAAAAACATTGTGTGAACAAAGAATTGTTAGCACATCTGTGATTATAGAGCAGGATTAACTTCTTGCATGATATGCTTCTTAGATGCCCCTGTTAAATAAAAGTCTCTTATATATTTGCTGGAGTCCTGAGAGCCTTTGTATACTATTGATGTAGTGAACTGGGAATCAAGAGGAAGTCAGAAATGAAATACATATACTTAAACCCAATGAGAAATTTTGGTTTAGTTTATTTTCTGTTTGCTTTGATAAATGCAAAATTACAAATCACACTTTCTATAACTATCTGTGAACTTGTTTGGCATTGCTCTAGGTAAGGAGAGGCACTAGTAGGCTTTTTTCCATTATACACCCATCAGCCCACAAGATTAAAACCACCAGCTTAATATTGTGTGAGTCCTCCTTGGGCCACCAAAACAGCTCTGACGCCACCTCTGACGGTGTCCTGTGGTATCAGGCACCAAGACAATAGCAGCAGGTCCTTTAAGTACTGAAAGTTGCAAGGTGGGACCTCCATAGATCAGACTTGTTTTTCCAGCACATTCTACAGATGCTCAATCAGATTGAGCTCTGGAGGCCAAGCCAACACCTTAAACTCTTTGTCATGTTCCTCAAACCATTCTTGAGCAAGCACATTAACCTCCTGAAAGAAGACATTGCCATCAAAGAATACAATTGCAAAGAAGTAAGGAGTCTACAACAATCTTTAGGTAGGTGGTATATGTCAATGTAACATCCACATGAATGCCAGGACCCAAGGTTCCCCAGCAGAACTTTGCTCAGAGCATCACACTGCCTCCACTGGCTTGCCTTCTTTCCATAGTGCATCCTGCTGCCATCTCTTCCTCAGGTAAATAATGCTGTCCACATGCTCTAAAAGAACACGTGATTCACCAGACCAGGACATCTTCTTCAGTTCTGATGCTCAAATGCCCATTGTAGGAGCTTTCAGTGGTGGACTGGGGTCAACATGGGCACCCTGACCATTCTGCACCTATGTATCCCTCCCATTCACAGCAAACTGCGTTGCACTGTGTGTTCTGACACATTTTTTAAGTTTTTCAACAATTTGTTCTACTGTAGCTTTTTTGTTGGGTCAGGCCAGACAGGCCCCATCCATTAATGAACCTTGGACGCCATGAACCTTTGCCGGTTTACTAGTTATTTTTTCTTGGGCTACTTTGGTAGGTACTAACCACTGTATAGCAAGCACAACCCACAAGACCTATTGTGGAGATACTCTGACCCAGTTGTCAAGTGTGGTAGAAATTTAACATCTAATTAAAGAAAGAAACATCCTCTAACAGGACAATTCAGTAATCAGACAGGAGAAAAGCTGTTCATTGTATCTTTTAATTACTCTTCAGCAAAATGCCTTGGATGGAGCATTCTTCAAAAACAGTCTGTTACAGCATGGTCAGAATGGTCAGAGAAACAAACAATAGAGGTTCATTTTAATAACTGTTGAATTTCCATACAGTGTCAATCAATGCATACATTTGACTCTGGTTGGTTCATTGGTTTACACCCAAATGATTAATATAATAATAGTATATTATATTATATAGTGGTGCTTCTTATACCTTTTGAGATGAGCTACCACCCTTGAAATTTTTGTGCATATAACCACTGTCCATTTTCATTGTTTATAGGACATCTGTTCATTTCTTAGTCATCGCTTAGTCATCCTTCAGTGAATTTTGTATATTACAACAACCTTTCTTCTGGTACATTCTTTAATTGACCATCTTAGTATTTTTCCTAAACCATTTCTTATATTTCAGTGTACATTTTGTTGTTCACTTGACCTTTATCTGGTTTCCTGGTGTGCCTGAACAGGTTTCTGACATTTCTTAAGCGTTTATGCTATTTCTTTAAGATGAGTGCTATGTTACCCTAAAATTATTCTTCCACACAAGCCATCACAGTCTGGTCCTTGTCAAAGTCACTCAGGGGTACATTTCCCGAAAATAGCAGAGAAATAGTCACCTGAAAGGATGTAAAGCAAAAATATTTTTTTAACCCAAAAATGTGTTAATAGTAGCTGAGGTCTGTGCCGAGTCATTGCCATGGCGCACGAGCCATCCTCTATGTTCAAACTCTTCCAAAATGTTTCCTTTGTTTGAATCTTCAGCAATTTAATAAATTGTTTAATTGTCTAATCTCTGTGTGTAACTTCATAATTAACAGTATTAGGAAAATTTAGAAAACTGAAAGGTCAATGTTCTTGTATTTCTCTGAAATTATGTTTTTATTTTGTTATTTTGTAAACCAGGTGATGCCTGTAGAGACAACTGTGGTTTTGTCAATGCTTTCTTGAGCCAAAGTGCCTGTCGTAAACATGCACTTTTGAAGATGTCTATAATCTTATATTCATTAATGAGTGCTCACTTAACCAGTCTGTAATGAACAACATTAAGACATGAAGTAAGTTATTTACTGAAACTACATGAATAATCCTACATATAAAGTTGTCAAGTCACTGGTCCATACCTAATTACAACTATAATGGTTACACCACCAAATAAAATATGCCTGGCATCACACATCTCTTTAAAAAAATTCAATTAGGGATTCAGTGAATTTCCATCCATCCATCCATCCATTATCCAACCCACTATATCCTAACTACAGGGTCACGGGGGTCTGCTGGAGCCAATTTCAGTGAATTGTCTTTTAGTTTTTCCCTAATGTCTTTTCATGAGGAACTCTTCACAGTGATAAAGTAGTTTGAAGGAGTGTTCTTTCCAGATAAGATGCTTCTTGTGCATTTTACTTTCATTCAGATAAAGTATATCATTACAGAAGGTGAGATTTATTATCCAATGATGAGATTATATTATATTAAATGCTTGCTAGACAGATCTTTGTCCAGCACTCAGATTTATGTTCACACCAATAGTCACTTTGTAAATGAGGGTTGTAGGTTTTTTCAAAGACTGTAAATTGATTGCTATGGGGTATGGCAGTCATATATTTCTTTTCCTGTAAATTTCTATGCATATATTTTAAATTAATTATTTACCCTTCTAACTGGCAGAAAGAGACATGTTATGGCCAAAGCCTGGTACAAGTAGAGGACATCTTCCACTGTGTATGCTGACTTTATGGTGTGCTAAATAGCTGACCCCAAATCCAACTAAATGACTGAGGGGAACCTGCTAATAACTAAAGGGGGAATTTTTTCATTCAGAAATGTATTTTTATTAATAATTAATAACATTTAATAATACATTCCTGCAGTGAATCGTTGTCCTCAGTGGCCCACCAACTCCAGTCTAAATTGAAAACTCGGTAGAAGGGTCTTTTTAAGACTGTGGTCAAGATCAGTTATGGATAACCCTCCAAACGTACATTTGAGTTACCCAGTGGCCAATCAAAACTCTTAAGGTGCTTTTGAAGAGAACTCTCAAGCTGTTCCAGATGTTCTTGCATGTTGTCCACACCACAGAGTTGCACTGGGGAGTATCAGGCTGGCTTTGCTCCCCAATAGCTCCATGGGTTTGGCACACACTATCCTCCAGTGGTTATGCGAAAGTTAACATGACTCATCACATGACCTCTGGTCCTCAAAGAAAGGTGATTCATGCACCTATTTTTCACTGAATTCATCTGAAAGGTTCTCTTTAAATTCATGCAATGCACTCTGTACTGTGGATACTCTCTGGTATGGTAATGGGCCACAGTGTTAGCAAGCTGCTCAATGGCTCTCTATTTAGACTGACTTCTCACTTTGGTATGTGTGGCAGTATCCTGCCGTCTCATTATACAGTATCTCATACATCTTCAATAAAATGGCTTCTGGTTTTTGTTTGACGCTAAGCTGAGGTTGCAAATCTTGTTGTTTTTCATGGCGTAATTATGAAATGAACACGACTGGTCTGCAGTAAAGACCATATCATACATCAGTTTGCGCAGTTAGCTTTCAATGTTTGACACACATCTGATTGCTCTGTGCAGTGTGCTTCGTGTACAGCAGATGTTACTACTTTTTTTCTTTCTGTCAGCCATGACACATGCCCACTCTAATGCTCTTTTCCTATCAGCCATGGCACACTACTATGCCACTGTTTGCTGTTAGAAGGATTTAGGTAGCCTGGGTTTTTTTTTTTTTACTACAGGAGCATGTGTCACATCATAAGCTCTCAACTAAGGCCAAGATCAAGGTTCAATGCCCAGTGGTTTGCAGGTTTTTGTGTGACAGACAGACAACCAATTGCATTGATTTAATGTATGACATGACATTCTGAAGTCATGTCGGACCCGGGAGTGCCCATTGCTGGTTAATATTGGTGTTGCTACCCTCAGATCTTTGACAGCTTTCTGATGTAAAGGATTTAATAAAAATACTTAATTCTGTAGAAAATGAAGGCAAATCCTTTTTGTTTTAGTGCGTTAAAAAAGATAGAAACTACATTTTTTCACTAATTCACTCAATAACTGTGCCTTGTTTTTCTAAATTATGTTTTCTTCTCCATTATTTTTGCAGAGGTGCCACAGAAGACAGACGAGAAAGCCATAGAGTCCTTTTCTGATTCCTCCTTATTTAAACACTGGGGACAAGACCTTAGTCCAGAGAACAGAAGAATTGCACTGAAGAAATTCCAGTACTATGGCTATAATGCTTTTCTTAGTGACAGATTGCCTTTGGGCAGAACGATACCCGATTTCAGACCTGAGGGGTAAGTAACACAGATTCTGCAGCTGTTTAATTTTCCCAAATTTTAGAATTTATTCATTTTCGACATTTTAAGCATTTTATTTATTTTAAATATATGGTTACAAAAAAAAATCACATTTTGTTTAAGTACCGTAAATAAATTTATTTCTATATAAAGTAATCTATCCTTGCACAATTTATGCTTCAATACTGATAACCGATCATATAGATTATTTTATTTTCCTGTTGTTTGTTTGTGTATTTTATGTACACAAATTGCATCCAGGTTTCTGTACAAAATGATAACTGAAATGAGTACAAACTACTTAAATTAGATACAATTTTTTAATATTTTTTTACTTTTGCCATTTATTGTCATCAGGAACAAATCAAATCGCAAAGTACTATACAGCATTGTCCTGATGTTTAACAGTTGTTTAGGAAACACGGAGCACTGTAGCCGTGGATATCCGAGTTCTGGATCTTGCTTTCAGGCTTCTTGATTGAACACTTAGTGTCTGTGATTATTGGCTCAGCGGTCAAATGAGGGGCAGGCTGCAGTTCAGACAAACTCGTTTTTTCATTTTAGCTGTAATGTGAGCATTTGGTTTTGCTGAATAACAGCTGAATACTTTTATTTTGTTGTTGGCATTTACAGTAAGAAAAGGCCAAATTTTCCTCAACACACCAGATAGTGTTAGGCAAGCAGTCTTGTATTAGTGGCCTATACAACAGTTAATCTATTAAATGTGGGTTTACTTAGCTTTTAAACATGTTACAGATAAAGCAGCACTTAATATGAAATTTAAACTTTTGCAAGTATTGCCAAATGAGAATAAACTACTCCAAAAAAATGTGTTTCCCCACCAACTGACAAGAATGCCTGAAGTCTGATTAATACAACATTTAAAATTCTTCATGTATACAGTCTAATACAGGGGTCCCCAACTCCAGTCCTGGAGGGTCCTAGTGGCTGCAGGTTTTCATTCTAACCCTTTTCTTAATTAGTGACCTGCTTTTGTTGCTAATTAACTCCTTTTCCTTTCATTTTAAATGACTGTTTTTTTAAGATTTGTTCCCCTGAATTTCTTCATCGTTCCTCTGAATTGCTTCATTTCTTTCTTTAAATGGCACCCAAACAGAAATGAGATGTGAAGTAAGTGAGCCAAAAGAAGGCCAACTAAGTCAGGGCCTCAAACTCCAACCAATTTCACTCCAACCAGTTTCTTAATTAAGAGCCGAGTCTTGTTGTTAATTAAGCTCATTCTTTAATTCCATGGCTTGTTGCTGCTCTCATTATTTAATAGCATACAGTTCTGAAATTGTTGATTTTCTCTTTTCTAAGACCATTTTTAAAATGTTTTGTGGACCTGAGCAGACCAGTATTCCTGAGACCTTCTTCTTTCATTATTTTCAGATATTGTATGATGGTCACAGTTTGCTGGTCACTTTTTGGCTCATTTTGTATCTCATTATTGTTTGGCCGCTAATTAAGGAAAAAGAAACAATTGCGGGGTCTGACTCTTCAAGAGTAAGTCAGTTAAAATGAATTCAAAAGAAGTTAATTAGCAGCAAAAACAGGTCACTCATTAAGAAAAGGGTTACAATGAAAACCAGCAGCCACTGCAGTCCCTCCATGACCGGAGTTGGGGATCCCTGGTCTAATATAATGAAAGAAAAACACACATTTCCTTTATGTGTCCCGTTCCACCTTTCACACAGAGAAAATGAAAAGAATTAAACTCGGCTCAAATCTCTCATCACATTGCATTTTGCGTTTACAAGTATAATGTGAGTGATTTGTCCCACATCCAGCTTGAATGGCACAATTCAACTCCATGCAAAGTGAAAATCAGACATGAGCTGCAACAAATGCTCTGCAAGCTTATATAAAAAAGAAAGGAACACAGAGTGTCACAGCATGTTTGTCCCTAAACTTAATTAACGTGGAACTGTTAATAGTATTTAAGAACAGAACAATGTTGAAATATATTTTGCTTTTATGTGAAAGTTTAAAATATATTTTTTGTGAAAACTATACAAGAATGGCTTGGAGACATGCACGTAAGATGATAATATACGTGTATCTAGCTTCTATAATTTTAAACAGATATATTCAAATGGTACATCAGAAATATTGAATATCTATTCTTAATTTTTGGGTGACAAACCTACTACAAACAAAAGGGCTCATCTCACAGATGATACATCAATGACTGTGTTCTGTTTCAAGTCTTACTGTGGAGATGGTAAGGTATCTAAAATATATTTCCATTATTAAAAAGCACTGCCTGTTTCAAAATAGGTTAAGTGTCTGGGAATTACAATTACTAGGATACTTAAAGATATTTTTAAGGACAAGTTTGTCTGATGGGAAGCACTAAACAAGATGTCAATAGATAGAAACTCTTCACCCCCCTCTAAGCAAGCAGAGTTAATAAAGCTAAAAATCAAAATCCTCCATAAATGTTTTGTTCTTGTTTTGGAGTTTTCATATAATAAATCCTTTTTTAAAAAGATTGAAACCATTACTAGTTCATTTATATAGAAGGCAAAAAAGGCCATATATTAAAATCTCATCCTTTACAAGGATCAAAAGCAGAAGGTGGCCTGGCGTCGCCTGACTTTCAGATATACTACTGGATTGCCGATATTTGTAATTTTGAGACATACGCTCCTGTCTGGTTGGATCTGGAAGGAAAGTCTTGTAAGAAGTCCCCTGTGTGTGATCTGGTCATTAATAATTGTTGCCAATTTACTAGTAATCAGATTGTGCTTCAGTCCCTCAAAATGTTGACCCACTGGAGAAAACACTTTAAGTAAAACCAAGCTTTTCAGGGTAACAAAATATGTAGAAATCATTGCAGGGGTCTTTAGCAGAGACCAAAAGTAACGGTTTAAGAGTATAACCACTAATGATAAAGGAAAAACTTGAACAAAACACAAACATCTAAATATGCATACATGACACAGCTCAGCAAGACTCTTAGTTTAGTATACTGAGTGCTCTGTATGTCAGCAGGTGGGCTTCTCATATGATATCAAGGCAATTATCCCATTGAACATCTTTTCCAAACCTTTGTGGGCGAGTCCAATTATGAAGTGAGTATAGCTATTCGGTTTTTAAATGGCTTATTTGAAGTGGGTTGTTTTTCTTCAGGGTATTTTAGCCTGCAGTTAAGTCTGAAAGTCACATTTTATACAATTTAAACGTACAAGAATGCTAAAAGTGAGACATAAGTCCTCTGTTCATGCTGGCCTGGCCTGGATTGTTCTTCGTTTTGTCGGCCTCTCATAGAAGGTCTTGTGCTTAGTTCACTTCATCAGTACCTTGGAAAGACTGGCATATCGACATTACATGAAAACCAAGAGAATTCTTTCAACCATGCAAAGCTTGCAAGCTCATAGTTTTCTGAGGAGTAGATAACATGTTTTGAATGTTTTATGGTATGAAAACCAGTTGTCACCTTATATATCTGTCCAGGTTGGATATTAAACACTTTCCCCATCCACTTAATACATGTCTAACACATTCAAATCATGAAAAATGCCACGTAAACTTCAGCCCTGTGTAGAGAAAATAAAAAGGAATGGGGTTGATGCTTATGAGTGCATTGCTTTATTCAGACCTTCCAGCTCTAAGCCCTCTGAAATAAGCTAAAATTCTCATTCCATGCTTTGCAATTCAAGAGATATGTTGCTTCAGGCATTTTCAGTGCTGTAATGCACTAGCACAGGGTTAACATCAGCCCCAGTGAATAATATCAATGTCCTCTACAGTGGTCTGGAGTGTGGTGTTCCCCACCGAATTTTGTTGGATTTCAATGGCTACCTTAATGAGGTGCAAAAGGCTCCTTAGTTGTTACGTCTTCCTGACTTTTCAAACAAAATCATGATTGAAAAATTTCTTAAGGTGGTGGTGAGCATGTCAACTTTAGAAAACTGATTGTCTATTTATGTTCAGGGCAAATAAAATGGAAACAAGCAGGGGAGAGTAGATCTAGCACATCTACATACTTTACTGGAGAAGGCCATGAGAGATTATACTTCTAAAACTTTTGTGTTGTATGTCTTTGTATTCATAACTAACAAAATACAGTTGCTGTTTTGATCATGTGTGTGGATTATGTTAATGAAAATCCAAGAACATTTGTAAAATTCACTTATTCTTGAAAATCCTCTTCCATTTTTTTAGGGTAAGCCACTCCTTAAAGGAAAATGTTGACACAGGCCTAGCTATAAATCAAGTTAAAGCTTCAAGTAGGCAGCCATTCTCTTCCCTTTTTCTTTGTCAATGTTTCTTTTTTTTTTTTGTTTTCTCTGAATGGAGACACAAACCAAATTGCATTCTGAGATAAATCAGCAACATTAGTTAGTATATAATGTATCACTGACATAGTGTTTTCAGTCTTGAAACAAATTTGAATTCTGATATTCTCAGTACGTTATTTCACTTAACATGCAGAAAACCCGATTTTTGTGTCACAGATAGGTGAAAAAACTTTCAAACAAAACGCCAAAGGGTAAAAAACAAACCCTATCTATACTATTAGTGTATTAATGGGTCAAGTAGCTTTAGCTTTATGATTATATACTAATACATTATTTCCAATCAGATGCTGATGTTGAAATTTATTCAACTCCATGGTATTTCCTAACCTTGTTAGTTTAGTGCCATCTACAGATCTAACAGCATTGTTTGCCACATTTTGGTTAAAGTCATTCATATAAATTAAAAGGACTAGTAGTCCTAGTGGGGCTCTTCTTTAGAGATCTCTTAATTCTAAAAAGCACTGTCAGAATATAGTCTTTTTTTCTGTGTTTGAAACAATTCTAAGCCCATCTGTACGCTGCACATTTAATCCCCACTCTTGAATGACATTTGATTTGTAGGAAATTTGAATTAACAGAAGTAATGGTATATTACAATTTATATTATATCTGGAAACAATTCCACCTAGGAGAAGAATATTGTTTCTTACAAGAACAGAAGTCTGTAAAACACCGTGTTTTACCTCAGGGAGTTATGGGTCAATGTTCTGGTGCTGCACATGCTGAAATAATGTAATGTAATCCAAGAAATGATTTTTAACCCAAGTACATTTTTTAATATAAAACAATGCAGATCAATAAACTGTTTAAAATTACTGGTATGCACATTCATCAAATGTTATAATTTAATATCCTTGGCCATCTTCTTTATCTGTCATTTACTACCATCCTTCTTGTATTTGCATGCTGCTTCATCTAAATTAATTAATAGCCTGAAGCGCTCTCAGAATGCTGCAATTGCACCGAGTCCTGTTCAGGGTTGTTTCCAGCCTTGCACCCTAATCTCCAGACTTCCCTGGCTCAAAACTGGATTGTGTTTAGATAGATAGATAGATAGATAGATAGATAGATAGATAGATAGATAGATAGATAGATAGATAGATAGATAGATAGATAGATAGATAGATAGATAGATAGATAGATAGATAGATAGATAGATAGATAGATAGATAGATAGATAGATAGATAGATAGATAGATAGATACTTTATTAATCCCAATGGGAAATTCACAGATATGCAGATATTGTCAAAATAAAACATTTAATAATATACTGTTTCAAATATGACCACCATTACATTCTTTCCTTTTGTCACAATTGTTCATTCCTTTAGTGTGATTATTATGCTCTGTGGTGGGCTGGCACCCTGCCCGGGGTTTGTTTCCTGCCTTGCACCCTGTGTTAGCTGGGATTGGCTCCAGCAGACCCTCGTGACCCTGTAGTTCGGATTTAGCGGGTTGGTTAATGGATGGATGGATGGATTATTATGCTTCATTCCTATAAATTGTATAAGGAAATATTCACAGGCAAAGCAACTCTGATTTTTTGATACTAAGAGTTAGAGAACTTTGCCAAAAGTGCTGAATAAAATTAAATGAACTTTTTACTCAAATAATAATGTGCCCATGCAGGAACCTTCTGAGAACTGTGTGTGAAAAAAGATCCAGGTAAATTATGAAGCAAGTACTATGTCATCCACAAATCTCTTCATTCTCAACAGACTCATACCCTGCTAATCAGTGCATTCTGTTTTGTCATTCTTCCCGTGCAGTGGGATGGTAAGGGCTGTAATAAAGGCGCTCTGTTGCGCCCAACCTGGCACAGACTCACACGGGGCACGTGTAAAAATAAAACAAACCCTTTATTTTCTTCACCTGTGGGGCACGCCTTCCCCGTGAACCCCACAGGCACAACACAGTCCAAAATAGCACAAAACAGCAATACACTCCCTTCTGGTACCACCACTCCTCCTGTCTAGCTTCGTCCTCCTCCTCCTGACTCTGGCCACCAAGTGGTGGTTGCTGGCCCCCTTTATAGCCTACCCAGAAGTGCTCCAGGTGCGTGATCACCTGTTTCCGGTTGCACTTCCAGGCGGGGCTGAAGACTCGTCCAGCCAGGCTCAGGGACACATGCAGCACCCCCTGGCAACCACCCCAGATCCCAACAGGGCTGTGGAGAACTCCATCTCCCATGGAGGCCTGTGGGAAGCTAAGGCACCACCGTCAGCCAGGGAGGCTGCCACCAATTGTCCTGGGAGAGGTATTGAGCAGCCCATGGTTGCCCTCCCGGAACATATATTGAAGGGGTGTCCTGGCCGGGCATGGAACCCAACCGTCCGCCACAGGGCTTGAACCCAATCTGGTGGACATTGTTCTCTATTCATAGATTTTATTGCACAGCATGTGCATCATTTACAATAAACATTCTCTTAATGTCTGTAACATTGTTATGTTATCCTCTCCTGGTGCCTACCTCACCTTTAAGTTAACTTCCACTTTGGAGTGGTGGAGTGTAAAACAAATGAGCAATATCTAGCATAAAGCTGATAAATATTTTGTATATCTTGTAGGGATGAAGGCTGTGTAACCAGTTGTGGCTTTAGCACATTTATGACTCTACTAGATCAAATATCATTTTTATTGAGCCATCTGTGGTGGGGATAGAGGTAGTTAACCAAAGGGGACCAGGTATAGGGGTACTTTATATGGCTTTAGTTTGTAAGAGCTTACAAGTCCAAACACCCCCCCCATCCCCCCCCCCCCCCCCCCCCCCCCCCCCCCCCCCCCCCCAACCAACTGGAAGAAATGCTAAACTGGAGAGCAGGTATGAAAAGTTTGTATAGCTTTTATCTGTGGCACCTCTGCAAGAGAACCACCTTTTTCAACCCTTGCAAACATATGCAGTTTTTAATATCTGGAAAAGATTTGGGATTAAATTGCTCAGAGATCTTTATATAGACAACATCTTTGCATCCTATGAACAATTACTTTCCAAATTTAACTTTCCAGCCACACATTTCTTTCACTATCTTCAAATTAGGAACTTTGTTAAACAGAACCTGCCCTATTTTCCTCATCTTGCACCCTCGTCCACACTGGAAAAAATACTGCTCAATTTCAGGGACTTAGACACCATCTCTGCAATATATAAAATTATTTTACAGTCCCTCCCTTTCAAAGATCCAAGAGCACAATGGGAAAAAGATCTTTTAATCAATATATCAGAAAAGGAATGGAAAACAGCAATGCAGAGACTTCACTCGAGCTCCATATGCGCAAAGCATACAATTATACAACTCAAAATTATATATCAAGCACATCTGTCTCGCCTAAAACTGTCCAAAATGTTTTCTGGTCAAGATCCAACCTGCGAACGCTGCAATCAAGTCCCAGCCTCACTGGGTCACATGTTTTGGGCCTGCACCAAATTAACATCATTTTGGACCAAAATGTTTAAGTGCCTCTCAGACAGCCTTGGTGTCACAATCCCTCCTAACCCATTAACAGCTGTGTTTGGTGTTCTTCCAGATGGGTTTAAAGTGGAGAAGGACAAACAAACTGTGATTGCATTCACTACACTTTTGGCATGCAGACTTATTTTGCTGAACTGGAAGAATCCTAACGCTCCTCTTTTAAGTCAGTGCGTAACTGATGTTTTATACTATTTGAAATTGGAAAAAATCAAATATACAGTTAGAGGTTCTGTGCAGAATTGTTTTTAAAACCTGGCAGGATCTAATCAATAAAATTTTAGAATAAGCTCTTAAAGCACCGAGGAAGCAATTATCTCCGCATCTCTTTTTCCTCTCCATTCATCTCTACTGGCCTATTAAACTCATCAATTTAGGTATGTTTACAAGCCTTAAGTTTTACTCTGTTGGCCATGCTCTCTCTCTCTGGGGTGGGGGTCGACTTGTTTTCTTTGCTTCCTTTGTTTTTTTTTCAATCCTATTATTTGTAAAAACTGATTGATTTGTATGAATTATTACAGTAAAATTATAAATAAAATTTAAAAAAAGAAAAGTTTGTATACCTATTGGTCTAGTCATACTAAAATAGGATTGGCTGAACCAATGGAGTTGCCTGCATTCATTGGTCCAGAGGTATGCCAAAGAAGTTGGACCAATATAAGACTCACCCTCCCCTCAGTCTCTTCTCTCTTCTGGCATCTCTAAAAGCCTTACCAATGTAGAAGAGCTATACTGTCTGCCACTCCATGTACAGACTAAGCTGGATCCAGACAAAAGATAGAACAAAATAAAAATTCCACCTGGTAGCATGTCATCTAAATTGTATAATATTATTTTATCAACACTTCTATTTCGATTCTGCTTCCATATATTTGGACATATTATCTGTAATACATGAATAAATGTCTAATTTAAACTCCTCTGTGTTCTTTTACACTGTTTAATTGCATGAGATTGTAATCATAAAAGGGAAGGGGGAGAAAGCGCTGAACTACAGTACCTGACTGTGAGATAAGTATATTGGATTTGGGACATTCTGTTAAAATCTACATAATAAAGAGGAAAAAAGGGGAGAATAGGGTCATCTAGGACTCTAATACAACAAAACACACTTCTAAGGAGAAGAATTGGGGTTTGGTATGTTTGACAGACACGGACTGCTGCAATAAATTATTCCATCCAGGGCCACACAAGTCACAGCAGGCATCAAGCGCGGGGCAGGAACAATCCCTGGATGCTCATCATTACCACTGCACCACGATGCCCCCACATGTTTCATATACGCTTTAATGAATTTCTTCATGAAAATGATATCAAGTATACATCTTAGTATTCTTAAAATGTTCAGAGAGCTCTAATATCATACATGTAATGTATTCTGTTTGGCAATCACTGCCTGCACGCTCCTGTCAGCGTATTAGAAAGCCCATTTAAGAAGCATGTAGCAATTATTGACTGGGTCAGGCAACACATACCTGTAGAATACAAAGCATTTAATATGCTACTTTAATTATGATGGGATTTGAGAAACTCTAGTAAATTAAACACTGATTTTCAGGTTAAGGTTACGACGTTCTACTTTAATGACAAAATAAACTATGAGATTATAGTGGACATTTCAACTTTAATCTAAACATAGACCTTATGTCCTTATTTTTTTTTCTTCTCCGTAGCTCTAATATGTTTCCGTATGACACTCAGACACTCACCTTTTCACGTTGACTTTGACATCTGACCACTTATTTCTTGAAATTCTTCTTCTTCTTTTTTATATGTGTTTTACCATTTTCTTTTAACAAAACACTCAATGGAAGGGGCTATTTATATTATTTATATAACTTGGTTCCCAAGTTCAATCCTGGAAGACCCCTGTGGCTGCAGATCTTTAATTTCAACTGATTTTACAGTCAGTACATCATTTTTGCTTCTAATCGATTGCATTGTTTGGTGAAATGTCCTTCTTTATTCTCTTATTCTGAAATGTTTGTATTTTTGTCAAAACTTGAAATACTCAAGGTTCCTTTGCTATTTTCCTTCTTTCATTTACTATTTTCTTTAGAGTTTGCTCCCTTAATATTATTCAAAAGCTGACAACTCTGTAAGTTAATGGAGACTGTCTGAATATATATTGTTTAGTGTATTTTGAAATAAGATCCAAAAAAAATTTTGTAGACAAGTACTTTTATCAAAGAAATGACTGAGTTTATCTTCAGGACATCATAGTGGCATGGTAACTAGCACTGTTGTTTTGCAGCTCTGGGAAACTGAGTTCAAAGCCCACCCTATTCACTGTGTTTGTTAGATGTATTGCGTTGTTCCTGAGTCTGCATAGGTTTTTCTCCAGATAGCCCAGTTTTCCTCCCACACTCCAACTGTCAAGTAGTTATTGTTATTTCTTTTTATATGGTCATAATATTTATTCAAGCAACAGACAAAAAGTGTAAGTGTTAATGGAGACTTTGAAAAGAAAATCTTAAGGCAGCAGAAGTCTGTACACATTAGTCTTTAACTTTTTATCAAAACCGTAAAAACACTGAACTCATTCACAGTCATTACTAAAATAATCCTTTCTTTGTTTCTTTTATTGTTCCTAGCACCAAAACTAAAATTTTGCACAAAATCATTGTCAAATTTAATTGCAGAGTCTATACTTTAGCTGTAGGCATCACTTTTTTTTTATTTTGAAGCTGATCTCAAACTCACACAACGCTCTTTAAAGCTGATGCTTTTTAGGGGTAGTAGTGGGGGCCATTGTCTTCACAAAAATAACAATAAAATTATACAAGTAAATTGCCATCATCCATCCTTCTGTTCCATAAACACTTTTCCTGACCAGGGTTGCGGGTAAGCTGGAGCCTATCCCAGCATGCATTAGGTGCAAGGCAGCAGTAACACCTTGACAAGATGACTATCCTTGGATGGAAGTACAGTAAATAACCAACAGTTCATAATACAAAAATGAAGTACAGAACATCAGGACATTCACAAATGACAATTTATTATATAAAAACAAGATACTGAGTTGTAATGCATATAGTACTAGGGTGTTGTACCATGTTAGCCATTATGAATGTAGTGAGAAGTCAAGTACAATGACACCTTTTTTTGGATAACTAAAAAGATTGCAATATGCAAGCTTTAGAATCAACTCAGGCCCCTTCTAGAAATAGCACAAATCATGTACTCTTGGGATCCTTACATCAAGAGCTGAGCTGTAGGCTGATTGGAGACTCTGGACTAGTGTGGATGTGTATCAATGACAGACTGACATCCCATCCAGTGGCTGTTCTGATTCTAGCCAACCACAACACTAGGGCTGGATTAGCAGGCTTGACAATGGATGCATCCATCAATAAACCTTCACTGAAGATAAAGGCAAGGTAGCCAGAAGTGCACAGCGTGTTATGTCAGCGGTGCAGTGATTTAAATAGCCAGTGTCACAACCCCAAAAAGCATCCGAAATTACAGATAGATAAAACAAAAGCGTGAATTGTTAAAGTTTACTTTGTGGTTTCTTAGTTAACGTTTTGAAATTGTGTGATAGTAAGATTGACTGTCTGGTATTGACCCTTTGCTTTGATTTAAGACTATCTCCTGGTGACAAAATAATAGATTAGTTACAGTACGTGTCTCCTCATTGTAGCATAGTGAAATGGGGTCCTTGCTCATACCCCAGTGGGGATGCAGTCCTGAGGGTTGCAGTTAGTGATTTATATATTTCAGCACTGCTTTGATATTTTTACTGGTGACCTTCTGACTAATTAAATGGAAGTGTTCACAGACAACTTGACTAACAGCATCTGTCCATGTTTGAACAGTATTTTTTTAATATTTCATATACTTTTTTGACCATTTGTGTATGTTTTGTGATGTTTCACTTACTGTATATAACCAAGCGCATCACATAAAATAATATATATGTATAGATGTAGTAAGGGTGACAGCAAGAAGGGTGCTTGGCGTGACATCTGGAAAGAGGAAGGAGGAAAAGGAAACCTGGTGGTGGATTGGGGAAGTACAGGAGAGTATACAGAGGAAGAGGATGGCAAAGAAGAAGTGGGATAGTCAGAGAGATGCAGAAAGTAGACAAGATTACAAGGAGATAAGGTGCAAGGTGAAGAGAGAGGTGGCGAAGGCTAAAGAAAAGGCGCATAATGAGTTGTATGAGAGGTTGGACACTAAGGAGGGAAAAAGGACCTGTACTGATTGGCTAGACAGAGGGACCAAGCTGGGAAAGATGTGCAGCAGGTTAGTGTGATAAAGGATATAAAGATGGAAATGTACTCACAAGCGAGGAGAGTGTGTTGAGCAGATGGAAAGAGTACTTTGAGAGGCTGATGAATGAAGAGAACGAGAGAGAGAGAAGAGGTTGGATGATGTGGAGATAGTGAATCAGGAAGTGCAACGGATTAGCAAGGAGTTAGTAAGGACAGCTATGAAGAGGATGAGAAATGGAAAGGCCGTTGGTCCAGATGACATACCTATGGAAGCATGGAGGTGTTTAGGAGAGATGGCAGTGGAGTTTTTAACTAGATTGTTTAATGGAATCTTGGAAAGTGAGAAGATGCCTGAGGAGTGGAGAAGAAATGTACTGGTACCGATATTTAAGAATAAGGGGGATGTGCAGAGCTATAGTAACTACAGGGGAATAAGATTGTTGAGCCATAGCATGAAGTTATGGGAAAGAGTAGAGGAAGCTATGTTAAGAAGTTAGGTGATGATTAGTGAGCAGCAGTATGATTTCATGCCAAGAAAGAACTCCACAGATGCAATGTTTGATCTGAGGATGTTGATGGAGAAGTTTAGAGAAGGCCAGAAGGAGTTGCATTGCATCTTTGTGGACCTGGAGAAAGCATATGACAGGGTGCTTCGAGAGGAGCTGTGGTATTGTATGAGGAAGTCGAGAGTGGCAGAGAAGTACGTAAGAGTTGTACAGGATATGTACGAGGGAAGTGTGACAGTGGTGAGGTCTGCGGTAGGAGTGACGGATGCATTCAAGTTGGAGGTGGGATTACATCAGGGATCGGCTCTGAGCCCTTTCTTATTTGCAATGGTGATGGACAGATTAGACAGGAGTCCCCGTGGACTATGATGTTTGCTGATGACATTGTGATCTGTACCGATAGTAGGGAGCAGGTTGAGAAGACCCTGGAGAGGTGGAGATATGCTCTAGAGAGGAGAGGAATGAAGGTCAGTAGGAACAAGACAGAACACATGTGTGTAAATGAGAGGGAGGTCAATAAGAATGGTGAGGATGCAGGGAGTAGAATTGGCGAAGGTGGATGAGTTTAAATACTTGGGATCAACAGTACAGAATAATGGGGATTGTGGAAGAGAGGTGAAAAAGAGAGTGCAGGCAGGGTGGAATGGGTGGAGAAGAGTGTCAGGAGAAATTTGTGACAGACGGGTATCAGCAAGAGTGAAAGGGAAGGTCTACAGGATGGTAGTGAGACCAGCTATGTTATATGGGTTGGAGATGGTGGCACTGACCAGAAAGCAGGAGACAGAGCTGGAGGTAGCAGTTAAAGATGCTAAGATTTGCACTGGGTGTGACGAGGATGGATAGGATTAGAAATGAGTACATTAGAGGGTCAGCTCAAGTTGGATGGTTGGGAGACAAAGTCAGAGAGGCGAGATTGCGTTGGTTTGGACATGTGCAGAGGAGAGATGCTGGGTATATTGGGAGAAAGATGCTAAGGATAGAGCTGCCAGGGAAAAGGAAAAGAGGAAGGCCTAAGCGAATGTTTATGGATGTGGTGAAAGAGGACATGCAGGTGACGGGTGTGACAGAGCAAGATGCAGAGGATAGAAAGATATGGAAGAAGATGATCCATTGTGGCAACCCCTAACAGGAGCAGCCAAAAGAAGAAGAAGAAGATCACATAAAATAATAGTTTATACTTTATTTAGGAGAGGGATAAATCAACACAAGTGAAATTAAAATGTTAAAGAATATGTTTGTCTAGGAAACATCTGTGACACTGAGTTTTGCATTAACCTAATATTTAAGACAATATGATATTTTGAATTCTGGTTTTGATCATGTCTATTCAAACAATCACAATTTTGTTTACTGTCAATAAATAATTTCTTCTACTATGATTATTCTAATTGTGTAATTTTTGGTCCATTGGTTTATGGATAGGTCTATTCGTAATATCACAGTAATAAATTTCAACTTCAATGAAAAGCGCTGTCACAACTTTAAGAATGTTTTCAGCTTCAGCTGAAATTAATAAACTGCTTCTGATTGCCTTTTAATGGTAATGAATGGGCATGACCCACTATTGCATTTATTTTTAAATAAAAAAAATTAAAGCTTGCATGACTTATAAGAGATACAAAAATATAAAATTGTGAACACTGCAGTTCACTGCTTAAACTGTATTGCTCATCTGTGCAAATGAATGCTAACGCTCTTTCTTTTAAAGTTGATGGACAAGAGTACATTAACATATGTGGTCCATTTATGTTTACTGGTAGTCCAGTACTGTGACTTAGTAGTTAATGTTGCTGTATCAGAGCTCCATAATCCTCGGTTCAAATAGCAGCCTAGATCCTGTCTGTGTGAAAGTTTAACATACGCCTCTTGTTCTCAAGGATGTTCTCCAAGTACCTACCACATTCCAGAGATTTGGACATTAGGCTGACATGTGACTCTGAACTGACCAGATGACAGCAAGAGTGCAAAGGCTTTGCACCACAGCAACCCTACATTGGTATAAACGGGCTGCAAAAGTTATTTCATGTTCCTGGTAAATTAGGCAGAGTTGTCCTGAAGAGTTTAATTTTATACACATATAGTAACATTTATTTAAACATTGTTCAGGCATTGGGTATTCATTTAACCACTGTTTTTGCTATCTCCATCCATCCATCCATTATCACACCCGCTATATCCTGACACAGGGTCACGGGGGTCTGCTAGAGCCAATCCCAGCCAACACAGGACGCAAGGCAGGAACAAACCCCGGGCAGGGTGCCAGCCCACTGCAGGGCACACACACACACACACACACACACGCACACACACACACACACACACACACACACACACACACACACACCAAGCACACACCAAGCACACACTAGGGACAATATAGGACCTAACCAGCATGTCTTTAGACTGTGGGAGGAAACCAGAGCACCCGGAGGTGCTATCTGTTAATTTTAAAATCATAATTGTATGTTTCAAGGTGATTTCACACAGAGCTCTTTCTCTTTCTAGATTGAAATGTCAGCTTTAACTGGGGTCACAAACTCGAACAAGAGCCATAGCAAGGTTTGGGGAAGCCACCCACATACAGTGGTGTGAAAAACTAGTTGCCCCCTTCCTGATTTCTTATTCTTTTGCATGTTTGTCACACAAAATGTTTCTGATCATCAAACACATTTAACCATTAATCAAATATAACACAAGTAAACACAAAATGCAGTTTGTAAATGGTGGTTTTTATTATTTAGGGAGAAAAAAAAATCCAAACCTACATGGCCCTGTGTGAAAAAGTAATTGCCCCCTGAACCTAATAACTGGTTGGGCCACCCTTAGCAGCAATAACTGCAATCAAGTGTTTGCGATAACTTGCAATGAGTCTTTTACAGCGCTCTGGAGGAATTTTGGCCCACTCATCTTTGCAAAATTGTTGTAATTCAGCTTTATTTGAGGGTTTTCTAGCATGAACCGCCTTTTTAAGGTCATGCCATAGCATCTCAATTGGATTCAGGTCAGGACTTTGACTAGGCCACTCCAAAGTCTTCATTTTGTTTTTCTTCAGCCATTCAGAGGTGGATTTGCTGGTGTGTTTTGGGTCACTGTCCTGTTGCAGCACCCAAGATCGCTTCAGCTTGAGTTGACGAACAGATGGCCGGACATTCTCCTTCAGGATTTTTTGGTAGACAGTAGAATTCATGGTTCCATCTATCACAGCAAGCCTTCCAGGTCCTGAAGCAGCAAAACAACCCCAGACCATCACACTACCACCACCATATTTTACTGTTGGTATGATGTTCTTTTTCTGAAATGCTGTGTTCCTTTTACGCCAGATGTAACGGGACATTTGCCTTCCAAAAAGTTCAACTTTTGTCTCATCAGTCCACAAGGTATTTTCCCAAAAGTCTTGGCAATCATTGAGATGATTCTTAGCAAAATTGAGACGAGCCCTAATGTTCTTTTTGCTTAACAGTGGTTTGCGTCTTGGAAATCTGCCATGCAGGCCGTTTTTGCCCAGTCTCTTTCTTATGGTGGAGTCGTGAACACTGACCTTAATTGAGGCAAGTGAGGCCTGCAGTTCTTTAGACGTTGTCCTGGGGTCTTTTGTGACCTCTCGGATGAGTCGTCTCTGCGCTCTTGGGGTAATTTTGGTCGGCCGGCCACTCCTGGGAAGGTTCACCACTGTTCCATGTTTTTGCCATTTGTGGATAATGGCTCTCACTGTGGTTCGCTGGAGTCCCAAAGCTTTAGAAATGGCTTTATAACCTTTACCAGACTGATAGATCTCAATTACTTCTGTTCTCATTTGTTCCTGAATTTCTTTGGATCTTGGCATGATGTCTAGCTTTTGAGGTGCTTTTGGTCTACTTCTCTGTGTCAGGCAGCTCCTATTTAAGTGATTTCTTGATTGAAACAGGTGTGGCAGTAATCAGGCCTGGGGGTGGCTACGGAAATTGAACTCAGGTGTGATACACCACAGTTAGGTTATTTTTTAACAAGGGGGCAATTACTTTTTCACACAGGGCCATGTAGGTTTGGATTTTTTTTCTCCCTAAATAATAAAAACCATCATTTAAAAACTGCATTTTGTGTTTACTTGTGTTATATTTGACTAATGGTTAAATGTGTTTGATGATCAGAAACATTTTGTGTGACAAACATGCAAAAGAATAAGAAATCAGGAAGGGGGCAAATAGTTTTTCACACCACTGTATTGTGTATCCTGGCTGCAAAATTGAAAAAACAAGTGAAAAAACTGGTGTGCACAGATCAGAGTCCAAAACAGAACTGCCCTCCTGCAGAGAGGAGTGAGGTTTTATAGGGAGTCTTGGGGAAGTGGCATTGTCCTCGGGGCCAGGACAGGAAGTGATGTGTTCAGAGTTGAGGCACCAGAACCTGGCAGGATTTCCTGGAAATGGTCTGCAGGGAACTCAGAAAGAAAGTTAGTGCACCCCGCTGCCCCCTTGTCGGGTGAGTCAGTACTATTCTCTAAGCCCTTTAGCTGCCTCCTACTCGCACGTGTGTGGCACTGGCCAGTATTTCTTTCTAAATAAAGATGGATATTAATACATTAACCTTAACAAATGGAGCAATGCAGTTAAATCCAGAAATTACCATGCATCTTTAATGCTTTGTTTTTGGGTGGCACAACCACGTGACTTGTTCAATGACAGAACTAGGATTCTGTGCTGATTCTCCAAGGTTTCTGTATGACACTTTTATCTTTACTTTGTGCTTATAGTGATGACCCCTAGGGAATCTTATTTCCTCCCACAGTCTAAAGATATTCTTTTTAGTTGACTTCCTATATTCAGTGATCCCTGGACATATCCACATAAAAAATGCAGTTGGAGAAACCAAATAGACAAAAAAAACTAGCAGTGAAAAGTATTCTCAGTTGCATTGCAAACAGCCCCCTGGCATTCAGTGTCCTGTATATCATATATTCTGATTTTGTAATTTGCTTTGGCTAAAGGCATCTGCCAAATAAGGCATAATATTCATGGCAGGTCTTCTTTTCTACTACTGCATGATATAAGACTTTAAAAATGTATTAACATACTGGGTTTTTTTTGTTTCATTGGTAATGTAAGGGGGCGGCACGGTGGCACAGTGGGTAGCGCTGCTGCCTCGCAGTTGGGAAACCTGGGGACCTGGGTTCGCTTCCCGGGTCCTCCCTGCGTGGAGTTTGCATGTTCTCCCCGTGTCTGCGTGGGTTTCCTCAGGGCGCTCCAGTTTCTTCCCACAGTCCAAAGACATGCAGGTTAGGTGGATTGACGATTCTAAATTGGCCCTGGTGTGTTTGTGCGTGTCCTGCGGTGGGTTGGCACCCTGCCCGGGATTGGTTCCTGCCTTGTGCCCTGTGTTGGCTGGGATTGGCTCCAGCAGACCCCTGTGTTCAGATTCAGCGGGTTGGAAAATGGATGGTATTGTAAGGCTGTAAAACACAAATATTGATTATTACCTATTATATATTTACAGAATGTCTGCATTTCTCTTGAACCATTAAACTGTTTCCATATACCAAAACATCCATCTCTGCGGTTACTTTAAACAATCACTGCATGCATTCTGTATGTTTCAATATACTTTTTCCTGTATTTGCTTCCACTTTTTCTGATAAAGCAGCCACTTCCTGTAATAGTTCTTTAATAATGCTAAATTTACAAAATACATTAAAATAACCAAACTCAAGAGGGTAAAATGGAATACAACTCCTGTTAACACACTTTAATGAAAAAAAATAGAATGCCAGTTACATAATACTCTTGACCATGGACAGTAGTGAATTGGATTGTATACCATGAATATATTTGCTGTAAAATCTCTAAGTACAGTCAATCTGTTTGCAGCATTTGTGTATGCCATGTGATATGCAGCTGGGGGAAAATAACTTCATGGACATTTAAAGATTATTTTAATATTATTTACTGCTTTTTAGCAGTAGCCCATGCTAGTCCCAATTGAAACCCACTGTATCAGAAATTTGTTGTCTTTGTTGTCCATTTTTGGATGGAGTGCACATTTAGGGAGAGCAATCTAAATTCACTTAAGGGTCCAAAATAGTTTTTCTTGTTTTACATTGTGGAGAGACAGCCCCCGGACACAGACAGACAGACACCAGGATGTCCAAAACACACACGTTTATTTTATATAAGCACCACAATGCCTTAGTCTTCAACAACTGTCTCTCTCTCTCTTTCTCTTTCTCTTTCTCTGACCTCCACTCCCCTCCTCACAAGCTCCATCTCCTTCCTCCTCAACTACTGGAGGGAGGCGGCCCCTTTTATAATAACACAGATGGGCTCCAGGTGCTCCGTCCGACGACACTTCCAGGTGTGGCGGAAGTGTCAGATGAGCACCCAGAAGCACTCCGGGTGCCCCTGGGATTTCTTCCGGCAACACTTCCTGGTGTGGCGGAAGTGCTGCCATCCAGTGTTCCATAACTGTCCGGTCACCCCCTGGCGGTGGCTACGTCCTCCCATAGGGATGAGCTTCCCAGCTTTGTTCCAGTGGCCCACCAAGCAGACCAGGGCGGCTGCCCTCTCATGGCCCAGCTAAGGTATTGTCCCTCTCATGGACCATCCAGGCGTCCCGGCTGGGTAGGGTCCCCAGTCTTCTGCCACAACATGTTTAGCATTAAGGGCTGGTACATGAAACTGTGCTGGACAGATTTGTACAAAATATTGCCAGTAAGAGCTCACCACTGATCTGTTGTCTCCTCTACTGGCATCAGTGTGAGTTTAATATGCTCTTCATCTTTTCTACTAGTTCCAGACAGGGCCAGCTCTACCATATAGGCAAATTAGGTGGTTGCCTAGGGTGGCAAAGTTTTCAGCCATCTTGTGGAGAGGGTATTTTATTTAAGTAAAATTCTTGCAGCCAGAGGCAGTGGGATGGGGGTGGCTCTGCGATCTGCAATAATATGTCTAGCAGTTGCCTTTAAAACTCCATTGTTTGGTCACGACATTTTTACTTTTGCCTTGGGCAGCAAAAAGCTAGAGCCGGCCTTTGCTCCAGACAGTCATGCTATGGGATTGTGATGATTACCTGAGATAACTGCAAATGTGGATAGACTGACATTATGTAGTACAGGTCTTTTGGTATTACTAACTCTGCTTTTTCTTTGCATGTACTTCTTTCTATAGTATATGATGACCTCTAAATGAAGCTGCTGGTTCATACCTTGGGGACAGAGAGTAGACAAGAGCTCATCAATAAAGTGCTTTCAAGACCTGGGAATATGAAATTGTCAATCAGAGCTGTGTAGTATTCGAAGTATTAATGTATGGACCATTCTGGTCTGTTCTCACCTTTCCTATCAGAGACTATATATTTCTAAACTGTACTACTTCTGTACTTTAGGACTATTATTTTTAAATTTTTCTGTACTATTTCTATTTCAGTGTAATTGGAAACTATACATTTTGCAACAAAACCATTAATGTGAGGTATAATACAGGCTGTCCTGCGGTGGGTTGGCACCCTGCCCAGGATTGTTTCTTGCCTTGTGCCCCGTGTTGGCTGGGATTGGCTCCAGCAGACCCCCGTGACCCTGTGTTCGGATTCAGCGGGTTGGAAAATGGATGGATGGATAATACAGGCTGGAAACTGAATGATTAAATTCCTGTTCAATCGGCAAAATGCATTGGGGAATTTTAACAGATATGACAGTGTGATATGTTATGTCTGCTACAGGATGTATTCTGTTAATGAATTGCGGCTGTGGATCTATTGTCATTTATCTTTGTTGTACTAGAAACGCATGTTGTAGTCTACCATCTTTCTCTTTTTGTTTCGCTGTGTGAACAGCACATTTGCTAGACCCTTCCATTGCTCATTAGGAACGTAAAGTTTACTTTGTGCTTTTTAGTGTTTTGAGTGTGGTACTAAGATAACAAAATCTCTTCAATTGGTTATTCACATCACAAATCATTACACTGTTCATTTCCATATCACTGGCTTCAACATATTATATTTTCATTCTGAGTCATGATTCTTAGTATTTGTAGTAGTTTATCTCTGTGATTCTAGAATTTTACAATGCCATAAACTGGTATTTTCTACTTTTGCAATCTTTAGTATATATTACCTATCAATTTTATTTCATTTTCAGTCTTTAGTCATATTTGCATTTCTTTCAGCTATATCTGACTGCAAAGCAGAATGATGTACATGGTTTGTACTTGCATCCCTTTACTGAAGCAGTTCTCTTAGCATCTTGAGTCAGCAATCCATCTATTCGGGCAAACACTAGTCATGCGACTGTATGTTCGGTCCTTTAGGATCATCCACTGTAACCCATTTGCACTGCTGCTTGCCATTTATATATGGCGGAATCAAGGGTTTGGTGATTGCTCACCAATAACAATGATGCCCATAGACATTCTGGCGAAAGCATACAATGACTTTTAGATGTTTTCCAATATGATTGGACATTTCATGATCATCACTGGCTGCAGCTCGAAGCGGGGTGCCACCATCGAGAGAGATGTGGAGAGCACTGGTAGTTTGTTCCAAACATCTTGGAGAACTTACCACTGATCTTCTGTGGATGTAGGCTTCCTCACATCCTTCTGTCTCTTCATGTAATCCCAGACACACTCAATGATGTTGAGATCAGGGCTCTGTGGGGGCCATACCATCACTTCCACGACTTCTTGTTCTTCTTTACGCTGAAGATAGTTCTTAATGACTTTGGCTGTATGTTTGGGGTCGTTGTCCTGCTGCAGAATAAATTTGGGGCCGATCATACGCCTCCCTGATGGTATTGCATGATGGATAAGTATCTGCCTATATTTCTCAGCATTGAGAACACCATTAATCCTGACCAAATCTCCAACTCCATTTGCAGAAATGCAGCCCCAAACATTCAAGGAACCTCCACCATGCTTCACAGTTGCCTGCAGACACTCATTATTGTACCGCTCTCCAGCCCTTCGATGAACAAACTGCCTTCTGCTACAGCCAAATATTTCAAATTTTGACTCATCAGTCCAGAGTACCTGCTGCCATTTTTCTGCACCCCAGTTCCTATGTTTTCGTGCATACTTGAGTCGCTTGGCCTTGTTTCCACATCGGAGGTATGGCTTTTTGGCTGTAACTCTTCCATGAAGACCACTTCTGGCCAGACTTCTCCAGACAGTAGATGGGTGTACCTGAGTCCCACTGGTTTCTGTGAGTTCTGAGCTGATGGCACTGCTGGACATCTTCCGATTTCGAAGGGCAATGAGCTTGATGTGTTTTTCATCTGCTGCACTAAGTTTCCTTGGCCGACCACTGCGTCTACGATCCTCAATGTTGCCCGTTTCTTTGTGCTTCTTCGAATGAGCTTGAACAGCACATCTTGAAACCCCAGTCTGCTTTGAAATCTTTATCTGGGAGAGACCTTGCTGATGCAGTTATAACTACCTTGTGTCTTGTTGCTGTGCTCAGTCTTGCCATGACATGAAACTGTCTTCCACAACCTCACCTTGGTAGCGGAGTCTGGCTATTCCTCACCCAGTTTTAAGCCTCCTACACAGCTGTTTCTGTTTCAGTTAATGACTGTGTTTCAACCTACGTGTGACATTGATGATCATTAGCACCTGTTTGGTATAATTGGTCGATCATACACCTGACTACAATCCTACAAAATCCCTGACTTTGTGCAAGTGTACCTATAAGAATTGATGCTGGCTTGAAGGCAAAAGGTAGTAAGTAACACCAAATATTGATTTGATTTAGATTTTTCTTTAAAAGAAAATCATTATTTATATTTCTGAAAGCATACTTTGTTTACAGCATTTTTTCACACCTGCCTAAAACTTTTGCACAGTACTGTATAAATACCTGGGAGTCCAGCTGGATGATAAATTGGACTGGACTGCCAATACTAATTCTCTGTGCAAGAGAGGACAGAGCTGGCTATACTTCCTTAGAAGACTGACGTCCTTCAACATCTGCAATAAGATGCTGCAGATGTTCTATCAGACGGTTGTGACGAGCACCCTCATCCACGCAGTGGTGTGCTGGGGAGGCAGCATAAAGAAGAGGGACGCCTCACGCCTGGACAAACTGGTGAGGAAAGAAGGCTCTATTGTAGGCAATGATGGAGAATCCACTGCATCCACTGAACAGTATCATCTCCAGACAGAGGAGCAGCTTCAGCGACAGACTACTGTCACTGTCCTGCTCCACTGACAGACTGAGGAGAGCATTCCTCCCCCACACTATGCGACTCTTCAATCCCACCCGTGGGGTAAACGTTAATATTATACAAAGTTATTGTCTGCCTGTATACCTGCATTGTTATCGGCATTGTTATCACTCTTTAATTTAATATTGTTCTTTATCAGTATGCTGCTGCTGGAGTATGTGAATTTCCCCTTGGGATTAATAAAGTATCTATCTATCTATCTATCTATCTATCTATCTATCTATCTATCTATCTATCTATCTATCTATCTATCTATCTATCTATCTATCTATCTATCTATCTATCTATCTATCTATCTATCTATCTATCTATCTATCTATCTATCTATCTATCTATTGGTTATATCACCCCCAGTGGTGGCAGCTCAGTTCCTTTGGCATGATGTCAGGAGTTGCCTTTGGCAATGTACAATCAGTCAAGGCGTCTTATGGAATGACTCACATCCCGAATGTTGTAAAATGGACTGCAGTGCCAGTCTCCATTAGGTTCTCTTTCTTAAAACATTATAATTTTCAAAACAATGTAGTGTCTGTCATTAGTGGGTAATTAAAATTAAAAGCCTTTGATACCAATCTTATACAGTGGATGACTGTATTATAGATAGATAGATAGATAGATAGATACTTTATTATCTATCTATCTATCTATAATACAGTCATCCACTGTATAGTCAGCAAGCCTAAAACTGAATGAGGTGTAATGGACCTTTCTTTAATGACAATGTGTGACACTTATTATACTATTAATAATTCAGCCCAAGACTGCCATCTACTGGGATGTTGATATGAAAAAATATAAAATAAATTCTGAAACATAATCTTCCCCATATGGTAAGTTACAGCTAAAATGAAGGCTTTTTATTTTCATGGCTAGCAGCTGAACATGGTACTCTGGTTTCTTTTCACATCCCCAACAAATAAATGTTACGCTTCTCGGTCTTTGTGAGAAATTGTGTCTCAGTGTGCCCCGTGACTTGTTGTCAGAATAACTTATAGCTCCCATTGATCCTTTTAATGGATCAGTATATAGATAGATGGATTGAGTATAAATAATTTAACTTCCAAAACAAAGGATTAAAGGCCCCTGCTCAGTGGGAAAACTTGTCTCACAAATCTAGCAGACCAGAACATAAAAAATAATAAAAAGAAGGGATTTTTTTTTATCAATACATCACTAATTGAAGTGTCATTAATCAGGCAACATTTTTATCGTCATTTATGAAAATTAATTAGTGAAAATATAAATAAGATCAAAATTTTAAAAAGCTGTCTTAACAATGCACAAAACAGAGACAGAACCAAGCACAAAGTCAACATGCTGAAGTCAAAACCAAAAACCATCATGACATTGATGCAGGAAAAACAAAGACAATTTTTCTTCGTAGTATACAAGGTGGTGAAGTAACTCATAAACTAACACTTTTTATTGGACTGACACTGCACGGTATGTCTCTTCTTGTTCTCAAAAAAATGTAACAAGGGAGCTCAATTTGTCACCTATTTTTCTACAAAATGCTACAATATTACATTTTAAACATGTAATACTATTATTAATAAAAGTAAAGCAAAAATAAAGGTAAAAATAATAAAATGAAGTTCAAATGGAAATACAAATAAATAAGTAAATAAATAAATAAAACCAAAATTAAAATAAACAAATGTCCACTCTGGTTTAATAACCTAATTTGTGTTTTCTTACAAAGAATGGCATAGCAGTAATTTTAGAAGAAAATAAACCAGTGCCTCTTTCTTTCTGACTGTGTCTCTTTTTTGTCTTTGCGCTTAACCTATTGAGAGTAACACCAGTAAAATCAAACATTATCCCCATGTACACTAACATGCTTGTTTAAATGTTTGCAAGGTTTTTCTGTTTCACACTAATAATCATCTCTACTTTCTTGATTATGCAACCACTCTAACTTGATGTCTTCATCACTGGCATAGTTACACAGAACCAGGTCTGGGCCGTAGGTGGTGGTACAGTATTTATACACATCCTCAGTTTCACAAATAGGCTGTGCAATGCAGACAGGGATTATCATAAACCTTTCCTCGCAACGTTCTTTGATTTACTGTTGCCAATGCTAAAGTAAATCAGCATAATATTGACCATATACAGTATGTAGTACTGTTGAGACATGTAATCAATATGGGCAAAATTCCCAGCATTAAAACAATTTGTGCACATGATTTGCAGACACTGGCTTGGGCCTTGGAATTTTCTGTTGTTGGGGAATCAATCTTGTGTTAATTTTTTCGATTATTGTTTGGCCTCATGGTCAAAGTGATGTACCCAAGTTTAGTCCCCAATTATGAACTTCTAAATCTTACAGTACAAATAAGTTAGCTTGATATTTTCCAAGGAACATTGGGTAAAGTATCACTTCACTTGAGATATCAACATTTTGGGCACCCAACCTGCACAGACCATGCTATTGTTTAATTATCCATAAGGAAATAACCCATAACTAATCCATAAATATCTCACACACCATCATTCTTTGATTGTCCATAGCAATTCACTACATGGTTCACTATAATTTTATACTAGCATCACTTCCAAAGGCCAGCCAGACCATGGCTTAATTTAGAGATGAATCCAAATGAAATCCAAATGCTAAAAATGTCTAATTCATTTAGTGAACAGCAGCTAATGACTGACCACTTGCAACATCAGATCCATTCAGGCTTAGAACTTTTTCATCATTTGTTGTATGTGTGTATAAGATCATTTTATTTAACTGTTTGTGAAAATATGACATCCAAGGTTTTGGATATTTTAGAATTTGGCTATTTAATAATCACCCTGGGGAGTCCGTATGTTGTGTGTTTAGAGACTAATAATTTGGGTTTATGTATTGAGATTTGTTATTTTAGTTATAAAATCTTTATGGCTGTTTGTTTACTGCCTAACCACTTGTTCATTTGCATATCCTGATTCTTTTGTAATTTTTCTGCCACTTTCTTCATCATGGCAGAACACTAGTAGTTTCTTCTAAGTTTCTTGCAGAATTCACCATAACTCTTTGTGTGACTTTGGCTCCGATTTACTCTTTTCCCTGTTCAAGTTATCCCACACAGCTTCAATCATGTTGAGGTCAGGGCTTGAGATGACCAATCTAATGCTGTTTGTATTCAATTTGTAATTTAATTGTGTTTGCATTGTTTTTAGGGATTTAAATTGTACTGAAGGATGAAGTTTATGACAATTAATCACTTTCCCCAAGGTACAGCATGATGAATCAAAATCTAATTACATTTCTCAATATTCATCACTTCAATGATCAGGTCCTTTTCATGAATAACTAAAATTCATCCATAGAACATGACAGCATTGCCACCACGCTTCACAGAAAGCAGCAGACAGCCATCAGTATACTTCTCACCAATTCCTCTTCTGGTATATTAACATTTTTGTCAAACAAAACTTTCAAATTTGGATCCATTTCTGCATAAGATTTTTCGCCACTGGTTATCTCTGTATACATTATGTTCTTTCACATACTGAAACCTCTGCCTGCTGTGTACCCTAGCAGACCCTTGTTTTAAGACTCCTTTCTTACATGAATGAAGAAAGTAGTTTGATGCTGGGTGACTCATCCAGATGGTGAGCAAACACTTCACTGAATTTCCTTCCGTCGGTTAACAAAGTGACTTTCAAGAAGACTTTATCAGATACAGACAGATTTTTGGGACTTGCACTACATATCCTAGTTTCTTCAAATTTATTTATAAAAGTTTGAACACCAGATTTTAAAAAGTCTGATTTCGTGGTCTTTTGCTCGCTGACTATGGCCTTGTTGATACCTGTGATTTTATATCTGTCAGACTGTTAGCTTTCCAAATTTGCTCTTACTGAAGCATCTCAACATTTGTGCTTACCACCCATTTATTTGTGAAATTGCCCCACTAGCACACCTAATTTGGCTAATTACTACCTCATTAATTTCAATCTGATGTGTTGAATTTAACCATTATGGTTCAAGAGATGGCAATAATGTCTTGAGGAGAGGTTTTAGGGGCCAAGCCTGTGTTGTTCTAGCCATCACACAACTTTATATTGTATCTATGCTTAATCTTACATTACGCTGTTTTCACAAGCAAATAAACACTGCATCGATAGCTAGCTATAAAAATATTTTAGTGGGTGGCCTACAGTTTTTTTTACAGTACTACATATACTGCATATAGCACCGTATTACTTTTTATTTTGTTAATTTGCCTCAGGGTATCTAAACATGTTGTGTCGGAAACTAAGAAGGCTATCATCAATAATACAGTGGCATGCACCAGTCCCAAAATACTTAGCAGAGAAATTAACTTACTTTGAGATATAAAGGGCAGGCAGAAATAAGGTCAGTGTCTGTTACAGAAGGTTAAAGGTTGAACTTCCTGAAGCAACTATGAATTTACAAGCAAACTAGCTTTTTGCAATATTGTACCAGACCTAAGAAATATTAGATTAATTTCTATTTTTTCACCCTTACAAAGTGCTTATCACATATTCATTTTGCTTTAATGATTATTTCATTGTCTGGTGACTAATTAAATATCTAGTCTGAGATTCTAAGTCATCACTTCTGCTCTGTCCTATGGGAAATGTTTTAATTATGTTCCTATTTATTCCTTAAGTCCAAAGCATCATGTCAAGAACACGGATCTTAAGATCATAAGAACAATTTTGATGAGAACATTCCATTCAAGCCAACGTAACTTTTCAGCTCGACTATCGTTTTGAAAATCATCCACTAAGTTCTGCTATCTACTGTAATACCTGGTATGCCACATATCTGTGGTTTTTTGTATGGAGAAAATCACTCCAAAGATTGAAATTTACCTTTAACAAGTTTCCAACTGTGTCTCTGTTACAATAACAGCTGGATATCTCTGTAATAATGCCCTTGATAGTTCTAAATACTTCAGAGTCAGGTCTCCTTTTAATCTCTGTTTGCTTAAACTGAAAAGTTTCAGTTGTTTCAGTCTTTCCTCAAGACTCCTACTGTAGTTCTATGAAGCAGCCTGTTTGTTGTTCCCTGGTCTTTCTCTAGTCTTGTTACTGTACATCTTTGGCATAATCACAACAACAACAAGTCCGTCATTCAGCTAAACGCAGTTCCACATGAATCATCCTTCTCTGTTTCTGTGTATAACATAGGGAGCATTTTTAAATGAGTTAATAGCATATAGTCCAGATGAAATTTCAAACTTCAACTTTGTCATATGTACTTAGTACAATGGAAGTCTTATTCGGAGAGTCCTCCAGCAATAAATAAGAATACACAACACCAGACAAGAATATACAACAATAAACAAAAACACTCAGGTAAAAATGAAATGCAAAAACAAACAGAAGTAAGAGCGCACATACAAATAAATAAATGATTCAATGTAACCTCTGCAGGTTTATAGTCTCAAGATGGCCTTCAATCCTCCAGACACAGTGCTGAAGGGAGGGCAGTGGATGGGTTCTGTTTACAAGCCTGATGGCATGATGTTTTAGCTGCTATACTCTCCCTGATGTAAGCAAGAAAGAGAAAAAAGACAAAACAAATAAGAATTAAAATTAGGGAATGGTAATTAACATAGAATTAAAGTAAGGTCCGATGGCCAGGGAGGACAGAAAAAAAAAAACTCCAGAAGGCTGGAGAAAAAAACAAAATCTGCAGGCCACGAGACCACCCAGCCCCTCTAGGCATTCTACCTAACATCAATGACCTCAATCAGTCCTCATGATATACAGGGTTCACATGGAAGAATTTGATGATGCTTTGCAGTCTTGTGCTGTACTGTACTGTTCTCAAACCAGACCCTAATATAGTAGGTGAGAATACTCTCAATCGTGCATCTGTAGAAGTTGCTGAGGATAATGCTTGGCATGTCAAACTTTCTCACTCTTCTCAGAAAATACAAAGGTGCCAGACTTACCCCACCAGATCTGTGACATGGTAGGTCCAAGTGAGATCCTCAGAGATGTTAATACCGAAAAATTTAAATGTGGCAACTCTGTCCACCTCAGTCTCTCCAATGCATTGGGTGGGTGCTGACCTCTCTCACTCCATTTCAATAATCATCAGTTTTGTTTTGCTGGCGTTGAGAGAGATTACTGTCCTGACATCACTCCGCAAGGCCAGCCTCCTCCCTCCTGTACGCTGACTCTTCGCCCCAGAAATCAATGCAATCGCGGTGGTGTCGTCTGCAAATTTAATACTGGTGTTATGCTGAGAAGCAACACAGTTATTAGTAAAGAGCATGTATAGTATAGAACTTAAAACACATCCTTATGCAGTTCCTGTATTTATGAATATTGTTGTGGAAATGTGGTTCCCCAGCCTGACTGACTGAGGTCTGCCTGTTAAAATGTCAATGTCAATTGTGGCTTGCATAAGGGAGAGGTTATACATATCAACCAGAACATCAGTCAGGGTTGAAGCACAAGCTCTAAGTGCATGTCCAGCGAAGATAGCTGGGCTGGCTGGCTTCCGGGGGAGATTTCTCCACATCTGTGGATGATATTGTGAATGGGTGCGTTGAACCCTCACTAACTCCGTAATGGGTACGTTGAACCCTCACTAGCTCCATTCCTGCCCACTGACTCGGTGTTGTGGGCTTCAAAGCAGGCATAGAATTCATTGGAGACATCTGAAGAGAAATGGCTGTCAGTGGTCAATCCTCTGCTTCTGTCTCTGTGGCCGGTGATGTTTCCCAAACCCAGCCACATACTCTGAATGTCAGCGATAGTATAGCGACCTTCCAGTTTAAGTCTGTATTTCTTCTTGGCTTCTCTAATAGCTCTGCATAGACTGCATCTGGATTTTTTGTACTCACTGGCATCGCCTGAGGCATATGCCTTGGAGCGAGCATGACGAGTGGAGTGGACCTCAGAATTAATCAATGGTTTGTTTATTGTTTGGATATCACCAGATTTGTTTGAAGGGCACAATAAAATCAGTGCTTATGGAGCTGGAAACTACTAAAATGTATTCCTCCAGGTTAACAGTGTCATTCTCATTCTTAGCAGCTGTATTAAAAACATCCCATTGAGCTCACTGAAAGCAGTCCCGAAGCTCCTGCTCAGATTCTTCCGTCCACACAGTTTTCCTTACAGTGGGAAATTGTATGAGGAGCAATCTGTATGCCAGTTAGAGGAATACAAAAATATGATCAGACTGTCCAAAGTGAGGGCAAGGAACAGCCTTATACACCCCCTTCACACTGCTATACATACGATCTAGTATTTTTCTCACGTGTAAGAAAAGTTATGTGTTTTTGGTATGCTGGCAATACAGTCCGTAAGTTACAGTGGTTAAAAAGTCACCAGTCACTATAAACACTGCATTTGGGTGTTTATTTTCTTGTGCGTGTATAACCTCAAACTATGTCCCCAGTGCTGTGGTGGTGTTTGTTTTTGGAGGAATGTAAACAGACAGAAGTAAACTCCCACGGTAAATAAATGGCTCTGCATTTCAGCATTTGGAACTGTGCATCACTCGAACAGTGTTTACTGGCAGTCTGAACATCTGAGAACCATCGGTTGTTAATAAAAATGCAAATTCCCCCCACCTTTGAGTTTGCCAGATGCCACTGTGTGGTCCCAGCGATGAATGGAGTGAGTGTGCAGGTGGACAGCTGTTTCCTGTATATTGTCCAATAACCAGGTTTCAATGAAGATCGGCACACAGTAGCCTCTCACTTTTCACTGGGACATAATCCTGGTTCTGAGCTCATCCATCATATTTTAGAGAAATTGAACATAAGCAAGCAGAAGGCAGGGGAAGAGGTGGTCTGCTGGCCGTTGTCTTCAGCTTAGCATGTAACCAACCTCTCTTGCCTCTCCATCACTGGGGTCGATCCTTCCTCATCACTCAGCTCTTTTGGAATCAGGCCCTGCCCAGAGTAGTTCCAGTGGAGGAAATATTCCAGGTCCAGCAAGTTAATAATAATATTGTGAGGTTGTTGTTTACCAATCTCTAAAAATGTCTCTCTGTCATATGTGATCAGTGTACATCAGGTATGCACACCTAAAAAACAACTAGTGAGACAAACAAAGACAATTGAAGCAGGAGTACACAGACACGTCAGCCGCGATGGGCGCCGTTTCAGAAACTTAAAAACCTTTAGCTGCCATTTAGTTAATATCTTCAATGGCATCTTTTATTACTTTGCAGATGAAATCTGAGGTCCCCGTCTGCTCCCAAAGGACAACAATATTTCTTGTACATAAAAAAGGGTTTATTGTTTGAATTGCTACAGACCAATGGCACTCACTCCAATCATCATAAAGTGTTTTGACGTATTGTGACACATTCAATATAACAATCCACGTAGTGTGGACCACCTCCAGTGTTCATACTCTTACAGGCAGACCACAAAGGCTGCTATATACCTTCTTAACTTCCTACCATTCTGGCACATCAGAATGACAAAAACTGTTATACCAGAGTCCTGCTTATACACTACATCTCAGTGTTTAACACTGTTGTAAAATTAAAGAGGACCCCAGCACATGCAGACTGGCAGCATAAGTTATTCCACACTAACTCTCAATAACAACATTTATTTATATAGCACATATTTATACAGGCCCTGTGGTGGGCTGGCACCCTGCCCAGGGTTTGTTTCCTGCCTTGTGCCCTATGTTGGCTGGGATTGGCTCCAGCAGACCCCTGTGACCCTGTAGTAAGGATATAGCGGGTTGGATAATGGATGGATGGTTGGATATTCATACAGGCAGTGTAGCTCAAAGTGCTTTACAAGACAAAAAGAAGTCATATGAAATTAAAAATAAGATTAGACAATAATGTTTAAGAATAAGTAACAGTGGCAAAATGTGAGGTCAGATGGCTAGGAGGATAGGAAAAAAAATAAATAAAAAATTCCAGTTTAGGCTGGTGAAGAATAAAATAAATAAATCTGCTGGGATCAAGGCCAAAAAGACCACCTACCCCACACTGGGCATTCTACCCAACAGCAATGTTCCTAAATCAGTCCTCTTAGTTCTCAGGCTTCACAAGGTAGGAATTTGATGAAGTTAATCTCGTGGATAGCTGAGACACCTGCCAACAATCCATCAGTACCAGGCTCTGCATGGTGCATTGATCGGTGGTGGTAACACAGATTGCCACCACAGAAGAACTGGAAAAAACAGCAGAGAATAGTGGGGATTAGTGAAGATTGTAGATCCCTGAAGAATATGATAATTCTATGCCCTTATAGTCTATCAGGAAATACAACTAAAATGTAGCTATGAAAAAAGCCATATTAAAATAATGGGGTTTTAGCAGTTTTTTTTTTAAATGATCCACAGTACTCGCCTGGCGAATTTGTACCGGGAAAGTATTTCAGATTTTAGGTGCAAAGCAGCAAAAGACTGCATCACAATTTTTTTAAGCTTGGCTCTTTAGCTCTCCATTCAAAGATCCAAGGTTACAACTTGAAGTATAGGGGTCAGGCATTCAAAAATATAGGAAAGAGCAAGAAGGCTTCATAAACCATTAGTAGTATTTTAAAGTCAAATCCGAATGACACAGGTAATCAATGTAACAATGCTAAAACTGATGAGATGTGCTCAAATTCTTTTTTTAGTTAAGTTTCTGGTTGCTGCATTCTGTACTAATTGCAAACAATTAATGTCTTTCTTAGGTAGTCCTGTTAGGAGTGCATTACAGTAATCTAGTCTACTAAAAACAAAGGCATCAACTAATTTTTCACTGTCTTGTAAATTAATAAGGGGTCTAACCTTTGCTATATACCTTAAGTGAAAAAAATGCAGACCTAGTGATCTCATTAATATGTGATTTAAAGTTCAGGTCAGGGTCAATAATTACCCCTAAATTTTTTACCTCCTTTGTTTACTTTTAAGTCTAAGGGATCAATTTTGTTTCTAATGCCCTCACTATATCCATCCATCCATTTTCCAACCCGCTGAATCCGAACACAGGGTCACGGGGGTCTGCTGGAGCCAATCCCAGCCAACACAGGGCACAAGGCAGGAACCAATCCTGGGCAGGGTGCCAACCCACCGCAGGACACACACAAACACACCAAGCACACACTAGGGCCAATTTAGAATCGCTAATCCACCTAACCTGCATGTCTTTGGACTGTGGGAGGAAAACCCACACAGACACGGGGAGAACATGCAAACTCCATGCAGGGAGGACCCGGGAAGCGAACCCAGGTCCCCAGGTCTCCCAACTGCGAGGCAGCAGCACTACCCACTGCGCCACCGTGCTGCCCTCACTATATCCATGTTTACCAATCACCTAAAATTTTGTTTTCTCCTTATTTAGTTTGAGAAAGTTACTACTCATCCATTCATAAATACTTCTAAGACATTGGACCAGAGAGCCAAGAGTATCAGGGTCATCAGGTGCTATCGATAAAGGTGTGGGTCATCTGTATAGCTGTGGCAGCTCACTTTGTGCTTTGAGGTAATCTGACCTAATGGAATCATACTGATTGAAAAGAGCAACAGAACCAGAACAGTTTCTTGTGGTAGACCATACAGTATAAAATATCATGGGTCTCTGAAATTCAATCACCACAACTAACAAAGAATTTTCCATCTGTTAAGTAAGACTGAAACCAATTTAAGACACTGCCAGATTGGCCCACCCATTGCCTAAGGAAATTTATAAGAATACTGTGGTCTGTGGTGTCAAATGCTGCACTCAAGTCAAAGAGAACAAGAACAGATACACGGCCTCTGTCCACATTAACCTAGAAGTCATTTACTACTTTAACCAGCACAGTTTCTGTACTGTAATTTGTTCTAAAACCTGACTGAAACTTATCATGAATAGATTGTTTATTCAAGTAAATGTTTACAGTAGCTGCTTAATATCTGCCTTTTCTAGAATTTTACTTAAGAAAGGCAGGTTAGAAATTGGTCTAAAGTTGTCAAAAATAGAGGAGTCAAGATTATTTTTCTTGAACAAAGGTTTAACAACTGCAGTCTTAAGACAGTCAGGGAATACCCCTGTACCTAATGATGAGTTCACAATGCCAAGTACACTATCTATTAGCACATCAGAGATGTCTTTGAAAATGTTTGTTGGTACTGAGTCAATGACGCAGGTGAAAGGTTTCAGTTGAGAAAATACTGTTTAAAAACAGAACGCTAGGATTCAATCAGTACTATATTATTTTTAATACTATTTGTTTTGTTTTTGAAAAATATAGCAAAAGTCTCTAAAACTAGTTTAAAATCAGACAGTCTTTAAACTTTGAAGGTGTAACAGGTGCTGGGTGATTTCTTAACTGTCTTTTCAGGGACCACTATGTCAGCTGACGGTCTCATTGTAGCATTAAACTATTCCGCCTTACTGGTTACACTACTAGCTTTATTAAAGTAAGCACTACAAATCGAACTGATGGTTTGTAATATCAGCAAACACTGAAGCTGCAGATGTATCAAAACAACATTTTTTAACAATACGCTTCTCATTAGTTGTAGTTATCAGTATTTCTACATTAAATAAAAAGCAAAAAAGTGTTCTGATATACAGAAATCCACGACCTGCCTCACATCAACTATTAATCCTTTTCACCCATCTATTATCCTTTTGAAATCACTAAATCCAGAGTGTGTCCTGCCTTATGTGTTGGCTGGCTAACATACTGACTCAGTTCAAAGGATTACAGTAAGTTCAGGAATTCTCTTGCTTTCAGATCACAGTGGTTATCCACAAGAAAACTGGAGTCACCTACAATTAGGAATGTGTCATAGTTAATTATTATTATAGATACTATGTCTGAGAATTCTGAAATAAAAGACACATCATATTTAGGCAGTCTATAAATGGTCAAAACAAGAGACTCGTACACTCCTTGAAAAACAATGCCACGATACTCAGACATGAAAGGACCAAAATCGAAATTTTACTTTTTAATTGGCTCGAGTAAATACTTGCTAAACTGACATTTTTTGTCTTGGAGAACCAAATGAGCAAAACTATTTCTGAGGAGCTGCTTCAGTTAACTCTGCTGCCCCATCTGAGCTGTGCCACGTTTCACTTAGTGTAAGAAAGTCAATTTTCCTGTCACCGATATCGTTAATGTACAAAGTCTTACTTGTTAACGCTAATATTTAGTAAAGGTATATGTAAAGTCTCAGAAGAGCAGAGCTGAATTGGAGTGTTATAGCAGCTTGAAATGGTGTTATTAGTGTTAATGCTGCTTTGTGCAGATTTTTTTTAATCTATAATAATCTGTTGGTATTGTTCTAATATGGTGCACATCAATGGGTGAAATGGTAATTAAATTATTAGCCTTTATACTGCTTTGTCTGGGTTTTTTAGTTAAACTATGGCTAGTTATTATAATGGTAATACAGTGCACACCTAGAGGTAAACACACTACAGAATTATCACATCCTAACACTGCATTATACGTAGAAAGCATTAAGACTAAAATTACATAGTAAGGGAAGACAGATTACCTTTGAAATGTTGTCGAAGTGAAACCGGGCACCAAATATTTGGCAGGATGAAGACCATCTCATCTGAAGAAACGCATCTTTTCCCAGAAAAGGTCCCAGTTGTCCACAAACCTGATGTCTTGTCTCCTCCAGAAGCCTCTCAATCAGTTGTTCAAAGATAGCAGTCGACAGTAGGCTTCATCCGACCTTCTAACAAAAGAGGACCTGTAATAATCATTCTAGCAGCTGGATTCTTCTATTTCGTGGCTTGGATTAAAGCTGCGAAGTCAATCTTTAGGACCTCCAGATGTCAATATATCATGTTGTTTACTCCCACAATGGTTCCCTTGCCCCTGTTCTTGTGCTTCTCGAAGGACTGTCAGCGCTGTTCTTGTAATTTTTTGAACTTGTGCACCGGGAAAACAAGAAACAAAAGGTTTTTGTTTTGGACATGAAATATTTAGGTTATATACAACTGAATCCCTGATAACAATATCGTCAAAGTCTGCCTGCAAGGTGGGGCAGTGGAGAGGGTCAAAGCAGTTGTGGACTTCGACGTTTGCCTGAGCTGATGGAGGTGATCTGGCCTTGAGCCCCTCCCTGCAATGCTGGAAAATCCAGATTTCATTGTCATTGTTGCTTCAAGAAGGAGCAGGGGAAAAGCTCACTTGGCCCAGGAAGTGAGTTGCACAGTGTGTTGTTGATGTTGCTGTGTCAAGACAACTTACAGCGATTTCAGCTGCTGAAAAGATTTCTTTTCACAGGCGAGCTTTCAGATCCCTGAGGTGTGTCTGTCTGGCAAGGAGTTGTTGAATCTGAATCTCAAGGGCCTGGAATTCTTCAACACGCTGTAGTTTACAGTAGGCCCTCTTCCACCTCTGCTTCACATCTGATGCCTCCAGAAAGCATTGACAGACCTGGGGTCTCATGTATAAACGGTGCGTACGCACAGAAATGTTGCGTACGAACCTTTCCACGCTCAAATCGCGATGTATAAAACCTAAACTTGGCGTAAAGCCACGCATATTTCCACGGTAACTCATTCCTTGGCGTACGCAATTTATCCGCCCGGTTTTGCAGACTTGCGGCACCCAGTGTCAAAGCAGTGCTACTGTTCCTGTGTGATCACTCTTTCTTTCTTAAATCCACATTCCTGGCGCGGCTTTATAAATACACTGAAACTAACTGCATATTGTTTATTAGTGTAATGCATCTGATTGTAATTAACCTGTAGCAATATAATGGTCCAGGGAATAGCCATAGTATTCCAAATACCATAACTGCTTTAGCGTTGTAACTCTCACTGCATGTTCTTTCAGCTGATCCCGTTAAGGGTTGCCACAGCAGATCATCTTTTTCCACATTACTCTCACTGCACCACTCAGAGTATTTATATCACTGTATCTGAGTGGGAAATCACAGCAGCAGCTGATTGGAAAGAGAATTATCGGTACACAGCATGAAGCAGATGCTGCCTGAGCCACAGCAAACGCTTTAGTCCCTGTACGGACTTCGCGGTTTAGAAACAGTTTCATCCCAAGAACTCTAAACACACTAAATCAGTCCATCAAGTGCTCCTTGTAGAAATATTTGGACTTATAAGTACAATTACCCCACTGTAAACTTGCACTACAGTTATAATATTGCACAACCTGCGCCACTTTATAAAGCGCGTATTTACATGTGATGACGGTATTCATTTCTAAGACGAAATGCAGCAAAACATGTTGATTATATTATACAGATAAAACTTTAACTTCATTTAAATAATCTGTATTGTTAATAATTAAACATGTGAGGACACGGTGCCGCAGCGCTAGCTAGTTCAGTAATTGTTCCTGCCTTGCGCTGTATTATTGCTGGTGCTGACGCGACACTGGAAAGATAGACGGATATAATAATTAAACACGTACTAAGATATTTCAATGTTCCTTACAAGTTTTGAAGAATCGAAGTTCTAAGCTTACAGATGGCTTCACGTCTATTACATAGCTTATTGTGTGGCGATTGAGTTTTTGGAGAAAGAAAAGTAAGGACAGGAATTGGAGGTTAGTACGTTTGAAAGAGACAGTACTGCTGTGATAAATTATTTAACTGAAGGTTGCGCATGGCGCAGCAAGCCTCTTGCGTGAGACATGAACAAGCACTGCGCCACCGTGTTCCCATGTTTAATAACATGCTTTCATTCCTATCATCATGAAAAAGATATCACGTATACATCTCAGTATTTTAATTATTCAGAGAGCTGTAATATCAAGAATGTAATGGAGTATGTGTCCCGTCGGAGAAAGAGAAAGCCCGTTTAAAAAGCAGGTAGTGATTCATACACATAGAGCACATAGAAGATCAAATACATAACAAAGCATTTAACATGCCACTTTAGTTACAATAGGATTTGAGAAACTAGTAAATTAAACGATTTTAAGATGAAATTTAAGATGTTCTACTTTAATGGCAAAATAAACTACGTGATTAAAGTGGAAATTTCGAGATTAAAGTTGACATTTCGTGCTTTTTTCCCCACTGTGTGCCTTTTTTTTGTCTGTACCCTAATAAGCTTTCATATGACACTCAGACGGTGGGCTACGACTCGCTTTTTCACGGCGACTTTGATATGTGATTTCTTTTTTATTTCGGGCACTGTGCGACTTTGTGAAGTTGAGCCTTCGAGTTTCTCCGACACACTGTCACTCGATCAGCTTCCTTTTGTTGATTATACCACTGTTTAAACCAACAAATCGTACGTTTTTCATTTGCCTCCACTTGGTATTCGCTGAAATTCTTATATTTTCCCCCGTGCTTTTCCCATTGTCTTTTCACAGAAGGCTATTTATATTGATTTGCATATTCAAAGAGGCGTAATTCTGGGAGGAGTTGGGGCGGGACAGAAGGCGCGTGCACGTGCGTTACTTTTCACGCAAATCGGGATTTATGTAGTAGAAGAACGTGAAAGTATGCGTGCGCACAGATTCCTGCATCTGGATTTTTCTGTGCGTACGCACAATCCCGCTTTTGTGCTTACGCCATGTTATAGTGTGAGTTCTACGCACGGCGTTATACATGAGGCCCCTGGGATGTGGATGATGAAACATCCTAAGTTCCTTACTACTGTGTGTAACAGGATAAACAGTGATGATCTGTGAGTGCCTTTGATGCAATAATAGCAGTGCTTAGGGCTGCCAACTCTCTTTCTATGGAAATGAGGACATTTGGGTCAAAAAATGAGGACTTTTGAGGATGCCTTTCCCTATGATGCCATAATTCTCCCTTTATACTGTCTTATGTTTTTTTAAAATGATATAAACCTCTAGTAGCAGTTTCTATAATTACGATATGATGGCCACAATCACAGTCATTTTCAAATTAATGACCCATTAAATATTTTAAATATGTCAAGCCTCTTAAATTAACAGTCTTCCTTAGTTGGATAGCTTAACTGTCGTAAAACTGTAAAAAAATTATACACATGGGAAATTCACTTCTAGTAAAATAAAAATAATCTTACCATTTTCAATTTAGTTTATTTGCATTTATATATATTCTTTTATATTTTTCCACTGAAGCTATTTTTCTCAATAAATCTTGGTTCTTGGATAAATATGTACAGAAATCTTTATATAGCATGCTACTGAAATTGAATCTGTATAGACTGTTCCTGGATGTATGAAATTTCTTATTTAACCAAGCTGCTGAAAGAAGAATCGAAAATAAGATCTTACATAGAAAAAGCTAAATTGTAATTTTGATTTTGAATAAATTCACTTAGTTACGGTGAATTAGGATTACAAATAATTAAGGAACAAAAATTTATAATGAATTGTCTACTCGCCAAGAAGATAAAGCTGAATTCAAGAGATGAAGTGAAAAAGCCAAGTTGGACAGAGATTGACTATTCTCGTCAATATCTGCATTGTTTACTACTGGAATGGAAGTGAATATTCTGGGAAAAAAGTGTGCACACTACTTCCACAAATGTCGACTTGTGTACAGCTTTTAATTTTTACCAATAAGGATATGGAGATTTTCAAATTTTAGGAGCCAAAATTCTGGACATTTTCAAAATTTTATAAATTCCTCCCAGACAGTCCATGGCATATTAAAAATGAGGACATGTCTGGGAAAATGAGGACAGTTGACAACCCTAGCAGTGTTTGATATGATGGATCACATTTGTTCCATGATTCCTTTTTCTTTCTTGTCAACACAGACACTCAACAGAATAGCATGCTAAACTCCAACAGTACAGATCCAGGTTGATCATTTCTGGTTTTGAGAAAATAATTACCTAAAAGTTTTATCTCTGACCTGCTGCTAGTACACTCATCTAAATTATTTCAACATACCAGAGGCAATTCATTTTGAAGACCATCTATGCTGGCAAAGTATATGAACTCTCACATATCCAAAGAAACCTCTCAGCAACTGCAATAATATAAATGAACCCACAATTTTTTTTAAATTGTTATTTTACTATAAAATAACATGATAATAAAGGGAACATAAAGGAAACACATACAAAAGAACCTCTGCTGCCACTCTAAGATTTTTCACAGGGTGCCTCCGTACATTAGGGAAGGTGGACTTCCCTCTTCCACTCCGCTCAGGTACCACACAAAAGAACTCTTTTGCCATGTAGTCTCTCTCTCATGACTCCAACATTTTCCTAATGGCAGATAGCCTTCATCCAAGGCTCACATTTCAATTTCATGCCCTCCTCTCAAATCCCATGAAAAGACCACCAACCAATCCTCAAAATCACTCTCAGTATGACAGCTGTTGTTTAGGTACAGGGATATGGTAGTAGAACTACTTTTAAGTGGCTCCTGGGGGTCCTGCAAACCAAAGCCTTCAGCTGACCTTAGAAGACTGGTTGTTCAAGATAGCCTCCATCCTATCTGTTCCCTCACCTGATTAGCAGTATCCCACCAGTCCCAGCAATTTGCTGCCATCTGCAAGTTTGGAGATTTTCTTGCTTATCAATTCGCCAAGTAAGGCACCACAGAATGTCCTAATTCACCTAAAAACAGAAACATAATCCTAACAATGTTTTGATCCTCTTAAGTTTATTATGCAACAATGACCTCATCAACTCCTCATTTTGAATGTGGGTCAATAGGGAACATTTCTTATCTCTCTCAATCACAGTGCTGGGATTGTTCTGTTACAACAATTAAAGATAAATTCAAATTACTAAAAGGTCCAGGAGAAATGTAGTCATGGAAAGCCAATGGTCAAAATCTAAAAAGATCATTAAACCAATTCAATCAAGACCAATGTGTTAAACAGATATCAAAGAAGATAATATATATCTATAACTAAACACGTTAGAATGTTTCCAATATTTTCAAAAAAAGTGGAAATTAAAGAGTTGCTATTAAAATACTATCTTTGTGATGTTGTCATGTGGCACAGCTTTCTGTTGTCACATGGTAGCAACAGGAGGTCATTACCAGCAACAACGTGGCTATCACTAATAAAAACCCATGAAATATTGGTGCCCATAATTGAAAGATACAAATCAAATTGGGATGCTGTAAATCCATAAAAATAACAAAAACCACTACTAACACTGTAACAATGGGCATAAAATACAATACCATCCATCCATTATCCAAACTCGTTATATCCTAACTACATGGTCACAGGGGTCTGCTGGAGCCAATCCCAGCCAACACAGGGCACAAGGCAGAAAACAAACCCCGGGCAGGGCGCCAGCCCACCGCAGGGCACACACACACACACACACAACAAGCACACACTAGGGACAATTTAGAATCGCCAATGCACCTAACCTGCATGTCTTTGGACTGTGGGAGGAAACAAAATACAATACCTTTTGCTCATTTATTGCTTTGATTTCATCTAGTCTATTTGTTTTGGATGCCGATTTCTTAGATCTTCTGCTTCAGCCACTGCTTTGCCACACTACTCCAGAAAATATTTTCATTAAAATCCACCCTCCTGATCCGACTCCAGTGAAGTACTAATCTTTGTGGTCCACTATTTTAGTTAAGATCAAAATGGTCACAGGAGTGTTTAAAGTCTTGCTAGCCATGAATCCCTTTACAGGACATTAATGGTAACCTTGTGCAGAGTTTTTAAATGTGGGTCTATGCTCCCTGCTTTAAGCAACTTTAAGTGTTAAAGGTTAAGTTTTTAAGGTCCCCTCTTCAAATTGCATTAACACTAAATGCAATTTTATGCAGTATTACATAGAGCCACACATGCAACACAATGAATTTAATTAATAAATTCAAAACAATGCAAAACAATGAATTTAATTAATATTGTTAAAAAAGAGAAAAGGGAAAATGAATATGAGGAACCTGAAGTAGTTCAGTAACATTTGAACACAAGTAATGAAATAATAAACAGTTTAAAAGATTGACATTTTTCCTTGCGGTTATGCTACCTTGAGAGTCTTGATATTTAAATTAATATTGTGTTTTAAACAAAGAAAAATAGATGTTAGTGAGGTTTTGAGTCTTTGACATGCCTTGTATCTATTTAAATAAGGCCATTTCCATATCTTCACAAAATATTAACAGAGCAGCACTATTGCATACATACATGAAACATATGCTTGTATTGTAAAGGATGGTCAGCGGTAGCTTCTATATTTCCTTTATATCCTTTTTTCAGCGTGCAACCAGAACCAAGTCACTGTACCAGGTTGTGAAATGATGGAATCATTGTACTGTTATGTCACTTTAATTGTACTTTTAGCATTATCTAAATATCTAAATGTGAATGCATTTTATAAAATCCATTTTCATTTTAAACATGATTCATTAGATGACAAATCCAGATGCATCTGTCTGTAACGCTGCAGGTGTCTTTTTACAAAAGTCATAAATCACCAAGAATCTTTATCTGATCCTCATATTATTTAACTTTGAAAAATCAAATTACTGCTTGTATCTTCTGCTTGCCACATGTGTCTGCATAATGAAAACTGGATTATGGGGGTCAGGGGAGGATTAAATAACTTGGGGAGCCTCTAGGCTGAGGCCTTCTTTCCACTACCATCCTGCATACAAATGCCCAATGTCACTGTACCTTAGCTTCAGGTAGTGACCTACAAGCATGAAATGAAAATCACTGTGTGACACTTGATGCACACATTTCTTTTAACATACAGTACCAATACAACAAAATATTCTTGTCCATAAACATATTCCCTATGAAATTCCAATCTGGCCAACTATGCCCAGATTATTTAAGCAACAGTAATGAAGGAATAAGCCATATGAATCAGTTGCAGAAAGCACAACATGAGCAACAAAGTCACTTTCACCTCTCTACACAGAGGCCTAGTGCTGTCTGGTCAGTCAGCCGACAACATCCACAAAACCTCAGCTGAATGCATAACATAAAATGTAAAATGCAGTATATATTTTCCTACCTTTGTAACCATTTCATTCTGGAATTCTTTGCAGCAAAATCCTCCATGATTCCAGTGTAAAAATCCATTTGTTCGAGGGTATCACTTTCAAGGCATATCACTGTTAAACTGTTGGGTCTTTTGTGCTGCACTATAGACTCAGTCTGTTTTTGCCAGAGCCTGCTTTGATGAAGAGCATTTCTTAATGGTATTACTGACAAGTAATCAGGGTTGAACTGGCATCAAACATTCACTCTGGACTTCTGTCCAGACTAGTATGTCACATTTCACCAGACTCCAATTATTCTTGATCCCTTCAATGCATATGCATTTATTATTCCTTAATCATCATCATATCTTATCACGCCACTGCCATATCCAGGTAACAGCAGCGTTATGAACAGGAACATTCATGGAGAATGTGGTCCATTGTTTGGGTGGACTCACCACAGGGACATTCAGCGCTTGTTGTGAGGCCCCATCTAAATAGGTTGTCCCTTGTTTTGCCCACCTTTGACCTAGCTCGGTTAAGCACGACCCAGTCTTTCCTAGAGAGGGATGCTGCACTGGGTAGGTGCTCTTGAGGTGTAGGAAGAGCTTCATTGGGAGGTATACAGTCAGTCTCTTGCCACCTCTCGAGCCTATGTTTTGTGGACTGCTTTGGATTAAGGGGTTCCATTATTCCTTAATGATTTATAAGTAAAGTAGTGTAATGTGGGCTCTCTGGTTCAGTCGGATTTTGTTTCAACCAGTTTCACAATCAATTAATCATTTTTACCTTTTATTGTTCTCACAGTTAAATTATCTGGTCCTTATTCCTTTTCTTGTTTTGCATTAATATAAGTGTTGTAATGTCACAGTTACATGTTTATCAACAATTAGGAAACATTTATTTTTAATAGTTTTAAATGCTTATTTTGTCAATTTCTTTTTAACTCTGTAAGTGTGCACTCTTAATTATATCCAAATACAAAGAACTGATAATAAGCAAACAGACCCCAGCACCAAACACAATGATTTGAAAAATACATCTATTCCTGTGCTATTCCACTTATGCCCTTATTATTAAATGCTGGCTCAAATAACCAGAACATTAAGAAGAATAAATATTATAAGCAAAAAAAGGGATTTATGTGCATCTAAAATATAAATTATTGCTTCATTCAGTAAAATTTAGCATAATTAGTGTAATTTATAGATTGATACCGAAAAAAATAGAAACTTTAAAATATCAGCTTACTTATAAGTAGTGTATTTAAAAGAAGCAAGTTTGGAAGAAATCTTTCACCACAAGGAACCCTGCCATCCCAGGACTGGACTTAAGAAGCATTGGTACGGAGGACTAACTGTTAAAAAGGCACAGGCTATGAAGATACCACTCTCTCCGTCTTCCTCTCCCAGGTCTGCTTGGCTCCGCGGTATTGAAGGTGATGCACTGAGCCTTACAAAAAACTGTGAGGGTCTGACATGGACAAAGTGTGGTTTTATTGCCAGCTAATGTTAACTCCACTCCACGTGTTTGAAAAGTGGCATCTTTGTAAAATAAATCAGTTTAGATAACACGAGGAAGGAAAATAAAATAAAAAACTATGACTATGATGTTGTGTGGTCAACAGTGGACGTCCCTAAATCTTTGAATTTAAACTTAAAAAGTGCGTTCGCTGATTAATAAATTTACCGTATGTTAGGAATCTTTTATCTATAGTTCTGTTTTTACGGAAGACCATACACGCTGATTTTTCTGCAGTCCTTTGCACAAAATGAGCATAAATAGCTATGTTGTTTGTTTAATAATGAAATACTGTACTTCTGTCCATAGTCGCCGCTTACACTTTTTTTTCTTGTTTGAGTCAGTTCGGGGTGATTGGACAGGTGCACTGAGAGTGGAGCGTGGACCACTTTCGTCGCGTCGCGCTTCTCTCACTACTCTCTACTGCGTTCGCTCTGCTGCTCGAAAACTCGAGAAGTGTCCAGCTGCAGTCAGTACAGTTTTAGGCCTTGGACAGATCCAAGCACTTCAGACACTATGAGGTCCATAAAATGACTCCCCCTTCTGGAGCCATTCCCTTGAACTGACGCCTATATGACATGTCCCTCATGACGATTTCAATTTCTTTTAGTTCCTGCACTCAATGCATTCAGCATTTATTAAACTTCTGAACTATCGAGGTCTTTCAGTTCTGCATCTGCAGTTGTTTTGGTGTCATATATTGGAAACAAATTGAACAAAAAATCTTCACATTTTGTATTTTATAGTATACGTTTTTTATTTGAGTTTACCATGTCTCATTCATGAGACTGCACTTTGTAATATGTTAGTTATGTGCTGCACTCAACGGAGTAGTGGCTCTGTGGCTAAGGATCTAACACTGTTAATCAGAAAGTTGATCCCATATAAAAATGGGAAATGCTAATGAAGAAGATGAAGAAGAATAAATAATATGCTGCTCTCAGCTACGATTAACACAACATATTCTTATAGTCTCTGAATTGAATAAATCATATAATTTGTGTATACAGTCAAAATATGCAATACTATGAGCTGGACGTCTAGGAGCTCTTGAGTACTTTCTTTGTGTGGACCTCACAGCAAGACTAAGGGCTCATTTATACTTCACGCTCAGAACACATACGTGCACGCATCAAGGCTGCCACGCGTTCCCAGCATTCATTTGACACATCCTTTGAGCAGGTCCTCAAAAATTAACGCGGTGTGTGCAAATTGCAGTACCAGCAAAAAGTCGGGGGGGGCGCTGTGTGATAAAAGTCAGAACGTGACGTCAGAGTCTCTGTTTACTATCTACATGTGATAGAAAGCCGCTATGCGGATCCTAGTAGGTTCGATGTGCGCACTTTGATGTTTGATGAATGGTTCAATGTGGTGAAGCAAAATGCTGACATACAGATGTATTTGTGGTGCTTTTATATTTAAGCGTCGCTTATTCCCGATTGTAATGACACGATACATTTTAAAAGTCTCACATACCATCTTTTGTGCAGTCTTTTTTTTCTGGGTCTTCCTCCTGATCTGACAGCAGCGGCAAACAGCAATAGAGCGCCACACAGAACACATTAAATGTATGATATTCCAACTCTCTGCACATTTAGAATTCTAAGATTTATATTTGATATCACTTTCATGATGAAATGCAATAAAGTATGTATATTACATTTTACAGATAAATCATTAATTTCGTTTAAATAACAAACACTGTTAATAATTACACACATGGGGTGACACGGTGGCAGAGCGGTAGCGCTTCTGTCTTGCAGGGAGTCACGTCGCTGATATTCCCTGCCTGGAGTTTACATGTTTTCCTGATGGGTTTCCACAGTGTGCTCCGGTTTCCTTCCAAAGATATGCAGATTTGGTGACACTAAAATGACGCTAGTGTATGTGAGTGTTTGTATTCACCTTGCGATGAGTTGATGCCTTGTCCAGGGATTGTTTCTGCCTCATGCCCAATGCTAGCTGGAATGGACACATCCCTGGATTGATGGATTTAATCATTAATCATCCTTTTCAGAGATATTGCGGTAAGGTGTCATCAGAATTTAATGGGTGTTCCAGGGAATTCACAACACAGCGAAGCCGAACCTGTTCTCATCATGATAATATCTTGCACTGCCACCTGGTGGATTCCTCCAGATTTACGTAAAGTATGCGTGCAAGTATAAACAGTAAAATGCTTACGTAGCAGGAGAATCCCCTGGAGCATGTGTCGCGCCACGTGAAGTATAAACCTAAGAGCCCACGAGACATTTATTACATTAGCACGACAGTTATTCCTGATGAAGCTTTTTTTATTTATAATAATTATTTTTTTGCACACACATTCAGTTTGCCACCATTACTATAATAGTACATTTAGCACAAAAGTGTACAGCTAACATGAGGGTGGGGCGTGGAAAGTGGGTGGAGATGCAGCTGAAAGGGGCGCCATCTGACGGGCCTCTGAATGTCTCAGGTCGCTTAATCTGTCCGAGGCCTAAAACTGTCCTGACTACAGCTGGACTCTATTGGAAAACTCAGTCTCTTTATTAATTTATGTGCCTCCAGAGCCCAGCAGAGATGGATCGCGGCAGGGTTTGCCCAGTTAATCTTGTTGGCCAGTCCGTTCCTGCAGGTAATGTAACGTACACTCTTTAAGTAGTAATAGTTCAATTTTCCTAAGAAGTTATACATCTGGTGTTAATAAACTGATTCCAATGACTTACGCACCCTACGGTTGGTCAGGTCTCCATGGCTGCCTCCTAGGATATCGTGTTCTTCCACCCTCATTTATAAGGCTTACGTACACCCAAAAACAGGCTTGAAATGTGAGTACACATTTTTAAACGCAAACATCTGCATTTATAAATGAAAACTTGACAGTGAATCATGCGTATATTTACGTCAACTATGACCCAATCATTCGCAATGTTTTAGATAAACTGGGAAGTGTCAATACCCTTGATCAGCCAAGTTAGCTAAAGGACGACTCACTTGCATAATAATTAATATAATCAAGCCATTATTTTGTGCATTGACAAACACTATATTTCAAAAGTAAAGAAATGATTGCTGTAGTTCCCTTTTAAGTGGGACCAATGGTATGTATTGCACTGAAGAACTTTTAAAAAAAAATTGCCAGTTTATATCGGCAACTTGTTGTCTCTTCTCAGAGATCTGACCGACACATCATTAATAACCGCTGCCAAGCTTCATCTCCATCGTGCCTGCAGTGGTGGAAGCCATTAATCGACTGGCAAGGCCCAGCGTTTTTTAATGGTATCAAAGTTATACTTACTATTTTCGACTAGAAGCGTAATTAATTCAAATCAACCTCACATTCTAACAGACTATCACAGATTAGCTGACCACTTTACCTTTGAAATGTCACTACCATCACATGCAATTGTTGACTGAAATGACTGATTGTAAAACCTCGTAAGGATGTGTTCAGAAACATTACTAGCAAGTTCGCGCTGACTGTATTCTGTTTAATGCTAATTATGTTTTATAAAGAATGCAGAACGAGTTCAAATCAATGCCCGGGTTACTTGAGTAATAGTTGGACTTTCTTATTTTTTTTTTTGGAATTCTGGCAGGAGTACCCACATGTGCCATCAAGCCACTACAGATAGTCCAGAATGCAGCAGCCTGTCTTGTATATAAACAGCCGAGACAAACACATGTGACTCTTGTCTTCAGTTCTCTACATTGGCTACCTGTAGCAGCACACATTAAGTTCATATCCCTGATGCTTGCTTACAGAGCAGTCAGTGGGTTAGCACCTGAGTACATACCGTATATGGAGACACTGGTGAGGTGCTGTACTCCTTCTTGCCCACTCAGGTCTGCCAGGGAATTCCATCTGTTGATGCCACATTGGCATGGTATCAAGTCTCAATCCAGACTCTTTTCCTGTATAGTTCCTAGTTGGTGCAACAAGCTGCCCACCTCCATCCATACTGCTGACTTCTTTAACGTATTTAAGAGGCAATTTAAGACCCATGCGTTCTGTGAATATCTGTCTAATTGATAGGGGAAAAACACCTTTGCTCTCTGATATTTTATATTGTTAATTTGTTGTTAGACTAAGTTTAATTGCTTTATTGGTTATTACAGCTTTTTTATTTGTTGTAATCAAATTTTTGTTACCTGTTCTACTACACTTGCTGAACAAATAAGTCTCTTTGGATAACAGCATCTGCCAAGCAAATAAATGTAAATGCAAATTTTTAGTTCTGCTTCTGAATCACACCTAACTTGCATACTGTACTTCTGTTTTCCTACCTGCAAATCTCACACCAGTCTACATATGGTGCTTATATTTTTTCCTACTTATTTGGAGTTGGGTGCTATCTTTCAGTTTGTGCTTGTGATTTTCATGCACACTATTCTACTTGGCAGAATCTCACCTCTTAATTAAGATATGCTTTACTTTGTCTTTATTTTAAGAAAATATAAAAAAAAGCTGTAATGCATTGCTTTATTCATTAAACAGCACAATTCAGATATGCGTAACACAGAGTGCGGCCTGAATCATCCATCTATTTTCAGAAGCCCACTTTTTAATGTTCAGGTCGCAGTTAACCAGACCATCACCTGCAGCATTTAATCTAAGGAGGCATATCTGGAAACAATGTCTGTCTGTCTGTCTGTCTGTCTGTCTGTCTGTCTGTCTGTCTCTCTGTCACGCTCATCTACACAACTACCATCCCTCACTTCAGGCCACTTTAATGTCACCAATTAACCTGACATTTCTGGACAGAAATGATAGAACTTGTAGAAACCCTTACAGCCATGGGGTCCACTCTGATTTTTATATACATTTTTCAGTTTATTGTATTTTTTGATGTTTTTGTCTAGCATTGACTCTTTTTGAATGACATTCTTGCCTATTAGTTATACCAGTGAGGCAAAAATATTTCATGAACATGCTGAAAATAGAAAATAAAAGCATTCTGCTTTTTTCCTTTTAAACAAGCTTAACACAAAATGAAACTTCTAGAACTATTTCTTCATGATTCCCCATATGTTCATTACTGGACCAACTTTACCCAGTCCAAGGATACTGTGTGTATAGTTACCAGCCTAGGCCATCAAGCTTAAATTCTTTGAGCCAGCAGACCAAGCACTGTGCCACCTTGCTGCTTCACTTTCTTCCATTTGTATCTACTTGATCCCAAATTTATTCTTACCCTTTTAACATTACTTATTATTTTAAAAAATCTGCCTAAAAGTCCATCGTTTTATTACAAGTGTAGGCAGTGACTATGCAGCTACCCACAGGTGACACCAAGTGACTGTCACTTTAATCCGTGTCCTGACATTTAATTATATGATCTTAGAAATTTTCATGAAATCAGGTGACGAATACTGAGCCAGTTAAGTCTGTATTTTGTTACATTTAAATGCATACTTTATTCCATCCAAAAATAGAATGATGGTGTCTTCTGAAGGCTTTCTGTTGCCTTGGTAACTGTTGTTTTTACTTTAATAATCTAATTCATTTTAGCAGAGAAGCTTTCCAGAGGTCGTTTCTTCTTAGATTTAGTGTGAATTAAGCCATTCGGTGGAACAGACAGATGCTGTTATTGGACCACTAGAATGGAATTATTAGGAACTGAGAAAGCAAGTGAATGCAGGTTAACGACTGAAACAAAGTGTGACATCCTTTTCATATAGTAAGGGCAGTTGGCCGTGATTTTCCCATTTTAGTACTTGTGTTTGGTTAGGTTTATTCTAGTAAGAACCTTTTGGATGACTTTGAATGTAATATGTGTGTTAAAAATGGAAATGGAGTTACAGCCTGCTTATCCTGTGCACAAATTCACTAAAAAGCTGCTGCTCATATTACCCATAATTCAAACAAGAGCTATCCATTACAGGATCATGAGGAGACAAGAGACACACCCAGAAGTGTCCATGGCAAAGCAGGGACTTAACTAGAGCGTCAATAGCAAAATATGAACTTAGAATAAAGCTGTTGTGAGATAAAGATACAAGCATGGGAAAAGGGGTTGAGGCCAAAAAAATACAAATGCAGGCTGAACCTTTTTCTGATCTGCCCAGAAGAGGCCCACCCCTGGTTGGCTAGCCCCAACTACTTCCTTCAGGGTTCAGTTAATCCAGGCCTAAAATAATAAACTGACTTTAAAAGAATCCAAATAGCAAGAAATGTCCCCAAATATATCGCAATGTCCTACAAGAGAGAGGGTAACTGTAAACCTCTGGCTTAAAGATGAAAGAACCCACTATTGTTTTAATTTCCAAAACATGTCAGGCCATAAGCTTTCGATTAAGACCAAGATTAAAGTTCTAGCTCCAGTAGTTTGCAAGTAATTGCATGACAGATGAGCATTTTGTATAATTAGAAAACAATACAACAGCTCAACAAATAAATGCAAGCCAGGGAACATAATAAAATAACTTACAAAAAGGGTTTCAAATTGAATCTGTACACTTGGATACAGACACTCGCAGAGCAGCGGCTTAAATAATATCATGCTGATGATGTTATGCGAGGCCATGCCCCACTCAATGGCTAAAGTGTCGTGGTGATGAAAAATTAAATAATGAGCCCAAAATCAAAACTAATATACAAAACAAAACTAAATTATCAGTGTTTCAAAACAGTAAAATTCAGCAAGTCAAAAAGAAAAAATATGAAACTTTTACAATAATTTTTTGTTCATAACAGGAACTTTATGAATTCTGTTCTGAAATTTCTATTATTTAAAGTAAACTTCTAGGATAGTAATCTGGTGTCAGAAATATAACAAAGTCAGATAGTTTATGTGGTTGAACAGGAGAAAGTTTTTATCATTTGTTCCCCATTTCCTTTATCCCAGTTTATTTATTCTCAAGCCGTGCTATCATGTTTCCATGAGAGAAAAGAGACCTGTCTGTCTGGAAATGATTTTATGAGGTGTGTTCTATGAGTATGTGACTTTATCTGCAGTTAGTTTATCTCCTTCATGACTTTTTTAAAAAGGATTTATTACTATTATTTATTTCCAATGGCGGAATAATTCTATTAGCATTTTTATATGGGTTTATATACTGAGTTACTCAAAGGTTTATTGAAATTTCTTGTCAGTTGTAAATATGTGCTTCATAGCTGTTTACAAGCCAGTAATAAAGCATGTGTTTGTCTCAAGAGCTTAATATGCACAGAAAATGCAAAAAAAAAAAAAAATCATTACCTGCATATGAAGAAAAATTAAATGTATAGGTGATTTATTTCTCATCCTCCTTCATACATCTTATGTTTATAGGGAAGGAAGGAAGCTGAATAATTTTTCAGGTATGCAGAGCTACTGTATTTAATATCTTCTATCTCTGAAGATATATGGATAAATTAACCATCTAAACCTTTGTAGACCTAGACCTAGGGCCTAGACCTTTTTACTGGAACATCAGACAAAATGCATGAACCGGCCCTAGACAGGATGTCAATTCATCACAGTGGCCCACTCACTCACACACACACATGCACACACCCATACTCACACTGGTGCCACTTTAAAGAAACTAATTAACCTATTATGCATGTCTTTGGGAATGCAAGAAAAAGAAAAACACATTTCCAAGAAGAAAGGTCACACAGACATAGTACGGATGTCCATACACCACACAGACATTGACTGTCCAGAATGCTGGATATGTGAAACAGCAGTACTAATCACCCTCCATCCATCCATCCATCCATTCATTTTTCTAACCTGCTTATCCAGCTGAGGGTCACGGGCCAGCTAGAGCTCCAGAAATCACCAGTCGCAGGGCAGGAACAGCATTTGGACAGGGCTCCTCTCCATCACAAGATGAAAACACACACTCTCACTAGGACCAATTTAGCAATGTAAATTCACCCAAACTGCCTGTCTTTGGACTGTGCGAGGAAACCAGAGCATCAGGAGGATGCACGGAGAAAATGGAAACTTTATGCAAGGGAGCAACAGGGATGCAAACCCCCAGAAACCTTACTGTGAGGCAGTATTACTACCATTGAGCCCCCCCACAGTGAGCACTGTCCAGATATATGGCACCCCATCATAATCTTATCAGATATCCTGTTTTGAATGATTATATATCTTTTGTATTTTATTCAATGAAGTTATTTCTGTCGTACCATACTATATTTGGACCATTCACTAAGATAGCTTGTTGTGTGAGTATTGGCACCTCCCATGTAATGACTACTGTATGTCATTAATGATGATGATCTTTTCAGGATGTTGCTTCTAATAGTTGGGTAGCACTGCTGCCTCGCAGTTAGGGGACCTGGGTTCGCTTCCCGGATCCTCCTTGCGTGGAGTTTGCATGTTCTCCCTGTGTCTGTGTGGGTTTTTTCCGGGTACTCCGATTTCCTCCCACAGTCCAAAGACATGCAGGTAAGGTGCATTGGTGATCCTAAATTGTCCCTAGTGTGTGTGCCTTGCGGTGGGCTGGCGCCCTGCCCGGGGTTTGTTTCCTGCCTTGCGCCCTGTGTTGGCTGGGATTGGCTCCAGCAGACCCCAGTGACCCTGTAGTTAGGATATAGAGGGTTGGATGATGGATGGATGGATGTAGCTAATAAGCTCTTTTGAGTTGTTAGATATTCTGCCCTTGCTGTCAGTTGATCAATTCTTCTGGTGGTGTCTATTGTTCTCTGTTCTTGTGAAATAACCCAGTCATTGTTAATTGTAGTGATCTATTATAATTATTTTAGTTTTTTTCACACATTTGTTTAGACAATGTTCATTTTCTAATTTTGTCATTATATTACTTTATGTTACTGTTCACTCTTTTTTGATGTTCTTATGTCACATTCTTCTGAATTGTGATTTTAGTTACTGAGATTGATAACTGGGAGTGCGTATGGAGCATTGTGTGCTGTAACTTGTGAATAAAAAGGTAATCAGTTTAATCATGTGGACTTTAAAATGCAGAAAGAAGTAAACGTAAGGGGAAAATAATGAAATCATTTCAAGAATTACAAGTTTTATAATTGTGCATATACACATCTCTCTATTATAAAAAAAATCCTGGGAGAGAAAGACTAGGGAGACGAGACGTGATCTTCACATGAAGATCACAGAAGACACTTGAAAGACCCGCAAGACGAGACAGATTGACCCAGGACCGTCTCACGGGGACGTAGAACATGAGATTCTTGCAAGACACGCCCTACTTACATTCAATATCAAATAAGACCATGAGCAGCAAAACATTTAGTCGTGTCAAGGCTTTGAGCACACACAGATCCAGGGCTCTCAGTGCATATAAAGCGTATAAGGACAATACATTATAGATAAAATGTCGACGACTAAGCGAAGAAGAAAGAGAAGCACGGAGAAAAGAGACTCAAAAGCGTTGGAGAGAAAAAAAATGCAAAAAAGAAAAAGAATAATCGAGGTGCAAATTCAGAATGTAAGGAATTTAATAATCAGCCTGGAACAAGTGGAATTGAAAAAAGCACGTCCAATCGGGCTCAGAATTAAAAGACAAAGAGTAAAAGACAGAGTAGAACTTCATAAAGACGTTCAAAAACGATGGCGCGATACACATGCAGAGAAAGGTAAAGAATATGCAAGCAGTAAAATTCAAATGTATTGTAGCTTTCCCAGGCCCAGGCAGGTTGAAGCCTTTTTTTTTTTTGAGTGACTGTTAGGTTCGATTGAGGGAGGGCGGAGTACAGCACGGAAGACTGACAGTGGGGTATTGATTGATGCAGTAAGGAAGGGGGGGGGGGGCCGGGACGGAAGGAGGGGTTGGAGAGGGTGCTAGAAGGTTGTGTTTGGGGTTACCAAGTCGGCCTTCTTTTTCTTGAGTAAAGTAAAGTAAAACTTTTGTGAGACTTTACTAAGTCTGTCTCTTTTTTTTTACTTCTTCTCTTTTTGAGCCGGACGCGAAGGTCGCTACAGAATCAAAAAAAGATAGTAAAGATTGCATTAGTACAAACAAAAGGAAATTATTACTCAGATAAAGGGAAAATAATCATCACGGACCAGGTGTAATTGAAAACATAGCAGGACAAAGCAAGGTCAGAAATAAAAGACAAAGAGTATATAAAACCAACTAAAACGTCATAAAGAGGTTACAAAACAAAGGGGCCAAACACATGCAGAGCACACTGAAACAGTCTTGCAAATTCGTGGGTGTTGGCAGCAGCATCCTTGGATGACCAAGGAAGAAGACGGCAGATGGCATGAGCCCCACAACATCCACCTAAACAATCCCCACCACAAATCATGACAATATGTAGCAATATTCCTTCTTCATTATTGGAAGTAGGTTTAACAAAATTTGTTATAATGAACAAAAATCTTAAAACTCTACTACCCCATTAACTGAGGTAGTACTCTAGTTATACTTTAAAACAAATGACTAATAAATAGGGAACATGCCCAGATAACACTGGTCTACAAAAAATATTTTTTGTTTGCTACTGGGAACTTCAGAGCAGCTCTTTATTAAGTTTTTTACACTGATTTCATATATGAAATCGGAATTAAGCTAGCACGTCAGGTTTTTGAAATACACATCATTGACATTTTGACACTTTTGAATATCAATATAATATACAGTATCAGCACAATATCTGGAGTTTGGACTATGTCCCACCGAAATTGTTTTGATGTGTTTATTCTGAAAACAAACCAGAAGACAATACCAGGGACACATTAAAGCATATTTATGTCAATTTACCTCAAAATAAAAGTGAGACCAGCGTGCCCAAAAATGTTGGAGGCACTCGCTTTTGCACTTGTACTGCACATCCATCTCTCTTTGCAAGAACCAACAGTAGTCACCCATCATGCTCGGAGTGAATTCCATCACCTTTATATCTTGATGAAATCTTTCCCCATGCTCATCTCTGACATCGCTTAGATTTGGTGGGAAAAAAGTCGAGATGAGAATGTAAAAAATGTGTCTTCAGTGACATTCTGGCTCCCGTAAGCTAAAATACTTTCCGCATATTCTCCACAAGCTCAGTATAATTCTCTGCTCTGTGCTGTCAAGAAAATTCTAGACAACCTGCACGAATGAGGCTGCTGATTCAGTTTGCTTCAGTTTCCTTTTGAACTCATCGTCAACCATCAGTTCACAGATTTCAGGGCCAACAAAAACACCTTCCTTAATTTTGGCTTCACTTTTCTTGAGACCAAACTTATTTCTTAAATGCTGAAATGCATCGGCTTTACTGTCCAGTCACCCTAGTTGACCAAGACCTGCAACATCATAACTAAAAAACGGGACATGCTGGACGAAAACGGTTTACAGATTTGGAGTCAACAAGTGAAATTTGTTAAAGTACAGGTGAAAGAATCCCAGTAGGCAAATGCTTGTGAACCAGTGTAATCAGTGCATCTAATCAGGTTATGTTAAATTAAAGAAGTCTTTAGCCTGAACTTAAAAGCTAAGACTGAAGGGGCATTTCTTATATTTCATTTCATAGATTTGGTGGCAATGTAGCTAAAAACTGCTGTTTTATTAATCCTTGTCAAGACCCGGATCTTGAAATCTTGCAATGCTCTCTGGTTTGTATATAATGATAAGTTCTGATAAGTATTTAAGGCCTAGGCCATTTAAAGTTATTCATTTCTTAATACCTCTCATATTTACAAACCATATTAATTTTCCAATATTTTACAGCTGGAATAAACAGGTTTAAGGTAGTGTTGTGTATTTTAAAAGACATTATGGTGTCAAAGATAACTCCCAAGTTCAGTGACAGTAATGCCCAAGTTCTGTTTAAGTTAAATTTGCAAATTATCCAAATCCAATTTTGAGTTTATACAAGTATATGTCCCTGTTGTGCCCTACATGTGCAAAATTCACAAAAACAAATGTGTCAGGCAGATTTGAATTAACACTAGAATCCCTGAAGCCTACAAAAAAAATCATAATCCTGGCCCACCTTAAATCCCTTCGCATCTCTCCATCAGTGCCTTTTGTTTTGTAAATGTGTCGATCAGCACAAGCAGCAAGCAGCCTGCTGTCCCATCTCCCACCTTGACAGAGCTCAACTCATTCCTATATTCCTATAATAATAATAATAATATATGTTTGATTTGAGTCTGTAACACCCAGTGTAACCTTTGGTTACTTGTAAAAGTTAGCGCTTGTTTTTTTTATTATTCAGTTTTCTTCTCTCAGTGACGTTCACATAGTACAACGAACTTGCCTCTCCCTCTCTGAGTTGATGGCATTTATCTCCATTCAATCAAAGATACGATGTCCCATGACCACTATCAGACTGGGCAAAGGCAGGACCATAACAACAAAGCACTTTCGCTGGCTAATAGACTGCTGCACTCTACTTGGCACCATAAAGTAAAATGGGACTACCACCTGCAGCTAAAGTCACTTCAGTATGCGAGCAATTCGCCACACTGCTGTTTAGATCTAGCAGTGAATTGAATTGAATTGAATCATTGATGCAATGAGATTCAATATGCAACTCCTCCATAAACTTTTTTCCTATAAATTTACACAAAAATAATAATAATATGATAGAAAAACTGAAAAATATGCAAAATGAAAGTTTAAATACCATATACATGTACGTTGTGATGGACAACCCTTCTGATATAAGGAACAGGGGAGAGGACATGTCCACAGCAATATCTCACCCGGAACATGACAGGGCAACCCCCCTGGATTGCATCGGGGCCACAGGCTTGGTGCTTGGAAGCTCAACCCTGCTGGGGCTTGTGGCCACCACCTGGGGGTGCCTGCACAGTTCCGGAGCCCTGGACTGCAGCACTTCCACCACACTCAGAAGTGCTGCCAGATGAGAGCACCTGGACCACTTCCGTGTGCACTTTAAAAGAGGCCGCCTCACTCTGTTTGAGGAGCCAGAGTCGGGAGGTGGAGGACAAAGCTTGCATGGAGGAGTTGAGGCGGCAGAGAGAGAAATAAAGAAAGAGAAAGAGAGAGGAAGAGTAAGAGAAAAGAAGAAGGAACTGAACAATATTGGTTTGGTTATTTGTGCACTGTGGGGAAGGGAAGAAAAATAAAAGCGTGTGCTTGGACTCGTGTCTTTGTGCCTGTCTGTATCGGGTTTGGGGTGCTGTATGGCCCCACTTTACCACAACATATAGTGCAGATAATGCAAATGGTTCATAAAGTGGCTCGAGTTGTGCAATGTTACAGTTTTAGTGCAAGTTTACAGTAAGGTAATTGTAATTATAAGTACAAACAGATCTACCAGAAGCACTTGATGGATTGACTGAGTGTGTTTATAGCTGTTGGGATGAAACTGTTTCTGAGCCTCAAGGTCCATGCAGGAAAGGCTCTGAAGCATTTGCCAGATGGGAGTACAAATAGACTGTGACTTAGTTGAGTGGAATCCATGCAGATGCTGGTGGCTTTCTTGAGGCAGCATGTGCTATAAATGTCCTCCAGGGCTGGAAACTGTATCCTCTGCTATAAACTGTGATCCTCTGCACTCTCGACACAACCTGTGCAGCTGTGATGCTACATACAAATACAATAAACAGGCTAAAATACTTTCAGTGGTGCACTAAGAGTAGCAATGCAAAAGCAACTATGGTATTTGGAAAACTTGGGCCATTCTGTGCACTATTATATTGTTACAGAATGATTAAAATCAAGTGCCTTAATTTTGTAAATGATATACAGTTAATTTTGATGTATTTGATAAAGCCCACATCACAGATGTGAATCTAAAAAAGGAAGGGAACCGACAAAGAAATGGTAGTACTCCTTTGATGCTGGGTGCCGTCAGTTTGCAAAACTGAGCAGAAAAGTGCATAAGCATGGTGTGAGGGTTCCGTAAAAATGTGCATGGATTTATGGTAAGTTCAGTTTTTATACATCTCGAAGTGAGCATGGAAATTAGTGTATGCAACATTTTTGTGCATGCACACCATTTAGATAGATAGATAGATAGATAGATAGATAGATAGATAGATAGATAGATAGATAGATAGATAGATAGATAGATAGATAGATAGATAGATAGATAGATAGATAGATAGATAGATAGATAGATAGATAGATAGATAGATACTTTATTAATCCATAATTTATACATGGGACCCCAGATCTGTGCCACATATGAGTGAAGAAACTGGAATTTAGCTGTAGAGTGAATATAGCCTATGGTGTATTGTGTGAACCTGAGCAAGTTGATTAACTCTTCTGTCTTCCATTGTTAAAAATATGAAAACAAACTGTATTCTCTGCGGGGCATCTGTTGGTGAAGAAAGATTCACGGATCTTGACTTTGCTGACAATGCTGTGATCTTCGCGGAGTCAATGGAGGCTCTGATCGGGGCGCTCGAGAGACTGAGTGAGGAGTCTGAGTGTCTGGGCTTGCGAGTGTCCTGGATAAAAACTAAGATCCAGGCCTTTAATGACCTCTTGGGCACAGCCATCTGCAGTGTGTTGAGAGATTTACTTACGTTGGCAGTGACATTCATGTCTCTGGTGACTCTTCCTATGAAGTTAGTAGACGGATTGGGAGAGCATGGGGGATCATGAGATCGCTGGAAAGGGGTGTGTGGCACTCCTGATATCTATGCAAAAGGACGAAGGTCCAAGTCTTTAGAGTCCTGGTGCTTCCTGTCTTGCTATATGGTTGCTAGCCATGGATGCTATCCAGTGACCTGAGATGAAGACTGGACTGCTTTGGTACTGTGTCTCTCCGGAAAATCCTTGGGTACCATTGGTTTGACTTTGTGTCAAATGAGCGGTTGCTCATGGAGTCCTGAATGAGGCACATTACCTGCATTGTGAGGGAGCATCAGTTACGACACTACGGCCATGTGGCGTGATTCCCCGAAGGTGTTCCGGCTCGTAAGATCCTCATTGTTAGAGACCCAAGTGGCTGGACCAGACCAAGGAGTTGCCCACATAACACCTGGCTGCGGCAGATAGAGGGTCATTTCCAGAGGGTGGGACTGGACCGCATGTCTGTATTTGCAAATCGGGATCCCGAGTTGTTTCGTTGTGTAGTGGGTGTGGCAACGCACTGTACCAGTGCATGCTCCCCAACTTGACTTGACTTGATTCTCAGATAACATTTGTGTGACTTCAACAACCACTTTTCAAAAAATGCTCCTTCTCTTTGTGCTAAACACAGACTAAGACCATGTTAAAATTTGAGTGCAGCTCAGACTCTCTCTACAATCTGCTTAGCAGTAGATCCCACCTGTTTCTAGCCTCCCTCACATGTGAATGCCTTTGCGCTTTGATTTCAGGTTACACAGGCTAGGCAACACATCATTTTGACCATAAGCATTGATATGTCAATAATCTCATGATGGCTGAATTAAATTTGTGTTGGAAAACATATTGGATTACTAGTGTAATAAAACCAGAAACCTTTTTCTAATTTGACTTTCTTTTGAAATGTAAGTAAGGCAATACATTTACAACCCTAGAAAACAACCTACAGTTTAATAATACATATACAATCATGACTGTACTATGGTAATATTTTGAATCAATATGACACTACAATTCATTTCCTTAAATTTAGAGTTTGAGCATGTGTCTTACTAAATTTTTTGGGGGTTTGCCCTCATTTTAAATTTTGCACAGTATTTTATTAAGTCACACAAGTCTGGAGTGTCTACTGTACTTGCATTTCTATATTCATTACCTGACAGCCAGCCTGTACATTGGTTAGATTATCTCTTCTCATCTGATCTTTGAAGTACAAACATAGACAACCTCCTGAAAGCTCAGGGGGAGTTAAATGTGATTTCATATCGATGAGATCATCAAAGTGATTTTAACTTTAATAATTACATATACGTTCAGCTCCAGGAACAGCAATTTCAAGAGGTGGTGTATTAAAAAAGAAATGAAGGATCCTAGTCCTTTATGCATATGTGCATTCAACCTTCAATCACTACATCAGAACACTAATCTAGACTTTTATGAGATTTAATCTTTTGCCAATGACACAGTCCCCTCTGCTTATGCAAGCAGTAGTAAATCAGCCAGCCATTCAGGGGAATTTAGATTAGCACCTCAAAATACTCAAACTATTTTAGGTAACTAGAAACACTCAGATTTATTTCAAGAAAATTCATTTATAAAATAAGGTAAACAGGAGGGGAAAGTCTAAGACATTTCTTGTCTTGATTGACTACATTACTTTATGGCGAATTCCAAAGTTAGAAATAAAAGCTTCAAGTATAAATTATCATAATATTGCCAGAGTAATTGTTTCTGCAGCTTACAGCTTTGCCCTTGACTCTCACTTTGTTGGAGGATGTAGGTGTGTTCATTAAACTCTCATCTACTAGATACTTTTAGAAGAATTATTCTGGAGAAAATGCCTGACCAAAAAAAAACTAAGAGACCAAGTAACATTTTTCACATTGCTAATCCAGTTTTAAAAACTACTCACCACCCATCAGTAGCAATGGCCATCTGAAACTGGAGCAAATAAGGTTTACTCTACACAGAGTTTTCCAGCTATTTTGCAGGATATGGCAGTGGATACACCTGTTTTTTTATAAATCCCCAGATTAAAAAAAATCTTTAGTCTTTAGACATTTTGTCAATAATAACTTCTTTCCAATATGAGCACTGTCATAAAATTACCTAGGCTGATTTTTAAAAAAAACATGTTGTGACCATACTGCCTTCATAGCTGCCCAGCAGTGAAATAACTAGCAACATCTTTGTTAATTGTGTTTTATGAATGTCAGGAACTTTTGCTGTGTTTAATATGTTTTGGGAAAGATGTGCAGCAGGTTAGGGTGATAAAGGATAAAGATGGAAACATACTCACAAGTGAGGAGGGTGTGTTGAGCAGATGGAAAGACTACTTTGAGAGGCTGATGAATGAAGAGAACGAGAGAGAGAAGAGGTTGGATGATGTGAAGATAGTGAATCGGGAAGTGCAACAGATTAGCAAGGAGGAAGTAAGGACAGCTATGAAGAGGATGAAGAATGGAAAAGCCGTTGGTCCAGATGACATACCTATGGAAGCATGGAGGTGTTTAGGAGAGATGGCAGTGGTGTTTACTGGAATCTTGGAAAGTGAGAGGATGCCTGAGGAGTGGAGAAGAAGTGTACTGGTGCCAATATTTAAAAATAAGGGGGATCTGCAGGACTGTAGTAATTACAGGGGGATAAAATTGATGAGCCACAGCATGAAGTTATGGGAAAGAGTAGTGGACGCTAGGTTAAGAAGTGAGGTGATGATTAGTGAGCAGCAGTACGGTTTCATGCCAAGAAAGAGCACCACAGATGCGATGTTTGCTCTGAGGATGTTGATGGAGAAGTTTAGAGAAGGCCAGAAGGAATTGCATTGCGTCTTTGTGGACCTGGAGAAAGTGTATGACAGGGTGCCTCGAGAGGAGCTGTGGTATTGTATGAGGAAATCAGGAGTTGTAGAGAAGTACGTAAGAGTTGTATTGGATATGTACGAGGGAAGTGTCACAGTGGTGAGGTCTGCGGTAGGAGCAACGGATGCATTCAAGGTGGAGGTGGGATTACATCAGGGATCAGCTCTGAGCCCTTCTTATTTGCAATGGTGATGGACAGGTTGACAGACAAGATTAGACAGGAGTCCCCATGGACTATGATGTTTGCTGATGACATTGTGGTCTGTAGCGATAGTAGGGAGCAGGTTGAGGAGACCCTGGAGAGGTGGAGATATGCTCTAGAGAGGAGAGGAATGAAGGTCAGTAGGAACAAGACAGAATACATGTGCGTAAATGAGAGGGAGGTCAGTGGAATGGTGAGGATGCAGGGAGTATAGTTGGCGAAGGTGGATGAGTTTAAATACTTGGGATCAACAGTACAGAGTAATGGGGATTGTGGAAGAGAGATGATAATGAGAGTGCAGGCAGGGTGGAATGGGTGGAGAAGAGTGTCAGGAGTGATTTGTGACAGACGGGTATCAGCAAGAGTGAAAGGGAAGGTCTACAGGATGGTAGTGAGACCAGCTATGTTATATGGGTTGGAGACGGTGGCACTGACCAGAAAGCAGGAGACAGAGCTGGAGGTAGCAGAGTTAAAGATGCTAAGATTTGAATTGGGTGTGACGAGGATGGATAGGATTAGAAATGAGTACATTAGAGGGTCAGCTCAAGTTGGACGGTTGGGAGAAAAAGTCAGAGAGGTGAGATTGTGTTGGTTTGGACATGTGGAGAGGAGAGATGCTGGGTATATTGGGAGAATGATGCTAAGGAAAAGCTGCTAGGGAAGAGAAAAAGAGGAAGGTCTAAGCGAAGGTTTATGGATGTGGTGAGAGAGGACAAGCAGGTGATGGGTGTAACAGAGCAAGATGCAGAGGACAGAAAGATATGGAAGAAGATGATCTGCTGTGGCGACCCCTAACAGGAGCAGCTGAAAGAAGAAGAAGATGTTTTATTTTCTATATTTTAATTTTCCTTTTTCCTTTTATTTTAGAACTTATGTTATTTTATTGCTAGGTTTGGTATTTTGTTTTTGTAGTGGGTGCCGATATTTTGAGTCTGTTACCATGATGTGACTGACTTATTATCTGGGGATGTAGCCTCAGAAGTTGTGTTGCATAACATAATCAGTGTTATAATTCTGAGCAATTATGTTATTTTTTGTTTTATTTTGGGTTTTTTTTGACAATGTATCCATTTTTTCGCAGGGTTTTTCAATCTATAGAGACTAATACCACTTTCATTTCATACTTTTATTTTCATTTTGAATTATTTCATTTGTTTTATCATTTTCTTTCATTTGTCCACAACATCATTTTTGTTCACTGCTATTTAACTATTTTGTTTGACACTGGTTGCAAACACATGATCACACTTGTCACAAGTTCCAACATCATCATACCTTCCAGCATAAATATGGTATTGAGCAGAGTGTTTAGTATCCCATGGTGCACAAATCCCTGCTCAAAATACTGGCATTACTTAGCAATTTAAAGAAGACTAAAGTTTAATATAAGCTGTTATTTTTGGTTCTGACCTCCTTTGTTTTTGACTTTTGTTTTCTGTTCCTCCTTGATATATTTTTACCTTTGCCAGTTCTGACAATTTGTGCTCTCCTGACCGTTCTTTTGCCCACTCTTTTCTTTCCTTGCCATAGTAATTCTGGTATTTCTGTTGTGGCCTTAACAATCAGTGCTGCAAGGAAATTCTTTATGACCAGGTTATTTAGAATCTGAATTTTGGTGATGTTTTGGTTTTTTTCCCCCATTGCATCAATCTTTCTGCTTCAGACCTCTGCTAATCTATTTATGGTTTCATCCCCCTGGTCCGGCCTCTTCTGGACTTATGCCTGCCATATTCCATCTAGTGACAGAATACCTTGTCACAAATGAAACATAAGAATGCTGAGCTTCTGAAGTTTTGCATGAAAATTCACAAAATTGCACTAGAAATGTACAAAAGGTTAAAGAGTTATGGAGAATGTTTTTTATCCCAAGCTTGTTTTTCATTGGCCTGAAGTCTTCTCAAATGGCACTAAATAGGCATTTGCGAGTTTAACCTCAAACTGCCAAAATTAGATCTTCCATCATGACAACACAACCATTCTCAGTGCATTGTCTGTTCCAGAGTTTCTGGCCTCCAGTCATTTTCTAGTCTTTTGTAGCAGCACCATTTTACTTCTTTGCCTCGTTGAAGAATTGCCTAAAAGGGCACCATTTCAAACCTCACAGAAGGAATTTTCATGAATGCTTACAAGAGTGGAAGGAACAATGGAGGTGTATTGCTTCTGAAAGTTATTTTGAAGAATGTTATTAAGTTATTATTTTTATAGTTCATTTTTCTTTTTGGGGTGGCACGGGAGCGCAGTGGGTAGCGCTGCTGCCTCGCAGTAAGGAGACCTGGGTTTGCTTCCCAGGTCCTCCCTGTGTGGAGTTTTAATGTTCTCCCCATGTCTGCGTGGGTTTCCTTTGGGTGCTCCGGTTTCCTCCCACAATCCAAAGACGTGCAGGTTAGGTGGATTGGTGATTCTAAATTGTCCCTAATGCATGCTTGATGTGGGTGTGTGTGTGTGTGTGTGTGTGTGTGTGTGTGTGTGAGTGCCCTGCGTTGGCTGGGATTGGCTCCAGCAGACCCCTGTGACCCTGTAGTTAGGGTATAGCGGGTTGGATAATGGATGGATTTTTCTTTTTTCCTCTTATTAATTTAATGCTAGAGCTCCTGTCATTCGTTGGACTGAAGGGGAGTGGAAAGGTTAAATATATCCATCCATCTATTTACTCTACCAGGGTTACGGTGAAGCTGGAGCATATCCCAGCAAGCAATGGGTGTAAGGTAGGAACAGTCCCTAAACAGCGTGCTAGCATAAACTACTCTATATCATAAAGTCAAAGATAATATTATGTATCATATTGATGATACCATGTAGCATTGTAAGGTTTTCTTTTCCAAAAACTCAGTGAAGAGGTTTCAGTTGACAATACAATTTACACCATATGTTTAGTAGATAGTTATTCTATGCAGCGTAGGAAGCTGATCAGATAGGCAATGTAAGTCCAAGAAAATAACACAATTCTTTTTTACTAAGCGATGCATTTATTCATTGGCTGCTTTCAGTTTATGTGTTTAGGCAAGATGAGCTGGAATTGTTTGTTACATATTTATGCTGCTTTCTGGAGTATATTCTCATACTCAGATTGGATACACTACAGATCTCATGTCTTTTGATCTGAGTCAGCAGCATAATTAACAGATCTGTAAAAAAAAAAGTGACCACCTAGACAAAAACTAAACCATACCTGAATGACAATGAGATTCTCAAACCAGATGGGGTGTCACTTCAAAAAGCAGAAGATCTTATGAAGATGTGCCCCACAATTATTAATCAAGCTTATTTAATTTTGCACACTGAATAAAATGGAGTGTGAGAAGAGCTGAACCCTGAATGTTGCCCTAAGCAAGAAAAGATACGGTCTTGTGGACTTGAATCATGTCCTGGGTTAAATCCTGCCTTTCATCGTATATGTTTGGTATGAGTTCCGCATTCGTTTAAGCACGTTTAACTAATGGATAAATAGGCATTTTTTATTATGTGATTCAGAGTTACTGTATGATTGTTTTTTTTGTTACTAGGATCAAGGATTTGTGTGCACCATGATTGAGTTTAATACGGTTTTCACATTATTAATATATGTTACAAATTATTCTATAGGGCTGGCATGTCACACATCCTGGTCACAGAGTATCTTTGTAAAAGAGCTCTCTGTGGCGATGGTGTGCTACAAGTTGTTAGTTGATGTCAGAGTAAATGTTGGGATATGTGTTCCAGTTTGCATTAAGGAAGTGTCCTTTAACCTCTTTAGCATTAGACCCAAGCGTTACTTGGGCTGCGAAAACCATGCTATAAGAGTTAGTCCCGATTGTCACTTGGGCAAGACACATCTGTAAGCATTAGGACCAAGAATCACTCACGCTATAAAAGTTCTGTCAGTGCTGCCATTGAGAAACTATGTCAGACTGTACAGTAGGTTTTCAGTAATTATGCAATATCTGCACTTTACCAACAATGAAGACTTTGAGAATACCCATCCAGCACCCACAATGAACAAAATTTGAGATACAGTATATCAGGCTACTATAGTAAAATTTCAGAGCTTTTGCATTCCGGACCACGATGTCAGCATTGATGAAAGTCTTGTGACTTATAAGGACAGACTGTCATGGATATAGCACATCTCATCAAAAAGAGCAAGATTGGGCATAAAGCTTTGTGAATCTAAAATGGGATATATTTGGAATTTGGTTCTGTACACAAGGAAAGGGACAATGTTTGATCCGAAATATAATCAGTATGGCATTACTATGTGATCGGTGCGGACTTTGATAGATGCTCTGCTGGATCAAGTTTACTGTGTAACTTATGGACCATTTTTATACTTTGCTAGAACTATTTGATATCTTTCCACAAAGAAAGACTGACATGGCCTGCCTGAAGGCTTTGGCAGAGCTAAATTACAGAAAGGTGCGCTAGTAGCTTGGGAAAAGGGTAAAGTGCTTAAGCTGAAATGGAAGGATAAGTAAGACTCTTAGCAGTGTACATAATGCATCTATATTCACTGTACTGGCAAAAGGCACCAAGCAGGTTACAAAGCTTTGTGCTGTGATTGACTACAGTACACCAAGATGGGTGGTGTAGATTGTATCGATTAAGAATTTACTTTCCATCCCGTTATGTGGAGGCAACAAAAGAAATACTACAAAAAGATATTTTGTCATCTGGTGAAACAGTGCATTTGGAATGTGTTTGTGTTATACAGCTGGCAAACTGTATCTTATGCAAACTTTACATACCAGCTTGTAGAACAAATCATTGCTGCACATCCACTGTCCACACTACCGCTAAAGAGACACGATCGACCCAGCACATTGCAGATCAATCCAGAGCGTCTTATTGGTAGGCATTTTATTGATTATATATCTCCAAAACAACAGAGTCCAACTCGTACCTGTGCAGTGTGCTGTTCAAAAACTGATAAATCTGTAAAGAAAATCCGAAAAGAAACAAGCTATTATTGTCCTGACTGTGACGCTGGATTGTGTCTTTCACCGTGCTTTAAGATTTACCACACAAAGGACTCATTTTGAGATTATTTATTGTTTTGGCATCATTATTATTATTACTATAATTATTTTTGTTATTATTGTTCATCTATTATTTTTATTTATCATTAGTATTATTTTTTGTAACATTATTGTACTTTTGAGATTTAATAAAAATTTTATTTTTCATGCGAAAAAACGCTTTTTACATGTTTTTTTGGAATAAAATGCAACGCTAAGGATGTTAAGGAAGTGTCCCGTGTGTCCTGTTGTAAGCTTATTGTGCATCCTTAAAGTGTTCCTTCCACTGCCAAACAACATCCTCTGTCCAAGTATGCACTTCTTCACCCTTGCTGATAACTGTGTTGGTGAATCCCTGCCTTCCTTTTCTGAGTCACCTGATGGTTTGCCTGAACCTCTTTGAGCCCGATTGATAGTTGCTTTCCATGGTCTCTCCAAATTCCTCCCACACTCAGGTTTTTGCTTCCCTGACCACCAAGGCCACAGACCTTTTGTGTGACCATAAACGGAAGGCTTCCTTTTTCAACCTGATGGCATCCCTCTCCTCTGGCATCCACCATTGAGTCCTTGGGTTGTCACCTCCAGAAGCACCTATGGCCTTCAGACTGGTACTCTTTGCAGCTGCTTCAACAATGGAGGCTTTGAACAAGGCCTGTTTGAACTATATGTCCCCAGCCACCCCCAGAATGCAGAAAAAGCTCTTTCGGAAGTTGAAGTTGAAAGTCTTCTGGACTTTCCAGTCCACCTTCACTACTCACTTGGGCTTTCCACGTCTGTCCAGGCACCTCACACACCACCTAACTCAGCTCACCAGCAATTTGTTTTAGGAGGTTCAACTCTAGACAACATAACTCCCAGTTTCACAGGGGCACACAAACCTTTCCACCATGATAAGCTGGTGATTCCTGGAGAGGCAGATTAATGGAAACAATTATTAAGGAAAAGATCAAGCAGGACATGTTTAGAACAGAATTGTTCATGAACAGTCAGCATGGGTTCAGACAATGGAGGTCGTGTTTTACTAATACAGTATGTCAGTATTCTATGAGAAAGCAACAAAAGCATATAATAATAATAATAATAATAATAATAATAATAATAATAATAATGCATTTTATTTATAGGGGCACTTTACATTAGCAGTAAATCTCAAAGTGCAACATAAAAAGATTAAACAAAGGCAAGGAAAGATAAAAACAGAGATAACACAACAATAATTATAGCATTCTTGTTAATACGTTTTCCTAAATAGAAGTCTTTAGCTGTTTTTTAAAACAGCCCACAATCTGCTGTGTTCTCAGGCTCTCTGGTAGGGCATTCCAGAGCCGTGGAGCAGCCACTGCAAAGGCTCGGTCACCCATTGTACAAAGTTTGGTCAGGGGGGACAAATGCAGTAGGTATTTGTAAAACGGAGGTTTCTTGTAGTGATATGATAAGAGAGATGCATATGATTTTATATTTCTAGATTTTAAGAAGACTTTTGATAAGGTACCACATAAAAAGTTAGTAATGAAACCAAAATAAGTGGGAATTCAGGACACGGCCTGTAGGTAGGACCAACATTGGCTTGAACATAGGAAGCAAAGGGTTATTGTTCATTAAAATTGCAAATGATAACAGCCAAAGCAGAATGATAAATGATATGGAATCAGTCACATCTTTACAGAATACTTTGGACAGCTTGCAGGCTTTGGTAGATTTGTGGCAGATGTATGAAGTTTAATATAAGTAATTATAAAGAATTATATTTAGGAAGTAGAAATGTTAGATTTGAATACAAAATGGGACATCAGTTCAGTTTAAGAGAAGGGTCTAGAAATCACAGTGGACTCCTTACTACAATATATACTCATTCAGGTAGTGTATAGAAGCCGTTAAGAAGGCTAACAGGGGACTAAGAGGTATCAGCTATGAGAAGAGATTGAAGGAGTTGAACTTTATCAGTTTAAGCAAATGGAGATTAAGAGGTGACATAATCAAAGGGTTTAAAATTATTAAAGCAATTATTTATGTGTATCTCAGCTGTTACATTAAAATAAACTCTGTAAGAAGAACATAGCACATAGTTGGAAACTTGTTACGGGGCAGATTTCACACAAATGTTAGAAGGTTGTTTGTTCATATCAGAAGCAACCATAAACAAATGGAATAAAGTACTAAGTAGTGTGATGGAGAGCAGGATTTGAGGGACCTTCAGAGTTCAAGTGTTTCAAATTTTACACAATTCTGGACAATCTAGGTAAATAGGATTGATGAGCTTGTTGTACAGAATGGCCTGTTCTCATTATAATGCTATAATGTTATATGTTCTGATATTTAGTTCAAAGTCTTGGCCCTTCTTCAGTGATATTTTGCACAATATGTTTTGCTGAAGGTTAGTGGTTTCCTATATATTCCACATGAATAACGTACTGTATAATTAAAAGCATTTGTAACAACCGTAGTTGTTTGTAATGTTTGACTACTTTATACTGCTGTCAAAAATAACTAATAACTTGATATTTTCCTTTAGTCACCCTGCTGCTTCTAAAAATCATATAATTAAAGTGAAGTGGAGCTTTGAAGGAATCTACACACAGATCAAAACTTTCACATATAACATAAAATGTATGGCATTTTCAAACCTGATCAATCCAATTCTGGGTCACAGTGAACCAATGACTAACCAGGCACCATTGGGTGCAAAAGACGAACTGACCCTGGATGGGGCATTAGTTCATCACTGGGCCCATTTATGCACTTAACCACATTGACACACATACCGTATGAATAGCCAGAAAAAAAGCCCATGCAGACCTGGGGAGAATGTGCCAGCATCTCAAAGACTACATGTTAAGTGATAAAATGACATCCTGTCCATGGCTGATTCCTGCTTTCAGCTTAATATTACTGCGGTAGGCTTCAGCTGTTGATTTTATTGCAAAGGGACCAGTAATCTGAAAAACATTTTTTTAATAAAATAGAACAATAATGTTTACTGGAATATCATCTAAGTTTCACTGCTAGAAATAAATATTTGTACACATCTTCTTAAAATATTGCATGTCAAGTTTAGATTCCAATTTCTGACAGTATTCCCAGATGCCTCCTCCATAGAATGACACTGCCATTACCAGGCTATACTGTCAGGGTGGCATTACAGTATGTGAAGCATGGAAAGGATTAGATTTACATCAGCTCTTCTGGCAAAGTAACTTTTTATTAGTCTGTGCTTGTGGTCTCTGGCAGACTCCAGAATAAATGTTTCTTTCTTGTCAGCCTGTCAATGAAGGCCATGTCTGTCATAAAGTATAGTGATGAGAATTTGATGTTGTGGGAATGCCAGTTACACATGACACATTATTTAAGGGCAATGAATAAAGCAAAGGATATAAATATTTTAAGATTCTGTTACTTTGAAAGGTGGTTTGCAATCACTCCAACACCATAATCACATATCAATTTCTTATTTTAATTACATCCTCAACTGTTAGAAATATGGCCCCAGTCACTGTCCCTGTAGAATTTGTATTTTCTGTTTATGTCAGAAGTGTTTTTTTGTTCTCCAGTTACTCACACAACCCAACCACATATAGGTTACTTTAATTGGTGGTGAGGGGGCCATGTGGTAAACTCCCACTTCATCCAAGGTTTTGTTCCTGCCTTTCATTTGATGCTGTTGACCCTGAACTGGATTTAGTCAGTTTGAAAATGGTCGGAATTGTTGGAATTATATCCTGGTTTTATTAAAAACTTCCTCTCTTTCTTTTATTAGTATTTTTTCTATTCAAAAACAATATATATTTCACCTGCGGTGGGTTGGCGCCCTGCCCGGGATTGGTTCCTGCCTTTGTGCCCTGTGTTGGCTGGGATTGGCTCCAGCAGACCCCCGTGACCCTGTGTTCAGATTCAGCGGGTTGGAAAATGGATGAATGGATGAATTATTAAGGAAAATATTGAGCAACATATGGCAAGAACAGTTGTATTACTGAACAGTCAGCATGTGTTCATATGAGGGAGGTCATGTTTTACTAACATACTAGAATTCTATGACAACAAAAGGATTAGATCAAAGTGGAGCATATGATATTATTTATCTGGACTTTTTCAGAAAGCATTTGATAAGGTGCCACATGAGAGATTGGGCATCAAACTAAAAGAAGTGGGAGTGCAGGTTGTTGTGTGTAAATGGGTGCAGAATTGCCTCAGTCACAGGAAGCAGAAGTTTATAGTGCAAGGTATCAGAATTGGCTGTTGTTAAGAGTGGTGCTCCACAGGGGTCAGTGCTAGGGCCAGGTGCAGATGAAATTGACTTGGGCAGATGAAATTTAATGTAAGTAAATGTAGAGTATTACACATAGGAAGAAATATTGTTAGGTTTGAATTTGCAAGGAGAGGTCAGAAAATTGAAAGCACACTTTTAGAAAGGAATCTAGGAGAGAATGTTCAGTTATATAGCATGATATGTGGTGTACAAGTCAAAGGAAGTTATGCTCAAGCTTTATAACACACTGGTGAAGCATCATCTGGAGAACTGTGTGCAGTTTTGGTCTCGAGGCTACAAAAAGGACATAGAAGTGCTGGAAAAAGTCCAAAGAAGAGCGACTAGGCTGATTCCAGGACTGTGGGGGATTAGTTATGAGGAAAGATTAAAGGAGACTTTTCAGTTTGCTCAAAAGGAGATTAAGAGGTGACATGATTGAAGCATTTAAAATTATGAAGGGAATTAGTGCAGTGGATCGAGCCTGTTATTTTAAAATGAGTTCATGAAGAACATGGGGACACTGTTGGAAACTTGTTAAGGTTAAATTTCACACAGACATATGAGCAACAGACTGAAATGGAATGGAATAAGGACTTTAGGGACCTTCAAAGCTATAGTTGATGTTATTTTGAGTGATTTAGGTGGATAGGGCTGAATGGCCTGACCTTATCTAGATTTTTCTAATATGTGTAAAGTATTTTCTAATAAAGTACCTTGTCTGTCTGTCTGTCTGTCTGTCTGTCTGTCTGTCTGTCTGTCTGTCTGTCTGATGATCATACATACAAATGGAAATAAATCTCCCAATTGAGGGATACAGTAGATTATTATTTACACTACCATACATTTAACTCATAACTACAATATTTGCAACCATGTCTGACTGAAGATAATTTCCTAATCAAATGACTAGTACTGAAACAGTTAGACATTCAAAATTTTAACACATAAGTGCATTGAACTAAGAAGAAAAATTAAGTAAGGTCTGTTGAGTATTAAAGCATGAAAAAGCTTTGATGGACCATTTTCTAGACTGGTGGATCTAATACAGTGCCATTGGGTAATGAGAGTTTATGCCAGCAGCATTGGGTGCTGTTACATAGGTCATCAGTTCAACAGAGGACATGCTTAGTCACACGTCTAAACTTACCCATCCAAGGTCAGTTACTAGGACACCTTGGGATGTTCTTGGGAGACCGTGGAACTGATTCAAACATGGGGAGACAATGCAAACTCCTTGTAGGCCTTGTCAAGGCAAATGTTTGAATGCTGTTGCTTTGAATTTGTGGAATGGAAGAATTAACCAGGTGTCAATTTGCTCAGAAAAAAATGCATACATTCAGGGTTTTATAGAAGGCAGAATTGAATTGATTAAGAGATTAGCTGGGTTCAAAAGCAATAGCCACAGTGTCACCATAGCCTGACACATATCTCATTGTTATGGCTAGCTTGATACCCCGTAGAGTAAATAGCCCTTTCCATACAGGTGCATAAATTAATGAATTTTTTTTTTTTCTAGGTGCAAAAATATCTCCTACTCCTCAAGTCTTCCACAACTCAGTATTGTATTCATATTTGTAAACGAAGCACTATCTGTCATCCTGAGGTCGATTCATTCAGCAATTGAAAGGACCCCGGCTCATCTGTTAAAGGAAATTGTGCTCGTGGATGATAACAGCAATGATGGTAAGTGCTCCACATGCATTAGTCATAAATCAATATGTTGCAGTGTAATGGAAAACGGGGAATATATTCAATAATGCTGGCTGTCTCTTATTACCTTGTATGGTAATTTTACTTTAGAAATCCTAATAGTCCACACCAGAACTCTTTAAGAGTTTGATTCAAATAAACACTTTTCTGAATAGCTCTCAAGCCTTGCACAATTTTCTCTGAAGCATGAACTACAGTGTGCTTCTTGCATTATTTCCCCTATTCTAAGGATTGAGTCCAAAAATATTACTACTTTTACCTGCACCAAATGTTTTCCTTTTTTAAAGGAAGTTTAAAAGGAGGATGGTTTTCATTCAGTCTAGTAGTTATGTCTTTCTGGTCACAATGTATGTAGACTTTAATGGCAATCTCACTCTTAAAGTTATTTTACACAGAGTTGTTTCTCTTTGGTGACCCTGTCCTTCTCATCATAAATCAATCTTCACCTCAACCTCTCAAATTCAGCTGCAGTAGTACTGTCTTTCTGGCTTAATCTCACTCAGAAATCAGCTCCTCTTAGACCTTCCTCTATAGACTGTGTTTGATCAACTGGTTCTCTTTCTATCTCATTTCTTGCTGTGATTATTAATTGTAAATGATTCTTTTCAGATATTTGGCACCAGTCGCTGTCCGATATAGTCATCTAACAATCAGTCACTCTGAGGACCCTTGCTTTTTTAGCTACTTCCACACCATAACTCTTAACCTTTCCCACTTATTGGGTACTGCTACTTCTGATGACCAATATCCTTCAAACTCCACTATATGTACTTTTTGTCTACATTTTCCATTACACATCCAGATAAGCCATAGTCTTACATGGCACTTTAAGGCATAGTACAGGAACAAACATTGAATGAAGCATCAGTCTATTGCAGATGCACTCCCCATACTCAATCATATTGATCCATTTAACGTCGACAGATAATCTATCCATGCTTTTGACATATGGAAAGAAACTGGGGTACCATGAAAAAGCCTTTATGGATACATGGAAAATATTCTAACTCCACACATATAATGATCAGTTGGTAGTTGAACCTAGATCTCAGAAATTTGACAAAATTATTTCCCTCTTTCTCTTCTACGTTTGACTGCTCTGTTTTAACACCATATCCTGTCTTTCTCCTGGTAGCATATTTTTTGTGATATGGCTTGTCCTTTGTTTACTGACAATCATTAACATGCATTGTGAACCTAAGACTTATTGATCTAAACTGATCCATTCAGAGGTTTGCATTTCTAGTCTGATCACAGACAGTTTTCTGTCAAAGCTTTCATTTCCTTCATATGTTGTAGTAGTGGTATGTAGCTGAAGTAGTAGTATTGTTAAGTATAAGTTTTATTGACGATAATTACTCATATTGATTCTCTCTTGCTTTTTCCCTCTATACCTCCTCTTGAGTCCTCCTCAGTGGCTTGTTCTCTTGCCTTTGCTCATGACTCAGCTTTTTAAACTCATTTTTCCCTTCTCTATGCACAGAATTTCTAAATTGCCCGATTGTGTGAGATTTTCTTGAATAATTATTAAATTCCATTTTATAGTCACCTCCTTTTTGATTTCTAAGCAATGGAACTTCACCTTGCCCATTCCTTGTATTTTACGTATAAACCCTTGGCATGTGTGTTTCACAGATCACTGAACGTGTGTGCAGTTCCCACAGATTGGAATGTTGCAAATGTTATTTAATTCTATAAAAAAAAAGGTGACAAGTAAGAATAGGCCAGTAAAGGCTTTGAACATTAAAGACTGAGATTGTGGGTTCAAATCCCTCTTTTGACATTGTGTTACCATGAGCAATTTATTTAATTGTCTGTACTGCAATTGGACAAAACCAAAAAAAATGTAACCGTTTGTATCTCTCAAATGTTGCAAGTTACTCTTAGGTAAAGGTGCTTCAGCTAAATAAGTAATAATAATAATAATAATAAGTAACTTATTGCATATCACAGATAAACTAATAGAAGCAATTACTAAAGATAGGTTCAAACAACATATATTGTGAACAGTGAATATGGAATCAGACGGAGGAGGTTGTGTTTTGCTCATATAATGGAAGTCTTTGAGGATGCAACAAAAGCAAATGATGAGATGAATGTGATATGGTTTATTTGAATTTTCAGGAGGGTTTTAATAAGGGCCTGCATGAGGTGCATGTCATCAAACTAAAAGAAGAAAATTCAAGGCTGTGTGTAGATGGTTACAAAACTGGCTTGGGAAGTAAAATTTACATAAGAAGTAAAAGGTTAGGGCAGCACGGTGGCGCAGTGGGTAGCGCTGCTGCCTCGCAGTTAGGAGACCTGGGTTCGCTTCCTGGGTCCTCCCTGCGTGGAGTTTGCATGTTCTCCCCGTGTCTGCGTGGGGGCGCTCCGGTTTCCTCCCACAGTCCAAAGACATGCAGGTTAGGTGGATTAGCGATTCTAAATTGGCCCTAGTGTGTGCTTGGTGTGTGGGTGTGTTTGTGTGTGTTCTGTGGTGGGTTGGCACCCTGCCCGGGATTGGTTCCTGCCTTGTGCCCTGTGTTGGCTGGGATTGGCTCCATCAGACCCCCATGACCCTGTGTTCGGATTCAGTGGGTTGGAAGATGGATGGATGGATGGATGGAAAAACGTTATGGTGAGCAAACCTTTTAAAGAAGAAATGATGTTAAAGTGGTGTCCCTCAGTGATCATACTTAACACCTGTTACAAACATTATGGAATGTTGATTCCCAGATGTGAATCATTACCTCTGTCCTGTAGATAATTAGACGGTAAGCTCTGAAAATATTTCACACAATTACTCATAGTCTTTCAATATGTGCATGAACACAACACGTCACAGAATATGCATAATTCAGCTTCATGTGTACAAAATACAAAGGAACTCTTATGTGCATGCTTCACTAATACATAGCCCACTGCCAAGTATGAATCTTGCTTCTTAGATCATGTGAAATATAACTTCATAGACCTTAATAGGTTAAAAGCAGCCCCTGCCACACACACTCCAAACTTTGCTTTCTGTTGTTCATTATTTCAGTTGGTTAAAACCATATCTAAAGTTCACTGAGAATAGAATTACAATATTTTTGACGCAGTTATAATTAAAGAAGATTGATGAGTGGATGGAGCAAGTCTCAGATAAAGAGCACAGTGCTGGAAGGCAGCACACTACCAAGAAACTGATTAAATGTATTATTTTTATTTATTTTTGTTGTCATAAGCATGCCTTAGAAATCCAGAAGGCACCTTTCTTAAACTAAAGCCGTTAAGGCTTCAGAGTAGACATATTCAGTAAGTTATAAGGCTCATATTTTCACTTTTGATCTGGTATCCCTTGAGTTCCATTTAAAATGAAGTTATTTTTTATTATTTATAAAAACTTTAGAACAAAATCTCATTATGTCAAATCAATATACTGTATGTCATGATTTTGAAGAAATAACTTTGACTTGAAAAATACTGAACTCATCCTTTAAGCTTGTAGATGATAATAATCAAAGTGGAATTGCAGATAATCTTGATTCTCTCCATGTCTGTCTGTAAAGATTCGGCTGAACTCAGAATTGGACAGATTTAAGGTAAATGAAATTTAATATAAATACATGGGAATTAAGAATGATAGATTTGAATACACAATTGGAGGACTGAAACTTGAAAGTATGCCTTATGAAATGGACCTGGAAGTCACAGTGGACTTGTCACTGCTGTGTCTACAGAAGGCTAATAAGATTTTAGTTTATGTAGCTCTATGTGTGAAGTACAAGTCTGTGGAGTTTATTATTAAGCCGTGTAACACACTTGTATGGCCTCATCTGGAGTACTGTGTGTAGTTTTGGTCTTCATATTACAAAAAGGAAAGATTTGCTAGAGAATGTACAGAGAAGAACAACTTGACTTATTCCAGGACTGAGAGGTATGAGCCACGAGTAAGGATTGGAGGTGAAGCTATTTATTTTAGGCAAACGTAGATTAAGAGGTGATATAATGGAAGTGTTTAAAATTATAAATAATATTAGCACAGTGGATTCCAGCTGTTACTTTAAATTAAATTCTTCAACAAGAACACAAGAGATGGAAATTTTCTAAGAGCAGGTTTTACACTAAAGTTAGAAAGTGTTTCTTCACACAGACAATTACAGACACCTGGATTAAGTTTCCCAGGAGTGTGTCAGATGTTAGGTACCTTTAAAACTGGAATTAATGTGATTTTGGAGAAAGTTGGTGAATAAGTTTGAAGAGCTTTGCTAGGCTGAATGGCCCGTTCTTATCAAAATCATTCCATGTTTAATCTTGATATTTTCCTTTATTTGGATAAAAGTCTTTCAAGTTTCTCGAGGTTATTCTTTCCTCTTTCCTCTATTTTTTAAGGCTTCAATCTTATAGGTAGGTTAGGATTACTTTAGTTTATCCTTTTTCATCTTGTTTCTCCTTCATTAATCACATGCAATTGCTCTTTTAAGGTTGTCTCCAACTAGCAATGCATACACTTCATTGAGTTTGTTCAATATTGTCATTTGTTTGTTTGATATGTTCTTTGCCTAGACAGACTCCAAAAAAAATTTTCTTTAGCCCAGTGTAATGAACAAGTAGCATGCGGAAGCTTGTTTTGTCTGTGAAAAAACGGTGATTGGTATAATAATCTTTACATTAAAGACAGTGGAGCAATAAAAAAATAAGTTTTCCCATGCAACAAGACAAATGGCAAGAAAGGCTACTTTAAGGAATTCGGCCTTTATTTGGTCCTTTAAATTAAAATGGACATTGCTTGAGTTTGGACAGCATACTTGTTTAAAATGCAGAAGCGTACACTTTTTATTGGAAAAATTAAAGAGAAAGATGAATTTGAAATTTCTGCTTTATAAACAATAGACTTTTTTTAAAGATTTGTACTGTTGCTGTGTGTCATACAGCATAGGTTTTGGTAAGAAACAAGTGCTACATAATTAAAATGTTAATCGATATTTAAAATTACACCTCAAGAATTACAAATGTCTAGCTGATACACTGAAGGAAAAAACACACCTGTATATATAATTAGTAAAAGTAGTGCAATTAATGATTTAAAATTATTAAAACCTATAAGTACATGTATATTTACATTTATGCAGTGTTTAATTGCCAATATCAAGTAATTGATTGTGTGAGAAAATATATATAAATATATATATTTTGTTGTTCGGGAAATGATGAAAACTACGTTTATTCAATTGAGCTTTGTTTCAGATAGGTACATTACAGAAAAAATTAAACAATACGACAGCTTGCAATTATAAGAAGCATTTTATTTTTTATGCCATACAGTATATGTCATGGATAAATATATTTGTAGATACTTTTATTAGTTAAAGTATGTATTTTAAATAAATTTTATTTATTTTAATATTTTATGGTCACTGAACAATAAGCCTACAGAATTTAATTTTGTTAATAAAAAATGAACAGTTAACACCTGTGGTCTATAGTTTATTTATAAAAATACACTTTAATATAGGACATAAGGATTTTATGCATCTGGTTATGCTGGAGCTTACTGTAAAAGGTTTTTAATGGGATAAAGAAAAAAAATTACAATTGGCTGATCAAGTAACATAAAAATTGGTGATCAGTATCGGCCTTAAAAAATCTGATCAGAGCATCCCTACTTGTAATAAAAAATACCGTATATACTCGTGGATAAGTTCTCCCACGGATAAGTCAGGACTTGATTTTATAGTATAATTTCTGGTATTTTATAATGTCGGTAGTATAAGTCGAATGCCGAAACCTCACCTTATTGGTCCAAGAGATTATGATATGCTAGCGCCCACCTGAGAGAGTAACCATGGAGCACACGGCCTTTTTTTTATATGTATTGTGCCTACGTGACCACACGGTAATACCCAAACTATTCCGAAGCAATATTTGCACTGTTTTGTGTTTTTTGTATCTCACACCCTCATACACCTTTACCGTAAGAGCATCCCTTATTTATGATGGAGTGTTCGATCAGAAGAAAATATGAAGCTGGTTTTAAAATAAAAGTTGAAATAGCGAAAGAAATTGGTAACTGCGCTGTTGCAACAAAATTCGCTGCATCTGAGAAACTGATGCGAGATTGGAGGAGGAAAGAAGATGTAAAAAAAAATGTGTCACATTTTTGAATGGGCTTATAAGTCGGGGCCTGATTTTATGATCGATTTTTTGGGTTTCAAGACCCGACTTACACGTGAGTTTGTAGACATCTGGCTGTCAGTTGTGTTTAAGCATGTAGTCAATGTCAGATTTTCTTCTGTACTATCTGAAATACATCCCTTTGTCTTATCGGCATGTTTATGGAAATAAACCCTTTTCTACTCTGGTATTTCTGTAGTTTTTTCTTTTAATAAGGTTATTTTTATCATAACATTCCTTAGATCTCTCACAAGGCTGTTTAAGATAAGTCACTTAATAATGCATTCATTCTTTGCTAAAATCTGAATAAACTATCGAATTAACAATAATAATTGCTATTGATAGCCCACCACCAAATAAAACATAACACAGTGTGTAATGTTTCTGTTTTCCTTAGAAACATGTGAGACAGAATTGAGAGGAATTGCATAGGACCAGGAAAGGAAGCCAAAGCCAAAAATTCTTTAGATTTTTATCATGCAAAGGTCAAAACTGAAATCAAAATGAAACCAAAAGTACCAAGACAACAACAACATTTATTTATATAGCACATTTTCATACAAACAATGTAACAAAGTGCTTTACAGGATGAAGAAAGAGAAAAAAGGCAAAATAAATAAGAATTAAAATTAGGGAACACTAATTAACATTGAATAAAAGTACGGTCCGATGGCGAGGGGAGGACAGAAAAAAACAAAAACAAACTCCAGTTTATTTGACAGCTCAGGCTGACTTTTTGTTCCTTAGCTTACCTTTTGACTATGTGTATCTCATAGTCCTCTTCATTGAAAATGTTACTGTCTCACTCTGCGTCAGTATACTCTGATGTCACATGTCACACCTTCCAGGCATCACAAGGTAGAAATGGTAAGTCATAACTAATAACAAAAACACTCCAAATGGAGGCATCCATGTAAGAAAATGGTGCTGCAGCAGCATAAACAAAATAATAATTAAAATTAAATAAAAGATTAAAACTAACATTAAAAAAATTAAAAGTGCAAAAATTACTTTAGCACATAACAAGCTCCCCAAAAATCCTATCAGTTTATAGGCAACTACTCACATTGACAACAACAGCCATATTGTAATCAGTGAAGCAGCAGGTGGGAGTCATCACAATTTAAATTCATATTACTTAAACAGTTTATATGCAGCCATCACATAACCAAATTCCTGCTGTCTCACAACAAAGTACAAGTATAAACGGAAAAGGCAGTTCCAGTTAAATAAAGGTGACAAAATGATAGATAGATAGATAGATAGATAGATAGATAGATAGATAGATAGATAGATAGATAGATAGATAGATAGATAGATAGATAGATAGATAGATAGATAGATAGATAGATAGATAGATAGATAGATAGATAGATAGATACTTTATTAATCCCAAGGGGAAATTCACATACTCCAGCAGCAGCATACTGATACAAAAAACAATATTAAATTAAAGATTGATAACAATGCAGGTAAAAACAGACAATAACTTTGTATTCAAAATGTGCTACTATTAACATTTTCCCCACCCTTGCATTAGCATACAAAAGCTTTTTGTGTTTTGGCACATTGGGAAACTGTGACAATCCATGTTTTCATGAAAGACAACACAAAACTAACATTGATTTCCTTGTGTTGTGGATAATTGTAGGATACCTAGAAAATAATCTAATGTTTATGATTGTTAGAGTTATTATAGTGAACAGTTAATTTGAAAAGACTATTGCAAGTTCATTTACTGTAGTTTGTTTTCCTGGATGCAGTCTTCGAGTGTTTTCAGGGAAACCTTTCACATTTTCCTTTTGTTTGCATGGCCAGTGAGTGATTCAAGTTGTGAACAGACATGGAAACTCACCATTAGATGGGTCACAAGTTGAAATGCAAACAAATCTTGTAACCAGGGTGTCAGAATAGTTGCCATTGAAGCTCAAACACTAACCAGAAATGAAATAGTGATAGTAATCAAAAAACAAGAAAATAACAAATATGAAAGTAACAGACTTTCAGTTGGACCTTTTATTAACTCTTAGTTGATGGCTTTTATACCATTTAATTTGTGATATATCTTTGCTCACCTTCTGGAACCACACCCTTTAGCAACAGATCATTGCGTCCAGGCAGTGGCATCACAAAATGACAGCATTAAACAATAAAAGAAAAAAATGGCAACATTCTACAAATTGAAAATAAAAACTGACTTTAATAACTACACTTTAAAGAAAGCAAAAAACTGAAGTGAAAACACTCTCCACTGTGAAGCACCCACAAAATCACCATCAGTGTGAATTGTGAATTTCCCATTGGGATTAATAAAGTATCTATCTATCTATCTATCTATCTATCTATCTATCTATCTATCTATCTATCTATCTATCTATCTATCTATCTCTATCAGTGAAGTTGGAAGAAAAATGTGTCTAGAAATATATCCATTTATAAAATGGCATGAATCATAACAAGTGGATGGTCATTTTAACACATTATCATTAGAAACAAAAGAATTTAAAAACTACAAAATACAAATATTTTACTTTCATGTGAAATTTCATTAACACTGTAGGTAATATACTCTTAAAATGGCATAAAGGGATTCATGACTTTGAATAAAAACACAAGACAGCAATTAGTCCTGGGCAGGATTCTAGTCCATGGCAAGGCCACAGTCATATACATTCCAGCATGGTCTCCAAATGAGTCTAATTAAGCACCTTAGAAACTTCGCCTATCCCAGAAGTCATCTCAGACAGCCTGAATGCTGTGGCACTGTGTCCTGCAAAAAACAAGTAAAACATGAATAATTTAGAAGCTGCATTTGTACTCTTATACAATAAAGCAGGATATATTATATTTGGGGTTTGAATAGAGCTCAAAAGGTGGATGGGGCCATCATGTATTTTTATTAATGTGGCTATTATTTTCCCTCTGGAACTCATATGGTGGAGAAGAACATGAAATTTCATACTTATAATTGTTCCCAAAGTGTCTTGATCACATCTGTTTCACCCGCTAGCTGTAGCAGCTGTGTTATCTTTCTCTTCTTACCTTTTTTGGGACATAATAATTGGCCCAGGTACACAGATCATTTCTGTTCTTTCCTAAATGGGCACAGTAGATTGAAAATTCAAAGCGGAGTCATAGATGGTGACACATTGTAAATGGAAACTGTCCAAGGCTCCCTCAGGCATTTTTGCTATATTGAGGGTTAACAGCTAGTAATTAGCGGCTGTTGCTGTGCTGGCATGTCTGACAACTGTTAAAAAATATTATCAAAATCATTTTTAATCTGAAAAAGATATTTTACAAATGTTTTATTCTGAGGCCAAATTGTCCAGCTAATGAAAAAGGAAATAGTTTATTATTTTGAGAACTTTATTGGGTTTTATTTTCATTTGCTTTAGTTTTGTGTAAGTATATTACCATTCATTAAGTGGTTTGTAAAACACAACCAAATGCAGAACATGTATTGAAACATCCAGCTCATACATCTGTTGTCATAGAGTGGACTACCCCAATTCATCAAATAAAGGGCTCGAGACCCACAAAGAAAAGCCCTAAGGTTAGAATAAGAGAAGGAGGCTTGAAACATGCAATCCTCAAACTAAGGTCACAGATATAATGAGCTGTCAGGTCACAATACAAGTACTCTTCCAAACTTTAGAACTCCTGCAGCTAAAGCTACAACAGTGAGTAACCATGTTTTGGTCTGCTGGGCTAAAAGTAAAAGCTCTAACCCTAATAGTAGCATCTTTAATGTAAACTGAATAATACACAAATAGCAGTGAACAAGTAGCTGCTGCTTTATCAGTGAGGTTTCACTTTTTTTGACCACAGGGCAGTGAACATTATTAAAGATGCTAAAGTATGCCTACATATGTAAATTTGGTATGAAGAACTCCAGACTGCAGCGCAGACTTAACTTTCAGGAAGCATTTTTTTCTTGGTGACTAGTGACTACAGTTGTTCTGGTCACTAAACATAAGTCCTTAACTGTCACCACAAGAAGTATAATGTAATATTTTCCATCTATGCCAACAGCATCACCCACAAGGCTTCGTGAAGGAGACATGGACATGACACAAGAGCATCATACAATCAGCTCATGCACATACCCACAGTCATACTCACATAGGGCCAATTTAAAATCACCAACCTATAAAGCTCATCTTTGAAGGATGTGAGAGGAAACTAGGGTGCCAGAGGAAAACATGGACCCATGTTACCAGGATTCCTTGCATCACTTTAAATATCTTCTTATTGGGCACCTACTACTACTTTGTGAATTTCCCCTTGGGATTAATAAAGTATCTATCTATCTATCTATCTATCTATCTATCTATCTATCTATCTATCTATCTATCTATCTATCTATCTATCTATCTATCTATCTATCTATCTATCTATCTATCTAATCTGTCAATAAATATGTTTCTCACCAGTCTTTGTGCTATTGTTATTCCCAAACCCTAGACTGGGTCCACTCCATTACAGTTCTTGTATTGTGTTCTATTTTCTGTGATGGTCTAAACTATTGTCCAAAAATGTGCTTTCTTCATCCTGTTCTTATCAACTGTATCTAATTATGTTATGTGTTACCCACTTAACCTGAGATCTTCATGTCCATATATTTCTGTTCCCTTTTTATTTTCCTCTTCCAATGTTCTTGTCAATGAGTGCCATGAATCTCTTCTTGAGTTCTCTTTTGAAACTCCTACCTAAATCCTTCCTTCTCCCACTAAGCTCTTTGATTATACCCTTAATCTTAATTTTCTATCATTGTTTTTTCAATTGAACACAAGTAATGAAACTCCTTCACCCGTTTAGCCTTCTCTTTGTACATGATGATGCTTAGATCATCTCAACATTACTGTCCTCACGGCTCTTTGCACCCTCTGTCTACTGTATATCTTAAAACAGAATATCCATCCAGGACAGACAAATACTTTATATATTCATTTATTACCTCCGGGAGGAGACAAGGCCTATCTCAACACTATTTGGTACAAAGCAATTCTGGACATTCCTAAATATATCGTTCACATTTACACACCCAAATTTTGTCACACAGGGGCAGTTTATAGTTTATCGGTAATTTAACATGACATCTTTAAAATGAAAATTAATGCCATATTAGTAAAGCAAATCTCTATTGGAATCCATCCATCCATCCATTTTCTAACCCGTTGAATCCGAACACAGGGTCACGGGGGTCTGCTGGAGCCAATCCCAGCCAACACAGGGCACAAGGCAGGAACCAATCCTGGGCAGGGTGCCAACCCACCGCAGGACACACACAAACACTACATAGAAATGCATAAACACATAAGTTACACCTTCCTAAATTTTTTCATTTGATTTAAAGTAGGTGTCATCTTAAATATAATTCAGTCAAAAACTTGTCTAGTCACAGCTGCAGTAACTAACCACTAAGAATGAATAAATGAAATAAAAACTGTGAAACTTAACATATGATTTATGGAAAAAATACCTAACTTAAAAACCTTGGTATAGCTGCCATTTCTGTGCTTTGTCATCTGTAAAAAGACAAAATAACACAAAATAATAACAATCAGAAAATAGTAACAAACATAATTTGTTTGTTTCACATACATTTGCATTTACTAGCATTGTGTATATGGACCATTGCAATATTTACTTGTCTTTATGCAATATGTTAGGCCCTGATGAAGAGCTATGCTCGAAACCTGCTGGCTGGAAGAAGTCTTCAATTACATAATAAATAAATGTGACGTTGACTTACTGTGATAAAGACTCTTTTTGAAGGAATATCTACTGTACATGGACTTTGATTACCTCAATGGACTGTACTTACTTTAAGCACTCACCATATAAAGGCCTTTTATCTTTTCTTGTGGTATATTTACTGATGTGGCGTTGCTGCATTTATTACTGTTTTAGAGAAAAGCCAAGCAAAATGACACCTTTTATTGGCTAACTAAAAAGATTTTAAAAACATCTTGCCTGAAGAAGGGGCCTGAGTTGCCTCGAAAGTTTGCATATTATAATCTTTTTAGTTAGCCAATAAAAGGTGTCATTTTGCTTGGCTTTTCTCTACATTCATAATGGCTAACACGGTACAACACCCTAGTATTACTGTTTTAGTAAATGCATATGTTATACCTTTCTAAGTAGTGTGAGATTTTCCCGGACACCACCAGTCGGAAACCACATCTTTATCAAATACACACGTTTATTAATCATAAATAAATACAGTCCCAAAACACCACACAATGCACAAAGCAATAATCACCCCCAAATAAGTCCTTTCTCTCTCAGTCCTTGGCCGCCTGTCTCCTCCTGGGAGCTTTGTCCAACTCCCACTCCCAAATCTGGCTCCCTTCAAGGCGGCGCCTTTTATCCCTGCTCGGATGTGCTCCTGGTGTCTAATGACGTCCTTCCGGCAGCACTTCCGCCACACCAGGAAGTGCTGCCGGAAGGACGTCATTAGACACCAGGAGCACATCCGAAAGCACTCCGGGCATCCCTGGCAGGTTCCTCCGCCATCTTGCCAAGTGTGGTGGAAGTAACTATTTCCAAATCCTACAAGGCTTGAGGCGTACCCTAGAGGGGGCCACAGGTCCCAACAGGCCAGAAGCTCTTTGTTCTTCTCCCGTGGTCCTCTCCTGCTCCAGGGCGGTTGCCCCCTCGTGGCCCGGAAGCTATTCCTGCCACCTTTTGCTCCTTTTAGGCATCCCGGCCACGTAATGGCCCCGGCAATCTGCCACAGTAGCTACATTTTATTGTCTTCACATTTTTTTATCTTATTCATTCATTTATTTGTTCATTGTGATTAGTTATACCTGTCACTCTTTTAGTATACTCTTGTCACTCAGGTATATTATTACCTTCCATGCACCACAGACAAAATATTTATAAAAACATAGTTAAAGTATGAATCAGTTTCAGTCAACCATTCATCCATCATGTATCTCTACAACCTTTTAATGAAATTCAGGGTTGCAACAAGCCAAAGACTATCTAGCAACTACAGAAGGCAGGAAGCCAATCCCGAATTGGCTACCGGCACATAACATCACTGACAGAGGGCAAATGTTAGACTCACCAGTCAACCTAAAACTGCCATTTTTGATGTATGGGAGGAAAACTGGAATACCCTTAGAAAGATCTGTGGACACATAGAAATCAGTTGTAAACACCACATGGACAGTAACTGGACAAGAATTTGAATCTTACTTTTATAATCATATCATTATCAGCACACACCATCATAAGGTGCTTTACAGAATGAACACATTTACAAAAGCCTAACTAATATACAAAAGTTACTTTAATAAATGTCCCTGGAAAATAAATATCACAACAAAATATGTAGCACTGACAGGTTGCATCTGTCGATGATTGGTTGCCAAACACACACTTTATATTACTTGTTTCTTATGCTGTAGTTACATGACCCATTGACAACAGAATACAGATTTCATATATTTCGGCAGGATTGTGATTGCCGGTGTATGGTAAATATAAGGCATTTTGTTTCTAAAAGCATACATCTCACATTGTCATGAATTGCGCAGATTGTCCAAGCCTGACAATGTGACCGGAATCCAAGTTAGGTCAGTGAATTTATGGGGTGCAGTAACGGGAGAAGGAATGTCAACAGCTGACAGATTTTGTAATTACAGCTTGACTTGGGGTGGGGAAGGATAGTCCTCTGTGAACAGACTGATATGGCAATATTGAATTTTTAAAGTATAAAACTTATCCTGAGAAATGGTAGTCCATCATACGAACACACACACACAACAAAAACAGCATCTTTGAACAATTAGCGTAGATACAAAAAACTTCAGTAACTAATTAAAAGGCTACGTTTTCATTTTACACTTGTTATTCATTTCAGTCCACACCCCCTTTCTATAATATAACACTGGCACTAATATTATACCCTAATCATATAATATTGACTGTAGATGGTGTTGCAGACTGCTGCCAGAGCCTTATCTTTTTGTACTGTGCTGGAAATTCATTATCTTGGACAGTTTATTTCAGCTACATTGGTGAAGCATAATACATGGGGAGGGAATAGGATAAAGCATTCATTTACTTTTATAGCACAGGATTTCTGGAAGATTAAATATATCATGCAAGCATGGTTTCTGTTTTCAAACAAGAAAGCAGTTGCAATGTGCTTATCCTTTTATTCATTCAACCACAGTTCTCATTAGCATGGATTCCTCAAAAAGACAAGAAAAGAGAGGCATTTTTCAGAGTGATAGTGATGCTTGGAATGAAATGAAGCCATTGTTTTTTCAGATCAGTGCAATCTGATTGAATTATAAATTATGCCTGTGCTTTTCTCAGTGTTATTTGGCGGAAAGCAGGAATGTCTAAATAACTGGATCGAGTCCAATGTAATTAAATTTCTAGACTGACACCTAATTTCATACGATGAGCAGCACTTTCTTCAACATCACACAGGGATTTAGTCTACAATGGATCCAGGCCATCAATAGATGTTTAAATGATCTTAAGGCAAGTCAATTAAGGTTTTGAATCACAGCAGGGCCTTAACCTTCTATAAACAAAAGACTTGGGGTCCAGTGATTATCCCTAGTACAATATTATTTATTTGTAGCTAGAAATGGACAAAAAGAGAAGATGTGTCATGTATCTTAACATAGTTTTTTTATTCCTAAGCTTTCAACCCCTACCAGGAGTCATCATCAGAGGAAAATGACATTGTGATCGAGGACGCTAGGTGGCAATATTGCTCACATTTTCCCCATCAGACAACCACACTGGACACAGGTTACAAGTACTAAGAATATTTTTACTTCTTTTATAAAGTGCCCCAAAGCACCTCCACCACAACAAACAGGAAATAACTATAATAACAATACAATAATTTTAACATTTCCCCTTGGGATTAATAAAGTATCTATCTATCTATCTATCTATCTATCTATCTATCTATCTATCTATCTATCTATCTATCTATCTATCTATCTATCTATCTATCTATCTATCTATCAATTCTCTCCTCCCAGTAGCTCCGTCACACTCCCTCCTAACTCTGAGTTCATTCCATGTGGCATGTAAATGTACATCCTTAAACGTCAATGCTGTTTTTAATAAGTTAAAGGAAACCACGACTCCATGTATATTGCTTTTGATTTTCTCCCTTCAAATCTTTGTAATGGTACAAGATTACAGATCAAAATGTTACAATTCTCACTTTTACAGGATCTGCTACAGGGTAAAATTATATTTAGATAGATAGATAATAGATACTTCATTCTTACTAATTACCTGTTTGAATTACAAAGAATACAGTTCCCTGTAAAATTTTGTTTTCCAGTGACCATCAACATATGCCATGTCACTAGGAAAAGCAAGAATTGAATTACGACAGGAATGTTTTACTCCTGTGCAATTGTATGTACCATGTTTGAGATTAAGAAGCTCCAGTGACCTTACAGAAAAGTACTCAGTTACATAATATTTCTCATACATCCGAGTGACCCTTTGAACTATAACCGAGGAACATCGTCTTAGAAAATGTACCTAGGCAAAGCTGTGTAACACAGCTAGGTTACAACACATTGTATTAATTCAGGCGTTCTAAAGTTAAATAAAATAGAATTTTCTGTGAATGTTAATCTTATATGACCTACCTCTTTACAATAAGTATATAATTGTGTAGACAATAACTTATTAGTTTGTAATGATTTTAAAGTTAAGGTCATGGCACATTTATTGGCCTGCCCAGAATCTTTGATTAGCCAACATAACTTTTAACACCTTTCAATACTTGCAGGTCACGCTCAATTTAATGCAGGAGCAAAGTAACAATTCAAGTTGTTGTTCATTGCCATTTGGTATTGAACATTGCCATAATAATAATGACTAAGCCCACTTTGTAAAATTCTCTTCTGTTAGACCTAGGGTAAATCGGTCTCTTGATCTTTGACTTTGCAAAAAAAGGAACAAACACCATATTTGTTATTTTCTCCTTTAGTTTTACCAAAAGAGACAGCATGAACCTTGTTAAATCCACCCATACTATAAATCAGACCATTTACACAGAAAGGACCCCCCTGATGAAATTATTGCTTGCATGTTTGAACAGTACATGTCACAATAAATTTGAACTTGATCTTGAATTCCTTGTTTTCCATATAGTCTTTTGTCAAGTGACATCAACTTAATTGTCGTCGTATTCCAGGTCTGGCGCCAGTATAAGGCCAGGGTAGGCCTAGTTCTGCCCGCTTTTCTCATTGGCCTACCCTGTTTTGTAGCTTAGCTTTTTAATTTTTTTTTCTGAAATACAAATTAGCCCATGCTGCATGCATGCATTTTAATTTACATTACCCTTAATTAAAAATCATTTAATTATAAACTTACACAGTAAAATCACCAGTGCTAACTTTATAAATAGAAGACTTCATTTAACTCTTAAACTGAAAATTTCAGTGATGCCCCAATGGCAAGTGAAAACCTGACAGTAGCTTTGTTTAATTTAGCAATGGGTTTGCTACCAATGCTACTACTGTGTGTGCTGGAAAATTCATAACCACCCTGCCACCAAATAACAACGGGTCGGCTAAGGGTCACGTTTTGAAATTTCTGTTACCACTAGTAAAGCGTGCAGATTTGCCAATCAGTGATACAATAGAAAACAGTGTGGGGCTATAATGAGGGCTATAAAAAGATGCAATTTTTAATTTTTTGTAATAATCTAATTGAGAACAGATTTACTTCGAAGTGCATTCGAAGACAGAAAACTCAAATATCAGGTATGTATGTACAAATTAGAAGGATTGGCAAAACAGCAATCTTTTTGCTGTTATATAATGCTACATGCCAGTGGTCAAAATTATAACACAAGATATTAGATATTAGTTGGATGTGTGTGCCTTGCTGGTATGCTGTAAGCATCGTCAAAACTTTGGGCAGTTTATATTCACTATTTTTAGTGAATTTAAATTAGTGTTATCAAAAGTCCTATAAAAAAAATCAAAAAAACGATGACTTTGATAATGTTGGTATGGCTGGACTTCTAACATTTTTTTCAATTAATGTATATTTCACAGTAATAAAAATAACATTAGGCCAACTTGTGTCAAATTTAAAACCCACCTTTGTATTAAATCCTGGCATCAATACGGATCCATACACAAGAATACAATTATTGTTTCTGCTAGACCTCGATGCTTGATACAAGATGGGAGCTGCATACCTGCAACTTCAGATAGTCAAAGTATAAAAACAAACCAGTGCAGGATGAGAACACTGTACACAAGACCTCACACAGTGCAATCAGAAAAGTGTCATCCAATAAATAGGCAGGGCACTCTTAGAATAAATAATACACAGTAATGGTACAGTTGCAGTTTCATATGATACAGGGTGGTAAACCTCACAAGCCACAGCATAAATGTAGATATATATGTGTGTAAACATGTAAACATCCATCGAAGAGACCCAAGTGGCAAGTGAAGTGTCTAGTATTTTGAAGTGGTTAGTACAATAAAGCATCTAGTGCAATGGGGTGATTTAAACTCTTGTTAAGTTAGTAGCGGCAACTTCTTTTCTCTTATAAATTGGAATGCGATGCTTTATTTCCTAATCTTCTATTCGCAGTTCCATGAATCCACTTAAAACATGAGCACTCTTAGATCTATTCTTAATGGCTCCTCCAGAGTATCCTGTATGTGAGATGTAGAATGCCTTCTGGGAGCTCTGATTCACTTTGTGGCATATGAAAGTGCAGGCTTCACTCTTATCAGAAGAGTATGAGGCCATTTTTACACTGTAATTATTTTCTGTATTTCTTATGTTTTTTTATCTGATTTTTGTCCTGTTTGTGTCCTGGCTCTTTATCTTTCTAGTATCTTTCTTCAATGCCTTTGTTTCTCCTAAGAGTTTAAAACAAATTGTGTATACCTAGGGTGACCAGTTATACCATATATTCCCAGGACAGTCCTATATATCAGCACCAATGTAGGTGTCCTGGCTTGTGCTTAAAAAAATCTTTATTTGTCCTGTGTTTTAGGTATAACTAATTTCTCTCTAGAGTAACAACCAAAGACAATGTACTGCCCCACTTGTTATGCAGTACAGGAAACTTGTTATGGGCAAAAGTCAAACAAACGTTTGAATGTTTTTCCTTCACACAATGAACCATAGGCGCATGGAATACATTACTGAGTGATGTGGTAGAGAGTAAGGGTAGGGACCTTGAAATGTTGACTTGACGTTACTTTGGAGAAGTTAGGTGGATAGAATTGGTGAGCTTCTTGGGCTGAATGGTCTGTTATTGTAAGAATTAGTTTAATGATCTGAATGACTGTGTGAGGGTTTCCTTGGGTGGATTTATAATATCTGCTAGTAGCGTTAATATAACTGAAAGGTATGGTGTGATTTCTAATACCGCTATCATAAAAATTGTAACAAAGTATTAGAAAATATGAAAAAGAATTGCTCATATGATTTACTGTTATCCACCCCTCCACCCATATTTCTCCATTCCCTTGTTTGTCCCAGCTGAATCTGGTATAACAGTCGATACTAGAGCCCTGCTTCTTAATCCTTTTGTCCAAAAATGGTGAAGTTCACGGCAGCAAAACCACATATTGATAGCTACGTGCCTGCCTCCTAAATCATTCGGATTTTATTAGAGATGAAGAATGATGGATGTTAATGCTGATGCAAGTTGTAGCCTGTGTCTTTATCAAGTCAGTCACATTCTAGAAGTGTGGACATGCGGAGATTACACTCCAGCATTTCTAATAAAGCATTACAGTACTGCGACTGTGAAAGCCAACTTGACATTGTTCACTTGCTTAAAAGCAATTTAAAAGGTAGGATGACTTTCAACAGCCTTTGTCCTGAGTACTGCAACATCATTCCCCCAGTTGGCAGCTGTTTCTCCGTTAGGTTGTTCACATTGTGCATTACTTTGGACAAAATAATTTTACAGTCAGCAGTGTTAAGCATGTACTCCTTTCTGCAGAGCTTTCTGTGAATCTGTTTTCATGAGCTTATGCACAAATTGTGAAAAGGTGATCTGCACTTTTTAATGGAGTACCACACCTCACACCAGCATGGTACATCTTGAGGTTCCTCCTCTTAATTCCTTATCCTGTAGCCAGTTATTTGTCTTGGTCTAGTATCTTCTCTTTTTACTTTCTGAAACATACAATACAAACATTTAGTTACAGCCAACATGATATTGAAACAGCAAGTAGCTTAGTTATTATTTCAGTTAGTGGTAGAAATATGAAAATAGAGATTAATAAAGCAACTCTAGTTATGGAAAGCCCATAATTAACCCAACCCATCCACCCCCCCACCGTATCCCCAGCTACGGTCATACACATTTGGACAGCAGGTGACATTCTTGCAATCAGAATAACTTTTTTATGCAGACACATCAGACCGTGAAAATCGAATATAATTTAGTTCAGGGTATTATGTTGACATGAAAAATTTCTACGATATTCAAGCAAAAAAAAAAAACCTCAGAATACATTTTCTAATTTGTTTTTGAACCTGAAGCAAATATATTGTTGTGTTATTTGATTCTGAAGCACCCAACTGAATAAGGGCAATAATGCACAAAGCATCTATGTCAGATCACACCGAGTATTTGATAAGAGATGAATTCTTAACATGTAAAGGCACAATTTATCAAAGTTCAGGCACTTTTCATCATATAATGTTTCATCATAATGTAATTTCTGACAGCAGCAAAACAGAAATCTCCTTCCTTCCTTACAGTGCATACTGCTATTTTTGATATCCCAGTTCCATGCACTGTGTAATACCTTATTATAGATGTCTGTCTGGGTTTTTGCCTGCTGGCAGGATTTTAAGAATCAGAAGAATAATAATACTTGAGGTATTACTTGCTTTTAGGAGGTAGCAGGTAAAGTTACAGAAAACTGAATGTTAAAAAGAGCGCTGTCAATTTTTTTTGGATATCCAAGAAAATACCCAACTGAGCCTTGCCCGAGGTGAGAAGTAGTTTTTCTGTTATTTCTGTTGAATATTTGCTCTTGTGACCTTAATACGGTTGTTTTAGATATGATATGATATAATTGATCAAATGTGGCTGTTGTGAACGTTTTAATACAGTTATCAGTCATTCATTGTCCAACCTGCTATATCCTAACACGGGTCATGGGGGTCTGCTGGAGCCAATCCCAGCCAACACAGGGCGAAAGCCAGGAACAAATCCCAGGCGGGGCACCAGCCCACCGCAGGGCACACACACACCCACCAAGCACATACTAGGGACAATTTTAGGATCGCCAATGCACCTAACCTGCACCTACCCTGTGGGAGGAAACCAACGCAGACACGGGGATAACATGCAAACTCCACGCAGGGAGGACCCGGGAAGCGAACACTACTGCGAGGCAGCAGCACTACCACTGTGCCACTGTGCCGCCCTTAATACAGTTATGAATTTTCTAAATTTATAGTAATGTGCAAATATAAGTAAGGAAGAATGTGCAGCAGAACTTCAAAGTACACTTCCTTGTTTTAGACAAGTAGCCAGCAGACAGTTAAATTCTTAAGAAATAGTTATATATGAAAAAAAACAGGACATATTTCAAAGTATTTCAAACTAGGTGACTCCAAAGGTGAAGAAATTATAGGAGTCCTACCTCAATTAGAGGTATGGGGCAAATCAAAGCAGCCATCAACTTGTTTAATTTGATATGAAACTCAAGGTTTGGGTGTTTTTTAAACATTTTTTAAATCTATATAAATGTTTTAACTACATGCAAAGTCATGAAAATATCAAGGAGAATGGTACAAATGTTATTTACACTCACACAAAGCCAGAGTGACTCACAGTCCGATCTAATTGAGGGGCCTGAAAATTAGGCAGTACAAGCAAGTGATTTATAACTGGAGGCTGCCCTAGGAGATAGTAAAGTTAACACATAAAAGGGATGGATGAATGATATGCCACCATCTTCTAATCAAGTGGACATACAAGTTGCATTTTTCTGCTGTACATACAACTCAATTTGCACCGCTCTTTTGTAAACAACTCCTATGTGTGCTGATAGTGAGAATTATTGTATGTTAAGCTGATACCTTTGACCATGGCTGCTTATATTTAAGTTTCGTTTGGGCACATTGCAGCTGTTTCCGTATTTATTTTACAAATGGACTATAGGCAGGTTAAATGACATGCTCCAGATTATACACTGAGGTTGGTAACCCTGGGGTTTAAATCCTGGTGTTTTAGCCACTGCATCACACTGACTGCCTACAGTTATGTCAGTTATAACTAATTTCTCTGAAGCAAGCATCATTTAAAGAGTTTTCTTGACTTTCTTGGAAACACAAGTTCTTTTATTTATGTTTTCCCACCTAACATATATTTGCTTCTTCTTGCTTTTTCAACTTCTCCACAGTCCTTAACATCGCCCTGTCACCATAAAGGCCTTTGCATACTCTTTACAACCCAGTTTATAGAATTATGTATTATGTATGAAGGATATTCATACTGTGCTCAGAGTTCATAACCGGTTTACACAAACCTTAAGCATCTGGGTCTGTGTAATAACCTTGACAACATCACCATCCAAAATGGTTATGAGTTAGGAAGTACTTGAAGCATGCCTCAGGCCCTGCTAAATTACTATATGTTGTTACAATAAAGATACATTTTGGCTGGATTGAACATTTGTTTAAACGTGTGCATGCCTTTTTATTATGAGTCAAAATAGCATGACGTACACCCTCTGTTACAAATCAGCAGCTCCCTGTGAAGGGACAGCAATTGTTCATTCAGCAGCGGCTGCTGAACTGGAGGGCATGTGGCTGATTTATAACGGGCACACATTTTGATGCATAGTTAGTCTTTCTAGTATTATTATCAATGTTTCAAGTTTTAGCCAGGAGAGGGATGATATTTTTTATTTTCAACTAAAATGCAGAGCCTGGCCTTAACTGTAGACAAGTAGGTGCCCCCATAAAACATGTTTGGTGCCATTTTTAAAGGCTGTATCACTTCAGCACCATGTTTGGTATGCTAAACAGAAAGAATCACAAAATGAAACACGACACTGTAGTCCTCCTTTTGAGAATGTAAGTTATCAAACTCATGGTTTGAATGGGAAAAGCTGAGAAACGAGACAAGTTGAAGTACTCTTTAATATAAGGATGATTCGATTGAGGTTGACAATAGCCATCTTTTGTGGCAGATGCACTGGACTAGGCTGGGCCACAATGAGAGTGATTTCAGGGCATGTCCACTGCGGGGGATTTCACAGATGGCACGGAAATGCTTGAGAACGTAGTAACAAATTTTGATACTGGCAAAAAGCAAGTACAGTAACCATTGCTGAGGTTCTTCACACCGCCATTCTTACAGTGGCAGCTTTTGCGTTGCATAGTTCAGCCTCCATTACAGTAAAGTACATGGATTTTTAAGGAATGCTGGATTTGGAATATAGTATTTTAGTGTATTTTTTAATAGAAAATTTGGGATTTATACAGTTTATTAAAATTTAGCAATATTTATTATTGTTGTATAAGGCTAAGTATGGCACTGTTAAAACTAATAAATTACTCTTAAATTCTCACATCCTTAAGGTCCATTTAATCTAGTTAGAAGTCCTGGGTACTGGTGCCAATCTGGTATCACTGGGCACAAGAAATGAACTAGCCCTGGATGTCCCAGTCCAGTACAAGACCCACATACTGTACACTGTGAGATATGCCCAGACACCACCAGACTGAGACCACATCTTTATAAAAAACACACGTTTATTTAACACAGTCCCACACAGCACACAGTGCTCCCAGCACCAATCACCCCTAATACAGGCCTTTCTCGCACTGTCCGTGGGCTGCCTGTTCCTCTCTCCACAGGAGCTTCGTCCTGCTCTCACTCCCGACTCTAGCTCCCAGACTGTAGGAAGGTGGCCACTTTTATCTTCACCCAGACGTGCTCCAGGTGCTTGATGATGCTCTTCCAGGCAGCACTTCCTGGTGTGGCGGAACTGCTGCTCTTGCACCCAGAAGCACTCCAGGTGTCCCTGGAAGGCTCTTCTTCCACCTTACTGGGTGTGGCGGAAGTGAATGTTTCCCGGGCTCCATGAGGCTCGGGGCACCCCCTGGCGGTGGCCACGGGCCCCAACCGGCTTCAGCCTCCTTGATCCTCTCCAATGGTCCTCTCCAGATCCAGGGCAGTTGCCCCCTCATGGCCTGGAGGACGTAAACACCACCTCCCGGTCCTTCCAGGTGTCCCGGCTTGGTCTGTCCTCCAGCCTCCTGTGACAACACCTACACTCTTACACAGCCAGTTGGGGATTTATAATCCTTAACATTATAAAGAGATCAATAAAAATGAACTGTCTACATTCAATAATGTAGCTGAACATTTCAAAAAATAGTTGTATCCACCCAGCAAATGAAAATATAGGTAATATGTAGTGATGAGAAAAACAGCCACATTTCAATTCACATACCAATTTCTCAAAATTGACATTAAAATTTGCTTCGAGGAACTCACTAAAGTTAGTTTTTGGGAGGTTTAAAGGTTTTTTGGGGCTGAAAAGTAAAGAATATTTCTCTCTAAATTGCCATTCACACTTAAGTGTTTGCACGTTTTATTGTCTTTTTTAAAGCAGATAATTAGTGATAAACCAGTAAAATAAATCAATTTATCCCTTTTGTTCACACCGGAGTGAGGGTTCATTTTTAAAAAAATATGTTATATGATGCATGTCCACATTCCAAACACTGTGGAAGTCCAACATTGATTTCTGTCTCCCAAGCACCTGTAGGATGTATTCACCAAGATTGTCATCATAAGTGGGCAACATACTACAGGAACTATTACAATATACATCTGATGAGTCAACAAAATGGCAGCACATGAGAGGAAATGAATCTGGTGCATGGGCGGCACGGTGGCGCAGTGGGTAGCGCTACTGCCTCGCAGTTAGGAGACCCGGGTTTGCTTCCTGGGTCCTCCCTGCGTGGAGTTTGCATGTTCTCCCCGTGCCTGTGTGGGTTTCCTCCGGGTGCTCCGGTTTCCTCCCACAGTTCAAGGACATGCAGGTTAGGTGCATTGGCGATCCTAAATTGTCCCTAGTGTGTGCTTGGGGTGTGGGTGTGTGTGTCCTGCGGTGGGCTGGCGCCCTGCCTGTGGTTTGTTCCTGCCTTGCACCCTGTGTTGGCTGGGATTGGCTCCAGCAGACCCCCGTGACCTCTGTAGTTAGGATATATATAGCAGGTTGGATAATGGATGGATCTGGTGATTTTTTTTTTTTAGTTAGACATCTTTATTTAAATACTAAATGCAGGCAGACACATTTAGATTAAATACATTGTGATATTTGCCCGGACACCACCAGTCGGTGACCACATCTTTATCAGAATACCTTTTTATTTTGTCTTCCCACAACACACTACTCAGTCCCACACAACAACAATATGCTTTTAGCCCCAGTCTCCCTTTTCCTGGGCCTTCTCTCTCCTTGTCTCTGGGCCACCTGTCTCCTCTCTCCAGGAGCTTCGTCCTGCTCCTGCTCCCTACTCCAGCTCACTGACAGGAGGGAGGCAGCCCCCTTTATCCTCACCCGGATGAGCTCCAGGTGTTCTACCTGACGTCACGTCCTGGTGTGGCGGAAGCATCAGGAGAGCACCCGGAAGCAATCCGGGTGACCCTGGAAGGATCGTCCTCCATGGGTGTGGCGGAAGTGAATAAGTCCCGGGCTCGGGGCGCCCCCTGGAGGTGACCAGAGGCCCCAACGGTCTTGAGCCTCCCTGCTCTCCTTCCATGGGCCTCTTCTACTCCAGGGCGGTTGCCCCCTCGCAGACCGGAGGACAAATATGCCACAACATGAAAATATTTCACCTAAGAAAAACACCCTTCGTTTTTGTCTTCTTGTGTGGATTTTTTGTGAAGCAAAACACTATGTTTCACTGCAAATTGTGCAATTTATTTTACTTACTACTAATGGTATGTGAGTTGCCTCATACAGTTATCACAGGAATGTTGTAAGAAATATTCTGACTCCACACAAATAATGAACAGGCACAGGATTTAAGTCATATATTGAGTAAATAAGGCAGCTGAAAGAAACATACTCGATGGGCTGAATGGTGTCCTGTCATTTATGAGATCTATTATTGTTCTTATGTTCTACAAACCTAGAGACCCAAATTTGACTTCTGGATTTGTCATCCTCTGTGATTTTCAAAGAATACAATTTTTGAACCTCCACGCAGTGTTTGAGATCCTTCACCTTTTATGTAGTGAACACACATATTAGGAGTTGTAATTGGGCCTGACGTAAACAAGTGTGTGTGATGTAATGGTCCATTGATTAACACTGCTACCCCAAAGCCCCAGAAACCTGGGTTTGATTCCTAGGTCCCCATGCTCTTTCATGGACTTGTACCTTATTAAGATTAGTTCCTGTCTTGTGCTCAGACTTGCACCTAACCAATTTTGAGTCATGAGCCAAAATGAAGTCATGTTCTTGAATTATGGGGGAACTGGAGTAAAAAGAAGAAACCAAAGAAAATATAGAAGGAACACGCAAAATAATAATAGAAAGGCTTCCCAGCCAAGATTTGAAGCCGAGCCCAAGGAGGCACCATAAGGCAGCAAGTCCATCTGCTGAAACACCATGACATTCATTTTATGGTTTGATGAAATATAACAACATAATACCAGAAAAATACATTTTGGATAGATGTAAAACTTGCAATCGATATTATAAATTACCTTTAGAATTTGTCCTTTGGTAAGAATATTCTACATGGTCACCAATTCATTTTTGAATATTATTTCTTGTGAAAAATGACGTCTTCCCAACAAATTTACATTTGATGTTAGATTGACTATGTCATTATTGAGGAGAGTTTACTTTTTCTTTTTATTTCCTAATTGAAAAAACAAAACAGAAAAAAGCATAATTGGAAACCGCATAACACAGAGTAGCCGAGTTCAATATGGCCAAACCATAATGCAATCCTTTACTGTGAGTGCTAGGATTGATAACCCATGGGAAGAGTTAGTCTGTTTCCTTCAGAAATCTCAATTTATTTTATGTCAAAATGTCTCTCGGATCAGTCAAGTTATTAAAAAAAATAAATAAATAAACTAGAATCCTTCTCCGTAATGGACATTTAAACTGCTGTCATGTTCAGTTATACTAAAAGATGTGGAGCTGCAGGTTGTCAAATTGGTTGCTAAGCATGCTGTTATGCTGTTATTCTTTTTAAATCAAATGTTATTAATAATTTACTGATTATTTATTAGAAATTATATGAAATTCTTTAAAATGTATGTATGATTTTTCCTGCACTCATATTTGAAATCAGTATACCAATAGCACACAAAAACACAATTTATGGGAATGATTAATTATTTGTTCTCCAGAGAGTGAATTCATTTCCTCCACTCACCAAATAGCTGGCCTCCCTTTATTTGTTTTATTTGTTGTTTGCTTTTGTTTTGAAGCATCAAGGAAGCTTATTAAAGTCAGCACTGCTGTCCTTAACTTTGCAAACTCATTTAACATCAACTGGTGGTACACAGGGGCATTTATGTGAATATTGCTCAAAATTCATTGGTTTTCTATTTTTGTAAAGTAATTTCCTCTGAGATTTATCTAAGGTGATGCGAGTTTCCCTTGGTAAATTGTTACACAGACTCTATATGTAGTATTGTCCATGTGCAAGTTAAAATCTAATATTTCAGTAAGCAATGAGGAAAGATGCAATTCCATAAAAGTGAATCAAATTATGGATGAAGACACTTTTAATTTAAGCCACCAAAGTAGAAAAATGTAAGTTGTATGTGTCTGAATTTGCAGCAGTTACAGTGGACTCAGGAATGGTTTGAAAAGCAGAGAGATAACGTTTTTTATACGGGGATGTGACAATGAGATCATTGATTTACACTCAGTAGTCACATACAACAACACCATTTATTTATACACAGAAGTCTTAAGATCCAAACCAAAAAACCAAAGTATTACCCAAAAAATGTGAGTCAAAAACAGATTACAGTCAAAACCAAACTAAACCTGCATTCTTTGTTTTTCTTGAATTGTTTTAGCATTAAGCTATCCTTTGCTTTCTTTATATAAACTTCTGATGTTGGTCTGTGTGCACTATCTTCTATTATAGTGATGTGATGACACCATAAGTTTTGTCACCATCAGCCAGCATGATTAGCAACAGGCGCCATTGCTGTCACAATATGGCAGCGCTCATGAAAATCACATGCAAAACTGCAGTTCCATTTTAAAACCAACAAAATGACAAAATTGAACAAAAATTAAGGTAATATGAATTGTAAGAAAAACAACAACAGTAACAATTCAAAAGATTAAATAAAAAAGATCATGACAATATTTATTATCAATTAATTTTAATTGTGTAAGCTCTTCCTTGTATTTATTAAAACTAGTCATCTAACCCACTTATGTATTTCAGGATTTCAGGTAGCATGAGCCTATCCCAGCTGGACTGGGCACTATTGTGATAAACACACAATTTTTTATGTTGTGGTAAGAAACGCAGAGAACCAGGTGCAAACACACTACGGTACGGGAAGAACGTGCAAATTCTCCCAATCAGTGCCAAGGCTGGGATTCCCATTCAGGAGTTTAGAGATGTGAGGCAACAGTGCTAACAGTGCTCTGCCTTGCCACTTGCATATTTATCTTTGTCTTTTATGTGGTAGTCATCTGGGTGCTTTAAATTAATTTGCTTTCTGAAGTGTGTTTTGATAGCGTGCCATGCAAAAGGTGCTACAGTATATTTAAAACAATATGATTTCCAATTATGAGTAAACATCGGCCATTAATATGTGCCTATCTTCACAATTATCCCTAGACCCATTGTTTTTTTGTTTTCGCCTTATACAATTTCTTGTATTAGGAATCTGTTAGTTTTCACATACCCCTTGGGGTCAGAGCGCAGGGTCAGCCATTGTACAGCACCCCTGGAGCAATTGAAGGTTAAGGGCCTGGCTTAAGGGCCCAGCAGAGTAGGATCTCTTTTGGCAGTGACGGGGATTCAAACCGGCAACCTTCGGGATACCAGCGCAGATCCTTAGCCTCAGAGCCACCACTCCGCCCTGCAAATTGCTACACTAGCAGTAATAGGTACAGTACATGGCAGAAAGTGAGAAGGTGTGAAATAAGCTGTCTACCATTTCTGTGCCATTTTTCTGAACAGTATTACTTATTTGATAGCACATAAGCTCATCTGTGGTGTTAAAGTCACAAAAACATCTTGCTTCCTTGCAATGGTTTTGACAACAAAATGAATTACTCTCCATGTGAAGTTTTCCAACCTCAGCCGAAGATTATTCAATCTGACTGTTTGTGTGGCTGCAATCATGATTGCTCCCCATTCCATCAAGACCCAGCACCTGCTTAGCACGCATTTGATAGTTTCATAATTAAGGATAATTTACCTCTGTTCCTGTATGATATGCTACACAGATTTTGAGAGAAGCATCCTCTGACCTACTCTTGTGCTTCTCCATTATCAGACAGACTTAGGCTGGCCATACCTATGCAACTGAGATTATTTTTCTTTTTGTAAATAATGGACAATTCAGCTCCACATAAACTATCAATATCTATTGTCTTCTTAAACCATAGGAAATTTCTTCAGGAACCTGGAGCATGCTAGGTAAACTGAAAAGTGCAGTTGATGGGAGCAATTGGAGGCATGGAAGTGAATGTGTCCTGTAATGTTTTAGCATCTTGTCTGCAGTGGACTTTTGCTTTGTGCCCTGTGACGCTGGGTGAGCATCTGGCTCCCCGCGCTAAACTTTTTCTAAATCCTTTATGATTACATGCTATGTGTTTTGAAAAAGGGCTAACTGAATTCTTCATGCAGGCACTCTGCACTTTAGCAGATCTAAACGAGCCCATTTGTGGCACTGCTGCTTCATAGCTCCAGGGTCCAGGGTTCAATTCCCTGTCTAGTAACTGTCTGTGGGGTGTTTCCGGACTCTTGCAGTGCCTGTGTGAGTTTTTCTTAGGATCTGTCATAATTGGAAGTTTGCCCTGTAATAAGGCCTTTCAGGACTGATTCATGCTTTGTTCATAATATTGCCAACACTGAGCCTGGCTTCTTGTCTGTTTATTATGTAAAAAGCACTTTCAAACAAATCAGAAAATGTATAGATTTTGACTAAATGTTTTGCAAGTCTTTTTTTTTATTTACTTCATCAAATTTTGTTTATTTAACATTTGTGTAGCAATGAATCAAATTTAAAAATAGCAGTGATAGTAGAATGTAATTCCATATATTATTAGAAAATAGACAATATCATTTACTTTTATGGTTGTGAAGATCATTTAACTTACCTAGTACAACTTCACACATCAGAAGAAGAGAGTTGCAATTGCAGAGGTTCACACAAACTGCTGACACAGAACAACACAATAAATTTGACAAATGCAAGGAGAGGAGACCATTCAGACCATCAAGCTCAGTTGTTTAGCTAATAGCTAAGCTGTCCTGATGTCTTATCCAGGTACTCCTTAACGATTGCCAGATTTTCTGCTTCATCAATTTGACTCAATAAAACAACCCATGTGTATAGCTCTGTCGACATTTTAATATCTTGCATTGCCATCAGGAGAGGCTATTGAACATGTAACAGATCAAAACATACAAGTTGAAAAAAACTTTAAATCTGAAAAGGTAAATTAATCAGTAATCAAGGTTACACAGAATGTTTCACTGTTCTAACAAGATTTCCAAAAATTGCCAATGCTTTTTAAATTGGAGTTTTTTTTCAGTTTCAAATATTTGTGCAGTGCATTCAGTTTGAGATATTTCAACAAATACTTAGCTTTCCCAATAAATTTCCCTGAAGCTTGAGTGTATGAAATTTCAGTAAAATCAGTCCACAGAGAGTCGAGTTATTTCATGCAGTCTTAAATACCAACAGACAAACACAACAATGACAATGCACTTAAAAATGAGTGTGTGACTAAGTTTCTGCTAATCTATAGGTACTATATATCATTGTCATGTGTAGAATTAGCTAAAGTACCTGCCATTTCTGGGTATAAATAAACAGGGGAAAAACTGACATTTAAAAATTACAGTAATCCCTCCTCCATCGCGGGGGTTGCGTTCCAGAGCCACCCGCGAAATAAGAAAATCCGCGAAGTAGAAACCATATGTTTATATGGTTATTTTTATATTGTCATGCTTGGGTCACAGATTTGCGCAGAAACACAGGAGGTTGTAGAGAGACAGGAACGTTATTCATACACTGCAAACAAACATTTGTCTCTTTTTCAAAAGTTTAAACTGTGCTCCATGACAAGACAGAGATGACAGTTCTGTCTCACAATTAAAAGAATGCAAACATATCTTCCTCTTCAAAGGAGTGCGTGTCAGGAGCACAGAATGTCACATAGATAGAGAAAACAATCTCTAGCAAACAAATCAATAGGGCTGTTTGGCTTTTAAGTATGCGAAGCACCGCGGCACAAAGCTGTTGAAGGCGGCAGCTCACACCCCCTCCGTCAGGAGTAGAGAGAGAGAGAGAGACAGACAGACAGAGTTTGTTTTTCAGTCAAAAATCAATACGTGCCCTTCGAGCTTTTAAGTATGCGAAGCACCGTGCAGCATGTCGTTTCAGGAAGCAGCTGCACAAAAGATAGCAATGTGAAGATAATCTTTCAGCATTTTAAGACGAGCGTCCGTATCGTCTAGGTGTGCGAACAGCCCCCCTGCTCAATCCCCATACGTCAGGATCACAGATAGTCAGCGCAAGAGAGAGAGAAAAGTAAGCAATCTAGCTTCTCAGCCATCTGCCAATAGCGTCCCTTGTATGAAATCAACTGGGCAAACCAACTGAGGAAGCATGTACCAGAAATTAAAAGACCCATTGTCCGCAGATATCCGCGAACCAGCAAAAAATCCGCGATATATATTTAAATATGCTTACATATAAAATCCGCAATGGAGTGAAGCCGCGAAAGGCGAAGCGCGATATAGCGAGGGATCACTGTATTACCCAAAATAGCAAAACATAGCCCATGATGAGACAAAAAGATGTACTCTTAGACAGAAGCAGTAATTCTGTGAAAACAATGAAATTGCTATTCAGATTAAATGAGAAGCAATGCTTTACGTACCTGTGGTCAATTAGATTCCGCTTTGTCTTGTACAAAACATTATATGTGCTGAGGATGATATTTTATGCTGCTTGATAAGAATTCTAGTCCCCACATTGGCAGTGTTTTTTTAGTTGACCACCTCCCATTATAATCCCTCTTCCCAATACAACATATAACCTACATTTTAAGATGGACCAACAGCAAGAAGTGCAAAAGTTTCATACAGATCAGCTGTTTTTGCAAGATTAGTGAACAGACATCCAAACAGCTTGAGGTTTTATTGATATAAATGTTGCATGTACTGTATATCAAAACTTACATTTATTTTCATACTTAGGGTCTTTTTTTTTGTCACTGTTAATGCTGAGCATTTTATACAATTTATCTGGCATTTTTTCTAATTGTTCATAATCACCTTTATGTTCTTGTATTTTTATAAATTATTGCAGGCCGTCTAATGCGATAATTAGTAGAAATTTCCACACAAATCAGCAAGATACACTGCAAATAATTTTGGATTATTGCTTGTGTAAATTATACACCTTTAGATATTGCATTAGCATTATTATTCTCAATATTGTTAACACTTTCAACAAAATACATTAAAAACTGAAATACATTACACTGAAAGCAAAACTTTTTCATTTTGTTCAGTTGCTTTAGGAGCCTTGAGTATTCGGCAACAAAAAAATCAAATTAAAAAAGTCTTCATTGATCTTAATAGACATGCACAAATGGACACACAGATTGACACAGTGAGACTAAATTGCTGATAATCTCCAGTTGTAATCCCGGGAAACTGAGGGAAGGGCAGGATTTCTTCAAGATACGCCTCACTTATAGCCTCAATGCTGTACTGCCAGCTCGAGGAAATATTGTTTAGAGTTCTGTCAGAAGCAAAATAGAGAGGGATGGGGAGTAAGATTTTATTTGTAATCCATCCATCATCCAACCTGCTGAATCTGAACACAGGGTCACGGGGATCTCCTGGAGCCAATCCCAGCCAACACAGGGCACAAGGCAGGAACCAATCCTGGGCAGGGTGCCAACCCACCACAGGACACACACAAACACCAAGCACACACTAGGGCCAATTTAGAATTGCCAATCCACCTAACCTGCATGTCTTTGGAAGGAAACCGGAGCGCCCGGAGGAAATCCACGCAGACACGGGGAGAACATGCAAACTCCACGCAGGGAGGACCCGGGAAATGAACCCAGGTCCCCAGGTCTCCCAACTGCGAGGCAGCAGTGCTACCCACTGCGCCACCCATTAGTAATCTACTATGTGTTTTTTATAACTATACCTTTTCCACCCTGCCTTATTTTATATTACTGTTTCCGAAATAAGTTTTTCTGTGTTCCTTCAGTAAATAACTTCTATGGCGTGTTTGCATAGGGCAGTGGGTTGGCCAGTGGGTTGACCCAAGGGGTACCAGAGCAGGGACCAGGGATATTTCCTTTGGAGTGAGACAAACATATATGCACTGAAAACAAGCACCATCATGGCAATGCAAAAAAGAATGACACCACTTGGGGCATTTTGACATATTTAGAGAATTCTTCTAAAGTAATTAGGGTAAAAAAAAAAGGAATATCATGTGGAGTTGGCAAAATAAAGGAGGAATTTTCCCTAAATACCAAGTAGAAGAAATTATTCCTGCAATGAAATACAGGAAGCAGCTGCATTTTAAGAAAGGTGGGCAGCAGGGAAGCCTCAAAGGGAACATTCAGAACAGAGTAGTGTGGTGACCAGAACTGTTCGCAATACTCCAGATGGGTCTGTATCGAAGGAGTGACACTTCATAGGAGTGACATAAATACCGTATTAAAGGAGTGACATTTTATTGGAGTGACATAACGATGGAGTGACAAATTATGATTAAAATTTTATTTCAATAATTTGTTATCTTGCTTCAACAGAGAGCAGGAACACAACTGAAAGTACGCTCACCAGAAAAATCGTTGTTGCCTCACCTACCACTTGGATGGTTGGTTGGATGGTTGTCACTCCTTTGAAATTTATATCTGAGGTTTCACTCCTTTGTTATGTCACTCCTATGACATGTCACTCCTTTGAATAGGACACTCCAGATGCCATCTCACTAATACAAAAGGTCTGTAGGTTGTTTGAAAGATGTAATTTGGATTGCATCAACAGACAAAAGATAGCTATATATCCAGAAGAACAATACTGAGTTTCATGGAGTTACATCCAATAGAAAGGCTTCCAGAGACTCTTTTGAAATTATTATTTAATGCAGTCTATTATGGTCCCACTCAGTAACATTCATAAAAAGAGCAATATAAAGTTAACAGTTAGCCTAACCTGGACAGTTCCCAGGGAATACCCATAAAGACAGAACAAGAGCATGCAAACTCCATCACTTACAGGCAGACGTGGTATTAAGTATTCCAATGTGCTGACCCCATTTCAAAATAATCAATGAATATTCATATAGTCAGTTTTAAAAATGTAGAAAAACATTTGTGAACCATCATTCTGTATAAGCACTAATAAACAGTTTATACTTAAAGCCTGATACAATTTCATGAAGCAATTTTCTTCTATCAGACAAGATTTTAAGTGTGCACATTAATGAAATTCTGGCTGAGGTATATTAAAAACAGGCCTTACGTTTTTTCCAGGCTATACTGTATGTGTGTAATGGAAGTGAATCGTGTGTGACAAGAACATGCCCTGGTGTGCTGCACTCATTATTTTCTTACATTGATGTCCTGTTGTATTTATAGCATCCTTCTTGCCAGAACAGAACTTGCAATAATTTTTGGGGAATTCTCTATATAATTCTTGATTGATATTCATTGCACGCAGTTCCCACATAGCCCATTTACTGTCAAATCTTCAATTCATGTTCACAGGGTTTATGCTGTATATAACTCAAGAAATTAAACATTTTCTTGAGAGATCTGTTGCTTAAGACAAGCCTAAGCCAAGGACAGAATATATATAGTATATAGTATAGTATATCTCAACAATACATTTGCCTTTGTCCTTAAAAATAATGTTTTTTTATTTTTTAATCTATTTATTTATGTATTATTCCTGCCAAAATTAGACATTTATGGGTGTATTAATTATCCAAAGAAAAAACAAATACTGATATTCAGATTCATTTGCTGAAAAGTTTGGCTTTACTCCTCCTTTAAAATTCTAATTATATTGCAGAGAGATTACATAGACACATCAGGGCTCAAGGAGTGAAGTTACTACTAAAGTTACTGAAAAAATACCCTGAAAGTTAGTGTAAAAGGTGATATGATTACTAAGGGGGCACTTACCAGACCAAAAATGTAAATACATTTTTTTAACTCCAACCATGCCGGTTCTGCTTGATTATTATCAAAATGCAATGTTTACCCAGAAGATTTGTTTGTTTTTTTTTCTTCCTAATTAACAGGCGATCTTGAAAAATAAATGCCAGGTAAGAAACTGAAATATTCCAAACCTGCATTGAAAAAAAAGGGAGACCCTTTTTGGTGGTATTAAATGAACTGTCCTTGCTCATCTCTTACTCCCCTTTATACATGTTTGGGTCTTATGATATAAAGGGGTTGTTCGCTCACTTTAACGGGATTAAAGGAGACAAAACTGAAGATACTGTACATTTTTTGTTGTTGGAGTTGGTAACTACTCTCCACTCTCTCTTTTCACAAAATGCACATTGGACACAGGAGTGTCTCCAAGTATCTTTGTGTAGACTTTACTATGAGTGAGTTTTTTCCTCTAATGACATTTCATATTATCGCTCATAATACAAATGTATACTGGCCACGTCTGTATTGATCATTTCAAGTTTCCCAGTAACATAGTACTGTGCAAGGCAGGATGTACAAACACACATACCTTTTTCCATAATCCGCCAAACTGGTTTGACAATGAAGTTTAAACCTTTCAAATTATAGCTAGAACTTCTGGACATTAATGGCATGTAATTGTGACTGGATATTTTTCAAAGACCAGCTATTTTGAGAATTTTTGCTGAAATCATTTTTTATCATTTTACTTATATATTTCAACTTCCTAATTTAATCAGTTTGATCAAAATTGAAATGGTTTTGAGTATTTCCATTGAAATCTAAGTTGTAATCAATCACAAACAGATTCCTGTTATTAGCCCATCTCCTTATTAAACTGGGTTTACAAACATCATAGACTCAATACAAGAGAAGCAGTTTTTAACGCTGTGGGAGATAGCCGGCTGTTCATTCCGGCCAATACCCCCAGGCCGCTAGATGGAGCCCTCCCTGTTACATGGGAGTGCCCCAAAGACCAGCAGGGAATCATGGACAATGGAGTTTTTATTCCCGACCCTGCTGGACACCCTGGGGCCCACCAGCGGACGCTACAGGGAGGCTCAAAGACTTATATGTGCCCTATAACCCAGAAGTGCGTCTTAATAACCTCGACAGGGGAAACGACGTACTTCCAGGGTGAAGAAGAAGAGTTTTTATGTGACCCGGGGGTGTTCCAAGTCACATGGACAGAAGGGCGAAACACTTCCGGGTCATGGACTATAAAGGACTGTGGGAAACCCCAGACGAGTGAGCTGAGCTGGGAGGAAGGGTGGCAACGCATCTGAGAGAGGAGGAATTGTGATTGTTTATTGATATTGATTATATGAGTAGTGTGGAGTGGAGGGTGCTTTGTGCACGTAATTATTATAAAAATAAAGAGTCTTGGACTTTTACCTGGTGTTTGGCATGGTACCTGAGGGTTCAAGGGAGCACTAGCGCCCCCTACTGTTACAACGCTTACAGTAATTTTTTTGTCTTATTTTTTAGTTGATAATTTGTCTTTAGTGATGAAAACTACATACTTTGTGCTACGCCATGATGGACTTCATGAATAATAGGAAGTGATGTTATTTCTAGGCTTATTTGTAAATCAAAGTAATTAATGTCATCAAGTTGTTACTGTGTTTTTTGCTTTGTGCTCTCCCCCACTATAACTTATCATCTAATGCATGCTGGAAGAGCAAAAGCTTTAGAATCATAAAAAATCTTGATCTCCGGTTTTCAACGGATCTTGACATTTTAGGCACACCTAATACCAAAAGCATTGATATCTCGATGATGGATGGGTGTGTGTCTGTCTCTGTTTGTGTGTCTGTGTGTTACAGTTTCTTGAAGATGGTCTAGAGCTAAAATGGCTAGATGGAAAAATATCAAACTCGAAACTTAAGTCTGTTATGAGATAACGATGTGCTGATTGATTTTTGAGCCAAATTGTGCAAGAGAAAGAGGCACTCTAGAATAACCCTCAAATACCATAATTCTGCAATTAATTATGAATTCTTCTTGTCAATTGCTATCGTAATGACCTGTGTTACGATCAGAAAGATCAGCATCAGAGCGGTAAATAATTACTGAAATGTAATAAAATAGTTCAGGTAACTTGGTTCCTAGGGCACAAAGCTTGTTGATGCTCATGTCCGAATTTTTTGTCATTATTACAAGTTACAGTTTATTTTAGCAAAATGATTTTTACATGGGCAACATTAGCTTTGAATATGTACTATTTGTACATTATTTATTTATTTATTGTCAAATCTATCATGTCTTGTCTTGTAGGGCTTAATCCATTTAAAGAAAAAACAAGCTGGACCTGTTCTATTCAAATGTTAAGATGAAACTTCATTTGTCCCCAGGGGAAATTTGCCTTTTTACAGAAGCTCTTTAAATAAATAAACACATAAATAGGTAGATAAATAATAAAAATATATATACACACACACTATAGTCTGAAGGGTGGCATGGTGGCGCAGTGGTAACGCTGCTGCCTTGCAGTAAGGAGACCTGGGTTCGCTTCCCGGGTCCTCCCTGCGTGGAGCTTGCATGTTCTCCCTGTGTCTGTGTGGGTTTCCTCCAGGGTCTCTGATTTCCTCCCACAGTCCAAAGACATGCAGGTTAGGTGCATTGGCAATCCAAAATTGTCCCTGGTGTGTGTGCCCTGCGGTGGGTTGGCACCCTGCTTGGGAATTTTTTCCTGCCTTGCTCCCTGTGTTGACTGGGATTGGCTCCAGCAGACCCCCGTGACCCTGTGTTAGGATATAGCAAGTTGGAAAGTGACTGACTGATTATGGTCTGAACACACACCAGAATGACTAAAAAGCAAGAAAATTAGAAAGAAAGAAAAGTTCTGACTTGGCAGTCCTAGTCACAGTGAGGCAGGTGTATTGCTGTTGGTATAAAGGAGCCCCACTGCGTTTCCTGACACACTTTTGTGAATGATCTGTTGGCTGAAAGTCCTCAGTGTTAGTATATCAGAGAGAAGATGTGCAGCATTGTTCATAATGGCACTCAGTTTTGTTTTCATTCTCTCCCACCACTACCTGCAGGCGTCCAGACTGTGTCCTACAACTAAGCTTTCCCTTTTAATTAGCTTGCTAATTTGGTGGGCCTCCCTAGAAGTGATGTTACTAGCCCCTCACACCACTACATAGAAAATCACACTGGCTATCACAGAGTGATGATGTAAAGGTGGTTACTTCCCACACTAAAAGAATGCAGTCTTATAATAAAAAAGAGCCTGTCTCTTCATATATAGTTCCTCTGTGTTCGAGACACGTCCAACGTGTCATTAATGTGGACCCCAAGTACTTGAAGAAATGCACCACCTCTCCTCCCTGGATAGTGACTGGACATAGAGGACCTTTGGTCAGGTGAAAGTCAATAACTAGTTCCTTGATTTCGCTGATATTAAGATACGGACATCCCTTTGAACCAAGAAATAAAGTTCTGCACCTGATTCCTATACTCTGTTACATCCCCTTTATCAGTACACCCCATAACTGCAGAATCATCAAAGAACTTCGGCAAGAGACATGATCAGGTCTTATATTTGAAGTCTGTGGTTTACAGAGTAAAGAGAAAAGGAAGCAAGACTGTTCCTTGTGGTGCTCTAGTGTTGCTCACATCCCTATCAGAAACACAATCCTTGAGTCTCACAAACTGTGGTCTGCCTCACAGTTAGTCCATTATCCAGGACAACATAGCTTCATCCACCTGCATATCCCCATGTTTACCACTTAAGAGGGATGACTAGATGGTATTGACTATGCTGAAGAAATCAAAAAACATATTCCTCACAGTGCTGTCCAGGTGAGAATAAGCCTTGTGGAGCAGATAGATAATTGCAACCTCCACTCCATTCTTTGCCCGATAGACAAACTGCAGTGGGTCCAGGTGGTCGACCACAAGAGGACTAAAATAGTCTCAAAGGTCTTCATTTTGTTATTATTATTAGAAGTATTTTTATTGTAAATGTATCTCCAAAATCTAAAGATTTCTTGAATTCCATGGGCCAGCAAGTGCCACTTGCATATTTTACCAATGCCAATGACCTTCCTGCTTGTACAGTAATGGGATAATAATGGTATCAGCCTGGTCCTTACTGGTACCCAGGTTGGACATGAAGTGTTAAATGATTTGACATGATGTTGTATTGTGTTATCAGATAACCTGAGATGTGCGCCTAACACAAAAAGGTAACGATATAACCTCTTAGGTTTTTTCTTAATGAAGGATCGGAAGAAATGTCAAAACCAGCTATGTAACCTTTACCTATAACCACTTACCTGTCTTACTGTTCTCCTTATACCCTGCATATTCAACCATATGGACCTCTAATGGCAAGCTGCACCCTAACTAATTTCAGTTCTCTATTTCGACACAGTTTACTTCACAAAGTGTCCTTTTTGTCCTCAAACAGCTGTTGCTAGCCAAGGAATGGTTAATCCAGCACCTGGCAACACTAATAATCAATAATCAGACAGAGACATTGAGTTTAGCCTTTTCACTTCAAAATTATATTTATTTGCATAATAACCATAGCAGCAAATTCAAGCAATACAAAGAATTATACAACGTGGGTGGGTTCATGGGGTCATCGTTCAGTCCCAGCTGATATGTCCTAGATGGCATTTCCTTAGTTACAGATGATATATGCTTAATCAAAATGTGAAAAGAAAGATTTCTTGCCAGACACTGAGCACCTTGAAAAATGCCTAGCAACTAGACAGATATCAAACTCCATTTGAATGTCCTTAGCTCCTCTCAAAGTGTCTGAAAGGCAGCAACCAAATACTCAGTTTTTGCAGCAAAGTATCAACTGAACTAGAACTAAACTGAAAGCTGAACCAAAAATGGAACTCTTGCTGGAAAAGGTTCTATTAAAAGGCAGCCACTCTCTCCCAAATTCTTGTCCAAATTTAGTGTATACAACTGGCTTACGGAGTGCTAGCAAAGTAGCTAACATTTCTACAAGTTCCCAAAACACAGGAATGTTTTGCACAAGCTAAAGTTTGATTCCAGTTAGAATCAAAAACTGCACTAAGCTGGGAATACAAAGCAAAGCAATACAAAGCATTCTAAGGTCCTGCATTGCCTTTCAGCTTTTCCAGAATACACTTTGCTCCTGTCTTGCATGACATGGCTTTCAGGCTTCAGTAGTTTACCTGAAATCTGTCACGTTAAACACGTTCCTGTTAAAGGAACCCACATACACACGGTTAACCTCCATAGCGTTATGTTTACCCCCTCAGAAAAGCAGACCTAAAACATTGAGTTTTATTTTTTATATATATTTTTTTTTTTCAAAAAAGAAAAAAGTTTATGTGTAACAGAAATATGTAAATAAAAAAGTGATATATTTTGAAACCATCGCAAATGCATAGTCCAATATCTCAGTTGGGACAGTAGAAACATGTTTCTTTGAGCACTTTTCTGATAATATTTTTTCTGTTGCTTGTACACAGAAGGGTAGAATATCTGATCTGCAGCAGAATACTGTCCAGAGAATTATTTGGGCTTGACACTGTAAAGTGCATGATTACACGTCACTCCGATTCTGACTCGGGTTTAGTCATATTTACATAGAATTCTGAGCCTGAGCCATGCTTGGGGTTAAGTGCTATTCTATGTTTTCACCCAGTGATATCAACATTGTTTTTCTAACATATCCTTAGTCTCTAAAAATGGATAGAATGACTTTGATCGAGTGAAGCTGTATAAATTCTTATGGATCCATTTTAATTCTTGACATTGCACATGGATACATTGGATGCCTTCCTATTAGAGTGCAAGTTCTGGAAAAGATAATTTCTTATACAAATAGATTGTCTACAAAGCATTTTAAAGTCTGTGCACATTGAACAGGTTTACAATTTTTAAATAAATACTATAATAGCTTATTCCAGCAGCTTTAGGCATAAGGCAGGAGGGGGAGCAGTGCTAACCACTGCACCGACCAGTTTAGAAAAAATTATTTACATTTTTTATAGTTTTATAATAAATATTTGAGACAATTCCAGTCATTTTTGCAGCTGAATGCATGTTAGTGGTCTAACAGAAAGATAGGTTTAATTCTTCAGGGAAAGATTAATATAATACCAATAATAACACAATAATTCAGCTAAAGCTTTTTCTTCTACTTAAGGGTATTGAAGGTTTTTTGCACATTTCAATGTTTGTCCTGCTGCTGTCATCAAAACTACTCAGTCCATTTCAGTGCTATGAAAGGTCAAACCATGAAATTGCGGTTGACGTGCTTCACAGATGATGTAGTGCATTTTGAAGCCGCTGCAATCCCGGCTTAATATGACAAGTTGACTTTATATTTATGTCTGTGCACTTTTATCTCTTTCAGTCTTTGATCTTCATGTATACTGTATTTGTTTTTTGCTCATTAGGGTTGAGGATTTTGCTTGAAGTTACCTTTATGTGCACTTTTGAATAATTGAATGATGCCGTCAGTTAAAAATGAGAACAGTCCAGTATTACAATATTATCACTCACTGCTCCACTAAATTGACATTCTAAGGAGAATTAATCAAACTGATGGCAGCATGTATTATTAAATAAACCCTTAAGGAAGTTAATTGGAGCTCACGAATAAAATTAACAAAAGTACTTTGTCTTCAAAAGTATGACAACTTTCAATAAGCAGGATCCACATTTCATTCTCTCTGGTTAGTGCAGTATGTTTTTTGAGGCAAGAATCATGAAAACGCACATTATAAACTGTGTTTTTTTTTAGTAACCAAGTAAAAGATGTATCATTTAAATTATACATTCATAGATTTTTTACTGAACAGATTGCTGCTTTTTTAAACTTGTACTCATAAATTAAAAATTAAAACAGTAGTACAAATATGCAGAACCGTTAGATACAGGACAACAGAACTTGGGCAGCACTGTAGCACCACGGCCACTTCTGCCTGTCATGGTTTTTTATGTGGCTCAGCTGTTTATTTCTGTTTATTTAATTCTTTTGTTGTTTTTAAAATAGTATTCATTTTGGTTTGTTTTGGTTTTGTTTTGGTATATGCTTTAATTAATATTATTTTGTTTATTATTTTGAGTTTATGAATGTTTTTTAGTGCCTTGTCCTTTCTCTCATGTCTTGTATGTTAAACCTAGAGGGGTGGCATTTATTTTGTTTACCTGTGTAGTGGATTGCAGTTTCTGTGATTTGTAGATTTCATAGTTTTGACCTCCACTCTTTATCAAGGTAATCTCATTCAAGTTGCAGTTTCTGATTTTGTGATTCATATTTTTTCATTTTGTAGGTCTGCCATTTTGCAATTTTGGCTCTAAATTTGCCCCTTCTTTCTTCTATTGTCAGTCCTTTTGAATCTTATGAAAAAATATTAAAATATCAAAGAAGGTTAGTTCTCTCCTTTGACCAGAGGTTTTTGACAGTTTTCATCTCTAATTTATTTGGACATTAATCATTTCATTATTTATAAGTCAGAGACACATTTGGGGCCTGTGTAGGCCAATAGCCTGCCTTTTGAGTTTGGGGCCTGAAATCTTTGGTTAGCCCTTTTGTGGGACTCCAGACCAAGGTGAACTGCTTGTCTGGATTGTAGTATTTTGCAGCCCACCCCCTTTCTTAGTGCTTTTGTGGCGTAGGATCACAACGCTGCTACCTTGCAGTGTAAAGAATATGAGTTCACCAACCAACCTAGCTCTTCTCTATACAGAATATGAATATTCTCCCTGTGTTCAAATAGGCTTTCTCAAGGTATTTTTTGTTTTGTTTTGTGTTTTTTTTTTGTTTTTTTACTTCCCAACAGGTAATAGTAGAACCACTACCTCTAACTTAGGGCTGTATGAGACTTCTTGTGATTGTGCGGGAAAGCACCCCATGCATCTGACCCAGAGTCAGATGCTGCTGGGAATTCCAGTTTATAAAAAGAATTAAATAAGTAAAGATCAAATAAAAACAATATATAGAAAAATGCCTTTGACATTACATAAAGGAAGCATCTCTCTTATAAAATATTCTATAGCAGGGGTTCTCAACCTTTTGTCTTAGCGTATCACCCACAAGACTTGTCAGTGTTCCACTATTTTATTCTGGTCTTAAATTGTTAAGTACTAAACTGTTATTAGGTAAAACCAAAGGTGATTTTTCTTTATTGGCCCAAAATATTGTATTAGGGGGCTTTTACAAGGTATTACGGACAACTTTTTTGGGCATATGTATCTGTCTTTTGATGTTTTTTTATCTACACCAGTTTTTCTTTATGAATAATTGTTAATGTATGAAAAATAAAAGACTAAAATTTCTATAGTTTTAATGTACAAAAATAAACAATTGAGAGATTGAATTTCAAGTGTAACAGAGAGGGGGTAACAAGTTGTAGAATTTCAGTTGGTCCTTTGTTGCAAAAATGGAGTGTTTGCGCTTTGGGGAATTCAGCATGAATTCTATTTTTATCATTTTTGATTAGTGAAAAATCAGATTAAGATACTGAGTATTTGAATTTTTATACACATCTTTGTTTAATTGCCCACTTCTGCTTTCTGATGTTTCTAGTGTCCTTACTATTTTCATTTATTTTCAGATTTTACATAACATCTCACTTATACATTTTACCTTTCTTTGGTGACAGCTGTAAAAGTTAATTGTAATACTATATTAGATTTAAAATCTTTATATTCTCCACATCAGTGCACTTCTAAAAAGATGCATTGAAAGGATTATTATTATAGCCCAATTATGTAGCCGAATGCCGGTAACGTTAAGTAGTTAATTTCGGAATAAATTACATTGAGTAATGTTTTAACAAGGCATGGTGACAACAGAACTGTAAAAAGACCTTTCTTTAGTTGTCGTCACTTACGTATCTCAAGTGGATATGTTTAGCTAGTCCATTTGCTGCTGCTCACCATTAATTAAATGTATCAGCTACTTACTGAAACAAAAGTTTGAAAGTCTACAATATCTCTTTTGTCCCTTTCATCTGTGCACATTGCAGTAGATGTAGTTAAAGTCCTAAATTAGAACAGCCTAATGCTAATGAATAGTATTTCAAGTCCGTCATTCATCAAGAGCGGATGTTCAACTAATGTGGCTAAAGGAAATTGACTACAAGAAAGCTGAAGATCAAATATGCCTTTAATCTTACAAGGGTGCTGTGGGCCTTTTCAAGAGAGCTCTCCTTAGCTGACAAATGTTAATTTCTTGAGATCTGTGGAATCATAGATGCAATACACTATTCAGAGTATCAGGCCTTATATACACTGAGTGCTCTAATCAATCATATTGTATATTATATAGTACACTTCTGAGAGAAAACAGATGATAGTCATTGAACTGATGAGCAAGGATGTTTGGAATTTTGCCTGTCATGACAATAAAAGTGAAGTGTAGCTGTAAGCTATCGCAGAAATGAGTCAAAAGTGATACCTTTAGAATTATGTTTTTCTGTATTAATATCAATTGAAATAAATTTTGATTTTGATGTGTTTTGATGGAGATACAGTATAGTCAGTCCAATGTCCAAATGGAGAATACCCCACCCTTTTTTTTCTTAGTTGGCCATGCAGCACATCAATGGAATGCCTCTGGGTAAACATAAATTCATAATTTAGCCTGAAAAATTAAGAAATAGAAGTTTCACAAAAGAGGAAAGATCACTCAGTCCATCAAGTTCGTTTGGTTAGCTAATTTGATAAACTTTTAAGGTTTCTGCAGCAACTACAGTACATGACTTGGTAGTTTGTTCTGGATTCTCACGACCCCTTTTGTAAGTAAGTACTGTACTTCCTTTCTTCAGTCTTATGTTTGCTAGTCTTTAATTTCCATGGATATCACGTACAGTGTGTAAAAGAACCACACAAGAAAGTATGAAGGTTTGGGGTTTCCATCCCCGTATACTGTAACACAGTTCTCCAAAGTAACAGTCAGTTTGCACATTCAACAACAGACATGAATCAAATGACAGTCGGACAATGTATGGGGTGGGAATGGAAGTGGACATGGAATGCTGGGAAGGAGCCACAGTGGTAGATGGATGGTAGTGACGTCATCAGATGGGGACCGGGGGAAACAAAGGGTACCCGGAAATGTGTTGTGGTTTAGCGAGTCCAGGGGTATTCATGGCGGTGCTGCTTCATTATTCCTGAGGGAACAAAGAAAGAGAGATTACTACCCAACCATCAGCATCAAGTGACTCCGTGAGAACCCTAAATACAAAGAGGACTATTTCATTTATGTTAGGTAGAATGCCCAGAGGGGACTGGGCGGTCTCGTGGCTTGGAACCCCTACAGATTTTATTTTTTTCTCCAGCTTTCTGAAGTTTTTTTTTTGTTTTTTCTGTCCACCCTGGCCATCGGACCTTACTCCTTTTCTATGTTAACTAATGTTGCCTTATTTTAATTTCTTATTTTGTCTTTTATTTTTCTTTTCTTCATTATGTAAAGCGCTTTGAGCTACTTTTTGTATGAAAATGTGCTATATAAATAAATGTTGTTGTTGTTGTTGTACCCTGTCGCTGTCCCCTGGCACAAGGTTTTGCGGTATGCGTCGGGTCCTTAAGCTGCTCCCCATGCGCACGTACGTGACAAGTGGATTCAGAAAGACTTCAGACCCCTTTACTTTCTGCACACTTTATCGTGTTGAATAAATCTGCCATTTTTGTCCATCTGTCCACACTCAGTAACCCATAATAGCAAAGTGAAAGCATGTTTTAAGAAAGGTTTGCAAGTTTATTAAAAATCAATAACTGAAATCTCTCATTCATATAAGTATTCAGACCTTTATTTCAGTACTGCTTTATGGAAACCTCGTTTGAAGTAATTAGAGCATTGAGTCTCATAGGTAATTCTCTACAAGCTGTACAGACCTGATTTGGGCAGTTTATCCCAGTCTTCCTGGTAGGTGGTCCCAAGCTCCATTAAATTGGGAAACTTCTGTAAATGGCCATCTTCAGGTCTCTCCACAGTTGATCTATGTGGTTTAAGACTGGGCTTCAGCAAAACTACTCAAGGACAGTCAGAGATCTGTCCTTTAGCCACTCCAGTGTTGCCTTTGTTGCATGCTTCAGGTCATTTTCGTGCTAAAAGGAGAAAAGTCACCTTGGTCTGAGCAGGTTTTCTTCAAGGACCACTCTGTATTTGGTTGCATTCATCCTTTTCTCAGTTCTGATAAGTCTCCCTGTCCCTTTCTGTAAGTAGCACCCCATTGTCTGATGCTGCCACCATCATGCTTCACCAAAGTGTTGGTATTAAGTAGGTGATGGTCCTCGTCAGACATAGTGCTTGGAGGTTTCCTGAAACAGATATATTTTTGTCACATCATCCCAGAGTCCTTTAAATATTTTTTGTGAACTCCAAGCAGGCAGTCATAAGCTTTTTATTTAAGAATGGCTTAAGTTTAGTCTCTCTGCCATAAACACGTGATTGATGGAGTGCTGCTGAGATGGTCATCACTCTGACATGTTCTCCATCAGTTCTGGCAGGTTCTTCATCATTCTGACAGTCGTCATTAGCAGAGGACTCCTGACCCTTCTTGCATGCTTACTCAGTTTGGCCAGATGGTCAACTCTAGGAAGAGTCCAGACTTTTACCATTTCACAATATTTGAGGAAACTGTTCTCCTGGATATGCATAAAGCCTCGGAAATGTTTTTTTTACCCTTGATCAGATCTATGCCTCACTACAATTTGACCATGGAGGTCTACAGAGAGTTCCTTGGACTTCATTGCTTGGTTTTTCTCCTGACATACAGTGTGAATTATAGAACCTTATGTACACAGGTGTGAGCCTTTCTAAACTGTCCAGTCAATTCAGTTTGTCGCAGGTAAACTCCAATCAAGTTTTAGACTCATCTCATTGATAATCAAAGCAAGCAGGATTGGAGTGCCACAACAAAGTGTCTGAATACTTCTTTGAATGGCAGTTTTCAGTTTTAGATTCTTAATAAATATTCCAAATTTTATAAAAAAAAATCTGGTGCAATGAGAAGTCAAGCAAAATGAGACCTTTTATTAGGTAACTAAAAAGATTACAATATGCGAGCTTTTGAGGAAGCTCAGGCCCTTTCATCAGGAAAGATGTAATTATTATCATTACATTACTTTGTGTCTGAAGAAGGTGCCTGAGTTGCCTCGAAAGCTTGCATATTGTAATCTTTTTAGTTAGCTAATAAAAGGTCTCATTTTGCTTGACTTCTCATTGCATCCATAATGGCTAACACTGTGCAACACCCTACTAACTACTAAAAAATCTGTTTTTACTTTGTTATTATGGGTTATTGAGTATAGGTTGTTGGGCACAACAAGTGAAAGGTTCTAAATACTTTCTGAATCCGCTAAAGTTATGTGAGAGAATGCAATGTATCAATTTTGTCAATACTTCTGAGAATTTTGAAGACCCAGATTAGGTTCCCATGTGATCTTATCTGGTTAAGATTAAAAAGGTTTACCTGCATACGGCTCTCAGAGCAGGGCATGCCATTTAGTCCTAGAATGATCTTGTTTTTTTTTTCTTTTGCATATTGTTTAGTGCTGATACGTCTTTATATTAGCATGGCATTCAGAACTGCTCACAGCTTTCCAGATGAGGTCTCACAAGTGCATTATACAATCTGAGAATAGCATCCCTAGATTTATATTCAACAGTTTTTTAGAAAAAAAAAATCTTTTTTTAAACTGCTTCCTTATGTAGCACAGATTCTAACAATCCTTTGTAAATGTGTAGTTGTTTCTGGGGTATGGGACTCAGTGACGCAACCTAGATCATAATAAACATCCATACATTTAAGCGATAAATGTCACTTTGTAGTGTCCTTAATGCCTCATCCTTTTAAAACATCCTGGTCTGGCCTCTCACTTGAAAGGCGTCTGGTTGAATATATATTATATTAAAGCTTAATGAGATTTTCCCATTAAAACTCTGCTAGGCTTCTTCTAATTACGTAACATATTAGAATCAAGAATTCATCACCAGCCTCTTGCCAGATGACATACATTTTTCCATTGTGTTTAAAGGATTTGTTACTAATAATCACACACAATAATATTAAAAAACAAAATAATGCCTCTCTTTCAAACACTCTATTTATTTTCAACAATGAGCTTTCCAATTTCATTTCACAGTACCACATTCTCTAATTTGAAGTGATTGAAACCTTGTTGCAAAGGGCCAGAATAAACAAATGAAAAATAACTCGTTACAGTTTCACTTGTGTGAATAGCAAAGAAAATGAAAAAATTTACTCCAAGGTATTTTTGTGAGATATGTTATTATTCATTTCTTGAATTCATAAAGGTTCATTGTAAACAACATGTATTGTTTCATTAATGAAAGATGGAGATATTACATATAGCAAAGGCTCCCTGAAATTCCCCACCCACTGCTGGAAGATGACTTTTTTGTTCCCATACTCCAACTTGACATTGCTGTACTGGATTGGCTCAGGTGGCACAACATTCCTGAATGTCCTTTAGCTTCCATATTTTTTTGATTTCAGCTTTGTTTCACTCTGCAGCTGAAGGCACGTCATTGTGGCTCAGTTTGCTGAACATGGGATTATATGTTGCGGTCACCGGAGAGGAGAGGAACTGACTCTGCTTCTCAGCACAGTTCAGCACACCAGCATTTTTCAGATTTAGCTGTTTCTTTACAGCTAAATTACAAGTTGCTTTTTTCCAATAGTGAGCACACTTTTTGTAATGCATGTTAAAAAAGTACCCCCATGCGCAGTAAGGAGCCCATGGATGGTGATCACGTTGAGATAGCGTACGATTCATGAAAATTTGCATCTAAGTGTGAAGTTGCTGAAGAAATAGGCATTAGTAAAAGTTTGTGTCACACAATTTTGACTGAAAAATTGCAGATGCTTAGTGCTGCTGCAAAATTTGTGTTGACAAATGAGCAAAATGCTGATGAAAACTTTCTGAAACATTTCATAACATGTGATGCAATGTGAGTGTATGTCCCCTGCGAACTCTTTTTGTTCCTCAAGTTGAAATACACTTTGAATGATTTCAAACATTGGGAGCGGTGTATAAACAGAGGAGGGGAATACTTTGAAGGAGACACATCTGTTTAAGTTGTAAGCATGCTAATCAATGTTTTTTTTAATATAAATTAACATTTAAACATTTTTGGACAGATCTCTTATTCCATCTCTCTTTGAAATTAGGACTGCATCAGGGATCTCTCATTGTGTGGCCCAGCGCATTCCAGTCTGTCACCTCAGCCATTACCCTTAAGATCGGAATCACCACCTCAATCAGTCTCTGCAGCGCGCCATTACACCTTGGCCTTAAACAGATCTTGCTATGCTCCAGATCATTTGGTGTGTGTGTAGTTCCAGCGGCCTCACCTCACTCTTGTCTGCTTTCTTGAATCAGTCGACAGATAAAAACTAACTGAGCCACTCCCCAGAATCTCAGAATTAGCCATTGGTCCTGCTCCATGTGCAAAGCTCTCAACAGAGCCAATGCTCCCTGCCCTTTCCTTCCTGCATACATTATACTCACCAAGTCTAACCTATAATGAGCGACCGAGTGTTCTGTTTTCATTGGCTCCCCTAGCACTCTCTAGTACTGTCTCTCTAGCACTAACCCTCTTTTTTCCCTGTTTACTTCTAACTGCTGCTTGTTAATTACCACGGCGCTTATCCACTAATCAACACAATCCAGCTGTCACACATGTTCACCTACACTCCATAATGAAACAGGGTTAAATCATTGCGCAGACCCAAGAATCCATTAAAGGCATTAAATAAATTAATCCTTTAACTCTTTGAGGGCTGAATATTTTTTCCAAAAAACTCAGTTTTCTGAAACACACACAAAGCGGTGGCTTCACACATATATCAAAGTCTGTTGCTATGTGCTGTGGCTGCTGTTGGTGCATGTTCAGCATCTCTGGTGGCAGTGGCTGTGCTGGGACACCTCGATGGTCAGCAGGAATACACGGTGGGCCGGCTGCCTGCCGGTCTTCGCACAGTAGGTTGGCGGTGGTGGCGGTCGCAGTGTGATGCAATATGGTTTGTACCTCTTGTCATCATAAGTGGTGGTCCTCCCAGGTGAACACTGCTGTAGGCGCATCAGCTACACGAAAGTGTTCAGCACCACAATCAGCTGGCGACCAATCAGATGATGCCGGTACCTCACTTTCGTTTTCAATATCCATCTCCAGATCACTTGCATCAAACTCGGGGTCCGACAAGTAAGAGTCCTATTTAACAAAATGACATGGGAGTATTTTGTGTTGTACATTCACTTTGGTCTCTCGCCAGATGTTGATGCCATTTTAGAGGTTGTTGGCTCTTCGCTATTCACGCACATGTAGGGAATCGAGCTTAAATCAACAAAGCTATTGTGGCGGTCGGCTGGGGGTTGTGCCCAGCCGGGATGCCTGGAAGGACTGGGAGAGGGAGTATGCCTCCCCCGGGCTACGAGAGAGTTGGTATGGGGGCCACAGGAATTGAGCATGGAAGTTCAAGCCTATTGGGGCCCGTGGTCATAGAGCCCTGGACGTCAGCACTTCTGCCACACCCGGAGGAGTGTTTCCGGATACTTATGTGGCACTTCCGCCACACCAGGAAGTTTGTCAGAGGGCACCTGGAACACATCCGGGTGGACATAAAAGAGGCCGCCTTCATTCAGTCATTGGCCGAAGTCGGGAGGAGGAAAACAAAGCTCTGGAAGGTGGAATAAGAGGCAGTGACGGAAGGAAGGTCCATTGAAAGACTTAGGGGTGTTTGGTGCGAGGACAGTGTGTGCTGTGCAGGACAATTTATGTAATTAAACGTGTGTTTTGAAACAAGCTGTGTCTGCCTGTTTGTGTCCGAGGCTACCTACCACACTATGTAACTTTCCTTTTAGCAAAGAGAGTTGAACTAAAATGTAAGGGCGAGTTTTGTCGCAGTTTACAGCTCATTACTGTCCTCTACCCCTGAATTTTGAGAAAAGTCGACATCAGCCCTGAAAGAGTTAAAACACCCCCAGATTTATCTTATCACGAGGCCCTACTATGTCAGAGGCTAACTTTAAAGACTGTCGTAGAGTGATAACGGAACACAGAAAATATCAAACAGACCCTGCCAAAATAGTAGAGGCTTCACACAACCCTCTACTGAGTAAGCAGATTAAAAAAAATAAGGGATATATAGATTCAAAGGATCTTTTATCTTTCCAATTTCCACTTGTTATTGCTCATTGCACAGTTATCTGCTGCTGTCTTAAAATGACAGAGAGTCATGAATCAAATTCCCTGCATTACAAATACGCTTGTTTTAGGGTTAGGTGCAGGTGCAGGTGCAGGTACAGGAGCATGGGAGAGGCAATGGAAATATTTTCTGCAATAGATGAGCAATTCATCCCTTTTAGATATTTTAGGTATTTTAGGCATTAGGTATCATTGCTGCCTCACCATTCCAGGAGACTGGAACCAAATCACTGTCTATGTATTGTTTGCTCATTCTTCCCATCTCTGCTGGAGTTTTCTTTGAGTACTTCAGTTTCCTTGAACATTTAATAGATGTGTAAACTATATTAATGTTCAAATTGTGGTGAATCAGACTGTATGGTATGTAGAAGAGATGTGCCAATCCAGGTTTTGTCCCTGCGTTGTGCCTAATGCTGCTGGCATAGACTATAGCTCTATGTGACCTTGTACCGGAATAATACAAATCAATAAATAAATGAAAGTCTGAAGGCACATTTCTGAAATATTATTAAGGCTGTTAATTAGTTAATTAGACAAACAACAGCAAGTGTCAGAGTAAATAAATATGACAGAGCAAAGACTGAGGAGGAGGAGGAGGAGGAGGAAGAAGACTGGAGAAACAGTTAACTGCACTTAAGTAGGTGATTTTTAATTTATAAGCTTTTGTTTACATACTGTATGTTGTTAAGAGTTGAATTAAAGGCTATATTTTCAATCACATCCACTTGGTGTCTACTGAAACATCAAAATTCTTCATATTATGTAAATTACCAGACAATAGCGTCAGTATGCATGGAACATTCATTTTACAAATGTAAGCAGTCTGGTAATGCAAACAGAATGTTATGAAAAAGGGCAAGGACAGACCAAGAAGTGGTTAAGGTTGTTAGAACAAGAGAATTAAATATTGATGCTACATATAAAGGTTGAATTTGCTAACTTCTTCAAAGGTGGTTTTCACTTTCAATTTGTAGCAGTAAATGATGTACTATATATACATTGTAAGTGCATACAGTGCATCAAATTATTAATTTGGAGAACCAGTTGATTATGCTTCTGGTGGCTGGTTCATTACCATTTCAATTATTTTATGTTGTATAATTACTATATTAAAACATTGACTATTTTATTTGTTCTGCAGTTAAAAAAAGATGTGTTCTTACGTGGGTATTTTTAAGTTCAACACTTACTGTATTTTCTCTATGGTGTGTTCTGCCATGCATCTACTGTAAGAAGAAGTTTCTATCAGCATTGCCTCCACTTTATAACAGGCATCCTTAAATATCAATGAAAGAGTTTTCCACTGTTTAACAATTTATGAGTGCTCTCTTATTCTTAAGTTAATGTAATAATAATAATAATAATATATTTTATTTATATAGCACCTTTCCCGTGTATGTTTTGAGGTTTTGTGTCTCTAGCAGATCATATGCATCATTGGAAAATGTATTCTCCTGAAATCCGTCATCCAACAATGAAAGACCCTGAGAAAAACGTTTACATAAAAAGAAATTGCTGATTCTCAAATGAATTCCGAATTTTTGTCTTGTAGTTAGTTCACTTTCATTAAGTCAAAGAAATATACTGTACTAGTGGTGTAAAATAAAGTTGCTTTTTAGCTGTCCCTAAATAGTTGTAGCAAGCTAGTTTATGCTCTGATCTCTAACACATCTCCCAAAATGCTTTGTTATTTGGATTAATAGCTTACTACTGTCACAGTCCACTTTCTGTTTTAGTGGACATGTGTTGTTGCTTACGGATATCCACTTTTCTTTGGTGTTCATTGAGCTGTTAGTCATGAGATAAAAAAATTGACCTCAATACTTATGACGTTCCCCATTCTGGAATATGATATATTGATAATATCACCTGACACTCAAACAGTTTCTGCCTCCAAGCCATTTTACTGTTAAATCTCATACAATCATCTGCTTGACCTGTGACCAAGGCTTTATTATGTAAGCACATGCAGTAGTGTTTCAGTTTTAGTAGCTTATTGTTACTTTTATTGTTACTTACTTCTCATATGTGTTGTGTGTTTTTGTATATATTTGTTTGTATGTTTTTTGTAATTTGGTTTGGTTACAAATATATTTAATTCATTATCATTGCTCTTTTTATTAATTTAAAGCTACCTTCTCATTGTTCCTCATGTTAGATTGTTGCTGAATGTTTCTGCTCCAGTGGGGCAAGTAGAAAAATATTTTTCATTTTGCTGTAGGGTATAATGACAAAAATCAGACTCATACATGAACTTTATGGAAAAAGTCCTTATGTTAACACAGCTAGTATCACAAAGGTCAATTGAACATGTACATGATTTGTTAGCTAGATTTTTGTGCAATATTTGATATGTTGTAAATACAGTTCTGTTGGGTGCATTTCATTTTTATTATGTGGTGACAGGCTGTTGTTCCTGGAACAGGACTTTAGTTTTGTTTCCAGGTTAGTCATTCACTCAGAGCTGATCAGGTTTAAAGGTAGCCTCTGACATTACAGGGCAGAAGCTCACTGTCATGCATGCAAAATCCCCTGTTAAGAAAGAAAAAGACCCTTTCTTTGTCATTCACAAAAGCATACATTAAATCCAGTCCCCATGCCATTAAATTGTTAACACTAATATAATCATCATCTTGACCTGTGACCAAGACTCCATTATGCAAGTCCCCACATTACAAACCAGATTTAACTGTAATATCTACCTGTTACTTTTTCTTTCTCATATGTGTTGTTTATTTTTGTCAGTTATTTAAACTCATGCAGTAAAAAACGTAGAGTAGCCTATAAGTCTGATATGCATATTTTTGGGATAAAAGACAAAACTGGTATACTCTGAGAAAATCCATGTGAGAAGCATAGAAACACCATTTAGACAATGGCTGGGCAAGGAATCAAGCCTAGGCTACCAGAGCTATGAGGCAGCATTACTGTACTGTCATTACTATTGTTATTATCACTGTTATTATTATTAAATCCATCTATTCATCTTCTGATCTAATTATACAGTTGCACAGTTTACAGCTAAAGTCACTTCAATACACATGTACTTTGTGAGCATGCCTGTGTCGATCAAACAGAGGAAGTTCTGCAGTCTACTTGTGACTTTACGCTGTAGGAAGATAAGTAAACGAATCAAGGTAAATACCATTCGATCTGGCTTTTATATAAGTAACATATAAACGTTTTTTTATATAAAGACCATCACAAAACATAATCAACGCAGCTGCTTTGTTCTTATGCGTGTCAGGACGTTTCTTGCGGGGAGGGCTTCTATTCTCTTTCTCCAATGTAGAACCTTCGTCTTCATCTGAGTTCACCTCTGCTATTGCACGTCTTTATTTGAAAACAGCAGTGTCAAATCAGAGTGAGCGTGAACGTGACTGAGAGAATAAAAATGAATAAAAAAAACGCTAATCTTTACAAGTACCATAAATTTACACCAGCTGTTACAGATTCAAATCAAATGTATGTTTTATTCAATAATAGTAAAAATAAGAGCAGCTCACTACTCAAAATGGAGGCATCCAGGATCGAACCACGAACGTCTTGATTACAAGTCAGAAGTTCTTAATGCTGCACCACCAAAGTGGTAGATTTAAGGGTGTGTCAATGTCGCACCCAAAAGCAAATTATTTTTCTGCAGTTATATTCTTGAATAAAAGTACACTTGTTTTGCTATACTTGAACCTTTTGTGAAAGTGTTTATTTGATATTTGGACTTCAGGTTTCACACATTATACACTTCATGTCTACATTTTGTCATTTACTACTCAAACATGAAAGCGTTTCTGTTTTAACAATGTGTTTATATAGATTGTTGTAGACACGGAATACACATGAAGTGCATGGATTCCAAATAACAATATACTGTATTATTTACCCTATACAACTCCAGGCAAGTCACATGCAGGTAAACAGACTTGAGCTGAGAGAACTTTCTGTGTTGATGGGGGGATGGGACAGCAGTCTGCTTGCTGCTTGTGCTGATCGACACATTTACAAGACAAAAGATGCTGACAGAGAGGTGCAAACGGATTTAAAGTGGGCTGGGATTACGAGTTTTTCACAGGCTTTGGTAATTCTAGTGTTAATGATGAATTGGTAGAAATATTAGTAACTAACATGTATCAAATGGTGGACTACTTATAAAGTAGCGCCGATATTTCTCAAATTACAGTATACATTTACAGGTGGTGAAAGCTGGAACTCATCTTCTCTGAAGTATGAATCAGCCTTTAAACACCATTTTCCCCTGAGAGCAGAGAGTTGCTTGCTAACCATCTCCTTCCATTGTCAACATTTGTACAAGAAAATTTTACTCTTCCCACAAGGCTTTCAGTTTTTTTCATGAGAGCAGAAGCTATCCAACTAAAAATGAAAGTAGCCCCAGAAGTAATGCACCATTGTGAGATTGAAATTTGCAAAAAAACATGTTGTTTAACAACATATGAAGTTTTGAAAATATTTGACTGTCAGATTTTTGAATACATGGGAATCATATTCAACTAGTGAAATTTATTTTGACATCCCTGGTTATTAGCTTTGTATATTCTTTGATTTAGTTTGCTTCTCTCATCCAATCCACCCAATTCCTGTGTATTTGTGGTTGCTTCTCTTGAAGTATAAAAACCAATGCCAACATTTTATTAATAATAACTTTTCAAACATTCAACATATTACAACAGCCAGACTATTGAGTGATCTGTTCTTGGATAGGATGATCTTTTAAGCAAGACATTCTTGGGCTTTTTTAAAAAAGGAAAAACACCTCAAAGAGCATGAATTACACCAAAGGAGGTGATGATGAATCTAAGGAAACCCCTTAGCATCAAGCTGTGAGCTTTAAAAATCAGCATAAAAATATATTCTTTTTCATGTCTATGCTATGTGATGTTTTCCTTGCCCTGTGCCAGCTAGAATACCCCTAGTTGAATTCTTTTTCTCTTTTGTGCTTTAACATTTCAGCTCTAAATTACACTAAATTACATTGCTTTGCCCAAATTAGAAATAAAAGACATAACAAAACATTTATCAAGTTATATGTAAAATCTCACATCACAACATCAACTAAACGTTTTTTGTTTTTTTTTATCTAGTGACTGTGTCACAATTGTGATTTGTGTTGCTCTTTATATTTGATCATCCTTTCTCTACTAAATCTAGCCTTATTTGATATGTCTTCTCTTTGGGATCTTCCTTAAAAAAAATAACAAAAAAAGGAATCTTCCCATAAATGTTTCTTTCTAATTCTTCTCCAGAACTTCTTATCTGTGTGGTTCAGTTTCTCTAAAAGCACTACAACATTACACCACTGCCCAGCTAAACACTTGATGATTGGAGCACACTAAAGTCGACTATCATTAGAAAGTCACTTACACGCCCAGACCCCCATTCTTTGCCAGTTCGGGTAAGCTGCTCAAAACCCAAGTAATAACAAGCACCGCCAATGACATTGAGAAGAAGAACAGAATTCGAATAACAAAGTCACAACCTGTCAAACACTTAGCCCCAGTCACTGAAAACAAATGTGACTGGCATCATCCTGACCTCTAATGAGCATTTTCAGTGTTACAATAATGAATCTTCAGTCTTCGTTTACATGCTTGAGATTGATGGCGTTTCTCCAATATTGGCGAGTAGATCATGTATAGTTTGGGAGCATCCATCCATCCATCCATTATCCAACCTGCTATATCCTAACTACAGGGTTATGTCATGGGGGTCTGCTGGAGCCAAACCCAGCCAACACAGGGCGCAAGGCAGGAAACAAACCCCGGGCAGGGTGCACACACACACACATACACCAAGCACAATTTAGAATCGCCAATGCACCTAAACTGCATGTCTTTGGACTGTGGGAGGAAACCAGAGCACCCGGAGGAAACTCACGCAGAAGCGTGGGAAGCGAACCCGGGTCTCCAAACTGCAAGGCAGCGCTACCCACTGCGCCACCATGCCACCCTAGTTTGGGAACACCGTAGCAAAATGTTCCACCTTCTACATTAGCTTTATTTCTGTTACCAACATTCATTTTTGTGTTTGCGTTTTAATTTAAAATAAAAGTTCAATCACATAAAATAATAAGAAAAATACATTTAATCTCATGGTACCTTACTCTACATATCAAATATGTCTTTGTGATGACATATTTCTTCTGCCTTAACTTTTAACCAGCTTCCTTCTCTACCCTTTATTGAATGACTAATTTATGTGGATATAATCCTTACTTCTATAACTGTGAATACTTTTGTCATGTTTCTTATTGGTCCCTTTTGGCTAGTGCTGAAAAGAGTCAGCTTCTTCAATTGCCTCTTATATTTAATACTCTTCTTCTCTGGGCTTTTTCTTTCTCTGTTACACCTATCATCCAATATGGAGACCAACATTGCATATACTTTTAGGGTTATTTACCATTGTGGCTAAGACTTTGGACTTCAAACTGTGAGGTTGTGTGTTCAAATCCTGCTACAGACATGTGACTATGAGTCACTTCACCTGCCTGTACTCCAACTGGATAAACAAATGAAATTTAACTAATTTTGTCTCAAATGTTATAAGTTTCCCTGGATAAAGGTGTCAGCCAAATAAGTAAATAGTAATAATAAAAATGAACAGTAACCACTCTGAAATTGTACTTGACAAATGGTTTATCATAAAACACAGTGACTTTTAAGACTTTTACTGACTACTCTGGAACTGTTTATTTCTGGGTGTTGATGAGTCTACTAACTCCCAAAAGTCGCTTGTAATAAGGTGCAATACATTGTGGAAAGGTGGTTCCATGTTTACCACTGTTTTGTCACAGATTAAGTGTCCCATGTCCAAATTCCACTTCCGACTTTTTGTCTATGTGAAGTTTATATGTTCTCTTTGGGTTTTGTGTGGGTATTTCAGTTATCCTCCCACCTCCCCAATGACATGCATGTTAAATTCATCGGTGACTCAAAATTGGTCATGCGTGATATATGTACATGTAGGCCTTATAACTGACTGAGGCAGTGCCCAGAGCTGCTTCCTACCTTTCACCCAATGTTGCAATGTAGGCTGTGGCTTCTGCAATCAAGAATGTGGTTAAGTGGGTTTAAGTCTTGCATATGTCACTGTTATGCAAAGGGCTTTTTTTGGGGGGTTCTTGTTTGGATTTTTTTGATACACTTTGTTAATCCCCAAGGAGAAATTGTCTTTTCTCATGACCTTTGTGAGTCACAGTGCCGGGTCAGCCATTGTAAGGCACCCCTGGAGCAATTTTCAGGTTAAGGGCCTTGCTCAATAGCCCAACGGAGTAGGATCCCTTTTGGCAGGAACAGTACTACAAATACAAATACCAGGACATATTCTTCACGTCAGAACCACCACTCCTCCCCTGTCTTATATTTAAATTTCTTTTTTCAGTTTTTTTTGTTCTTTTTGATTATCGTTCATTTCTTTACATTCTTTTTTTAAATATTCTTCTGTTTATTTATTATTTGTTTAATATATATTTGTTGTATATTTGCTCTAGTTCTCGACTTTTTGCTATTTTTTCTTGTTTAATTCTTGCGGATTTCAATTTGGAACTCTTTAGCCCTGGATTGCCTTTTAGTCATATTCAGTTTTAATTATGTTTTGCTCTTGAACTCTTTGTTGTATTTTTCCTTTGCATTCAATAAATCCTCCTTTACAAAGATTTCTTGTGGTGTTGTCCTATACAAGCCAGGGAGGGGTTGATGGTGAGCCTTTCCTTTGTGGGGCATTTTAAGTTTCTTTTGCGATAGAATATATTTTTGAAATTAGGTAGTGAAGTGTGTTTTTGCCTGGTTTCCTATACAAGCCAGGGGTTGATGGTGAGCCTTTCCTTTGTGGGGCATTTTAAGTCTGTTTTGGGATAGAATATATTTTTGAATTTAGGTAGTGAAGTACATTTTTGCCTGGTTTAGGCCAAAGCCAGCTACTCAAAAGAAAACCTTTTGGTGTAAATCCTCTGGGCAAGCTGGTGAAATTCTGTCCTTCTTCCTTGGGTGTTTTTGAAGGCCTCACACCACCCTGGCAACTTAAAAGATTAAATCACAAAAGTATGGTAAATATTTTATAGTCAATTCTCATTACCTGCTTGTGTTATGTTCCTAAAAACCCTGCTGATGTTGAAGCATTGATCCTATGAGAAAAATGAGGTTAAATTCAGACAGACCTTATTAACAATATACTTTTGCTACCCGGTAAGATAAACAACGCATTTGTGGTCGTAAAACATTGAGAACATACCGAATATTATCAGAACCTGGATGCTTGTTAACACAATAGAAGCCCTGAGCATGAGATCATTAAACAGACAGATAGGTACTTGGGCCCCTGAGGGTGGGAGAGAGTGAACACATCGTGACTGTTATGGGTCTGCAAGACTTACAGGATCAGATGTGGAGCAAGGGTTTCATAGAACATCATCCCTCTGTTCTTGCACCCTTGAGGCTTCATAATGATCCTTCAGTAGGTTCACCCACAAAAACCTTGTTACAGCTTTTACTTCCTCTAGATAGTCAAGTTAATCATTTTCTTGGCACTCTGCAAGAGGCCATGTGCTATGGCGGTATTGACGATCCAAGGATTTCACTAGACCATCTGTTCAGTAGTTGTAACAGGTGACGTGTACACTGGACATGGACATAATCAGTACAAGTTTATGACTTGCACTTACTGGGAATTCCTTGTTCATAAGGAACAATTGAAAGCCCAGGTCACCATCATGAATTTGGTTCAACGGCTTCTCCTTCTGTATATGTACTGGGTAGTGCAGTGTAGTGTGCATGCAGCACCAGACATCTAAGGGCATCACAGACCAGTTACTGCTCAATATCATGTGTTACGTCTGCGTGGCAGGCCTCTTAGAATTTGTTTTCTACTTTGCATGACTGAGAACAAGAGAGATTACACCGCTGGGATGGTGAAATGGGTTACATTTTTATAATAGTGGATGACTGAATCCACTGGAGCAAAATACTCAGATGGTGAGGATTTATTGTATCTTTTTACATGAACCTGACTTGCACCAACTGGCTCTCCGAAAGCAAAGGACATCGTCCACTATGTTGTGGCATTAGTTTATGTCCCTAGTTGTTGTACAGCCGTAACCTATGATATTATTAATGTGTCGTTTCTTCACAGTGACAACTTTTTTCATAGGCCAGGAGGTTTACTGTAGCTTGGTCAGTGGGGCATTGCCTCATAGGATTCCAAGAATTAACAGAGGATGGAAAATGATCAGTAGCCTCCTGGCATGATGATTTATTATTCATTAACTTTAAACTTTAATGTCTTGCACACTTTTTGAATTATTAAACCTGGCCTCTGCTAAGCTCCCTTTCCTCCATTCCCGAATTTAAACAGTCCTTGAGTAACCCGTGCACGTGCTCTCCAACCACATCAGTGCACAGGCATGCCAAAGGCAAACTTGTATAAGGACTCCTCCATTCTAAAAGGCAGACCAATGCCCAATATACTCAGGATATAAGCTACGTATGTATGTAACCTGTTGATCCATTGACATAGCACAGCCACAATTCCACAAGGCTGCCCCAATTTCTTTTATTTACCTCTTTAACTTTAGAATTGCTGAAATGCCTTGCGCTGTGACCAGAGTGGAAAATGGTCTGTCCAAGAGTCCGAGGCAAGTTGTTTGTATTTTGTGACATTCTGAATTTCTTGATTTACCCACTTGGTCAAGCCTTGATGTTGTCAGGTTGTGTTGATTGAGTTATTTAACTCTCTTTCTCAAATACATACCTGTAAGCTTGTATGCAAGCTCATCTTTTACTGATATGGTACTTATAATTTATTAAAGTGTAATATTGCTGTTTTGTGTGACCAACTTGGGCTGTAATATAATAAGCATTTGTGACATTCACAAAGTGGAATTCATGCGTTTATAGTGTGTGGATCCCCGTGCAGTTCTTTTTATTATTTTTAATAAAAATGCTTAGAATTCTCTCACCTGAACTAAGAGTAAAGCTCATTACTTCCACAACAGTAATGAACCCAGCCCAAATGATGCCCGTGTTGGTACCACATTCTGGATGAGTTCTGGCCAAATGTATTTTTCCTATACTTTCACTTTTTTTAGACTAAAAAACACATGATAGAACATGACAATAGGCAGGAATGCAAAAGTCCCTTTCCACAGAAACCCAAGGAAAAGAAGATTTGAGAAAGATGTAATTTGTATTTGGAATCCTGTTAGACAGCTGTTAACTGCCTACCTCTGTCTTAAATCTCGGAACTAGTGATTTCCTATTCCAAATGAATGAAGACATAACTACATCAATAGTTTTAAAAATAAACTACGAGAAGAGAAATACATAAAAAGAAATTTAATTGTGTGAATTCTTCCCACCAGTAACATTTTTCCAGGTTGGAAAAGTCCTGGCTGATGCTATCCAGGAAGGAAATAAATTTTGCTTGAATAACTGTTTAAAATTGGGAGTTATTGTGAATTCTTTATTAATTCACATACTTCTAGGTTTCAGCTTCCTATACACTGTGCCTCTTTCATTTATCGAAACTCAAAGAAAGCCTTCAACAACTTGACAGCCAGAAATTCACCATTCGCACTCAGCCTTTACTCCTGTGTAGATGAAGAAACTGAAGAAAAAAAAATCTTCTAATGGGAAAAAAAGCTGTAAAAAAATAGCTGTACAGTTTCCTGTTTGCAAACCGAACTTTGTTTTAGAAGCAAACACTAAAGATGAAACTAAAACTTGACAGAAGAGCACACTTGCCCGAAAATGCTTCAGTAAGACTCTGGGCAGGTATACAAAGGTACTAGCATGTAGTGTGCATGTATGTTTCTGCCCGGGGCAGTTGCTTAACCTGTTTTATTCTCAAAGTTTAGATACCAATGAATTATTCATTTCATACCAAAATATGCACCTTTATTATACTGTAAATGCATTTTCTTTTTTAGTTAGAGTCCAAGTTGTTTTTTGTAGCAATTTTTGTTGTTTTTAACACACTTATAATTACTGTTTTTGTGTTTTCCTACTACTTGCATTTGCATTTAACATCTGTTTTTTTATAATAATAATGATGTATATGCTGCCCAGTGCTCTGTGATATGATTGACATACTTGAATGTGAATAGTCTAGTAAAAACATTAGAGTTTGGTAAATGTACCTACAAACCTGCAACAATTCTATGTTGGTGATCATTTTCACTAAATCTTCAGTCTCCCTTTGCTGCTGCCCCCGTTTCACTGCTCATTCTTAATTCTCCATCATTTCATAATCAGAGAGGTACTACTACTCAGTGTTAAACTTCAACAGCTGACCCATCACCTTGCCACAGTGTCTTTAGTCTTCAGTAGCAGCGCTTGATCTCATGTTATTTTTAGTTATATTGCAAATTGCTGTCCCATGGTCACTGAGGGCTTAATCCTGTTTAGCTAAAGATACCACACCATGAAAGCAATTTCATGGTGGAAGTGTTTATCGATTGTGAAGAAAGTAAATTTCACTTAAAAAAAATTGACCTTGGACCTATGAATGTCATGCATTCTTTCATTTAAGTCAAGTCGCAATTATTATGAAATAAATTAGAAACACTTGAAATCATGAATTGACTTCCTCATAAGCCTATCTTGACCATACATTGTTCTTCTCTCTCTTGTTAAATTAACCCTAGCCTGAATGAATCTATTAATTTTTTACATTTAAAATTTCTCATTTAAAGATTTACCAATGTTGTTTCTTGTCCTAGAGTGTGTATATAAACATAGGGAACTTCAGTTTCTGTATTACATCTTGGTTGAAGAAGGGGCCTGAGTTGCCTCGAAAGCTTGCATATTGTAATCTTTTTAGTTAGCCAATCAAAGGTGTCATTTTGCTTGGCTTTTCTCTGCATTCGTAAGCCTAAGAAATCCTCAACAGCTAAAACTAACTAATAATAATATACTATAGAGATAGTCTAGCAAAAATGCTCAGTCTGTAGCAATGATGATTTGCTATGTTTAAAGTGCCTTTCCGAGCTGATGCTTAAGAAGCTATCTTAAAAAAGTATGCCTGGGCTTACAGTCATCTTCAGCGGCTGGTGTTTACAGTGCCGTTTTTCATTTTTGTTTTGAAGTATGCAGAGAGAATGGGATGTACCCTGGGCTCCGCATTTCCTGCAGCTTTTCTATTTTTGAGTGTAAAACTCTTTTCACAATGTGGCAGCTGGTGTTTCATTCAGCTTGTGCAATACTTCTGATGGAAGATGCTGATTTGTGCCACTTGTCCAACAAAGCTTGCCACATGTGCTATAAGTTAGAGCAGTGCCAGGGTGTTTTGTGTCACTGTTTTCAGGCAGATTTCAGTGCCACATTCACAGAGTCTTGTCCAAAAAGGACAGCTGGAGTACAGCTGCTGCATCTGAAATCTTAAGTGAGATTAAAGAAACAAAACAAACTGTAATTGGAGTGTTCGTAATCTATTCAGGCAGCGCCATGGCCACTCTGCAGGGTTACACACTTCATTGGCTTTTTAGAATTACTCGGTGTTAAGGTGATGCTACTTTGTATGAAAGCTTTACAATTACTGTTTACACGCTTTGTTTCTTTATAAAGTATACAGATTAATACTATTAAGGCTTGCATTTTGATTTTTCTATTGAGAAATATAGCATATGTACTTAACAACAACAACAACATTTATTTCTATAGCACACTTTCATACAAATAATGCAGCTCAAAGTGCGTTACATGATGAAGAAAGAGAAAAAAATCAGGATTAAAATAAGGGAACACTAATGAACATAAAATAAAAGTAAGGTCTGATGGCCAGGGAGGACAGAAAAAACAAAAAAAATTCCAGACGGCTGGAGAAAAAAAAAAAAAATCTGCAGGGGTTCCGGGCCACGAGACCACCCAGCCCCCTCTAGGCATTCTACCTAACATAAATGATCAGTCCTCAAGAAATATTACAAAATTAATTTTGTTCTTGTTCACTTTCATTTGGGTGGAGTGGTGGCTGTGAGGCTGGGGATCTGCACTGGCAATCGGAGGTTTGGCAGTTCGAATCCCGTAAACATCAAAAGGGACTCTGCTCTGTTGAGCCCTTGAGCAAGGCCCTTAACCTGCAATTGCTCCGTCTTGGGTATGACGTTAATCTGCATCCAACCCTGCATGTAGGCCCTCCAACCTGCAGGGAAAAGCCTGGGGGTTGGTGTCAGAATTGGCACTCCAGCCGCCATTAAAGTCCTCACACTGTTCCATTCGATCTGAACTAGTGCGGTGCTGAGGTGTCACCCGTTGCATGGCTGCACTCGGGTCCTAGTCTGAGATCCTGAGTTTATTCATCATGTGGTGGGTGCAGAAACACTCTCACTTTTATTTCTGTATTTTCTGCTTAATAATGTGAAGATTATTCATAAACATTTTAAAAGGTTGTCAATGCAGCAACTTCCTCTCTTACAGAAAAGTACAAGAAGACCAAGTAGTGTACCTAAATGTTATTTATTAAAAAAATAGTATAAAGGAAGGATAGTTACATTTAGTACATAAAGTAACAAATAAATATGAAAACCAATATGTCTTTCAAGTGTTGGGCCTAAAACACTTTCCCACCTCAATATAAAACAAACATACTCATCTCATCTTCAATTTCTTTTCACCACCATCTTTGGCTTTTCTTCTTTTCACCACTTACTGTAAACCTTGGCCACCTTTTCTCCTAACACCAAGTTTATCAGACTTATGGCTCGAAATCCTTTTTAAACTCCACCTTGTAAGCATGTCCAAGGTCACTTTGTGTCTCCTCAGAATCTTTTTTGGGCCCGGGGCTTGCTGTCTTTGAGCATGGGACACTAAGTCACAGCTCCATCTCTACGTGTCTGCTGCTTCTGCAACCTCAAAGACACTTATTTCTGCGTCCCCCAGTTGAAACTTACAGTGGTATATATACACTGTATACAGTTGTAAGCTTGTAAAACTATGTATAAAAAGATTTTAATTTAGTTTTTTAGTATTCTAGTCTTCTTTGGAAGATAATCTCTCACCATTAGCCCTGTTTAAAATGGATGCTTTGTAACTGAGTACCCTGAAAAGTGTGAAGCCAGATATCCTTGCACTATTTTATTCTCATGACTTTGTTATAGCTATAAATTCTGTTTATTATTGTTGTGCCTGGCATAGAGTGTAAACAAATAACAGGTCTAAAGTCAAAAAATCAGGACATCTAAGAACTGAGATTTCACTCCCAAATCATAACGCTAAGGTCATTGTGGAAAGAAAGTAATAAATTCAAGAATAACATTTTTTAACCCTTGATATTTGAACTGATTCCACATTTTTTGCTCCTTCTGGTTTTGAACTCATACCTGCAAAATTACTTTTCTTTTGCTTTTTGCTTTTTGTTAGCTCCATCTCCTATTCCGTTATAGTATTTTCTTCAAATTGTAGGGCAAATAGCTCCATTTGGGCAATGTGATGGCCCCTTACATTAAGATATATCTTGACTATAAGCAATTAAAGGAATGACCCTGTGAGATACTAGAGCTGAAGGTAACTTAACACACAATGTAGGAAAATATGCAGTTAAGATCTTTGTTTCATTATAACTCCCACTTTTGTCCTAAAACATTTGTTAAATTATTAAAAGACTTTTGTGTTACAACCTTGGCTTATGTTGCATTTGTTTAGCTCTCAAAAGAAAGACCTCTTTTGACCTTTACGTTTCAAAAGCAAAGCATCTCCAGCAAAACCTGCAAAACTTCCTATTCAAGCATCATGTAAAGTTTTTAAAGATGTTTATAAGACCTTGCATTGCTACGCTTAACTTGCAGCGTGTACTTAACGTGATCACTAAAAGTCAACTGGAACTTTGTTAAAGATTTGTCTGTTTCACATCAAGGAACACACTTCACAACAAAAAAGAAATTGCTGTTGTATCTTTGCCTGTTATCTACATTAGTCCTAAATGTTTTTGTATATAATTAATTTTTATATAAGCTAAAGTGTTTTGCCAAATTACTCATTTTTTTCCTTTCTTCATTAAAATATAGTTTGGCTTATTTGTAGAAGCTTTGCACTGACTAATTAGTGTTTAGTGGTGTTTCCCATTTTAACTTGTTTTATATGATGAACTTGAGATCTTTTGAAACATCTTGTAATTTAAACTTTTTAAATGTTGACTCTGGTTTAAGTGACTGTCATCAGTGAGCAAGGCAGCACAATCTACAAGCAAACATACTAACATTGTCATATATTAGTATTGAAACTTTAATTAAGCTGAATTGCTTCAGCAAAAATCAAACTGCAGACATGGAAATTAAATAAATACAGCAGTTGTAGCAAATTACGTTATAGTGGCTAGACTTTGAATACCAAGGTTGCTGCTTCAGTTTCATTGTGTCTGACCTTAAGCAACCTACTTTACCTGCCTGCGTTCTAATCTTTAAAAGACTGCAATGTGTCTCAGTTTTGTATGTTGCCTTGGATAGAGAGATCAGCCAAATATAGGAAGTGCCAGACTGTAAAAGATTACTCTAATAACAAAGACTTGATTTGACAACTCAGTGCAGGTAGACTGGACTTGCACTATGTTATTCTCACGACTTTGTTAAAGCTATAAATTCTGGTTATTTTTGTTATGCCTGGCAATAATATAAAGAAAGAACTGTGGGGAGTGGAATTTCCCCAAACATAGTAGGTCATAACAGGTAAGCCTATTTTAATTTTTCTGCCACCTGAATGCACACCTATAATAGATGACTTGTTATATATAAACAAAAAAAAGTGAAGTGCACAATTTCAGAGTCACCCGGAGGCGCTAGGAGGATCTATAGGAGCTTGGCCACGTTTGTTTTCTCGACCCTGAAAGTCACTCCTGGAAATTCCTCTAGAGGTGGTCCTAAAAGTCATGAAAGTCCCATGTGGCCATTAGGTCTTTGACTGTGGTTTTAAGAAGAAAGATTTGGTAAATATTCAACTGGCAGGAGGTAATAAGGCCAAAATGTAAGAGGTGTGGAATTTGAGCAAGTGGTTATTCTTTTTCGAGCACATCGATGGGTAATTACAACAGGCAAGCACATTTCTCTATAGTCAAAAATCTAAATATTTACTATTAAATTATGCCTAGAGACAGCAGAGTATTAAATATTATTGTTTATTGTTTGTTTATTCTCCCTACTTTCTGTTTCTGTTTGCAATCACTCAACAATTTTTTTAAATTCACTTTTGGCTTCAGTAGTATTTTTCCGGGTTTAGTGTCACCTCAAAAGTCCCCTTATATGCCACAGATTCAAGTAAAAATGCAAATGGAAATAGTTTTCGTCAATCAAATCTACATACTTTTGTTTACAGTCCTATTAAACACTCATACTATTTGATATGTCTTACCATCCTTTGTGGCCTTGGAAAATTATTTCTGATCTCGCTCTGGACTGTACTGTGTGGTGTTTTATTTCAGTCTTCACTGCTATTTCTGCGATTGCTACATGTCAATTCTCCCTGATGAGCTCATTGATTTTTTTTTTTTTTATTCTTCGTTGCTCTAAGTTGCAGTACTTTATGGGTGGCTGTGATGGGGCTAATCTGCAATGTCTTTGTTCCCATCTTTCAGCTTTTCTTATTGTCTCATGCTGCCAATATCCACGCAGACAATTACATATGCACATTGAACTCTGGCTTGAATGTCAGACCCAGAGATTTCCTCCTACACAAGAAATTCAGTCAGCACATGAAATGACATGACCTTATTAGTCATTTTGTGAAACTTAACTATGAGCAAATGACTCAGACAAGTGACGTAAATTTGTGTTTAGATGTGAGATAATCAATGGACATACCGTTCATACTACCTTGCATTTCAGCTTTCATAGGACTTATTTAGTAATATGAAAATGTTCATTAGTTTTGGTACAACTTTTTTTTTAGATATATGTGGTGAAGCAGACAGACAGACAGACAGACACTTTATTGTCCCTGAGGGAAAATTAAGAATAGACAAAATAGTAAAATGGAAGGCAGAGTTATCACCTGAAAGCACCAGGAGGTCAGTTCAAACTCAATATAATTCTTATAATTTTTTACTGATGTAAGGCCAAATGAGTAAAATTATAGATAGGAGTTACCAGCCTCAAACCTAGGGGAACCTGTGCCAGGTACAAGCCATTGTGTAGCCACAGCAGTATGGTGCAAAAAGCATAAAAGAAGCAGGCAGCATTTAGGGGTCTCTGACCATACTTCACTTTATTCTGCTTTGCCCAGAGGTATATAACTGCTCCAGTCTCTGCCTAGATCAACATGACGATCAGTTAAACAATGGTACATAACCAATTTTCTTTGCTTAACAATAATGTAAACACATTTTCTTTGGTTAAACAATAGTATTGTTGTCAACTATCAAAAAGTATAATATACCACTGTATGCTGATTAGAGAGCAATGTCCCCAAAACATGTTCATTTTCAAACAAAGTAAATACAAATATGTTCTAAAGAAGCTGGCAGTTCTGTTATAACAATACTTTATGTTGAAGAGATACCCATCAAAGCAGTTTGATCTTCAAAGCAGGTGACTTTTTTGTAGGGCAGCTACATATTTATGCCCTGTAGACAGCTACCAACAATAACCTGTAACAGAATTATTCAGGTAATTTGCCTTTTCACTTATCATCCCAGTCGCAAACAAAGGTTGCCTATTGCCCCTTTATCTATTGGCTTTTACATGTATTATTTTTCCTAAAAGCAATACACAGAAATGTCCTTTTCTTTAAAACATTTATTCCGAGCCCATCACATTATGCTTACCTATGTAGAAAGATAGAGCACTTTTACTTGTGAATTGTATGGATGTCTTTCTAATCTTCTGCCTGTTCTCTTGATTCCCTTCATAGAGGAACTGAAAGAGAAGCTGAGAGAATATGTACAGGAGATGAACAGCCACCAGCCAGAATTTATAAAGATGGTTCGACACACCAAGCAAGAGGGACTCATCCGTTCCCGTGTGAGTGGCTGGAGAGCTGCAACAGCCCCAGTTGTTGCCCTTTTCGATGCTCACGTGGAATTCAATGTTGGATGGTAAATACTTTAGCATTTATGCATTGTGTGTTTTATTGGATCTGTATGTTGTGTTATGCTGAAAAACTGCTGGCAGACATTGGTTCAATTAAATTTCATCAGATATATTCCCGATGCCAATACTGAAAAACGCATAAACAAAATACATTAAGAAAGCGTTTCTCACTATATCTATTAAATCTCTATGTAAGAATGACTGCCTTCTCTTGATAAAAAAAAAAACTTCTCCCACCAACCACTCAAAGCCAACTTCTAACACCATCAATTATTTTCTCTGCACAATTGTTTCACAGAAGCTGTAAATGACTGACTTCTGTAAAAATATTCACACCGGGTCCTACCAAGACATGGTTAATGAAATACATAGTGCTGTGTAGCCCAGGATGAAACCTAAGAACGGTTTGGGTATACTCCATGAGACACACAAACGTAGTTATGAGCAGTGAAGTGAGCATAGTGTGTTTCAATGTGCATTCTTACTCACTCAAAACAACAATACCTGCTTCATTACAGTTCATCATTTCTTAAACCCTACCTTTTATGTTGTAACGACTACAGTTTAGAGACATTCCTGGTTTTCCAATCATAGCAAATAGATTCTTAGGTCAAACCTTTGCATACGTTGGAATTTAATATGGTCAAATTCAATTTGCTCTTTATATTTTGGCTTGATAATTGTGTGCATGTGATTGTGTGTAGTTTGAACATTTGCTCCATGTCTTCAAAGGTTGTCCTACAACATGTTTTTCTCCACATCCTACAAGGTATTGGAAACAGAAGTAACCTACAAAAGTAGATCTCTTGTTGGCTAACCAGCAGGAGAGAAAGAGTACAGAAAAGAGGAGAATACTCTGCATGGAGTGAGGTGATCCATGGAGTCCCTCAGACCACTTTTTGTAATTTATATTAATGTCATTGTTTCTGTTGTAATTAATAAATATGTGAAATTTGAAGTTGATACTGAAATTGGAGCATTAGCAGATACTGCGGAGGCAACATAAACAATTCACAAATACTTGGGCAATCTTTACAACTGGGCAAATACTTGGGATATGCAGTTTAGCACAGGAAAGTACTGCATAAGGTCAATAGGAACATCAATTATAATTACAAAATGACACAGAAAATGTATAACCATTAGAAAATTACTTTTAATAAAAAAAAAAATGATGCCAAAATTGGGTTCTCCAACCCCAAAAAACTATATCCAGGTATAGAATGTGAATAGCAGAGCTCAAGGAGATGAGTAAATAATTTAAAACAAACACAATTTGTAGCAATTTCATAAAAGCAGCTTAATATTAATCAAGGGATGTTTTTCTCAGAACATATATGGTAATGCACTAGTGAGACCACATCTGAAGTACTGTGTTCTGGTCTGGTTACCATGCTACAAGAAAGACATAGCAGCACTTGAAGCTGGGCAGAGGAGAGCAACAAAGATCATCCAAGGATTAAAGTGTTATATACTGTATAACCAACTGTATTTTATGTGTCAATTGGTCACTTTAATTTTCAGTTCAATCCCTCTTGAAAAAGTTTTATTTTATTCCTGTCTTAGTTTTCATTGTTTTCCATGACACGTCCTAAATGCATAGCATCTCTTACATCACGGAATAAATATAACAGTTACAGTGTAAATTATCCCTCATTGGATAAACAAAGTCTTGGAAAATATTTCATCTAGTTAGTTTCAAAGCAAAGTAGGTACTAGCATGAAGTTTTCATTCCAGTTTTGACTTTTGCACCTGACATTTGATTCTCATTTTGTCCTCTTAATTCCTGGTTGCCTGGTTATTCTCATTTTCTAAATCCTCAACCTGTCCTGACTATGATTAAGGCTGAGTATAATCTCCTGGGGCCTAATGCATAACGCTGTGCGTAGAATTCACAGTAACACATAATGTATGGACAAAAGTCGAAATGTGCGTACGCACAAAAAAGTTCAGATGCAAACAAACGTGCGTAAGCCAACTTCCACGCACTTCCGCTACATAAATCCCAGTCTGGGTGAAATGTAACGCTCGTGCACGCGCCTGCCGCCCCTCCCAGACTTCTCCCAGAATTACACCTCTTTGCATATGCAAATTAATATAAATATTCCCTTAAGTTCAGCATTCTGTGAAAAGACAATGTCAAAAGAAAGGGGAAAAAAGGAGAATATTAGTGAATGCCAAGTGGAGGCAAGGAAAAACACACTATTTGTCGGTTTAAGCAGTAGGAAGGAACAGAAGGAAGTTGATCAAAAGTTCAAGTTTAAAAAATCGCACAGTGCCTGACATAAAAATGAAATTGTCAGATATCAAAGTCACCGTGAAAAGGTAGCCCACCATCCAAGTGTCATATGGAAGCTTATTAGGGTGCAGAGAAAAGAAAAAAATAGGGACACAGTATAAAAAAAAGCTCGAAATGTCAACTTTAATCTCGAAATTTCCACTTTAATCACGTAGTTTATTTTGTCATTAAAGTAGAATGTCATAAACTTAATCTTAAAATCTTTTAATTTACTAGTTTCTCAAATCCAATCATTATTAAAGTAGCACATTAAATTCTTCATATTGTATGTGTTCTTTTATGTGCTCTATGTGTGTGGATCACTACGTGTTTCTTAAACAGACTTTCCCTTACACCGACAGGACACAAAATACGTTACATTCATGATATTTCAGCTCTCTGAACAATTTCAGTACTAAGATGTATACTTGATATCATTTTCATGGTGAAATGAATTAAAACATGTATTAAACATGGGGCCACAGTGGCGTATTGGTAGCGACGAGATTCTGCCCCATCTAGAGATAGTTCCTGCTTCCTGCAAGATGCTTGCAGTGCCGTGCGCGACCCTCAATGAAATAATTTATTGCAGCAATACTGTCTCTTTCAAATATACTAACCCCCAATTCCTGTCCTTCCTTTTCTTTCTCCAAGTAACCAATCACCACACAATCAACTCTTTAATAAATGTCAGCCTGTAAGCTTATAACGCAGATTCTCCAAAACGTTTATGGAAATTGAAATATATTAGTAGTACATATTTAATTATTGCATCCATCTATCCATCCAGTGTCGCGCCAATCCCAGGAAGCATACAGCGCGAGGCATGAACGATCCCTGAATGGGGCACCAGTTCATCGCTACCACTGTCCACCATGTCCAAACGTTTAATAACAATATACATTATTTAAATTAACTTAAAAAATTATCTGTATAATGTAATATATATATACTTTATCTGCATTTCACCTGAAAAATGATATCAAGAGCTCCAAGAAGATAGCGCCTGGAAATCTAAATCCACTTAGAAGCCAGTTGTCATCATCTGTAAATATGCACTATTGAATTGAATTGAATTCCTTTATTGTTATTGTATGGTACAATGAGATTCAATATGCATATCCTCCATAAACTTATTTTCCTATAAAATGGTAAAACAACACCAACAAAAACAATAACAGTAATAATACGATAAAAAACAATGAAAAATTTACAATATGAATGCATAAGTGGCTCGGGTTGTGCAATATTACAACTGTAATGCAAGTTTACAGTGAGGTAATTGTACTTTTATGTAAAATAGTTCTTGATGAACTGATTGAGTGCGTTTATATCTCTTGATATGAAACTGTTTCTGAACCTCGAGGTTCATTCAGGAAAGGTTCTGAAACGTTTGCCAAATGGGAGAAGCTGAAATAGACTGTGCGCATGGCTAAGGCAGCGTGTGCTATAAGCTGCAACATTTTTGTGCGTATGCATCATTTATACATGATACCCCTGGTCTCTTTCCTATTTCTCACAATAATCCTTTGACATTTTCTTGTCTCTTGGCATAAAAGGTACTGTATATCCTACTCTGATAGGCTTAGGGAATTAAACCTGTTTAGTCTCAAGCAGAAAAGGTTCTTTTGGGACCTAGTTCATGTCTTGAAAATTCTCAAAGGGATTATAAAAGTTGGTCCAGCAGAATTTTTTTGATTAAATGGAAAATTACGTACTTGAGGATACCAGTGGAAACTGAGGGGAAGTGCCTTTAAGACTGAAACTATGAACCCCTTCTTACACAATGAGTTGTGTGAATTTGAAATAAATTACCAAATCATGTAGTTGAAGCAGATTCCTTTAAGAACTATCTGTAGGAGAGAATCACACATCTTATCTGTTACATAAACAAACAGTATTGATAGAATGAGTGGTCTTCTCCTGTTTGTCAGATTTCTTATGTTAGAACAACAAGTCTGGGATTCAAGCACAGGACACATGATGTAAAGGTGCTAACCAATACACCACTGTGTATTTGGAGATCTGACAGGTTGTGCAATTTTCTCAGCAATGATCGGGTAGCCTTGTGCTTTACAGTCCAAAGTTTTAGCCCTTAGTTCACATTTAACATTTCTATGAATCCAGTTGACATGGAAATCATTTCTGATCAAAAGAAAATTCCACCTACCACAAAGTGCTGATTCTTTAAAGTATTGACATGCAGAATCGTTTGATTTTAATAATGAAGCTCAAATCCGCAGCTAAAAGCCTCTGTCAAGGTATTCATCATACGGTGAGATTCTGTTTTTCTTTCATTTACTCTCTGCCAGAATAGTAGTTGATCTTATTCAATGCTCATTTAAAGTTCACTAACTATCGGAATTTCTTAAAACCATTTCAAAGATCTTTTCAGTTCCTCTATACCTAATTTTAATGTCTCAGCACTCTGATTAGTAAGGACATCTCTCAGTTGTCACTTTGTTAGGTATACCTGTTTGTAATGCAAAATTGCTGTCTCCTCTAAATAGCTAATTATGCGGCTTCAACTCAATATATATAATATGAAGACATGGGCAAAGGGTTTATTGTTGTTCAACCATTCATTAGAATGGTAAACATGCATGATCAAGGTGAGCTTGACCAAAGTGTAATTACTGGTCTCTCCCGGGATTTCCGTGCACTACATTCTCTAAAGTTTGCAGATAATATTATAATAAACAAAAAAAAAACCAGAGAATAGCAATTATGTAGTTAAAAATTACTTTAATAAAAAAAGTTAAAAGGCAAATGGCCAAATTCATTCAACCCAACAAAAAAGCCACAAATACACAAATGATATGTCTTTGTATTAGGGGCCTATAGAAGGACATCCCTGAATGCACAAGGTGTTGGACTTTGAAGAAGATAAGCTATAGCAGCAGAGGACCGTAGTGTTTTCCATTTTTATCAACTAAGAATGGAAAGATGACACTATGGTGGTTATTAATGCTGATCGGCAAAATTTGCCAAATTGTTTTTCGCAGCGAATATTTGTCGCTGGTGACCTTGTCTGTCAAATAGTTTTGTGGATATGCCCATGCTGCCTTATGAGGTCAGTATGATACCACAGAGCTGTAATGGCCAATATTGGATGGGACAGCCCCCCCATCCACTCCCCAAATATATAATGTGCCCCTAGTAGTAGGCTACAAATTAGTGGAAAACTTGCAAATACATTTAAACACAAATAGATGGAAACTGGAAATGTGTCTGTGTATTTGGTGTCATATGTCTTTTCGTATGGACTTGTTTGTGGCCAGTGTGTAATACGTGAGCCTACCCCTTTAATAGTATTGACCAGAGTGCTGGGCTGATGCAAACATGAATTAGTGTAGAATCCACATGCTTTACTGTTGTGATTGTTTGGTAGCATCATCAGTGAGTGAGTAAAAGCGTCAAGGGAAAACAAACTGCTCTTTTTGGTACGAGAAAAACAAGTAGCTGCTATCGAATCTCTGCAGGGCAAGCCTTAGTAAATTCATGTCTTCTGTCTCACACTTTCTGCAAGATGTTTTACTTCTCTGATATTTAATTCAATTATTTTATTTTAAGGAGGCCTTAAACCATAGTGGTTAGCACAACTGCCTCATGGCTCAGGTCTCTGTTTGGCTACAATCAGTCCAGCATGATTGCCAGATGTTCCACTATCCCTTGCAGGCTGTTAAAAGTCCACTGTGCCATGGTAATCCACTCAAAACATCGAGTTTTTTGAAGTTTCCAAACATTTCATGATTTTGCCTAACTTGCTAGTGGTTATGTGATCACCAAATCTTGAAGACTAAAGATCATAAAAAATATCATCTGGTCTGAAGGATCTCAATATCTGTTACTACTGTACATGTACATGGCAGTGTCAGAATTAGGTATAAACAGACATCCCTTTGTCTATAGTATAGACCAGCAGTGGTTATGGAACAGTGTGGGAAATGTTTTCTTGGTACACATTAGTCCTCTGAACCTCCTTAGTGTTAGACCCGAGCTTGGGCTGTAAACACAGTGCTAAAAGCGTTAGTCCCAAGTGTTACTCGGGCAACTCTACAAAGGTGTCTTCCGTAAGTGTTAGAGCTGAGAATCACTTGAGCATTGTTTGGGCAACGTTATAGGCATCTCTTGAATAAGCATTATGTCCAAGCATCACTCGGCAATGGTGTAGGTGCATCTTTTCCTCTAACCTGTAAGCGTGATCAGTAACTTCCTCAGTAATAATCCTCAGTCCCTTAAGGAACGCTTTTCAGCTGCCAGGTGTTGTACGCACTAGTACACTAGTAATATGAGCAGTGATGTTGAGGATGTTTTGGAGCCTCTCATCAGCAGATGACAAAGTGAACCTGAAAGTGATTCTGATGAATTTGAAAGTGATGCTTATGTTTGGGTGTCTGTTGACCCTTCTTCAAATAAAGCAGCACCACATCATTTTGATTTTATGGTCGTAGACAGTGGATGTAGACAGCCAAGATCCAGCTATTTACCTTAAGTTATTCCTAGATGATGATGTGATCAACAGAATTGTTGTTTAGACGAACTGTTATTCTGAACAGTGTCAGGCAGATAACCATACATCTAAGAAATTTTCCTTTTCAAAGAGATGGGAACCGGTGGCTGATGATGATATCTGGGTGTTTTTAGGCTTATTGACACTGCAAGGACTTGTAGGAAAACAGATGTTACTGGTCTGAGATCATCCCTGAGTGTATGATTTCACTAATTTTGAAATATCTGCACTTTACCAGCAATGAAGACTTTGATGAGAATACTCATCCAGGACCAAAACTGAAAAAAATTGGGAGATATAGCAGGCTATTGTAGCAAAATTTCAGAACGTTTACATTCCAGACTGTGATGTCCGCATTGATATAAGTCTCATGGCTTAAAAGGGCAGGCTTTTTTGGACACAATACATTTCATCAATGTAGGGCTGGGCGATTTGGGCTAAAATCAAAATCTCGATTAATTGAACATTTTAACTCGATTACGATTAATGAACGATTATTTTATTTTTTTTATTTTTTTTTGCCCTCATAGTTCACTGACAAGTTTTGTACAGTAAATATGCTCACATATTACAAGTGAGAGATTTTTGAATGAAGGGTGCATTACTTGATTTAAAATAATTGAAGGAAACACACTATCTACTATCTGTGATTATTTATTGAACATCAATGTTGAACAACTGAAATTAAAGCACACATTGCCTAAAACGAACAGTCACTTTGTTCTTATAAAAAAAGTCAAAATAAATAAATTGCACTTTTGGAAACAAAATAAATTATTTTCAATGTTTTTCTTATTAAAAGTAGAAAATAAGCAGTATCTCTTCTAAATAAAATAACTCTTATATATCCTGTAAATAATATTTTAAACAGTGCATTTCTTGCATCTTCTGTAAACAAATATTTTAATGTTGTAATGAAAATAGAACTCTCTAAACACGGTTGCATGAGGTGATCTTAGCGATCTTGTCATGTCACTATATGAACATGAATTTACTCTAAGTTCTTACTAAGAAACACAAGCATGTTAACCTTTTCAGGTTTCAGGCAAGACCTGAGGCATGTAACAATGTTTCCGCCCGAACTGAAAACCCGCTCTGATGGGGAGCTAGTAGCTGGTATGCAGAGATACTTTTTTGCCACCTTACTTAGAGTGGGAAAGTGTACATGATGCTTCCTCCACCAGTCCAGTGGATTTGCCTCACTATCCAGCATGGGGGACACCAAATAGCTGCTCATCTCTGCTTCTAGCGATTGCTGAAGTGACAGAGTGGGTGTAGCTGAACTTGCTGAAGGTGTTGCCTCACTCCCTTTAAAAAAGCTTCCTAATGACCTCTTTTGCTTTTATGCTATTATATTTAATTAAGCTGACGTGTACTTACCAATTGCAAGGTGTAGGCGGTGTCCAAAACACTGCTGCCGTAACCATCCATTAAGCGCAGCAGCTTTGACAACATTAGCACCGTTGTCTGTCGTAATGGCTGAAAGTTTTTCTTCCGCGAGGTCACATTCAGAAAGCATATCTTTCAGACCTTGCACAATCATATCTGCCGTGTGATCGGCTGGAAAATATGCCGTCTCAAGGCATCTCTGGCGCAGCTTCCAATCGTCGTCAATGTAGTGCAAAGTAAGGCTCAAGAATGGGTCCATCGTCCTACTTGACCAAAGATCAGATGTGGCTGCAAAGTGTTGAACATTTTTCAGTTCAGCAGCTACATTTTTACAACATGTCTTGTACATGTCTGGCAGCGCAGTTTTAGAAAAATGTGATCGCGATGGCACAGTGTATCTTCTGTCGAGAGTTTTAACGAGGTGTTTAAACCCGCTTCGCTCCACTGTAGCCAAGGGAGTCATATCCTTTGCGATGTAATAACAAATAGCGTCAGTTATTTCTTTCCATCTTCTTGAACTCTTCTCATACTGTGTGGCATTTGTGAACGCTTGTGTTATCGACATCAGCTTTGCGGAGGCACTTGTTGCTGGGCGCTTGTCAGTCTCTTTTTGTTTTTTTTTGAGCCATGCACTATTCATATTCAGTAACGTGATTGTGCTTCAAGTGTTGAAACAAATTGGTGGTGTTACCTTTGGGCGTCGAAACTGTTTTTCTACAGTGTCTACATCTGACTTCATTTTGTTCGATGTCATCCTTACTGAAGCCAAAATGTGTCCAAATGACGGAGACTGCGTTTTTCTTTGGTACAAGCTGCTCTTGTTGCTCAGTTGTGTCAGTGTTTAAGCTCTCCATGCTCGACATGTCGGCGGAATAACTTAACATAACGGAGCGGGTTCACGTGACTCCACACGCGGTAGTGTTTTAAAGGGAAAGTAATCGAAATAATCGACCTGGAAAAATTTGATCGATTATAGGTTCTGAATGTCAATTTCGATTACTTTTCGATTAATCGCCCAGCCCTACATCAATGCTTTGTGAATCTAACACTGGATTCATCTGGAATTCGGTCATGTACATAGGAAAAGGGACTAAGTTTGACGAGAAATATGACCAATACAGCATTTCTACATTGTCAGTGCTGACATTGCTAGATGCTTTGTTTGATCAAGGTTACCATTTAACAATGGAAATTTTTTTTTTTACCTTGTCAGAGCTATTTAACATCTTGTTGCAAAAAAAGACTGATGCATATAGAAAAGTACATTCCAACCATTGTGGCATGTCAGAAGACTTTGGGTGTGCTAAACTACAGTGAGGTGCACTAGTGGTTTGGCAAAATAGTGAAGTGCTTGCAATGAGATGGAAAGATAAGAGCGTTGTTTGCCTTCTTAGTACTGTGCATAATGCAGCTACATTCCTTGTTCAAGCTAAAGGCAACAAAGAGGTTACTGAGCTTTGTGTTGTGGTCGACTACAATAGCACAGTGGGTGGCGCATATCATGCTGATCAAGAATTAACTTTCTATACTGTTATATGAAAGCAACAAAAGAAGTATTGAAGATATTTAGTCATCTGGTTGAGGTAGCAGAGTTAAAGATGCTAAGATTTGCACTGGGTGTGACGAGGATGGATAGGATTAGAAATGAGTACATTAGAGGGTCACCTCAAGTTGGACCATTGGGAGATAAAGTCAGAGAGGCGAGATTGCGTTGGTTTGGACATGTGCAGAGGAGACATGCTGAGTATATTGGGAGAAGGATGTTAAGGATAGAGCTGCCAGGCAAGAGAAAAAGAGGAAGGCCTAAGAGAAGGTTTATGGATGTGGTGAGAGAGGACATGCAGGTGTTGGGTGTAACAGAGCAAGATGCAGAGGACAGAAAGATATGGAAGAAGATGATCCTCTGAGGCAACCCCTGATGGGAGCAGCCGAAAGAAGAAGTTGAACAGTGTATTTGGAATTCATTCGTGCTATTCAAACAACACGCTGACAGGACTGTCTCTCGTGTAAACTTCACATCCCAGTTAGTCGAACAAATCATTGCCACATATCCACCGGTCGACCCAGCACATGAAGGATAAATTGGTCTTTGAGGTCTTATTGGTCGACATTTCATTGAATTTATACCATCCTCACAGAAGAAGCAGAATCCATCATGTGCGGTGTGCTGTTCAAAAGTTGATCAGTCTGGAAAGAAAATCCGTAATGAATCACGTTATTATTGTCCCGACTGTGATGTTGGATTGTGTATTTCACCGTGCTTCAAGGTATACCACACAAAAGAAACATTTTGACAGTATATACATTATTATTATTTTTATTATTATTCATTTCATAGTATCATTATTATTCATCATTATTGGTATTATGTGTCATTGTTATAATTTTGAAATTTAATAAAAAAGTAATTTTTCAAATCAAAAAATGCATTGCTTTTTACATGTTATTTTGAGAAAAAAATGTAATGCTAAAGAGGCTACTGCCAAGTGACTGTCATTGGAAGGTTATGGTGTGCATAAGCATTGTTGTTAACCTTATATATCCCTTTTTGGCAGCTGCTTACCCTTTTTCAAGTGATTAATTAACAACAGGATAATACACCATAGTGACTTCAGGTCGCACTGTCCAGTTCATTCGATAGATATCAGTCCAATATAACACCTTTGGGAATATTTGGAATAGTATTTTCAGAGCGTAAATATGTGGATGCTGTCAAGTGAACATGAACTAAAAGCCATAAGAAATGTTTCTGCCTCCTTGTTGAATCTGTGACTCAATGATTTTACTAGTACTGAAATCAGAGACTCTGTAAAGTTTCTGACTGGAAAACATCTTGCTGTGTTAGGCCAGAGTGCATCTCATTACCAGTGATGGAATAACTTAAAACTACTTCTGAGTTTTTAAACTTTCTGAGTGTGCAGGGCTGCTCATTGTGTAGTATAATTATGATCATGGGCAGAGTGAAAACTAAATTCAATTCAATTTATATTTATACTGTTTCCAATAATCATTGTGCTATAGCAAGTATATTATAATACATAACCCTTTTATTTAAATTGTATTATTAATAAAATGATATAATAAAAATTTCAAGATTAGAAATTAGGAAATGTGCTCATTATCAGCTTGGAGAAAATGCTATATTTGGATAAATAAGGTGTCATATAACAAGGCTGTGCATTTTTTTTTTAACATTAAGCGGACTGGGTTCATTTTCAGCAACAAAACAAAATCATACAAGGCAGTAATCAGGCAGCACATCAATAGAATAATCAAGACATTTTGGCTCTGAACACCTGGCTGTATATGCAATTGTATCCTGTCGATTTTATTATTAAAGTAATGAATGAAGTCATTAACACTGACAGTATGACTCCACAGAATCACAGTTTTGATTAGTAAGACTGGAAATGCTCAGCTGATTATAGTTTGACAAAGGTAATAAGTAGATGAGGTGCTATTAATGTACATTTCTATTGAGCACCAAAGAATTAATCCATGCAATATCCCTCTGATATACAACTATAGTTAGGAAATGATGAATTGATACCAAGGAGACAAAAAAAAGAAAAATAAAGAAAATAAAAGCTGTTAAATGGAATGGAATTCCTTGAATCTGCTAAAACCAGCATTAGGTGTCATGGAACTATTAACAATAACACACAATACAGTAATCCCTCGCTACTTCGCGGTTCACTTTTCGCGGATTCACGACTTCGCGGGTTTTTAAATACAAGTGATTGCCCGCCTATCGCTGAAGTTATGTTCCAGACCCATCAGCAACAGGAGAAAATCCACGATATAGAAAGACCATATAAATAAACATTTTTATAGTTTAAGTCTTAAAATACCCATCCCACATGCTTTAAACACATGTAAACTTATAAAACACACTTTGTTAACACATATGATATGTGGATGTTGGGCTAAGGATATGAGTAACATCTCACTATTATAAAACATTTTAACTTCACGCAAGACAAGACAGTGAGACAGGAAAATTGGTGATGTACAGGCTTTTAAATTATTGACAGGCAGAGCGACAAGCAGCACAAAGCCAGCACAAAGTCCACTTCTCCTTAGCATTCATTCAGCTCCCCACCCCCTTGACAATGCGAACTGCGCCTCCGGGGAGGGGGGTTTGAGCGAACGTGTGTTCAGCCCTCACACACACTCCTCCTCCTTCCGAACGCGCAGAGCGACAAACAGGCATTTTGGCATAAGCAGCACAAAGTCCATTTCTGCTCAGCGTGAGTTCAGCTGCCCCCCTTCACAAAGCGAGTGCAGACACATTGACGTCTGATCGCTGCGTGCAGTGTGCAGTGTTGGTCTGCGGTGTTTAAGAATGTAGAAAGTGTTTAAGAGCATAGGAAGTGTTTATAAGAGTGTGGGAAAGGTTAACAAGAGAGTGAGAAAGGTTTATAAGAGTGTGGGATGGGTTTATAAAGCCTTAAAATATGTATAAATAATAAAATAAATATAGGTCGCTACTTCGCGGATTTTCACCTATCGCGGGGGGCTCTGGAACGTAACCCCCACGATAGGTGAGGGATTACTGTAGTACAATCTGGCCAATTTGGCCTTTATTTTAGAATAAAGCTTCATAGGTTCTTTTTAATGCTGGCTATCTCTCACATTTACTATAGTGTCCCTAAAGCTTGCAAAAAGTTTTGTTCTCCCTGAACACCCTCCTGCTCCTAAACACACGCAAGGAACCTCATATGTCCTTATCACTGAACCACTTACCTGCCGATAACCTCTTTTGTTTTGCACTCAGACATCCCCCATTCAGCCAGCTGTATGTGATCCCCAACCCTGAATTTTCACTTTCAGCTCAGGTCTACGTTGAAGATGTTACTAAGCAATGAGCTGTAAAGAATTATAAGGAATCATATAGGTAATGATATATCATTATTTGAAATACAGACATTTCATGTGTGTTCTGTGTCTACAACGATCTTTGTAAATGTGGGATAACGTAAAAAATGTAAGCCAAGAAATGGCGAGAAAATTTTTTTGTATGTTATAGTAATAACAAAATAATGTTGACGTGAAGTGTAGAATGTAGAAAGACTGTAGTCCACATATCAAATAAACACATTCACAAAGGGTATACTGCGGTGGGTTGGCACCCTGCCCAGGATTGGTTCCTGCCTTGTGCCCTGTGTTGGCTGGGATTGGCTCCAGCAGACCCCCGTGACCCTGTGTTCGGATTCAGCGGGTTGGAAAATGGATGGATGGACAAAGGGTATAACAAAACAAGTGTGCTTTTATTCAAGAATAAAACTAAGTGAAAAGAAATTGTTCAAATGACATGTTGCTGTGAATGTGTAAAAAACTGAAGTCCAAATATTAGTTGGTACAAAATAGAGATGTTTGCACAATTTTCATTATATCTACGCAGGTAGTGCAGTGGTAGCACTATTCCCCTGCAGTAAGAAATCATGGGTTTGCATCCCAGATCCTCCCTGCATGGAGCAGTTTGAGTAGTGAGAAATGTAAAGAGTTAATATTATATAATAAAAACATGGAAAATAACAATAAAATAATCCTGTTGAATGTATGAGAAGAAAGGCTATTTTTTTTAGGTCACAGAGCACTTTGCATTTAAACACTTCATCTGCAGTATGTGAAATAGATTCCACCATTATGAGTATCCATAAAGAACTGGAACTAACAATGGGTATGTTGTGAGTGGTGTTTTGGAACAGGGAATTGAGTGCATGCTTATATGGCACCAGCAGAAACATGCATGCTTGACCTGGCAGCGATGAATGCACATGGACTGTACAAGGCATAAACGGGGTCAACTGAGAAAAGAAAAGTGTTCTTGCCTTGCAACTTCATTATCACTTCTTAAAAACGAGGCAATGGAAAAAGAAAAAGAGTATGCAGCCTCGACAACAAGCTCCTATTCCAAGACCTCCATCTCCCAATTGAAAGAAAAATGCCACATGCTCTTTTGCTCTAATAGGAGTACAGAATAGTGTGTACAGTGCAACACGTACACCAGTTGTAAATGTAGGAAGTAGGGCCCTTGGGTGCATGGAAACTGTTAACATTTAAATTTGACAATTGTATATATTGTGATACTGACCTCTCCGTACTATTCTTCCCTCTGCATATCCTGGTACAGTGCAGTATGGGCATCATCTGAGGGTGATTTTGCATTACAACACCCAACCCAAAATTATTCTACACATTGTGTAAAGTTCTAGTTTCAGATTTTACAAAAATGATGACGTGTGTCTGTGTGTGTGTGTGCATGCACGAGAGGAACAAATTATTGGAATATAACATAAACTCTTTCACAAAAGGTATGACAAAACAAATGTGCTTTTTTTCTAGAATAAAACAACAGCAGCAACAACAACGTTTATTTGTACAGCACGTTTTCATTCAAATTATGTAGTTCAAAGTGCTTTATAAGATGAAGAAAGAAAAAATAAAAATATAAAAATAAAATTAGGCAATTACAAAGAATAAAGTAAGGTCCTATGGCCAGGAGGACAGAAAAAAAAAACTCCAGAGGGCTGGAGAGAAAAACAAAATCTGCAGGGGTTCCAAGACCATGAGACCGCCCAGTCCCCACTGGGCATTCTACATAACATAAATGATCTCAATCAGTCCTCATGGTTTTCAGGCAAAATGTGGAAGAATTAGATGATGATGGTCATGTGGACCTCTGGCCTTCAATCCATCAATGTAGGAACTGCACGGTGCTTTGATCAGGTGGCGGTGGTGCAGATCGTCACCACAGAAAACTGGAAAAAGAACAGCAGAGAAAGTAGGGGTTAGTATGGATTATGGAACCATGATAAAAATGATAATTAAATGCATATTCAGAATATCAGGGTTACACTAAAATAAAGCTATAAGAAAGCCATATTAAAATAATGGGGTTTTAGCAGTTTTTTAAAGTGCTCCACAGTATTAGCCTGGTGAATTTCTATCGGTAAGCTATTCCAGATTTTAGGTGCATAACAGCAGAAGTCCACGTCATCACTTCTTTTAAGTTTAGCTCTTAGAATTATAAGCAGACACTCATTTGAAGATCTAAGGTTACAATTTGGAGTGTAAGGTGAGAGGCATTCTAAAATATAGGATGGAGCGAGATTATTTAAGGCTTTGTAAACCATAGGCAGTATTTTAAAGTCAATTCTAAATGGCGCAGGTAACCAATGTAACAATGTCAAACCTGGAGAGATGTGCTCGGATTTTGTTTTCCTAGTTAAGATTCTAGCAGCTGCATTCTGCACTCGTTGCAATCGATTGATGTCTTTTTTGGGCAGTCCTGAGAGAAATGCGTTACAGTAATCTAGCCGATTGAAAACAAAAGCGTGAATTAATTTTTCAGCATCTTGTAAAATTATAAGTGATCTAATTTTTGCTATATTTATTAAGTGAAAAAATGCTGTGTTGGTGATATGATTAATATGTGATTTAAAATTTGGGTCAGAGTCAATAATTACCCCTAAATGCTTTATCTCTGTCTTGACTTTTAAGCCTAATGCATCAAGTTTATTTCTAATACCCTCACTATATCAATTTTTGCCAATCACTAAGATATCTGTTTTCTCAATATTTAGTTTGAGAAAATTACTATTCATCCATTCAGAAACACAAGTAAGACATTGGGTCAATGAACGAAGAGAGTCAGGGTCATCAGGTGTTATTGATAAATACAGTTGTGTGTCGTCAGCATAGCTGTGTTAGCTCACGTTATGCCTTGAGATAATCTGACCTAATGGAAGCATGTAGATCGAAAACAACAGTGGATCCAGGATAGATCCTTGTGGAACACTATACAGAATATTGTGTGTCTTTGAAGTATAGTTACCACAACTAACAAAGAATTTTCTACCTGTTAAGTAAGACTCAGACCAATTTAAGACAGTGCCAGAGAGGCCCACCCATTGACTAAGGAGATTTACAAAAATATTGTGATCAATGGTATCAAATGTGGCACTCCGATGTAAGAGAATGACAACAGGTAAACAGCCTCTGTCTGCATTTACCTGCAAGTCATTTACTACTTTAAGGAGTGCAGTTTCTGTACTGTGATTTGTTCTGAAACCCGACTGAAACTTGATAAGAATAGCATGTTTATTGAGGTGGTCATTTAGCTGCATAATGGCTGCCTTCTCTAGGATTTTACTTAAGAAAGGCAGGTTAGAGATAGGTCTAAAATTTTCAGAAAGAGAAGAGTCCAGATAATTTTTCTTGAGCAGGGGTTTAACAACTGCAGTCTTAAGACAGTCTAGAAAGACCCCCATATCTAATGATGAGTTTACTATGTCAGGGATACTATCAATTAGCACTTTGGATACTTCTTTGTAAAAACTTGTTGGTATTGGGTCAGGGACGCAGGTGCAGGGTCTCAGTTGAGAAATTATTTTATATAAATCAGGTAAATCTATCCTGGTGAAAGAATTTAATTAGCTTAAAATGGAATACCAGGGTTTAAAAGGATCAGTATTGGGGGGATGTACTATATTATTTCTAATATCATTAATTTTGTGATTAAAAAATATAGCAAAAGCCTTGCAGGTTTTACTAAAAGTTTTTTGGAGGCATTCTCTTGAATTACCTAGGTTTACAAAATGATCAAAGTAGAGATAAAAACTCTCGAGTAACAGTCGGGAGGAAGGTGACGACGCTTGCTGGAGTAGGAGTGGAGTTGGGAGACAGAGACAGACCTGTCTGTGTTAGGTTTGCTGAGCTGGTGCGCCCCCTGCAGGCCGCAGCCGTGATGTCACATGAGCACAATTGTCACAAAAGTAAAAACTCACATTCATGCAGTTATAATAGACGCAAATCAAAAGTAAGTGTTTACAAGACCTATAGTAACATTTCTTATTTCATTGTATATTTACACGGATCATTGTAGACACAGAACACACATGAAATGTATTTCAAATAACGATATACTGTATCATTACCTATATAATTCCTTAAAACTCTTTTCTAGATGAAATCTTCAACACAGACTTGAGCTGAAAGTGAAAATTCTGGATGGGGGATGACTAAGTGCAGGTTGATTGCCCCTAATTGACACATTTGCAAAACAAAAGAGGTTATCAGTGTGTAATTGGTGTGGTGATAAGGACATACAAGGTTTATCATGTATGTAAGGAATAGTACGGTGTGAGAACGAAATTTTTCTAGGAATGCTAGTTTAATGAAAATTTTGTTTATCCTTAGAATTCTAGCAAGACGCATTTTATTAGTAAAAGTAAGCACAAGCTATGCTCTAGTGTAATTCCAGCAAGATAAATAGGAAGACTTAGAAATTGGTTCTAAATTTAACTTTAAGTTAATAAAACAATGTAATGGACATAATGTTAATAAACCTTTCACTTCTTCCTATAATAGTTGCTTTGCATTTGAGGTTTATTCAGGTGGGGAGAGAACAATCTAAACTGCCTAGCATAAAGTGTTTGGTTGATTGAACATTAATTATTTATGTATTAAATTAAAAATCTGTGTAAAATTATCTAGGTTTCTAAAGGATTTAGTAAAAGTAACATTTGACACTCCTGAGTTTTGGGATAACAAAATTCATTTTAACCTTTGCACTGTGCCCTCATAGCTCCAGTAAACTGGATTTCAAATCCTGGACCAGGCACAGGTTGTGTGCAGTTTCCCTCTTGTCACTTTGTCTGCATAGATTTTTCTCCAAGTCAAGTATTTTGTTGGAAATTTAATTTGTATACCATTTCCTTGCACTTTTTGCATAGTGTAGCATTCAAATTGGGGGGTTTTCCATCTCAAGGATTCTGGTGGTGACATCAGTTTCTAACATTATGGCTTAGTTTTGTTTTTGTAATGTTAATTTGTCCACTTTAGCCACGATTTTGATAATTTATTGGCAGCATCATTTTAAATTCCTGCAGTCTGGGCAAAATCAGTTAAATCTCTTTTTTTCTAAGGATCTTTCTAGTTCAGAACTTTTGCTCATGTTTTTCGACTTTGATTTTTGTCTCACGATTTTGTCTTGGTTGGTCTGCTTTGGATCTCTCTCCCAGTATCTGAATTTCTGTTATTTGATCATGTCTTTTCTTCTGGTCACTTTTAAAATCCAATTTGCTCGCCTGTCCAGCACAGCATATTTATTGTCTCTTCTGTACTTATGTCTGCTATTTGCATTATACAACTGTCACAAATCTGTGGGAGACATACAAGTTAGAAACACCTAAACAAACAGATCAGTAAAACCCTCAGCTCTCGACATCCCTTCCTTCACTCCAGCCAGATGACAAAGAAAAAAATAGTACAAACTTCAATTTACTACAGCTATTTTAACATAATATTTATTGTATTATATGTTTTTATTCTATTGTCTTATATTGTACTTAGAGTTGATATTAGTTTTTTATTTTGCTCTGGTATTCATTTGAATTTCCTCTTGGGAAATTAGTAAAGCATAACTAGTTTAATCCTATCTAATCTAAAATCACCTAAACTTGAAATTGAATGTATTTGTTACAGTCACATCATCAGAGGTTTGTGTGACAGTAGCGGAGACATGTGGTTTGCATAGTTCAAATCTCTTCTACTTGTTCATAGATTGTGTTCTTCTTTGTACACAAACTACAATTTACTAATGTGAATTACTGCCAGGAAACTACATAACCATGAAATACTTACCCTGTACATACTTATAATGCTTGTACATGTACATCCATCCATCCGTACATCTACAGCCAATTAACTGTATTTGGGAAATAATACACTCTGCCTTAAAATATACGTCACTCGATCCTTCATTCCTACCCATATACCTTTACACTGTGACGAGAGAAGATGCATCAACAGACATCAGGAAAACCAACTTTATTTTAATCAAAATAGGCATATAAGGGTCTTTATTCAAATGGGAGCTACCACTTTAATACACACAGGCACAGCAAACAAGCTAGTTAGTTGCATTGGCGATCCTAAATTGTTCCTAGTGTGTGCTTGATGTGTGTGTGCGTGTGTGTGTGCCCTGCGGTGGGCTTGTGCCCTGCAGTGGGCTGGCGCCTTGCCCGGGATTTATTCCTGCCTTTCGCCCTGTTTTGGCTGGGATTGGCTCCAGCAGACCCTCGTGACCCTGTGTTAGGATATAGCGGGTTGGATGATGGATGGATATATGTAACATAGGAAAAATAATTGGATTTGTAATTTAGGGTTATCAAAGGTAAACGCTGTTTTAGTTACATTCTCAAAGTAAAGGTAAACCAGAATTTTTCAAGAGAATTAAAGAAGAGAGAAGTCTATTTTGAATGCAATCTCAATATATCTCATACTTGCCATGAAATCCTGCCAGCAAACACCAAAATGAGGTCGAGCCTCACAAAATCTAAGAGATAGGTTCATGGACCTAGTGTTTAAAATGGCTTCTCCCTAAAAGAGTTAAATAGGTGTCAGCCTACACACGAACAACAGGAAAAAAAACAAAGAATCCTTAGCAATGTTCAGAATTAAATATTAACAAAAGAGGGTGAGGAAAAGGTGTAAAAACACTGGTTCTTTTGAAGATAAGAAGAAATGACAAAAAAGGCCTTGCCTCAAAGGCAACCCAAGGAACAAAATCTAATCCACAAATGAAATGTCAAAATCCACAAAGCAGATAAGAAAATCACAAACCAGAAAATTCAGAAAGGTACTCCAAAAAAACAAGGTATTTCTACTACAATGCTGATCTGAAGGATCTGTGACTTTAGAGACCTTGCTTAAAATATGACAACACTGAAGAGGAGCTTCCTTATGTGTGTAATGGCACTATATTAGAGGGTTTCCTATATATGATGTTACTTTGGCTTATTGGGAAGAGGGTGCTAAAAGGAAAATGGAGGAGTCTATTACAGTAACATCCTTTCCTGTGAATGGGATTCAGTCATAATAAAGGTGGGAAAATGGACATGGACTAACCCTAGGAAAGCCAGTTGAGTGTTAATAAACTCTTCGATCTACAACTCAGTCAATTATTTATTGATTGCCTCTAATCCTGGGTAGCCTCCAAAACTTCAAGCAGAAGATCATAGATAAGATAGTGCATGTATTTAAAGATTATGGTATGACTATCAGTATCCAGTAACCTAAGATAACAGGATTAACAAAGTGGTTGGGAACAATAGAATATGACACAAATATAACATAAACCAAGGAGATACAGTATGACACTTACATTTATTTGTTACCAAACCTACTTAAGTGAATTTAAGCATCACTGACTGCATCAGTAAAAACGTTAAGTAACTCTGGATGGGGTTGTTGTAGTTGAGCTGGATTTCTGCTCCAGGCTTTTTGTTTATCCTCTCTAAAATCAGGTTTTGATGCTCGAATTGGTGTTGATGACGAAATCTGATCTGATGTCTATGACGTGTACATTATGCGATGTGTTATTCAGCTTAGAGTATGTAGAATGTACACACAAGTATATATATTTTATATATTTGTTCTCTATTAAACATTTTGTATATTATATTTTTGATCTTTTTTGGAATTTATGGTTTGGATATTTTGATTAATAATTGTTTAATATTAATGTTTGATGATCACTTATATATTAGTGTTTTCTGTTATGTGCCGTGTCCTCCTTTATGTAGAGCAGCAGGGGTAGGATCAGCTTGGTGTACCAGCTGAGATATCTGCCTATGTATTCTAGGCAGATGGTCAGGTACTCCATAACGGTTTTGAGTTTTGTATTGTGAACATTGTGTGTGTTAGTATTTTGATTTATTGATTTTTCAGTCTTTCTGGCCCTATTTTGTTGATTTTGGTTATCGGTTCTTACATGGGTTTTGTTTACTATAGGTTGTCTTTTAGGAATGCTCTTTTGCCTTTCATTTAGAATTTTTAAAATAAGTTTTGGTATTACATTTTCTTGGTTGAATTATTTTTCGATCAGAGTTTTTTTTTACCATTTCCTCTCTTCCCTTTTTAATATTGTTTGAAGGTTATGAAGGACTATTTTGAGTCTTGATTTTCCGATTTTACTGTATTATGGTTTGGGGAACAACCTATCTGGGATACTAGGCCTCAGAGAAGCCTGAGCCTAAATTTTAGAAGACAAGGCCTCATTTTGACATTTTGAGTTTGGCGTCTTTTATATTTTGCTTAACAGTAATCCCTCGCTATATCGCACATCGACTTTCGCAGCTTCACTCTATCGTGGATTTTATATGTAAGCATATTTAAATATATATCACGGATTTTTTGCTGGTTCACGGATTTCTGTGGACAATAGGTCTTTTAATTTCTGGTACACGCTTCCTCAGTTGGTTTGCCCAGTTCATTTCATACAAGGGACGCTATTGGCAGATGGCTGAGAAGCTACCCAACCAGAGCGCGTATTACGTATTAAATAAAACTCCTCAAATTTATTGTGAGCACGGGGGCTGTTCACACCCCTAGAGGATACAGCTGCTTCACATTGCTGCCATCATTGCTGGGCTTACATGTGGCTGCTTTGTCAAGCGATATGCTTCCTGCACGGTGCTTTGCATACTTAAAAGATCAAACAGCACGTATTGATTTTTGATTGTTTGCTTTTCTCTCTCTCTCTCTCTCTTGTTCTGACATTCTCTGCTCCTGACAGAGGGGGTGTGAGCAGGGGGGCTGTTCGCACCACTAGACGATACGGACGCTCGTCTAAAAATGCTGAAAGATTATCTTCACATTGCTCCCTTCCGGCTTTGTCAAGCGACATGCTTCCCACACGGTGCTTCGCATACTTCAAAGCTCGAAGGGCACGTATTGATTTTTGATTGTTTGTTTTTCTCTCTCACTCTCTCTGAAATTCTCTGCTCCTGACGGAGGGGGTGTGAGCAGAGGGCTGTTCGCACACTGGCCTAGAGGATACGGACGCTCCTCTAAAAAATGCTGAAAGACTACCTTCACATTGCTCTCTTTCTTGCAGCTGCTTTATACGGCGGTGCTTCGCATACTTAAAAGCCAAACAGCCCTATTGATTTTTAATTGTTTGCTTTTTTCTCTCTCTCTCTGACATTCTCTGCTCCTGAAGCGCACTCCTTTGAAGAGGAAGATATGTTTGCATTCTTTTAATTGTGAGATGGAACTGTCATCTCTGTCTTGTCATGGAGCACAGTTTAAACTTTTGATAAAGAGACAAATGTTTGTTTGCAGTGTTTGAATAAAGTTCCTGTCTCTCTACAATCTCCTGTGTTTCTGTGCAAATCTGTGAACCAAGCATGACAATATAAAAATAACCATATAAACATATGGTTTCTACTTTGTGGATTTTCACCTTTCGCGGGGGGTTCTGGAACGCAACCCCCGACATCGAGGAGGGATTACTGTACTCTGAAGCTTTGGTAAATCACATAGATAGATAGATAGATAGATAGATAGATAGATAGATAGATAGATAGATAGATAGATAGATAGATAGATAGATAGATAGATAGATAGATAGATAGATAGATAGATAGATAGATAGATAGATAGATAGATAGATAGATAGATAGATAGATAGATACTTTATTAATCCCAATGGGAAATTCACATTCTTCAGCAGCAGCATACTGATACAATAAATAATATTAAATTAAAGAATGATAATAATACAGGTGAAAAAAACAGACAATAACTATGTATAATGTTAAATTTTAACGTTTACCCCCCCTGGTGGAATTAAAGAGTCGCATAGTTTGGGGGAGGAACGATCTCCTCAATCTGTCTGTGGAGCAGGACAGTGACAGCAGTCTGTCGCTGAAGCTGCTCTTCTGTCTGGAGATGACATTATTTAGTGGATGCAGTGGATTCTCCATAATTGATAGGAGCCTGCTGAGCGCCCTTCGCTCTGCCACAGATGTTAAACTGTCCAGCTCCATGCCAACAATAGAGCCTGCCTTCCTCACCAGTTTGTCCAGGCGTGAGGCGTCTTGTCTCAGGTAATACATAAACATGGAAATGTTTTTTTTTCTGCTGATGTGCTTCTGTTTTCTACATTTTAGAAGTAGAAATCATTTTATAAACATGGTGAGTCAGTGCAGCACACAAATGTATTAGAAATTGTTTTTCTTCACTGTACCACTGGCCATTTGCTGAAGCACAACTTAGTACCACATGCAAAAAGTACCCATGTCCAATCTCAACAAATCGGAAAGCATGTAGGTTTTGGTTTTAACAGCAAAATCCAATCTTTGCCAGATATGTGGAAAAATTGGAATCTGGTCATATCAAAGTCTTAATGTAAATACAGCCTTTATTTCTTTTTGTTAATTGCTTTCCTTTCTTTCAGTTAAGATGTGAGCCCAAGGATGCATGGCTTACAATTATTGTTGCTTCCTAAGGTGCCCTGCCAAATATGGGCCAGCTCAAGCTTCACTATATAAATGCAAAGAATTATTATTATTATTATTATTACTTTCTCATTGTTGCATTTCATTTTTTCTGCCATTGCAGCTTCCCTTCCTTTTTAGCTTTTTTACCTTTTTAGATTTACTGCTCTGGCTTTTTGGCTTTTTGCATAATTTTTTGATTTTTCACTAACAGTTTATGCATTTCATTTGGATGTTGCAATTATTTCCTGCCTTGAATTAATTAGTGATTTATAGAGATTTAGATTTGCAGATGTTGTCAGACCCCTTAGTTTGAATTAATTATTTAGTGTTTGTTTTTTCATTCTTTTAATTGTGTCTTTTCTTTTAGCCCTTCCATTTACTGTATATACTCACGTATAAGTCGAGCCTTGAAACCCAAAAAATCGATCATGAAATCAGACCCTGACTTATAAGCCCGTTCAAAAACATGACACTTAATTTTTTTGCTTCCTCTAATATCGCATCAGTTTGTCAGATGCTCAGAATTTTGTTGCAGCAGTGCAGTTACCAATTTCTTTCGCCACGTCAATGACTTTTAATTTAAAACCAGCTTCATATTTTCTTCTGATCGAACGCTCCATCATAGATAAAGGATACTCTTACAATAAAGGTGTATGAGGATGTGAGATACACAAAAAACTGAAAACAGTGCAAACGTCGCTTCCAAATAGTTTGGGTATTACCGTGTGGTCACATAGGCACAATACAAAGAAAAAAAAGGCAGTGTGCTCCATGGTTACTCTCTCAGGTGGGCGTTAGCATATCATAATCTCTTGGACCAATAGCATGAGTTTTCTGTATTCGACTTATACGACCGACATTATAAAATATTGGAAATTATACGATAAAATCAAGTCCCAACTTATGGGCGAGTATATACGGTATCATTATATTTGGTTTCTGATTATTTAACCTTATGGTTCTGTCAATAATATTAATGATTCTAAATCTATTCATAATTATTTGGGAATGTTTATGTGATGATTGCAACTTTTTGGGTGCTTCTAGTCTTTGCTGTTGTGCACATACAATAAGAAGGAAATCACAGGGCAGCACAACTTAGAGTCAACATCCATTTGTCTTCACAGTGTGAAAAGAAAACATAAGTGCCCAAAGAAAAAGACATGGAGGTGGTGGTAAACTCCACAAAAATTGAGAATGAGCATGGAATTCATGCCTAGGACTTTGGAGATGTGAAGCAAGAACAGTAACCTGTGCACCATGGTGCCACCGACTTACAATGCCTGATTAGAGGAAAAATAGATTTTACAGAGAAAGAGAAAAAGTAGCAATAAAAAAAGGTTTTAGAGAAGGAAGGAAATAATTAGTCTCAATGAAATTCTGTAAAAGGTAATGGTCTGGTCAGTAGTGTGGAGTTTAGTAAGTAAATGCTAAAGAAAGAGACATTTATTACTTTAGATATGGAGAAACTGATGAAGAGGGTTGGTGAAAATCAAATGACATGGGAAAATTGAAGTGGAGACAGCATTAAGGTAGAATTATTATTACACAACAGTTATAAATTAAAAAGTCCAAGAATGATGATGCTTGTTTTGGGGGTACAGACAACAATGAACTATGCAGACTGACACTTTCTGACATAAGACCCTTCAATGTGACAGAGAGCAAGCTGAGTGAAAATTGACCTTACTTAAGAAGGGTATACACACAACTTATTCAAATCTCATTCAAGAATCTGACTTTCCAAACTGACGTTACTCCTTCCAGATATAGATCATTTGAAAGCTTTACACTATACACTAAATATATATGATGAAAATACAAAATAACATTGGCAACTATAGGGTTACAAAGATGGCATAGCTTTCAGAATCAATTCTGAACCACTCCATGTAAAATTGATGGATTTCTCAGGTGCCTCTTTTGTTTCTTTAGAGAAAGACACATCTGATATTGACCTAAAAGCGTAGCCAGAGTAGCCTGTGTTGTTTGTTTTATAAATTATACAGGGTTTCATCTGCCAAATAACTTTATGCCACGGTTAAGCCTTTATTGTTTCAGGGTTATTCTGGTGTAATTTCTTCAAAGTAAACACACATGCATACACACTCCATTTCTTTGTCTAAATTATTTATGAATTACTTTATTTTATGTAGAACATCAGGAACAATGCAGCAGTCTAAAAATACCAAACCAGATTCTTGTACTTCAACAAGGAATTGAAAAGGATTTCACAATATTCACAGCAGTTCTTTAATCCTTTCAGCTGAGCCTCGGGCCAGACTAGAGACAAAAAGACTCAAAAAATACTAGAAAAATCCTGTTTCCCATATGCTAAAAATAAAAATGTAACCACATGAGGAAACAGTTCTGTGTTGAAGCATCTAAATCACCAATCTGAAATTGTGTGCCAGCAAGTTTCAAAGACTCATACTCCCTGCTTATATCGCTCTGACAGACCACTAGCCGTGTCAGTGCTTTTGAATTTTCTTCTTTGAACTTGGCTAGCTAGTCTAGATTACAGGAATGCTATCACACACTGCTACAAAGTCCATCTCCATTTCCAAGCTATTGCTTACAGCTGTTTGTATAAACAGCAATATACAAGAATCAGTATTTCACAGTATTTCAATCATTTTCGCATTAGTTTGAGGAAAATGGTTACTCATTCAATGTGTGTATGTAATATTTTCTGTGCATAATGCTTATTCAGATGGTAGTTGTGCACTGCATTGTTTTGTGAAGTGGCTTTTCTCCATCCTACAGTTGTTTTCCACACACATGGGAGACTCCCTGGGAACTCCCCTATACCAAGGGCAGATCCAGACTAATGGCTGATAGTACAATGAAAAAGTATGCCGCTCACTTCTAATTTTAGCTTTAGTTAAAATGTATTTATTAAGTGCCTTGGACCATTGGTCTAACCAGTATTACTAAAATCCTAAAACTATGGAATTTTTATTTAATATATGATCTTTACAAATTATTACAAATATATGCTTATACTGTATAAAGTTGTGATAATGAACTAATTAAAACATAATGAAAAGGAATGACGGTAACTAAAGAGCTTGAACACGTGAGGTTTGCCCCATCTTAGATGAGCCACCATTGTAACTACTCAGGTTAAAGTGAAATAAATGAGTAATGAACACCCCCTTAAAAGGTGAGGACAAACTAGTGAAAAGCCCAGACACACCTGTTGTGAAGTGGTGATAAGATAAATGGGAAAACATTGGACATCCTTATTAATGAGGCGATGTTTAGAATAATGGAAGAATCGACATGTATATGAAGTTACTGATGACTGTTGTTGATTGGTTAAGATGACAGAATTCTGCATACTAAGAGTCAGATGATGTGGTGTATTCTATAAAGTAATGGTAATAGAAAAGTATAAAAGGGAATGAATTGTTTAATTGATTGCTCACTCCAAGACATTTGTGCATATCTGCGTGCAAAAAAGAATCATACTGTTTTCTCATGAAGTGAATGACTCCTTTGAAAATAGAGGAACGTTTTTTCCACAACAAAACATGGATATCAAGAGTTTCAATACATACCAAATATGGATAATTATTGTTATGTTTGAGGAACATCAGTGATTAGATTTTTACTATTTCAAATGAGGCACAGTGGTTAGTTATGCTGCCTCACATCTCTGAGGAATTGGGATCCCATCCTAGATCAGTCAATGGCTGTGAACTGTTCACTCCATGGGCTCAAATTTCCTTCTGCATGCCACAGACATTTACTGCCCAAAAGCAGCTTCAACACTAAATGTAACATTACTTCAAAAGAGTCTCACAGAATCAACAAAGTAATTGAAAGGGTAGGCTGAACTGTGGGACACACTCTGGAACCCCTGGAGGTCATAATAAAGGAGAGAATGAAAACAGAATTGAGTGCTGTGAAGGACAGCCGGGTCCCATGCCCGGCAGGGACGCCCCTGCTGCATCTATTCCGGGGGAGCCACCATGGGCAGCTCAGTACCTCCCCCGGGACGCTTGGTGGCAGCCTCCCTGGTGGACGATGATTCCCCAACCTGGCGCAAGGCTCCATGGGACATGGAGTCCTCCAGAGCCTGGTTGGGGGCTTGGATGGCCGCCAGGGGGAGCTGCGTGGACTTACCAGCCCGGCTGGTCAATTCCTCAGCCCCACCCGGAAATGCAATTAGGCCCAGGTGACCAAGCACCTGGACTACATCCGGGTGGGGTATAAAAAGGCCAGCTTCCACCACTCGAGAGAGCCAGAGTCGGGAGGAAGAGGACTAAGCCTGAGGAGGAGTGGTGGTGCTGAGGTGGAGAGAAGTGTGGTTTGTTGTATTTGAAGTGCTTTTGGGACTGTGTTGGGCCTGTGGGACACGGGGAAGGCGTGCCCCACGGCTGAAGAGAAATAAAAAGTGCATTTTATTGAAGTACGTGCCTCTGCGTGAGTCTGTGCCGGGTCGGGCGCTATATAGCACCTTTTACAGTGCCATTATAAACAAAGCTGCACATCCTCTCTCTGACACACTAACACTGAGCACTTTCAAGCAATAAATTATTCAGCAGAATTGCGTCAAGAAATGCTGCTAGGGCTCCTTTGTACCAACAGCAATACGTCTGCATAATGCCTCACTGACACCTTTTTCTCACTTTTTAGTTTTCATTCTTTTTAGTAATTCTGGCATATATTTGAAAGGAGTTTGTTGTTTGTCATAGTATAATACTATTATTTATTTAAAGTCAAATTTCCCCCTGGGGATAAATACATCTATCTATCTATCTATCTATCTATCTATCTATCTATCTATCTATCTATCTATCTATCTATCTATCTATCTATCTATCTATCAATACTGAATTAATGTGGGAAAGTTCTTCACCAGATGTATTTTGCAGGTCTACATTCTAATACCCTCCATAAAAGTGTAACCTTTAATACCTCAGTTTTTTCCAAAACACAAAGTACAACAGTTTCAGTGGGTAGCAGAAAAAAAAATGTAATACGAAAATGAGAATATATTGAAATCTTCTACTTATTTCATGCTAGGAAATGAGCCCGCAGTATAATCAAAAGTCTCATTCTTCGGTGTAACTTTCATTTCAGCATTGTCATCTCAAAACCAGTCAAGACGTCCAACCACAAGATCGATAAACCTGCAGATTTGCATTGTATCTCAATGCTTCTTGTAAAATTGAATAATTCGAGTAATTATCAATAAATATTTTTTATACTTGTTATTGTTCACTTATTATTTTCCCATAGAATTATGGTGGTAATGCACATTGTGCCATGTTCTGATTTTGCTATGGTATTATTGCACTATGGCTGTAACATCAAGACAATTTCCTGTCAAAAATGTTTCATGGGAAAATTGTTGTTCTTACTCAGCTGATGTCTTTAACCAAGGCAACCTGCAACATTTGAGAGATAGAATTTGGTACATTTATTTTGTATTTCCAGTTTGAGCACAGGCAGTTGAAGAGACTTGTTCATGGTCACACAGTGTCAGTAGCAGGACTTGAACCCACAACCACAGGATTGGATGTCCAAAGCTTTAACCACTACACCACACTGCCTGCCAGAACAACCAGTTAAGCCACTATGCTATTCAGCCACTGTTATGAAACTTGTGACTATGAAAATTTACTTCATTCTGCTTTCAGAAATGTGTCTTGTGTAAGGGCAGGACCAAAATGTATGTTTTTGAACTTAAGGATTCTATTTTTTTGATTTTCGTACTTATTAGGCATTGTTATAATGATTATTAATTTAAATATTTGTTTAGGGCATTGCTGCCATGTAATTTAGATTTTATTGCAGGTGCTGGTGTTTTATGCTCCTGTTGCACAGTTGCAGGGAGTGGTTTACAAAGGTCACCTCAGGAGGCTGATGCATTGATTTGTAAGCTGGCAGTATATAGTGACCATTGTCCAGGTTTCCAAATTCTTACTTAACTTTCTAAATGTTTCATGTTTTTGGTTGAAGCAAAACAATCTGGAAACTGTGTTTTCTGACTATGATTTTTTGGTTAACGTTCTGTTTCTGATGAACGATAGGATGTTTTACTGGTTTTGACCTTGGCATGGTTATTTCATGTTCCATCTTCTGAATGTTTTTTTGCTGCCTAATTTGGCCTGCCATTTTTATATCTCTTGGCAGTTTAAATCAGCAGTCACTGCTGCTTTAACACTAACAACCAGAAGGCAGGCAGAACTTGGCTAAGACAGCTCTCATTTTGGTTCCTTTACATATTTTCCAAAGGTTCCCTTGAACAAGCCGTGAAGTTTCTCATTACAGTTAGTTTCTGTTTTATATGCGGAACTAGTGCCAGCATGGGCCTTAGTAAAGCCACAGTAACATTGGGGTCATTGATTACTGTCCTGCCTGTTTCCTTATGCTACTTGAAATTTTTTTTAACCCTTTATTGTTTTATACAATAAGCAATGCAAAATGAGGTAACAAATGCACTGGGCATAAGACAAAAAACACTCATTACAAATAGGACTTGGAAAATCTTTTTTTATATAAGTGAATATCAAAGAAGATGAAAGAAACAGGCATCTTGTGTAGCATCGGGCTGTGTTTAGAAAACAGTTAGATTTCAAGCTCATCAAGTAGCAAAGAGAACACCCATCCATCCATCCATCCCATCCATTTTCCAACCCACTGAATCCTAACTACAGGGTCACGGGGGTCTGCTGGAGCCAATCCCAGCCAACACAGGGCACTAGGCAGGAACCAATCCTGGGCAGGGTGCCAACCCACCGCAGGCAAAGAGAACACTTACTACCTTAATGTTTTATATTTGATATGATTAATGTAGATGTAATGGAAAACCACCTGAAGCCAGGCTGCTGCTTTGTTCCAGTACTGGATGCTTGGTGCTAAGCTGTTTCAGCCCACACTGGCATTATGGCATGTCCACCAGACCCTTTGTGCACACCTCTAAAGGCAATTACTGTACCCTTTTTTGTTCTTTTAAATACACCCTTCTCTTCATTATCTATGGCAACTGGTTAAGTAAAAGACCTCTTGAAGCTATTTAAATATTTAGAAAACTAAGTTTATTGTTGAAGCTCCAAACTTTATACAGGTATGGAATATGACCTAAAATAATTTTACAAAAGGTTCAAATGCACTGTACACATTGGACTTCATTAATCAAACATTTCTTCCTATTTTAATTGTTTTCCTGACCCAAGACCTGCATGTACAAAAGTAAACATTGGATTTGCCCATGTTGAATGTGTACAAATTTGAATTTAACCACAAATGTATATTGAGAAAGCCTAAAACCTACTAAAGTGTATGCATACACTAATCAATTTCCATGAAACACTGCTGCATAAATGGTAAATGAGGACAGAAAACAGTAAGAATGGAAACTTGACGAAGAAGAAGAGGAGGGAAGCATAAACTGAAGCTCTGCAATGCGGGAGGGAAATTTTCTATGCTAGAACAATTCTGACCTTGAGCTTTATTTGCATATTATAAAGAAGGATCCAGCAGGAGCTCTCTTTGTGATGTCACTGCTATAATCCAGGACAGGAGTCAAACTGTAAGAGGTTCTGGTGGTAGTTACAGTATGCTAGCACTAGTAAGAGTATCAGTGACTCAAGATCTCCAACAAGAGATGCGGTAATGTAATGTAGAATGTCAAGAGGTTAGCAGCTCCTGGGACATAAGTAGGTATGGACAATGGGGAACCATAGGATATAGTTCAATTGTTTCTAAAGCTAATAGGTTATAAGCTAATAACCCCATTGTAAGCATGTGTCTGGTAAATGGCTTCTGTCATTAAGAAAAGGCTGGCATCCCAAGGATTCCCAAGGCCATTCTTTACTTTAGAAAAGATTTACAGGCATAAGCTTTGGCTTAAAAGTCCATTTTAACCAACAATTGGGTGAACTTGGGGTCAGGAGTAAGATGGAGAAGGGTTCAGCTGATAGAAGGAAAAGAAGCCGGATGGGGAGAAGAAAAAGGAGTTTGTTTAAAGACACTAGAGTATTGAATAAGTGTTCTGGGCACTCCACAACACAGTTAGAGTTCAAGTCCTAGTCTGATAAGCCTTAAAGAGCTGAGTCCATTGTTAGTTTTAGTATTGTTTGTGTTTTCTTACTCTGACCCCTGTAATAAATTCCTTTTTTAGGTTCAATGGCATGTCTGTTTGTATATCCATGTGATACAACTTAGCTCCCAGTTAATTGATATTCTTCACTTTGACACTCTTGTTCTTCAAGGAAATTTGTTGGGAAAGTTCAGTTTTCATTGTGATATCTCACATAGACAAAATTGAAATTTCAAAGCACTTGTTAATTTTCAAATCATCTATTTTGAAAAAGAGAGACATTTGGTCTAACCTAAACTCTTGATTCATTAATTGTTTCAAATTTACCTTGAAAGAGGCTATTTCAGCATACAGTGGAACCTCGGGTCACAAACGTCTCGGACCACGTACAAATTGGGTTATGACCAAAAAAGTTCGCCAAACTTTTGCATCTGTTGACAACCACACACTCGGTGCCGAACAAGCCACTTTCCCTTCCGGTTCGTACGCGCCGATGATTTCCGCACGTGTTCAGTCTCTCCCTGTGCATTCCCAGTGCAGCGAGAGAGAGAGAGCGAGAGAGAGAGAGAGAGAGAGAGAGGGCTGGCCGAGAAGGCAGTTAAAGAATGCACCGGGCTTGTTTTTAAAGAGACTGATTCCAGCATTGTTTTAATCTCGTATTTAATGAAGACTTGGATTTTAACCTCCACTTCATTTCTGTTTACAGCGATCGGTTTGTAGCATGCATTGTTGCAATGTTACTTTTCTTGGTTGTTTACTAAATTACGGATTTTTCAAATGTTCATGTTTTTCCCTGTGCTTAAAACTCATTAAAAAAAAAGTGTTTACAGTGAGTGGTTTGTAAGGCTATAGCGTGAATTCTTGCAATGTTACTTTTCTCTGTTCAAGGTTTTCTCAGTGTTATTCAATGCTTTTACATTTAGTTTACTATTACGATATGCATTCTATGGCATGATTAACTATTTTTGTGCTTAAAAATCTTCAAAAAAATATATTTACATACAGTTTGTACGCTCTGGAACGGATTAATTGTATTTACATACAATCCTATGGGGGAAATTACTTCGGGTTCCACTGTATATATTTTCTTCTTTATCAAATCAGATAGCCACTTCTAACAGCAAAGCAAAGTCTCAAGAAACTTTACCGAAAGGACAGCAGAGTCACATGTGGCATCGCTGACTTTAGTATAGTTAGTAAACAAAAATTTAAACTTTAAAAATTTAAAAGTAATTTTTTTCAAAACAGTTCATAAAGTCCACAAATGCAAATGAAAGTTATGTTGTATGTAGCTTGTATTTTCACACTTTCACCTTATTGGCTCATTTTTGGTTCCAATGGTGTTCTCTAGAATTCCCCCTACTGGTAACAGAATAAAGTACATACGATGTCTAGTATTTAATACGTTTTTTTCATAAAGGGTTTTAAAGGCTTTCTTGCCACGTTTACAGAGCACAATGAAATTCTTACTTACGTGTGCTAATCAATACACAAAAAGTTGCCATGAGTAGTGCGTATGGCAAGCTTAGTTCAAACCTTCAGTCCTCCTTACCTGAAAACCCTCAGAACATATTTGGCATTTATGAAGAATGTTTAATAAGCATGAGCCATTATCATTAATGGCAAATACTTTTACTGAATACCTATATTCACCAATGATTTCTTTTATTAAAAATCTCCACTTTCTGGATTTATGCTGCAACTCTTTACTTGACTAGTCACTAAGCTCTTGTATCTTTATGGGTGAAATTGATAGTTTAGATTTCAAAGCTGATGTATTTGGGTAAAATTGATCTTCTATGCACTTTTACACACTAGCATCTGCTCTGAAAGCAATGATAAGTGAGACCCATTGTCTATTAAATTCTTATGACACATCGTTTTCTCAAATTGCATGTAAACTGCCCTTTTTTGGTGTTTCTTTTGAAAACTATGGATATCTTATGTGAATATGAAGCCTATGCTGTATGTAATTTTTTAAAACCTAAAGATAATCATTTTTTTCATTTAAATTGTTTATGTGTATTATTTTTGTTGATATTTACACCAAATTTACATTTTCATTCATAGAAAACAATTGAAATTGTGTTGTATATTAGCCATTCTTCATTACATTTAGTTCATAATTATAAGTAGACACTAAGAAAGTAATCTACTAGAATTAAGTTTAAAATAGACTAGACGTAATCTTCACAATTGTATCATGTGCCTCAGCTGTGATGAGTCCGTCTAGGAGTTGACAAAGGAATTGGGATAAGGCCAGCAATGTTAATCGTCTTATCACTCTCCCACACTTATGGAAAAGACTGTAAAGACAGGATGGAAGAGGGGAGAAACTGAAATGCACAAAAAGTTGAAGGTTTAACTTTCCTGTGTTTTAGTTGAGCAAATGTGATAGAAATTATGCAATTTTACCTACCTTCTTTCTTATTTTTCTTAAAAGGGCTGAACCCATTCTCTTGAGAATCAAAGAGGACAGAACTCGAATCATTTCACCTTCATTTGACAATATTAAATATGACAATTTTGAAATCGAGGAATATCCACTGTCTGCCCAAGGATTTGACTGGGAATTATGGTGTCGATATTTGAACCCTCCAAAATCTTGGTGGAGCCTTGGAAATACAACTGCTCCTATAAGGTAAGTCTAATTGCTTTTTAAATAGGTGTTGTAATCTTTGCATTACTTTGTAAGAAATCTAATATTAAATGAGTACAAATTTTAAAATACTGACCCCATGTTAGTAAATTGAAAATTATTTATAAGGGGGTTATCTGCAATATTTTTATTTATTGCTGAATGGAAAATTCCTTACATTACAACCCAGATGTTCTTTATGAATACAGTGTCTTATAATAATGATACTGCCTATAAATGACAGTCAGGACACTTCTAAAGTACATCCATCCAAACAGCAGATAAAAGCTCAGCTTCACTCCATGTGTAACTCTCTCCATACTCACTGGCAAAGTATTATAAGGTGATACACATAGCAAAATAAGCACCCCTTAATTGAACTGGACACACATTTACAGGTCTTTTTGTCCATGATTTCCATCCATCCATTATCCAACCCGCTATACCCTAACTACAGGGACACAGGGGTCTGCTAGAGCCAATCCCAGCCAACACAGGGCGCAAGGCAGGAAACAAACCCCAGGCAGGGCACCAGCCCAACGCAGTTGTCCATGATTTGGTGACTTAAAATATATACAGTAATCCCTCGCTATATTGCGCTTCGCCTTTCGCAGCTTCACTCCATCGCGGATTTTATATGTAAGCATATTTAAATATATATCGCGGATTTTTCGCTGCTTCGCGGGTTTCTGCGGACAATGGGTCTTTTAATTTCTGGTACATGCTTCCTCAGTTGGTTTGCCCAGTTGATTTCATACAAGGGACGCTATTGGCAGATGGCTGAGAAGCTACCCAGCTTACTTTTCTCTGTCTCTCTTGCGCTGAGTTTCTCAGATCCTGACGTAGGGGGTGTGAGCAGGGGGGCTGTTCGCACACCTAGACGATACGGACGCTCGTCTAAAAATGCTGAAAGATTATCTTCAGTTGCTATCTTTTGTGCAGCTGCTTCCTGAAACGACATGCTACACAGTGCTTCGCATACTTAAAAGCTCGAAGGGCACGTATTGATTTGTGCTTGAAAAACAAACTCGGTCTCTCTCTATCTCTCTCTCTCTCTCTCTCTGCTCCTGACGGAGGGGGTGTGAGCTGCCGCCTTCAACAGCTTTGTGCCGCGGTGCTTCGCATACTTAAAAGCAGCCCTATTGATTTGTTTGTTTTTCTGTCTATCTCTCTGACAGCCTGTGCTCCTGACACTCACTCTTTTGAAGAGGAAGATATGTTTGCATTCTTTTAATTGTGAGACGGAACTGTCATCTCTGTCTTGTCATGGAGCACAGTTTAAACTTTTGAAAAAGAGACAAATGTTTGTTTGCAGTGTTTGAATAACGTTCCTGTCTCTCTACAACCTCCTGTGTTTCTGCGCAAATCTGTGACCCAAGCATGACAATATAGAAAATAACTATATAAACATATGGTTTCTACTTCGCGGATTTTCTTATTTCGCGGGTGGCTCTGGAACACAACCCCCGCGATGGAGGAGGGATTACTGTACACAACACTTCTCTGAAATTTGCTTCATGGCTTCTCAAAGCCCACTTTATTGGCCACACTACCTCGCTTGAGTAAAATGTTTTTTATTTAACTTTTTGTTCATATTTTCCGTGCAGGAGCCCAGCACTAATCGGGTGCTTTGTGGTGGACAGAATGTATTTTGAAGAGATCGGTTTGCTCGACGAAGGAATGGAGGTCTACGGTGGAGAAAATGTGGAACTTGGTATCAGGGTAAGTAACCTTACCATAGTAAGACATTGAAAAAAAAGCAATATGTGTTTATTGTTCCACATTTTTTAACAATGTGTTGAGTTCACATTGAAGGAAATCTGCAACAATGATGTCTTCATATAAAAGGGGATGAACCTAAAGGAATAAACACTTTGAAAGCTATGAAATTCAACATGATGAAGTGGTTGAAACTAGCATCTCCAGTCACTATGAAGTGCCTTTGAGCTGTGCTGTTTAGTTGTTTGGTCTTTTATACAGTACTTGAGGTTCAGAAAGAGAGGGTTCAGAGGTGAACTTAGGGTTGACTACATCTCTGCACTTGGATTTTTGTCTTAGATTTTGTCAAATCTGGGGTGGAAGAAGGAGACAAGTGAGTGGCTTTGAACAAATCAAATCATTCCCAAGTATACATTTCAGGTCATTCTCCTGTAAAAGACTTTACACCCACCCATATGACAACAATTTCAATTCTTTTACGTTTTTACAATAGGATTTCTTGTGACTCAGTAGCCATTGCATATTTCAACTGCTTACTAAAAAATAATGGCAACCTTGCAAAGTGCCACATGCTACCACTTCTTGTCATTTATTTTTATTTGTTTTGGTTCATTTTGTGTGTCACCCCAAAGATTTGTGCAGCCCAACTTCTGTCTGATATAGTCAGTGATAATAACTTAGCCATGAATATGGTTATTGTTACAGCTTACTTATGGGATTTTGTTTTCTGGGAGAGAAAGAGATGGCCTACTTATGAGCATCCTTTTGTAAAGGTCGTCATATATTATGGTTGCTGACCACAATGGCTGAGTGCACCATCGTAAAATATTGAAGGAGAGGTTATATTGTGATGCAAGATGGAGGCAGTGGTCCTGGTGCTGAATTTATTGGAATGGTGGAACTTATCTTGGATTTTGGAAGAAAAACTTAAGGGTTGTGAACAAGAAAATAATTCTACTGTGTTATTATTTGGTAATATTAATATGAAACTTAAGACAGCAGAAAAAGCAAAGTCAGACTAATAACCCTAAAAAGTGGTCTTATTAGAGAACACACAGACTGTTTCATGCTTTTATAAAAGAGAGGAAAAGCTATCTAAATAAAGTCTTTAAATATTCCTCTTTCTTAGTCCTGAATAATTCATCATTCTTGATCCTAGAGAGATGCATTGTGTGAAGGATTTTGCTGAGATAATTTTCTAATCAGAATTCATTCAACCTGTTGTGGTGTATCTTAACATTTGAACATTAAAACAATCTAGATGAGAACAGGCCATTCAGGCCAACAAAGCTCACCCGTCCTATCCACTTAATTCTTCTAAAACAAAACTCGAGTTTTAAAAGTCCCTAAAGTCCTCCTGTCTGCCACACTACTTGCTTGCTTATTCCAAGTGTCTGTGGTTCGCTGTGTAAAGAAAAACTTTGCAATGTTTGTGCAATATTTAACTTTAACAATTTTCCAACTCTGTCCCCATGTTCTTGACAAACTCATTTTAAAGTAACAGTCTCAATCCACTGTACTAATTTTCTTCATAATTTTTAACATTTCAATCATGCCTCTTCTTAATCTTCTTTTACTTAAACTGAAAAAACTCAGCTCTTTTAATCTTTTTTCTCTGGTCTTTTTCTAGCACTGCTGTGTCTTATTTATAGCCTGGATACCAAAACTGCACACAGTACTCCAGATGAGGTCTAACCAGTGAGTTATAAAACTTGAGCCTAACCTCCATTAAACATTAGACATTAAATTTCATCTGCCGCAAATCTGCCCAAGCCTGTATGCTGTCCAAGTCCTTCTGTAATGATTCCACAGATTGCAGTTATCCACTTAGCTTGGTATCATCTGCAAACTTAACCAGCTTGTTACTTATATTCCTGTCTAAATCATTTATATATTATGAATAGCAGCAGCCTTAGGACTGGGACACCACTCTTAATATCAGCCAGTTCTGATAAAGTTCCTCACACTGTCACCTTCCGCTTCCTGTGTCTGAGCCAATTTTGCATTTCTCTGCACACTACACTCTGAACTCCCACTTCTATTAGTTTGATGCCCAACCTTTCATGTGGTACCTTATCAAATGCTTTCTGAAAGTCCAGATAAATAATATCATAAGCTCCACTTTGATCATACCATTTTGCTGCTTCCTCATAGAAATCCAGCATGTTGGTAAAACATAACCTCTCTCATATGAACCCATGCTGTGTGTTCAGTAAAAGTTGTATTCTTCCATCCATTTTCCAACCCGCTGTATCCGAACACAGGGGTCTGTTGGAGCCAATCCCAGCCAACACAGGGTAGGAAACAATCCCGGGCAGGGTGCCAACCCACCACAGGACACACACAAATGGGCCAATTTAGAATCGCCAATCCACCTAACCTGCATGTCTTTGGACTGTGGGAGGAAACCCACGCAGACGCAGGGAGAACATGCAAACTCCACGCAGGGAGGACCCAGGAAGCGAACCTGGGTCTCCTAACTGTGAGGCAGCAGCGCTACCACTGCACCACCCTACTTGGATTCTTGCCATATGTTGCTCAATCTTATCCTTAATAGATAGATAGATAGATAGATAGATAGATAGATAGATAGATAGATAGATAGATAGATAGATAGATAGATAGATAGATAGATAGATAGATAGATAGATAGATAGATAGATAGATAGATAGATAGATAGATAGATAGATAGATAGATAGATACTTTATTAATCCCAATGGGAAATTCACATACTCTAGCAGCAGCATACTGATACAAAAAAACAATATTAAAGAGTAATAAAAATGTAGGTAAAAACAGACAATAACTTTGAATAATGTTAACGTTTAATTATTATGTTTAACAATTCCTTCCATTCATTTTCATGTGATGCACATTAAGCTTACTGGCCTATAGTTTCATATAATGGGATAATATTTGCCATTTTCCAGTCTTTTGGAATTTCCCCAGTGCACAGTGACTTCCTAAAAATATGCATCAAAGGTTTGTACATGTGTTCACTAGCATCCTTAAGAACTTGAGGATAAATATGTGGTCCTGTAGAGTTTGATTTCAGTGTATTTAATCTAAATGGTACTTCTCCCTTTGCAGTTTCTAAATCAGTCAGTACCTCCTTTGTAGTCCCTGTTACTGCTGGGAGGTTATTCACTTTCTAACTTGTGAAGACCTCAGAAAAATGCAAATTTAGAGCATCTGCTATTTCACTGTCTGTATCTATTCCCCTTTACTATTTCTGAAGTACTTTGTCTCCTCATTGATTGTTCTTTTACTAGTAAAATACTGAAAGTATCTCTTTGGGTCATCTTGCACCTTTTCTGCTATTTTCCCTTCCAACTGTCTTTTAGCCTTCCTAATATCCTTCTTAATGGTTGTCCTCATATGTTCTCATACGTTGTACAATTCACATTGGAGTGATTAGCTTTATACACCTTATACAACTGTTTTTTCCTTTGCAACTTCTTTTTCAACTTTTAATTAACCCACTGCAGTTTTGTTTTTTTTAATTTCCTACTAATTACAAATTTACTTATGTACCTGTAAAGCATTTTTAAACCTGTTCCACTGCTCCCTGGACTGTCATTACACTTAAAAGCATATCCCAGTGTATCCTCCTATATTCTTTGCTGCATCTGCTCTCTTCTAATACTCTGAGAACTGTATTATATTACTGGCCATGTGCGCCCAACTACGTTGCGCGTGTTAAAGTTGCTTGTGAAGGGCTCCCTGTTTAAACGCGGCTGCCAGTCGTGAACTGGGCCCTTCGTCGCACAGCATTATGATTATTTATAAGGGAAACAAAATTACAAAACAAGGAACGGCCTACTTGGAATCACTGTCCGAATAGTAATTATGTGGTGGTGGAGGAGCATTTCTGCTTCTCTCCGTTCACAGTCTGTCTCGTTTTCATGACGCTGTCGTTTCCTCTCACGATCTCTTCTCAACCTTTCTCCAATCTTGCAGGTTGCTTTGTGGCAATCCAAAGAGTAAGGAAGAACCAATGCTTCTTTCTTGAATTCCAAACGTTGACTGATGGAAAATCACAGAAGTGTGCCCGACTTATATACTCTGACTGCCGACTCCAAGAAGTGGGTGAACATTCGATTTGGACGAAGTGCTGCCAACGACGGTCGATAGAAACACAAAAAACCACAGTCTCGACAAACGAAGCAGGTGTTGACACCAGATCTAAACACAAAGCACGGTGTCAACGCCAGATCTAAACACAAAGAGTGCTATCGACAGTGTTTGTAAACAAAAGTAACAACCAAGGTGTTGTGTATTCAGCCAGTACAAACAGCACGTAGTCTCCTTTAGTTCAGTCCTCTTTAATCACCACACTCCAACCTCATCCAACGATCCTCCCCCTCACTTCCTCTACTCCTCCATCACTACTGCCCTCTACTGAACACAGCAGGAACACCACACAAGGCAGTGAATTCGCGGACAAAGATCAAGATCCAAATGAAGATTATATATAAAGATGATCACTTGACCCCAGTAGTTCAATCTCTTCTTCATTCTTAGTTCTATCCTGATTATTACAAAATACTAAATCTCAACAGGCTTCACCCCACATTGATGCTTTAACATACTGTGTTAAAAAACAGTCACTGATTACTTCTAAAAACTCCTGTGCTCTGCTATTTGCAAGGTTATCCCAGTTAATATTCAGGTAGAGTCCCCCCATGACTATAATATCCCCTTGTAAACTTGGCTTTTTAGTATTACTAAAAAGATGTGCATTGAAATTAATGTCTGCATTGAGGAGTCTATAACATACTCCTAAAATAAGACCTCATTCCCTAAGGCTTTCAAGGTGAAACCACATGTCCTCACTAAGATGGAGGTCATCACCTAACAGAAGGGGACTTGTGTTTAAATTCTGTTTGACATAAACAGTAACCATACCTCTTTTTCTGTTCTGTCTATCCTTGCTATAAAAGTATATCCCTTTATATCTATGTTAAACTCTTTCCCATCTTTGTTATATAGTCAGGTAAATACATTGATAATATGTGAAGTTGTTTAAACATCCTCACACTCAATAATGAGTAAAGTAGAAAAAAAACAAAGAAAAAATAAGCAATTTGTTTTATCCACTCGTATAGCCTGGTCCTGATCAGAGAACAACTTACAATGAGGATGTTCCAGAGCCAGAAATATTGTGGGGTTCGATGGGTATATTAACTGGACATATACTTCCATTATCAAACCTGTTTATTCCAGGTTACGGTCAGGAGGGCCAGGATGTACACTAGTATGACTGGGAGCAGGACAGGAACCAGCCTTGAATAAGGCACTAGTTAATCACAGGGCACATTCACATACTGTACACTCTCATATGAGAATTGGTACAAAGAATAATAACCTAAACATAGTAGGAATGTCCAAATTCTACACAGGCATTACCCATCCCAGGATCAAACACAGGACTCAATAAGCTCTGATATGGCCGTAAAACCAGTCCTCTAAATCAAAGAAATAAGAATACTGAGCAGTCAAAAGCTATAGTGTAGAACAATTTAAAGTACATGTGGGGACAGGTAGTCCATGTTTAAAAAAATATTTATCCACTACCCAACCCACGGCGTAGCATATGCCACATAATTATGTATTGATGGGTGAACACTTCCTGAAAGACACAGTTGTCCAAATGGGGTGGGTTTGAGGATACGACTGTAGGTGAATGAACTGATGAAACTATGGAGAGGGCAACATACAATTGTCCATGACTGACAATTGGAGGACCGCCATCGTACGGTCATTCAGCGATTCACATCCGTAACAAACAAACTGTTTTACACGCTGCATACAGTGATTCACATCTGCAACAAACATGATTTTTCTTAGATGGTCCTGTCATGTCCACCCTCGCACTCGAAGCATACACACTGCTTGGTCATGTGCCCGCTCGCAAGAGCAACTGACAGAGACCCTCCCACCAACTGTAAGACCATGGGATACCCCTCGCAAACTGTTTTACATGCTTCATACAGCGATTCACATCGAAGCATACACACTGCCTGGTCATGTGCCCGGACGCAAGAGCAACTCACAGAGACCCGCCCACCAACTCTAAGACCATGGGATACCTCTTGCAAACTGTTTTACATGCTGCATACAGTGATTCACATCCGCGACAAACAAACTGTTTTACACGCTGCATACAGCGATTCACATCCGCGACAAACATGCCTCTTCTTAGATGGTCCTGCTGCATCCATCCTCGTTCTTGAAGCATACACACTGCCTGCTCATGTGCCCGCTCGCAAGAGCAACTGACAGAGACCCGCCCACCAACTCTAAGACCATGGTGTGTAAAACAGTTTGCGATGGTGGACACGGTCATGCATCGTAACCGAAAAGAATAATGAAAAGTCAATGTGGGTCAGAGGTGCATGTGGAGTGTAGCAGAGACGAACGCGAATGACGCCCTGTTTTGTGAGTTGCTGCATCTGAGTTGGTGGGCGTGGCTCTGCGAGTTGTCATCGTATCCAATGACGCCGTGTTTTGTGAGTTGCTGCGTCTGAGTTGGTGGAGTCTGAGTCTACTATCCACTTTCGGGGTGATGATTGACCTCCAAGGTTATTCCTCTTTTTACAGTAATCCCTCCTTGATCACGGGGGTTGCGTTCCAGAACCCCCCGCGAAAGGTGAAAATCCGCGAAGTAGAAACCATATGTTTATATGGTTATTTTTATATTGTCATGCTTGGGTCACAGATTTGCACAGAAACACAGGAGGTTGTAGAGAGACAGGAACTTTATTCAAACACTGCAAACAAACATTTGTCTCTTTTTCAAAAGTTTAAACTGTGCTCCATGACAAGACAGAGATGACAGTTCCATCTCATAATTAAAAGAATGCAAACATATCTTCCTCTTCAAAGCAGTGCGCGTCAGGAGCAGATAATGTCAGAGAGAGAGAGAAAAGCAAACAAATCAATAGGGCTGTTTTGCTTTTAAGTATGCGAAGCACCGCCGCACAAAGCAGTTGCAAGGAAGGCAGCAGCTCACACCTCCTCCATCAGGAGCAGAGAATGTCAGAGAGAGAGAGAGAGACAGAGAAAAACACACAATGAAAAATCAATACGTGCCCTTTGAGCTTTTAAGTATGCGAAGCACCGTACAGCATGTCGCTTCACGAAGCAGCTGCACAGAAGGGAGCAATGTGAAGGCAATCTTTCAGCATTTTTAGACGAGCGTCTGTATCAGCTAGGTGTGCGAACAGCCCCCCTGCTCACACCCCCTCCATCAGGAGCAGAGAATGTCAGAGCAAGAGAGAGAGAGAGAGAGAAAAGTAAAAATCAAAAATCAATACGTGCTGTTTGATCTTTTAAGTATGCAAAGCACCGTGCAGGAAGCATATCGCTTGATAAAGCAGCCATATGTAAGCCCAGCAAAGAAGAGAGCAATGTGAAGGTAATATTTCAGCGTTTTTTGAGGAGTGGCCGTATCCTGGTGCGAAGAGCCCCCGTGCTCACAATATATTTGAGGAGTTTTATTTAATACGTAATACGCGCTCTGGTTGGGTAGCTTCTCAGCCATCTGCCAATAGTGTCCCTTGTATGAAATCAACTGGGCAAACCAACTGAGGAAGCATGTACCAGAAATTAAAAGACCCATTGTCTGCAGAAATCCGCGAACCAGCAAAAAATCCGCGATATATATTTAAATATGCTTACATACAAAATCCGCGATAGAGTGAAGCCGCGAAAGTCGAAGCTCGATATAGCGAGGGATTACTGTATTTTTATTTTGTTTTATTGTAGAATCAACTCTTGAGAGCGACCAGTAGGGCACTGTTCTCATTCTCTAGCACCTTTGCCATCACTTCCTCTACCTTTTCATATCTTAAATCATTCTTGATGCAGATTGATGACTTAAGTGCCAGCTTAAGTGAAAAATTAAGGAACACGTACTAAATAATTGCAACACAAACACTGACTTAATCAGTTTTAACATGAAAAGATGCAAACAAAAGAAGAGAAAAAGCGTGCTGCTAGGGTGGAGAAAAGAAGAGCTGCTCAGGAAGCAACAAGAGCATCAACCTCTGAGCAAACGAGTGGAAAACGTACAGAGAAAGAGGATGAAAACTAGGAGTGCTCAAGTCAAGTGTATTCACTGCACGTTATCGTGCAGTGTGCCGTTACTGGTATATAATAAATGAAAAGTTGACTGACTTACTTACTTAGTCAGCTCATAAGCAAAAATACTATTTCCCATTTTGTTACAAAGCTGAAATTTGGAAGGTTTGTAGTTGTAGGTTAGTATTTATCACCTAAGAAAGGACATTTTGATATATTAATATGGAGGGGTAAAAAACATCCCTATAATAGAAAAATAAAATACCCTAAAATCTGAAAAATGCCTTGACTGATTTAATTGAAATTTGGTGATATTAAAGAAAAAAAGAAAATTAGGCAACTTTTTTTTTATTTCTTGATAAATGTTTTATTTATCAATATTTATTAATGTTTTGTAACTTACATGCTCTGTACTGCGCTGACATTAGGCTTTATGCAAACGAAGGATGCAACAGAAACAATTGACAGCAGCATTAGCCAAAAGGGTGGATGGATACCTGAAGAAGAAACAATGTCCTGGACCCCAATGATATTGTGATTGTTGTGTAAAGTGCACACCAATTTGCTTACAGGGCTAACAGGTCTACTGAGGACGCTGTTGCTGCTGCTCTCCATGCTACCCTGTAGCATCTGGAGCACCGAGGGAGCTACGCATGTCTCCTCTTTATCGATTTTAGGTCTGATTTTAACACCATCCTCCCTCACAGATTGGTGTGCAAGCTGCTAGACCTGGGACTCCCGTATTCCACCTGTCTATGGATTGAAGACTTCCTGACAGACCGCACACAAAGGGTTAGGGTGGGCCCTCACATCTCCTCGACCATCAGCGTCAGCACTGTGTGCTGAGCCCCCTGCTCTTCACGCTGTACATACATGATTGCGCCCCCGCCCACCACAGCAACACCATCATCAAATTTGCAGACGACACCGCTGTGGTGGGGCTCATCTCTGGGGCGGATGAATCCGTCTACAGGGACGAAGTGGAGCAGCTGACAGCATGGTGCACCAACAACAACCTGCTCCTGAACACAAGTAAGACCAAGGAGCTTGTTGTGGACTTCAGGAAAAAGAAAACGGACATCAAACCACTCTACATTGGAGGGGACTGTGTGGAGAGGGTGTCAGACTTCCGCTTCCTGGAAACAGATGGAAGACCTGTCCTGGGGTGTGAACACAGCTGAGCTGGCGAAGAAGGCTCAGCAGAGACTTTATTTCCTCACAGTCCTCAGGAAAAATAACATCCCCCAAAAACTGCTGGTGTCCTTCTATCGCTGCTCTATCGAGAGTATCCTGTGCTACTGCCTCTGTGTGTGGTTTTCCAGCTGCACAACAGCGCAGAGGAATACACTTCAGCGGATCATAAAGACTGCCCAGCAGATCATCGGCTGCTCTTTACCCTCTCTGGATGAACTGCACAGCTCTCGCTGCCTCAGGAAAGCAGAAAACATCTTAAAAGACTCCTCACACCCCGCTCATGACATGTTCCAACTGTTGCCATCAGGCAAAAGATATAGGAGCATCAAAACAAAGACTAATAGACTAAATAACTGTTTCTACACTGTTGCTATTAGGGCACTGAATGCCACCTAATCACCTCCAATGCAGCAGTGCAATAGATGACATCTTGTGCAATAGTGTTCATGTGCAATTAAGATCTTATGTTGAATGTTTGTATTCTACCTTATATCTTCTAATCCTTTTTTTAATTATATTTTATTTATATTTTGACACCGCAGGGACTGCACCTAATTTCATTGTATTTGTTTCAATGACAATAAAGATATTCTGATTCAGTGAAATATGGAAAAAAGAAAGTTTGGTCAAGCTGAATGGTTAGCTAGCGCTGTAAAGCCTGAGTGCCAGTGCCAGACGCTGTTGCTGTGAGTGTTGGTGTTGCTTCATCAGAAGCAAATGCAGGGAGAGAGAAGTAGAGGCAGAAAGTGGCAGTGCTGGATGGCTTACGGAGAACACCCACCAGATACTTGACTGCTGCAAGCTTGGCTATTTGCTTGGCTTTGTTTTCATGTAGCTTTGAAAAGTGCCCTCAAATGCTGAAGGCTTAGGCCTGCACATGTGCTTTTCTAGCACATTGTAATCCCTGTGAGATGCTCATCCAACTCTTAATAGTCCTGTAGAGTGACTTGGAAGACATTCTAAAATTAGAAGTCTGAAGATTACAAGTGTTCCATTAGGTGAAGCTCAATTTAATTACAATTTAGAATGAATGAATGAACCTGTCAGGCTCTTGCTAGTGCTCTGTCTCTGGTTTTAGTTTTGTTTTGTTTTTCTTTACAATTTGCATTGTTCTCTTCATTAAAAATGTTAGTGTTAAGTTCTTTCTTTCAGTATCTAATTTTTTTTTCTTGATTATTTTGTATATTTTTGTAGCAAGCTTCCTTTTTATGCCCCTTGTGACTTGTGGTTAGAATAATGTTACTTCCCTTCTTGGATGTCATTAAAGACAACTAAAAGAGGTGTTCATCAGGAAGGACATCCAGCTTTAAACACGTCTGCTTTAATACACCCTATTTGATGAGATATGACACTGACGAGAATTGCAGTACATTGGGAGGAGGGTGCAGTCTGTTGTATTTTGTGGGCACCCCACTCACCTATGTCCAGCAGAAAGATGGGGAACCCAATTTATGACGGTCCAAGTCTTGATGCACAGTGGGGTGGCCAGTTTCGAGGCATGGAAGATGAAGGCAGGATAGTAAGAAGAAGGTGTGAAGAAGAAAGTGTAACGGTTGCAGCTTGGACTCTTAAGAATATGATAGGAAAATCAGGCATGGTGAGAAGATGGGGGCTGTATACAGGTGATATGGGGAGAAGCTAAACGTGTGAGAAGGTGTAATGGGAATGACAGAAGGTACAAGTTTTTCTGGCAGAGGAGAAGTGATGGCAGTGGTGTATCTCCTGTATTTATGTCTAAAGAAATGGACAGATGAAGTTGTTGAGGTGAAATATGTGAAAGAGCATTTTGTAATTCTTAAAATGGCCGTTGGTAAACAACAGATAAATATAGTGTAGGCCCCCAAATTGACACAAACAATCAAGAGAAAGTTGAGTTTTGGGACAAGTTGATAGAAGTGATGTCTGAGGCACCTCAGGTGAACATAGTAGTAAAGGGTGGCTGTTTGAATGGGCATGTTGAAGCCAGTGATAATGTGTATGAGAGAACCTTTAGCTTCAGTGCCAGGAATGTTGAAACTAAGCCATTTTATATTTAAGAAGGAAGAAAACAAGTTTATGACATATGAATTTAGTGGTGTATGGGGCAGACTGAGACATAATTAAAAATGTGAAAGTGATCCATAGAGAATGTTATGTATGACAGCATTGCTTGGTTGTAGAAGAAGTTTTAGTCAGAGGCAAGAAGAAAAATAAGAGATTATGTGCCGAGGTTGACAGTTTAGAAGTTGAAAGATAAAAGTGTAAAACATTGGTAACAATAGTGAGTGAAGTTTCAGAATCATTTTGTGTGCATAGCAAATGAAGAAGCATTGAAGAATGTCTGGATGAAAGCATAATGTTATTAGACAAGTAACTAACAAGTGTGGACACCAGGGGGCACCCCAGGTCCCCAAACACCCAACACATACACAACTTAAGAGGCTAAAGAATCTTTTATTATGGAAAACTCTTTAAAGCAAGCGTTTTCCACCACAACCACAAGTGCAATAAGCCCAGTGGGCACACATCAACTCTTTTCTTCCTTCTCTCTGTGTTTTAGTGCCTCCTCCATTTCTCCTTGCAAGCATTGCAAACCTTCCTCCTTACTCTGACTCATTGATGTGTGGCAGGCAACTCCTTTTACCTAATCCCCGGCCTGTCTTCCGGTCATATTATGCTGCAGCTCTGAAGCACTTCCTGGTGAGGTTAGGGACTCCAAAATCCTGCAGCTCCCCATGGATGCCCCCACGGGACCCAACAAGGCTGTCCCCCAGGACTACAATACCCGGCATGCCTTGTGGGCATCCATGTGGGGATCTGAGCCTGGGCTCATTGCCATATAGCAACAAGGGGGAAACAAAGCCCTGTATAAGCTGTTTCCCCTGTCCTTCCATCCTGAGGGCATCCCAGTCAGGTAAGGGCACTGACCATCCTTCACACAAGACACAAGAAAATATGGTTAAGGAATATTTAGGTAGAGAGAAAAAGACGAGTTGCAGCAACAAATGACAGAAAACAAAGGCATACCATCAGTAAGGAATGAAATCAAAATTCTAGAAAAGCAGTTGGTAGTTTGCAAATTGGAAAAAAGAGAATATGTTCACAATTACAAAGCAGATGGCAAAAGAAAGACAGGCTGGAATTGGTTAAAAATGTAGTGGGATTAACAATATGAAGAAGTTACCGAATGGGGTAATGATGTTCATTGTTAAAAAAAATGTACACTTAGGGATCATAAGGTTGTATAAGCACTGAAAAAAGATGAAGGTAGGTAAAGAAGTGGACCCAATTAGAATGACATTGGAAATGTTAAATGCAGCACAAGGTCCTGGAGTTGAATGGTTGACAGGTCTGACATGACTTTGTGTGAAGGAAGAATTCCAGAAGATTAAAAAAGACGTGCGCTCATTCCAGGATATAAATGAAAGGGAGATTCACTGGAGTGTGGGGCATATCACACAATCAAGCTTTTGGAGCAAATAATGCAGATGTTTGAGATAATAATACCTTAGAAATTAATCAGGAATCAACTGAAAGTTTTTGAAATGCAGTTTCCATGCCTGAGAAGAGTACAACAGATGTAATCTTTTTTGTCGGGCATGTACACGGAAACCATCTGGCAAAGACAAAGAAGTTGCATTGTGCATTTGTAGGCATTTTAAATGGTGCCATGAGTGGTGGAAAAGTAAGATCTAAAATAATGGTTAGTGTCTGCTATGATGTTAATAAGTGAAGAAGCACAAATTGTGCTCTGGACTGCAGAAGGGTAAAGCGAAAGGCTTGAAGTAAAGGTGATACTGCATTAGGGAACAGTTCTGAGTTTGTTACTTTTTCATGAGTATAGGAGGTGGTGACCAGAGAAGTGTATAAAGGATTGCCAAAAGTAAAGCAGAACTGAAGAAGAAGATACTGAAATGGAAAGCTAGTTTGGAAGCTGAAGACCTTAAGGAGAATGCAGAAAAGATTTTTAGATTTTAATTGAATTTAATTGTTGGGGGCAAAAAGAGTATCAGAAATGAAAGGTTTTGGTTGTTGTGACGTGTGTGATAAAGGTGTAGGAATAAACTTGGTCCTGCGCATAGTTTGTCAGAAGATGCTGGATGAAATATGTAGAGGTGTGAAACATAATCTGCAGGCTGATTGCGACCAATGATGGTATAAAGTGTGTGAGCAGGGTACAGAATACAAATGTAGTAAGTGTAGACGTAGATATCAGCTATAGCTTTGTTTGGAGTAAGTAGGAAGTTCTGCCATTTAGGTAACTTGTTGAATGCAGATGGAGGTGCAGGCACAGCAGTGATAGCCAGGGTCAAAAGTGTGTGGAAGAAATTCTGAGAGTTGTCCCCCATTGTTACTTCTAAAAGAGCCTCTCTGGCACTAGTAAAGTTAATGAAAATTACTGGAGGAGCTGTATGCTCTCGGGGTGTGAGACATGCCCCATCAAAGTGAAATGGGAATCAAAGCTGGAAAGACTAGTGATGTGAATGATTGGACAGATGTGTCAGTGAGTGTAAGAAAGATGAATGCAAAGTTAAGAGGAAGAAGATAATAGGTGTTGTCCCAAAGAGGAATGGACTAAGCTAGTTTAGGCATGTGAAGCAAAAAGCAGAGGATAATTGAGTGAAGAGGTGCACCAAAATGGAGTTAGAAGGGAGGAAGCCAAAAAGGGATTCCAAAGAAGATGTGGCTGCATGTCATGTTCGATGATATGACACAAATAGATTTCAAACTAAAAGATATCCAGGGCCATGGACAGTGGAGGAAAAAGATATGGGGGCAATTGGATAACCTGGAAAATATGTGTTAAACACCGATGATGTATCAGATATATAATGCGCTAAAACTATTGTCACAATCTTGACCACAAGTCATGGCAAGGTTTGGGGCAACCACCTGTATAATTGGTATCCTGGCTGCAAAATTGTAAAAATGTTACACAGTACTGATGTGCAGAAAACCGAGTCCAAAACAGAACTGAGGGAATAGGGAAAAGGTGGAGGCTTTTAAAGGGGAAGACAGGAAGTGAAATCAAAGGGGTCGGGTTCATGAAGGTCTTCAGCCATAGGTTTGACATCACAGGGGCCAGAGCCGGCAAGGTCTCCTTCCATAGGCTCGGTCCCGCAAGTGACATCAAGAGGGCCAGGTGGAATCTCCCGTGAATGGTCTGCAGGAAAGCGAGAAAAAAGAGTCAGTGCACTCTGCCACATCCCGGTATGTCTCGGAACTGCCCTTACTCAAGCCCTTTAGCTGCCTCCTATGCACACGTGTGTGACACTATATATTAAATTAGTTATTGAGGAATAGTCTCTCATAAGTTATCTTCCTACTAAATAGCCTAAAGAATCAAATTGTTCTTAGAATTATATTGTTAAGACTATTTGTTCAAAACAATTATTGTTATTAAGACTATTGGTTAAAAACAATTATTCATTCATTGCTTCATTGACTCTTTGAACAAGCCAAAACACCATTGTTGGGAGCCTCACCAAGTATGAAATGGAATCCAACCCTGGAAAATGGGCCAGTGCATCAGAGAGAACACTCTCTCATACATCCATACCCTTATACTGGTGCAGATTCAACCTTAGCTGTATATCTTTGGGTAGTAAAAATTGTGGGGAAGTGGAGGTCAAGCAAAAACTTCAGAGGTGGAGACATAAGAGTGTGGGACACGACAAGACTGAGTCAGAAGTGAAAAGGTATCTGTATTAACCACTTCTTCATCATTCAGCTTTCACTAATAATAATGACTAATAGTGAGTAATATTCTGTTTAGTCTAAATGAAGTAATGATAAATCTCCATTTATTCCAAAGGTTAAATATATGTGTAAGTAGACATCTCGTGCCTTTTGGAGGTGGAAACCTGCTTTATCTGTGTGTTTGAAAAAGACTTAAATAGTTCATATCAAGAGCCTTCCTTGAATTTTTACAGAATCAGGTAGTGTGTATAAAAGCAAAGTTATTTAAAAGTTGAAATAATCCAGAAGGCATTACATGAACTGCAAAAAGCAATCAATATCCATTAGCTATTTGCCTTAACCATAATATATTGTATATGATGAGAATATGTTGTCAAGCAGCTTTGGGTTCTTGATATTGATGGAAATGACTTTTAAACTTAAAAAAATGCCTAAGGGAGAATATGATAGCTTCATCCAGTTTAGAGAATGCAAGGAAGGTAAAATGTCTTCCAATTCAGTAGCTGTTTCAGGGTCAATAAATAGATAGAGTCTGACTTAATATAGCTGTTCTTATATTTTTCATAGCAAAGAATATAACTTTGCACAGCATTGTTTTGCCGCAGGCTCTGATTAATTTAGTGCTTATTGCAGGAACTGATTTTCAGTCTTCCTTAGGTCTGACTCTCAATAACTGGATTTAAACTGTCTCTGTTTTATGGATAAACCCACTGCTCTCTGTGTGAATGTGTGGCACTGCTATATATTGGTGTGCACATCTCTCTACAGTTTAAATTTTGTAGATTTTCTTATGTGGCCTTAGTTGTTAACACTGTTAGATGTGTGATGATCTCCAACGTTAAGTAACCTTATCTACTTCTCTGTTGTTATGTACTCACTGGCTCTTAAATCATCATTTTTTTAGGGTAACTGAAAAATACTCATTGCTAGAGACATCCACTTAATAAAAGAACAAGTGTCTATGTATCTGTGTGTCTGTCTGGTCGCTGTGTCTCTGTTCTATGCCATTTGGTATGGGATTCATAAAGTCAGTACTAATGTTTGTGATGCGCCATCTGTTGGGATGAAAAATGCAATGCATTTTATTACTATGTGCATTGCAAAAAACATCCCAATAGATGTTTACTGCAAACATTTACACTGATTACTTAGATTTCAAACAGTTTTAGTACAGTTAGTAACATAAAATTTCTTAAAGAAACTTACTCCAGGTTAAGATTGAGAGGGGCCAGAGCCGATCCTAGCCTAACAGACACAAGGCAGGAAACAACACTGGATATGGCGCTAGTCCATCACAGTGCTCACTTGCACACTCACCACACACCCATTGTCGCAGTTACAAAGGGGCCAATTTGGAATCGTCATTTAAATGTGCCTTTTGGGAGGAAATCCTATACATACATGGACTTAATGTGCCAACTTCACAGCTGCTGTATCCGTAAAGAGACAGCACTACCCACTGTGCCACTATTCTGCCCTTTAAGAAACAGCATTTTTTGATTAACACTACATTGCTAGATGAAGGATATACTGTATGTGAATATGTATTGCAAAGAAAAAAATAGGTCAGGATAAAAAATTGTGAGTCTCCGGTGGGTGGGAAAATCCTTAATTTATAATCTTCAGAGTTGTAAAGTTGCTTTAGCATACTATTGGCATTCAGTATTGCTCATTGTTTAGAATTACTTGTTCTGAGCCAGAGCCTTTAACTTTTGCTGGTTGTTGGTTCCTCGTCTTCTCTTAAGGATGCAGTGATGGGAAGAGTCAGTTCAGGGTCAGTTCATCATTAAAGCCAGGCTGTGGAAGAAACAGCAGACTAATCATACTTCCAATCTGAGCACGGGCAGAAATCCTTTTAGTAATTTGAGCACAATACTTCAACTCGGATTTGGGGTTCAAGTGATATCGTCAGACCTACTATGACCCAGTACCCTTAGAAACCAGCGGCAGCCCATATCTAAAAAGTGGGTTTTGACCCCGTGGCTAAGAAACACAGCTTTAGACATTTTTAGAACTTATAAAGAGGTTCACTTCCTTAGATCATTTATTTGATCTAAGCTACATGCTAGACATACTGTATGTTTGTTTAAAAGGTTCCTGCTCTGCCAACTTGGGTAAACAAGATGACTCGGGTCCAAATTTTTCAGAAGCACAGTGGAACAGCAATTAGCCCAAATTTAGTGCTAAGGGTTTTAATTCCACCCCCAGTTATTGTGCATGTGGTATTTCTTCAGACACGTTAGATTTCCTTCCATGTCTTCAAAACCATGCATGTTAGATTAATTGGTGATTACAAATTGGCCTGTTCAGGGTTGGTACCTGCCATTCACCCAATGCTCCCGGAATAGGCACTGGCCCCATACCACACTGATAAAGTGGGTTTTGGAGTGTATGCATGGATGTATGGAATTGCAAATAAACCTACTGGTCTTGTGTTTTGGTTTCCCCAGCATGCACTAACAGCCATATATATTTACATTCAAATCACACCTCACCTCATTATAGCCATGACCAGTGCCCATATTTATCTAGTGTCACAGAGTAGGGAAATGGTCCTAACTGGCTCAAAAATCTCAGTGTAATGCAAATTAGGAGCAAGAGTATTCCAGTTAACAGTTTTCATAATTTTTGAAACTGTAGTGAATTCCTCTAATTACAATGAGAGGACCACGACACGCACATGAAGCTCTTAACTTTAGTATGAATTTATTACAGTAGTTTTGGAAATGAATAGAACCTTAGCCCTAATTTGATCCTATTTTCTGATGGTGAGTTTTGTAAACCAGGAAAGAGAATATAACCACCCAGACTAGACACAACGAAATAAGCAGTGCATATATTAGAGGAATCCAAACACGAGTACACATATATTCCCCTTAGAATATCATACAAAAAGAAAACAAAACAAACATAACAATTTAAATGGGAGCACTATTGAATAACCATGTCTGTAACAGAACTGGTCTAGTGTAGACACGAAGGAAGGAAGGAAAGAAAAAAATATATCCCCTAGTTACAGGCAGAACATGAATATAACCAGCCCATACATATATATATATATATATATATATATATATATATAAACATATGTTTAAGACAGACACACACCTGACTTTGACCCCACAATCTCCAGATCTCCTTTTTTAAGCAGGTATTCTTACCACTGTGTATTTTCTAAAAGATCCAACCTGACTCTTTAATCCTCGGTTAATTCTAGTTCACAGGAAAAATGAAACAAGTTGTGCACTTTCCCTTTGAGCATCCCTCACTGTGTAGCAGAAGATGCAAGCTTCAATAGTAAAAAGGCAACGTCCTCTGATGGTTCACCAGCACTTTTAGCAGTGTGCACACAAACCAATCCAAACATGTTGGAATCTTGTGCCTTTTTGGAGCACCCTTTGGACTCCCTCTCCAGGTTCCTCCTCTCCTCCTTTCCAAAAGCACACCACTTTTTTGAAGAAAGTGTATCCTCTTACGTCACAGAACAACACATTACGCAAGGACCTCCCAGGGACAGCTTGATTCACCTCTCCCCTTATAGTGATATCCTACAGTTATTTAATTCACAGGACATATATTTTCAATTAGACCAAGGCGTCAGAAACAGATAATATGTAGGACTTGCCACACAGTCCCCATCCCTCCCTCAAGAGAGGGACCAACGTAGGGCTTTTGGTTTGCTACATGTATAGTCTGAGTTTTAGTCTGTAATTATTAGGTCCTAATACTTGGACTATTTTTGTTGGACTAGTATATTTTGGCACAAGCCTGGAAGCAAATTGATTGATTTTGGAAGATTGTGTGTGAGACCTAAGTCAGGCCAGGCCACCTACAGTATAGTGGGCCTCTTTCCTATGTTTATTGTAAGACCTGGCGTGCCTGGCCTTGGCCTTTGCCACACGACTCTCCACTTGCTTCTTTAAAGTATCAAGCTGCTGAACTGTAAGACAGGACAAAGAATTTGGATATGGAATGTTGATGAGATGTTCGAGGGGTCCATTGATCTCCCTACCAATTGCTAATAGAGTAGGGGTCTCTCCATTTACTTCATATACTGCAGTGGTTTTTTTTTTGTTTTGGTTTTTTTTATACATTTTTTTGCTTTTATTGTCATCATTCCATACAAATAGATAAATTTTTACAAAAAATAACATTAAAAACAAATCAACCCCTACCCCTGACATGTACTGCAGTGTCGAGAGCAAATTTAAGCTCCAGCAACCAGCAGCCCCAGTCCTGATGGTGCCTACCCATAATGCAATCATAGTTTGAATTGTTTTGTTTACCCACTCCATCAACTTGGTTTGGGGATGATAGATCGTTGTAAGTTTCTTCAGCTGGATTTAGGAGATGGCATGAGCTGTCCTAACTCGCAAGGAGCTGCCAGCAGATGCCGTTCAGGCAGAGATCGGCACGTGCATTCCAGGAATGGTGAAAAGCTTTATTAATGCTGTATAACAATTAAGTAGATAACAACGATTTGACAGAAATTGAATAACATTAGTAACATATCTTGTACGTTACATGATCACTCCATTTACATGAAGAACCTATGTACTGTCAGCCGAAATGAAAGTATTAGTAATGTTATGTTTTTTGGCCACAGGGAAAATGCAACTTTGCAATACTGATGAATTGGGTATGTCACAACCAACCATCCCTGTGTGGAGTTTGCATGTTCTCCCCGTGTCTGTGTGGGTTTACTCCAGGTGCTCCGGTTTCCTCCCACAGTCCAAAGACATGCAGGTTAGGTGCATTGACGATTCTAAATTGTCCCTAGTGTGTGCTTGGTGTGTGTGTGTGTGCGCGCGCGCCCTGCCCGGGGTTTCTTTCCTGCCTTGCGCCCTGTGTTGGCTAGGATTGGCTCCAGCAGACCCCCGTGTCCCTGTAGTTAGGATATAGCGGGTTGGATAATGGATGGATGGAACTCTTATTTGGTGTGTTCCTGTTTTTCTGTCTCAGTGCTCATTACAGTATTATTGTTGCCAAGTGTCCTAGTTCAATGCCCGACTCTAGAGTATTTCATTAGAGTGACAAACAGTAATGATTTTATCTGAATTTAATCACATCCCTTTGAATATTAATTATTATTAATATTGTGGTGAAGCCTTAGCTTTAGTATCAGAAACCTGCATAATCATGATTTCCAAGGAAACTACAAAACACCTTCATGAGTGCCATTTTGTGACGTCTGGCTACCCTACAGTAGAACCATTTTGGCTTTATTCTTTCAAGCACAGGTTTTGACTTCCATTTTGTGTTTTTGACATTTGATTTTCTTAGTGCCCTTTGGTTATTAACCCCACACTTGATTTCTGATTTTTCTTTTGTTTTTTCATTTTTATGTCATTCAGAGAGTGGGTGTTGGATTCTTCATAACTATTTTTCATTTTCTACTCTGCAATAGGACAAATTCTTAAATTTGTAGTTCAGAGATGCTTGAGAAAAACGGGCAGAGATCCCTGATTTCTACATGTATGTATATACTTGTATGTATAGTTTGCATTTTCGTTTATTTGCCCATTTTCAAATTCACCTGAACCTGATTAGTTTAGCGGGAGCCCAGAGTCTACCTTGACAGAAATGGGTTCAAGAAGGGAACAATCCCTGCACAGACAGATTTGCCAACACAGGTGCCCAGCCACACTAATTTACAATTAAAGACGCCAGTAGTATAACATAAATGTCTTAGTTCACCTTCTCACAAAGATTTTGGGAATTAAGGCTTTGTCATTAGAGTATATCTTATAAATGCTTGGAATTTTCATTTTGCAACCATTAACTCTCAGATTATGGAAATTCCTGTAACATTTCAAAAACTATGGTTTTAAACGCTGGTGCCCTTTTGTACCAATTTTTATATACTCTACTTACCCACAATTGTAAAATCAACTACAGTACATCATTATTCCAATTATACCAGTTGGCAACACCACCACTGTATGTGGTCTGAGTAGTGGCAATGAGAACTTTTAGTATAGGAAGGAGATTAATATAATGACATGGTAGTGCCAGGATAACAATCTCATTCTAAATGTAAACAAGACTAAATCAATTGTTATCAACTCCTAGAAACACAGTGCTTATCGCCTGTTATCAGTTGTTATTGATAGCTGGAATTGTTAATTGCTTTAAATTCTTTAAAGTTCACTGCTTATGTTTTGTGGCACTTTAACATTAAGCACACCCTAAAGAACAGGTGGTGATACCTTATTTTCAGTAACAGCTGTGAACTGTAATATAAACACTATAATCGTAATTTTTGTTTATCAGTGTGGCATTAGAATATCATTGCCAGATTCACCTCAGGATAGTATAAATACACGTCAATCTTAAAAATTAAGGTGATTCAAAATATTGTCCTATTGGTATTGGAAAAATTGCTGAAATTGTCCTCCGATCTGTCAAGGACATGCAAAAGTGCAAAAGCTTCTGAGCATCATCAATGACGTTCAGTCGTCCCGCTGAGTTCCTGTTCAGACTTTTTACCATGTTATCAGGACTCAAACAAAACAACTCAGAGACCTGTTGACAGTAAAGTGTTTAGAGCATAGTATTTATACGATCTAATGCAATTTAAGAATATTGGTGCTTCATGAAGATTTCTTATTCTGGTTAAACTATTTTTATGCCTTAACTGAAGTTTTCCAAGAAAACTGATACTGTTAAAATAAATCTAGAACTGAAATTCTGCAGTGTTTCAAAGAGAAAAGGGAGGTTTTGTTCCTGCCTATAATTGATAAAGATTTTAAGGTGTTCATTTGATTTCTTGAACAAAGATCCAGTCATCTATCAAGTAATCAGTCTCTTGGGAGTGGCTCTCCCTTTGGCAGCTGAATTGGATGAAGGGGGGTTGAAAATGGAAGCAAAGAACTTTATGGTCTTCATCTGATTTCTTGGTTAAAGAAAAGACCTAACAGCGGTACGTTCAAAGGATCACAAACAATAATGAAGGAATATTTAATACTGTATATTATTCATAGACTTAGCAAGCACCACATGGGGTTTTCTCACAGTAATTTTGTTGAAATAAGATCTAAAGAACAAGCTGTAGGCTTTGTCATTGAGATTCTAATTAAAATTTCTTATTCAGTAATAAATAAAGGTTACTTAAATAGTTTTGCTGAGGGCTACATGCAGAATCCTTTTGGTGTCTGATATGACTTACTGCTGCTCCTGATCTGTGCTTTCATGTTCAGTTTTCCCTGAATCTGCTTAGCTTCATCTACTGTATTACTTTGCAGTCATAAATGGGATAAAGTCACATGATGGAAGGCGAGAATAAAGTTAAAGGGGGAGTTTGCTTTTCATTCTTTGCAGCCAAGCTGGTCAGTTCCAGTGTGAAAGCCTTTATTTCCAAACTGTGGTTTAGTATTTTTTTCACCTGCTTGTTATGACTTCTTTTCTGTCTGCTCATCAGGATCTAAATGCCTAACTGCTGTCCTTGTTTCTGAAGAAGCAATCGAGTATCATGTTCTTGAAGGACAGCTGTCTTCAGTATAGGCTAACATGCCCTGGGAGTGCCTTTTAAGAATTGTAGCCGCTGTAGTAATTAAGTTTGTTACCTTTTCACCAAGGCTGATATATTAAGACAAGGAATTATAGCAGTAAATGAAAGATTCACATAGCTTACTATTAATACAATCATACTGTTACACTACTTAAAAAAACTGCTGAAAGAAGCCCATGTAACAGCAGTGTTGTAATGGGTCTATATGAATCAGCACTGGTCTCTTCAGAGGAGCAGGCGGCATTGTCTTACGTAGATACAAGGAGAATGGTAATTTTCTAGCTGTCTCCAGACAAGCATCAGGTTTTCTAAGGTGCATCTTCTTAAAGACATTTTTTTTGTTGTAAAGGCACATAAATACAAAAGAAATACTGGTACACTTTTCAGTCTAATCTGATTAAACCTTTCATTCTGTATATTGGTTACAGTGCTGGCCACACCTCTTGTACATGTCAGAAAATGTTACATACTTTCAATTTGGGACCTATACATCTTTCATAATTGTGTTTAGGAACTTGTAGATTCCATTTCTATTGCTTTTTTATATTTGACATTGTTTTTATTGTTTTGATTATTAATTTTTATAATTACTTTAGTGATGTCATATGTCATGCCATTTTGGTGTTTGTTGATCTTGTGGGCACTGCCATTGTGTCACTTATTTTCCACGACTGTAGCCATATTGTTATTAATGAGACCCATTGCTAGTCATGTGATCCACATGTGATGTGATGCTATTTAAGATGGTGAGATGCTATTTTTAGTGTCCAGGATTTGTATTCACTTTATTACAACAAGTGAATCTAAGTGCTTATAGATAGAGAAAGGATACCAGAAAGCAGTAAATTGGGTTTCCAGATTAGAAAATTAGAAATACGTGACACTCTTAAAATCTCTATCTATATTACTATATAAATAAATTTATACATGCCCCCTACACACCCAGACCCATATATTATATAAAAGTAGAGACATAAGTTAAAAACATAAAGCAAGGATTTTAATGGGTTATGAGGAAAACAAAAGTAAAATCATTTGAAAATTATTCAGTACAAGCTAAAAAAATTCTGTAAAAGTGAAATCATTTGAAAATATTTATTTAATACAGACAACAGAGAAATATTATTAATATTTAATACAGGCAGTTAGAAAAAAAGTGGGCCGTGGCATATAGTAATAACACACTTTGTTGACACTGTACTGTATGTTGCAATGCTGATACAGAACTGCACAGCAGCGCGGCTGGAGAGCAAAACGGTAAGAGTGTCGCTGTCCTCAGCCTACCATAGCAACTGAACAAGTTGCAAACAGGCAGCAAACACTCGTTTCCTTGTTACATTTGGGTTATTTTCATCAAGAGAATCTGAGAAAAGAAAGTATAATTACTTATAAAGTTACAACTAAGTACTGTAAGAAGGTAGTAAAAATATATTTTTATTACGAAATTTGAAAATGAACTAAATACGGGACATTTGGGTGTCCCTGAAAGGTCAGTACGGGACAGGGGACAAAACTGGCATATATGGGACATGTCCCATATATAAGGGACATCTGGCTACCCTACAGTAGAACCATTTTGGCTTTATTCTTTGGAGCACAGGTTTTGACTTCCATTTTGTGTTTTTGACATTTGATTTTCTTAGTGGCCCTTTGGTTATTAACCCCACACTTGATTTCTGATTTTTCTTTTGTTTTTTCATTTTTATGTCATTCATCTTCCAAATCAACTTTTTGAGCTAATTTTAATTAGGCCTCTGTACTTGTCGTCTTTACTACATCTTGGCATGAGATCTTCAGGTTGCTAGTAAATCCAGTTTTATTTTTTTAGGAGGAAAGACATATTTCTGTTATTTTTAAGCCTGTTTAAGTTGATGCCTTCATCTTATATGGTGTCTAATACTTAGGCCGCTTACATTTCATATCTTACACTTATGCAATGTGAGAATTTGTATAAGGCTATTATTGAATTATACAGTTATACAGCAGAATAGAGTAGCTCTATTGACTATAACATAACTTTTATTTACAACAGCTCAATTTGCAATCACTGACTGAAGTATCTGAGGTTTTATAAAAGTAACTCACTATAACTAATTTTAGAAAATGAGAATAGATAGCAGGGTCCTTTTTTTAACTATCAGCCAGAGTTGCACTGACAGTTTATAGTTTTATAGGCTCATAGGGTACAGCGACATTCTTACTCCCATGAGCTAATCAATATGCAACACATCTCCATTCTCCAGCAGCATAATTAGTGAGCAGAACTACCACCATACCTCCAAACCCCTGCCTGCCTTATATGAAAATACCTTCTTAAAGAAAACATGAGTGAACCTGTATGTTTCCTCTTTCTAGTAAGTATTTCTTGTTCAGTCTTCTCTTAGCATTTTTATTAATGATGGATTGGAATGTGTACCCTGGGAGAAGCTGGGCATGAGTGAAAAGAAACTTTTAATTTGAATAGCAGCTCTGTACATATAAAAAGTACACAGAGGAGTATTGGTGAGTGGTACTTTCTTGAAGGAGAAAATCTTAAGAAGCAAAGCCAGAACCCAAGCTGTTCTTTGTTCTGAGCTCCTTAAATGCATATAGAAGTCAGCTGCATTGGCTTAAACTTCAGTCTAACGGGCTAATTAGAGGGAAATTATTGGCATTCCATTTGTGTTGCATAAAGATTTAATTTCTGATGTTGCTGTCATTCAAGTGAGGCAATTAACTGGTTTCACTCAGAATTTACTGAGCTCTGACTTCACTGACAAAAATATCAACATCCTGCTTAATATGGTTTTAATGTCTTATTTCCATAAATTCACATTAATGTGCAGACATTGACATTCTATTCACCCATCTGTCCTTCGCATTTTATTCATACAAGGCATATAAATTGCTCCCATCTCATTGAAATTCAAATTTAGGTTCCTTTAGTAACAGTTTAATTTTCAATAATAAATAGGATTTTATCCTACTTTAAGCAAAATAGGTGAAAACTTTGTTAGAAAAAACAGAACATCTTTCCATTTTATGCAGTTTTAAAAAATATTACATGACTTAGAATCACTTAGAAAAGGAATTTCAACATTTCAACATTGTCTGATTTTTGGACACCAGCTTTGTGAGGGCCCAGCAGCTTCAGCACCCCATTATTTCTGACATAAAAATATAAAAAATACCATTAAAACCTACTAATATTCAATATGATCGGTTGTTTTATGACTTTAAAAATGCTTTGTTGCTGTCCAGAAAAAGACTTCCAATGTAGCTCATGGGAAAGATGACAAATGTCTGCTAATGTTATATACTGTTAATCTGTCTGTTTCGGTCTCCTGTACTACCCTTAGTAGTGTGCGTGATATTAGCTTAGGATACGATGTTTAGTTAAACAGAGTTTGCAATGGATATGACAAAAAATAATAGCAAAAAAAATGAAAGCATGGATAAATTTGTTGTGCAACTAAATACAATTACATCAAGAGGAGCACAGTCATCCACTACTCAGGCAGACGCAAATAGTAATTCAGAAAACACAAATTCTGCAAAAATGATAGGAATTTAGATGTAGATGTACTGCAAAAAGGTTAATATTCCTCCTGCAGCAAAAAGGGATGAACATTTAAATAAAAATGGATGAACACGCTCCCATAAATAATAATAATAATAATAATTCATTACATTTATATAGAATATAACACACACCTTGAAAGGTTTATGTCAACTTTGCTGGCAAGAAAACCTGATCATCTTTTCAACAAAATGTGAACTGTCATTAATTGAGTTCTCTTAATTATTAATTTTCTTTCACTATTGTCCATGCTAATGCTATTGCACTGCATATCATACCCATAATCATTTTCTTTTCAGTTTGACAAGAATGAAGCTTTATCATTGAAATTGTAATCTACACTGTCTTTTTACTGGTGAATTATTGCTTATGTAAATGATAGTTTTTTGATTTGGTATCATTAGCACTGAATTGTAAAAGTCAAAGGCTCATAAACAGAAATGCATGTTTTCCTGTTTCCCAGGTCTGTGGAAATTCTACACAACCTGATCAGTGAAGCAACTAAATTGAGTTGATTAATTACAAGCTGTCTAGGGGGTTCTGTAATAAAATACTGCATAGGAAGAACTTGGTTAACTGGAAAGGAAAAGCCAGAGGTAATTGCACATTACCAGTGGCATCAAATGTGGAACAGTCTATAATTATCTGCTGGTATCAAATCTGTGATTTCGCTCTGTAGGAGTGGTGCAGGCCTTGTCACAGATTCTAAGAGTCTCCATGATTTTAAACAGCTGATAACACAACCACAACACAACTGTTATCATTTAGGAAGTTGCATTTGAATGACCTCTCCAGGACACCCATCTGAACTCTTTCCATTTGGCAGGAAAAAGACATACTGTACATTGAATCTGCCTGGGCTTTATTTTAGGATGCCTGCCGTATTTTTAGCTGCTCAGAAAAAAATATAAAATTCAGAAAGCACTTCTGCAATCAAAAATTCATTTTCTTTCATGTGTGCATTTCATTAATTTTCAAAAATAAAGTGTAGGTGAAATTAGATGATATGGATATTTGCCATATCGTGTGTAATTTAATGTCTTGTCCATAACCAGAAAGTGTAAGCTGTTTTGAAAACAAAATGCTAAAATAGCTGACAACTTTGGGAAAGCTTAGAGTAAACTTAGAGCCTGAAGACATAGACTGTATTAAGTCTGCATATCTCTTTTGTAGGGTGACCCTTTGCCTGTCTCTTTCATTAAACCTGTGTATACTAAATATTCTTTTCATTTATTCTCTAAACAACATTTTTCCTTTAGGAATAAAATAATCTGAATAAATCATTCATGTACTATATGTATTTTGTAATGTTCTATAAAAATCCAACCAACCTCACCATTTCTGTAGTTAGGTTAGGTCATGTCAGGTTGGGGAGCATGCACTGGTACAGCACGTTGCCACACCCACCACACAATGGGGGATCAGGGCGATTGTTCTGTAGTTGGCACAGTCTGTGGCGTCACCTTTCTTTAGCAGTGGGATAAAAACTGATCTTGGCCATGTGCGGGTCCTCCAAAAATCATATGTGTTTACATATAGTAAAAAAAAAAAAAAAAGTTGCACAAACCGATGATACCTGTCCTTTGGGTGTACCCATGCAGGCTTGAATTTCTGTTTGGCTATTAAGGTGGACTATCTATCTATCTATCTATCTATCTATCTATCTATCTATCTATCTATCTATCTATCTATCTATCTATCTATCTATCTATCTATCTATCTACATTTCAAGTTCCACAGAACACTCCCTTTTCATTTCACATCCATTTACCCATCTCTGTATCTCTAGGGAAAGCAGATTCTCCCTGAAAGAGTATGGGACAGCCCCTCTGGGTGGGACAGGGTGGTATTGGGGAGTGTGGACCAGGGGTATCATGGTTATACAATGTTTTATACAAACACATTTACACTGCTCATACACATGGCAACTCTAAAGAATAAAACAAAAAAATACCTCCTTCAAAGCCACGGTATTATTTTAAACAACACTTTATGTACCTGCTGGTGGCTCATTGCTATATTACAATGCTATCCACAACCACTCTGACACTGCCTGCACATACAGTAACTCACTTGAATTAGAAAATCCTATACAGCCACTTAGGTTGTGGTTTATTTATACTGCTGAATGATGGCATATACGAACAGCCCTGCGTTTGCATAAATCTTGTCTGCTTTGACTCTTGGCCTACCTGGCACAATTACACTTTTTGGTATCTTCATGTATTTTTTTAGTATTGATATGCTGGGTAATATCTCTGTGTCCTCCATGGGAGATAGAACATCTGCCTCCACGTGATTGGCATGTCAGTTTGTTGTCTTTGGAATCAAATACTTTTTTTTTTTTTCAGAGATTTAAATTCTCTCTAAAGTCCTTTGTTAAAAGAGTACAAACCCATAGTCATTTTGATGGATTAAGCATGTAGCTAAAGCAAGCCATCTCAGAACTAAGGGCCTTTCACTTGCACAGTTTCCAGTTCGTTAAGCTTTGCTTTATAAATAAGGAATATCTGATTGGTCTGATAATGCCTGTTTTAAACAGAATTGACATGATTGGTGATTTTTAGTTCATTGAAGCATGTCGCCCCCAAAGTGCTCTTTCTACATGGACTGGCAAGACTAAGAAATGAGTCGTGTTTAAAATACAGGAAAAATGAGGACTTTTAAAAAAAGAAACCAAGACACTGTAATTGGCCAAGAAATATGTGACTACCCTGGGAAATACGAAACGTCTGGTAATCTTACTGTATCCCTCAAGAACCTCACCCTACCAGTCTTCTAGAGTAAATTAGACCTTTGGTGTGAGTTATCTGGTTTTTCCAAGGAGACACTTTGTTGACTGCTGTACATGGCCATTCATTGCCTACATGGACAAATTCCTTTAAATGGCCTTAGAGTCCCTTCACCCCTATGTAGCCCTTATAGAGTTACATCTCTCACAGAGCTTCAGTGATACCTTTCTTAAAAAGGCATCAGTCCTCCACATTTTCACATCTGCTGCAAAAAAAAATGAGTTCCTTACTGCTAGTCCACTTGGACTTCACCCTCGAACAGACAAAATAGTCTCAAGTTTCTTTATTTGGAAACAAGCACCTGATCAGAAGGTGTGCTGTCCTCATTCTAATACTGTGACCCTTGTCTCTTAGCCTCTTTCTGTCTCTCTGTTTCCTCTTAAGAAAAGTACCCATTATATTTATAGGGCTTACCACTCCCTGGCAGTATCCGTCTTCCTACATTGTAATACTGATTTTTGTCCTCACTTTCAGTGCGTGTTTTCATGTCAGTTTTTTGCTAAAACTGGCCTTTCATCTATCTAGTGTTACATAAGCTACAATTTCTACATTTTCTAAATTTTTGCTTATCAGACAGCCCCTCTCAGTACAGGCACCCACCCTATCTCAACTGAGCACATTTTTAGACATTTTAATAAACTGAAGGAATACTTTGAAAAATAGCATTAATACAAGAGCTCACATTTGCTCTATAATCATTAAAGGCATTCATGGAAGTGAAGGCATCATTAAATGTACAGTATCATTACATTGTCTATACCCTAACATACTACATGTTTGATAAACTGATAGCAATTCTTGAAAGATTAAGGCCATAAATAAACAACCAAAGAAAGGTTTACTAATGAAAGAGACGATATTACAAAATTTAATGAAAGGTGCAGAATGAAAAAGATAATCCAGGCCTTTCATTTCCAAATAACAGAAAGCCAGATAATAAATATTTGGAACTATTAATAATTGTATTTTTACACGTTTTTCAAGTATTAGCACAAATAAAGGCAACTGTGTGTTCCAAATGTTATTATAGGCAAAATCCATCACATGCTGCTTTTGTGCTATCCAAGCAAGGCTGATTTTAATTAACCAGTCTGACAGTCATTGTGTGGTTTAACCAAGTTCGACAGGCTTTCCTGTACTGTCCGTGGTCCTGGACATCAATGGGGTGAGACCCATTCTGTTCAGAACCTTCGATCCATCTCCAACCACCTCTTGTTCAGCTTCCCTCTGTGCCTCCTCCACTCCACATTTGTCACAGTGCACCTCTTCTTTCAATCATCTTCTGCCCTGCTTCCACGTGTCTGACCTCCCCTCAGTCTGTTTCCTTGTAATTTTCATAGAAGTGATTACTAGAGAAGCAATTTTTCTCACAACCAGCTTTAAGCCAATGTCAAATTACACGACTTCTGGTCATGAAGTATGTTACATTTGACGACTGCAGTTGCTGATCTTGTTGCCTCACCACTTCAGTTTATGTAATTGAAAATCACTGGGCTTGTCACATTTACCGATTGCATGCTGACTTTCTGGCACAATCATACTCGCCTCTTTTTCTGAGAGGCAATAACATGTCTGACTGAGCCAACGCTATATGAAGGGTCAACAGGTACAACGGTGAGTTCAGCCACAACCTTTTTTTTCCCCTTTTTTCCATTCTGTTGTGGTATGTAAAACCTGAGACATCAGACAGACGACCGCCGTTTTTGATGCATTTAAATGCATTATGTTTCCAGACAAGCATTCATTAATTCTTAGCTCTAATGACCCAGTTCCCATCTCTAAGACGAAAGACAAAATTAAACCTGTATGATTTCATCAAAGGGAGTTGTGTACTAGTTGGAGTGAGTTGCTGGGTATGTCAGACTAGACAACAGGTCTTTGCAGGAGGGGCTGCCTCGGACTTGTTAAGATTATGTAAACAAAGGCTATGACTGAAAATTCTTTAGTCACCTTTTAGAACATGCAAGAGGGACAATTACCTAATTTTTAATCCCAGGCCACAAGGTACAAGCAAGACTGCTTTCTTGGACAAATGTTCCATGTGATTCCGTCAATTATTTTTTTATTTTGTATCTCCATTCTCTTCTTCAGAAAATCTTGACTGAAACTTAGTAGCAACAGTTGGAAAGATGCCCCCTGCCTTGGGAGGACTGATGTAGCAAGATGTGAAGTTGTGCAATTAAGAAAAGACCCTTAGGTTTGTCAAGATGTTATAGTAGTGTCACAGAAATCATATATATATACAGTACAGAGCAACACTCACATCAGGCCAGTATGCAGTCATCTGACCAAATGATAGCATGTCGTATGATTGTGTTACAAGTGAAGGATCCCAAGACTGAACTCATAATAAGAACACTCAAAGTCAGCAAAACGGGCCATCCCTTAGGAAACAAACCGAGGATGAGACATTGTGAGGCAGCAACGCTAACCACTGCACCAACCTCATCTGTGAAGCCTGCTTTTAAATCCTTCAGTAAATGTTATTCAAAAATATTTGTATCTACTACTGTAAAAAATGATATGATGTTTAAATGTTTGCTTGTTTATGTAAAATGTAATGGATTTACTAATCCACCTAACTTAGTTCCATACTCGTATTTGAAAAACGTTGTATACCTTTGTAAATCCTTTATACAAAAAAGCAGCATTCCTAGCACTGATCCAGGAAGCATCTCATTTTTGATATCAGCTAAGTCAGAAAACACTCACACCATTTCCCATTGTCTTTTTCCAAGAATATTATACACTCTTCTGCTTTCAGATGTATGTTATTCTTCTTTTTAAAAAATCTAGCACTGCACATTAATATGAGTGTAATGGAAAGTTGATTTTCTGTGTTGTGATTTGTAATAGCTGTCATTAATACACATTGAAAGTAAATTAAGCTAAGGGATCTACAATTACCTGGCTTGGCCCATATTCCTTTATTCCTTTTTATATAATGATAGAGCTACGGCTTCATCTCCCATAGTGTCATTGTTTTTTTTTTTATTATCAATCAAAAATATAAATTATAGTTTATCTATAAATACCAGCTTTTGTAAGACAATAGGTTAAATTTTGTTAGGAGTTGATTTATTTATTTTTAGTCCTTTTATTCCAAGCTATTTATTATATCATGAATACTGTATACCCTGTACCCACTGACATGTTGCTTGACTCTTCATTAGTGGAAGTTTTTTAAATAACAATTAAAGATGTTTGAGATTTCTTCTTAATATATATATATATATATATATATATATATATATATATATATATATATATATATATATATTGTCACACACTTGAGTTTCAGAAGTGTGTCACAGGTCTTAGTGAAGAGAAACACAAGGTGAAGACAACAGTTGAAGCAAAACTACTAACCTGGTTTCCATCTCAGTGTCAAGAGTGAAGGAGTGTGATAAGTGGTCCATGATGTTGTGCTGGTTTTAAATAATTGCATCCCAAGACTGTGTAGGCTCCAGTTGGGTGCAGGGTTTCACCAGCACACTTTGCTCCGGGGTTGATTGCGGTGTTTGGCTGATCGCATACTCAGGTGTAAGGCGAGCGGATCAGTCAGGTGCCTCACTCATGCCTCGGAGGTAGCGCCATATTGCACTCATGCCCAATCAGGCCACATAAAGAAGAGCCTGCACGGCAGTGAGAGAAAAGGGAAACATCAGAAAAGAATAAGAGAAACAAGAGGTTAAAGAGGGGATGAAGACGAAGGCAGGATCAGGAGATGTCAGGTTGAGGAGGAGAGGAGGTAGGCAGCCAGGAGGAGAGCCTCGGGAGGAGCTTAGAGCCGACGCTCAAGGGGAGCTGAAGAGGGGCCACTCCAACTGAGCATTTTTGGGGTAGCTGGAGTGGCCTGATGCTCACTCTTGTGTAAGGCCAAGGAGTGTAAGTGAGAGTTGCAGGAGAAGAATAGCTGTGCCTGTCAGAAGGACATCTCCTCTGGCTGCAGGATCCCATGCAGGGTAAGAAGAGGAGACAGTGCTTCTTGCTTTTTAAAGAACAGATTCCTCCCTGTGATTTTAACCTTGTTTTGATGGAATGGAATATTTATTATCTGAATATTTTAACCTCCACATGGCAATTAATTGGATGCACTGCACTTTTTGAACACTGATTTTTGATTGATTTCAATAAAAGTACCTGTCACTTTTGCACCTACTGCTTTGCTACAGATGCATTGGCTGCTCATCTCGATTCATGACTAGGATCCCAGAAGCGACAAGGTAGTGTGGAGCTGACCCAGACCCTCACAAGGAAAATCCCCAGAAGAAACTTTCTAGTTTGAATTGCAAGTCCCACCTCTTCCTGCCTGCTCCGTATATATATTGCCACCTACCTGGAAGTCAGTGTTCATTTTGCGACCAGCTTCTCAGGAGGATTGATCTCCCCCATCAAGAAGTCTTGAATAGCTCATGGAAAGCAGTGAAGACCGCTAGCATTATTAGCATTACTCCTTCTGATGTCTTCCCTTCTTTTTCATTTCATCTCAGCATTAAACAGGGTGTCCTCTGGAGCCCAAACCTTCACCTCTTTAACTGTGCTACAATATATACTTTTTCACCTTTTCTACACCTTTGTTTAATAGTTAAATCTAAATTGTCCCACTTTTGTCTGAGTATGGTTGTGTGCGTTGGTGTGCTCTTTGTCAGGCTGATTTCCTGCCCTAGGCTGGTTGCTGGCTTGTACATTATGCTATTCAGTATCTCATAAAAGCTGGATTGCATTCTGAAAACAGATGGGTGAATTAGCTTTCAATTTCAATATTACTGCATACGTTGTTTGTAGCCTACATTAAACTGATTAGATTTCCAGGAATATATGAATTATAATAACTGCATTTTCATGTTTAAGTTAAGTAAAAACAAAAAAGGTTTCCTAACAGTTAAAATGCAAAAGGGACAAATTCCACATCAAGTATTGTATAATTAACCAATTTTGTGGGCTGGCTGCTGATTTGTCTTAACTCAGACTGCATAGCCTCATTCAAGCATTCTTGGAAGTTTGTCCTCTGTTATTGGATTCATGTAAAAACAACTGCAATTCTATAATGCCAAAATCTCTGTATTCTTAGGTCTGGCAGTGTGGGGGCAGTGTTGAAGTACTGCCATGTTCCAGAATAGCACATATTGAAAGAGCCCATAAGCCATATACTGAAGATTTGACAGCCCATGTCAGAAGAAATGCACTCAGAGTGGCGGAGGTGTGGATGGATGAGTTCAAAAGCCATGTCTATATGGCCTGGAACATACCTCAAGAGGTGGGTAGTTTGGATTTCCAGTAGCATGTAGAGAATCGAATAAGTTTCATAAAGTTTCATTATAATTATGTATTCATTTGTGTATTGTTTAAAGTAAATGACAACACGGTCTTAGTCTGAACTTTATTTTTACAATTAAAACTTTTACTTGAGCCACTAAATTTTGAACCATCCAGGAAGTTGCTTCTAACTAAATTTCTGTTAGATGGCAAACATTCATTGCAGATGGTTTATAAATAACTAGGCTTTTTCTAGAAGTATGGTAGACAGGGGAGCTTGGCCAAAATGCCCAGGGAAAATGTGACTAATCCACATAGATGTGGCATTTGAACCCAGGACAGATCCTTCACTCAGTAGTACTAACCACTCTAGCGTCATAGGACCTTAGTCAGGAACATTTTTTACAATAAATGATTCTAATATCTAAATCAAATCACGGCAGGGGAAGTCAACAGAAAAAGTGCAACAAAAGCAATGTTATATGAGTACAGTGCAGATAACTTGATAAATTACAGGCATTTCTATTGACTTTCTGCAGGCCTTTTTCTGTAGTTTTAATGTAACTTCACTACTTTCAACAGCAGATGGCACCTGGGCGCAACTGTAATAAGAACAGGATTAAATAAAACTACTTCATGTTGGGAAACATGCACACAAAGGTGTAATATTTTAATTCACTAGCTAGGCCAGAAGTTGCATGTAGTGACATACAAAGATATTTTGGTGGGCAGTGGCTCAAAAGTAGAGAAGGGTAACCTTCTACAGCAGAGCTTATTACCTTAGATTAGAGTGTCCCAGACACTGATAGCTGTTTTTTAACAGATAGCTTGGATGTAACTTTAATTTAATAATAATAATTTTTTTTTTAATAATTTTTTGCATTTATATAGCGCTTTTCTCACTACTCAAAGCGCTTAGCAATTGCAGGTTAAGGGCCTTGCTTAAGGGCCCAACAGAGCAGAGTTCCTTTTAGCATTTATGGGATTCGAACCGGCAACCTTCCGTTTGCCAGTGCAGATCCCTAGCCTCAGAGCCACCACTCCGCCTTTAGAGGCATTATAATATACACGACCAGAATTTTGCACAGGCATGAAGTGAAAGCCCAAACCCAAAACCTTACGATCTGTCCAAGCCCGAATAAAGTTGGCAAATTTGAAACCCAACAGTAAAATCAGTTTCTCTGTTTTATTTTGAAAGGAAGTAAACACACATGCATACAACAGAGACACCTGAGGCCCTCTGTGGATCTTACTAAGCAGATGCTAGATATTGTGTTTATACAGTTAGGTCCATAAATATTTGGACAGAGACAACTTTTTTCTAATTTTGGTTCTGTACATTACCACAATGAATTTTAAATGAAACAACTCAGATGCAGTTGAAGTGCAGCTTTTCAGCTTTAATTCAGTGGGGTGAACAAAACGATTGCATAAAAATGTGAGGCAACTAAAGCATTTTTTTAACACAATCCCTTAATTTCAGGGGCTCAAAAGTAATTGGACAATTGACTCAAAGGCCATTTCATGGGCAGGTGAGGGCAAGTCCGTCGTTACGTCATTATCAATTAAGCAGATAAAAGGCCTGGAGTTGATTTGAGGTGTGGTGCTTGCATGTGGAAGATTTTGCTGTGAACAGACAACATGCGATCAAAGGAGCTCTCCATGCAGGTGAAAGAAGCCATCCTTAAGCTGCGAAAACAGAAAAAACCCATCCAAGAAATTGCTACAATATTACGAGTGGCAAAATCTACAGTTTGGTACATCCTGAGAAAGAAAGCAAGCACTGGTGAACTCAGCATCGCAAAAAGACCTGGACGTCCACGGAAGACAACAGTGGTGGATGATCACAGAATCATTTCCATGGTGAAGAGAATCCCCTTCACAACAGCCAACCAAGTGAACAACACTCTCCAGGGAGTAGACATACTGTATCGATACCCAAGTCTACCATAAAGAGAAGACTGCATGAAAGTAAATACAGAGGGTACACTGCAAGGTGAAAGCCACTCATAAGCCTCAAGAATAGAAAAGCTAGATTGGACTTTGCTAAAGAACATCTAAAAAAGCCAGCACAGTTCTGGAAAAACATTCTTTGGACAGATGAAACCAAGATCAACCTCTACCAGAATGATGGCAAGAAAAAAGTATGGAGAAGGCGTGGAACAGCTCATTATCCAAAGCATACCACATCATCTTTAAAACACGGTGGGGGCAGTGTGATGGCTTGGGCGTGCATGGCTGCCAGTGGCACTGGGACACTAGTGTTTGTTGATAATGTGACACAGGACAGGACAGAAGCAGCCGAATGAATTCTGAGGTGTTCAGAGACATACTGTCTGCTCAAATCCAGCTAAATGCAGTCAAATTGATTGGGTGGCGTTTCATGATACAGATGGACAATGACCCAAAACATACAGCCAAAGCAACCCAGGAGTTTATTAAAGCAAAGAAGTGGAAAATTCTTGAATGGCCAGGTCAGTCACCTGATCTTAACCCAATTGAGCATGCATTTCACTTGTTGAAGACTCAACTTCAGACAGAAAGGCCCACAAACAAACAGCAACTGAAAGCCGCTGCAGTAAAGGCCTGGCAGAGCATTAAAAAAGGAGGAAACCCAGCATCTGGTGATGTCCATGAGTTCAAGACTTCAGGCTGTCATTGCCAGCAAAGGGTTTTCAACCAAGTATTAGAAATGAACATTTTATTTCCAGTTATTTAATTTGTCCAATTACGTTTGAGCCCCTGAAATGAAGGGATTGTGTTAAACAAATGCTTTAGTTGCCTCACATTTTTATGCAATCGTTTTGTTCACCCCACTGAATTAAAGCTGAGAGTCTGCACTTCAACTGCATCTGAGTTGTTTCATTTAAAATTCATTGTGGTAATGTACAGAACCAAAATTAGAAAAAAGTTGTCTCTGTCCAAATATTTGTGGATCTAACTATATGTGGAGCCATTCCTTTCTTACACCCATATGCTCACAATCTCCTTCACCCACAAGGAAATCACACATGCAGGAAGGCCTTTTGTTGTTCCCCTTGGGTTTTTAATGACAAATATTCACTTGATTCGCTTCCAATGTTGAGGATTATCCTTCAGAGCATTAATATCTCCAAGCCTCTACAGCATCCAGTGGTACAAGGTATATTGGTGTGCCTCTGATCTGAAACACTCCTTTGGAAAGCCAGACTCCCAGAACTTCTCATTGCCTTTTCTGCTTACAAGTGCATAGCAGGCCTACTGTTGCTTTGTCCTAAGAATATCTTCTGCCTGCGGTGGGTTGGCACCCTGCCCGGGATTGGTTCCTGCCTTGTGCCCTGTGTTGGCTGGGATTGGCTCCAGAAGACCCCCGTGACCCTGTGTTCGGATTCAGCGGGTTAGAAAATGGATGGATATCTTCTGCTAATTGGTGACTTGGGAGAAATAGCTAGGCCTCCATCGTATCCTATTTGACAACGTCCTGTCTGTCCTCCAGGTATCTTCACAAGCATCTTAAAATAATATACCCATTGGTTTACATGTTCTACAGTGAAGCTTGTATCTGAGAATAACTGTTGTCTCCTACCAAGAATGTTTTCCAAATATCACAGGAAAAAACAATCAGATGAAGAAACAATGTTTACAGGGAAGCTCTGACATGTTGGACATTATTCTTATCTAATACACTACCATGGTTGTCCGTTTGTCTGTCCAGGATTTTAAATCGTCCATAGCTCGCAAACTGTTTGAACTATTGACGTGAAATTTGGTACACATGCACTATGTGAGCCCTACTGTCCACTTTCGGGGTGATGAGAGACCTCCAAGGTCAGAGATCAACCCAGGATGGTCAGGGTCAAAAATCAAATAACCTGTAGCCTGAAATTTGGTACACATATACTACGCTGAAACTCTGCACTACAGCTTTATATTAAAAGTGAAGAGTTTTGGAATTATTACTCTTTTTATTTGTATTTTATTTTATTGTAGAATCAACTCTCGGCAGGATTGCAGCCGTATGGTGGATGCGTACAGGCGCAGAGTATGGTCAAGTCAAGTGTATTCATTGCATATTATCATGCAGTGCGCCATTACTGGTTGTACAAAATTGTCCAATATATTGAATATTGTACAATGTACTGAAACATTATATTCAGGGAGCTGAACATTACCAGGCATTACCATTTTGCATTGCCTGCATTTGGCACATTAGAGCATTTTAATGTGTAAGCAGATCATCTTCCTTATTCCTCACCTCACAGCAAAGGGCAATATTGTGGTCTAGTTAGGCTCATTTGGATAACTGGAATAGTTCTTTATTATTTTAAGAACTCCTTAGTTTTTCTTCCTTTTTTTATATACAATCAGTGCTTACAGTTTAAAAATAATTAAAAGCTGTACATGAAATGTAGTTGTCAAACTTGTATGCCTCACTACCCATGGGGTACTTGTGAGGTTATTTTTGTTCCATAGGAACATATTGCCAGCTTCTGCCTGATTAGATGTGAGAACTCCACTATGAGAATATTGTACAATATACTGAAGCATTATGTTCGGGGAGCTGAACATTGCCCAACTGCTGTCTGTTACATCTGAGTATATGTAGGGTGCAACTTCATTTAAAATCTTTTAGGCTAAGCCACTCTAAAGTATTGAGCAGAGCAGGCAATGTTAGTTGCATAAACACATACCTACTAATTTTTTATATTTCCAACACCTGACATTTTTCCTATCAGTGCTTATTTCTGTAAGATTCTGTTAAATATTAAGGCAAGTATAATTGATGGTAAAAGTCAAGTTCATTTAATTATTCAAAAATGCCTCATTTTGTCTAGTTGCAGGACAGATATTGTGTGCTATTTAACATTTTTGCACTTCAAAATGGCAAACTAGGACAGCCTTTTTTCTTAATTTTGATCTTAAATTATTATATTAAAGCTGCTTCTGCCAAACAATTACAAAGTTTACAATTATCCAAAAGGTTAAGATTGCCCTAATTAATCATATTTTTTAAGTTTGATGTATTTAAGAAAATAAATAAAAAATATAATAGTTTCAAAAGTAAAGAAAAATATGCAAATGAAATTGAAATAAAATAGCATTGTATATTAACACTATCCGTCCCCCTCAGCTCTGCCCGCTGTAATCTGGATGCTGTATAGCGCCCGACCCGGCACAGACTGACGCAGAGGCACATGCACAATCAACACAGGCTTTATTATTCTTCAACTGTGGGACACGTCTTCCCCGTGCCACACAGCCCAACACAGTCCCAAAGCACAATTCCAACACCACCAAAACACTCTTCTCCTTTACCACCACTCCTCCTCTAGCTTAGTCCTCCTCCTCCCGACTCTGGCTCTTGAGTGGTGGTGGCTGGCCCCTTTTATAGCCCACCCGGAAGCGTTCCAGGTGCTTGACCACCTGGTCCTAATAGCACTTCCGGGTGGGGCTGAAGATTCGTCCAGCCGGTCAAGCTGGCCCTAGCGGCCATCCGAGCTCCCCACCAGGCTGTGGAAGACTCCATCTCCCATGGAGCCATGCGAAAGGTTGGGGGATCACCGTCCGCCAAGCCAAGTGATGAGCAGTGCCTGGTTGTCTCCACACATACCGCTTAGAATTAAGGCCAAAAAGTTCTATCTTGGTCTCATCAGACCAGAGAATCTTATTTCTCACCATCTCAGAGTCCTTCAGGTGTCTTTTAGCAAACTCCATGCTGGCTGTCATGTGTCTTGCACTGAGGTATGTGTGGAGACAACCAGGCACTGCTCATCACTTGTCCAATACAGTCCCCACAGTGAAGCATGACGGTGGCAGTATCATGCTGTGGGGGTGTTTTTCAGCTGCAGGGACAGGACGACTGGTTGCAATCGAGGGAAAGATGAATGCGGCCAAGTACAGGGATATCCTGGACAAAAACCTTCTCCAGAGTGCTAAGGACTTCAGACTGGGCCGAAGGTTTACCTTCCAACAAGACAATGACCCTAAGCACACAGCTAAAATAACGAAGGAGTGGCTTCACAACAACTCTGTGACTGTTCTTGAATGGCCCAGCCAGAGCCCTGACTTAAACCCAATTGAGCATCTCTGGAGAGACCTAAAAATGGCTGTCCACCAACGTTTACCATCCAACCTGACAGAACTGGAGAGGATCTGCAAGGAGGAATGGCAGAGGATCCCCAAATCCAGGTGTGAAAAACTTGTTGCATCTTTCCCAAGAAGACTCATGGCTGTATTAGCTCAAAAGGGTGCTTCTACTAAATACTGAGCAAAGGGTCTGAATACTTAGGACCATGTGATATTTCAGTTTTTTTTTTTAATAAATCTGCAACAATTTCAAAAATTCTTTTTTTTGTCTGTCAATATGGGGTGCTGTGTGTACATTAATGAGGAAAAAAAATAATTTAAATGATTTTAGCAAATGGCTGCAATATAACAAAGAGTGAAAAATTGAAGGGGGTCTGAATACTTTCCGTACCCACTGTATATGTTAATTTTTATCTGATCCTCACAGACCCCATGAAATCCAAAGATGAACCCCCTAGGGGTCCACTGACTTCAGGTTAAAAACCCCTGCTTTAGAGCATAAGAACAGATTCAGTTTATGTTTTTCCCCCCATCACTTTTTTTATAATTCTGTGCTCCTGCTTTGTTATTAGGGTTGGAGTGATGCTAAAATTTTGATTTTGGAACTGATACTGGCCTTCATGTCTCAGTACTGGTACTAACACGATAGCAGCTGTTTCATTCCCCCGCTGCCCCACTCACATGTGTACCTGTGCTCCCCGCTGCTTTACATATCGTGACATGGAGTAGGTGAGTCCTTCTAGCAGTTTATACCACACAGAGCTGCACAACAGAGCACAATGTGCCTGCACAAAGAAAATTTTTTTCCAGTTCCAAAATGCACAAAAAACTGGTATAGTGCCAAAATAAACAATTTATATTTTCAGTAATTTTTCAGTGTTGGTTTACTATGTAATACTAAAAATGAAAGGCATATAAAAAGGGAGCTAACAACAGAATAGCTATCTTGGTCTACTTACAACTGTGGGTTCCTCATTTCTAATCTATTTAATACAATATTTAGAAAAACAGAAAATGAAGATCACCGACTGAGAGGTACCAGTCCATTAAAAGTTTAGAAAGAGGACATTGTACTGCTTAGTTTGATGTATTTTCAACTCTGTGTAGGACTTTGTTTATTCTCCTTGTGACTGCAGGGATTTACATCCATACTCCAGTTTTCCTCCACACCCTACAATGTGCGTTATGGTAACTGGTGTCTCGTGAGTGAGCGTGTCCTGTACTTTGGCTTCTGCCTTGTTTCTTTAGGTGCTTTGATGAACTCTGACTAACTGCAACCCTGTAATGAAATGGGGAGGTTCACATAAGTGATGACCGAATGACCTTCTCAAATTTATATTTTTATGTTTTAAACAGGAAAGTATACACATACACATTTAAAACAGTAGAAATTTTAAATGCATACATTCATTCATGGGTGGCACAGTGGCGCAGTGGTAGCGCTGCTGCCTCGCAGTAAGGAGACCTGGGTTCGTTTCCCGGGTCCTCCCTGCATGGAGTTTGCATGTTCTCCCCGTGTGTGCGTGGGTTTCCTCCGGGTACTCTGGTTTCCTCCCACAGTCCAAAGACATGCAGGTTAGGTGCATTAGCGATCCTAAATTGTCCCTAGTGTGTGCTTGGTGTGTAGGTGTGCCCTGTGGTGGGCTGGCGCCCTGCCCGGGATTTGTTCTGTGTTGGCTGGGATTGGCTCCAGCAGACCCTCGTGACCCTGTGTTAGGATATAGCGGGTTGGATAATGACTGACTGACTGACATCCATTCATCAGCAAAAAATTGGTTTATAGTTAAGAAACTGATTTTAACAAACGCCTGCAGCTGGTGCAGCCAACTAAACTTAAGTCTCCTAGCCTGTGGACTCCATCATTTAACTGCAGATATAAATTTAACAGTTGTCGATTTTACATTCTCTTCAGTATCTGAAAATACATCTGTCAAGATGTTCTTGACTAATTTGTACTTCACCACATCCATGTTGCTGAAATAATTAACAATGTTATTTTTACTTTATCGTGAAATGTTTATTATTTTACTGTTGTTCCCATATCCTTCTGAAAGGTCATACCAGTAGACTTTAGTCTGTAAGGTGGTTGATTCAGTCTTTGCTCATGACTCTCCTTGTGAACTTGAAATAATTAAAAAAAATAAACTGCACCAGTTTTGTTCTATGTTAAACATTGTTTTGTGAGCCATGTAAACAGTGCATTTCTGTTTCAAGTGTAACTATGAGCACTCAGCTTTCAGTTTTTGTTTTTTATATTCGGCCATTTCCTGTTCTGTTACCCTTATAGGCTGGTATAAGAATAAACTGTGTGTGTCCAAATATAAAAATTGAGTGACTTTCTCCAGTTTTCATATGCCTGCAATATTTTTAGTCTGACACAATGGCAGTTCATTCCCAAGCTACACTGGCATCCTTTCTTGCGTAGCAGCTGGGTAAGCAGCTATTGGAGGGCAGTCATTTCTTTGTTGTTTACCAAAGCAAAAGTGCCTCATTATACCACTCGTATTTGTACAACAAAAGCCAATCTGTCCCAACCTGCATAACATTATGCGTTATTGAACAAGAAGGACATAAAACCACAAGGAAGGCATACACTAGTGTAGAAAAAAAATTGAAATAAGCAGAAGAATTAGAAATCTGTCCCAAAAAATCTCCTCCTTTGGACATATCAACATGAAGAGTTCTGCCCTGAATAGGGATGCTTGCATTTTGTAACCTTCAAAGGCACACCAGAACACACCCTGCCATTGTCCCTGTCTTTGATATTCTATCTAAACATGTTCTCAGCTCCCACTCCAGTGCTTTATTCAATGAGCAGTGGTAGTCTGCATCTGTTTCTACTCTATCTAGAGACTTTTTCTAGCTTCAAGGACATCAGGACTTCCATCATCATTGGCTGCTCAAATAGCTCCAAAGTCTGAAGTGTCCTCTGGTGGTTCCTTTAATATACTGAATTACCTGCTCCCATATTTAGAGGGATGTGTAATTAGATTATGGGCAGGGCATCAAAATTTTCATTTTAATGATTCATACTATACAAGAAAGGGGAGTGAATGTAGCTGGCCTCATCCTGGCCTCTCTGGACTCTTCCCTTCTGCTGGCACCTCTGAGGAATTCATAATGAGCTTAGTACTCTGTTACTTCTAGTGGCATCTTAAGAGTCTTTTTACCAATCAAATGCATGTCACTTTAATGCCTAGAATCGCTTTGCTGTCACACTAGATACTTTCTGAAACTCAGCAGTTCCAAAAACATTTCATCTTGGTTATCATTAAATATTTAGGAATAAACCTTCTTGCATAGCCTGGTTATTTGTATATTGAAAATGCTATCTGGCATTTGAGTGATGTTCTTTGGAGGTAGACAGTTCAAAAAGCAGCTGGATGATACAACATTAGAAATGATTTTTGAAAAGAACAAGCCATTTAGCCCAAAAAAGCTTACCAATCCTATCCACATAATTGCTCCAGAATAGCATCACATTTTCATTGTCCATAGAGTGCTCTTCACCACAGTACTTATTCCATGTGTCTGTGGTTCTGTGCGTGAAGAAAAACCTTCTGATGTTTGTGTGAAATTTGCAAATAATAAGTTCCAAACTTTGCCTACATTTTCCTGTTGAAATCATTTCTCGGTCCACTGTAATAATTTCTTTCATAGTTTAAATAATTCATTTTATTTTTTTTAATCTATGTTTACTTAAACTGAAAAGTTTCATCTCCTTCAATCTTTCCTCTAACTTATACCCTGCAGCTCTGGAATGAGCCTAGTTGCTCTGCTCTAAACTTCTTCCAGTGCTACCTTGTCCAAACCATACACAGTACTCCAGATGAGGCCTCACTAGTGTGTTATAAAGCTTGAGCATAACCTTCTTGGACTTGTAGTCTACACCTCAGGGCGCTATATAATCTAACATTCTGTTTGCTTTCTTAATGGTTTCTGAACACTGTCTGGCAGTTGATAATGTAGAGTCCACTATGACTCCTATATCCTTCTCATAAGCTGTACTCTTCATTTTCAGACCTCCCATTGTATATTCAAGCCTAACATTTTTACTTCCTACATATAATACTTTACATTTACTGTACTGACATTAAATTTCATCTGCCACAAATCTGCCCAGACCTGTAGATAGATAGATAGATAGATAGATAGATAGATAGATAGATAGATAGATAGATAGATAGATAGATAGATAGATAGATAGATAGATAGATAGATAGATAGATACTGTATGCTGTCTAAGTCCCTCTGTAAGGATTCAGTGGATTCCAAATTATCTGCTAATCCACCTATCTTGGTATCATTTGCAGACTTAACCAGCTTGCTACTTACATTCCTATCCAAGTCATTTATATAAATTAAAAATAGCAGCAGCCACAGCACTGACCCATGTGGAGCACCACTCTTAACACCTAATTCTGATACGGTTCCTCACACCCTAACCCTTCATTTCAAATATCTTAACCAGTTCTGCACCCATCTACACTCCACACCCTTAACTTCAACTTCTTTTGATTTAACACCAAACCTCTCTTGTGGCATCATTTTTCAAGATCATGCTTTCATTACACTGATGACACTGCACTGAGGTCTTTTCCCTGTCTAGCACTATGAAGGTTTTGCAATGTGTACTAAATCACTGCCCAGATCTAATGATGAAATTCCAGATCCATCTATGCTATATGCTGTTGTAATTCTGATTGAGTCAGAAACATCGCACCTTTCTTTTCAGAGCTGGGCTTGTGCTATCTGTGTGAGGGGAAAATAAATGAATAGATTCTTGGCTCATGCACAAAATGAGGAGCCATTTTACAGCAGAAGTTTCATCCGGACAGCTTGTGGTTCTCATTACGTGTAGTGCTGGTTGTGAAGAAATCTGAAGACTAGTTGGAAAGTGTCGGTTTGAAGCCCCACTGTGATCCTCTCAGTTCAGACTCTCCATCTGATAATGTATTATTTACAGTTCACTGTACTCTTCACAGATGATGGTGAACCAAGCTGAGCAGAGCTTGGACAGGCATGAGTGAACACTATATATCAGCATGTTTTCATTAACTATTATTAGGCATAAAACCATCAAATCAGGAAACTTGTTCAAAATGCTAGATGACTGGCACTAATGAGCAAATAATCGACTCAAATATTAACCTACCACTGTTTATAAATCATCTAATTAAAGCAGAACTGAAAATTATGCTTTTTTTACTTGGTATTATTTACCAATGTCTTGGCATTTTAGATGTCATTTTTATGAAGTTAAATACTATGCTTCAGATTTAAAATTTTGTAAATGAAATACTTTATACAGTAGTACTAGGGTGTTGTACCGTGTTAGCCATTATGAATGTAGAGAAAAGCCAAGCAAATTTTATGATTACATCTTGCCTGAAGAAGGGGCCCGAGTTGCCTCGAAAGCTTGCATATTGTAATCTTTTTAGTTAGCCAATAAATGGATGCACTGTATATACTGTACATCTGACCATTTATTGGAGTAGATCCAGAAACTGAATGATGAAATTCATCTCTCCAGTGTAAAAAATATTAAAAGTTCATCTTTCATCTCTCCAGCCATCCATTTTTGTTACAGACCTGCAGGGAACCTGATCCTATCTCAGCAGTAGAAAGGAGATTGTGAACATTCAGTTCCGACATTCTTCAGTCCAGGGACAAACACCAGGCTGTTGAAGCTGCAAGGCAGAAAGGCAAACCAATATGCCATTCTGTTTCTTTTACATTCACCAGTTCATTTTATGACCCCAGGGCCTTGAAGAGCTATCACCTAACCTGACATAACTGAGTGCAATTCTGCTAGCAGCAGGGTATACCAACATTAATTCACAATGGGCCTAATATGCATGGGAATGCCACAGGGCGTGCTGTGAAAATGAAAACTCAATTCAGGTAGTAACAAGACTGGAAATTAAATTCAAGCCCTAGGAACTATGAATTAGAGTCAAGCACTGCACCACTGCACCACTTTATTTGTTTTATGCTTAGAGAAAGATAAGTGGAATTGGGAATAAAACCATTTGATGAAATGGTGACGCATCTGAAGTTAATTGGATTTTTCCTTGATTGTTTGGATTAGCTTTTGTAGAACTACCCTGGTACTGAATATATTTGAAAAATTGCTCTAAAACACTAAATCATATGCCATTGTTTAATGGAGATGAATTTATTGAAGGATGTATCGTTGTAAAAATGGTACTGTAGTTTTTAATTCATAATTAATTATACACAAATTACAGGCAGTAATCAGAATATGAATAATGTCTCAGAGACTGGTGTAGCCTGTTTGATGAATACCATGCCCGATGCCTGGAATTGCTTTTGTAGCAGAGAAATATGGGAGCTTGGCAGAGACACTACACATGCAGTATTGTTGATATTAACTTGTGAGCTGTTTAGATTTATAGGCAATTATAACCCCAGAGTTTGATTGTCTACCTTTTAATGATCCACATTTTTTTGTTGTTACGAGATGGAGGCGCTCCAAAGCAGGTAATTCATCAACTTAAGTGCCATTAACTCTAGGCTTAGCGAGATGTAGGAGTGAAATTAAGATAGACAGAGCTGGTTGCTCCAAAAGTGATTTACAACAAAACAATAAATTATTTGAAGTGTCAAAGTAAGACTTTGCACTTCTCAAGATTCTTGATGACCATTATATGCCATCATTTTCTTCAATTCATTGTCACACAATCTTTAAAACCCTTGGTTTTATGTTCTCAACAGATATGTCGCATAGTTTCAGTTTACTGTTTTGTCATCTCTCTGCCAGTAAAGGGATATCCCTGGCTTATTTTTTTTAATGCCCTAAGTTCTTTGCCATTGTTTATTTGAGACAATTTTTGTTTCCTTGTTCCCCTACCCAATTTTTATGGCCCTCATTTATTATAGCTATAAACCTACACCCATTCATCAGTCCATTGCCACCAATAGCTTTTTCATGGTTCAGATCTGCAGAATTAATGACTTGCCTAGGCAGTAAAGATAGGAACATTCATATGTACAACAAGAAGATGTGGTTGGGACAAACACAAGTATGTGCAATCACATAGATTTTATCAGGGAATACATATTTTTTTGTAGTATTAAGCTTGTTGTGTTAGGAAGTGATGATTTTCGTTCAGTGCACTAATAACTTCAACATGGACAGATTTTAGAAGGTCTTTGGTCTCATTTTTATATTCTCAGTCTCCTCTTAATAATGAGCAAATATTAAAAAGTACAATTGAATTGATCTTAATTTGTCAACTTTGTAAATCTAGAAAAATGCTTCAGGATTGAGGAAACATTTGAACAGGAAAATAATAATTAAGAAATAATAATGGAAGCTTCAGTACCTGTATTGAAGCCTGTGTAACACCTGTATGTCATGTCAAAGATGACATTGTGGCTTCAGTATAGCTTACTGCATGGGTGTATGAATCAGGAGGACTTTATGCTAATTGTGTATTTGAAATAAGGAGATGTTGGTTAAGGAGGATGTCTGAGGAGTGGAGAAGATTTGTACTGGTGCCGATTTTTAAGAGTAAGGGGGTTGTGCAGAGCTGTAGTAACTACAGGGGGATAAAATTAATGAGCAACAGCACAAAGTTATGGAAAGGAGTAGTAGACGCTAGGTAAAGAAGGGAGCTGATGATTAGCGAGCAGCAGTATGGATTCATGTTAGGAAAGAGCACCACAGATGTGAAGTTTGCTCTGAGGTTGTTTATGGAGAAGTATAGAGAAGGCCAGAAGGAGTTGCATTGCGTCTTTGTGGACCTGGAGAAAGCATATGACAGGGTGCCTCGAGAGGAGCTGTGGTATTGTATGAGGAAGTCGGGAGTGGCAGAGAACTACATAAGAGTTGTACAGGATATGTACGAGGGAAGTGTGACAGTGGTGAGGTCTGCGGTAGGAGTGACGGCTGCATTCAACGTGGAGGTGGGATTACATCAGGGATCGGCTCTGAGCCCTTTCTTATTTGCAATGGTGATGGACAGGTTGATAGATGAGATTAGACAGGAGTCCCCTTGGACTATGATGTTTGCTGATGACAATGTGATCTGTAGCAAGAGTAGGGAGCAGGTTGAGGAGACCCTGGAGAGGTGGAGATATGCTCTAGAGAGGAGAGGAATGAAGGTCAGTAGGAACAAGACAGAATACATGTGTGTGAATGAGAGGGAGGTCAGTGGAATGTTGAGGATGCAGGGAGTAGAGTTGGCGAAGGTGGATGAGTTTAAATACTTAGGATCAACAGTACAGAGTAATGGGGATTGTGGAAGAGAAGTGAAAAAGAGAGTGCAGGCAGGGTGTAATAGGTGGAGAAGAGTGTCAGGAGTGATTTGTGACAGACGGGTATCAGCAAGAGTGAAAGGGAAGGTCTACAGGATGGTAGTGAGACCAGCTATGTTATATGGGTTGGAGACGGCGGCTCTGACCAAAAAACAGGAGACAGAGCTGGAGGTGGCAGAGTTAAAGATTTTAAGATTTTCATTGGGTGTGGCGAGGATGGACAGGATTAGAAATGAGGACATGAGAGGGTCAGCTCAGGTTGGATGGTTCGGAGACAAAATCAGAGAGAGGAGATTGTGTTGGTTTGGACATGTGCAGAAGAGAGATGCTGAGTATATTGGGAAAAGGATGCTAAGGATAGAGTTGCCAGGGAAGAGGAAAAGAGGAAGGTCTAAGAGGTTTATGGATGTAGTGAGAGAGGACATGAAGGTGATGGGTGTAACAGAGCAAGATGCAGATGACAGGAAGATATGGAGAAAGATGGTCCGTTGTGGCAACCCCTAACGGGAGCAGCCGAAAGAAGAAGAAGAATTGTAAACCTATCTAATAGACCTAAATAAAAGGTTGATATGGGTGAGGCATATTCAGAACAAGTGTCTAATTGGTCACATTTTTGAGATTGTATTTTTGCCATAAAAAGAAAAAGTCTGCATAGTCATTCAAAATGACAGCCCAGTGATGCAGCAAAAACAAAAATTTGAAAAAGAGGCAGAAGCAAATGATTTTGTTATTTCACAAACTATACCTGACATTTTCAAAAAATAAAACAAAATGATGATTTGATCAAGCACTTTCAACAAATCACACATACTGGAGTAGAGACTTAGGGGACTGACCTTAGCGATAGTCAGGAGAGGCTGAATATCACCACTTCTTGTAGCACCAGTAGCATTACGCAGAATATATGACTTCAATACTATGGAGTCACCGCCATAGATGTGAGTAACAATGTGGCAGACACCGAGCCCACTGCAGAAGATAAGACACACCAGACAATGCCAAACTCAAACAAAGCATCCTGTTTCTGGTCTTTTATTTGATGTTAATATGTGACACGAAAACACTCTGTTACATGTCAGCTTTTCTCCATAAAATAGCATATCCTTTTAAAAATGTTTAACTGATACTCATTAAATGCACTCAGAGAGGAAAGTTGATTTTCTGAAGTTGTGAGGTTACACTCATGAGTTCACTTGTTACATTCATTGAGATACAGTAAAGAACAAAAAAGGAAGGTGAGGTTGACTGTTTTGGAGTGTTTTGTTTTCCTATTTCAGTCCCTGTACTTGATTTATTACTGATATTTGTGCACCCATAAATCACTCCTCAAATGTGCATAAGAGCTGATGCTGATGCAGATAGTGTACAAAAAGTGTAGGAAATTAATCTATAACACGAAATTGAAATGTTAAAAGAGATAGAAAATGCCAGTTATCTTCTAGTAGTGTAGTTATGCCCAGTAAATATGAAAAATGAGTAAAGTAAGGGTATTTTAAGCAATTAATATTAATAAAGAAACTATGATGTTGGAAAAACAAAACATAAAAGCCGGGTGGCTAAAATAAATTTCATAAAACAAAATTATTTTTTTACAACTTGGACAGTTCCATTACCTGCCAGTATTCCTGCTGAAACTGAGGAAAAATTGCAGGGTTTTTTGACTGTGTAATTTGTAACATGTTCAGAGACTTCTCATCAGATTTAGATAAAGATGAAAATGTTGCAACAGGATTCATAAAAAAATATGTGGATGACTGTGTGCCCACCAAAGGAATCCACATATTTCCTAATGATAAACTGCAGATCACCACTGACATCAAGAATTTACTGGAAGTATGCAGCAATACATTTTAAAATGGTAATATTAAAATGTACAAGAATAGCGACAAAACATCACTATGGAAGCAAATCAGAGATGCAGTTTAGTAGCTGTAACTAGTTTTGCAAATATTGGTGGTGATTGGGGGTGCTTAGACTACAAAGTAAAACCTAATCATGTGTCATCTGATTTTAGGGTGGGCCTTTTGATCTTCGAAGCCCTGGGGGTTTTAATCCACCTCTGCATTAGCCAACATTTCAGATTTAATAGAAGAAACGGGGAGGGGTGTCATAACTGGAGGGTTAACCTACAATTTAGAAACTAATTTTTAGCAACACATGCAGTCTCTATATTGACCCACCCCAACCTTCAGCCATAATGGTTCAGTCAATTCCTCATGCACTTGAATCAAGAGTGTTAAAATCCACAGACGTGCTAGCCAATATTGATGCGGTTTGTATTGCTTAAATTGAAATGTTGAAGACAAATTGCAGTTTCCAGAAAAGAAAAGCAAGAAAATGTTGAACAATAGAAGAGAGGGTGACATGTGGTCAGTCATTTTTTTTTTCAGGAAAAGGTCAGTTTATTAATCTTAGTCCATCCTCCATATGTGGTGCAAACAAACTGGTTTACAGGATCTTTCAATCTAAACCAACAACCAAAAGGTAAATAATTCTAATTAAAAGCTAGTTCAAAAAGGTGTGCAGGCATTTGCTTATTATTAAGTAATCCACAAAGCATGTGGTGTATCACAGTAAACAGAAAATGACATGTTTCTGTTGCTAATGATTTTAATACTAGGCAGCCTTTTAACTTTGTAAATGTGTACTTTCCTGACAAACGCTCAAGCTCACTTTTAAAAAACATAACCTATAAATTTTAGAAGTTTAGTGAGTCAATCAGTCATTACCCAACCCGCTATATCCTAAAATATTGTCATGGGGGTCCGCTGCAGCCAATCCCAGCCAGCATAGGGTGCAAGGCAGGAACAAATCCCAGGCAGGGCACACACCAAGCACAATTTAGAATTGCCAGTGCACCTAACCTGCATGTCTTTGGAGTGTGGAAGGAAACCGGAGCACCGGAAGGAAACCCACGCAGACACAGGGAGAACATGCAAACTCCACACAGAGAGGACCTGGGACGCGAACCCAGGTCTCCTTACTGCGAGGGAACAGCGCTACCACTGCACCACCCCAGTTTAGTGAGTACGTTTTAAATTAAGTAAATTATATTGCATCATGAGTCAGTTTGCGCCCATAATCCATGAATAATCTGTTAAGAGATTTGGTGGCCTTAATTTTCTTCATTTTGAATGTGAGAAACTCTCAAGTCCTTTGTCAGATTGCTATGCTGAAGCACTAAGGACAGCAAAAGTGTTTTTCATGTTATTTTTCAGCAAATTTTTTATAAAAATAAGTCTTTAGTTTTAAATGCTTGGGTTAATAACAATTTTGATGGCAGTATTTTAGATTACCATAAATTTATATAAAATTTAAAAGTATCTTTTCAAGAATTTATTTTAATTTTATTTTTATTATTTTTTTTTATTTTATTTATTAATTTTATTGTAATCATTCCATACAAATAGATCAATTAATACAAAAAAGAATTGAAGACAAATCAAACCCCACCCTTGAGAAGGAGAGCATGGCCAAAGGAGAATTGCTTAGGGCTTTTTAACAGGGCAAATATAAACAAAAAAAAAAAAAGGAAAATAATATATATATATGAATAAATAAATGGAGAAGGCAACGAAATGCGGAAATAATTATTTCTTCTTATTTCTTTTATTTTAATTTTAAAATCTGTTCTAGTGAACTTGTTATACTTATGTATCTATTTATTGGTACTCTAAATATTTTGGAACATAAGTGTCCTAATAAATTTATCAGAATCCGTATGTATTTATTAAATCAAACTGATCCAAGAGAGGGGGCATTATTAAAAAAATAATAAGCAGAAAACGTGTTACCAAAGATTTGTTAAATCCAATGTGAAATTCTTCATAAAATGTACCCTGTTAATTATAAGTAAAATGTTTCCAGATTTAGACATTCTTTGCACATTTTGCCATTCACCACCAAAACAAATTCAATACCTTTTTTGTATATTTGGATCTCCATATGGAAACGTATGGAAAGAAATGTCTACTTGGATTTTTTTCAGTCTAAAAATATTACTTTCTTTTATGAGAACAAATATATTATTTATACCACTTTATTTCTGATCAATTTTTTACTATTATTTTGGAAACATTTGGTTCATAAGTGTGAGTGAATCAGATGAAGCCCCTTATTTAATCTTTTCTGAGAAGCAGGCATTACAGGACTTCAGAAATGAAGCACCGGTTAAGAGAATTTCACACATGCAGATGCTGAGTATACATAGGTATACATAGGGCAAGAGAGAGAAAATATGTTTTAATTATTCTATGAATCTGTCTGCAATAGGTACTGTAGCTAGTCTATATATAAAATGCTGAGGGTTGCATCAGTCTGTGACATGATTACTCGCAAATCACTGGGGCTCTTGGTCTTAATTAAAGGCTTATGATTTGATACACACTGGTGAGAAAAAAATGTGATGAGCAGCAACCCTCACAGAGGTATCAGGTTTCACATCCTCTTTTTGGCAAACTGATTGAGAAGGAGATATGATAGAAAGAATAAGAACAGTGACGTGTGCTGAGCATAAAGCAAATTGCAGAAGATGAATATGTGATAGAAAGAAGAAGAATGACAGATCTGGCATCTGCTGTGTATCAAGCACATGCGATACGGCAACCTACTGGTACGTGCGCACTACTGGGGATGGAAACTTGATCTTGGGAGGACCAGAGGTTTCCATGCTTCCCAGTGCATTTATGAATGTTGATTTCCAATAACCATAATATACATGGCAATACGCACAACTATTGTAGTTGAGAAGATCAAATTCACTTACTAAATAAAAAATACAGAATAAAAACTCAAATAAAATAATTTCTAATGCACTTTAACTAAGTGACAAACATTGATATATTAATGTAAAAACAGGTAGACACTTGCAAAAGTTCTGTTTTAATTCTGTTTGTTTTTAGATACAAAACTGTGTGAATTGAACAGACATGCACTTTTAGTGTGACTGAATGGTTAGTGTAATAGTTTTTGACTGCTGATAATGTGCTACTATGTTTTATTGCACAAGTTAAATTAGTAAAACTGCTTTCATCCAAAGCTGAGAGTTCATTTTATTTGGCCGATGTCTCCTTTTGCTCCCCTATGGCACTGGGCCTGCATGCATGACTGTTATTTTTTGAGTTAAGAAACTATTGGATTGAAAAATATGTGTGGCAAATGGAAAATAGTGTGACATGTACAAGAGCAGGAATGTAGGCACAATGTCTTAAGATGAAATGAAGTTCTGATGCTGGTGCTCAACTGTTTAAATAAACATATTTTAAAGGTGGTAGAATGATTGCTGCTTACTGAAATTGATAAGAATTGATTATAAAAAAATTGTTTCAGTCTGAAGACAACAGTGTCCCGCAAGCAGCTATTGTCTATGTGGAGTTTGCACATTCTCTCCATGCTTGTAAGTCAGACTAACTCTCCCAGTCCCAGACTGTTTGTGTGCGTGTGTGTGAGCGGGCCCAGTGATGGACTGGCATCTAGACTAGATCTTGTCCCTCCTGACACTGAACGGAGAGGCTGCCGCTCCCCACAACTCTAAATTAGATAGCAATAAGTTTGTTAGATTTGTTATTTACTTAGAGTATTGTTACTCATGCAAATTAAATTAGTTATTAAGCCATGTGGTTTTATTTTAAATCTAAATTCAAATATGCTAGCTTTCAAAACACGTGTTAATCATTGTACAGATTTATAAATACATTGAGTTTATATTTATATTTATAAACATTAATATACTCTATCTTTAATTGATTATCACAAATTACAATAAAAGACTCCATTCTTGAGGGGGGAGTACTATGGTTCTGGATTTATACCTGCTTGGTGTCTGCACCTTTTCCAGTCGTTTTTTCTCTGGATTCTCCCAACATCCCTAAAACAGACAGATTAGGTTTACTAGTGGCTCTAAATACGAGTGAGTGTGCTGTAAGATGCACTAGCACCTCATTTCCAGATGCACACTTTTAAAACTGTACGAGTTAATTTAACATTGTGATGTTAACAGACAGGCTGTGCCCCAACAGTGTTATTTAATTTATCAGGTCTGAAGAGTGAATGAATTCTAATGAATCGCAGGCTGGTCAGTGTCTCTGTGGAGCTGAAACATTCAGCCTGTGCCTGCGTTTTCTCAGGGCCGCATGCCAGAGAGAAATTATTATTTTGCACATTTGTGTTTTCCTCTCTTTCTCTCTCTAAACACATCCATATTTTTTGTGTCTATTAAATTTCAAAAATGTGTATTATGTCCATAAGACACACTTCCATAAAAACTGAATTTATAATGAGAAAATAATATTTCAATAACACTTTTTGACCTAGAACTTGATTATGCAGATTTTTAAATGGATGCATGCATATTTAAATAGTACATTTCATACAACCTGCAATTCTGTAATTCAGTTCATTATGTATTATGCAAATTCAAAAATATGTAATATTCTATTTCTAACATTTTAAATGTAATAATAGCAAATATAATATGTAATATAATAATAAATAGCCGTAGCCCTCAGTAAGATGATGACATGAGATATAATAAGCATTCCAAAACTGGGTGGTTGGATGGATGGATGGACAATTCATTGTTTTTTTGGAGATTAGTTTATGTAAATCTCTATAATATCTGCCTGCACCTGTCACCACATCCAGAAGATTCACAGAAATCTTTAAATAAACACAACACATTTTGTTTAGCCTGTTCTTTACTGATGTCATTTGCTTAAAACACTGTATGGAAATGAAATGATTTTTTCCATATTTCTACATTATTAAAGCATTATTTTTGGATTTCTAAAAGAAAAATAAAAAATAAGATTATATTCATTGGTAGGCAGACTGCACAGTACTTTGCCTTTAGATGGCATGTCTCATACTGTAGGTGTATATAAAGCATTTCAAAGAGAGGTCAGCTCTCCCAAAGCTGAAAACTGAGCTGGCGGCAAACACATGAGAATAGGTGACTCAGGACATGACGGCTTTCCAGCGACTTGTCTTCAATAAGAAGATCTTCTGGAGACATATCAATACAGCAAACCAAAAATCAGATCCCTTTGGGTAGCTGAGAGCTGGTAGAGCATAGTAAGACCAGGAAAGGGAAGGAACTGTGGGAAAAAGCCTGACATTCTCTGCAGCAAAGGACTGCTACATATTGCAGCCAACCAACAGAGAACAGTGATGCCTGGGTGCCCCCAACTTGAGGTTTACTGAAGGATGGAAACTTCAGTAAAAAACGCTGAAAGCAAATCAATCAAATCCTGTTGCTTCTTGAGTGTTTCCTTTCTTCAAATTATTATTTTATGTGACTACATTACTATATTACATACACTAACTTAAAAATGCATGAAGGAGAACCAAAGAATAGGAAACCACTGAGATGTCACTAGTATCTCTAGACCAGTAAACTGTCACGGGGTTTACTTTTAATGTTGAATCTTTTTCTAATCCACAGGATTCTGGGATTGACATTGGTGATATTACAGAAAGGAAAGCCCTCAGGAAAAAGCTTCAGTGCAAGACATTCAGGTGGTATCTTGTCAACATTTATTCAGAAATGAGAATGTACACAGACACCATCGCCTATGGGTTGGTAAGTATTATGTCTTTACATCTTCCTTCCTTGTTAACCAAAAATATAAAATGATCTTGTAAGCTGATGAATATAATATGCTTAATGGATTAATTAATTTCTTTTCTAACCTGTGTTATACACTTGGTGAGGATCACAGCCTTTCATAGTAGCATCAATTACAAGATAGAAAGCAACCATGGACAGGGAGAAAGTTCTTCACAGGGCACACACACACATGCACACCATCATTTACATTGAAGCAATGTGGAGTCACCAATTACAAAACTCCACATAGACACCTGGTGGTGTGAGGCAGCACTGCTAACTGCTGTTCAGTCTTTGCTTCTAATTTAGAATTTTTCTGCAACAATGTCTATGGCTTTTGATAACCAACTTATTAACTTTTATGATTTGTCCAAAAAAAAAAACAACTGTTACATTGAACTTGTAGATCAAAAATTTTCTGCTGATGTGTTCAAAACACACCCAAGAAATTAAGAAAATGTTGTGAGTTCTTCTGACATTTATGTTAGTTACTTCAGTTCTATGTTCAGGGCAGCATGGTAACACCGTGGAGAGCACTATCACCTCATCGATAAAGCCTTTTATGCTCAAATCCATGAACCTAGTTGTTCTGCATGTGTCTGTGTGAGTTTTCATCTGGGAATTATGGCCCCTCAGTTTTGTCATATTATGTTAATTATATTCTATCAGGATGATACTTGGTCTCTATATGCATTGGTATTGGTTGAAACTTTACCATTGTTATGATGTTAAAACTCTTCCAAGCAAAGCACATTTATTATGTTGTTTTTCTAGTGTAAAAGACAATATGGCAAATTTATTGAGGATATATAGTCATTCATTTACTTACTGTTATGGTTTAATTCAAGACATCAACACAATTGAGGAGGGATATTCTGAATGACATGGTCTTGCACTGAAAGGTATATTTTGCAAAAATAGCAGGCTTCACGTGAAGTTCAAAAATAAAGCTTTCATAGTCAACAATTGATGCAATGTTAGTGTGTATAATTACTTAGATTTTCAAAAAGCATTTGATACTGTCCCACACCAAAGATTAATTCTGAAACTAGAAGCTGTAGATATCAGAGGTAATCTACAAAACTGGATCTCTAGCTGTTTAACCTGCAGGAGACAAAGGGTTCAGATAAGAGAAGAATGCTCCACGTCGCTGGACAATTACTTTTTCTGATTTATATTAATAACATTGTTTCTGGTATAGTTAGTAAATGTGTGAAATTTGCAGATGACACTAAAATTGGAGGGATGACAGAAATTGAGGAGCCAGCAGAAAGAATTCAACATGACCCGGACAAGCTTCAAAACTGGGCAAACTCCTGAAAAATGCTGTTTAATGTAGAAAAATACAAAGTGTTACATGTGGGCAAAAGCAACATCAATTATAAATACAAAATGGGAGACACCGTCATGCAGGAAGCAACCTCTGGAAAGGATTTAGGGGTATATGTTGATGCAACGTTTTCATCGACTTAGCAATTCACCGAAGCAATTACAAAAGGCAAATTTTGAATTTAAGTCAAGGGGTGTTATGCTCAAACTGTATAATGCACTCATAAGACTGGAGTATGGTATGCAGTTCTGGTCACCACAGTTCAAGAAAGACTGGGCAGCACTTGAAGCTGTGCAGAGGAGAGCAATCAAGTCCATCCAAGGAATCAAGGATATGTCCTACTCTGAAAGACTTAGGAGAATTAAACCTGTCTAGTCTCAAGCAGAGGAGACTGTGTGGGGACCTAATCCAGGCATTGATAAAGTAGATCCAGTAACATTCTTTCAGCTTAAGGGTGAATCACGTACTCGAGGACATCAGTGTAAATTAATGGGGAAGTACATTTAAAACTGAAGCCAGGAAGCACTTCTTTAATCAAAGACTTGAGGGACTCAGACACAAACTTTAGATGAAACACAAATGTCAACAACCTTTAAGGAGTATCTGGATGAGATACTGGGACTGTTTAGCTATTTGTTAAACAAACGGATGTGATGGACTGAATGGTCTCCTCTCGTTTTTCAAATTTCTTATATTCTTAGAAACATACTGGCCATTATTACGCTGTTGGGAGTGCTGCTCTAGTCTGGGAATGTAGCCATTTTTGTGACAGTTGATGTGTTGTTTGATTGCTGAGTTACAGCAAGTAAGAACACAGAGTTGTGCCACTCAGCAGCAGCCACCTGTAGTCACATGAAATACGCACAAATTAAGCAATCCTCCTCATCACCATATAACGTGCAGGATTATTTAAATAAAAAAAAAAGTAAAGATGTCAGGAAAGAATGTGATTGTGTGACCAATAATATTCTCTGTCATTGTGCGTCTTCTAGAAAATAAGGATAACCATGGACCTGTTATTGGTGAGCTACTTTAATGGTTTGATTGTTCCCTTTTACAGCTAAATATCTCTAAGACCAGGGATATGGCTGTGGAACTTAGGTGCTCCCCCTCCTTGGACTCTCTCAACAATAATTAAAGGGAAGACTTTGGACAAGGGTGGAGAACTACAAATTAGGGCCCAACAGTTGTGGATTTTTTAGACCAATAAGTATATTGATATGTGGGAAGCAAAGATGATCGATTCCTAACACATATTGTACTGATGCCATGTTTCAGTATTAGGTTTATTTAGAAAAACATCTGAATGAAAAGAAAAAGATGAATTATATGGTGTTTTCACATGAACTTTGTTTTAATATAATAATTGAACAGGTTAAATGATTTGACATTTGTCACTCTCTCTCTTCAGTGTACACTGCAGGTGCTGTGAGCACAAGCGTCTGACTGTTAAATTGAGGATAATTATATAGTTTATGTTGACTTAAATTTGAGGGGTAAACTTCACTGACAACTATTATACACACTCATCTGATGATGAAGTAAGACATATTTTAGGCAATTAATGAATAAGTAACTGAATCAGTTTATATATGTCCTAAAAGATTAATGTAATGAATTAGTTTGAAATGTATTTATCTGCATATACGTGCCTATACTATGTACTATTTAATGTTGATTATCATTGTTATACAACCAAGAGTGTGCTTGACATATGTTTATCCAGCTTTATTTTTTATTTATCCCTTACTAGTTTGATTTGCACACATTATTACAGTTGACAAAGGCTACTGGATTGTTTAGATTTTCATATCTCACAGACTCCCACTTGTCATGAGACAACACAACCCTGTCATATTAGTATACAGTATTCTAACGATAAAAGCAAAACAGCCTTGAGGAGAGTAAGTTAAGACAGTAGGCATGAAAACAAGATGAAAGACCAAAAAAGATGCAGCATTCGAATGCATTTTAATAACGTACACAACATACTGGCAACCAGTCATAGTACTGGAAATTTTAATGGCATTTAAAGGGTAGTTATTCTGAATAAAAAAAGCTGTTTGGGAGCCAACAGATCTCACTTTTGCTCATGAGTTGAGCCAAATGACTCAATTCACGTCAAATTCTCAGCCAGCTTTTCAAAAATGTAAACTTTCTTTTTTTATTTCTTCAGTTTTCTTCTTGCATAAATTCTTTTAATCCTGACTTTCAGCCAAGCAGGTTACAAGACTGGTTTAACGGCTTTTCTCACAAATTATACAGGGGCCAGTAAGGACGATATAATACAAGTGACAAAAAAAAAAACCTTCAAGAAAATGATTTTCATTACAGAATTTGTAGGCGACACAGTGGCGCAGTGGGTAGTGCTGCTGCCTCGTAGTTAGGAGACCTGGGTTCGCTTCCCGGGTCCTTTCTGCGTGGAGTTTGCATGTTCTCCCTGTGTCTGCGTGGGTTTCCTCCCACAGTCCAAAGACATGCAGATTAGGTGCATTGGCGATCCTAAATTGTCCCTAGTGTGTGCTTGGTGTGTTTGTCCTGCGGTGGGCTGGCACCCTGCCCAGGGTTTGTTTCCTGCCTTGAGCCCTGTGTTGGCTGGGATTGGCTCCAGCAGACCCCCGTGTTAGGATATAGCAGGTTGGATAACGGATGGATGGACAGGATATGTAACATATAAAGATTCATTTGATTCACGCAAAGAAACAAGTATTCATTAGAAAAGTCCAAGTCAGCATTTGGGCAAACTTCGATTTGCTCAAGACTCAGAGTAACATATGCAGGCTCTTTGAATTACATTTTGAAAGGAGGAAATACCAGTTTGAAAACATACTGCTGAGTTGAGGACAAACACAGCAGGTTGGTGTTACTTTATTGACAGATACATTGTCTTCTGAAGCAATCATTGCAATTTATGGAAGCAAATTTCGGTTGCCTTAGAAAGCCAAATCTATCACTTCAAAAGCAGACAGGCTGGGCATTTCAGAAATCAGACTGAGTGAAGACCTGCATGTCACTTTGAGAAGAAATTAGATGCTGGAGTAGTGACAAATGCTAATCTGCAAACTCTCACAGTGTAAGGGCTCTATTAAACAATCACTGAGGCCTAGAAAGACAAATGTTCAAGCACTTGAAAGCAAAACTTCTGGACAATTTTAGTTAAAGTAAAAACGCGTGTGCACTTTGGAGTAGGTTGTGCAAGAGCCAATTTGACATTGGGGAAATTTACAAAAACACAGAATACAGCACTTTAACAGGAGAATTGTAAAGAATTGTAAAGCATGGCTGTCTGGACTCTAAACTCTGTACTCTGTGCTGCTCCCAGCCCTTAGATATGCCCCAAGTAGTGAATTTACATGCAGTGCATTTTGTTACACTTGTCACTAGTGTTGCTTTTTATTGTTAGTTTTACTGTTATTAGTTATTAATTATTTATTACTATCTATTTCAAAGTATTACTACTAGGGATGCATCGATACCACTTTTTTGGAAAACGAGTACGAGTACTTGCATTTCAGTACTCGCCGATACCGAGTACTTAATAAAAACATGATTTAAATTTACAGGTAACAGCTTTAGTCATATAATTTAACAAAAAAAAACAAGAAACTCTCGTCTATCCACTGGGAGGTTAGGCTAATTAGCGACACGGGGCTAACACTGCTTGTCCAAATATCCGTGGTGAAACTAAACGCAGAGGAGGCTTGCAGTAGGCTGTGGGTATGTTTTTTCACGGAGTCGTGTAGTTTAGGCAGCTCCATGTCAGTCATGTAGCGGCGGCTTGGGACATATCTGGGCTCCAGAACATGGAGGAGACGCAGGAATCCCACATTTTCTACCTCCGAGAGTGGCTGGTCACTCAGTGCAATGTACTCGATAATTGCCTGTGTTATTTTCACAGCACGTGGATTGTCTCTGGACATTTTCTCTCGTCTTGCAAGAGTTTGCTGCAGCGTGGGTTGTGTTGGTTTAGAAGCGTGGGTAAACTCTTTGTACTCGTTGTCGTGTTGGGATTTTAGGTGCTTGATTAAATTACTTGTGTTAAATGCGCTACCTTTTGAGCCTCCTCTGGACAATTTCGCTGAGCACAATTTGCAGTCCGCCTTTGTTTTGTCGTCTTCATTCACTTTGAAATACAGTGATCCCTCGCTATATCGCGCTTCGCCTTTCGCAGCTTCACTCCATCGCGGATTTTATATGTAAGCATATTTAAATATATATCGCGGATTTTTCGCTGCTTCGCGGGTTTCTGCGGACAATAGGTCTTTTAATTTCTGGTACATGCTTCCTCAGTTGGTTTGCCCAGTTGATTTCATACAAGGGACGCTATTGGCAGATGGCTGAGAAGCTATCCAGCTTACTTTCTCTCTCCCTCTCTCTCTCTCTCTCTCTCTTGCGCTGACGTAGGGGGGTGTGAGCAGGGGGGCTGTGTGCAGCTGCTTCCTGAAGGACAGGCTGCACGGAGCTTCGCAAACTTAAAAGCTCAAAGGGCACGTATTGATTTTTTTTATCTGTCTCTCTCTATCTCTCTCTATCTCTCTCTCTCTCTCTTCCTGCTCCTGACAGAGGGGGTGTGAGCTGCCGCCTTCAACAGCTTTGTACCGGCGGTGCTTCGCATACTTAAAAGCCAAAAAGCCCTATTGATTTTTTTTTTGACTGCTTGCTTTGCACTCCTTTGAAAAGGAAGATATGTTTGCATTCTTTTAATTGTGAGACAGAACTGTCATCTCTGTCTTGTCATGGAGCACAGTTTAAACTTTTGAAAAAGAGACAAATGTTTGTTTGCAGTGTTTGAATAACGTTCCTGTCTCTCTACAACCTCCTGTGTTTCTGCGCAAATCTGTGACCCAAGCATGACATTCTAAAAATAACCATATAAACATATGGTTTCTACTTCGCGGATTTTCCTATTTCGCGGGTGGCTCTGGAACACAACCCCCGCGATGGAGGAGGGATTACTGTAGTTCCACACGGCTGACATGTCTCGCCTCGCCTTCTCCCCACTCTGAGCTGCAGCCGGGGCCTGGGGGCGGGCACTCGGCGCCTGTGATTAACCCCTTACACGCCGCTCAAACATAGACATTTCTCAGACCTTGGTATCGGTCCCCGGTATCGGGGGACTTTTAACGAGTACGAGTACTTTAGAAAATGTGGTATCGAGGCCGATACCAGATACCCGTTTCGGTATCGGTGCATCCCTAATTACTACCTATTCACTCACATATTTTTATTTTTAATTATTTATTTATATATTATAGTACGCAGGTAGTTGTCAACTTATGTGTCTTATGAACTCTCGACTTCCAATCACTACCTCGTCTCATAGGCAAATGACAGTTTTCGACACACCAGCACCATATGCCATGACTCATTCATCTCGACCCCAGTTTATTATCTGCATTGATTTCGACTACATTCAGTTACGTTTCTCTTACAATTACAGGAAAAAAAAGGCAATTGATCTCAACACAAAAATGAGGGTGATCAACCAGTATGTGGAAGGAAAGAAAGCAAAAGCGATCCCAGGTGACTTTAAGTTATCCATTCCTAAGTGGTGTTCACCACATGCACTATACTGCTGCTCTCTGGCTTTGAATCTAGTTAACCTCCGAAGCTACTGCATTGTGACTTACAATGCGAGCCAACATGAAGGGGTAATGAAACCACACTGAACTCCTTTATCTGTTAATTTTTATTATTAACAGGCTGAAATGTTAAAACAGAAAACATAGGAGTACTCAAATTCTGCTGGTTCAATTCCTCCTCTCATATTTCACACAATGAACACTAGGAGAGGCTCATACTGATGACGTAACATAACACAGACAAAGAAAGGACTAATGAAGCTGTTAAAGGTTTGGCACCTATGCAAGCAACAATAATAATGAAACAAAAGAATAAAATCAAAAAAATTACACAATAAAAAATAGAAAACCTACGCAATGTGCTAAGAATGATGATTAAAATAGGATATAAAACAAACAATATAACTTAAGGGATTTACTATGTACAGTTAGGTCCATAAATATTTGGACAGAGACAACTTTTTTCTAATTTTGGTTCTGTACATTACCACCATGAATTTTAAATGAAACAACTCAGATGCAGTTGATCTGCAGACTTTCACGTTTAATTCAGTGGGGTGAACAAAACAATTGCATACAAATGTGAGGCAACTAAAGCATTTTTTTAACACAATCCCTTCATTTCAGGGGCTCAAAAGTAATTGGACAAATGAAATAACTGGAAATAAAATGTTCATTTCTAATACTTGGTTGAAAACCCTTTGCTGGCAATGACAGCTTGAAGTCTTGAACTCATGGACATCACCAGATGCTGGGTTTCCTCCTTTTTAATGCTCTGCCAGGCCTTTACTGCAGCGGCTTTCACTTGCTGTTTGTTTGTGGGCCTTTCTGTCTGAAGTTGAGTCTTCAACAAGTGAAATGCATGCTCAGTTGGGTTAAGATCAGGTGACTGACTTGGCCATTCGGGAATTTTCCACTTCTTTGCTTTAATAAACTCCTGGGTTGCTTTGGCTGTATGTTTTGGGTCATTGTCCATCTGTATCATGAAACGCCACCCAATCAATTTGACTGCATTTAGCTGGATTTGAGCAGACAGTATGTCTCTGAACACCTCAGAATTCATTCGGCTGCTTCTGTCCTGTGTCACATCATCAATAAACACTAGTGTCCCAGTGCCACTGGCGGCCATGCACGCCCAAGCTATCACACTGCCTCCACCGTGTTTTACAGATGATGTGGTATGCTTTGGATAATGAGCTGTACCACGCCTTCTCCATACTTTTTTCTTGCCATCATTCTGGTAGAGGTTGATCTTGGTTTCATCTGTCCAAAGAATGTTTTTCCAGAACTGTGCTGGCTTTTTTAGATGTTCTTTAGCAAAGTCCAATCTAGCCTTTCTATTCTTGAGGCTTATGAGTGGCTTGCACCTTGCAGTGCTCCCTCTGTATTTACTTTCATGCAGTCTTCTCTTTGTGGTAGACTTGGATATCAATACGCCTACCCCCTGGAGAGTGTTGTTCACTTGGTTGGCTGTTGTGAAGGGGTTTCTCTTCACCATGGAAATGATTCTGCGATCATCCACCACTGTTGTCTTCCGTGGGCATCCAGGTCTTTTTGCGTTGCTGAGTTCACCAGTGCTTGCTTTCTTTCTCAGGATGTACCAAACTGTAGATTTTGCCACTCGTTATATTGTAGCAATTTCTCAGATGGGTTTTTTTCTGTTTTCGCAGCTTAAGGATGGCTTCTTTCATCTGCATGGAGAGCTCCTTTGACCGCATGTTGTCTGTTCAAAGCAAAATCTTCCACATGCAAGCACCACACCTCAAATCAACTCCAGGCCTTTTATCTGCTTAATTGATAATGACATAATGACGGACTTGCACATACCTGCCCATGAAATAGCCTTTGAGTCAATTGTCCAGTTACTTTTGAGCCCCTGAAATGAAGGGATTGTGTTAAAAAAATGCTTTACTGGCCTCACATTTTTATGCAATCGTTTTGTTCACCCCACTGAATTAAAGCTGAAAGTCTGCACTTCAACTGCATCTGAGTTGTTTCATTTAAAATTCATTGTGGTAATGTACAGAACCAAAATTAGAAAAAAGTTGTCTCTGTCCAAATATTTATGGACCTAACTGTATACCCACACTCAGGTCTGAATACCTATACCGATCCATCTTGGGTCTGGATCGACTTACAACCGGTCCATTGGAACCAAATGTAGTTGTAAGTCAACAACTACCTGTAGTCTACCATCTTGGCCTTGTCCTTTGTTTATGTATATGTTGCACCACCGTCCTGGGGAACATTATTTCATGCCACTGTACTCTGCTATACAGTAATCCCTCGCTATATCGCGCTTCAACTTTCGCGGCTTCACTCTATTGCGGATTTTAAATGTAAGCATATTTAAATATATATAGCAGATTTTTTGCTGGTTCGCAGATTCCTGCGGACAATGGGTCTTTTAATTTCTGGTACATGCTTCCTCAGTTGGTTTGCCTGGTTGATTTCATACAAGGGACGCTATTGGCAGATGGCTGAGAAGCTACCCAACCAGAGCGCGTATTACGTATTAAATAAAACTCCTCAAATACATTGTGAGCATGGGGGCTTTTCGCACCCCTAGAGGATACGGCCGCTCCTCAAAAAACGCTGAAAGATTACCTTCACATTGCTCTCTTCCTTGCTGGGCTTACATATGGCTGCTTTGCCAAGCAATATGCTTCTCGCACTGTGCTTCGCATACTTAAAAGATCAAACAGCACGTATTGATTTTTGATTGTTTGCTTTTCTCTCTCTCTCTCTCTTGCTCTGACGTTCTCTGCTCCTGACGGAGGGGGTGTGAGCAGGGGGGCTGTTCGCACCCCTAGACGATACGGACGCTCGTCTAAAAATGCTGAAAGATTACCTTCACGTTGCTCCCTTCTGTGCAGCTGCTTTGTCAAGCGACATGCTTCCTGCACGGTGCTTCGCATACTTAAGAGCTTGAAGGGCACATATTGATTTTTGATTGTTTGTTTTTCTCTGTCTCTCTCACTCTCTCTGACATTCTCTGCTCCTGACGGAGGGGGTGTGAGCAGAGGGGCTGTTCGCACACTGGCCTAGAGAATACGGACGCTCCTCTAAAAAATGCTGAAAGACTACCTTCACATTGCTCCCTTACTTGCAGCTGCTTTGTCCGGCGGTGCTTCGCATACTTAAAAGCCAAACAGCCCTATTGATTTTTGATTGTTTGCTTTTTTCTCTCTCTCTCTCTGACATTCTCTGCTCCTGATGCGCACTCCTTTGAAGAGAAAAAAATGTTTGCATTCTTTTAATTGTGAGACGTAACTGTCATCTCTGTCTTGTCATGGAGCACAGTTTAAACTTTTGAAAAAGAGACAAATGTTTGTTTGCAGCGTTTGAATAGAGTTCCTGTCTCTCTACAACCTCCTGTGTTTCTGTGCAAATCTGTGACCCAAGCGTGACAATATAAAAATAACCATATAAACATATGGTTTCTACTTTGCGGATTTTCACCTATCATGGGGGGCTCTGGAATGCAACCCCCGCAATCGAGGAGGGATTACTGTACAGTGTATGGATGGAATGACAGTAAAGCCACTTGACTTAAAGCTTAACAGTAAGTATATGAATGACTCTAAATTCTCCATAAAATTTGCCATATTGTCTTTTACACTAGAAAAATAACATAATAATTTGCTTTTCTTGGAAGAGTTTTAACGTCATAACAACGGTAAAGTTTCAACCAATGCACATAGAGAGCAAGTATCATCTGGATATATCAGTGCCCAATATTATCAGCCGGACACTACTACAAGTAACTAAGGACAATCATTTATAACAGGCTAAACTTTGATCTTAACATAGAACAAATTTGTAAGAAAACGACAGATAAGACTATTCTTTCTTAGGGAACCCATGACACTTCTTTATTGGTCTAATACTGAGTCTGTTTTTACATTTGCTTTTATATGTTGGTTTGGCAACTTCATCATGAAGAATATAAACTATTTTAACAATACTGTCAAATTTAGCAGTTAAATTATTGGTAGGCAGCAAGCCTCTGTCACGGAGCTGTATCACAAACAGTTTAGAAAGAAAGCCAACTCAATGCTGTCATACAAAAATCATCATAGATTTGCCAAGTTTCATTTGTCACCTTCAGGCTGCAGATTTAGAATTCACATGGTCAAAAGTAATAGATTTAAAAACTATTTTTGTCAAGAGCTATAAGGATTTTGAATTCTGTTCTGCTGCTGAATTTTGAATTATTATTTTGTATACTGTTAAAGGTAATTATTCTTCTTGAAATAATCTTGAGTGTGTGTAGAAATGATAACACCAGTTATTAGTTGTTATGTCTTGGCTTACCTTTTTTGTATCTGTGTAAAAGTGCCTGCTGTATGTTCTGTACTTTCCTGGTGAAAACAGTCTTTCGAAAACAGTTAAAAGCAATTTCTTGGATGTCTCCCAGTCATTGTTGCAGCCTGACAAAGAGACCCTCATTCTCTGGTGCTGTGTGCTCTACTTGGCCAATGCAGTCTAAATCTTACTTTTGTGCTACCTTCCCATTACATTTGCCTAGTAATAGACTAATTGGCTTTTAATTTGTTCTGCCTTTTTTATGAAATAAGCAGATGGGTTTCTTTTTGGCCTAATTCACTTTGTGAAACTATTGGCAGGTTATCTTTTGGAAAAAGAAGATGCATGGTAACATAAAATGAATTTGCTAGCATTCTGGGTTCACCAGAGATACTAGGCTGAAATCCTATTATTCAACTTGTTTGAATCTCAAACTCCTACTTCTTTATATGATAAAGAAAAACTGCAAGTAAACCTGAATATGGTACCACTGATTTTAGTCATCATGATTGTTAGTTTTGTAAAATTCATATGCAGGCAGTAAATGTCTATATCAACCATTGGGATTAATAAAGTATCTATCTATCTATCTATCTATCTATCTATCTATCTATCTATCTATCTATCTATCTATCTATCTATCTATCTATCTATCTATCTATCAAAGCAGATTATTAACATTATAGTTGAGTTGCAAGTCTAGGAATGACTGCTGGAATTTACAGTATAGCTGTTTTAATGCAGAATCTCAGACATGGCAGAAAGGTTTGAGGACTTCAAAAATAGCCATAAAAGTAGGCCAGGACCTTCACTGGCCAGCCCAAAAGAGGTTCAAAAGTGGGGCCCAAAAGAGGTTCACACCTCATACGTTTGGCTCTAACAGCTAACTGCAGCCTGACCAGGCCCAAAAATGGGAAACTGGCTTAAAAGGTTCAAAATAGCAAGAAATGTACCAAAATATATCAAAATACCCTACAAAAGAGAGTACCATAAACCCCTGATTCGAAGGGCAGCAAAGAGTCTTTATAAATAAGGATTTATTAATGAAAAAATATTTTAAAAATGTAGTGAAATGCTCTGAATAGCACAAGAGGCTAAAGGATTTGCCTAAAAAGGCAATCTACAGCAGACAAGTCCTAAAGCGCAAATCCAGTAATCAGAGAACCAAAAACAGTAGTATGTTAAATCTAAAGAAAAACGTACGTACTTACTTAAAATCAACAACAACCTCAAAGGACCACTGCTGAGACCCTGTTTCTTGACTCCATGGATAGCCAGAGGGAGGTTTCAGCAGCAGTGGGATCAGGGGGGCCGCACCTCTTGGGGTACCACCCACAGAACCCAAGGAATGGAACCACAGTACATATTAAATAATTAATTAAAAAAAGCAAAACCTAACAGAAATAACATAAAACATGAAAAGTAATAATTCAAAAATAACACTGATAACAATAAAACAAAAATAATATGAGTCAGGGAAAAAAACCTGGCTGTAACACAACAAAAGCAGTAACAGTTTATATAGTTTATAACAGGAAATTAATTCCTTAATTTATTAAACGTAAAGGTTCAAAAGATGGATGGATGAATAGATGGAAAGACAAGTATCTTTGGGAACATAAACTGTTACACAGCCAGAAAATGCAAGAGGGGAGACTACTTCAGAATCCATATTAGGGCTATCAACTACAAGCATTCTGATCAAGTGAGTATGCCTGCAGTACCTGCACTTGGCTTACTGATCTTTTAAAGATTTGAGAGCACTAAGCAACAAGAACCTATAGATTTTAAATTCTCCAAGTTTTATGTTGCTTTTCATTTCTGGAACATTAGCATGCAGTGGAAATCATTGACTTATTTCCCAGACTTTGTTTTGCATGCGTAAATCCACATCTGGACTACTGAGGGCAGTTGGTCAACATGATATAAACATTGTGACAGCCGATGGCGCTATACTAGCGCTTAACCCAACACAGACAGATGCAGGAGGCACACTGATAAACAAGTAAATGTTTTTATTTTCTTTCTTCGACTGTGGGTAACATCTTCCCCTTTCCCACAAGCCACAACACAATGCCAAAGCACAACGCTACACAATACTTTCCTTTTACTCTTTTGTCTTTCTCCACCACTCCTCCTCGGCAAGCTTTGCCTCCCTCCTCCCGACTCTGGCTCACCGAGTGATGACTGCTGACTTCTTTTATAACGCCCCCTGAAGTGCTCCAGGTGCTCGTTGACCTATTTCCGGCAGCACTTCCAGATGTGGCGGAAAACCCACCCAAGAGGGCTCAGCAGCTGTTGCAGCACCCCCTGGCAACCAGATCCCAACAGGGCTGTAGATAACTCCAACTCCCATGAAGCCCTGCGGGAATCCGAGGCACCACTGCAATCCATGGGGGAGGTACTGTTCTGCGCATGCTTACTTCCCTGGTCCTCTCCATGAAGAGGCGTCCCGGCTGGACAAGGACCCCCTGCTGTCTGTGACACATATATACCATCTTTAGTGTCAGCATTCTGAGTGGACTATATTTTTCTTTGGCTTTGGAAAAAAAAGGTTTATCCACTATTCAAAATCATAATTACATTTATTAAACCCAGGTACTAATATAAACTACAGTTAAGTTCATTACAGGCCCAAGACTGCTGCTTCAGTTCTGACTTCTGACGTTTTTTTTGACCACTTAGCCTACCCATCCTTCAGCTCTAAAACATTTATGTTCACACAGTTCTACTTTTGCACTTTCCTTATAAAGTTTCTTAACATAGTGTTTGCTATCAAAAATTACTATATTAAATGAATGTTGTTTGTATTAAAAGCTGAAAGCTTTGTGCAGATGATCTCAATAACTATTAATAACAAGTGTAGTCTCATTTCCGAAACAGGAGGAGAGAATCTATGGATCAGTATGTTACTTGCAAAAATTGAAATAAACCTTTTTTTGTTACATTTTCTTCTTCTGGTATACAATAATAAAACGGTTTCAAACAAATATTAACTTTCCACTTCCAAGACTAAACATATTTTTCATCTCATTATTATATTTGATTTTGATCATTTTCAGCATAAACAGTGGCAGCATATAGAGTTTATTTGTATATTAAATAAAGTTGGTGGATGGCTAGGTGGCACATTGACTACTAGATTCAGGTTTCCATATTCTGCTGATTTATGCATTGACACTCTGGCTCTTTCCCCATACCCTAAAGAGTGTAGTTAATGTAGCTAGCTGACTGTCTGTCTGTCTGTCTGTCTGTGTGTGCGTGTGTGTGTGCGTGTGTGCATGTGTGTGTGAGACGCTTCCCAGGAATGGATTGGTTTCCTGCCATTTGCCTGAAGTTGCTAGAATTGACTGCAATTCCCTGCAATCCTAAATTGAATTAAATGGATTTAGTAGCAGAAGGATGGAAGATAGACTAAAGGTCACTGAGTTAAATCATTTGGTGTCTCTAAGTGTTTTATAATAGTGATCTGTGTTATTGGCTACTCTTCTTGCAAAGCACATACAAACAAGTAAATAGTGTGCTTTTTATGTTACCTAAACCACTGACAATTTCGACAGCATTTCCTAATGTATCCAGGATGCCTATGTGAACATGTTGATGTTGTCCTTTATTGTGCCTGCAAGGAATACATAAATGCCTCATCTCCTTTCTTGCTTGCATATTTAAATAATAAAAAACTCCTCTCACTCATTTGTCAGGTGTCAAATGCAAAAAGAAACAAGGCTGACTTGCAATTAGTTTTGGCGAACTTGTCAGAAGAGAGCAAGTCAGTAAGTTTGAAAGGTTGTAATTAATAACATTAAGGTCTTTTTAATTGGAAATCATGACTTTCCTAATGATTTTCTGCTTTGCTGAGGTTTGGCTTGATGACCCATTGGCTGTCTCGACCCCCCTTCTGGCAGTGTGGGTAATTAGAAGTTCTCTGCAGTAATTTTAAATGAGATTATTTTCTTGAATCCTAACCCACTTCAATTAGTTGCATTCTGTCAATTATTTTATATGCTTCAGGAATTAATAAATAAAGATGGAGCTCTATGCACTGATTGACCTTAAGATCAAACTAGTTTTGCAAAAATGAACCATCATTGACTTTTGAAACTGGCAAACGCATTCACAGTTAGGCCCTTTAATTAGACCAAGAAACACACAGATAACAATTGGAGCAAGGTTTAGACTTCCTGGTTGCTGTTCTTTTGGAAACAGACAAAATGTTTTTTGATTAGATTCAATTTAGTTTCCTTAGTTAGCTCTTAAGTTGAGTGACACTAATGATGATGTATAACTTTTACTTTTTTCATGGGTATTCGCAGTTTAGATAGGTATGATAAATGAGCTGGGACTTTGGAAACGTTACTCATTTTGGAAAAGCCCTGTCACAGTGGTAATTAGTTTCATAGTAGTAATACGAGAAGTAGTTTACAATTTTATAAAAATAAATATGCCTTTAAATTAAATGAGAAATAATTATTTGTGTTCGGACTCCTGAATATGTTTACCTAGAGTAATACTATAGCAGTAAAATGATGGCCAGGTTAAAAAGATTCCACAGTTAAATTCATAACTGAAGGCTTGAAACCATATTTTTATTGTTTATCTTTAGTATGTACTTTGTAATGCAACTAGCAATAAAGATGGGGCCGTGCATGACAAGAGCCTGGCTGTACAATGTTCTGAATGTAAGTGGACAAGTAACCAGTGACACAAGGCCACTTCCAACTATTGGCACTATGTCTCAATCTAATAATAGGAGCCCAGAAGAGAAAGTCTCATCTGACAAAAATAAATGCTGGGAGCAGTGAAAGGAAATACTAGGAGCTCTCAAACCAATTGGTGGCCACAGAAAGTCCTGTTATACCAATGAGGAATGATGGTGTTTTGTCAGGCGGAGGAAGATGTCCTAAAATGGACACTGTACCATTAGCATTTACAGCTTGTGTGACGGCCCCATAAGATGTAGCCAGGGACTGGAGTAGCAGGGCTTCCCTGAGAAATCCCTCACAATGTAAGTAACTCCTGGGTGCTATGATTTACCCCTACAGTCTGGAACAAGGCCAAATGCCTAAACATTCAAAAAACCCTAAGGCTGAAATAATTAAAAGAAGGCAGAAAATAGGCAATGCTAAAAAAGTGGAGAGGTTTCATAACATTAAAACATGAACTGTTTACTTTAATTTCTTAAATCAAATTATGAAATTACAAAAATAAGTAAAATGAAATAAAAAGATCCAAAATTTAAATCAGTAATACCAGGAATACAAAAATACAAAATGAAAAAATCATTTGCTGACAAAATCCTCTGAGGCTAGGGATCTGCACTGGCAAGCGGAAGGTTGCCAGTTTGAATCCCGTAAATGCCAAAAGAGACTCTGCTCTGTTGGACCCTTGAGCAAGGCCCTTAACCTGCTGAGCACTTTGAGTAGTGAGAAAAGCGCTATATAAATGCAAAAATTTATTTTATTTTATTTATTTTGATATGCTTGTCCTAGGTTTAGCTTTCTCTTGTTTTCTGAATTGATAACATCAGTAAATGAAAATAGAATTAATGTGTAGTATCACATTATTATATAAGCCAGTATAGTGTTTTAGGAAATACCAAAGGAGGGACGTGATGGCTACTTGGCTAAAAAGAGTTGGAGGCCGTGTAAACGTGAATTTTATTTTTTTCTTCTCCTTTGACAACTGAGGTTAGGTAGAAATTACTAATTGGAGGTGGACTGTTCAGATATGATCAGTTATTAGTCATCTCTTTTGTTCACAAATGGAAAGTATGTGTTAGATTATTGGTTTCTGCTTGGATGGACATCCCTATCACTGTATCTAAAGAGGGTTTAAGGAGAGTCCCTCCTAAATGTATTTGTCAATGATTTTTCTAAGAACATAGTTCATCAGCATTAGCTGTAACCCTTCACTTGCTTCATTAAAAAGTGAAGCAAAGGGAAATGCTGATGTGGATAAACTCAGAAAGAAATAGCAGTAGCCGCTCAAATCATCCATTCATCCGTTTGTGTAATTTAATCCATTAATAGGGTCTTGACACCACTCCATTACATAACATACCCATTAGGTATCATCACAGTTTGATTTAGAGTTGCTAACTAAGAAAACATGCATCTCTTTGAGATAGTAAAGGGAAACAATAGTACCACACAGTCACAAGGGAATGTGCACACTCTCACTCGGCTGGTAGTAGAGCCCAGTCTCCAAGTGCAGTAGATGGTTTGGTGCTGCCAATGTTACTAAAAACCTAACATCTCCACACCAAAAGATTATAACATGTTGGTAATCATATTCTAAGTTCATCAAAGGGTTTTTTTTTTAAAAAAAAAAAGGTTAACTTCCAAGCAATAAATGAAGCATATCACTGTTATTTTGTGCAAATACAATGTGTGGCGAGTGGCTGGGGGTGGTATCCAGCCAGGACGCCCAGGAGGACTGGAGGAGGGCTTACGCCTCCTCCTGACCACGTAGGTGGCAACTGCCCTGGTGACTTTGGAGAACACGGGAACAGAGCTTTGAAGCTCAACCCTATAGGGGCCCGTGGTCACCACCAGGGTGCGCCTCAATGCCTGTGGAGTCCTGGCCCCCAGCACTTCCGCCACACCAGGAAGTGCTGGGGGGAAGAAGACCAGGGACATCTGGAGTGCTTCCGGGTGTGCAGCCGGTACTTCCGCCACACTGGGGAGTGCTGGCGGAAGCTAATCGGGAGGCACCTGGAGCACATCCGGGTGGGTTTAAAAGGGGCCGCCTCTCTCAATTCGATGGCTGGAATCAGGAGAAATAGGACAGAGCTCGGAGGAGAGGAGTGGAGGTGGACCAGAGAAAGAGGCATTGTGTAAGGGCCTGGACTTTGGGGGAGTTTTGGGGTTGTGTGTGCATCATGTAAATATTAATTTGTATAATAAACATGTTGTGGGTGATTATATGATAACTGCCTGTCTGTGTCCAGGCCAGCTTCCACAAATGACATAAGGAGTATTATTCTTAGTAGATAGAAGGGAAAAAGAATGGAAAATTTTAAAGTCCCCAGCACTAAGACTTAGCAGATGCAGCATGCAAGAAGTACAGTCGATCACAATAATAAAAAGTGCTACAAATAAGGAATCAGAAAAATCAATTGCCCAAATTCTTTTGATGCTATTCTTTTGTAATAAAATACAGAAACTCCATGACCTGAGGAGGTTTCAATATTTCACATGGACTCTAAAGAGTTTTTTAGCTATCACCCTAAATATCCAAAAAAGTTCTTCTTCGGGGAGTCTTCTACAACACACATAGATCTAACCGTAAGTGAGTAACCTTCTGTTGTTGAAACGTCTCATAGATACAGTATTTCATTTGCTAAGTTGTGCTATGAAACACCTGGCCATCTTTACACCAGAGATTGCAGCAGCATGAACAAGGCACCACCATCAAGCAGAACACAGACATTACAGGTTTTCTTAGCAGGTGCTGGAATGTGTAATGAATGTAGTGAAGCTGCTGGAAAGGTGCCATCTTAGCTACAGGGGGTCCAAGTAAGAAGCTACACATACCTTTTCAAACACTTTGGTAGATCCCAAGAACTTTGTGCTGTGTGTTACTCTGTTGAGTAAATATGAAATGTGCATATCATTACACTGTATATGTGTAGTTAGCAAGGTAGAAATGTTTGGCCAAAGAACAGATTATATAAGTAAATGGATCAGGAAATGAAGACAAAGCCTATGGTCTAGATGAAAGGATAGTCAAGGGTCAAAAACAGGATCACAAAACTGACCATCAACATTTAATATGTGAGGCAAAAATTCAGTGTCCAAAAAAGAGAAGTTACATTCGTGGCTACCATTCCCTAAATAGTTACCTGAAATGTGAGGTTGTTTTAAAGATGTGTAATCCATAACTTGGATTTTCATCTTACCAAACCGAAAATGATATCCCATGCAACAATGCTGTCAAAATACACAAGTGGCAATGAGCATCATTGCTGCAAATAACATGTCTCGCTGCTAAACTTTACTGAAGCCATCTAACTTATGATTCAGGACACTGTTGTAGGTGAAGTCAAGACCAGACTGGCAAGACATCACACCAAGGACTGGTGTACAATTCATATACAGTTCAGATACGGGTATTAACAAAAGACTGTTTGCGATGATAGAATGGATACCATCCACTTTGGAGACTTTTCTAGGAGCAAGATGCAGAAGATGTTACCATTGACATCATATAGTGTAATGCAACTGATGGAGCTCAGAACAGACCAGTGGCTTCTCTATCCAACTGTCTCCAAAGTGCCTAAGCCAGATTCAAGCCTGGTGTTAACCTCAAGCCTCATGAATACTAAGACTCAAGTCCTGGTGTGTTATCAAATTTGTTATACTGAATGATATCATTTAATTAATCCAGGAGACCTATAAACACCTAAGTACTGGGGAAAATGTCAGTGAAGACACATGTCTCCTATAGAACAAACATGATGAAGAGCCAATTATCACACTCTCAGAAGAATATTTGGATTATGGGATAAACACATCATGCGTTATTCTATGACTTAAAAAGTAAGGAACAAATAATAAGCGAGTGAAAACCAAAGGAACTAAAGCGTCTACTAAAATGTGACAGTCATGATCATGTACTACATTTTCCAGTGTATATTTAATTATTTTTGCACAAGTGGAATGGCTGACAGCACGTTAATGGAACCCAAGGGAGCATAACATTTCAGTTTACAACAAATATATCTATACAGTGGGCCAATGAGAAGTTCCAGGTGCAAGCTGAGAGTCAGACATGAAAAACATATCAGCTAGAAAAATATGCTGTAGAGACAGATCATAATGGATGTGACCTTATCAGATTCAGACTCCAAACTGGAGTGATTCTGGGTAACCTTGTTATCATTGTAGAAGCAAATGCAGCATTCAGTTTAGCATCTCAAGATCTAAATCCCTTTAATTAGAGAACAGTTGGTTACAGGCAACAGAACTAGAGAAACTTAACAAATTACTTGTTTAGATGAAAGGGCCATTGTGGTGACTCTGTGAGCAGACCTTACAAGCATGACCTCAAACTGAGACAGGCTCAAAATGCCACATTGGTCTGCATTCAGTGTAAACACAAGTGTGATGGAAGCAGAGACCAAAAATGACTAAATTGGCACCCAAAGAGACAGAAGCTAAAGATGCAATGTGTAAAAAAACACTGCATTATGCTGTTTAATGGTTCCACCTAATGTTGGTTTGAGCTAAACAATCCTAATTGTTATTCACTCAAGTAGATGTTTGTGTGTGTGCAGCCTATTATTAAATTGTAATGTTAATGCTATGCACATATCACCAGTTATTAAGTGAAGTTCTTATATTAAACAAGTTAATTTACTGGACAAAGTGATCATTTTTTATTTTGAATTTTTCAACTGTCACTACAGCTAAGTCTGCTGCTGACTGCTCAGATGTACGTTTCTAATGCACAGCATTGTTCCCAATAAAAGGAAAGAAAAAAAAGCCTGAAAGTAAATTTTGGAGTATATGCAGTTTATGCAATTCAAATGATACCTAGGATGTGAATACCTGGCTGGGATTTGGAGGGGGTATGTATATGTAGGAGAAGAAAATTATTAAAAATAGGCCATCACAAATGCCAGTTCTGTGTATATTCTAATTCATTTTCTGCAAGACACCTGGTCTGAATACCACAAGACATAATTCTGCCAAGAGGTGATTTGCAGGATGTCATGAAAACAAGATCTTTAAAAATAGAATATCATTGTGGGGTGCAGCTGAGGACATTTCAAGCCTGTGCTAGTAGAGGAGATAAAGGGATTAGGCAAGGTAAGTAGAAGACTGAGGATAACAGCCTCTGTAATAATTTGTAAGTCTGGAAAGAAGATACCGGCAGCATCCCTGAAGCAAATGAGATAAAAGTGCTTAAGCTGAGGATTCCTTCCGTTTCAAATTAATTCGAGTCCAGATGTTAAACTAGTATGCTGATTTATTGGAGTTATACAGTCCCAAGAATATCAGTTTACAAAATATATTGGTAGAATTCCAGAGACTTATGTCAGGTAGACCAAAATATTAAAGCTTACTACATCTTAACTCTATCAATTTTATTTTTGCAAATTGTAATTTGCTATCTTTGTAAACCTGTTGAAGGTTTGACTTTTTTCTGTAGTGGCCTTGACTCAGAAATACAGCACGTTTTGCAGTTTGAAGACCATTCTGTAATGTCTAGCATTTACTGTTTGTCATCTTAGATGACAATTACTTTATATTGCTGAAACATTTTAAAAAATAAGACATCATGTAACATCCATACTTATACATTATCATTTTGTGTTCTGGTTTTCATGATATCAATGATAATTGGCCCATGTCTATGTGCATGTGCCTTGCGTGCTAATATTGTCTGAGTATTGTTTCAGGCCAGGAAAGACCTCTTGTTAGCAAAAGAAAATAAGTTTCTCTGACGGTGCAATGAAGACACACAAAGAAGCAAGATAGATACAAACAGTGCTTTGTGCATTTCTACTCAATCAATTGGTGTCCAAATTAAATAAAGCACAGTGCAGTCTACTTCCATACATAAATAAATAATCCAATGACAATGCATTTTAGAAGAATAAAAAAAATTAATAAGTTCCAATAATAGTTTAAATCTATGAATAAAACAGTCTAACATCAGGTGTCTTTTTCACCAAATCTCCTTCGAGCCCAGCACATTTTTCCATCAGCTCATCCTTTGGGCCCTGCAGCTGGGCTGAGATACAAGCGACTGTGTGCCCTCTCTCCAGATCTTTGTCCCAGCCTCCTCAATCAATTCCCACTGGAACACTCAGAGCCAGACCTCCATCGTCCTGCCACCTTAAGTCAGTCAGTCACCATACAGTGCTGGGACCTGGGAGCTGAGTGAACTGCCTTGACATCAGTGAGAGTTTTATCTAAGCCCAGTAGCTTAAGTCCTTGATGCCTGAAACCCAAACTACTTGCAAGACCCTCTGCTCTCTCTCTGATCAACTTGAATTCAGCACAAGATATGAATAGCAATCCCAGTTGCAGTGGACACAGCAGTGGTGGTGGTGGTAGTCCTTGTGAACCCTGCAGCATGGACATGAGGTTTTATGATGTTGGAAGAAGTCTCACTATCCACAAGACTTTTCACAACTTGTGAGCCATCCCAAGAAGGGGTGCTGCGGTAGTCGCCATTGTCAGAATGGTTCATAGTTGTGAAAGACTGATTTCCTCTCCAGGGTTTTGTGAGAAAGAGGGGAGAGCGCTGTCCTGCCTACACTGCTCCCAACTTTTCAAGACAACTTTATTGGTGTAAATGCTCAATTTTCCTTCCTGTTGGTTAAAACGTTTGACATAATCAGTGCCAATAGTTAGTTGGCGTCATTGTGATTTGACTGGCTTAACATGTGAGGGAGCAGCAATGGTCAAAATCTTGGGTGTTTGCCCAGTTTTGTAGTGTCCACCTGATGCAGTCACACTGGTAGCCGCCTAGATATGATGTACTTAGCTGAAACAGCAAGGTGTGGACCTCCTTCAATCAGTTGTGCTAAACTTCAGTAAAGCTAGTCTGATAAAGTGAACCTGTTGGCCTGTACAGCTGTGGGGTAATATAACTGAGTTTGGCAAGCCATGGACAGCTGCAAACACTCCAAGGTCTCTGACTCTCTTCACCTTCCAACTTAGCTGGATTCTGAACCATTGATCCTGCTCTGAATCTCTAAAGTCACTATAACTGTCTTCTAAACATTATGTGCAACCCACGCCAGAATTGCTCAGTACTGCACTTCTTCTTTGCACACCTCATCTGCTACCCTGGGACATCACCAACACTGGGACGTGTTTCAGTCCTCACAATCCTCACTACTTCACCAATCCCATATCCAAAGTACTGACTTACCAGAACGGATGAAGCAGCAGCTGTAGAAAGTTTATTTGTATTCTTGGGTGTATTGCCTTACTGTTACTGCTCTTGTCATTCTGTCAATCTCCAGTTCTATCTCAGCACTACCCATACTCTTCTTGCAACCAACAATCTGTTAGCCTCCTTTCACATGATCCTCTGCTCTCAGCTTTGTACACCTCTGGACATGCAATGTTCTGTGTCAGGCACAATGCTCTATTAATATGTATGACAGTGCTTGGGTTTGGTATGCTTGTATGGCATGAACATAATGGAGGTACACATAGACCAGGGAGAGAGACATTGTAAAGGTGTCGACAAGTGTCAGAAGGGGTGGAGCCATCCATAGAAGCTGGCTATAAACAGAGACTGTGTAGAGGGTGTGTGTCTGTGTGTAAGAGACAATGAGAGAGAGAGATGATCAAGCACTTAAAGAGTACCTCTTATAGGACCTGCTCTTCTTCTTAAATCCATTGGCCTATTTATTTGGACATCAGTGATGTCAAGAAGGATCCTGGCTTGAATTGGCTCACATAGTACAAATGGTGTTGCCCCTGACCCCAAGTGAGCAGCATAAATGTGCAGACAGTGGGCACAGCAGAGAAAAGATGATTGGAGCCACAGGTAAAGTGCCGTGGAAGATCAGAGTGGCAGCAGCAGTATTGGAAGACAGCCTAGGAAGAATTTGGCCTTTAGTAAACCTTGCATGGGAAGACAAGGGTGAGACGCCTCATTTCAAAATGTATTAGGCAAACAGCACTAGGCCAAACAAATAATGTTGTGAAAAACATCACACAAAATGTAGAACTATGAATACATCATTTTGCCATACAATACAACCACCAAACAACAGTGATATCTCAACATAAGATACTCGACATGGAAAGTGGACATGCAAATAAATATTGATACATTTCAAATTTCTGTTCAAAGTGCTACACTGAATTGTACATAAGTAAGCAAAGTAATTTATGATAATGATGATGACTACTCCAAAATAATGAGATGGACAAGTTCATGCACACTTTCAGTTTTGTCTCAAACAATGAGTCAACTGGTTGCTTAAAAGAACTCCAGCCTTCAAACCAAAGCAGAAGTGAAAAGTTCAGCCAGTACTTGGGCACACCTGAACAAAGGTCTTCCGAGAACACTGCAAGGTCAAAAGGGCCTGCCCAAGCAACCTGGAAACAGGATGGCTGTGCCAGGTAGGAGGAAAATTTCACACACTTCAAAAAGAAACATTTTTTGTAGATAAGACATTGCATTGAACATGTCATAGAAAATTAGAAGAATATGATCATGATGATTAAGGTGAGGTTGTGTAAATGATATTTCATTTTTACAGAACAGCACTGTCTTCTGGGTGATGGAGGGCAGTGCCACAGTTGCCCTTAATGCAGAGATGCCACAGCTTGTAGCTAAAGTGTACGTGGAGAAAACGGTGGAGAAGAAGAGTGTTAATGAGTGTGTGGTAATTTTAATAATAACTGTTGGTAAACAAGTGGGGATAATATGTTCCAGAAATTGGTAGGACTGACAGAAAGAAACATAAATTTGGAATACATAGAGTGTTGCTGATGTCTGAGTGATTGTTCCCGGTCATTAACCTAAATGAAACTGGGGAACCCCAGTGCCCATTGTTACAAGGCAGTTCAGTTTTGGTACACAAAATTAACCTTTTGTAACCAGATGATACTTTGTTCATGACGACCATTAAATAGAGAACTCAAGTAGTCCAACTGAGAAGTAATTAAATAATTTCTAAGCATGTCAGCATCAAATATAGAGAAGTTGGGTTAGGCTCTGACAATGTTCTGTAGCAACAATAACAACATTTATTTATATAAAACATTTTCTTAAATGATTATAATTCAAAATTCTTTACAAATAGTAAATGAAAAGTTACAATTATGAAAGACAATAAAAAGTAAAAATAGAAGAATCCCTAATAGAAGTGAGGGTAAATTAAATTGCAGTGGATTTAGATATTATTCAGACCCCTATATTTTTTCACATTTTTCTATGTTGCAGCCTAAATCATTTAAAATTAATTTTTATTCATTTCAAACAACACTCAATAAATAACTAGTGAAAACAGGATTTTAGAAATGTTTACAAATTTATTAAAATTAAAATACTGAAGTATCACATTGACACAAATATTCAGAACCTTTGCTATGATACTTGAAACTTGCTATAACAACTAAAAGTCATCATTGAGATGTTTTTACAACCTGTTTGGAGTCCACCTTATTGAACACAATTACCAAAAGGCACACGCCTGTCTGCAGGAGGTCCCACAGCTGTCAATGTGTATCAGAGCAAAAACCAGGCCATGGGGTCAAAGGCATTGCCTGCACAGCTAAGAGACAGGATTGTGTCAAAGCACAGATCTAGTTAAGACCACAAACAAAATTCTGCAGCATTAAAGGTTCTCAAGAGCAAAGTGGCCACCTGCCTGGCCAAACTGAGTAATTGTGGGAGAAGGACCATGATAAGAGAGGTGACCAAGAACTCAGTGGTCTGTCTGGCTGAGCTTCAGTGAAACTGTGTGGAGATGTAAAAAACATTTAAAATGATGATTGAAAATGATGATTGAATCAATGATGAATCAATATGGGTTTTATAATAGAGTGAACAGACAGAAACCTCTCCTCAGGAAAAGATATTTGGAGTTCTCTAAAAGGCAAACAAAATTCTCTGGTCTAATGAAACCAAGATTAGCTTCATGTCTGGAGGAAACCAGGCACCACTCATCACGTGTGAATAACATTCCAACGGTAAAGCATACTGGTGGCTGCATCATGCAGGAGGGTTGTGGACTGGAGGATTATTCAGGGTTGAAGGAAAGCTAAACGTAGTAAAGTATGACGTTGTCCTTAATGAGAACCTGCTCCACAGTGCTCTGGACCTCAAACTAGGCCAAAGGCTTAGAGACAACTCTGGGAATGTCACTGAGTTGCCTAGCCAAAGCCTGGAGTTGAGCCCAAACAAACATCTCTAGAGCAACCTGAAAAAAGTTGTCCACTGATGGACTCCATGCAACCTGATAGAGCTTAAGAAGATCTAAGAAGTAGAATGGCAGAAAACCTCCAAATCTAGGAATGTAAAGCTTGTTGTCATACCAAAGAAGACTCTGAACTGTTATCACTGCCATGGGAGCTCCAACTAATTACTGAGTAAAGAATCTGAATACTTGTGTCAGTGTGAGATTTCATTTTTTGTTTTGCTTTGAACATAACAAAAAGTGAAAAAAGTGGAGAAGTCTGAGTCTGAATCCACTGTATGACTTAATTTAGGCAGCTTTTGAGTCTCTTATGTTCTAACAGAAAAAAGACAGTGTTCAATTCGAGAATATACAGCATGGTCTGGTCAGGTGGCCAGAGAGGAAAGGAAAACAAAAACTGCTGGCAACAAAATAGCTGGAGAAGATAAACCTACAGAGATCCATAAGCTAAATGACTGACCAGCCTCACCTGGGCATTCCACAGTCATTATTATTTGTATATGATAAGGCATTGCGGAAGATTCAGTTCTATAGGTTTCATCATAACAGGATCTCCTTCATCCTTTTCAGCATCAAAAGTGGTTGAAGAATATTTAGGCCAGGTGAAGAAAACTGGAAGAAGAAAACAAAAACAAAAATAATGATTAATACCTGGAAAATGTAAATATGAATAGTAAGGACTGTGAGCACTGTACTACATTTTAAAATATGTGATTATGCAGTATTTTCTGTAGTATTTTCTGTAGTATTTTCTGTAAAATATTACAAATTATGAACAGGCCACATGTTTCTTAAAAATGTGTTTTAATGGTAGACAAAATAAGTGTTTGACTGGGGCATACATTTAATGGTCAGGTGCTGTCAAGTCCAACTCTAAGGCTAGTTACAGATGATGATGGGATCGTGTTGTAAGGGCCAGAGTATAGTAAGGTGGAGTCAAGCTCCTTGAGGTTTAATTGTAGAAGTTCAACAGTTCCAGCTGATCCTAGGAGAAGTAGTTCACTTTTGTATGCTGTTGACTTGAAGAGAGTTTGTAGACACCAGTTACTGAGTTTTGTGAGGCTATAGTAGATGTGTCCAGAAGTAATTTTCAGTTGCTTCTGGGTGTCATCGGTGAAGGTGTGGAACATCAGAATCTGATAAAAGTGTTAAATAGAAGTGAGCAAAGTCTAAATGCTTGAGGGACATCAAAAGAGAAAGGCTGCAGTGATACTGGACTCACTACTGAAGATAACAGAAGGGAAGACCTAACATCCAGGAGCAGCATGACCCTGTAAATCCATCATTACTAATCATCAATGTGAACATCCTGCTAACCTGGCATTGTAGAAGCATCAGCTCAGTAAAAACAGAAGAATACTGTATAATTATCCATCCATCCATTTTCCAACCCGCTGAATCTAAACACAGGGTCACAGGGGTCTGCTGGAGCCAATCCCAGCCAACACAGGGCGCAAGGCAGGAAACAAACCCCGTGCAGGGCGCCAGCCCACCGCAGGGCACTGTATAATTATGTTTACTACAAATTATGCCCGTGTTTCTAAAACATTGATTCTTCCTGAATAGCACCTCCATCTGCAGTATTTTTGCAAGCTTCCTGACCTTTGTCTTTAGCTAAGTATGTCTTATTTTTCAGTTGTATCTGCCACCTGCCTTGAAGCTTCAGCCCCATAATCCATCCAACGTTTTTCCTGAAATTGTCTCTCAATGCACTTCCTTCCCAGATTTAACTACCATTCATCTCTAGTTCTTGGCATCCCCTAAGAAGGTCTAACTATGTGCTTATATTTTCTGTCAATTAACTTTTACAAACCTACCGACCTTGTTCTGTGTCATTCTACTGCTGATTACTTTATATGCTAACAAGCTGCTGTCTGCTTGCCATGGGGGACAGTTCTCTAGTAACATACGTGTTTCATTTAATTTCAAGTGAGAAAAATGTTATTAGTGACCAAAACCTAGTTTTATAATATTATCAATGCATTTATTTTTCACACTTTAGTATGCTGTGAATGTGTTTAAAAGTTTGTAGTTCTATGAAAGGTTTTCAAATTAAATATCTGATTTATTTTGAATTTAACAGTGATATATTGATTACAGAGAAGGACTACAGGAGAAACACAGCAGCACAATCCAGAATATCCATTTTAGTAACTGGCTGTGTGTAACTGGTGAGCCATTCGCTGAACTCTCTTATTCAGTTTCAGAGTTGTAGAAGTCAGAGCCTATCCTGGCAACATCAAGCAGAAGGCAGGAACATTCCAGTGGACATTCACTGACACAGCACAGTCACGCTACGCCAATATAAAGAAAGACATTACTGACATAATAAGTGAAACTAGGAGTGCCACACAGACATGGAGAGAACCTACAAACTCCTCACAGCGATGGGATAAGAGTCTAAGCCCAGTCGTCTGGAGCAGTGAAACAGTAGTGCACAGCACCTCATGTTGCTTCAAAAAGCATGTGTATAAAGTATGGAAGACATTCAGAGTACGTTTTAAAAAATAAAGTGTGTAGCTTTTTTTGTTTTTGGTACAGAAATCTGTCTTAAATTTGTAAAATGAGATTCATAGGTGGATATTTGTAATCGTTGGGTTAGTATGCCAACATGACAAAATGAAACAAATTAAGTTAATGTAAGTCAGTTTGCTGAAACATTGAGCCAAATTCACAGCCGCACATTTGGGTATTCTTAAGAGAAATAAAATGTGGTAGAGGAAATAAAAAAAAAACAAAAGACTGGAGGTAAGTTACCAAGCTCTTGGCTTCATGAAGGAGAGCTGGGGAGACCAATAAGGGGCTTTTATCATTTGGCCTGTGTGTAGATTCCAATGCCCCTGCGCTGTGACCTGGACACTGTGCTCCAAAAACTGGCACCATCTTTGAGATGAGACATAAAACTGAGGTCCTGATTGTCTGTGGTCATTCACAGATCTCTGGGCATCCTTTAAAAAGAGTGTTTCCCAATATTATGGCCAAATTCACCACCACAGCCTGGTTATTCTGGCCCCCTAATCATCCCCTGTCTCTAGTTGCCATTTTCTCTCCCACTTCTTCACCACCTAAAAGCTAATGTGTGGTGAGCATACTGGCACAAGAATGGGTGCTGTTTTCACCATTCAGATAGATGTTGCACTTTGCTGGTTGTTGAAGTGGTTCCCCACTGTCTGTGTAACGTGCTTTTAGCAGGTTAGAATAGCACTATGTAAATGTTATTAATTAGAATCATTCTTTTTATGTTTTGAAGTTTTGTTTATGATACTGCAGATTGGAAATGCTTATAGCCTAAGGTTGATTCCTAGAGGAAAAGCTGACTTGGCTGAACAAATCAGTTTAACTGTAGCAAGTCACAGACTGGACTTCATATCCGTGCAGTTATTAATTATAAGCCCTAAGTGGCATCGACCCTAACATTAAGATACCATCTGTCACTTTGGGGGTTTTCAATATCAGGTCAGGCTTAAAGAGCTCACTCATAAATGGCAGCATGCACTGCTTCTGGGTCTCCTTCTCCACTGCCCATGAGGCTAAAGACGGTTTGAGTGGAGGTGCTGGTAGGTTGCCTTTGTTACGGTTCAGGCAGGTACCAACTGGCAGGCCTGTGTCAAGGCCTTCATAATGAGCAGTCAGGGCCAGCATTAGTGTGGGTGGCAACAGGTTCAAGGATGCTGGCTGGTGGCTCCTTCTCTTTCTCAAGCACAGTACAGCATCAGCTTTCATTAAAAAAAAAAAAAGAAAAACATGTCAAGTAGAGATGACATTATAAATGATATATTTAGACTGTAATGCATTATTATTTTATACGCAACTTAACAAATAATGTTATACTAAAGTTAAACCACATATTTTTTTAATATGATAAGTATAAAGTATTTTATCTCATGCTGGAACTGACAGTGCCCTGGGAAGAGCGTATCGAGGAAGCTAACGAGAGGAAACGTGCCAAGTACCAGGAGCTGGTGGAGGAGTGCAGGGACAGAGGCTGGAGGGTACTCTATGAGCCCATAGAAGTTGGCTACAGAGGATTTTCAGGACGCTCACTCTGCAGAGTCCTCACACAGCTGGGCATTACAGGAGTGGCCAAAAAGAGGGCCATTAAATCCACAAGTGAAGCAGCAGAGAAAGCCTCAAGGTGGCTTTGGGTAAAGAGGGCTGATCTGTGGATCGCTACTGGGTTACAAGTTGGGGATTGATCAACCCCGGCTGGGTCGCCTGAGCGAGGGTGTACAGTATGATGTTGCGAGACCCGAAACACCCAATGACCTCAGGATACGTCACTAATGATGTGTCCCAGTGCATCCAGCTGATGTTTCTTATATAGTATTTCATTGTCTACCTATATAAACTGTTTCCATCTCCAAAAGAAACAGACACAAAAGAGCAATTATTTATTAATAGAGACGTAATTAACTTGCATTTTCATACTAACTACTTGCTTGAAAGTTGTATTAGCATAAGTCAGAGTTAGGAAGGTAATGTGTAAAGTTAAAATGTGAAAAGTGACAATCGGAACTGCAGTTAATCCAAGCTCTGCTCTCATAAGTCACGAGCTCTCATGCAGTCTCAGACGACGCTGTTTCAGTTAATCCTGGGGCACAACTCCAAGGAATCTACGGAAACAGATGTTTGCGCCAACAAGCTTCTGTGTGCCTGTCTCTCTGACTGTGTCAGCAACAAGCCTACAATTCAATGATGTGCAGGGCAGGCTGGCGAGGAAGTGTGCTCCATGCAGGATCTCCTCGCTGGATAAAAGCTTTTACAATATTAAAGAAAAAAGCTGATTTTTGTAATTGTGCAGAAGGGGCTACAGCTATATAATATCCAAGTGGTGGAGATGCTTGCTGATGCTGATAGGAAAGTCTCATTTGTGGCCCGTTGTCCAAGTGCCTGCTGAGTAAGAACACACTAACATTTCTGTTAATCTTGCGGAATGGATAGTAATATTTAGTTAAGTGTTAAACAGAGCAACGCATTGCAGCAATGGTTAGTAGTTGTTCTCCCTCAGAGCTCTGGAGACCCTGGTTGACACCTTATCCAAGCGACTGTCAATGTGGAGTTTTAACATTCCCCCCTTGACAAGGTGTATTTTCGGCAGTACTGCAGTTTTCCCTAAAGCCGTGTGTGTGGCGGACATCATGGTAACACAGTTTTTATTACTGTTACTTCATGGATCCGGTGTCCTGAGTTCCATTCACAGCCATTTTTACTCAGCATTTTGGCTACTCTGGTTTTCCTCCTACTTCTCTAAAAATGTTCAACTTCAAATTGTCTCCATTGTGAGAGTGAGGGTGAGGTTTGTGTAAGTGGGTCCTATGATGGACTAGTGCCTTGTTCAGTACTGGTGCATACCTTGTGCCCAATGTTTTCATCCCCGGGAGCCTGAATTGGATTAAACAGGTTTCTGAATATTATATCACATGTGGTAGGTAAAAGTGAGTGTTGCTCATAAACAATGGGATCCTCATGAGTTTAGCCACCCAACAACCTAAAAATGGAGTAATCAGGTTCAGTGCAGACTCCACAATGGAGTGGCATCCCATACAGGGCTGGTTACTGCCCTTGTGTGCACTAGTGCCCAGAATGGCTCCAAACCCATGTGAACATTTGTAAACGGTTGAATGGATAGGCCCAGTGAATTAGTAAAGGAAACTTAACCATGGGGGGAAAACAAGGCAGCGCATAACTGCAGATGTATCATTGCAGAGAAAATAAAAGCATGTGCTTTTATTTTGTATAACAACCATCTTTTCTTTTTATTTGAATGGAACAAGAGAGAGAATTTCAGACAAGCAAAGGTCCAAAGGTACCCTGAATGTAAATTTAGTAGTAAATGTTCTAAAATCATTATTGCTTACCAAAGCTGCATTTATTTAATTTCTTTTGAATTCATCCTAAATAAATGAAACTGAGGACTTGCTTGGTGAAAACGGTTTCCATTTGTACTTCATTGTGCACTCTGATCATTGATGTATTTAACGTTTCTTTACCATCTTGATTTCTTTTAGCTGAAGAACAACCTTAAAAGTGACTTGTGCCTTGACCAGGGGCCAGATACGGATAACATTCCCATCATGTACATCTGCCATGGGATGACACCTCAGGTCAGTCTTCTTCTTCTTGCATTTCATAAGTATGGCAGTTTCATTGTCTCCAAGTCCTGCAGTCCACAAGGCTTGAATTTAGTAGTCTGCAATTATTTGTTAATTTCAACACATTTTCAGGTTCTGAACGCATGGTGGATGATTTTACGACTTTGTAAACTTTTTCTGACTTTATACTTTTGTTTCATTATAATAATATGTCAGCCTATTCTGTTATTCTAACCCTAACCCTAATTATCTTCACTGCTATTCTATATATTTGACTGACACCTTTATCAAAGGGGATTTACAATATTGGAGCACATTATATTTGTCTACATTTATATTTTATGACAAACTGGGAACTAAACCAGTAACCCTGTTGTTTAAAGATCAGGGATCATATTTATAAACTTAGCCTGGATTCAAGGGTGAAAATACGCGCGCACCAAAAAACAGGAATTATGCATACAACAAAAAAAGAAAGATTCATAAAACCTGGCCACTCACATGTATAAGCAATTTGCCCAGCATAGATCACAATCTTCACACACAGTAAATGCGTGTAAGTGAATGCTCCATAAACTCCACCCAGCTGCCTCCCTGAAACAACCACATATGGACCATGCTAATCAACCTTGTACATATTGTGGCTGGGGGCCAGACAGGGCCGGGACACCTGGAAGGACCGGAAGGGGATCTTTACGTCCCCCGGGCCATGAGGGGCAACCGCCCGGGATAGCAGGGGGACCATGGGGAAGTAGCAGGGAAGCTCAAACCCGTGGGGGCCCGTGGCTACCACCAGCACTTCCGCCACACCTGGGAAGGTGGAGGAAGGACCTTCCAGCAACACCCGGAGTGCTTCCAGGTGCTCATGCGGCAGTTCCGCCACACCAGGAAGTGCCACCGGAAGAGAATCAGCGAGCACCTGGAGCACATCCGGGTGAATATAAAAGGGTCCGCCTTCCTACAGTCGAGGAGCGAGAGTCGGGAGCTGGAGCAGGACGAAGCTCCAGGGACAGGAGAAAGAAAGGCAGCCCACGGACATTGAGAGAGAAGCCCGTGGATAGGGGTGTTTGGTGTGGGCGCACTGTGTGCTGTGTGGGCTTTATACAAAATAAACCCATGTGATTTATAAAGTGATGCTGTCTATCTGATAGTGTTAGGGCGACCTCTCACAATATATAATGAACAAGTGAGACAATGGCAACAACAAAGAAGACAGGCAAAAAGCAAAAGTTTGAAGTCTGTGAGACAGAAGTTTTACTCTCTGAAGCAGAGGGTTGCAAACAACTTGTTTTTGGTTGCCTAATCGTGGGTGTCACCAGTAAGCGCAAACGTGTTGAATGACACTATCTTACTGCTGCCATGAATGCAGTGAGCTCTGCCAGTCACACTATGCTTGAAATTTAAAAACAAAATGGTCCAAGCTCAACCTAGATGTGAAGAAGCAGATCCCTGGCACAGTGTGAGTGCAACAGGAGGGGGAAAACACATCTGCATTTTCTGTTTTTGAGCTGCATATGGCATTTGATACAAATGTGGCAGATGAGACAGCTTGCAGAGGAATCAGGTAAAACAATGAAGTATGCCTTTGAATGAAATCACCTTGCTAGTGCTTTATACGCACTTGTCAGACTTTTAATGACAATCTTAATCATGACATGGAGTTACAACTGTTGGTGAAGGAGCTACACAGTGACAACAGCTGATATAAACTGAGGAAAAGTTGTTCAGTCAGTGCAAATACACTCTGGCCCTCTTAAAAGGCAACTAAAATAGGGTTCACCCATCATATTTAATATTTAATAGGTTTAATGTGTTTGTCACATTGAAGCACATAGTAATAATGGCTCAACGATATGTATTATTATACACGTTAAGTCGTCATTTAGCTGGTTTGGCTGCATTTCCCTAATTTATCAATAGTGTCATCATTTCCCAGTTTACTCCAGAATGTTGCATATGCATGGGTCAGAGTTGCCATAAACATACACGTGTTCTCTTGTTAGGCTTTCTTTCATTAATCCTGACTTTTATGTGATAAATTTCTGCCATCTCTTTGTGCAGGTTTTGTAAGTGAGAGCTCAGAACTCTAGCCACTATTCCAGATTGCCTAAAAATGACAACATTGGAACAATTTGGATCAGAACGGGCCTAGCAAGCTTGCCAATCCTATTCACATTGATTCTCCAAAATAACATTGAGTTGAGATGTCAAAGTCCCTAAAGTCCTACACTCTACACAATGAAAAGATGAAAAGGGTGGAATGGGACAAGTGAAAAGAACAAACCCCTGTCCCCTACCCTAACTCCTATTGGGACCTAATTTTCTGAGAGGCAGCACAATAGCCAAGTGATGAGTGTTGCTGTCTAATAGATCCAGCATCTTTGGTCCAAGTCCTGTCCTGGTCACTGTCTGTATTTTGGATTTCTCTCAAGCACAGTAGCTTTCCTCCCACATCCCAAGAAATGTTCAATCAATGATACTAATTAAGCCCTGTGTGGGTGTTTGAGAGAGTGGGGTCAGCTATGGATTGGTGGCCTTATCAGGGTTGGTTCCTGCCTTCTACCCGTTGTGGCCACAATTACTCATAGAGTCCCAAATTAAGGTTGACAATCAAAACTAATCTGTATGTCTTTAGAAATGCGGGAAGAAACCCAAGTACCTTGAAAAAAATGTCATATATCCATCTATCCATCCATTATCCAACCCGCTATATCCTAACTACAGGGTCACGGGGGTCTGCTGGAGCCAATCCCTGCCAACATAGAGCGCAAGGCAGGAAACAAACCCCGGGCAGGGTGCCAGCCCACCGCAGATGTCACATATCAATTTTTTGAATTTAAAGGCACTGTGATGTAGTGGTTAAGGATTTAGTCTTCAACAACTGATGGTGTAGGTTCAACTCCTGTTACTGACACCGTGTGACCATGAGCAAGCCACTTCACTGGAAAAAATAACGAAATGTAATCAATTGTATCTCAGATGTGGTAAGCTGCCATGGATAAAGGCATCAGCCAAGTAAATGTAAAAGAATTTTAGAAACTCAGTATTTAATTACTAGTTTGACTTGCTTATGTGGATATTTAATATACGTAATATTTAACTAATTTAATACACTATTTTTAAATGTAATAATAGTCATTTTACATTTTCACATCTTTGTTTATAAGGAAACGTCGCCCCCACCAACACCTTTGTATTTAAATTAGCAAAACAGACTATCTTTTCCTTTTTTTAAATCAATGTATCCATTTAAAACTAAAATGGAACCTTCTGCCCAAATTACAAATGTGCTGAGAAGTGTGGAAAAGAAAAATATCAACAAATCCTGAGTTGCTAAAAATAATTCTTTATGACAAGATAGCCCACTCACATTAATTACACTTACAGAAGGATTAATCACATTTTGAATGCCTGCGCACATTTAAACAGATTCTACAACTGAGCATAAAGCATTTAAAGTGTTTGAAATCTATTAGAATTGAGATTATCAGGCTGAAGATCTGCTTTAAAACTAAAAAGTATTCCAACATGCTACTACATTATGAAAATATTTTCAGATAATTGCGATCAAAAGTTGAAAGGTTCAGCTGAAGCCAGGTCAGACACTGTAGGATTTAGTTTTGCGTACCTTTCCATTATAATGGGGCTTCCCATACATGCTCCCTGGAGAATTCTGGTTGTTATTTCAAGCTATTTATTATCAAAGGCCAAATCCCACTTTTACATGAAGAGCTGTTAAGTGAATTGCATCATTTCTTTTCTTGTTGATTTCTGAGCAGTGTTGCCTCACAGACTAGAATATTCAGATATGCAATGCAGTGCCAGCTCTAGCATTTCTGGTGCCCTTGGTGTAGCAGTAAATGGCACTTCCAAACCTTATATATATATCTCAAGAGTTTTGAGTCATTGTTATACATATAGTACATTGATGAGTAGGTGCCCGATATTACTGAATAACATATCAAGCAAAGAGTCTTCACCCAGAGCTGGCACCTCTTTGTGTTGTATAGAACCCTAATATTTCTGCATTAGGATTTTTTAAAAATTGTTGCCCCCAAAGTTTTTTCCACACCAGGCGACCACCTAATTCACCTACAGTCATATAAAAAAGTTTGTGAACCCCTCTTAATTCTCTGGATTTTTGTTTATCATTGGCTGAGCTTTCAAAGTAGCAACTTCCTTTTAATATATGACATGCCTTATGGAAACAGTAGTATTTCAGCAGTGACACTAAGTTTATTGGATTAACAGAAAATATGCAATATGCATCCTAACAAAATTAGACAGGTGCATAAATTTGTGCGCCCCAACAGAGATATTACATCAATATTTAGTTGAGCCTCCTTTTGCAAATATAACAACCTCTAGACGCCTCCTATGGCCTTTGATGAGTGTCTGGATTCTGGATGGAGGTATTTTTGACCATTCTTCCAAACAAAATCTCTTCAGTTCAGTTAAATTTGATGGCTGCCAAGCATGGACAGCCTGCTTCAAATCATCCCATAGATTTTCAATGATATTCAAGTCAGGGGACTGTGACGGCCATTGCAGAACATTGTACTTCTCCCTCTGCATGAATGCCTTTGTAGATTTCGAACTGTGTTTTGGGTCATTGTCTTGTTGGAATATCAAACCCCTGCGTAACTTCAACTTTGTGACTGATGCTTGAACAGTATCCTGAAGAATTTGTTGATATTGGGTTGAATTCATCTGACCCTCGACTTTAACAAAGGCCCCAGTCCCAGAACTAGCCCCACAGCATGATGGAACCTCCACCAAATTTGACAGTAGGTGGTAGGTGTTTTTCTTGGAATGCGGCATTCTTCTTCCGCTATGCAAAGCGCTTTTTGTTATGACCAAATATCTCAATTTTTGTCTCATCAGTCCAAAGCACTTTGTTCCAAAATGAATCTGGCTTGTCTAAATGAGCATTTGCATACAACAAGCGACTCTGTTTGTGGCGTGAGTGCAGAAAGGGCTTCTTTCTCATCACCCTGCCATACAGACGTTCTTTGTACAAATTGCGCTGAATTGTAGGATGACGTACAGATACACCATCTGCAGCAAGATGTTCTTGCAGGTCTTTGGAGGTGATCTGTGGGTTGTCTGTAACCATTCTCACAATCCTGCGCATATGCCGCTTCTGTATTTTCTTGCCCTGCCAGACCTGGGTTTAACAGCAACTGTGCCTGTGGCCTTCCATTTCCTGATTACATTCCTTACAGTTGAAACTGACAGTTTAAACCTCTGAGATAGCTTTATGTAGCCTTCCCCTAAACAATGATACTGAACAATCTTTGTTTTCATATCTTTTGAGAGTTGCTTTGAGGATCCCATGCTGTCACTCTTCAGAGGAGAGTCAAAGGGAAGCACAACTTGCAATTGACCACCTTAAATACCTTTTCTCATGATTGGACACACCTGTCTATGAAGTTCAAGGCTTAATGAGCTAATCCAACCAATTTGGTGTTGCAAGTAATCATTATTGAGCAGTTACATGCATTCAAATCAGCAAAATTACAAGGGGACCCACATTTTTGCACAGCCAGTTTTTCACATTTGATTTAATTTCATAGAACTAAATACTGCTTCACTAAAAATCTTTGTTCGGAAAACACCCCAGTACTCAGATGTTCCTAGGAAATGAAAGACTTACCACTGTTATCTTTCTGGTTGAAAGTAGAGTAAATTATTATGCAGGCTGAGAGGGGTTCCCAAACTTTTTCATATGACTGTAAATGGTAGAGCTGTCTTAGTGTACAGCTGACATAGGTTTTAGCGCACAGAAGTCAACTTATGCTCTTTATTTATTTTCCTTTCATTTTGAGTTTTCACTATCTTATAAACATTTCATTCATTTAATTGGTTCTAAATAAAAGCTAATAAATAGCAGATGTTCTTAACATTCATCTGACCCACCACATCCAACTCTTTGTTGCTTAACTTTTATTATTACTATTTGACGCAAAGCAAATTTGGACAGGGCACTAGTTTTACAGCATTGCATCATGCCCACCCTCGCCAACAGAAGGCCAAATTAGGCTCGCCAGTCATCTTATAAGTATGTCGTTGGACATACAAGAAAAAGCACACACAGGCATAGGAAGAATGTGCACACATCTTACAGACCCTGAGCAATCTGAGATTCAGACATAAGGCTTAGCAGCTCTAAGCACTGCACCACCAGACCTCCCACACGTCTTCAACAAGAGCTGATCATTCTATTTGATTCACCCCAGTGTGCTCCCCTTTATGTATCTACATCTTAAACAGACATTGTTAAAAAAGTAAGGGAAAAATGTTTGCATGTTATTGTGAATTAAAAAATATAACCTTTTCCCTTCTTACAAAAAGGAAACACACATTCTGGTAAGTCAAGTTATAAATTGTGGGATTAATCATTGAAAACAAAATAACAGTATGTTTAGTTAAGTAAAAAGTTCAATTACAGGCAGAAATGGACCTCCTGGGTAATGCTTTGGCACCACCATGGTTTTCCGTGTACAGATTTATTAAACACTCTCATAGAGTAATCTCCATTTACTTGACTTTGTGAAATACAAAGTAAAGGTTGGATACTAACACCTGTCTTTTGTTCTGTGATATCAAGAGTGATATTAAGTATTGCCTAGGGATAAAACTGTTTTTATTAAAATTGTTGGAGGCTGACCAGCTTTTAAAAATATTTGATCTAAACCCATATTGTTATATACAGTATTACCTTGAGCTGTTTGAGGAGACTGAATTTTAACCTGTGTTCACAGGGTATGGTAACCATTACATTATGTAACAGAATCTATATTCATCTCCTTTAATATGCTGATTGTGTAATTACTATTTTCTGAGACTGCTGCATACTGCACATCGATTTGTTTCTGTTGGCTTTTAAGTCATGCCTGAATAGCACATGACACATTTCAGATGTCAATGAGAAATAACAGATGAGACTCAAAATTGAACAAGAAGGCGATAGTAAAATGCACTTCTGCAGATTTTCTTGTTTTTATGTAGATAGATAGATAGATAGATAGATAGATAGATAGATAGATAGATAGATAGATAGATAGATAGATAGATAGATAGATAGATAGATAGATAGATAGATAGATAGATAGATAGATAGATAGATAGAGTGCATCTGGAAAGTATTCACAGAGCATCACTTTTTCCACATTTTGTTATGTTACAGCCTTATTCCAAAAGGATTAAATTCATTTTTTCCCTCAGAATTCTACAAACAACACCCCATAATGACAACATGAAAAAAGTTTACTTGAGGTTTTTTCAAATTTATTAAAAAAAAGCACATGTACATAAGTATTCACAGCCTTTGCCATGAAGCTCAGGTGCATCCTGTTTCCCCTGATCATCCTTGAGATGTTTCTGCAACTTAATTGGAGTCCACCTGTGGTAAATTCAGTTGACTGGACATGATTTGGAAAGGCACACACCTGTCTATATAAGGTCCCACAGTTAACTGTTCATGTCAGAGCACAAACCAAGCATGAAGTCAAAGGAATTGTCTGTAGACCTCTGAGACAGGATTGTCCCGAGACACAAATCTGGGGAAGGTTACAGAAAAATTTCTGCTGCTTTGAAGGTCCCAATGAGCACAGTGGCCTCCATCATCCGTAAGTGGAAGAAGTTCGAAACCACCAGGACTCTTCCTAGATCTGGCCGGCCATCTAAACTGAGCGATTGGGGGGAGAAGGACTTTAGTCAGGGAGGTGACCAAGAACCTGATGGTCACTCTGTCAGAGCTCCAGAGGTCCTCTGTGGAGAGAGGAGAACCTTCCAGAAGGACAACCATCTCTGCAGCAATCCACCAATCAGGCCTGTATGGTAGAGTGGCCAGACGGAAGCCACTCCTTAGTAAAAGGCACATGGCAGCCCGCCTGGAGTTTGCCAAAAGGCACCTGAAGGACTCTCAGACCATGAGAAAGAAAATTCTCTGGTCTGATGAGACAAAGATTGAAGTCTTTGGTGTGAATGCCAGGCGTCACATTTGGAGGAAACCAGGCACCGCTCATCACCAGGCCAATACCATCCCTACAGTGAAGCATGGTGGTGGCAGCATCATGCTGTGGGGATGTTTTTCAGCAGCAGGGACTGGGAGACTAATCAGGATAAAGGAAAAGATGAGTGCAGCAATGTACAGAGACATCCTGGATGAATACCTGCTCCAGAGCGCTCTTCACCTCAGACTGGGGTGACGGTTCATCTTTCAGCAGGACAACAACCCTAATCACACAGCCAAGATATCAAAGGAGTGGCTTCAGGACAACTCTGTGAATGTCCTTGAGTGGCCCAGCCAGAGCCCAGACTTGAATCCGCTTGAACATCTCTGGAGAGATCTTAAAATGGCTGTGCACCGACGCTTCCCATCCAGCCTGATGGAGCTTGAGAGGTGCTGCAAAGAGAAATGGGCGAAACTGTCCAAGGATAGGTGTGCCAAGCTTGTGGCATCATATTCAAAAAGACTTGAGGCTGTAATTGCTGCCAAAGGTGCATCGACAAAGTATTGAGCAAAGGCTGTGAATACTTATGTACATGTGATTAATCAGTTTTTTTATTTTTAATACATTTGCAAAAACCTCAAGTAAACTTTTTTTGTGAATACTTTCCGGATGCACTGTAGATAGATAGATAGATAGATAGATAGATAGATAGATAGATAGATAGATAGATAGATAGATAGATAGATAGATAGATAGATAGATAGATAGATAGATAGATAGATAGATAGATAGATAGATAGATAGATAGATAGATAGATAGATAGATAGATAGATAGATAGATAGATAGATAGATAGATAGATAGATAGATAGAAAACAAAAAAAAAATTAACAGAACATAAGAAATATATGTGTTTGTGGTGGGGGAGGATTGGGGGATATTTACTGATGCTTTAGCTACTGCATTTGCCACATGCCACGAAAGAACACTGATAATTTCTGCATTGACCTGATGGTATTTTGAGGAATAAATGTAGTGTCAATAATATTGTTACATGTCTGCCGGCCATTAGTGGGCAGTGTGCTTTAGCTTTGCAAGGTTACTGGGTAGAACAACTAGTCCGACTCTGCTCAGAACAACTTCATGGTTGAAGGACACCTGATGCCGCTAGAAGGGGTCATACCCATTTGGTATGAGGATAGCCATCAGATACCTAGAAGGGCTTTCTACAGGTTAACCAGGAGTGATTGTGGGTGAAGAGGCTTGGAGCTTGGAGCTTGGAGTTAGGGAAGTACCTGTTGGGAAAGGGCTCAGTTGGTTTGTGGATTGAATTGCAGGTCAGAGTGACTTGTGGAGAAAGAGATCAGGAGAGCATAAGGAAGTGGATCAGTGGACCATCCAAACCACAGTTAGGGACCATTTGTTGTAACTGGTTCATTACATTTGGTTTGAAGTCACAGCTCTGGGTGCAGCCAGAATGCCATTTTTGTTTCCGATCTATTTATGCAGATACTTTGCACTTTATTCTTCTATTAAAAAGAAAGAAACACCCTGTGAAAAGTAATACATCTTTCATTATTATTATTATTATTATTATTATTATTATTATTATTATTATTATTATTATTTCACATGGGTCTCCTCTGTTTTCTGAAGAGGGTAGGGAGAGTGAGAAAACTTCATCAAGGCTTCAAGCAACATGGGGTGCTGGGAAAAAAATGTTCATCTGAGCCAACCACACAGCAGATTTCCAGGAAATATATTTAGCAAACAACATCACCAGCAAACACAGCATATAACTGAAAAATGTTTTGGCGAATTTTACAGATCAAGACTAATCAGATTATTTCACAACTTACTGAATGTATATTCAAGTTGAAGGGAAGTAAGCTGTGATAGACAGCAAAGCAGAGCTAACATGACCATAACAGAGAGAGTAGAATTCCCTGTGGAAGTGGTCTGGTGGAAGTGACTGTGGGCATGACCAGTGTTGTGGAGTGGCACTCCAGTCTTGGAGACTAGTGATGCCAGAATACGCTGCAGCTCCAAGCTGTTCTGAAAAAGTTTAAATGGGTTTTGAAAATAAGTATTATGCATATTATAGGAAGGGTTTTTACTCAATCATGATTTGAATAGTATGCCTGATGTGAGCCTTGCACATAGAACTAGGCTGAGATTTAAATGGCATAGGAATTATAAAGAGAAATAGCAAACATTCTCCAGCTATTATCTAATAAGGCTTTAGAGTATACAGCAGTTTTCTTTGAGATATTCTGGAGTGTGGAATTTGTAAATTTTTAGATTATTTAAAAACATTTTGATAATAATTCTAACAGAGAAAAGGACGTATTTGAGCCAGTTGAGGTCTAATGTGGTCACAGCATTTATTTTGAGTTAATGCTACGGTTGAAGCATTTTGAGCTTATTTTAATACTAGGGGGCTTAGCCCCCTGCTTGCTTCGCTCACCCACCACCTCCCCCGACCCCGGGGCACACTACGCGCCAGCCACTTCACGTCTCTGCCACTCGCCTTGTAAAGGGTGAGGGCTGAATGCACGCTAAGGAGATGCGGTCGGATCAGCTGCTGGTTTGCTGCTGCTGCTGCCGAGCTGCATGTTCTGCTTGTCGCACTGCACGTCGATCATTTGAAAGCCTGTACAGCAGTTGTCCTTTTGTCTCACTGCCTTGTCTCGCTGGACGTCAAAGTGTCTTTCCGAGAAGATCACGCGGAACATTAAAGTGTCTCTAACGGGACATCAAAGTGTCTTTCCGAGAAGATCACATCTCGATCCAAGATTTTTTTATTATAATAGAGAGATGTCAATAATTTCAAAAAGGAAGTCCAGTAATCCAACATTGAGATAATGAAGGGGTGACTGAGTATTATAGGAAAAAGCATAGTCAGACTGTGACCTCTAATAGTTGGATATTCTGTTATTTTGCTAAAATATGCCCACTACAGACACAAACTTGAGCACAAGTTGCAGCAGAATAAGATGAAGGAAGTGTGGAATAGGATGAGGATTATCCCTAGCTAGAAGCAGGCTGTTAAACATGCAGAAGATGGGAACAAGAACAGAGTTAATGAACTGAACCAGTTCTTCAACAGGTTTGACTCATTCTTGTCAGTCCAGTCCTCCCCCAACATGGCTAGCCTATGTGTGAAAGCTGAGGAGGTTCCCAGAATCCCTGCTGTCATCTGTACCCTACACGACGTACCATGACATCACACCAGTGGTCTCTAGCCCGCCTCCACACCCTGGGTTATGTGTCTCTGCTGATCAAGTGAGGAGAGAGTTGGGAAAACTCTGCACGAAAAGGCTTCAGTTCTGGGTGGAATCAGCCCCTGGGTGCTGAAAAAATGTGCGAGCCATCTCTGCACTGGCCTTCAGCACCCTTTGTACCTTTGCCTGAATTTGCAGAAGGTTCCCCAGCTATGAAAAACATCAAATGTGGTCCCAGTGCCAAAGAAATAACATTCCAGTGAACCCAAGGACTTCAGACCAGTTTCTCTTACTTCATACATCATGAAGACCTTTGAGAGCCTGGTCCTAAAACCGCTATGATCCCTGGTTTCAAAACATGTGGATCCTCTGCAGTTTGCCAATCACAAATGTATAGGTGTGGAGGATGCTCTCATCTTCATGCTTCACAGAGCCTATTCCCACTTGGACAGAGATGGTACTAAAATGTTGGTGGTGGTGGCTCGGAGCATGCACTGATACACCACACGACGAACCATCTCAGGATCCCATTTAGGACCTGAGTGTGGTATCACAGCCAGGATCTCTAATGTGTGAAATGTTCTTTAATTTTTCCAGTGCCTTTAACACTATTCTGCCTCATTCACTGGAGAAAAAGCTCAAAGCTTTGCATCTTGATGCCCCCACAATCACCTGGATCATGGACTACCTGAATAACAGACAGAAGTTTGTGAGGCAAAGGACTGTGTGTCAGAAATGTTGGTGTGCAATTCAGGAAAACCTCAGGGAACTGTCCCATCTCCCTTCTTGTTTACCCTGTACACAATAGACTTTCAGCACCCACACTTCTCATCTACAGAAATTTTCAGATGACTTGTCCACCATATTCTGCATTAAAAATAGAGACAAGTCAGAGTACAGGAAGGTTGTGGAGGACTTTGTCTTGTGGTGCAGGGACAACCAACTGTAACTCAACATCAGCAAGACAGAAGAGCTGGTGGTGGACCTCTGATGTGCCAAGAAGCCTCTGAGACCAGTCACCATTCAAGGGGAGGTTACAGAGCAACATATACCAGGGGATTCACATAAACAACAATCTGGACTGGTCTGACAACACAGTGATGCTGTACAAGAAGGGTCTGACCAGACTGTACTTGTTATAGAGACTCGGGTCTTTTGATGTGTGCAGCAAGCTGCTGAAAATGTTCTGTCAGTTATAGTAGCCAATATGGTGTCCTATGCTGTAGTCTCCTGAGCACAAAACAAGCACAATGCCTAAACAGACGTGTTAAAAAAGCCTGCTCCATCATAGGGCGAAACTTGGACACACTGGAAGCTGTTGTGGAAAAGAGGATGGTGGCAAAATTGGATGCCATCATGAAAAATTCTCTCATCCCGTCCAGGAGATGCTATCTTGGAATACTTTTAGCCCCAGGCTCATTCCACCACAGTGTGCTCAGAAGCACCTCTGGGGGTCTTTTCTGTCCACTGCCATCAGGCAATTCAATGCCTCCACCCAATGTAATCGTTAGGTCGATTTTTATTTATTTATTTCTTCATTGGCTGTATTATCTTTCCTGTGAGTGTGTATGCTTGTTTTTTATGTTTCTGCTGCCATATACATTTGAATTTCCCCATGAGGTTAGTAAACTTTATCTAATCTAATCTAAAGTTAATCTTCTTTGTCCCAGTAAGGCAGTGACAATCTGCCTCCATCTTTCTCTCTCTTGAGTAACATGTTGTGCCTCACCGTAGGTAAGACTCATCTTTTTAAACTCGACTATCACTGTCCTCCACCAGGTTGTTTTTGGTCATGTTGGTGTCCATCTAAGGGTACTTTTGGGTTTCAATTGTGGTCCATTTTGAACACATGGCCAAGCCATCAGATATGTTTGTATTTGATGTCTAACATCAGGTTTAACCAAGTCGGGCATCTTTCAGGGTAGAGACCACACAAATGACAGCATCTGGTCTTCTGGGTGTGATGGGGAGGGGGTGTTAGGCACGATGCTAACATCATCATTAAAACACCATCATGCTACAGAAGCTATTATATTAAAAATGCAAAAATCACCAGAGTCAGTGTAAATCTACAAAGGGACTGAAGAAAATCTGAATGGTTAAAGGAGCTACTGTAATTTTTTATTTAATTGTTCTTCTTTTCTTACTCTTATTTGTTAACTGCTGACTATTAATGTTATTTTTTTAAGGCACGTTTTATGCATGTTTTGGCTTGCCTGTCATAATTAATTAACATACAAGGCATAAAATTGCCTCAGTACTTTAATTGGTGTCTCAGTTTTGCTTGTGGTCTAACAAGACTGACAGTCCACATGTTCCAGGTGACACTCTAAATGTCAGAAGAGAAGAAAAATAAAGCTTTCTGTGGAAATCATTTTCAATTTAGATCTGTGACACAGTAGGAGCCTTTCATTTCTGCTACTTTTGCTGTTATGAAAACCGCTGTCACAAGGGAACAAAATCAGAGATTCAGTTCTGCGCTAATCCCGAGAGATAACATTTTCAATTTATGCTGATTTTTTTTTTTATTTTCATTTCAAAATCTCAATTAAAATTTGCATTTCAGATTACTGGAACAATAATTAAGCTGAGCTGTTTATTCAGTATTTGCTGTAATATTTCAATTGATGACTTTTTTCTAGCATTTCAAAAATTTACATATTTTTTATTGACTGTCATATCAGCATGGAACAAAATGTAAACAGTTTGCAAAATTGTAATATATCCCCTGCTCTCTGAAATGTAAATGTTATACACACATTTAGCCATTTGAAGATGAATGCAAGGTGCTTCTTGATTTTCACTTAGTCACCTTAACTGGAGCAGGGTCTGTTTGTTATTGACTCCTTTTTAATGCCAAACTCTTTACTTTCACCCCTAGTATTTCATGCTGCCTCTTAATTAGGTTTAGGGGGACTACTTGGCATGCTGGAATAGTGGTTAGTGCTGGTGCCATACAACTCCACCACCGAAGGCTTTTGTCTTTGTGAGTTAGCATCTTTTCCCTGTGTGTTCATTTTAGGGTGTTTTCCTATAGCTCTGTGTTGGGTTAACTCATCTTAATCTTAATCTTGGGTTAATTCATCTTGCTGTATGTATGCTTTTGAAAGTAATCCTCAAGGTCCAGTGTCTCCTTCCATCTTTATTTAAGTAGCAGTCATCTACTATACTTCCCTTGACTAATACCTAAGCAGTTATACTGTCAAGATGTCTGGTTCATGTCAGGACTCCAGCACTAGAGTGTTTTAAGTGCATTAAAACTTTCATAAAAACTTGTATCAATGTAATTTCCATTCAGTAATGTTTCACCTGTGAAAAATAACAATAGACTGCCTTGTAATGAAGATGTGAATCATCACTCAGCTAGCAGGGCTTTTTCAGGTCATAGGATTATGTAAAATCACTGGCAGCTTCCAAGATTAAGAGTTACATTTCATTTTCTGATCCCATTTATGCATGCAATCCTGTGCCGCTAGTCTATCACATGGAACGCTCACACACATCCCTTCACAAGACAGGCTGGTCTGTTGTCTCTTGTTGTCCCTCGTACTAAGTGTAAAACTAAAGAGGACAGCTGCTGCACCACATCTGTGGAATTCTTCATCTAATTCCTTTAAGGAGTCACTGTCAATAGAACTGTTTAAAACTAGACTGAAGATGCATTTCTATTCTCTAACTTTCCGTGACCTTCAGTAATACTGCTGGTTCCTTCCTCATAGCCATTGTTTGTTTCAGTTTACTGCTGGGTTGCATTTTGTTTTTATTGTTTTTTATTCTATTTATTTTATTTATGTTTATTGTATATCTGCCCAGGATTGGTTCCTGCCTTGTGCCCTGTGTTGGCTGGGATTGGCTCCAGCAGACCCCCGTGACCCTGTGTTCGGATTCAGCAGGTTGGAAAATGGATGGATGGATTATTGTATTTTTTATTGTAAAGCCCTTGGCAACAGCATTACTGATGTTGTTTTTTGACATTGATGGGTCAACAGGACCTGCAAGTGTATATGCTGAGTGAGAGAACCAGAGAAAACATGCAGTGTGTGAACAAGAGGAAAACTTGTAAACAGCATAAAGACGGGAGCAGATCTGAATTGAGTTCATTGAAGCAGTCAGACAGCTGCACTCACCACTGTGCCACTCCTCTGGGCCTCCTAAATAGATAATAACTAAAACCCATTTGCTGATTGTGATAGAAAATCCACAGTAAAGAGCCAGCTGTTTATATTTTTTTTTTGTCTACCATTTTTAACTATTCATTATTCAAAAGAAGAACCTTATATTTTAATAAGTTGTGATTGTATGTTAATATATTAATACTTGGTTTCACTCTGTGATCTTGTTAAGTTAATGTGTGACTCACAGTCCAGGATTCACCTCTTGTTCTCTTGGTAAAAGTCGCGATTAAGAATCCTCAACGTGTTAGATGAGAGACGGTGGAATGAATTGCTTTTACTCGGCAGTATGCCTAGTCAAATACAACTTCTCAAATTTTCAACTTTGGGTTGCCCTGCTGTCTCTGGTGGTGTCTTCCAATAAAACAATGACTTTAATTTAGCATATAATTATGAATTCTGGTGAATTTATTACCAGAGTAATAGAATGTTAGATTAAATATACCACGATGTGTGGGGAACAAGTCAAGGGAGGTTGTACTTAAGTTACTAGCTGGAATGTACGTATGTTGTGTGTATTTTATGCTTTTTCTTGTTTTTGTTTATTTAGAGTTATCATTTCTCAGGTCTTTATGTTATTTCTGCTGTTTTTATATGTGATGTGATAATTGTGAAGTGTCTATTTAAATGTAGTTCTGTTCCTTGTTCTTTGTGGCTGGAGACAAAGGAGGCGGGGCCATCCTGATGTCATTCTTGTTGACTCCTCCCTTTGCTTGTGATTAGTAGTCCTGAACAAAGGAGTCAGCATAGGTGCAATCTACTGTGATGGAATTTATAGTGAGTTTTGTTTTCTTTTGTGCGTGTGTGTGGATTTTCTGGCTTTTCTGATTATTTCTGATCTTTCTTTGTTTTTTTGCTTTCCAAGTACAATTCAATTCAATCAATTCAATTTAATTTTATTTGTCATTCAGCAGAACATCGTAGATGTGCTGCAGAATGAAAATACGATGCACAAGACATTAATAAAAACACATAGTTAAAATCAATTACATTCTAATTAAAGTGCAGAAAGATTCTGATTAAAGATGCACAAAAATTCTGATTAGAGGTGCATAAAAGTTTCTAATTAAAAGTGCATAAAAGTCTAAATTGAAAATACATAAAATTCTGAATTAAAAATGCCTACAATAAAATACTAAAATGCTTCATTTAAAAGACGAACAGCAGTAGGAAAAAAATATTTTTAAACCTGGTAGTTCTACATTTCAGGCTGCGGTACCTTCTGCTTGAGGGCATGAGGGAAAAGAGTTCAGAGGCAGGATAAGTGGGGTCTCTAGAAATCCGCACAGCTCTGGCCAGACAGCGTTGTTTTGCCAAGTCTTGTACATTAGGCAACGGGGCTCCAATGATCCTCTCCGCAGCCCTCACCACTTTCCTCAGTGCTTTCCAGTCCGAAGTGCTGCAGCTCTCCTGTCACAGAGAGCTGCTACAGGTTAGCACGCTCTCTATGGTCCCTCTGTAAAAAGTGGTGAGGACTGACTTACTGAGATGGGCCCTCTTTAGCCTCCGTAGAAAGATCAAGCACTGGTGAGCTTTCTTGATGATGGAGGAGGTGTGCAGGGACCAGGTGAGGTTGTTCGTCACATTGACTCCCAGGAACTTAGTAGACTGCACAATTTCCACAGCAGTGTTCTTAATGTAGACCGGGATGTGTATCAGCTGTTTCTTCCTGAAGTCGATCACCAGTTCTTTCGTTTTTTCGACATTCTGTATCAGATTGTTTTTATCACATCATTCCACAAATGACTTCACGTCCTCTCTGTAATCCCCCTCCCCATCACCTCAAATGAGACCCACCACTGTTGTGTTGTCCGCATACTTAATAATTTGGTTTGTGCTGAACTTGGTACAACAATCGTGGGTCATGAGCGTGAAGAGGAGGGGACTTAGAACGCACCCCTGTGGAGGACCTGTGCTCAAGGAGATGGTATCTGATTTATTCTTCCTTACCCGTACGTACTGAGGCCTATCCGTTAGAAAGTCCAATATCCAGTTTTGCAGAGCTATGCTCAGTCCCAATTGGTCCAGTTTGCTGATCAGATTCTGAGGGATGATGGTATTAAAAGCCGAACTAAAATCAACAAACAGCATGCGGACCATAGCGTCTCTGTTCTCCAGATGTTCCAACGAAAAATGGAGTGCAATAGATATGGCGTCCTCTGTGGCACGGTTGGAGCGGTAGGCGAATTGGAGTGGGTCAAATGAGGAGGGTAGGACAGAAGTAATGTGGTCCTTGATCAGCCTCTCAAAACATTTCATCACTATTGGTGTTAAGGCTACAGGGCGATAGTCATTCATGGTTGTGACTGTGGGTTTTTTCGGAACCGGGATGATTTCTGAGGTTTTAAAGCAAGATGGCACAACAGCCTGACACAGAGAGATGTTAAATATATCCGTAAGGACATGTGTCAGCTGCTTCGCACATCCTTTGGTATCTGGTCTGGTGCCGCAGCTTTCCTTAGATTAATTCTCCTCAAAGAACATCATCCGGTTCCAGACATAGTGCCTTCTCGTCAGGATGAGGGGTGGCCTTCACTGGTGATGTATCATTCAATGCTTCAAACTGTCCAAAGTACTTATTTAGGTCATTCAGGAAGTTGAAGCTATCATCACAGGGGTAAGAAACTGTTTTGTAATCTGTAACAGATTTAATCCCCCTGCCACAATCTTCTGCTGTTCCTGTGATCTTGAAAATGACTCTCTATTTTCTTTCCATGAGCCCTTTTAGCTCTTCTGATAGCTTTATTTAGGTTGGCTCTTGCTGTTCTAAGGGCAGCTATATCTCCAGATTTAAAAGCAGAGTTTCTCACTTTCAGCAAAACTCACACCTCAGCAGTCAACCATGGTTTATCGTTTGCCCTGACAATGATGTTTTTGGTAACGCAGACATCATCCATGCATTTATTTATGTAGCCAGACACAGCCTCTGCATATTCATTTATGTCTATCCTTTGATCTGTGGTAGCTGCCTCACTGAACACAGACCAGTCAGTGCACTCAAAACAATCCTGTAGTGCATTCATGGCTTCTTCTGGCCAAACTCTCACCTGTTTGAGTGATGGTTTTGATCTGATGAGCACAGGTCTATATGCTGGGATTAGCATAATAGAGATGTGGTCTGATGAGCCAAGATGGGGACGGTGGGATGCTTTGAATGCTCCTTTAATGTTGGTGTAGACATGATCCAATATATTGGTTCCTCAAGTTGCAAAGTCCACATGTTGGTAAAAATGGGGTAAACCTCTCTTCATGTTTGCCTGGTTAAAATCCCCAGCAACAATGACTACTCCCTCTGGATGTGTGGTTTGCAAATCGTTGATATAGTGGCAGAGTGTGTCAATGGCTGCCTTGGTGTCAGCGTCAGGAGGAATATAAACAGCTACTATAAGTACAACGGAAAATTCCGGTGGCAAATAAAAAGGCCGGCATTTAACTACCAAAAACTCAGTGTCCGGAGAGCAACATGTGTGGATTGTTTTGGAGTCAACACACCATCTGTTGTTTATGTAGACGATGATACCTCCGCCCCGTGTTTTGCCGCTAAGACTGCTGCTCCTGTCTGCCCGATGGATCGTTAGCCCCTCTAGGCTAATAGCAGTGTTGGTTGTGGAATCGGTGAGTCAGGACTCCGTAAAGACAAAAGCACAGCAATCCTTAAAATACATATTGGGATATGTTTGTTCTATCTCCCTTGCAAGACATTTTTATATATCACAGCTTTCTTTGAACTTTCAAGGCAAGCTACACATTTTAGAGCCTGCTCTGGCTGTAGCCTTCAGGTAGATTTCTGGGGAAAGCTGATCTGAAATGTACCTGTTCTAGGTTGGCCTTTTGTGGAGCTTTTTGGTGGCCTAAACTAAACGTACAGTAACACTATCAAAGTGTGTTAAAATTATGAAAGAAATTAATGGAGTGGATCTTAGCTGTTATTTTAAACTAAATTCTGTTAACAAGAAGACAAGTTTGAAAACTTGTTATGGACATATTTCACACAAATGTTACAAAGTTTTTCTTCACAAAAAGAACCATAGACAAATGGAATAAATTACCAGGTAGTATAGTGGAGAGCAGGACTTAAGGAATCTTCAAATTTCAACTTCGTGTTGTTTTAGACAATCTAGGTGAATAGACTGGACAAGTTTGTTGGGCTGAATAGCTTGTTCTCATCACAGTTATCCTAATGCTCTCATCATTCCTATGATTCAATTCCAGCCCAGACCTACCTGTGTGGAGTTTTCACATCCTCTCTTTCTCTCTCTGTATATGGAGGGTTTTCTTCTTGACCTCCAGTTTTCCACCAACCACCAAAAGACTTGTGTGTTAGTTCTCTAAATTGGCTCATATTGAAAGGGTGTGATTAGTGTGAGTGTGCCCTCCATTGGACTTCTTCCTTGCACTAAGTTTGCCAGGATAAACCCAAACTTCCTATGATCCTGTTCTAAATGTGCAGGTTGAATAATGAGTGAAAGGATAAAAATCTGGATTTACATCTGAAAAAAAATTAAATAGTAAGAACAGAATAGCCTAGAGCCTGACTACTGAACACAGAAAGCAGTGGTGGTGGCAGATGTTCACTGTTTCCAGTAAAATATTCAGAGGATAATTGCAATTACAGTTAATTATTTTGTACTTTCAGAGCTCAGAGGTACTTTTACATTTGGCACATGGAAGGCCACAGTGGCTGCAGGTTTTAATTGTAACCTGTCTTTCAGTCTTATTCTGTTTTTAAACTTCAGATATTTTATCCTAACAGGCTTAGTGTCGATTGGTAAGGACAGAGCAGCTCATTAGCACAGCTCATTCCTTGCTTCCACATCCTTTAACTGAAATATGATTTCCCAATTTAACAACTATTTAGACAGCAAGCCATAGTGTTGCTCATCTTGCAGTAGTTCCATTGCTTTACACTGCTCTTTGTGTAAGAATTGTGCTTATTCTTTCTTAATATGTTTTCATAGTTTTTTAAATGTTGACCAATTGCAGTAAGGCTCGGTTCAAAGTTGAGAACACATGCTGATAAATGGTATTATCCTCCATTATTTTCCCTGCTGACTATCCATTCAGAGATTTGATTAAACCTATTAAAAAAAAAAAAGGCTACACTACCTAAAACACACTAAATACAAATTAATTGAAAATGATGGATTAGGTACAATGGCCTTTTTTTACAGAAACAGATTTAATGCCATTCTTGCTTAACTGAGAACCACAAGAGCTCTTTACCTAATATTCTCCTCACTAGTACTTACATTGGTTACTACAAATTATTTTACTTGAGAGCTGTAACACTTCATAATTTTAAATATTGTGGTGAAAAAACTTGTCAACATTTTGTCAAAAGTTTTTCCATGCAATTAAATTTCTTGCATCCTCAAGAAAAGGGTATCTATACACACAAATTTTAGTCTTAGCATTTCTCAATAAACTAAAGGCGTAGTTATGCAAACTAATTATAGTCACAGATTTGATATGCTAGGCTCAAATCCTGTGCCAGGATGTGTACGTGGAGAGTATGGTACCACAAATCATATGTTCCCATAGACGTGCATATTAAGTAAGTTGTAACTCCAGATGAGTTCATTATGAGTGAGGATATCTGCGTAAACAGCCCTTGTGATTGACTGAGACCCCAGCCAGGGCTATTTCCTATCTTGTGCCCAGTGCTGCTGGGATAACCTCCAGCCCTCCATGACCCTGCATTGCATTAAGCAGGTTTAAGAATGAGAGCAAAGGTGAGTTATTTCAATTTACAGTGTGTCAGAAGGCATGAGAAGTAAATAATAATAACAGTAAGACATGAGCTGAGATCTTCTTAGATTCTCATAGTTGGCAATGTTATTCCTCATGACTTTCTGAACTCTAAATCCGAGGTACCAAATTCCATTTCTTGAAGACTGCAGTGATTGAAGGCTTGAATGTTAACTAATTCAGTGGAAAATTCTAACGTTACATGTATTTTCCTCTTTTTGAGAACATCATTGTTGTGGACCAAAATGCATTCATAAGTCATCCCTTTCCTTTTTTCTATTAGGATGGACATAGAAAGGGGTCCATGTTATCGGGTTAGCATATCATAGCAACTGGCGAAGAAGAAAACATGCAAAGGTGACCAACAAACTTCTTTCAGGGGCTGCCCCAGGTTTGGGATGCCAACTCTTCAAAATGTTACTGCAGCCTGTTTTAAAGGACATGAAAACTGACCCACTAACACCTAATTCATCCTCATCACTCATACTTTTTTGTTTCTCAGTCTTATCTATTTAATGGGCATTTGGCCACTGTTACTAGCACAGTATTGCTAAAATACTCAGTAGGGATGGTTTAATTGTATTGTAAGAAAACCTTCCATTTGAATTTTCCGAAAGCATTCTGGTCACAAATTTGCATTTACAAAACACTGAGATTCCCTCACTTTTTTCTCATTTTGGTATGTTGCAGTCTTATCAGTAAATGTTTTTTAGTTATCATCAAACAACACTCCATACCCCAGAATGAAAAAAGTATAAACCGGATTTTAGATATTTTTATAAATTTCTTAAAAATTAAAAGCTAAAATATCAGACCCTTTGCTCTGACACTAGATATCAGGATGAGCTGCATCCCATTCTATTGATTATCATCAAGATGTTTCTACACCGTGTTTGGAGTGAGTCCACCTGCAGTCAATTCAATTCATAGTCATGTTAAGGAAAGCCTCACACCTGTCTATAGAAGATCCCACAGTTGACAATGTGTACCAGAACAAAAACCAAGCCATGAGGTCAAAGGAATCACCTGTAGAGCTTAGAGACAGTATTGAGTTGAGGCACACATCTGGAGAAGGGTACAAAAAGTTATGCAGCACAATGGCCTCCCTAACTCATAAGTGAAAGAAATTCGGAGCTAACATTACTCTTCCTAGAGTTTTTCATCCAGCCAAACTGAGCAATCAAGGAGGAGAGTGTTGGTAAAAGAGATGACCATGAACCCAGTGGACACTTTGGCTGAGCTCCAGAGAACCATAATGGAGATGGGAGAAACTTCTAGATGACAACCATCACTGCAACATTCTAGCAATTGGGATTTATGAAGAGTGGATAGATTGAAGTCTTTCCTCTGTTCAAGACACAGGAAGGCCTGTTTAGTGTTTGCAAAAAAACATCTAAAAGGTTTTTAGACAGTGAGAAACAAGATTTTCTGGTCTGATGAAAGCAAGATTGAACTGTTTGGCCTTAGTCATAAGCATCGTGTTTGGAAGAAACCATGCCTGGCTCATCACCTGCACAATATCATTCCAGTGGTGAAGTATGGTGGCAGCGTCATGCTATGGGATTGTTTTTCAGTGACAGGGACTGGAAAACTAGGCAGGCTAGAGAGAAAGCTGAATGTAGTAAAGTATAAAGATATCCTTAATGAAATCCTGCTCCAGACCTCAGAGTGAGCTGAAGGGCCACCTTCCAGCCAGACATAACCCTAAGCACAAATCAAAGACAACAAAGGAGTGGCTTAGAGACAGCCCTGAGAAAGTCCTTGAGTTGCCCATCCAGAGCCCGGATTTGAAACCAACTGAGCATCTCTGTACAGACCTAAAAATATCTGTCCACCAGCAGTCTCCATCCAACCTGACAGACCCTCTGAAGTTGTACAGAGAAGAATGGCGGGAAATCCAGAAATTAAAGTAAAGTAGAGTAAGTAAACGTAGAGTAAAGGGTCTGAATATATATGTCAATGTGGTATTTAAGTCTAAAATCCTGTTATTGCTTTGTAAATCAAAGGTACTGAGTGTTGCATGATGAGGGAAAAAAATAATATAAATTATTTTAACATAATCCTGCAACATAACAAAATGTGAAAAGGGGTCTGAATACTTTCTGAAGTCAATGTAAATAGTTAGTCAGACTATTATTGTAGCCTTTTTTGTATAACCTAAACATCTACAGAAAGTATCAGTAAATAACATTTTTGATTGTAAAATTAACATTCCGTTTACCTGCTCATCTTCCTCTGTCACATGTAACCCATTTTAGCTAATTTTTTTGTCAAATAAACAATGACAAAATAAATTGAGGGTCGTGTTTTTACCTCCTGAAGACAGGTTGATCTTATTTTAGGACTTGACAAGGACTGGATGAGAGTTAGTTTATGTCCTGAAACTGTTGATCAAGCCATAGACATGTAATCTATTTCATAATGCTCATTTTTATGCATATCAGTGGAATACACTGACATATAACTGTTAAAAATACAAGACGACACATTAACTTAAATATAAGTAAAATTAATAATACTGTTGAAACAATCATTATAATCATTAATTTAGTTTTTTTTACAGTAATCCAGCAATTAATATTTTAATAAGCTAAGGAAGTAAATTGTTAGCATAATTTCACTGCTTATATTTTTTGTTTAATTTGGGCATCATTTTAAACTTTGACACTTTTTCCTCTTGACGATTACTTGGTTGCACTGAACTGCCCTACAGTGCAAACTGGCATTTTCAAAGATCTGAAAGCATAATATTCCATTTTTGAAATATAGCCACTGGTGCAACTTGAAAATCAGTGTCACCACTAAATCTTTTTGGATTGACCGGCAGAATTTATAGAGTATAAATAACTGAAGCCAAAGTGCTACACTTTCATACTATATTAAATTATTGTGAGTTATTATTGTGAGTAGGGAGTTATTATTTTATAACATAAGAAGGATTTTAGTCATTCTTTAAAATGAATCAAATATATATATATATATATATATATATATATATATATATATATATATATATATATATATATATATATATCTATATATATAGAGTCACGAATGACTGGGATCATTACCTGGCCGGGATGCCTGGAGGGACCGGAAAGGGACAATAACAGCTTCCGGGGCGCAAGGGGGCAGCTGCCCTGGATTAAAAGAGGACCACGGGAAAGGGACAAAGAGGCTTTGACCCATTGGGAACCGTGGCCACCGCCAGGGGGCGCTTTAAGCCTCTGGAGACCCGGATATTGTTACTTCTGCCACACTCGGCAAGTTGGCGGAGGAACCTGCCAGGGACGCCCAGAGTGCTTCCGGTTCAAAGGGCAGCACTTCCGCCACACCAGGAAGCGCTGCCGGATGGACGTCATCGGACACCTGGAGCACATCCGGGCAGGAATAAAAGGGGCCGCCTCCTTACAGTCAGGGAGCCAGAGTCGGGAGTGGGAGAAGGACAAAGCTCCCAAGAGGAGAGGAAAGGCGGCCAAGGACTGAGAGAGTTATTGAAGGGTGATTATTGCTGTGTGCATTGTGTGCTGTGTGGTACTGTGTTTATTAATGTTTAATAAACGTGTGCATTTTATAAAGATGTGGTCTCCGACTGGTGGTGTCCGGGAAAGTCTCACAATATATATATATATATATATATATATATATATATATATATATATATATATATATATATATATATATATATATGTATATATATATATATATATATATATATATATATATATTCATGGCATTCGTAGTCTGAATCACAATCTGATTGTATGGGTGGTTACCTACCAGGTAACGCTAGTGGTTGGTCAGCAAATCGGCTAACATCCGCCACGGTGCCCTCTTCCAGTTGCGAGAAGCAGATCATAGAATGGTTGAAATAGTTTTACTGTCAAATAATGCAAAGAGTACGCGACACGTGTTTCACCCTAATTCCATGCTGTCAAATGAACGAACCACACGCTGTAGCGCAGCGTTAGGGGCTTCGCCTCTGGTGCTGACATTCGAGGTTCAATTCCCGAGAGGGGATGCAGTGAGTGTGTATGCCTGATGAGCCCAGAATTAGGGTGAAACACGTGTCGCGCACTCTTTGCATTATTTGACAGTAAAACTATTTCAACCATATATATATATATATATATATATATATATAGTGATGTGTGAGTCCCTGTCTTGCACCTCAAAACACAAGGCTGAGACTGAATATTTTTGCAAAACCAACTTTATTCAGTTTGTAACAGAAACAGCACGTGTATCTATTGTGGCAGGATCTACTACTCTCTCAGACACAGCAATCAGGTAGGGTCATGGCCAAGCAATAATGTTCCCTGGAAGTATTATCTTCCTTGCATCGCCCATTGATGACAGGCACTTACAGCGCGACTGCGATCAATTTGGATTTTTTTTCAAGGCAAGCCGCTACAGCACTGGGAGCCTGCAGTTGCACTGGCAACTGATATATTGTCTTCCTCAGGCACAGTGATCGCGCTTCAGGACACTCTTTGATGGATTGTCCAGTTCGGGGGAGTCCCAAAAGAGTTTAGAAACCTCACAATATATATATGTATTTATATTGTGTAGGGTGCTTGGCTCATAAGTGCGCTCATTAATAACAGACTGAATAGAAATGAATTAACTAAACTGCAAATCTTTAGCAGCAGCTGTGTGAAGATAAGATCTGCATTGTGAGTAAAGATGATGTCAAAATTATCTAGCCTTGTGTGAGTAAGCTTTTAGTCACAAAATGCATTTTATAACTAAGTGTAACAGGGCTTCAACTAATGACAATTGTAATAACTATATTCTTTTGGCTACTGAAAGTAGTTATTCTTACAGCTTACAGAACAATTGAAATGTTCTCACACTTCATTTGCAATTGAGGATTTTGTTTCTGAAAAGGCTTTTGGACTCAAGTGCCTTTGCTTGTAAAGGTTCAAAACAACAATTTAGATTGTCATAATTTTACTACAAAAATGTCTTCTTTTTTGAAGCAGGAATTACATTACAGTGCAAAGTAAGCTGGTAATAGATTTCCGTGTCCAGACAGAAGCTTGTGTTAAAGCAGTCTTCCCTCTCAGTCCCATTTTTTTGTGTTGATTTTACATAGCAGAGACACCACAAGTTGTTTCCTATTGCATTACAATAGAAACGAGGTATGCTTTTAAAATACTTAAAAAGTACATGATTAAAGTAACAGAGGGAGTAAGACAGAGTTTTGCTTCTTCCTTGTAAAAAGGTCAAAATAAAAACCACTGTACTAGTTGACTTCAAACTGTAATTGCCTGTTACTTTAGAGTTAGATGAGCATGAAGTATTGACACCATGACTATTGTGACTATACAGCCGCTGTCTGACTTTACTGATGATAATACTTTATATTTGTCTAATGTAATGAATAGCATCAATCTCACTAGACAGACAGACAGACAGGCAGGCAGGCAGGCAGGCAGGCAGGCAGGCAGGCAGACAGACAGACAGACAGACAGACAGACAGACAGACAGACAGACAGATAGATAGATAGATAGATAGATAGATAGATAGATAGATAGATAGATAGATAGATAGATAGATAGATAGATAGATAGATAGATAGATAGATAGATAGATAGAACTTTATTTGTCCCCAGGGGAAAATTTTGTCATTTATACTGAAACTCAATAATTAATTTAAGATCGTTAACATAATTTTAAGATGTTTAGCATTTCATGAAAATTATAGAGACCAACATATTTTCTTCCTTTAGTTTTGTCATTTTGAATTAGATATTTCATTAATTCCACATTATAGCCTAATTTCCATTATTGGTCCCCATTCTCTCTATTACAGAACCATTAGTCCTCCTCTACATGCTTTACATACAATAAGTTTCGCCAAATAAAACTCCAGTTAACTGCAATGAAAGGTGTAACGTCATTGCTGATGGTCAAGGAATTCCTTCTTTAATATCCCAATATGCTCATTATAATTTTGTGTGTGCTTTTTTGAGCTACAGTATGGACATGCAACAGTTTTGTTAGCCTTTTCACTTGAATACTTTTCTATGTTTTAACTGATGTTTTTTCAGACTGCTGGCCATCTGACTGGGTTGTTGTACCCTTTTAATTTTCTAACAACGAAACTGATAAAATTCAAAGTAATGATTTTTATTAATTCAGTAATTATTACTTTTGTAGGTTTATTGTAAAACAGATTCATTTGGAGATGATAACTCCCATTGTGGTTAAAAGCTTTAGTAATGGCTTTGTAGCTCCTTCCAGACTTTTTGCCTGATCACTTCAGGAATTTCCTTTGAACGTGGCGTTGTGCTCTTGTTTAATCTTTGTGCTGGCAACTTGACTCTGATGGTAAAGATTAAATTGAGCAGCCCTGGATCTGTTTAATCTGCTGACTGTAATTATCCTTTTCATTGCATTGATTTAACAAAGGTATTAATACTTTTCACAAATTTCCAGTTTGTACTGGATAACTTTTTTATTAGATAAATTAAATAAGTTTAGGAAACATGGTGTGCTCATTTTGCAATATTAGATTTTGGTTGAAAGCCTAAAAAAATAAGCATCAAAAAATTGCAGTATTAGTGGAAATCAGTAAGTACGAAAATACATTTATACAGCTGTGTAACTATAAACCAGAAGTAGAAGGAACTGAAGTTTTACAACACGAAAAGAAAAGTAAAAATATTTAGACAGATATTAATTTCAGCAGATATTTAGTACTAATCATAAAATTTAGTAACAAAACATTGAACAAAATGTGTCACTTAATCGTAAGTACTTTTAATTTATACTTTATGACAAAACATTTAGCATTTTTAAACATTTTCTTACATAAACATATCTTTTTGACAGAAATCTCTTGATTGTTCTGTTGATGTCCACATCATCTTCGTTTGCTTGATTTGATTTCTTCTGAAATTCTATCAACTGTAAACCATAACCATATATGGAGTATCTTCAAAGTTATCCATTAAAGAAACACATACATCCATATAAAATTGAATTGTGTTTGAAAATGTTTAAGCTAATCCCAAAAATAAAAATGTTTACAAATATTTATGTGATTAAAGTGGTTAGAACACTATCAAAACTACACTACTTCCGGCTCCTGTTTGACTGTATAAAGCTCAATTAGTAATTCTCTTTAGATGTCTGTCTCTTTGCACTTTTCCCCATCATTCATTGATACTAGTTTTAGAGTAGAGCTTGATAGGGCTCTGGGTTTTCAAAATGTTTTTTTCTGAAGTAATCAGGACATCTTCAAAGCACACATAAAAGACTGTTATTGTCTAAACCTTTAGTCTGATGTAGAAATCCTGCAGTTCACATTTAAATGCACCTCTTACTCAAAGTATCAACAGAATACCACACTACAAGAGTCCTAACAAGGACCACACATAATGGTCACATCACCCCTAACTGGCTCAAGCGTACTGCCTTCCTGTAACATATCGTATTATCGACTATGTCCACCCTACAATTTTTTTTGTTTAAAAACGCAGACATTAGTTTCTATTTTCATCTTTTGTCCACACTACCGGCATCTTTAACTCTTGAAGATGGAGAGTTTTGAAATTGCTCTCAAGAGTTATATACCTTTGAAAACACTGGGTCGCCATTGTAATGTAGACAAGTGAAAACACAGACTCTAATTACGCTCGAGTTTGTTTGTGTTGAGACTGGGAGTCCCAAAAGTATGTAAATTCCAAAAGCAGTTAAAAAATCCCCATTAGATAGGGAAATAATAATAATTCATTACATTTATATAGCGCTTTTCTCAGTACTCAAAGCGCTATCCACACAGGGAGGAACCGGGAAGCAAACCCACAATCTTCCACAGTCTCCTGACTGCAAAGCAGCAGCACTACCACTGCGCCACCCATGAGGATTATTGTCAACCCCCCCAGCTAGACACTAAAAAGGCCTTTATAAAATACAAAAAATACTCTTCAATAACATTGAAGGTCTCTGGAGTGCAAAGGCAAAAGCATTTACCCTAAACAGTATGACAATCTAATGCAATCAGAGTCACAATAAAGCAGCCAGAAAAAATGTCAAAAACAGAGCATGAAGTCAAAAAATCCAGAGACTCAAAAAGCACAGAAGAACAACAAAGTACAACAACTCATCAATCCATAGTACATTCAGAATGAACTGCCAGGAACTGTGCTGAGACCCCCCCACCCAGGACGGAGAGCAGTTCCTGGTGGTGACTGGCAGGTGGCGCCACCCACAAAGCACATGGCACATAACACGGGCAAAGGAAACAAAGGGGCTAATTAACAAAAGTAACATTAACATAAATAAATGGCTGAACAAAGAACCAAAAGCACATAAGGTTTGTGCTTATTACATAGCTCTTTCGTGATTGGATCCTGCTCATTACAACGTGTCATTCCCTGGTTAATCAACTTTTATGGAAAAAAAACATAACCAATTATATCGAATATAAAAGAGTTGCTTCGCCGTGGTGTTTGTTGTGTCGCTAATCTGTACACATCTAAATTGTGTTTTGTACAGTTTGAGTGCTGTGTTCATGTGTTACTTCACTGGTTGTTACAGTTTTGCAATCAGCCCTGTGACCAGTGGTGTTACACTTCTTCAAGGATGTTTCTACCGATATACACATACACACTGTATGTGCACATCTATGTCATATACGTTTTACACCATTTTAGTGTGAACAGCGATATTATCATAAACAATGTAAAAACTCTAGTGTGGACGGATATCATTTTCATTTAAAAACGCCATTTTTTAAATGAACAGATAGTAGTGTGGAAGTAGCCTTTATTTCTACCCAACTGATTTTTACAAATCTATTTATTCTAAATACCCAGATAACTTGTCGCTGTGGGCAGCTTCAGTCCATCCAGCCACTCAACCCAACGCTGGCTTTCTTGCTCTTTGAAAGGCTTGTGTTGCAGCTCTCATAATGGTCCAGTTATCTGGAAATGTCTCCATAGGTCAGTCTGTAAAGTTATTTGAGGGGTCACCGTTTTCACTGCTGCACTCCAAATGGCTACACAGGCTGTTTTTTCCTCACCCTGACAACTTTGAATTGGGTTAAGCAGGTTGTAGAATGTTCTGTTAAGTGTGAATGTGTACTTCATTTAATATTGTGTTTCTATAAATCATCTTGTGGTGCTGTGCTCGCTGAATGGTGTTGTACAGAATATCATAAAGAGTAACTGACTGAGAAAGCAAAAGAGCAGCATTATATTTCTGAGTAACCTGCACTTGTTAAAATGAATTGTTCTTCTTTTTTATTCAGCTTAGTTAGTGGTAATTCACTCAAGAGGCTTTATTTTAAATATCTGCTTTAATCATGTCGATACATAACATTATCACACTGAATATGACCTTTACAAGGAAATGCTAATAAAATGGTCATTGTTTTCAACAGATGAATCATCTCTTTGTGATTAGCAGTGATTCTGGCATTTTGATAGCTAAGCGCTTGCCTTTTTTTTTGCGAATTCCATTTCTATTCATGAGTGTTTGCAGTTCTATAGTAGCTTTTATATGCCAGCCTGATTTCTGATTTGAGTAATGCATGTGTCAAGAATAGAGGCTTCCCTTAAGTTATCTCTTCTAAACGTTTGGTTAATTTAATAAGTTAAAATGAATGCCGGCTGTAATGCTGTAGTATTACCTTCTTCATTGTCATGCTCTATTTGACATTCCATTAAGTAGCATTTAGTATATCAGCATCTGGCCTGGCTTGTGTTGCAGAGCAGAATAGAGTAAAACATGTACATTTTTCAACCGAGAAAAGAAAGATTAGATACCAGGAATATTTTTCATCCAAATTTCAGAAAGTTAAAATTAAACGGCACCTCAGAAACAAAAGCTCTATTGGAATTAGACAAAATATCAAGGTTCAGAGTTAGTTCCTGCCTTGTGCCCAATGCTGCTGGGATAGCCTGTAGGTCTCCACAAACCTGAAGTGGGCTTAAGGATATTATGTAAAGGTCCACTTTCATTGATTTGTTGCTGCTTTTTGGTCTTTTGTTTCTTTTGTAATAAATACACAAATTGTGGCTAAATGAGACGATTTTTGTTCTGGGCAAGGTAATTATCAGGTCATCAAATGCAACCATTAGAGGGTGCCCTATACTATTCCCCATTTTAATTTTGACATTTCCTTTTCCTATATCCTGCCAGTGTAGAACATCCAGATTAAGAGTAATAATCAGTGTAGAGCCATTAAGACATCACCTCTGATTTGTGTCTCTGAGCTGTCACAGCCCTCGCCATTTACTATTACAGTGACCTGAGCCGCAGCTCATGAACTCTTGCTCTTTGATGGGATCGCTATATATTTGCTGGGCAAATCTCACAAGTCTGAAAGTGTGTGTGTAGACACAAGTGACTCGTAAATAAAGTGGCATTCACCTTATTTCTCCCATAGATGCTTCATTTACCCACCTAGAATGCCCATAAGCTGCACATAAACATTGAAGCTTTTGTCTAAGAAATGATTCTGAACCTATACACTACTGAACATTTTAGTGCTTTGCAATAGATTGCCTTTTCACATTCTTTGAAGAAACACAATCAGACATAAATTAAAAATACCATTAAAAGTTTATGTACCCTGTCATCCAGTTTTAATTGAAAAAGCCCATTCCTTCTGCTCTCTGTTGCTGTCAGTTAAAGCATCCGCAGATCTTTGCCATGTTGCTGTGGAAACAGAAATCCTTGTTTAGTGCCACAGCATAAAGACAGAAAACACAAAAATGCATTTTTGTAATGAAAACACTTGCCTGCTCTTGGCACTTAGTAAAAAAAAAAAAAAGGCATGTTTTTTCAATAAGAATTTTATGATTAATTCTCACCTACAGTCTGCATTGATGATGCAATTACATTAATTCATCTTTTAGTTCCAACCTCTCGACCGCTACTTCCATTCTGTAATTCTTCTCACCTCCAATGGACGTTGAAAAAGATGGTATACTTAACCTTGAGCTTTTCTGAGGCACAACCCTCCTATTCATTATGTAGTTTTCTCCCACTTTCTTCAATATCTCAGCTTTTCTTACTTTTAATATTTACGCCATTTTACCTTAATACAGTACTCGTTTTTACATGCTTTAAAGAGATTCTTTGAACTTATAAAATAATTATGCAGTTAAGGTAGCCCAAATATATTTAATTAAAATGCATCCCACTTAAAAATGTGATTTCACAAACCTGTAAATCAACTGACAGTAGTATAATAACAACAATTAATTTAATTGGCAGATTCATTCTGAGGAACTTAGGAACACTTCACAATGAGATGTGAAATGTAGTTAAGCATTAAAAAAATGAAATTCATATTGACAATGACGATAATACGCCAACGCATTCAAAGTTGTCACAGGCCAACATACTGTGTGACTTGAAGTGATTCCATAGGACACTTTTTTGTATTTTTATTTTTGTGTGCATCTCTTACACATCAGTGCTAGTATATGTACACCATAACAGAAAAATAAAATAATTGTTGGTCAAGAAAAAGGAGATAAGGAAAAATTCAAAACCAGTAAATGTGAACAAGTTGTAAAATAAAGCAAGTGCCTGTAACTGGTGAGGAATGCCTACAGTTAATAATGGGATATGAAGTAAAACATATTGTGTCTGCTCAGGACCCCAGACTACCAAACAAATCAAATTAATTCTGCTGTGCGTGTAATGCAGAAAATCAGATGAAGTAGCAGAAATAACTAGACGTGTGCCTTCAGCCTTACTTTTCAGGATTGTGATGTTAGGCAGCTTGTCAGCATACAGAACAGCAGGACCTCATGGGTTCTTAAATTATGTTGATCTTGTTTACACAAATATTTTTAATATTTTAGCAGGCAAACGTTTCAAGTTGCCACTATAATACCAGTTCCAAAGATGTTCACTGTGTGCTACCTCTACAACCACAGATATTTGTCATGATGAATGTGTTTTAATGATTTCTAGCCGACTTCCTGTCTAACATACATTTGGGTCCTACCAGCTTGCCTAGAGGTCAACTAAATCAGTCAAAGAAACCATGGCCCTGCATCTTCTTCAACATGTACAATCACAAGAACACAAATTCACATCCTGTTCATAGCTTTGCATTTTACACAGTTATTTCGGTTGAGTTTTTTTCAGTAACTGATAGACACAAGTATGAATCTGCCATTGAGTTGCTGGGCATTGGAATTTCTTTAGTACTAGGGTGTTGTACCGTGTTAGCCATTATGAATGTAGTGAAAAGCCAAGCAAAATGACACCTTTTATTGGCTAACTAAAAAGATTACAATATGCAAGCTTTCGAGGCAACTCAGGCCCCTTCTTCAGGCAAGATGTAATTACATCTTGCCTGAAGAAGGGGCCTGAGTTGCCTCGAAAGCTTGCATATTGTAATCTTTTTAGTTAGCCAATAAAAGGTGTCATTTTGCTTGGCTCGAATTTCTTTAGGAAAGAAATCAGTTAGTGAAGTTGAAAGAAAACACCTTTAAGTTCCTTATTCTGAATACAGGCGGCCTAACAGCTTAAGTCTCATCAGCACTTATTTATTAACTGTTTGCATTTCACATCGAAAATTTGAATAATTGTTCATTTTGCTGATGAGACCAATTTTACGGGTCTCATTAAAAATTATGTTTAAAATGAGTAACAGAAATGTGGAAGCAAAACTGGTCATATTATTTAGTCTTAGTAGTTATCTGAAATTAAGTGTCAATAAAATTAATGAATTGATGGTGGAGTTTCAGAGAGATGTTCCCTCCCACCTTAATACATCAATAGCCAGCTTATAAAGGTGAGGGAGACATTGAAAGTTCTGGGCAACCCCATTTTCAGCACTGGAACACTGGAACTCAAAACATCTGTTCTTTCAATGCCAGTTAGAAAACTTCCAGCAATGACCATTTTCTGCACAGTCGCTATTGAAAATGTCTCCACATTCAACATCAAGGTTTGGTAGGGTCATATCTGTGCCTAGAATAAGAAGTAACTACAGAGACAGAGAGAGTGGCATCCATCACTTCTTAAATCAACCTCCCCCTTTTGGATTCACAATACATTTTGTGACACTCGTGTCGCTGCCTTGCACCCAAAAGATAAGGTTGAGTCTAAGGAATTCAGGAAAATCAGCTTTATTCAACTTGAAACAGGAACAGCAAGGTTATTTATTGCAGCGGGAGCTACCACTCTACTACACACAGACACAGCAGACAGACAGGACTAGGTCAGTGGCCAAGTTATAGTCTTCCCCACATCACCCATCAGGCGACAGATGCGTTGCGCGAGGAAGCGGTGAGCTTGCTATTGCCTCTGTGGTGCTGTGAACCTGCAGTTGCCTCAGAGACAAACCATCAGCCCTTGACAGACACATCAATCGCATTTCGGCGTGTCAACCCATTGGGGAGGATCTCAAAAGAGTTAAAAAAAATCTCACCACTTAAACATGAAGCCATTAACACTAGAATTACCAGAGCCTACGAAAAAACTCGTAGATCCGGCCCACCTTAAATCGCTTCTTAAATCAGTTCACACCTCTCCGCCAGCATCTTTAGTCCTCTAAATGTGCTGATAAAGACAAGCTGCCAGCAGCTGGCTATTCCATCCCCCCTCCGACTTAGAACGTGCGCGAACTTCTCCCAGCTCATGCCTTGATTGATTATCTGGGAGTGAAGTGGACTTTTAGAGTGGAAATAATAGATCGTTATTTGGAACACACACATTTCATGTGTGTTCCGTTTCTACAGTAATCTGTGTAAACACATTGTTAAAACAGAAACTTTTTCATATTTTAGTAATGTTACAAAATGTAGGCATAAACTATAGAATGTGTAAAGCCCGAGTTCCAAAGATCAAATAAACACTTTCACAAAAGCTTCAAGGATACTACACCAGTTTCCATGGCGTAGTGCGCTAAGATTTACCTTTCAGAGCGCAGCAGCTTTGCTGTGCCTCACAGACCTGAGTTCGATTCCCCGCTGGGGATAAAGTGTTGCTTTTTTTTTTTTCTTTTTAACCTCAAACGGACATAAAATTTATAAATTGGTATGCACTGTCAGTTAATGAGATCATTATATTTTCATGTGGGATGCTCCTTTTAAAATATTTTTTTAACAATTGAGACTGCAATTAACATGAACAATTGTCCTTATAACTTATTTTTAAGATCCATAACACACAGACAGACAGAGCACTGCGTAATAGAGAGACAGACAGCAGAGATATATAAATAAACAGGGAAGCCACATGTACTGAAAGAAGTGAGAAAAGTGCTATATAAATGTAAAGAGTTATTATTATTATTATTATTATTATGAAAATGATTTTGCAAGCAAATGTATTTTTAATGCTATCTCTAATCAATGTCTTTAACAAGGCTTAGGTCTAAACAGATTTATGAATGAACTGAAAAGGCAAAGTACAAAGATGCTAAAGAATGTAGTCTAAGAAACAAGAGAAAAGCCTAATATCTTTTCACTGTCTTACTTTCTTGTGATCAATTGTTTACTGAATATTTTCAGATATAGCAAATTAAACAGAACTATACAGAAAGTGTGTAATGGAACCCATACCTTAGACGACACTCCATTCTAAGTCAGGGAATAAAACAATGAGGTTAAAATGTAATTAGATGAAGGAATTACTGAGCTACCAGAGGTGTGACTGTCAGAAAAGGGAAAGCCTCAGTAGGTTAGTCAAAGTATAAGGGAATCAAAAGGAACAGCATGCAGTCATCCAGAATTTAAAGGGTTTAATTTAAAGGGTTTAACCACCTTAGCTTTATTTTTTTTCTCAAAAAAAACACATAAAAAGTGTTGCATTTTTTGGCTTGAAAAATCACATTAAATTACATTAAATCTCATCTTTCTATGTGCAAAACACTAAAAGTACAAAGTCAGAAGTGTAAAAAGCATAATAATGATAATAATGACAAATAATAATAATAATCATAATAATAATAATATGAATTGAAGAATAATAATAAGAAATAAAAATGATGCCTATACCGTCAAAATATGTCTTTTGTTGTACATCTTTAAACAGAAATACTGCTTAAATGTATGGTCATTTACCTGACACTGTGCACCATAATGGTTTGTCTCAACAGAAATTCTTTCCATTACATCATCATCAAGAAATAACTTCAAGTAATTAAGTGCATCTTGGGTGTGAATGTTCACTTTTATTCGTGGCTGCACCACAAAATCAAAATGAGGTAGTGCTGGTTTATCTGAAGCAGGGTCAACAGAAACCCAAACTCGAGTGTCATTTTTGGATTCATGAGAACCGCTCTCGGGTTCACTGTCCATTTCAGTTTTGCTGACTAAAGACAGACTCACTTCTTCAACGCTGCTGATCATAGGGTCCTCAATATCACTGATCGTATCACATACAACACCTGTGCTGCTGAAAAACATTTCTTACAAGATGCCATTATGAGGCTAGGAGAAGACGCGTCCACACCTTTGCCCGGGTAATGCCCAAGTAACATTCAGGACTTTTACTGCCTGAGTAATCGTTGGTTCTAACACTTAAACGAGACGAGTCTATACAGTTGCCAAATCACACTCTGGCTAATTCTTTTAGCACTGTTTTCACAGCCTGAGTAACACTTGGCAGGTTATTGTAGGTACACCAGCCTTTAATGGTTTTCATGGATGTTTTGCTAATTTCAAATGAAGGTACTCCATATTTAATAAATTGTAAAATGAAGATATCGAGTTATCACACTCAAAAGCCACTGAGGATTTCCAGCATGAGGGTAGGAGGAACTTAGCCGCTAGGCTCTCTAAACAGATAAGGTTTACTGGTGTGAGGTGAGAAGTAGGTAGGAAAGGATTTGACTCTGAGGCGGTAGTGGAAAAGAAGAAATAATGAGGCAAAAAACAGAAGGGCAGAGTCAGAACATGTGGAGAAAATGCCCAAGACACCCTGAGGACAAAAACTGCTATGATCAAGTTCGAGATCCATCAGATGCCGGTTATGAGGAGTAAGTTAAAAGACTATTATTTGGGTGTGCTGATAATTAGAATTTAAGAAATAGATCTTTACACCTCCAGACAGGAGGAAGGACAAAGAACTCTGAGCCAAACTAAAGTTAAAGGGAGAGATTTACAAGCTGAGTTACATAATGCATTACGTATTGTCAAGAGGATTAGTAGGCAAAGCAAAGAGAAATCCCAACAGTTCTCAACAATGAAAGAATTTGTAAATAAAGTAAAAATGATTAGGAGGAAAAGCAAAGTATGACTGCAGAGACTGGAACTACAGGAGCCCAGTATGATTAAACAGGACACCAAGTGCAATAATCCCTCCACTTCGCCAAGCACGTGACTGACCACTGATGTAAAGGGCGTTATTTATGAAAAATAGGGGTGCAAGTGTGCCATTTGACAGTTGCAACAATATGTCTCTCTACACAGTGCCAAATATAGAGAGCTAAGGAGAATATAGGATTAGGGACTTTGGCTTCTATGAAGCAAAAAGAGTCCCTGCTAGAGAGTGAGGGAAAACAATGGAGGATTCACAGTAGAAGTGGAGAGGGATATGTGGAAATGTGATCTATATTCATTTTAATACTTGTGACATTGAAAGAATAAGGGTATGTAGGCCCAGGAGCGCATAGGAACTCCGACTTTATTATTGCACTAATTGACACAGAAGTGTCCAACCCGCCATTCCTGAAGGGATAAATGGAGGTAAACAAGCATGTTGGGTGAGTTATCATGTGGCAAGTAAGAGGGTTCTGTCCAGTTAATTTTATAACTACAGTGGTTTCCATATATTTTACATTGGTCTAAAACGACACAGAGGTGTAGAGAAACAAGGAAAACATCATGAACATAAAGGGAAATTCTATAAGTAGAACTAAAAAAAGAGACATTTGTTATTGGAGTTTTTCTGTCTTACATATGAAGTTTGGAGTTTAAAAACAAATGAATCAAATGATTTGGATATATCTCAATGTGCGGCACCACCCTATACAGCCCTTGTGTGATGATATTGGGTGCCTTGCCCATGTAACCAATAACAGATCATATTGGCATACATGATATTGCTGCATCCATGTCAAAACATCAGAAAATGGTGTCACCAATAGGAGAAACAAGAAACGATAATGGCAACACTTGAATGATAAAAATTATTAACAAAATCTTTTATATAATAAAACACTAAGGTCTGTGTGTCTAGTCCCTCTGAGCAATGAGATTGGTCAGTTTGGCTTTGGCGACATGACAAAAGAAGTGTGAGTGTGACACACACGAGGAGGAAAGGCGTGTGAGGGACGTTGAGAGCTTTCACAGATAGCAAGTATGAAACCTAACAGGAGATGAGAAGGACGCCTCAAAGTAATGTTTGAGAAGTAGGCTTTACGGGAGCACACTCAAGAGACGGGGCGCCAGTTAATAGACATTACACACACAAATACACAGGAAAGGCCCTGCAGGTACATGCACTTATTTTTTAATTTATTACCTGTCTTTGACAGGTACCATGGCAAGTAATAATATAAAACATTTTGTGATCTATAGTTATGATTTTGTGAAGCCAAACATGCATATACTATTAAATATCTTAAGGCATCCACAGTGTTGCTCACCATCCTCCTGCATATAGAGATCTCAGTTGTAAGCTTTCTGGCTGTAATCCTTCAATCCTCTAGGACAGGGGTCCCCAACTCTGGTCCTGGAGGACCACCGTGGCTGCAGGTTTTCATTCTAACCCTTTTCTTAATGAGTGACCTGTTTTTGCTGCTAATTAACTTCTTTTGAACTCATTTTAATTTACTTGTTCTTGAAGACTGTGTCCCCTTAATTGTTTCATTTTCCTTAATTAGCAGCCAAACAATAATGAGATACAAAATGAGCCAAAACAACTGGTGTCCATCATACAATAGCTGAAAATAAAGAAAGATGAAGGTCTCAGGAATGTCGATCTGCTCAGGTCACCAAAACATTTTAACAGAGCTCTTAGAAAAGAGAAAATCAACAATTTCAGAAATGTCTGCTAATGTACCACGAGAGCAGCAATAAGCCACAGGATTAAAGAATGAGTTTAATTTACAACAAGAACTGGCACCTCATTAAGTAAGCTGGTTGGAGAGAAATTGGTTGGAGTTTGAGGCCCTCACTTAGTTGGTCTTCTGTTGGCTCCCTCACTTCACATTTCATTTCTTTTTGGGTGCCATTTAAGGAAAGAAATTAAGTAATTCAACAGGAACAATGAAGAAATTCAGGAGAACAAATCTTAAAAAAGCAATTAAATTAAAATGAATTCACAAGAAGTTAATTAGCAGCACAAACAGGACACTCGTTAAGAAAAGGGTTAGAATGAAAACCTGCAGCCATGGTGGTCCTCCAGGACTGGACTTGGCGACCACTGCTCTAGGATAAGTTCTTCAGCGCATTGAAGCAATACTGAAATGGCTGGTGTTGTTGGTCAACCAGAGTGGGGTGTGTCAATGAACCCACAATTCATCAAGATCAGCAGCATTGCCATCCTTATACATTTTTAACCGTGTATCATAGTTATTTACTCAGTTCTTATCCACCACAAAAAAAAAAATCAGCCCATTCTTTAAAATGTATATCATGTTGTGTGAATGGCTTGTTAATTATGCCTGAAGTATGAAAAGTGTTGCAAACTTGTATGTGCAACTGATGTAAATGCACTAAACAGAGAAACTGAAGCGCAATGCTATGATTGAAACACTTGGGGTTTACTGCAGATGGGAGCAGACATTTAAACTTTCTCTCCAAGTGTATTTGTTCTTATTATCAGTCTCCTCTGCCAGACAGAACTACAGAACTCAAGTACTTCTGCGCAATTTCATTGTGGATGTGCAGCATTAAGCAGCAGCCCTGGGAGTTTGCTGACAGTGCTTCTCCGGGTCCCTCTTTTAACCAAAGCCCTTTAATTAGACTTTCCACCTTCAGTTCATGTGCCTTCACCGGCAGACTGTCAGCAGGCAATTTACACACAGACACCTGCATGCTTTCTCTCCCACCTTGTCAGCAGAGGAAAAATGTGTTCACAAATCCGGGTGATATTTTAATAACCCCAGACTGTGCATGTTCAAGCATCTAATATCTTTCATTAATCTCCATTGCCTTTTTTCTTTTATCTTAAAAATTATCATGCTCTGAAAGCCTATGATTTATGCGTACTTGCCAGTTTCCCTTACATCCATCGCATACCTCTTTCAAACCATTTGCTATCATTTCAAAAGCTTTATCTCTGGTATTAATTCCTCACTATGAAATAAATGCCCTGTTATTCTGTGTATATCTAATTAACCTCTTCCTATCATTTAATTTGGGGTTAATGGCACAGCCACTGAAACACCAAACTATGCTGTCAAACCCTCTACATCAATATCATTGTGTCCTTCAACAGCCCTGTTTAACAGATTTCTGTAGATTATACCTCATGATGCCCCAGAGCAGCCACAGGACTGTTTGCTGTTTTTCTTCTTTCTGTGTTCTCAGTACCTTTGTGCAAATGTCTTTTTTTTTCCTGCCATTTCCATTTTTTCCTGCTAAGCTTTGCCAGTAAGCTGCCTCATCAAATGTCTGTTTTATGTGATGTTTATTTCATGTCAGGAACTGGAATAAATGTTGACTTATTTTAACCTGGGATGTACTGGAGGTTACCTGTATTCAGCTAACTGCATCTCTGCTGGGCACTTGCGGCTTGGTCACAGTGCCAAGATGTTCAGAATTCCTTAGGGGTGTTCTGGAAAGCAGCAGCAGAGAGCAGATTATAAATCAGATGAGCTGTGAAAGTGTCTGCAGGTAGCCTGTCATTACTCAGTGAGAACGCAGCTTCAGGTAGGGGTGATGTGCCTGGTGGCGGCTATTAGTATGTAATCTTTACTATATATAGCACCTTTCACAACAATCGTGCTTTACGCACCAAAGATGGATATAACCCAGAAGCCATTGTAATAATGATAATAATGCATTTTATTTATAGGGCACTTTACATTAGCAGTAAATCTCAAAGTGCTACATAAAAAGTTTAAACAAAGGCAAAGCAAGATAAAAACAGAGATAAAACAACAATAATTATAGCATTCTTGTTAATAAGCTTTCCTAAATAGAAAAGTCTTTAGCTCTTTTTTAAAACAGCTCACAATCTGCTGTGTTCTCAGGCTCTCTGGTAGGGCATTCCAGAGTCGTGGAGCAGCCACTGCAAAGGCTCGGCCACCCATTGTACGAAGTTTGGTCACAGTGGGGCAAAGGCGGTAGGTATTCGCAAAACGGAGGTTTCTTGTAGTGGATTGTAGTATAAGGAGTTCCTTAAGATATTGTGGAGCATTTCCATGGATACACTGGTGAGTAAACACAGAGTTTGTATTCAATATGGAGGTGAATAGGGAGCCAATGAAGTGACCGAAGCATTGCTGAAATGTGTTCATATTTCTGCACCCTCATCAGGATTCTTGCAGCACTATTTTGAATTTGTTGGAGCTTTTGAAGGCTCTTGTTGGGTATCCCGATGAGGAATGTATTTCAATAATCCAGCCTGGATGAGACAAAGGCGTGAACCAGGTTTTCAGCATCACAGAGGGAGAGGTAGGGACGGAGTTAGGCCATGTTTCAGAGATGAAGGAATGCAATTTCACAAAGGTAATGGACATGTGTATCAAATGACAGATGGGAGTCTAACTTGACACCCAGATTTGTAACAGAAGGGGAGAGGGTAATGGTATGGTCAGAAAAGGAAATACAATTTACAGAGGAACAAAGTTGATGGGGGTGCCAATTAAAAGAGCTTCAGTTTTAGTGCCGTTCAGCTCAAGGAAGTTCTTGGACATCCAGGTCTCAATCTCATCCAAGCAAGAGGAAAAAGTTGATGGAGGTGTAAGAGAAGATGAATCCAGTCTCACATAGAGCTGCGTATCATCGGCATAGCAATGGAATGAAACTCCATGCTTGCGGATGATGTGACCCAGGGGTAGCATATAGATATTAAAAAGGGTCAGCCCAAGGACTGGTCCTTGTGGGACCCCACAGGTGACAGTGTGGGTACGAGATTTAGCATCCCCCAAGGCCACATACTCAGCCCTATCTGTAAGACAGGGCTCGAACCACTCCAAAGCAATGCCAGAAAGTCCAATTATATAGTGAAGACGATGAAGGAGAACATTATGATCTACCGTATCAAATGAGAGCTATGAGGTCCAGGAGGATAAGGAGTGATGGACAGCCCTGGTCAGCAGCCATCAGGAGGTCATTGGTGACTCTGACCACGGCGCTCTCTGTACTGTGAGAAGTTCAGAAACCAGACTGAAATTTTTCAAACAGATTGAATTTTTTGAGGTGATCATGAAGCTGGACCAAAACAACCTTTTCTAAAACCTTAGACAAAAATGGAAGGTTGGAGATCGGACGATAGTTTGCTATCACTTCGGGATCCAAAGAGAATTTTTTTAAATGAGGTCTGATTTTTGTGGTTTTCAAGGCCAGTGGGACTGAATTGCTCATTGACTCAAGTGAGTGACAAGATAATGCACTCCCACGGTAAATCTGTTATTAAGGTAAATCAGAAAAAAAGCATACCATTGGTTTATCTTTCCCAGTGGCAAACCAGAAATCTTAACATTAGCAGGGTCAATCTTTTGAGAAACAAGGCAAAACTAGCATAATAGTCAAGACAATGCTTTAATCGGGAACTTGGAATTCTTAAAACTCCAATTCTTAAAACTATAAACCCCACTCTCTTAACTATACTATTAGCAATGCCAGGATTTCATAAAAGGGTGGCCTTCAGTTTGTCACAACTGACCCTAATGTTATTTTTAATTTCTATAAAGTTTACATTCATTTACAAAGTAAAAAAAAAATCATCGTAGAAGTCCAATCATATCAACAAAAATGGAGTTATCAGCATCACAAGGAATAAACGTCCATTTAACATCTATTAGAATTTTGACCAGTAGAAAGGAGTTCCCCCTTTTTGGTGTTCCTTCTATTTTGTGTATTTACAAAGCGGGGCCCCATGAGTTTTTCTTGACTCGAGTCTTCAAAATACCTGATGCATGTGTTTCCAGCTTCTGAATCTAAAAACAAATCCGTCTTCAATTAGGTTATCATCAGATCACATCTTTTGATATACTGAATCTGCTGTACCAATGAGCTGCAAAGTTGCATGGCCTTGTTGGGTGTAGCAAGAGCTACAATTGCACCAATTGATTTGGCAGATCATGATTATTAGAGAAATTTGTGACTTTGATCGATTTTTAGACATTTGGCAGTGTTTCCTTAAGAGGCATTAGCTCTCTGGAAATGTGTTCTTTTCAATTGAGGCGTTTTAATTAACCTGAATTTAAATAATTATAAATAAAGAAGGTATTATCCCCCTCCAGCATGCAATAAGACGGTTACAAGATTACGCGAGAAGTAAAAAGGATAATCTAGCTCCTTATTGACGGGTTCACGTGGTATTACAAACGGGAAGCTTATGACAGACATATCAAGCATGTGGGAGACTTGACCTACGCCATCTGCCATCTTTCGTCTCCACGCTGAAAGGATTTTAACCGGACAGAAGACATAATCTTCTGCCCGGCCTCGGACGGAAGACATAATCTTCCGCCCGGAAGCTTCAAAGTGTTGGCCGTAGATCCATCCTTATATTCGGGTTGCTCCGTGTGCAGGTTCTTGGCTCCGGATCCAAATAAGGACAGGACAGGACTCAAACCCCACCTTCAAAAATACAGGAATAGCACAATGCCTACATACAGTTCTCATTCTCCCAACAAGGCAAGAGAATGGTGTGCTGACAGAAGACAGAAATATACTAGTCTGTCTTTAGGCTGACTATTCAATTGTCCAGTTGTCCTTTGGCTCTCTAGTCCTGTGCTTGGCTCGGCAATTCTAAATACTGATGCTGTGCCCCTGTGTGCCATACTTGGTTGGCCTGTATGAATGAGTCTGTAACAGTGGGCACAGAGAACAGTGACATTAAACTTAATAAAACATAGTATAACAGGCAGAAGTGGTTGTAGATTTCCCAGCCCACTCGGTAGTTAGTTCTGGCAGCAAACCCATCGCTTAAATTAGCTCAGCTTGCAGCAGGATTTTCACTTGCTATTGGGACACCATTGAAGTTTTCTGTGCCGAAACCTGACTCATGAACGTTTTGTAGTTCTCTATCTTTCCTTTCAATAATAAAACCTTCAAGGGTTGTTTGTCGAGAAATTGTTCATGTTTCCTTACAACAAGACATACCTACATAGCTAGTCAATACAATAAGATACTAGGCGATAGTCTCCTGTTAACGTCAGATGTTTCATGTGGTTTTGATTGGTAAAATTTAAAGTCAGTCTTATTGTCTAAATCTTGTTAGGTATACATACACTATCTATATCCTTTTCAAATAATTTTTAAGAGTTAAATTAACTCAATTCCTTGCTTTGTACCCCAATAAGTACAAGTCATCGTCAATATACTAACAACCCAATTGTGCTTCATTCACTCAGAATATGGAACCAATGTAGGAAGTATTTTAAGATAGAGAAGCTTTTATCTGTGGCACCTCTGCACGAGAACCACCTTTTCCCACCCATTCAAACGTACACACAACATTCGGGATTAAATCACTTAGAGATCTGTACATACAGTGGTGTGAAAAACTATTTGCCCCCTTCCTGATTTCTTATTCTTTTGCATGTTTGTCACACAAAATGTTTCTGATCATCAAACACATTTAACCATTAGTCAAATATAACACAAGTAAACACAAAATGCAGTTTGTAAATGGTGGTTTTTATTATTTAGGGAGAAAAAAAAATCCAAACCTACATGGCCCTGTGTGAAAAAGTAATTGCCCCCTGAACCTAATAACTGGTTGGGCCACCCTTAGCAGCAATAACTGCAATCAAGCGTTTGCGATAACTTGCAATGAGTCTTTTACAGCGCTCTGGAGGAATTTTGGCCCACTCATCTTTGCAAAATTGTTGTAATTCAGCTTTATTTGAGGGTTTTCTAGCATGAACCGCCTTTTTAAGGTCATGCCATAGCATCTCAATTGGATTCAGGTCAGGACTTTGACTAGGCCACTCCAAAGTCTTCATTTTGTTTTTCTTCAGCCATTCAGAGGTGGATTTGCTGGTGTGTTTTGGGTCATTGTCCTGTTGCAGCACCCAAGATCGCTTCAGCTTGAGTTGATGAACAGATGGCCGGACATTCTCCTTCAGGATTTTTTGGTAGACAGTAGAATTCATGGTTCTATCTATCACAGCAAGCCTTCCAGGTCCTGAAGCAGCAAAACAACCCCAGACCATCACACTACCACCACCATATTTTACTGTTGGTATGATGTTCTTTTTCTGAAATGCTGTGTTCCTTTTACGCCAGATGTAACGGGACATTTGCCTTCCAAAAAGTTCACCTTTTGACTCATCAGTCCACAAGGTATTTTCCCAAAAGTCTTGGCAATCATTGAGATGTTTCTTAGCAAAATTGAGACGAGCCCTAATGTTCTTTTTGCTTAACAGTGGTTTGCGTCTTGGAAATCTGCCATGCAGGCCGTTTTTGCCCAGTCTCTTTCTTATGGTGGAGTCGTGAACACTGACCTTAATTGAGGCAAGTGAGGCCTGCAGTTCTTTAGACGTTGTCCTGGGGTCTTTTGTGACCTCTCGGATGAGTCGTCTCTGCGCTCTTGGGGTAATTTTGGTCGGCCGGCCACTCCTGGGAAGGTTCACCACTGTTCCATGTTTTTGCCATTTGTGGATAATGGCTCTCACTGTGGTTCGCTGGAGTCCCAAAGCTTTAGAAATGGCTTTATAACCTTTACCAGACTGATAGATCTCAATTACTTCTGTTCTCATTTGTTCTTGAATTTCTTTGGATCTTGGCATGATGTGTAGCTTTTGAGGTGCTTTTGGTCTACTTCTCTGTGTCAGGCAGCTCCTATTTAAGTGATTTCTTCATTGAAACAGGTGTGGCAGTAATCAGGCCTGGGGGTGGCTACGGAAATTGAACTCAGGTGTGATACACCACAGTTAGGTTATTTTTTAACAAGGGGGCAATTACTTTTTCACACAGGGACATGTAGGTTTGGATTTTTTTTCTCCCTAAATAATAAAAACCACCATTTACAAACTGCATTTTGTGTTTACTTGTGTTATATTTGACTAATGGTTAAATGTGTTTGATGATCAGAAACATTTTGTGTGACAAACATGCAAAAGAATAAGAAATCAGGAAGGGGGCAAATAGTTTTTCACACCACTGTAGACAACATCTTTGCATCCTATGAACAATTACACTCCAAATTTAACTTTCCAGCAACACATTTCTTTCACTACCTTCAAATAAGAAACTTTGTTAAATAAGACCTGCCCAAATTTCATCACCTCCCACCTACCTCTACCTATGCCAGAAGAGTTAAATTAATTCTTAGAAGGTAACACTGGCAATTTTTCTGTTTAGGCTTATAATGAATTAATATTTTAAACAAGGGTGATGTATATTAAAATGCATTTATTTGGTATAGACTAATTTCCTTTGATGAAAAAAAAACTAAAAAGCTAAGTTACAAAATGGGAAGGCCAATGAGCAAAGAGGGCAGGCATAGGCCTACCAGGGCCCTGTGTTGCACAGCGGTGCACAACGCACAGCGGTGGCAAAGCCAGCTCTGAATGTCGTCATCAAAGATATATGTCTTTTCCAGGCAACTTCACACTAAATGAGCAACATGGCTCCCATTTAGGGTGAACTTACTGACACTTAAAGGGTTGGGGGGCAAGGAATGGGCTGTGTTCTTCATTCCTTATGTAAAAGGGCAACATGCTCTTAGCTTTCCAGGAATTGTTCTGCCACCTGTTAGCTAGGAGTCTAAGTTTGGAGAAACCTCTTTCTCTCTCTTCCATGTCCTCAGGTAAACCACTTCTGGGGTGCCGGACCCTTTTCTTGCCCTTTGTCATCCATTTAAAATGTATCCCTTACTATAAATTATAAAAATGTTTTGAATTATTTTTAATTAAATTATTTTCTTTGTTTAGGGGCCTTCTTAATTCATGAACTTTATGCCATTAATAAAAACTTTAAGGGCAAATGAAGAATCAACCATTTTTCTTTTTATATATTTTTTAAATTGGAGTGTGAAGTGTATACACACAGATTTATAAGTGAATAAGTATTTTAAAAGGCTAATAATTTGTGTACCATCTGGACACCATACTGATTCTGCAAATGGCTTCAAATTGGCACAAACCAAGACTATAGAGTCATTAACTCAAAAATGCAACACTATAATACTTTTAGATTAAAGAATACTTTTGAGAAAACTGAGTCAGTCTCAGTAAAGACATGACACAGAATTTTAACATGTGGGGCTATGAGATAAGAGGAGATTCTAAAGATGTTTCCATGATGACAGCAGAAGGGTAACAGAATAAAACAACATAACTACACGGATTCAATGCGCAAAAAGTGAAACCATTTTACAGCATCACAAGGCTCTTAAGACAAAACAGATACACATCCAAATACAACTTGGATCCTTCTGCCATTGCATAGCTATCTTGTATAATTAGATAGATAGATAGATAGATAGATAGATAGATAGATAGATAGATAGATAGATAGATAGATAGATAGATAGATAGATAGATAGATAGATAGATAGATAGATAGATAGATAGATAGATAGATAGATAGATAGATAGATAGATAGATAGATAGATAGATAGATAGATATTACAGCTCAAAATGCGACTGCTGTTATTGTGCCCTTTGAGTAACATAAACTGCACTATGTGAATGTCAAAAAATCAAAATTGTAGCACAGAAGAATATCACCATCAATTACAAATGTAACCTAACACTCTCAAACACACTTAACTCACTTCAGAGTCACAGGTGGCCTCAGCCTATCCTGGCAGAACTGGGCATAAGGCAGGAAACAGTCCTGGACAGGAACCCTTCACAGGAAACACTCCCAATCACAACACTCACACAGGGCAAATTTATGATCATAAATAAATCTAACCTGCAAGGAATGTAGGAGAAGAACAGTAACGGTACAGTATCCAACGAAAAACCGACAAACACACGGCAAGAATGTGCAAACTCTACATGGAGAATGAACAGGGCACAGGATTCCCGACAAGGACATTTGATGCTTGACATCACTGTGCCACACAAATCAGCTAAACAGTACACTGATATCAACTGAGAGTTTGAAAGTTGGGCAATCGTTGAATTTTCTGCGAGAAAAAAGGTGTAAATTATGTTTTTGAGAGAATTTTTTTCAAGCATTGTTTTCCATTATAATTTAAACTGTTATATGGTCTCATTGAATGTTACGATTTAATCACAAAAAGAATCTCAAAAAAGTCCGGATAATCAGCTAGTCAGCTTTAGAAGGACATTTTCGTGCTTTGGGCAAAATTGTCAATGATGCTCATCAACAAAATGAGTATGCGATAAAACCACATGAAACAAGCCTTTGAGCTTGAATTGCTTTCTTCAGTTTTGACTATTGCCATGGTCATTGGGGCAGCATGGTAGCAATGCTACTTCATGTATCCAGTATCGAGGGTTTGAATCCTGCCCCGAGATGTTATCTACTTGAAATCTCCTCAAACCAGTGTGGGTTTTCCTTGGGGTTCCCTAGTTTTCCCCCTCTATCCCCAAGCTTGTACAGGTTAGGCTGACCGGCCATTCTAAGCAGGGTCCAGTGTGAGTTCAAGTCTGAGTGTGGGCCCAGTGATGGACTAGTGCCATGTGCTGCCAGGATAGGCTCCAGCTTCAGTGACCTACACTGGGATTCAATGAGTTTGAGATTGAAATCACATGACTGTTATCACGCATATTCATTTACTTTCTCTGATTCTTCAGATAACTCAGGTTTTGCGTTTTCAAAATCACTGGTCCAATAGGTTTAAGAATACCAGACACCTGGCTAATTACTGTACAAATGTGACATTCATATTAACATTATAGTCTCAAACGCAGCCATTGGCTCTTCTTTGAATACTGAACAAAGGGAAAAGGTAAAGAAAAGCAAATTGATAAATAAGAAGAAATATGGAATTTTGGTTATGGATGGATTTGCTATAGATTGAAGAGATTTTTAGTGGTTCCTTGCAGACAAATGTTATTTTATTCTAATTGTAAGTACTATAATACATCTTGTCCTCATTACAGTAAACTAAGAAGGCTAGGATTCTTCCTATTTAGCATAAATGAGGCAGAAAGTAGCAATGTCATGTTCATTATCACATTAGGCAGCTATGGCATATTTTCATACATGAAAGTAGTTCAGATTATATTGCAATATTAATAGCTAAACATAATTACAAAGAGAAAGTAAAAACTTAAGAACACTTATTTATAACGGTAGAGAATCCTAATGTTCGGCTAATAACAAGTTATTCTCAGATGTACAGGGAGGACAGGAAAATACTGCAGCAGGTGGGATGCTGGAAAAAATAAATCTGAGGTTTCAATTGTCAAAAGACCACACAGACCCCTTGAGCTTACATAAGCCGCAGTCCATGAATGTGTGACCATTAACAGGATGCTCTTGTGGTGCTCTGTTCATCTTCCCACATGGCACCATAATAGAGTACTGAAAAAGAAAATACATAAAAGTGGTGATTAGTGACCAGCCTATAAAACAGCAAATAGAAATGCATTTAATGTAGAGACCCTTCAATAGGAAAGAATGTTAGTGAAACTAGTCATTCCTTAAGTGATTAAGAAAGCAAAAGATTAAAGAGGTAGGTTTTTGAAGCATACAACTGTAGGCATATCTCTAATGGAAAAATGACCTTTGGTGCAAAGAAACAGAAAGCAACCTCAGCAGTTCTTTTGTGCTTCACTCTCAGAATACTTAGCCTGCCTTTATTGGAGGATTTTAAATTATGATTAGGAATATAGAGGGACAAGCGCTTCAAAATATAAGAAGTTGCTGGATTGCTTAGAGCCTTATATACAATTAAAAGTTTTTTTAAATCAATCCTGAAGGACACAGATAGCCAGTGTAATGATGTCAAGTCTGGTGAGATATGCTCAGATCGTCTCTTTTGAGGCAAAGGAATTAACCACCCAAGAATTACATTTTTCTATATGTTATTACCTCAAGTACTCTATATTGGTGGCCAAGAAAAAATGCTTTTATGTAGAATGGAGACAAAAAAGTTTGTGACATAATAGCAGCCAATAGGGACAAATGCTGTCCTAGAGCAAATGAAGTGAAAAATGTCCATGCAAGAAAGAAAAACAAAAAAAGTTACTCAAGTCACATAATCCACATGTCAATTATCCAGTTGGATGCATAAAATTGTGCAAAACATGCTTTTTTTGCTTAAACAATAATCATAGCAGATCATAAACAGGAATCTAAAGCTTCTTGGAAAATTTCTTTTTGAATTGAAAACCCACCTTATCTCTGCCCCTCATTTGTTGGTCAAGAGACCCGGGTGATGTCTGAGTCGCTGACACCGTGTCATTAAGATGGCAGAAGTGTTTTGAACCGCCTGCAAGTACTCTTTCTGTTCTTTTAGTTTCATTTGGCATGCAGGGAAATGCTGAATCTTCTTTTCTATAGCTTCATGTTCTGAACAAACACACTGAAGCTTGGAACAACTCTTTCTCTGTTTTGCACAAACTAAATGGTGCTCTTAAAAGAATGGAATTGTATGTGGTATTGCTACTCAAAGAGAAATTACATGGTGAGGATCTAACTGGGGCTTAATAAAGTGGGCTGTCCAGTAGGGTGTAGGCCAAGGGAGTCGAGCGGGTGAAAGCATCTCCGACAGATTCAGGCTGAGTTCTGGGTAGATTTTGGACTGTTTGAACACAACTCTGTCTGTCTCAATGTAACGTACAGTGTTGAGCTGAACCACTCCATGTCTGCACCAACTGAAGCAGAGTATTGTCTTCCTAAAGCTAACTTACATTATGGTCTGGAAATGTGGTTGAGCAGTCATGTTTGGTATTATTGCACAAAGCAGAAGAAATATGGAGAAGGAGTTGCTCCTTAATGTATCAGGCTACACCAGAATTCCTTCAAAGCTTTTTCATTCATTTCATACCATCTGAGAGTGAATGTTCAGGAATAAAGATGAAAACAAGGTAAGACCTTGGTCTCTGAAGCAGTGATGTTCTAATTCTGGTGGAGACGTTTACTGCTTCAAATAAACATAGTTATGGCTGGCTGCAACTTCTCAAGGGGTGTGTAAAACCAATATGTAGTAAAAATTTGTACCGAAACAAACCTATCGTATTATTCTCAGTAAAGGAAGAGGATTTGAACCTGGTCTCCTGGAGCCTTGATTTACTAACCAATACACCACCAGGACATTCTGCATGTTGCCTACATGCACATAATGTCATTTTTCATCGATTTGTCTTCCCCTATAGATCACATTTATCCATGTAAATATGTTTAGCAGTCTTCATCAATAACAAAGAATGTTTTAAAGAAATGTGTAGTAGCAGCTTTTGCAAGTTTAAACCAAACATTAGAGTAATTCTTTACTTTCAGTATCCATTAAATTAGGTTTTAGCAGAAAATGTTTTATTAAAAATGCTGATAGCAATAATAATCATTAAATACAGCAAGAAATTTGTAATGTGCTTGTGTCAGTTTGCATTGTGTTACATCATATTAAAGTTTGGCTGGCAGTGTGGTGTAGAGTGTAAGGCCTTAGACTACACACCCTGCAGGTTGTGGGTTCAAATCCCCCTGTGTGACCATGAGCAAGTCACTTTGTCTACCAGTTCTCCATCTGGAAAATGAAAGAAATGTAACCAATTGTATCTCACATTTTGTAAGTCACCTTACACAAGGGTGACAGCCAAATAAATGAATGTAAAAAAGCTTAAAACATGTTTTATAACTAGTATATCTCATAGCAGTATTTTATTTTTAATAATTTGTTTTGAAAATATATATATATGAATTTAAAGAAACAGTGTAAATGTTTTACTGTAAGTTATTGGTCAGTAAGGTAGGAAACATTTAGCCATTCAAGAGATAGACTAATGGAGAATGTGATCTGTTTTTGAACATCGTAGTGGTGAGAGCAGCTTGTGGCCGGTGTGATTATGAGACAGACTGTACTGCTGCAGCAGTTGATGCAAAGTTATATTCACATGCATTTATGAATAATGAATATATTAATACAGTAGACCCCCGTAGTTCAGAGTTCGCTGCCTCAGTCATTCGTAAATTTTTCCTTAAAACCTAACTAATAATTGTTAGTGGAAACCGCAAATATCCTCTGCAATTTTTTTATGTATTTTTTTTGTGGCAACACTGTACTGTAGAGAGAACACAAAGCAACCGTAAAGGAAAAGGCGGCTTGTAATGATGAAAGTAGCCAATCCGAGAGCATTATTCATTTCTCCTTCCTGCTGATTGGCTGCTGCTCTGTGACGCATCTCCAGAAGATGCAGCCCAGCATTCCTGTATCATAACAGTTTACCGCGTGTTGCTATCTCGAGTGTTTCTCTGAGCATTCTTGTGTTTTTCATTTTGTTCTTCTTAAAGCCTTAAGATGCCGCCTGTTTTGTCTTGGTAGAGTAATATTTTGCTCTACTTTCCCCTTTTGTATTATTAATATGTAGCCTTTGTCAGAATGCCTCTAATCTCCCAGACTTACCACTGTTTATAAGGTACTGTACCATATAACTTCTCCCCACCTTCCCTTCTACATCTATAGCCTCAGGCAATTAGGTGTAGTAAAAGACAAGCAGGAGTTAAGTTACAATTTAAACAATGTATTATTGGTAATATTCATAAATAAAAACAATATGCAAAGTACATTTGAATATTGGCAACCATACAACCTGACAAATGATGATGTGCAGTTCAGGCAGCACACAGACTTGTTAGTTGCTTAAAAATGTCTCTAGTTCATTTGTGGTCAGCTTTCTTCAGAACAGGCCGCATGCCTGTCTCAATATGGCTGCCGAGCTGTTCTCTTCATTGTGTTGTCCTTTTCAGTTCATGGTGTGTGAGATGCTCCTTCATCATTTGGTAAGAGAGAGAGAGTGAGGGAGTGAGCAAATTTATAGATTCTGTGTCCAACCCCTAGAGCCAATAGGACGTCATAGTACTTAAAGGTTTGTGAAACAAGCCAGTTACAAGCAGCCATACGTCAAACCAATGGGGGGATAGAACACCTTCACACCTGCCCCCCAAACCATATGCTAAGGTAAAGCTTGGCAGTTAGGCAGCCTGGCTTTCTTGCGGGGGTTGACTGAGAGACTTTAGCAGAGAAACACTTGCCATATTGGTTTGAGGCACTTCCCCCAAATCCTGTCCTAAAATTCAAAGAGACTCAGTCCTGGTGGGGTTGTTGTAAACATGAATGCTTCTCACTAATGTAACAGTAATATTCCATTGCTTTGCCTAAGTTACAAATAAAGACATACAAAATATTTATCAACTTGTATGCAAAATCTCACATCACAACACTCCACCCCGATTAATCTTTTGTACAGTGTCTTTATAATTAAACAGTCTTAATTGTTTAAAGAGTCTGTTAAATAAATTGTGCTTTGATTTGCAGTATTTGCTCTCCCAGTGTTAAAAGTTGTGCGTGACCATTTGTCCATTACATATCTCCTTTATTTCAAAGACAATCTGAAGAACTTGGATGCGCTCCTGATGACTTGAATCTGCTCCAGCTTGCTTCAACTGTTTCTTTAGCATTCAGCAGTCTTCATATGTCATCAGATCTGGTGGTTCAAAATGAGACAAGTCCACACCTTCCACTAAACTAACCATACTGCAATTTAAGTCTATTGTGTGAATTCTTAATCGGTGCTGGTTTTGTGTCTAACTGCTAATTAGACCTTGTCCCAAACTATCTGTTTAAACATATGCAGCTGTACAATTAACATCAAATTTGAAAGGTAACATACCACAGGTGCCAGTACAACCACTTCTGCCCAAGTGAGAACACATGTGCCACTGCATCAACCAACATTTGTGGCCCCTCTTTGCACATTTGGGGTTGATTTATTTACCTCTTGTGCTTTTCTACCCATGGTGCAACCTTTGACTGCCATCAGCCTTTACCAGTATAGGCTGGCATCACCACCATGAGGCATCATAGCTATGCAACCCTCATCATTCCCCCTGTAGGCCACCCCTAGAGTTGTTTGCTCACCATATCATTGGCATGCACCAAGCAGAGAAAACATCTAAGGAGATTGCAGAAACTACTAAAATTGGGTTAAGAACTGTCCAACGCATTATTAAAAACTGTAAGGATAGTGGGGACCCATCGTCTTCGAGGAAAAAAAAATCCTGAATGATCGTGATCGGCGATCACTTAAACATTTGGTGAAATCATATCGAAGAAAAACAACAGTAGAACTCCGGTCTATGTTTAATAGTGAAAGTAAGAGCATTTCCACACGCACAATGCGAAGGGAACTCAAGGTATAGGGACTGAACAGCTGTGTAGCCGTAAGAAAACCACTAATCAGTGAGGCAAACTGGAAAAAAAGGCTTCAATTTGCTAGGGAGCATAAAGATTGGACTCTGGAGCAATGGAAGAAGGTCATGTGGTCTGATGAGTCCAGATTTACCCTGTCCCAGAGTGATGGGCGCATCAGGGTAAGAAGAGAGGCAGATGAAGTGATGCACCTATCATGCAAGATCTTGGTGAACAATTAATGCAACACTGGATGGAACTAAATCTAGTGACACTGCAGAAGCTTATCGAAACAATGCCACAGCAAATGCGTGCTGTAATCAAAGCTAAAGGCGGTCCAATGAAATATTAGAGTGTGTGACCTTTTTTTTTGGTGGCGACTTTTTTTTTGGCCAGGCAGTGTATTAATCCACACAACTCACCACCTGTATTATTTCCCAGGGCATATCTCAAATCAAACTTCATTTCTCCCTGAGAGTATAAGAATGCAGTGCGACAATTCAACCCCCAAAACCTAGATCCTTGAGAGTGACCCAACATGTCGTGGCAGGACATTTTTGGGGTTAGAGGGATGAATTGTTTAGTTATTTATAACATATTGACACAAGATATTTATATGGCTAATGTGAATGGAAATTGTGTAAAGCATGTAAGCCCATGGTTCTCTGCTTCAGTCCTGGGAAACCCCTGAAGCTGCAGGTTTTGTTCAAATCAGTTTCACAGCAGTCAGTCATTTCACCTTTAATTGAAGCTCAGTGTTTTATTTTTTTCTTCTATTTTGCATTTATAAAAATGCAGAAGTGCAAGATTTCCATTTATAAGAAATTTAGAAATTGTACTGTCAGTGCTGGAAATTGGCAGGCCACAAGGGCATGGAGAAAAATTATAGCAATGGAAACAGTTTGGGAGCATGCACTGATAGCACATTGCTGCACCCACCACACGTAGAACCACCTGGATTGGGACCCGAGTGCAGCAAGTGTCACCTCAGCACCTCACTGGACAGTGTGAGGTTTTTGATGCTGGGTGGAGTGCCAGTCCTGCCATCAACCCCCAAGTTTTCCCTGCATGTTGGAGGACCTGCTTACAGGGCTGGATGCAGATTAATGTCATACCTAGGACGAAGCAATTGCAGAGTCACTTGTGATGTCAACCAGCCGTCGCAGATCCCTAGCCTCAGAGCCACCACTATACTCAATGGAAATAGGCAGAGGTTCAAAAAGCCAGAGAGTTGAGCAGAAAAAAAATCCCAGGTCTTGTTTAACATGTTTTATCAAATATTGTTTTTGATGGAGCTTTTCTGCTCTGGCTTCAATGAACATTATTTACTTTTATTTTCCGGTTGGGCTCTGTGTCCCATGGCTTCAGTTAAAATTGCCAAGACAAGCTCTGTATTTTTTTTTTTTGATTTATAGAAAACATTTAACTTTGGAACACAATTTTGCATGGTAAATGCGTATACAATATACCATGTTTGCGAATAAATGACTTCAACATGAAAAATACCAAACTTATCCTTTAACAGACTTCTAGATCCTCAGGACAGCCTATTTATAAATGCTAACACAAGATGAACATGCAATATGTGGAATATCCATAACTGTTGCAGTTAAGTTTCACTGACTTGGTAAATAAACAATGCCGACTCAAAACAAAAATAAAACCATCAGTAATGGACAAACTCATACACAAACATTTAAAAATTACTGCAAAAGATTGTTCTGAAGCTGTAACTGCTGTTTATATTCCCATTAGTATTGTTTCAATACAGAATGGTGTCAATGTGAAGTGGACAGATGAGTGCTAACACTACCCCAGTGTGTAGTTATCAGAACATCGGCAATGTAAACTCCTTTAATGTACAGGTTAAGAGGTAGAAGTATTTAAAAAAAATGTTCATCCAAAACTGAGAGTGTGGGACAATCCAATTGAGGGGGACACACCCCCTTTTGTCCCCCCAGTCCCTCACAGCATACTGAACTTGATTGGCTAGATCAAATTGTTTATCTCTTTTGGCTTAGTAGATTTTTTTTATGAGTTTCTTCTCAAAGTTTTTAAATCCAAATATTAAAAATATTGTCATCTTGGAAGACGTTGTCTGCAACATCCATGCCTGAAATTCAGACGTCACCAATTCTACAATACAATAGTTTGAAAAAAAAGCAGCAAGTATTATGAAAGTAGATTTTATCTTCTGCACAGCAAATGCGTCTTTCTGATCAGTATTAATCTTAGGTAACTTTAATTATGGGCGCAATCTCTTTTCCATTCAGACCATTCTGGTTAATGCTCCGTAGCATATGTAATGCAGGCCCGTCTGGGTGGTACCCTTGCCCATAGCAATCCTGTCCTTGCTGAAGAGTCTCACATGATGCCCTCTGTTATTGTATCCTATTCTGTGTTAGTAATATTTCTGTGTTAACTGATGGTTTCCTGTGTAGCTCTTGAAATCAGCCTACGATGAAGAGCTCCGTATAAATATTCATTTGAATTACCCCACTGCGTTTATGCTTTCTTCTCTTGACAGCAGAAGTTCATTTTCTCTGGGGTATCCCATCCTGATGGCCTCCCCGGGATTCGCCTTCTTCTAGACTGCTGACAGTCGTAGTGGGAGAGATAAACCAGCCAAAATGTACTGAAACTTCATTAAATATGGCAAAGACTACCTTGAGAGTTATTGTTTTCCCAGCAGAAGTGACTTTTGAGCTTCCAGGCTGATACTAAAGTGTATTGCATAAGAATTTTTTCATTCTCATGGGACGTGAAAACAGTTTTATGTTTTCCAAGCTTCAAAGTAAAGTCACAGTGCATTGGGAGAGTAAAATTAATTATACTCTCATCTAGACCTGTAGTATAAGAAAACTGTGTAGTGAAAGGAGAAGCCATCCTGAGATGCAGCCTCAAGTGTAGGAGCCAGCTGAGGAAGATTTTCAAGTTATTTTGCTGGCTTAAAATCACATAAAGGAGGCATGAAAGCCAGTACAGGCCTAATTTGTTAGGACAGATGTATTTCTATGAATTACTGTAAATAGTAGAAGGCAGTTAAGTAGAAAGTTTCAAAATTGTTAAATATATGGGTAACGCTGCCAAAAAGAGGTTATCGAGTGAGTAAAAGTTCCCCAGTTGATTGTGGATGTGTCTTTAAAATCTGGGCATGTATTTGTAGAAATAACATAAAAGAAACCCTGTAGGCTGTGATATGGGATAGTCAAGGACATGTTATTAGCTAGCAACAGATTATATTATTGTACTTTTAGGTCAGGTCAGATTGAGGAGCATGCACTGGTATAGCACATTGTCGCACCCACGACAACACGAGGAAACAGCTTGTGGTCCCAGTTGGCAACCCACGCGGTCCAGTCCCACCCTCCAGAAATTACCTTCTATCTGCCGCAGCCAGGTTTTACGTGGATGTCTCCTTGTCCTGGTCAGGCCACTTAGGTCTTCAACAATGAGGATCCTGTGAGCCGAATCACCCACAGGGAATCACACCACATGGCCGTAGTGCTGTAACTGACGCTCCGTCACAATGCAGGTAATGTGCCCCATTTGGGACTCCATGAGCAACCACTCATGACACAAAGTCAAACCAGCGGATTCTCTGAAGAGACACAATACCAAAGGAGTCCAGTCTTCATCTCAGGTCACTGGATAGCGTCCATGTCTCGCAACCATATGGCAAGACAGGAAGCACCAGGACTCTAAAGACTTGGACCTTCGTCCTTTTGCATATATATCGGGAGCGCCACACACCCCTTTCCAGCAACCCCATGACCCTCCATGCTCTCCCAATCCGTCTACTGACGTAACAGGAAGAGTCACCAGAGACATGAATAAGTAAACCTCTTGACAAGGTCGACACTCTCTCCACAGACAGACATACTGCTGATGGCTGTGCCCAAGAGGTAATTAAAGGCCCAACACCCAGACCATGAAAGCATTGAACAGCGGAGCAAGAATACAGCCCTGACGAACCCCAAAATCAACTGTACTTTAGTGTCCTGTAATACTGACACACAGGTGTATTTTTAGGGTATTCAGTACTGCAACTTCAGCCTTGATTCTGAGTCATTAATTGAATAAACTGAAACATGGCGTTAGAAGTCTGTCTTTACGTTTGATATGTATGCCTGCCCCCGTTCAACTGTTTATTTTGAATCCTCGAGTGAGTTATCAGTTTGTTTTCTATTCAAGCTTTTAAAGTGACAATGATGCCACTGACATTCTACCATCGACTGCCATTAAACACACAGAGCAGGTAGGGGCAGACTGGGAATCATTTAAACAGAATCGGAGGATTGTGCATCAGTAACTGGTCTTATGAAAAGAAAGCCTGTGCAGGCTGTCACGTTAAGGACAGTAAGGGCCAGCAATTATCGTTCTTCTACAAAGTGTGATGGCAAGGCTGACAGTGATTTGACAACTACTCTGAACGTGCTTGATGACTTCTTGAACCCAGTAGAAAATGTAATTTGTGATTGTTAAATTTTTGGATGCTGCAGATGAAATGAATGTCAGCTCTTTGATAGCTTTAGTATACTTTTAAGGGAAAAAGCCACTATATCTGATTAGGGTGCATTAAAAAATAAGCTGACATGAGTTTTGGGATTGGGCATGGCATCACTGATGAGAGCACACATCAGCGCTTACTGAGAGAGCAGCCGTTGACAGTGAGTGATGCTATTGAGACATACAGAGCAGCTGAACTGACAGATATGAAACTGAAATCCACAGGATGGCGAGGGCACTCATTAACAGCGTGAGTTTACTAAAACCATCAAATAAGCTGGCTTACACCGTGCATGCAGTATTTTCTGGGCAAAGTCATGCAGAGGGGAGAGAAAAATGATGGCTAATAAGGAAACAGTGTAAATTGTGTTATAGCAGATCACTTTGTTTGGGTTAGCTTGACAAGTGAAAGAAATCAACATGAAGGGAATTTCCACACCATTGACAGGGCCGATGCCTCAATGGGCAGTGATCAGGACAGGGAGCTCATTGGCTTAGTTCAGTCCTGAGGGGAAAAAAACAAGGTTTGTGTCCTTACTGAGGAACAGTAAGTCTCAGCAGTGCCAGTTAGACTCTGATGCCATACATAATGGTGCAAGCTTTAAAGGTAAAACAAGCTTTCCATCTAAAAAACATAATGCCACCAAGCAGCACTTACGTGGAACTCTTTATAGTTCAGCTCACGACCTCAGAGGTCTGTTTCAAGCAGCTGCACAGTGTGTGGCGAGGTGCGCAAATTGGAGTCTGAAATTATGAATGCTGAGCTGCCAGCTTTTCTTAGCCTGGCTCAACAAGTGAGTGCCTTGGCCTTATTTACTTTGATATTCCAGCTGACTGGAGTGCTGTGAATGATCCCGGCAAGTTGTCTGTGCCCTTGAGCAGAGGGGCACTCATCCAAAATGTGTATAACGGGTCAGTTGACTCAGTACTAGGGATTGACCAATTTAGGTTCAGCCAGACCTATATAGGTTCAGTCAGTCAGTAATTTTCCAACCCGCTATATCCTAACACAGGGTCACGGGGGTCTGCTGGAGCCAATCACAGCCAACACAGGGCACAAGGCAGGAAACAAACTCCGGGCAGGGCGCCAGGACACCGCAGGACACACACACACACACTAGGGACAATTTAGGATCGCCAATGCACCTAACCTGCATGTCTTTGGACTGTTGGAGGAAACCAGAGCACCCGAAGGAAACCCACGCAGACACGGGGAGGACATGCAAACTCCACACAGGGAGGACCCGGGAAAGTCTCCATACTGCGAGGCAGCAGCGCTACCATTGTGCCACCATGCCGCCCCCTATACAGGGTACACCCACAAATAATAGCAGCTGGAAAAGGCAGATGGTCATATAGCGAGACCACTAAGTGGATTAGTAATATGATGACCATCAAGAAAACTAACAAGCTGTGTATTTGTATTTATCCCAAACGTATCTCAATCAGGCTCATCGGGCAATGTAATGCAGTAGTGAAACCATATCTAGAGTACGGTGTGTAGTTCTGTTCAACACGTTACAAGAAAGACAGCTGTGCAGAGGAGAACAACCAAGAGCATCCCAGGACTTAAAGACATGGCCTACTGTGACAGACTCGGAGAATTCAACCTGTTTAGTCTTGAGCAGAGCAGACTGCATGGGGACCTGATCCAAGTCTTCAAAATTCTCAAAAGCATAAGATCCAGCAGAATTCTTTTGACTAAATGACAAATCACATGCTCGAAGACACCAGTGGAATAGAAGGAGAAATGTTCTTGTCTGAGTTGTTAATCTGCACACCTAAACGCAGATCCCATGTCTTGCTAGGAGAGTCCACATTAGCCACATTATAATATATTAGCATACATTATACACTTCACGTCATTATTAGTATAACATGGAAAGTTTCTGCTATAGGTATCTGTTCAGCATTTTTCACATTTCCTTTCATCCTACTCTTACCTAGAGCTTTGTAGACACGGAACACACATGAAATGCATGTATTCCAAATAACAATACACGGTATTATTTACCCTATACAACTCCAGGCAGCTCACACCCAGATAAAGAGTCTTGGCTTAAGCTGGGAGAGCTTTTTGCGCGAGTTGAGCTCCATCAAGGTGGGGGATGGGACAGCAGGCTGATTGCTGCTTGTGCTGATCGACACATTTACAAAACAAAAGACACTGATTGAGAGGTGCAAAGGGATTTAAGGTGTGGCTGGGATTACCAATTTTTTCATAAGCTTCAGGAATTCTAGTTTTAAAGAACCATTATGTTTAAGAGTGGAACGCACTTCCAGCTTGCTACGTTTATGTAAATGAAGGCTATGACTGACAGTCACTGGAAAACACTCCACTGACCTTGGGGATGTGGGAGGAATACCTGAAGGAAGACCTATGCAGACACAGAGAGAACATGTAAAACTCCGCATTGGGCGCTGACTGGGCATGAGATGTGAGCCGTGGATGCTGGATCTGTGGGATGGCCAGAACTACCCACTGCACTACTATGTCACCCCAGTACAAGGAAAAAAATGGCAAGTGTTAAGATAGAGATATAATAGGTGACTTTTACAAATAAGTAAAACAACAATGATATTTGCACTTTTTCTGCAATGCCTGGCTGTAGTTTTTGTGGAAATTGTTTCAGCATTTGTTTTTAGGGTGTGCCCCTAAACATCCTGAACAAACTGCGCCATGACAGTAAGACACTCTTTAGGTCTCCTTGGTTTCAAAACTGGTTATGTGGTTACAGGATAAGTGTGATTTGCAGTATTTGTTCTGCAATGCTACACCACCTTATGTGCCTGACATTAGCTAGATGACAGATTACACTGTGCGTGGTGATAAAAAGATTGGTACTATTACATATGTGTTTTCTTTAATTTACAGTTTATACTTTCATTACTATTCTATAATTATGAAGTTGGTTTTTTTGGGTTCTGCTGGAGACCTAAAGTAAGCCCACTGCTTGCTGGCTCCCCCTAGTTGTGCTCATTTTACCTGCACTGATAACCAAGTGCCAGATAGAAAAGCCAAGGTACTGAAAATGAGCACAATCCCAGGCTATTCTTGGGATTTGGCCTTACTCTACAATTGTGCTTGTAACGATATGTCTCAAAATGTGTGAAAATTAAATGAATTCTCACCTTACGCATATGGCCATTGTGCTTCTTTGGACATGAGGGAACATAATTTTTCAGAATTCAAAGTTAATCTAAAGTGTTACATTGATTATGATATTATCTTTGTTTTGATTTTGTAATTGCAGTGTATGTATCTTCATCTCCCTGGCACAACAGTAATCCTTCATTATCTATTTTAACTACAGTAACTCCCTTTGTAAGCACTATGACTGACTGACAGATTTTAAAGTGTTACCGAAAGAAAAATTAATATTTTCACACAGAGCCGTATTTCAAGACAAGAAGGTCTATTTAATGAAAGAATTTACACTAGAAAAGGACGTATCCTTTAGAATCAAGTTTCCCATTAGGCAGTTGATAGCCCAGTTCCGTGTAATTGAAGCTAGCTTCATATGACACCCTGAATTATGGGAAGTGTGATCAGGCCCTGGGCGGCTGCCAGCCTTAGTCTTCTCTCCTGGGAGCAGTAGAAACACATAAGGGTTCTGCAGTCATAGGACAGGACAGGTGGGTTATTGTGATGCCTGGCTAATTTGAAATAAGCTTTATAAATAGTCTAATTTTGACTGGACACTCTCTGAATGGCAGCCACTGATTGGCTGTTCTTGGTTACCTGTAGCTGATCATTTGACTCTTAAAAGAATGTAATCACAAATGATACATTGATCAAAGTCATTGAAGTTTAGCAAGAAGGAGGACAGCTGTGGTCTAAGTTGGGGGTTACAATGCTACACTTGTCCGTCCATCCATTACCAAACTCACTGAAAGGAGTACAAGTTACTGCTGCTCAAACCAAATTGAGGAGCACTGGGCACAAGACACAAGTGAATCCTAGATAAGGTGCAAGTTAAGTACAGCTGTGAATATATCAGGAATGCATAAATATTCCTTCATTTTTTTAACTCATTTGTTTTTATCATTATATTGGTGATGTCATCATCAGCACTGATTTGTAAGTTGCTTTTTTATGGGCCCTGCCATTTTGTGTGTCTGGTGCTTATGGACATTGTCATGTTGTGCTTCCAGTCATCTTGATGCTTAATGGCTGTTAGATACATGATGTACTTGCATTATATGACCACCTGACTGACAATCACACCTATATGAGCTTGTTGGACATCCCATTGCAAAACCATGGACATCAATAAATAGTCCCCTTTGTGGCTATAGCAAGATCCACTCTCCTGGGAAGGCTTTCTCACACGATTGTGGAGTGTGTCTGTGGGAGTCTGTGCCCATTCCTCCAAAAGAGCATTTGTGAGGTCAGGTACTGATGTTGGACGAGAAGACCTGGCTTACATTTGGTGGTCCAGTCCAGTTCATCTCAAAGATGTTCAGTAGGGTTGAGGTCAGGGTTCTGTGCAGGCCACTTGAGTTCCCCCATACCAAACTCATCAAACCCTGCGTTTATGGAGCTGGCTTTGGACACAGAGGCACAGTCATGCTGGAACAGAAAAGGGTCTTCCACAAACTCTTGTCACAATGTTGAAGGTGCACAGTTCTCTAAAATGTCTTTTAATGCTGTTGTATTAACAATACCCTTCACTGGGACCAAGAGGCCAAGTCCAATCCCCGAAACACATCTCCAGGCCATTATCCCTCCTCTACCAAACTTTACAGTAGGTGCTATATGAAGGTAGCATTCTCCTGGCATCTGCCAAGCCCAGATTCATCCATTAGGCTACCACATAGTGTAGCGTGATCTATCACTCCAGAGAACACGTTTTCACTGCTCCAGAGTCCAATGGCAGCACGCTGTGCACCACTCGACCCTTGGCATTGCACATAGTCATCGTAGGCTTGTGTGCAGCTGCTTGGCCATGGAGGTCCATTTTACAAAGCTCCCAACACACAGTTTCCTGTGCTGAGGTTACTTCCAGAGGCAGTCTGGAACTCTGTTGTGAGTGATGTACCAGAGGGTAGGCAATTTATACTTATTATCAATAATAATAATCATTTTGTTACATCCATGTAGCACTTTTCTCAGTACGCAAAGCACTTTTCATAGTGAGTTGGGAACCACCACTATTGTGTAGCATCCCCCTAGATGATGCGATGGCAGCCATTTTTGTGCCAGTACACTCACCACACATGAGCTTTTAAGTGGTGAAGTGGTGAGTGAGAGATAGCCAATTAGAGAAGGGGAATTATTAGGGGGCCAGAATGACTAGGCCATGAAGGGCAATTTAGCGTGAACATCGGGATACACCATGCTGTTTGCTATGGATGCCCAGAGATCTTTTATGGCCTCAGAGAGTCTCATCAAAGGATGATGCCATGTTTACAGCACAGTGCCCCTATCACTGCACTGGAGCATTGGGATCCATTTTGACACCACAGGGTAAGTGCACCCTGCTGGCCTCACCAACACCTCTTCCAGCAGCAACCTAGGCTTTTTCCTAGATGGTCTCCCATCCAAGTACTGGCCAGCCTGCAACATGCTTAGCTTCAGGTGGATGACCTCTTCTGAAGTGCAAGTGGTATGGCTGCTGGCACATCATTATGTTGTGCAAATTAGCACTTGGTGGCCTCACTCTGTTAGTTTGCATGGTCAACCACTTCATGGCTGAGCTGTTGTTGCTCTGAGACGCTTTCATAAATAATTGCACTCCCAGTTGACCGAGGCAAATCTAGCTGAGTAGAAGTTTCACATACTGACTGGTGGCAAAGGTGGCGTACTGTGACTGCCATGTTTAAAGTCACTGAGCTCTTCAGTATGACCCACTCTACTGCCAGTGATTGTCAATGGAGACTGCGTGGCCATGTTTTTCACTTTATTCACCGGTTAACAACTGGGAGCAGCTGAAGCACCTGAGCTCAAAAATTCCAGAGTTTTGTCCACAAACATTTGGCCATATAGTGTGTCATGTTGTTATATAAGACGGCCATACAGCTAAAAACAGTGTCTGAACTTAGTGGAAAATAGCACTATAGTGTGCGGAAAAACAAAATCACATTGCATTGTTGGCCTCGAATAGAGGACTCTAGAGTACTGACTTGACTTTGGTTCAGTCTGAAAAGCAAAATAAACAAATTGATCCATGGAACTCACCTTTACAATTGTCCGAGAGGACTTTTATAAAAGTTTTTGATAGTCATGGCAAATCATTTTTGAAGTTTATTTCTTTCAATACAATACACCAAGTATAGAGGTGTTGTTTTTGATAGGAAAATAACAATAAAACATTTTTCTAATATTATTATATTTATTATAATGCATTGGAAGCATGCTGCTGTGATAAAAGCACATTTATAAGTAATGCCGTGGAAAAATCAAAAACCTTGACATCCATTATGGCATTGAAACCATCGTGCGTGTTCCTGTGTTTAACTTGTTACTATGAAGAAACCTTTCCTCACTGCTGTTCTTGTGGTTGCTACCTGTTACATCTTAGCTAATGTCCCTTTGTCTTGCAGAATGTTTACTATACAAGCAGCCAGCAGTTCCATGTTGGTGTTTTGAGTCCTACCATCGATGATGACGACAACAAGTGCCTGGTCGATGTCAACAGTAGGCCAAGACTGATTGAGTGCAGCTATGCCAAAGCAAAGAGAATGAAGCTCAACTGGTTGTTTACTCAGGTAATTAATTCATGTAATCCCCCCGCAAATAACGATGCCCTGTTTTCTTTTGTATTTGTTAATTTATTAAGTCATCAGGATATTTGGTGTCATATAAAGAAATACATGTTCCATTATAAACCGTGAAATTATGTAATTACGTATAACATGCATAGGTTTGCTGGTATTTTTATTTACTGCATACAAAACCTGCGTTAGCATTAGATGATGAATGTAGTCTTGATTAAGATTTTATGGAAGACTGCTTCACCATAGCTATTTCTTTACTGCTTTGAGAAAGAGCAATTAATATAATTGTCCTAATAATTTACTCTTAAAATGTAAAAATATTGCTTAAATATAATTAAGGGTATGTAAGCCTGACACTTCAGCTGACAAAGACTAGAATCAGCCGATCTCCTGAAAATTGTAAAACTGTCCAGTAGTGTTGAGGTGGTGCAGTGGGTAGCATTGTGGCCTCCGAGGCACTTGGATTATGGATTGATTGCTGGGTGGGGTCCCTTCTCTGTGCTGTCTGCTTGTTGTCCGCATGTTCTCAGTAGTGCTCGATCAATACTAAAATTCTGACTTCAAGTATCGATACCCACAAACACACGCACCACCCTGCACTGCCACACAATCGCGAGCCTCCCTGCTACACCACACTACGCAAATGGTAGGAGAAGGGGTCTCTAGCACATTTATATAAATAAGTACTTTTGAAAAGCAGGTGGGGGGGGGGGGGTGCCTCAGGTGACTCAAGCAGGTTGTAAGTCAGATGAGTGGTATTGGAATTCCTATTGTGTTAATAAACAATTGATGGTGAGATATTTGAAAATGGGCGGAACGGTGGCGCAGTGGTAGCACTGCTGCCTGACAGTAAGGAGACCTGGGTTCACTTCCTGGGTCCTCCCTGCGTGGAGTTTGCATGTTCTCCTTGTGTCTGTGTGGGTTTCCTCCCGCAGTCCAAAGACATGCAGTTTAGGTGCATTGGCGATCCTAAATTGGTCCTAGTGTGTGCTTGGTGTGTGGGTGTGTGCCCTGCGGTGGGCTGGCGCCCTGCCCGGGATTTATTCCTGCCTTGCACCCTGTGCTAGCTGGGATTGGCTCCAGCAGACCCCCGTGACTCTGTGTTAGGATATAGCGGGTTGGAAAATGACTGACTGACTGATATTTGAAAACCGCTGTTTACTACCACTCCTAAAATTAACACAATGCTGATACAGAACTGTTTTAAAAATGGGTTTTTTTGGTACCTTTTCAGTATCAGCGTACAACGCATCCCTAGTTCACAGCATTCAGAGGACACACGTTTGGCCACCTGGCATTCAAATACACTTAGTAGTCCCTGTCTTCAACTAAACTCATGTTTGTTTTAAATCAATCATTTAGCTTGCCTTGCCCTGAGAGAGGTCTATTTTAGATAAATCTGGATAAATATAAAAAGTATGGGTAATACTTACCATATCTCTCCAGATATACATAAAAAGAAAAGTGCATCTAAAATTGAAACGATCCTGGGTAAAATAATTTTTCAAGGTTCCCTACAGAGATACCACTGCTGCCTCAGCACTACTTGTAATGCCCTGAGTTGCCTGCAGCCTTGGCGTCTTCTTGAACTTGGGACATTGATAGCCATGACTGAGATAGATTTGTGCAATGAAGACTTGGACCAGCAAGGTTGGTGCAAATGTGCAAAGTGCATTCCAAACAAAGAAGCAGTGTATAAATAAATAAAGTGCAGTGCAGTTCTTCTTTATATAAATAAATAATCTACAATAAAAAAAACAGTGAGCATTGTGGAGGTTAAAATCCATAAATAAATAAAGCCATAAATAAAGTGGGTTAAAATCAAGAATTAAATACCAAGTCAGGATCAGTTGTTTCAAGCCACAAGTTTCTAGTGCATCCTTCTTGAAACCAACCTTTTCTGCTCATCCATTGGGTCTACTCATCTGATTGAGACGAGATGCTGGCAAACATGGTCAGCCATCTTATGTCCATCTCATATCCCCACCACTATTAATCAGGCTCTGTGGGGAACCCCATGAGCCCTGCCTCCTTGTTCCCACCGCCATACATCTGCATCTGTTGGACCTTACTGCAGCAATCAACCTCTCCTGCTCCTATCCAGTGCTCAGCAATGAGCGACTATACCTCCAGAGTGCTCCACATGGGGCTTCCCTAACATTAGAACTATCTCGACGACAACAGGCCATTCAGCCCAACAAAACTCGCCAGTGCTATTCACTTACTTCTTCTAAAATAACATCAAGTCAAGTTTTGAAAGTCCCTAATGTCCTACTGTCTACCACACTACTTGGTAGCTTACTCCAAGTAAAACTTCCTAATGTTTGTGCGAAATTTACCCTTAACAAGTTTCCAACTGTGTCCACGTGTTCTTGATGAACTCATTTTAAAATAACAGTCTCAATCCACTGGACTAATTCCCTTCATAATTTTAAACACTTCAATTGTGTCACCTCTTAATCTTCTTATGGTTAAACTGTATAGGCTCAGCTCTTTTAATGTTTCTTCATAATTCAACCCCTGTAGCCCTGGAATCAGCCTAGTTGCTCTTCTCTGGACCTTTTCCAGTGCTGCTATGTCCTTTTTGTAGCCTGGAGACCAAAACTGCACACAGTACTCCAGATGAGGCCTCACCAGTGCGTTATAAAGGTTGATCAGAACCTTCTTGGACTTGTACTCCACACATCAGGGCACTATGTAACTTAATATTCTGTTTGCCTTCTTAATGGCTTCTGAACATTGTCTGGCAGTTGATAGTGTCGACTCCACTACTACTCCTAAATTCTTATCATAAGGTGTACTCTTGATTTCCAGATTTTCCACCGTGTATTCAGACCTCACATTTTTACTTCCTACATGTTATACTTTACATTTACTGACATTAAATTTCATCTGCCACAAATCCAGCTCTACCTTGAACTGGACATTCTCTGTCTGTCTCTGTGCCTCTCATCATCTCTTCTTTGATTTTGACCTCCATTCCTTCACATTCAGACTCCTTTTTTTTCCGTTGAGTTGCGGTGTGCCAAATTACCCATGGAGCAACTTCCAAATTAGATCTACACACCTACACTCACAACGTCTGCAGAGCCTCACTGTTTTTAAAGAAATCTCACACAGTCACGGTTCTCTAACGTGCCTTACTCCCACTGATGTGTATGAATACCCACCCCAGCTCCTGTCTGTGTGTACTTACTATTTTTGTTCCATGTTCTCACCAGTTTTTTCTGGAGTTTCTGTCTTATTTCCACCTACTATATCATATCTTTGCTGACTGATTTTGATTATTTTAATTGGTTCGTGTCCAGGGTTATTTTCTGCCATGTCTTAATGGTACCTGGCTCCTCACAACACTGCAGTGGAGAGTAATATTTAGAAAATGAATGCAGTTCAAAGTTCATTTAAGAGAACTCTGACTATACAGGTAGTTAGCCCTAACTAGACATTTACTAGTAAGCCCACCCAGCATCATGAATACCATTTTTTGAAAGATGGTAAAATTACATGTATTAATTCTAGATGTAGTACAGTGGTGTAGGGTGGGTAGCACTGCCATCTCACAGTTGGATTTGAATACTGTCTTTGGTCACTGTCTGCATGGAGTTTGTATGTTCTCCCCATATAAATGTGGTTTTTATTTTTGGGATATTACGGTTGTTTCCTGTGCTTGCTAAGACTTTTGGCTGCTCTGAGCTGGCCCAGTGTGAGTGAAGATAAGTAAATGCGTACCTGTGCCCTGTTCAGGCTTAAGCCCAGTGTTTGCAGGACAGGCACTAGCCACCCATGATATTACAAATGAGTGGATTTATTAAAAATCTGAGTAGTATGCAAATACATCTTCTTCTCCTTCTTCTTTCGGTTGCTCCTATTTAGGGGCCCCCACAGCAGACCATCTGTCTCCATTTATCCCTGTCTTTTACATCATTTTCTGCCACACTGACTGCCTTCATGTCCTCCCTCACCACATCCATATCTCCTCTTTGGCCTTCCTCTTTTCTTCTTACTTGGCGGTTCCGTCCTCAACATTCTTTTCCCAGAGTACCCCTCATCTCTCCTTTGCACGTGCCCAAGCCATCTCAATCAAGCCTCTCTCACTTGGCCGCCAAACTGTCATACCTGTGTTGTCCCTCTAATATATTCATTCCTAATCCTGTCTACCCTCGTTACTCTGAGTGAAAATCATAGCATCTTCAACTCAGCTACTTCCTGTCTTTTCATCAGTGCCACCATCTCCAAACCATACAACATCAGCTGGTCTCACTACCGTTTTATAGACCTTCCCTTTCACTCTTGTTGTTACTCTTCTATCTCAAATCACTCCTGCCACTCTTCTCTGCCCAGTCCACCCTGCCTGCACTCTCTTCTTCACCTCTCTACCATGCTCTCAGTTGCTTTGGGCTGTTGAATTCATCTACCTTCACCACCTCTGCTCCTTGCAGTCACACCATTCCATCACCTTCCCTCTCATTTACGCACATGTACTCCTTCTTTCTCCTACCGACTTCCATTCCCTTTCTCTCCAGTGTGTATCTCCATATTTTCAGGTTCTTTTCTACCTGCTGTCTACTCTCACTACAGATCACAATGTCATCTGCGAACATCATAGTCCACGGAGACTTCTGTTTGACCTCATCTATCAACCTGTCCATCACTATTGCAAACAAGAGAAGGCTTAGAGCCAATCCTTGATGTAATCACACTCTCAACTTGAACCAGGCTGTCATTCCTACCGCACAGTCACACTGTCCTCATACATGCCCTGTACTACCCTCACATATTTTCCTCATACAGTACCATAACTCCTCTCCTGGCACGCTGTCATGCACTTTCTCTAAGTTCACCAACACAATTCAATTCCTTCTGAACTTCGCTGTACTTCTCCATCAACACCTTTAAAGCAAACATTGCATCTTTAGTACTGTTTCCTGGCATGAAACCATATTGCTGCTCACAGATCTATACCTCTCCTCTCAGCCTAGCTTCCATCACATTTTCCCATATCTTCATGGTGTGGCTAATCAACTTTATACCCCTGTAGTTACTACAGCTCTACAAACCTCCCTTATTCTTGAATGTTGGTACTAATATACATCTTCTCAACTCCTCAAGCATATTCTTGCTTTTCAAGATTTTGTTAAACAATCTAGTTAGAAATTCTACTGCCATCTCACCTAAACATCTCCATTCCTCTACTATATCGTCCATGCAAACTGCTGTTCCACTTTTAATCCTCTTCATAGCTTCCGTCACTTCAGCCTTGCTGATCCCTGGTACTTCCACTTTATCCAACCTACACTGTCTCTCATTTCCTACATTCATAAGTCGTTCAAATTACTCCTTCCACCTTTTCAACACACTCTCCCTGCGTATCAACAAATTTCCATCTGCATTCCTTATCACCCTGACCTACAGCCCGTCCTTCCCAGCTCAGTCCCTCTGCCTGGCCAGTTGGTGAGTGGTTTTCTCCTTCTTTTGTGTCCAGCTTCTCATATAGCTCAGCATACACCTTTTTCTGAGCCTTCACCACATCATTTTGTACACTTGTCTGCTTTTGTTGTCTCTCTGTTTATCGCAATTGTTTTTCACCAACCTCTTCCTCTTTATGCTTTCCTGTACTTCCTAATTCCACCATCAAATCTCTTTGTTTTCCTTCCTCTGTCCAGATGTCACACCAAGCACTTTCCTAGCTCTCTCACTTACCACTTCAGCTGTGGTGTTCCAATCATCTATCATGTCTTCATCACCACCGAGCACCTGTCTCAGTTCCTCTCTAAGTTTCACACAATAGTCTTCCTCTTTCAGCTTCCAACACCTGATCCTTGGTTCTAATCTCACTTTCTTCCTCTTTTTCACCTCGAAATTCATCCTGCATGCCACCAATTAATGCTGTCTAGCTACAGTATCCCCTGCCACCACCTTACAGTCTCTAATCTTGTTCACGTTGCATCTCCTACATAGGACATAGTCCACCTGTGTGCACCTTCCTCCACTCTTATAAGTCACCCTGTGTTCCTCCTTCTTCAAAAAATATGTATTCACCTCCATTTCCATTCTTTACACAAAGTCAGCCACCATCTGTCCTTCAACATTTCCCTCTTTAACATCATATGTGCCCATCACCTTCTCATCATCACTGTTCCCCTCTTCAATGTGCCCATTAAAATCCACTCCAATCACCACTCTTTCTTCTTTGGGTATGCTCTGCACCATTTTATGTAACTCGCTTCAGAAATTTTCTTTCTCCTCCATCTGACATCCCCTTTGCAGGGCATATGTGCTGATGACATTTAACATTATCTCTTTGATTTCCACCTTGATACTCATCACCCTATCAGACATTCTCTTCACCCACGAAACATTCTCTTCCTTCACAATTACCCCTACCCCATTTCTCTTCACGTCTACACCATGGCACAGTTTGCACCTGCCTCTGATGCTTCTGGCCTTACTCCCTTTCTGCTTGGTACATCTACCTTTCTCTCCTCTATCATATCAGCCAGCTCTCTCCCTTTACCAATCATAGTGCCAACATTCAAAGTTCTGACTCTCAACTCCACACTTTTTCCATTCCTCCTCACCCCTTGTCTTTGAACCCTCTTTCCCCTTCTTGTGCTCCTTTGCCTTCTATGCCCAGCTGTAGCATAGCTTCTGCTGATACCCTACTGGAGAGCAGCATCAGCGGGGGCCGTTGGTAACCCAGATCTCAACTGATCCGGTATGGATGTTCTGTTTCACATTCACACATTTGATTTGGCACAGGTTTTATGCCGGATGGCCTTCCTGGTGCAACCGTCCCCAATTTACCCAGGTTTGGGACCGGCACTGGCTTGTGCAACCCCAGTGGCCAGGTTAATATTCAAATATATGACTTATTAAAAAACCAAAAAAACTAATAGTGCAAGAGTAAATTCTCTCCACTTACAGTATGCTGCAAGTAAACTGCAAAGTATTAAAATAAGAAGTAGGAGCTAATTTTAGACACTGCTAGATTAGATGATGATAATAAGAGGTGACAGAGACAGATGGCGCATTAGAAATGGAGCAGCTTTTTCAAAAATCTGTAGCAGGAACAAATACGGTTTTTGCAGCTGTTGAGTGTTAACGAGTCAAAAGCAGGTGACAGTTGTACTGAATGTGTACTTGTGTCTCTTTAATGCCAGCTTCTATGTGACTGTAATGTAAGGGGAAATAAAAATCATTTCTGTGTGAAAATTAGTTCCACTTTCAAAATGAAAACCTTCAGTTAATAAAGATGATAATGAGCTAATCTGATTACTTTTACTAATTAGAATGCAGTTTGGAAACGTATAAGTTACCATGACTTTTGCGACAAGTAAAAGTACGAGTGTGCTGCACTGGCATGTCGGATGCTCTTGTAGCAATGAACATGTTCTGAAAAATCTCTATGTGCACAAGTGCCGCACACGTCTAGGCCTTAAAAGTGATGCATTAGCATTTCAAATCCAATGATTAATACTTGGTATCCTTTTCATGATGAAATGCACCAACGCTACATTTTCCAACAACAACATCTGTTTCTATAGCACACTTTCATACAAATGATGTAGCTCAAAGTGCTTTACAGGATGAAGAAATGGAAAAAAAACGAAATATAAAAATAAAATTAGGCAATACTAATTAACATAGAATAAAAGTAAGGTCCGATGGCCAGGGAGGACAGAAAAAACAAAACAAAAAAAAAAATACCAGACGGCTGGAGAAAAAAAATAAATCTGCAGGGGTTCCGAGGCCGTAAGACCACCCAGCCCCCTCTAGGCATTCTACCTAACATAAATGACCTCACAATCAGTCCTCATTGTATTCAGGGTTCACATGGAAGGACTTGATGATGACGGTCATGTGGACTTCTGACCTTCAATCCATCAATGTAGGGACATCACGGTGCTTTGATCAGGTGGGGATGGATAGCGTAACAAGCATATTTACAAATACACTGTGTATAGGACAAGCAATCCACCCCGCCTTTGTGTTGCGTTGGCCACAGTATTAGAAAGACAGACTGGCTGAAACTGAGCAACGCCTGATCATATGCAGGTTTTAACAACAGTTGAGTTTCTAGTAACAGGCACCTATCAGGGAATCTCTCAGCCAAGCTTCAGCTCCATCATACCAGCTCTGCTGGAGGCCATCAACGACTGATGAGGCGCTACATTCAGTTTCTGTATGATTTGGTTGTACACGCCAACATAAAATTAAAATTTGCAGTTTTCCTAAAGTAATCATGGCAATTGACAGCACTCACATTGCAACAAGGGCACCTAGCGAGAATGACGCTGCAATTAAGCAGTTCCATTCCATTAATGCACAAGTCATCTGTGATGCCAAGATGAGGCTTATAAAAGTGACATCTTAGTTAGCTGGTTCAACTAAGGAGTCGTTTATTTTGAGGCAAAGTTGCATTGAGCAGACAACTTGCTGATGCTGCTGTACATGATGGCTGGCATGTTGGCAATGTAACTAGCTGAACCCTCAGTGTTTGATATGGCTGGTACTATTCATTGTAACAGCAGTCATGTCATTGATTGTGCCAGTTGCTAGTGACTACCCACTCAGACACTGGCACCCTATGCCTTTCCCAGACCCCCAGAGTGCAGAGGAGTGGTACTTAAGTGCAGTTTGAACAGTGGCATAGAACTCCTCAAATGCAATTGGCAGCAGCTGGATAGTTCAGGTGGGTGGCTGCTCTACCAGCCAATGGGCGTCTGCAGAATTGTGATTACACATGTATGAGGTTCATTAGCATGATCCATGTATGGCTGTTCCGGGGGGCTACCAAGCGCAAGAAGAAGTGCATTCCAATATGTACATTTATTTTATTTATAAATGAGATCCCAGAACTCCAGATGCGGTCTCACTAGTGTGTTACGTAGTCCAAGCATAACATCCCTTAATTTATTTTTACGGTATAACCAAACATTTTATTTGTCTTTTGAATTGCTTCTGCACATTGCTGATGAAAACATTGCGTCAGTACAAACCCCTAATCCTTTTCAGAGGTTGCTTCCTTTAAGGTCATCGTCTCCTATCTTGTATTTATAATCAATGTTCCTATTGCCCACATGTAGCATTTTGCACTTTTCTGTATTAAATTATATTTTCCAAGTGTGTCCCAATTTTGAAACTCATCCACATCTTTCTAAATTAATTTTACTGCCTTCCTAGTGTCCACCATTTCTCTAATTTTAGTATCATCTGCAAATTTTACAAGTTTACTAACTATACCAGAGTCAGTATCATTAATATAAATCAGAAAAAGTAACAGTCTAAGGACAGACCCCTGAGGGACTCCACTGATGACCTCACGTCACGCAAAACATTCTCCTCTTACTTGTGCCTTTATCTACTTGTTAAAGAAAAGCTGCTTTCTTACCCATACTGTAACTCACTTTCTGTCTTTTCTGTATGTGTGATGGTGGTCTACTCTACACATTTTTTTTCTACACAGTGTAGCAGTAGAGGCTCTTATCAACCTCTTGAACCCTCAGGTACCACTCCAAACACCAGGTAAAAGTCCAAGACTTCTTTATTTTGTAATTATTACGTGCACAAAGCACCCTCCACTCCACACTATTCATACAATAAATCAATTCTCACTAATCACAATACTCTCTCCTCCGCTCCCAGACACTTAGCCACCCTACCTCCCAGCTCAGCTCAGTGTCTGGGCTTTCCCAGCGTCTTTTTATACCCCCTGACCAGGAAATGGTTTCCATCCAACAATCCACAAGTCCTCATTACTTCCGGGTCAGGGTAAAAGTCCTTCTCTTCAACCTGGAAGCACATTGTTTCTCCTGTTCATGTGACCAGGACGTACTTCCAGGTTATGGCGGCCTCGGGGTGAAGGCCGGAATATTTAGCCGGCCATCCACCACAACAGGTAAATCAAAAAGTAAAGGCAACTTGAAAATCACACAGTCACTGCAATGAATAGAAGCTGACACAATACAACACGCTCACAATGACTTATGGGTAGACTGAACACGCTCAGTGCAGTGCTCTGCTGTTAGTCTGCTCTGCCAAGATCAAATCAGCATGGATACTCCACTGTGGGATTGCACTATTGTTGAACAATGCGCCGTAGTGAGATTCATTTGGGCAGGGGGAGTGAAACCTGCTGAAATTCACTTTTTTAGTATGCGTCTGTGTCGTTCACTTTTGTATATTAGATTACCTGTATATACTGTAACAAGGGGGCACCACAAACCCAGCAATACACCACATTAATAGAATAAAATAAATTATATTTATTCCTTAATGCATCTTCAAAGACCTTCTCCAAGCAATGTGCCACAAGTACACAATAAATCAAACACAAATCACACAATCCTTGCCCCTTCTCTCCTCCAGTTGAGTGTTGCCCACTGCCTTCCAACTCTGACTCCTCCGTTTGTGGCTCCCTTTTAAGCAGGACCTGGGAGTGTTTTTGGTGCCACGTCTCATCCTCCAGGAAACACTTCCAGGTCATAAGAGAAATAGGGATGTCCTTCCCTGACAGAACCCGACAGTTCGCATATGAGGACCACTGCTGCCTAGTATATGGGGAATGGAACTACTCCCGTTTCCCAGTTATTGCTTGTCCATTCATTATATACCACCAGCTGGAAAAAAAGTTATTTCTCCAGTTCGCTGGCCAATATGCTTTCGTCGGCTCTCTGGCCTCCTGTCCAGGTAGCGTATACTTCCCCATCTCACCCAGGATACCCTTTCTTCTCCTAAAATACACAGTGAAGTTTACAAAATAAATCTTTTCCACAGAATGGTTAAATCTAGGATGTCCCACTGTAACCACACTGCATGATGTCTAATGCACTGTATGTCTGAATGAAACCTTTAATAGAACTGGCAAAAAACATTACTTTTATGTACTTAACATACTCACAGAATTCAGAACTTCTCAATGTTGCTTCTTAACTAATCTGATGCCAACTTGGTGCTTTGTTCAGCAGTTAACAGATGCTGTTTATTGGCTTCCAATATTTAACAGTAGTGAGCCAGAAAGATATTAAGTACAAGTAACTCATTTCCAGTAGAAATTGTCACCATGATCAGCAGACATGTGTGGGTCATTCTCATTTAATTTTGCTTTTTAGCTTGTGGACAGTATGGTGGCACAGCAATTTTAATGTTTCTACCTCACTGCCCCACAGGCCTGGGCCACCTTTACTGTGGCGCTTTCCAGTTTTCCCCCTTTTCCACATTGATTTCCTTCACGCTATTGTTTCCTCCTTCACACGTAAGATGTGTTTTTAGGTTAACTAGCATCTTCAAATTATCAGCCAGTCTGAGTGTATCTGTGGATGTGGCCTTTCAGGAGTGACTCCTGCCTTGTGCCTGATGAAGTCAGGACAGGCTAAACCTTCCTGTGTCCCTGTAATGGATTACACAGATTCAGATTGTGGATGGATATTTAATTCATAGTCAGCATTAGTGCTGGATTATTTTAGGCCAACTGAGTATATATCCAATGTCAATGGTGGAGCTGAAAGAGGCAGTAGTGCCCACTTGTGGTCCTTGTGTACCACAGGCTACAGGTTTTTTTAACTGGTATCTTCAACTGAGGTCCATCCCTTTTGTTCATTGGTTTTCATCAAGGCTATTTTAAGTTAAGCCAGGATATCACATAAAACACAGTCAGTCAGTCAGTCATTTTCCAACCCACTATATCCTAACATAGGGTCACGGGGGTCTGCAGGAGCCAATCCCAGCCAACACAGGGCGCAAGGCAGGAACAAATACCAGGCAGGGCGCCAGCCCACCACAGTCACATAAAACACATCTGACTAAATTTGTTAATTAAACGTATTTGGACATAATAGATAGCGTTTATTAAAGAGCTTCAACATATACGATATATTCTATCAATATCAAACCATTCCAAAGAACATTAAAGTACATCAAATGCAAACAACTCCTCAGTGATTATCAAGAAGGAGCTGCCTATTAAAATAAAGCTTGACAACACTGTAAACAGTCATCAAAAAGAAGGGGTCTTTGAATTGGTGACATCTCGGCCTTGGCCACTTAAGCCCCTGAATTCTGAATGTAGTGTGTAAAGCACGAGATGAAGCTTTGTAGCATTCTAACTTGATAAATAGTTCTGACAGATTTGGTTATCATTTTGTTGCTTTCTTTCCTAATCTAAGTCACCCAAACATTGAAATATCACAGTTAAGCCTGATATACATAAGGTCAAATAAACCAAATACATATTTAATAAAAGAAGTGTTGTAATATATGAATTAATATAACATTAATTTCCTAACATAAAATAATATCATGAGAACACCATAACAAACTAATTTCAAGTTTCAAGGCATTTAAATAAAAATATCCATCCATCTATCCATTTTCCAACCCGCTGAATCCGAACACAGGGTCACGGGGATCTGCTGGAGCCAATCCCAGCCAACACAGGGCACAAGGCAGGAACCAATCCCGGGCAGGGTGCCAACCCACCGCAGAATAAAAATATCTTAGAGAAAAAAAAAGTCACTGCAGGATCTGAATTGGCCACGAGACTGAATGCTCTGGCACTCTCAGTGGTTTTTGTCCTTTTCAAGGTGGACAGTTCATAGCACCTACATTCACATGATACCCCTTTTTATATTACAGTAGGTAGAAGCAGTAGATGCCCAGGTAAGTAATGTGAAACTCAGGCCCCTTCGTCTGCTAGTCTGATCTCAGTCTGTTCACTTGCTCTGAACCAGTAGTTGGCACTAGTGGTCCACCGATTTGGTTCTGAATGGTCAAAGGATGGCACTGGCACTACACAAGGAGGTACACTACACAAACTACACAAAAAAGGATGGCACTACATAAACTGTAGCACATCAGAAAAACAAAAACCCACTGGCGCCCCAAGGGTTACAATTTTGAGTTCCATAGTAGTCTGTCTTGTCCATATGGTCCTAGAGAGCAGCTATACTAAATTTGGTCCAGATTGGTCAAAGGGTTTAGGATGGTCTAGGGAAGAGACAGACAGATAAACATTTTATTTTATATCTGTAAAATATTATGATGTGTCATATAAAATGTCTTACAATTGTGCTACTCTTTAAATAAAATTATTTAAAAGCTGGTGTGCTAGTTAAGATTAAGTAAAGCCAATTTTTCATTTACTCATTTATTGTACCCAGTCTGGCCAGTTTAGTGTCACAGGGGTCAGCCTGTTCCAACAAAACTGGGCACAAGGCTGGAACCAAAACACCCACACACACTAACACTCACAGGGGGCCAATTTAGAATCTCCATTTAACCCAACGCGTATGTCTTTGGGATGTGGAAGGATGGCTGGAGTCTTCTTCTTCTTCTTTTGGCTGCTCCCGCAGAGGATCATCTGTTTCCATCTCTTCCTGTCCTCTTCATTTTGCTCTGTCACTCCCACCACCTGCATGTCCAGGACGGCTGGAGTACCTAGAGAAAAATACATGTATGTTTATTTGAAAATGGTTTAAAATCAATTGTGTGCATTGTAAACAAGGGCATTTAAAGCTGAACCTGAGTGAGTGGCCAATCATTAGCTCAACACCCTGGAAAATTACATCTCGCCTTGTGTTACACGACAAGCATTTGAGGTCAATAGTGACTGAATTGGAAATCAGGACCGACATTTTTATACCCCCAAACTACTCAGTCTTCACTGGGCCTGCTAGTGCAGTCAGTCATGGGTCACTGGTTTGGCTTGTTTTTCTCTTATGCTTTGCCCTGGTGTGTAGCATCTAAAAGAAAAAAAAAACTCAGTAAGCCAGTGACAGATGAACAGCATGCATTACTTAAAAACAGTTATTAATGAAGGTTAAACCTTGCTGTTATGGTTGGCCACAGATTAACATTTACTGTCATTACCTGTTCTTACTCCATGCAGTATGATGTTCTTTTAACGTTTTTAATATTTTTATGACAGGTGGCACATCACAAATATTAACACTGCTTTTATAAATCTCATTACCAAAGACATATGCAATGCATTTGTTATTCCAACAGATGGTGCATGCCAAACACTTGCAGTAATGTATTTCTTTTGTCATTCCAACACGTAGCAAGCACATCACAGACATTAACATTAACACTGCTTCTACAAATCCCATAACAAATAGCATTGAAAAGACATATGCATTGCATTTGTCATTCCAACAGATGGCACATCACAGACATTTGTAATAATGCATTTTTTTCTGCAAATGTCTGTTAGAATGACAAATGCAATGCATTTTATTACTACATGCATTTTACAAAATACATTCCAATGGAAGGTGCACGGTGATTACTCAGATTTCAACATGATATAAGCTGATGTCACAATACGCAACTTTTTGTCATGGAGTAGATTTTGTCAGATTTACTGATAGCAGCTGCTGATCTTATCACTTTACCAGGTCAAATTACTGGCTGAGTGATGATCTTCCAGTGCAATTGTGCTTGCCCATTTTTCTGAACACCAACAGTGTGCAGCCTGACACAGATGGCGCTGTACAAAGTGTTTGCAGCTGCAGTGAGTTCAGCAGCATTCTTTGTCCTTCATTTAATGTTTCCATTCTGTTATAGTATGTAAAATATGAGACACCTAGACAGACAAACTTCTCTTCTGTTTGTGAGGTCCACAGCCCCCATGCTGCCTGACAGAGGAGGAGGAGGAGGTTAGGAGCACGAGCTGATACAGCACATTGCCGCCCCCACCACATGACAAACCAACTCAGGACCCCAGGTTAGGACCCGAGTGCAGCCATGCAACGAGTGACACCTCAGCACCACACTAGTTCAGATGGACTTGGTACTATATAAAGGGTTAATAGCTGTGGTGTGTTTGCACACAATTTGGGCCCTTTTTTTCATTCTGATTTTCTGCATAAACACAAGACATCAGACAGACTAGCTTCTCATCTATTTGTGAGGCTCAAAACACGCGTGTTCCTTATTCCTCGTCATTACTTTCCATGCCTTGTATTTCTGGCTGAATGCTCATTGGTTCTCGACTCTGGCACATAAAGAGCCCGCCCCTCTGACCACATCTGTTTGATTTTATTGCAGACTAGCTGGTCTCAGCAGTTAGAGGCGTCATATTGGTTGAACAGTTTCACGGGAGAACACCGCCGACTGGCTAAGATTATGAAAGTTGAAGGCTATGACTGAAAATTGGTGAAAGAGGCATCTAATGTGACATAGTCTTTAGTCAGGTAGCATAGGTAATGTGACATACAGTAAAAGCAATAGTTAATAGGTTGTTTCTAGTTATTAAAGGATCATCTTCCAATTCTGGCAAATTCTCAGAGCAAAAACCTGTAGGTATCAGTCAATTCTTAGTATACTGTATATAGAATTTCTTATTATGAGCAGATTATATACGTCAGCTGTAAGATTTGAGAAGCTTACCTCTGGGAACAGGGCTGAAGATAAAGGGATTGAAATGGATAAAAAGATAAGGAGACAAGTTTTATTTTTGCAGATTCAAAGCAAACTCCTAGAGCATGAACCATTTATCACTGCTTACAACAGCCCACTCTCACTTAACGCTGGTCACCAAACAGGAGCTGTTTTTTGCTGCAGGTTTTAAAGCAAAATGGTGTTATTTTATTTTTTACCTGCTGTCTCGTCCTGAGCCAGCTGCTGCAAACACAGACTACCGCTCCCCACTAACCTGTTTTGAGCACTAGAACATTGGGACAGTTTTGATGAGAACAGGCCATTCATCTCAACAGTCCTATCCACCCAAAAAAAAAAAAGAAAAACAAAAGCTTGGTAATGTCTCTTCAAAATGTACAAGTTTCCAACATGTCCCCGTGTTCTTACTGAACTCGTTTTAAAATAACAGCCAGGATCTACCTATACTGAGGCCTTTCATAATTTGAAACACTTAAGTCATGGCACCTCTGCTTGCTTGAACTGGAAAGGTTTATCTCCTTCAGTCCCTCCTCATAATTTCAGAACTCACAGTGTAAGCTGATTTCATGCTACACATTCCATTAACATCATTCCCAAAGTTAAGGCTTTTGGGGGGCTGCAGTCAAACCCAGCAACATTGGGCACAATGCAAGAACCAGTCCTGGACAGATCACTACTCCATTGCAGAGCCCACCTTCAGACATCTCACAGAGCCAAACAACTTCATAAACTTTGAGATATCACAGGAAAACTAAAGTACCTGTCCACACAGAAGTGAAAAGAACATGCAAACTTCACACAGACATGTGTTAATTTCTACTAATGCATTTGCAAAAAACATAATTTAAGTCCCGCAGTGGGTAGCGCTGCTGCCTCGCAGTTGGGAGACCTGGGGACCCGGGTTCGCTTCCCGGGTCCTCCCTGCGTGGAGTTTGCATGTTCTCCCCGTGTCTGCGTGGGTTTCCTCCGGGCGCTCCGGTTTCCTCCCACAGTCCAAAGACATGCAGGTTAGGTGGATTGGTGATTCTAAATTGGCCCTAGTGTGTGCTTGGTGTGTTTGTGTGTGTCCTGCGGTGGGTTGGCACCCTGCCCAGGATTGTTTCCTGCCTTGTGCCCTGTGTTGGCTGGGATTGGCTCCAGCAGACCCCCGTGACCCTGTGTTTGGATTCAGCGGGTTGGAAAATGGATGGATGGATAATTTAAGTTCTGGTTTTAGGTTTATTTTATTTATGTCCCAACATGTTATCCCTATGCTGATTGAATAGCTATGCAAACTGCAGAAGAGTAACATTTTCCATAGAAAAGAATAACATTCAGAAATGATTAGGTTTAATTTATTTGTATGCAGTGTCATGCATGTTTAACCCGACCATTATACATTTTTACACACACACTGCTGTCCAAAAACTGGAAACTGTGACAGTCATTAAAATCAAAGAAATGCAGAGTCTTTTGAATTCTATTATAAAATATTTTCCAGAGAGGATCTGACATCCCTTCATGTGGATGGGTTACCTAGAGCAGGCATGTCAAACTCACTACCATTGGTGGGCCGCTTCGACTGCCATACATGCGTCAGCGGGCCGCACTGTAACAAATACTATTATACTATTATACAAAGTTACTGTAGCTTTCTTTCCAATACTGTAAACTTTAAAAAATGTAACACTTAAAGTTTAAAGAAAAGCAATTTATTTCCATACAGTCTCCGTACAACAGTGTAGAATTAGAGTCTACGCCTCTTAGCTAGGTCCTTATTATATTATATTCATTACTAGTCATTAAGCCCGTTACAATAATGGGCGCTAGAACAGTAGTGCATAAATAAACATTAGTAGGAGCAGTCTATATTAAATGGCAAGGGACCTTGACCTCATTCTTTTTGTTGGTCGTATTTTTCTTTGTCTTTCAGCCTTTCTTTTGTTGATGTTTACTTGCTGAGCTGACCGTTCTTCGTGTGCTGCCGCTGTGTATTGTGTGTCTTTAATTTTCTGTGACAGTAATACTGTCTTGTACATCTGCTGGCTTGTACGTCCGTAATATACCTTTAATTTTCTCTGGCAGTAATACAGGCGTGCGCGTCGGTAATATGTCTTTAATTTTCTCTGACAGTAATACTGGCTTGTATGTGGCTGTAATATGCGTCACTGTATTGTGTACCTTTAATTTCCTCTCGCAGTAATACTGGTTTGTATTTCCGTAAAACACCTCTAACTTTCTCTAACAGTAATATCGTGCATCGCACCGTGCCCCGCGCATGCGCACTTCACCAGAAGACACACACACACGGACACCTGGACGCACACAGGGATTTTATTAAAGAGGATATTATATTCATTGCTTATATAGGAGCCTTACAGTGTGAGATTTATTTCTTTTGTCCCGACATCCCGACACTTGGCATCTCTTGTTAGTAACCAGTTCGTCAATATCAGGCTTGAAATCTTGTGCAGCTGCAACTTTTATGGGGGATGAAAGGTGCTCGACAGTAAGTCTTGAGCGATGTGAGGTTTTGGTAGCTTTCATTAACGAAAACAATTGCTCACAAAGGTAAGTGCTTCCGAACATTGACAGTACTCTCGATGCCAACTTACAGATCTGCACATACGAGGGTGGCAGGTAAGCATACAAGCCTGGCACACCAACTTCGTTGTATTTTGCCTTCAGAATAGAATCTGACTGCACTTTAATCAATTCCATTTGGATATTCTCAGGCGCATTCTCAACGCTGTAAGAGAACAGCGCAATGCCCTGTTTGTGTGAACTGAAATCACGAAAATGCTCACTGAATTCATTGCTCAGTAATTCAAGTTGGAAAACAAATCCTCCAAAAATAAAATTTTACTTTACTAAGTTTACTTCAGAGTTTATATTGTAAAATAAGCTGATATGCGAAAAGTCACCTGACTACACTAATTTTACAAAATCAAAATCAGAAAAATATGTTAATAAACAACTCATCAACTTCTCGCGTCCACTTCAGATCTTCAGCTGTAGTCTACACTAACTGTATGTTTCAATACTAGCACAAAATTACATGAAACTAGAGCAAAAAAAATGTGAAAATATGCGGGCTATTACTACTCGTGATGGTCAGTTCTGCCCAGTGGCCAGTCTCAGCAGCCCAGTCAGTAGTGTAGCCTTAGCAGGGTCGGCTCTAGGCTTGTGGCGGGCCTGGGCAGAGAAAGAATCGGTGGCCCCTTCGCCTGGAAATGTCAATACGGTATCTTATGCACGGCGGATGGCCACATCCGTTGCGGACACTGCATAGCCGCTTTGTGCTCATGACACGCTTCTATATACGCGTGTCAGTAACTTGAAAACCAAGTGGCGGCCCATGATATTCTCATTACAGCAGAATGTTATAATACTACATATAGCTTACTGCTCCGACTCTAGCGACATTAGTAAATACAGTGTACTAATTAACAAGAAACACAATGTTTTTCGGCCACATTGCCGTCAGCTGTGTCGTTATTTTCTCTTTCTGTTTTATATTCAATATATATTGGCGTGGCAGCCCCTGGGCTTTGGCAGCCCTGTGCAGGTGCACAGTTTGCACATGCCTAAGGCCACCCCTACTGCAGCCTAGCACTTCAGTTGTGACGCTGCGGCTCATTAACTTTGGTCAAGGCTCGTGGCTATACTAGCAGATGACGTTTCCGGTACCGTAATGCCATGGGAAATGCGCTTTTGTCAGAAGGCAGAAGTAAGAAAAGTCAATAAGTAACACCGAAGATGCAGAATGATTCAATCACAAACGATAGTAATCATTTTGTACAAGTTCAGTGCTAACTAGGATCTGTCATGCGGGCCTCACAGATTTCTGTTGCGGGCCGCATGTGGCCTGGGGGCCGCGTGTTTGACATGCCTGACCTAGAGGACATGACTGCTTATCTGTCTCACAAACTGTTGGCCCTGTATCCTTCTTTCCCAAGGGCACACACAGGACTTCCCACCATTGCAGCCTCCATGATCCCACACCACTGTATGCCAGACAGCACCTGCAGCTCTTTATGGTGTTCTCCTGCTTTTTCTTGGAAGCTGTCCGCAGGACTTGGCTCTGCCCTGTGCCAGTCTCTTGCCATTTGTGTACTTGTTCACATTATATGCTGTAAAAAATCACTTTGTAGAACACAGTTTTCAACAGCTAAATCGTTTATAACTGGCTTGGTCATAAAGAGTAATGCTTTGAGAATTTCAGAAAAGGAAACAGTTTATAAAGATTGCTTTCCAAATATGCCTAATGTGTTTATTTCTTATTGAAATCCATTTTTCATGCTGTGAAGGCCATATTTGAACTGAAATTTGTATGACTGCTGAATAAAGCATACAACATATTACCATCTAATTATACAATTTCAGCTTAAGGTTGCCTGTCTTTTAAAAATACTAATTGCTTCTGTAAATGTGTTAGCATTTCATTTCCCACCAGTGTGTGATTTGACAGATGGATGCCTGCATGCACAAAAGCACATTGTTCCTTCCTGGTGTGAGTGGTACCAATTACTGCAGACCAGAAATAGTTACATAATGGCTTGTCAACTATTGTTGTTTCTTTTAACAGGTTTTGATTTACATGCTGTGTGAACTTGATAGATAAGAAAAATTTGATAGAATCAACTGAGCCATTTTTAGTTAAGCTTTCTAGATGATGATTAAAAAATACGTTTTGTTAAATAGTGCTGTTTACCTTATGTCTAACATATTATATATATTATTATTATAACATATTACTATAATAACTGTCCTGTCACCACTTGTAGGAAAAATTCTTAACGGTTTTTAGCAACTTTATTTGTGTACTTTACTTCTTTAGTTACTATTATCATCATTCTTGTTAATATGATTATTTCAGCAGGATAGATAGATAGATAATTTATCCCTTTGGAAAATGTACTTTTTTACAGAGGCTCAATAAACAAATATTATTATATTGTACACATTAGAGTAAACATACCAGGATAACTAAAAAGAAAGAAAACCTCTAACTTGGCTAAAGATAACAAGAGCAGTCTCAATGAGGCCTTATCCAAGTGTATTGCAGTTGGAGTATAGGAGCTCCAGTAGCGTTTCTTGACACACTTCTGCTAAATAATTCACTGCCTAAAAGTACTCAATGCTACTGTGTCACAGTGTGCACCTCCAGGGTGCCAGGAGTGTGTCCCATAATTAACCCTGCCTTCTGAATCTTACTGATTTGATGGGCCTGTCTTAATGGCCAAAAGATGACCTCTAGCATCTGCTTAGAAGTTCTATCCTTCTGCAGTATTTTCCTTTCTAACCTCCACTGGCGCTGACTGGGCTCCTCAAATTAGATTACCTATCACATCACTGGTTACTGAGCGTATCTAATTTCGGTAGTTTAACACAATAACTATTCATTCAAACTTATGTACGTGTGCATGCTTGCATGCATATTAGCTTCTCCCCATCCATTTACTAGTGTCTTTCTAAACTTACTGTAGTCCTTTTCCTTATACGTCGGGAACTGTTCACACTCCCTCCTCCACAGTTGTAGCCTACCACCGGGATGATGGTCCCATTTTACCTGGAGGCATGCATGGAGCTCCAAGCTTAATATATGGTTTGGGAGGACCCTCCACAAAGTGCGTCCTCATACTGTTTCAATGCAATGTAACTCACCCGACCAAAACTCTTTCTACAGGTAAGTACATTCATAACTATTTACAAGGTATCTAGGGGTCAGGTCAGGTGTGCCCATCATGCCCACAGGCACTTTGGGCAGCAACAAAGTTCATCCACCCTTGTCTATCCTTGTCTAAGTTCTCCATGGTTCCTCATGTCATGTTCATGCTCTGCATCTCTTTTTCAACTGTACGCCTCCATGTTGTTTTTGGGTGGCCCCTTCTTCTTCTTCCTTCTAGAGTCCAGTGTAGAGCAATTTAGGTGATGGGAATCTGCGTCCCATCTCAACACATGGCCTGTCCACCTCCATTACCTTGTCATAAGAATGGTGTTCATGTCAACTTGGTGGCAATGGGTAAGGAAGTCTTTGTTGGAAATTTTCTGTAACCAAAAGATGTGGCTTTCTGATGCATGTTGTGTGAAAAGATGACAGTTTGGCAATGTTGCTTCCCTCTATTCTCCAGCATTAGGATCCATACAGTAGTACTAACAAGACACAACTCTGGTAGAGGCGCAGTTTGGTGTGAATACTGTACTGAGCTTATCTCCATACAGATTTCATAGTTCTGAAGGCATTTCTTGCCTTTCTGAGCCTGCTCTGAATATCGCTTCCAGCATCTCCATCTATTCTGACTACAGTGCCAAGATAGGTGAACGTGTCTGTGATTGGTAAGTCATTCCCATTAATCTTCACAGGCACTGGATTCTGCATGTTTAGGAAAATTGTCTCCATCTTTTTCCAGCTTACCTTCAGCTCAGTTGCATTAGCAAAGGTGCTCGGCGGTCTGTCTTCTCCTGCATGTGGCGGTGTGTGTGTGTGTGAGACAGCATTGCGACATTGTTTGCAAAGTCTAGATCTTCAAGTGTTGTGAAAGGTGTCCACTTAATGCCTCTTGGTGTGTCACTGGTGGTCAGCCACATAATCCAATCAATGGCAAGACTGAACAGTGAAGCAGACATTATGTGTCCTAGTCGCACACCAGTTTTCACTTCAAGGTATCTATCAAGTTATAAATAGTTAGCCAAGTCAATGTGGGCTTGTGTGCATGATGTTGATGGTCAACCAGATCGAGCTTCATTGGTTACACTTGTTCTTCCTGCTTTAAACCTTTCTTGCCATTCATTAGCTTTTCATTGAGTTATACTGTTTTAATTTCTGTACTGAGCCAACATCCTTCTGTGAATTTCAGCAAGTTTCACTCCCTCTGGCCAAAGAAATCTCGCTACAACACACTGTTCAATAATGGAGCAAATCCATAGCAGAGCGTTCATGGTCATTTGACTTTGGCTTCAACTAGACTAACAGCAGCCATGTAGCGCTGCACTATGTATGCTTGAACTACGCATAAGCCATCACAAACTTGTTGTACTGCGTCACTTCTATCCATTGAGGTTACTGTATAATTTTCAAATTGCTTTTACTTTTTGATTTACACTCATATATACTTCATGTACATGGCACGAAAAAGTATCATGGTTTTAGTGCCATTGTCAATAAGAGATCTGTTAGTGATAAAAGTTAATAAAAGTTATATTAGATTTTAAAAGTTATTTTATTTTATTATTTTTAGAAAATATTATTAAATAATGTTACTGACCATTTTAAAGGCTGTACTGAATTTCATCCACTGCCACGAGCACCTACAATGGACATGTGAGCATCAGTACTGGTCCGTGGAGCAATGAAAGATGGTGCCCTGGTCTCATGAGTCACATTTTCTTCTAGATGGTGTGGACAGCCAGCTGTGGGTGCATCATTAACCTGGGAAAGACATGGCAGCATAATGCTCAGTTCAGTGGAAGGCTAGCCGGTAAAGGTAAAGCTCTGCTGGGAAGCCTTGAGTCGTGGCATTTATGTGGATGTTACTTTTACACATACTGCCTACCTAAAGACTGTTGCAGACACCCCTTCATGGCAATGGTATTCCCTGATGGCAGCGGCCTCTTTCAGCAGGATAATGAGTCCCTGCCACAATGTAAAAATTGTTCAGGAATGGCTTGAGGGACATGACAAAGAGTTCAAGGGTACTGACCTCAAAATTGCCCATCTCTGGGATGTGCTATAAAAAAACAAGTCCAATCCAATCCATGGAGGCCCCACCTCACAACTTGCAGGACCAGCATCTGCTGGTAATGCCTTAGTGTCAGATTCCACAGGACACCATTGGAAGTGTTGTGGAGTCCACGCCTAGAAGGGTTAGAGCTGTTTTGGCAGCCGGAGGAGAACCTACACAATATTAAGCAGGTGGTTTTAATGTTGTGGCTGATCGGTGTGTGTGTGTGTGTGTGTGTGTATATGTATGTGTGTGTACACACACACACATACACACACATTATATGAAAATTTTGGGAACCCCTCTTAATTAGACAGGTGCATAAATTTGCGCACCCCAACAGAGATATTACATCAATACTTAGTTGAGCCTCCTTTTGTAAATATAACAGCCTCTAGACGCCTCCGGTAGCCTTTGATGAGTGTCTGGATTCTGGATGGAGGTATTTTTGACCATTCTTCCATACAAAATCTTTCCAGTTCAGTTAAATTTTTTTTTTAGATTTTCGATGATATTCAAGTCAGGGGACTGTGACGGCCATTCCAGAACATTGTACTTCTCCCTCTGCATGAATGCCTTTGTAGATTTCGAACTGTGTTTTAGGTCATTGTCTTGTTGGAATATCCAACACCTGCATAACTTCAACTTTGTGACTGATGCTTGAACATTATCCTGAAGAATTTGTTGATATTGGGTTGAATTCATCTGACCCTCGACTTTAACAAAGGCCCCAGTCCCTGAACTAGCTACACAGCCCCACAGCATGATGGAACCTCCACCAAATTTGACAGTAGGTAGCAGGTGTTTTTCTTGGACTGCGGTGTTCTTCTTCTGCCATGCAATGCGCTTTTTGTTATAACCAAATAACTCAATTTTTGTCTCCTCAGTCCAAAGCACTTTGTTCCAAAATGAATCTGGCTTGTCTAAATGAGCATTTGCATACAACAAGCGACTTGGTTTGTGGCGTGAGTGCAGAAAGGGCTTCTTTCTCATCACCCTGCCATACAGATGTTCTTTGTGCAAATCACACTGAATTGTAGAATGTTGTACAGATACACCATCTGCAGCAAGATGTTCTTGCAGGCCTTTGGAGGTGATCTGTGGGTTGTCTGTAACCATTCTCCCAATCCTGCGCATATGCCGCTCCTGTATTTTTCTTGGCCTGCCAGACCTGGGTTTAACAGCAACTATGCCTGTGGCCTTCCATTTCCTGATTCCATTCCTTACAGTTGAAACTGACAATTTAAACCTCTGAGATAGCTTTACTGTATGTAGCCTTCCCCTAAACCAGGGGTGGGCAGATTCAGTCCTGGAGGGCTGCAGTGGCTGCAGGTTTTTGCTCCAACCCAATTGCTTAATAAGAAACCCTTATTGCTCAAGTAACACTTCAGCTTCACTTTAGTTGTCTCGCTCGTTAAGATTTTGAACCCTTATTCTTGGTTTTTAATTGCTCCTAATTAGCAATACCATGCAAATGACAAAAGAGACCAGCATTACTCCATTTAGCTTGTTTTCATTTACACCTGTGTGTATTTATCACGCACTATTTGGTTTAATTAAATACTTGGAAGGAAAGTGAAGAGAAAAAAGTGAAGCACTGAGAATTACTCATCTGTTTTAGACTTCAAATCATTTGGATGATATTCTTAGAAAGGAAAATAAATCTAGGATATGAGAATGACCTGACATGGCAGAGTTAAAGCACTAGCAAGCCATGCAATTAAATAATTGACAAGGATTGGTTTTTAATTAAGCAACTGGGTTGGAACAAAAACCTGCAACCACTGTGGCCCTCCATTACTGAATCTGCCCACCCCTGCCCTAAATCATGATACTGAACAATCTTTGTTTTCAGATCTTTTGAGTTGCTTTGAGGATCCCATGCTGTCACTCTTCAGAGGAGAGTCAAAGGGAAGCACAACTTGCAATTGACCACCTTAAATACCTTTTCTCATGATTGGACACACCTGTCTATGAAGTTCAAGGCTTAACGAGCTAATCCAACCAATTTGGTGTTGCAAGTTATCAATATTGAGCAGTGACAGGCATTCAAATCAGCAAAATTACAAGGGGACCCAAATTTTTGCACAGCCAGTTTTTCACATTTGATTTAATTTCATACAACTAAGTACTGCTTCACTGAAAATCTTTGTTCGGAAAACACCCCAGTACTCAGATGTTCCTAGGAAATGAAAGACATACCACTGTTATCTTTTTTGCTGAAAATAGAGTAAATTATTATGTAGGCTGAGAGGAGTTCCCAAACTTTTTCATATGACTGTAAGAGCTATGGCAGCAGGCTCCTATTAAGGCAAACCAGGGAGTTCTATCAGTGACGTTACATGGCCAGTTGGAAGCACTTCTGGGTTACAAGAAAGCCAGGGTGATCCTCCCCTGGCAGCACCCTCGACCAGGTTGCAATTCCAGACTCCAACTCCCATGCAGCCCTGCAGGTATTCAGACTGGGAGCCCTACGTGATTGACACTGCCACCTTGAATGGTGGGGGATGAATTGTTCCCCTGCTGGTTCCTGATGTCTTTGGGCATCCCAATCAGGATGGGAATCATAAGGCATCCCAGCTGAGTATTGCCCCACTTATTGCATCCTTCTGTTATGGCTTCCCAGCCGAGACGTCCACTTGTCCTCTAGGGCATCTACAATATGTATATGTATATATCATAATGGTAACTGGTATTGTACTTTTTGCCATTGTATGAATGTACTGTATGTATGTAATTAATTGTATGAAATGTGTTACATACTGTAAATACTTGCATTATTATTACTGTTATTAATGTAGAAACATGATACTTTTCACACAGCAAATAAATTATATTGCCCTTCATGTATAATGAAACACACAGCTGTTCTCCCACAGCAAACTCCTAACCTGACATGTTTTATGTCTATGTATTGTCATGGATGGACTGGCAACCCAGCTGGGATGGACACCATTCCCTTACATGGACAGGAGGCCAGTATAATTGATAGTGAAGAAGAAAGGAATGGCATTTAGCCAGGAAACTGGCATGAAGGGCCACTGGCACAGAGGGTGCAATAGGATTGGCATTCCGGCAGTGTGAAATGGAAACTCCTCACCCAGTCTAAGTATGGACTGTGGGAGATTGCCTCCCAGACTTACATTGTTCCCCCATACACTGGGTGGTAGCAGACCAGCATGGGAATTGTAGTTGTATAGGGCAGCCCTTTTAAGTTCCATGGGTGCTGCAAGAGGGAGCTTTCAGGAGCTGAATCTGCTATTCCAGGGTGGTTCCAACAGACCCAGAAGTGCTCCATGGAATCAGTGGTTTGGCTCTTGAAGTACTTCTGGGTCAGAATGGAAATAGTAGGAAAGAAAAGAGAGTGTTGGTTATTGTGAGACCAATAAAAAGGTTTTTGTTTGTCAGTGCAACAATATTCTAATGTAGATATCAAATACCCTGATAATCAGAAGTGGCAGATTCACAAGTCTTACCCTTTCTGTCTGTCATTTCTGTCCTGCTCCTTTCTCACAGCTAGAGTCCTCTATCTCTGAAAATAATACAAGAAGACAACTGCTGAGAAGAAGCTGTACTATAACTGTTCATGAAGTATTCGCAAAATATGGTGCTACTTAATATATGCCTGGGTAACTGCTCACCTGTACATACAGTACTCTGCTTTCAGAAAAGTGCTCTAAAACCTGTGTGTAGTTTATAGTGAAGCTGCTTAAAATTGTTCCTGTACTGAAAATTTTGTTTCAAAATAACAGCTGACACCAGTGCTATTTCATCATCTAATGATTTTAAAAACCCTTTGAGTTTGTCTGCACTTACTATAGTTCCATTTGTTTAAGTTGAAAACTCCTCCTGGTGGCTCTGCTCTGAACTCTGAGTGAAAAGGTCTTAGTTTTACTTCTCAGAAAGAGAACACATTAATTTTATAGAAACTCAATTATGCATTTATGAGGTAATTTGTTCCTTGCAGTTGGCAAAGTATTAATAAGCCAGTTCAAAAGTAAAAAATGCTCTAAAACCTATAATAGTATCAAAGAACTCCATGTATTATTTGTTATTTTTATTAAGAGATCTACCATTGCATTTTTCTTTTTGGATTAACAAACAGAAACCAAGCTGTTTATGAAATTGATTGCCGGTCTCATAAATCTCAAGAGGCAAAACCTACAATCAGTCAATTCTTAATGTACTTTAGACTGACAAACCTTTCTTTAAATGTGCCATTCTCTACACTCCCCACAATCTCTGCAGTAACAACGTCAGCCTACTGAATCCAAAGTGGATATGACAGCCCCATCTTTAGAAGGCCCAAACCAAGAAAGGCTTCTGCTAAACCCAAAAGGACCACATATTGTATCCACCGGGGGCACCATTGCTGGCAGTATGGGAGCTTTTTTGCCTACACCATCACAAGAAAGAAAAATAAGCATTACAGAAAGAAATGCTTTTTGCTTGTTACTTTAAAGTCTTACATTCTCAGATTCAATTAGCTGAAGGAGACACAGAGAACAGCATGACATTACATTGACAGTATCTGGCTAAGTTTTCCTGGTTTCATCCACTATACTGTTTTCTTTCTGTCTTGCACTTGTCCGGTATCTTTTTCTCCTGTATTGTTCTCTGCTTGTTTGTACTACTCTCATCACTCTCTGCTAATTGCGTTCATTTCTTTGTTCTTAAAAAATGACAGAATCTCAAGTGACCAACAATGAACTGTTATGGTTTATGATTAAAATAGGGAACAGTTCAATGTAGTTAAACAAAATATTAAAAATGTGAAAATCTGATATGATATCATTAATTGTATGTAACAAATCTCGTACAGACTGCGATTCTGGTCCATGTTATTATCTACTGGTCCTTTCATTACTCACAATAAATCCAGAAAGTCTGTCTTATCACAATCAGGGTTTATTGTGATAATCATTACCAGAATCAATAAAAACACATTGTTAGTAAACTCTAGCACCTTTATGACCTGGAAGATCGCCTTAATTAAAAATGGATATTGCAATTGAAAAATGTATGGAGAAACAGAAAAATTCAAAATGGAAAACAGACAGACATTTTTGAGGATTAATGGACACAAATGCAACATTAAAGTCAGGTGTAATGATCTAACTCTGTAATGCTGGTGACAAAACTGCCAAGCATAAAAATTAAAAAACAGTGATAACACCCTATGAAGTGTGGTATTACCATAAAAAAATACAAGAACTTTGGATCGAGGGTAACAGTTAAGACGAAGAAACTCACCAGTCGTCCACATAGTACCCAGTAACAACTAATAGACCAAATATATTACGTTAAATATATTGGGAAGTGTATCCATTACATCCATTAAAGTGGTCTTGAGTGTACCCGTGGAATCTTTATTGTTTCAAAAGTCTAGAAATGTTGAGTTTGGTGGTAGATGACTGCTGGGTGATCGCAGATATCCTTTTCATGCATGCCTGTTGACATCTGTTACTAACCATCAGACAACAGCTGAAGAACAAACCCAGTGCTGGAGACTGGAAGTGTCAAAATACCCAATAATCTTAACAGCAGAGGGTGTATCACAGGCTGGTGTGGAGGCCAGGCAAGCCATCATTAATACCGACTTTACATAATAGTTTTGTTCACCAGTTTCTAATTAAGAGACTTTTCTTGCATAGCTTTATACTAGGTTGTTCACTTTATATTTGAGAAATAAACATACTATGCACTGTCTGAAGGACAGTTGATTTTTTAATGTATTTTTTAAAGTATTAGAAGGTGGACAATAGGAGGTCTCCCAAAATAAATTAAAATGCCCCCTAGAGAATCTGCCTATGCATAATGAAAGATTATAAATATTTATTTATTTATTTATTTAATGTAGCACATTTACATACAAACAATGTAGCTCAAAGTGCTTTACAAGATATGAGAAAAACAATTAAGCTTAGGCAATAATAAGTAACAACAAACAAAAGGTAAGATCAGATGGCTGTGAGGACTGCAGTTAGGTTGGAGAAAAAAAACAAAATCTGCAGGGAATCCAAGACCAAAAGACCACCAAGCCCACACTACCTAACATAAATATATCTAAATCAAACTTCTTAGTTTTCATGGTTCACAAGATGGGAATTTGAAGAAGTTGGTCTCGTGGACCGCTGAGACACTCACCTTGATTCCATCATCTCAGGAGCTACTGTGGTTCAGGTGGTGGTGGCACTCAGAAGAACTGGAAAAGGAAGCAGATAAGAGTAGAGATTATATAGATTGCAGATGCCTGAAGAATATGATAACTCTATGCCCATACAGTCTATTAGAAGTACAACTGAAATGTAGTTATGAAAAGGCCTGTTTTTTGCAGTTTTTTTTTAATGTTCCACAGTATTAGCCTGGTGAATTACTATCAGTAAAGTATTCCAGATTTGAGGTACATAACAGCAAAAGGCCACCTCACCACTTCTCTTCTGTTTCTTTTTCTGGTTTCTTTGTGGTGGCGGCTTGAGCCACCACCATCTACTCAAAGCACCGTGATGTTCCAACATTGATGGATTAAAAGCCAGAAGTCTGCATGACCATCATCATCAAGTCCTTCCGTGAGAACCCTAAATACAAAGAGGACTATTTCATTTATGTTAGGTAGAATGCCCAGAGGGGACTGGGTAGTCTCGTGGCCTGGGACCCCTGCAGATTTGATTTTTTTCTCCAGCCGTCTGGAGTTTTTTTTTGTTTTTTCTGTCCTTCCTGGCCATTAGACCTTACGCTTATTCTACGTTAATTAATGTTGTCTTATTTTAATTTCTTACTTTGTCTTTTACTTTTCTTTTCTTCATTATGTAAAGCACTTTGAGCTACATTTTTTGTATGAAAATGTGCTATATAAATAAAAGTTGCTGTTGTTTTAAGCATGGCTCTTGAAATTATAAGCAGACCTCCTTTCAAAGATCTAAGATTACATCTCGGAGTGTAGGGGGTCCGGCATTCCAAAATACAGGACGGAGCAAGATTATTTAAGGCTTTATAAACTATTGGTAGTACTTTAAAGTTGATTCTGAATGACATGGGTAACCAATGTATCAACAATAAAACTAGTGAAATGTTCTCAAATTTTCTTTTTCTAGTTAAGATTGTGGATGCTGCATTCTGCACTAATTGTAATTAATTGATGTCTTTCTTAGGTAGTCCTGGAAGAAGTTCATTACAGTAATCTAGTCAACCAAAATCAAAAGCGTGAATTAATTTTTCAGTGTATTATAAAGTTATAAGAGTTCTAACTTTTGAAATATTACTGAAGTGAAAATGCAGTCCTAATAATCTGGTTAGTATGTGATTTAAAGTTCAGGTCAGAGTCAATGATTACCCCTAAATTCTTTACCTCTGCTTTGACTTTTAAACCTAAGTCACCAAGTTTATTTCTAATGCCCTTGCTGTATCCATGTTTGCCAGTTACTAAGATTTCTGGTTTTCCCTTATTTTGTTTGACAAAGTTACTACTCATCCATTCGGAAATACAATTATGACATTGAATCACAAAGCCAAGAGCATCAAGGTCATCAGGTGCTGTCGATAAATAAAGCTGTGTGTCTTGTGCATAGCTGTGGCAGTTCACCTTGTGCTTTGAGATAATCTGACCTAATGGAAGCATATAGATTGAAAAGAGCAGTGGACACAGAATAGATCCTTGTGGTACACCATATAAAATATCATGGCTCTCCAAAGTACAATCACCACAACTAACAAATAATTTTCTACCTGTTAAATACGATGGAAACCAATTTAAAACACTGCCAGAGAGGCCCACCCCCACTGTCTAAGGTGATTTATAAGAATACTGTGGTCTATGGTGTCAAATGCTGCACTGAAGTCTAAGAGAACAAGAACAGATATATACGGCTTCTGACCACATTAACCTGCAAATCATTTACTACTTTAATTAGCGTAGTTTCTGCATTGTGATTTGTTCTAAAACTTGACTGAAACTTGTCAAGAACAGAATGCTTATTCAAGTAATCAATTTAGCTGCTTAATAACTGCCTTGTCTAGGATTTTACTAGGCATGTTTTTTCTAAACAGCGCCCTAACACGGCATTTAAAATTCTGGGCTCGGGAATGCTTTCATCATGACCGTGTGGCTTTGTGTCATAGTGACAGCATGCATGTCAAAATGATTTTATTTATTTTGTGGTTGTTTTGGAGTTGTGTAGGGCAGGATAGCGCTCTCCCCTCTTAACGGATTTATTGAGTGAACAGAACAGCGTTTTTCTGTTAATTGTGCTGCACATACGAGAAGATTTTTATGGAGACAAATGATATTAAGGGAGCAATTTGCAGCTTTTCTTGCTAACTATAATTCACGTTCATGTGTAAGATGAGAATAAAAATCTGTTTTTAACTCAAATGGTATTGAATGAGATAGGAATTCTTGACCAGGGGTTTAAGAACATCAGTCTTTAGACAGTCAGGGAAGATCCCTGTATCTAATGATGAGTTCACTGTGTCAAGTACACTATCATTTATGACATCAGAGACTTCTTAGAAAAAGCCTGTTGGTATTGAGTCAAGGACACAGGTAGAGGGTTTCAGCTAATAAATTATTCTCTGTAGTTCAGGTTGATCTGTTCTAGCGAAAGAATTTAACTCGCTTAAAAGGGCATGCTGGGATTCAATTGGATTAACTTTGGTATAACTGTACTGCATTATTTCTAATATCATTCATTTTGTTTTTAAAAAAATATAGCAAAGGCCTTGTAAGTTTCACTTGTAGTGTTTAGATAGATAGATAGATAGATAGATAGATAGATAGATAGATAGATAGATAGATAGATAGATAGATAGATAGATAGATAGATAGATAGATAGATAGATAGATAGATAGATAGATAGATAGATAGATAGATAGATAGATACTTTATTAATCCCAATGGGAAATTCACATTCTTCAGCAGCAGCATACTGATACAATAAATAATATTAAATTAAAGAATGATAATAATGCAGGTGAAAAACAGAGGCATTTTAGGAGGCATTCCACTAAGTGACCTGGGTTTAGAATACAATCAATAGTTAAGAATAAAACTCTTGGATTACCAGCATTATTATTTATAATTTTAGAGGAACAAGACCGCCTCTCAAGGCAGACTGCATTGTTATATTCAGTTATTTTTGCCTTCAATATTTCACAGTGGATAGTTTTTCTCCATTGACGCTCAGCTCTCCGGCATGTTCTCTTTAAATCAGACACTCTTGGCGTCTTCCATGGTATGATAGTGCTGGAGAATTTCTTTACTGTCTTTTCAGGGACGACTAGGTTAGCTGCAGTTCTTACCTTTGCATTAAAGTTTTCTACCTTAATGTTTGCACAATTGAGGTAAGCACTATAATCTGAATGATTTTCTTTGTAAATATTAGCAAAATAATATTTTTTAACAATATGCTTCTCAGTTGTAGTTATCAGCATTTCTACATTAAATAATATGCAAAAATGATTTGATATACCGATATCCATGACCTGCCTCATGTCAACATATAAAATAATTAAATCTATTGCAACTATAATCTTACCAGCATATTTTACAAAAACAGTTCTTAGAGTACAACAGAAAGCTTTTTTGGCAGCCGCACTGAGAGCAAGTCATTCCAGGTCAATATCAGCTGTGGCCACCGGCCCCTGTTCTGTTAGTGTCCAACAGGCTTGCGGTCTTTGACGCCATGGTCATAGTCAATTTTAACTTTATTATCTCCTGAATCAGAAATGTATTATTTGTTATTTTTATTAAGAGATCTGGCCATAAACAACTGCATACAATTCAATCATTGAAAAGGTCTTGGTTGGAACAGCAATCAGCAAAAACATGCAGTTTCTGTTTTATAATGAAAGTAGCAGTAAAGCTTACTGTGCTTCATTTAATCCTTTCTATAATGTCCACTGACATGAGTCAAAAGTCACCTAAAGCGATGCTGCTCAGCTTTAACAGATGCAGACCAGCTGGTGTTGGCACATTTATTTTCCTCTGCATATGCTGCAATTTTGGGATTAAACCACCCTTGTAATGCAGCGTGAATGTCAAAACATAAGTGTATTTGTTGGTGGGAGTTCTTGAGAGTTTTTTGTGCAGATTCAAACCACAGCCTACAGGTGTTCTTTTGTGAGCCACCTTCACTTCAGAAGAGTAAAAATACCAGTGGAAACCAAATGCCATTTTCTAAAGTTCCTGTACATACAGTGTTTCAGTCCTGCTGTAATCCAAACAGCAGGACTAAACTGAATAACTCTGCTTTTTGCCTTGATTCAAATATGCTTTAAAAACATTTCATATTTTTTGTTTTCAGCAATAAACGCTCACATTTTTGACCAAAACTGAAAAAAAAATCAGTTTTGGTCCATCACTAAAGTTTGTCTATTTAGTAAGTCACTAAGTACTGTATATGTCGCTCTCTAAAAACTCACATGGAAACATTTGTTGATGTGCACCCCTTGCCATTTAACACACATTTAATAGAAAGAAAACATTTAGAAATTTGTATATTTTAACAAGAACAAAGAAACAAAATCGTATTATTCAGACACTCCTCTGCCTTTGTATCAAAAGAAGCTGTACAACTGACAATGATTTATTCCTTTGAAAGACATATATACTGTGGCAATTATCTCAAGAAGGAGTTATTATCACTAGAAGATTTCTTAAATTATATTATACATATTATATATATATATATATATATATATATATATATATATATATATATATATATCCATCCATCCATCCATTTTCCAACCCGCTGAATCTGAACACAGGGTCACGGGGGGTCTGCCGGAGCCAATCCCAGCCAACACAGGGCACAAGGCAGGGAACCAATCCCAGGCAGGGTGCCAACCTACCGCAGGACACACACAAACACACCCACACACCAAGCACACACTAGGGCCAATTTAGAATCGCCAATCCACCTAACCTGCATGTCTTTGGACTGTGGGAGGAAACCGGAGTGCCCGGAGGAAACCCACGCAGACACGGGGAGAACATGCAAACTCCACGCAGGGTGGACCCGGGAAGCGAACCCAGGTCTCCTAACTGCGAGGCAGCAGCGCTACCACTGCGCCACTGTGCCGCCCCTATATATATATATATTTATATATATTGTGAGAGATTAAGGTCTCCGTGACCCCTTGAACCCTCTGAGCAGACGTCAGACACCATATAAAAGTCCAAATAATCCTTTTATTTAGCCAAATATGTGCACCAAGCACCCTATACTCTATAACACTCATATAAGTAATCAATAATCAATAAATCAATACACAATACCACCACTCCCAGACACGTTGCCACCCTACCTCCCAGCTCAGCTCGGCATACTGGGCTTTCCCATAGTCCTTTATACTCCCTGACCCGGAAGGGGTTCCTGGCACAACCCACAAGTCCGTATTCCTTCCGGGTCAGGGTAAACAGTCCTTTTCTTTAACCCGGAAGTACATCGTTTCCTCCTGTCCTGGGATTATGACGTACTTCCGGATCATAGGGCATATAAGAGTCCCCGGGTTTCCCTACAGCGACTCCTGGTGGTCCCCAAGGCATCCAGCAGGGCTGCGCATAAAAACTACATAGTCCATGAGTCCCTGCTGGAACTCGGGGCATGTCCATGCTGCAGGGAAAGCTCCACCTGGCGGCCTGGGGGTATTGGCCGGAATGCCAAGCCGGCCACATATCACAATATATATATATATATATATATATATATATATATATATATATATATATATATATATATATATATATATATTTATATATATATATATGTATATATATATATATATATACAGTATATTGCATATCTGGAGTCACACCTAAAAAAAAACCTGAATTTCTGAATCTCCCTCCTCAGCTATAGTCAAAAGTTCTCTGTCTCATATGAAACTATTACATACATCACAAAAAACACAAAACAGTCAGTAAAACCTGGTCTGTGTGCACCAGCCGCTTGTCTTCTTTTCTAATATGGCTGCCCGGCTTCTTTCCCAAACCAACCACCTCAAGTTTAACTGTGAACGTAGTCAGAAGAAGATCGCAAGAGTTGTTCACCAAGAATTTCCTATTTCATAAGCGGAGCAAAAACACTTAAGACAAAAACCTAGTGAAGACAAAAAGAATATTTCAACCAGAATTTCAAATAGTACACTTTCCATAAGACTAGTTCACTGGTTGAATCCATTTGAAGAACTGAAGGCAATCTGTCACAAGACAGAAACTTGACAATACACCACAATTAAGAAACGAGCTGTCACCATAAGAACAACACTTGAAAGAAGCTTGAAGTTTATGTGATCATCCATCGCAAAAAAGTAAATAAAAGCAAAACTCAGAAATAAACTGTCTGAATGGTGAACATTCACTTGTTATAAAAACACTGGGACTGGAAGGAAAACTGCTGCCATAAACTTCTAGACCCAGAAGTTCTCTATGCCAAGATGTTGAAGCTCTCATCACTTGAAAAAGCGCTACAACTGGAAGGCAAGCTGTCATCACTAAATTAAAATCTCATAAAAGCATTCTGCTATAATGGCATGGTGTCACACAAAAATACAAATTTGAAAAAGTACTTTAATCTGAAGTATACAAAATCTTGGACAGAAGGATTCCTGTTGCTTTGCTGTTGAGGTGGTCCTGACTTTTTTAGCAACCATGAGTACACCCTAGCAACTCATAAACACAGTACTGAGAAAGAAAACTGAACTTGTGACACTCTTAAAATTTAAATGAAGAAACATTCCTGAGGAAAGAACATAAAAATACAATTTTGTGAAAATCCTCTTTTGTAACAGAAAAATCTAATAAACTAAAAGTATGTATATGAAAGCAAAGTTAAATTTTAAAGCAACAGAATAGTTTTCAGAAACCATATCGGAATCAGAGAAATCCATTCTCTCAAGTAATTATTTTCAAATACTCTTCATCAAATCTTGACTGCCTTACTGCAGTTATCTATTTGCTAATCATTCTGCATAATCTGTATTTAATGAATAGATGGAAACAGTTTCCACAGCCAGTGTCTAAAATCAATAAACGTGTTACCTGTCCACTTTCTTCATGAACGTGAGTGATTATGTTTTGCCTTTGAGCTTAGGCATTCTCATTGTCTTAAATTTCCACAGCTCAAGTCTCTTATTCCTTGGAATTCTCCTTCTAGACATGACCATCATTTTAATGAACTCACCTAATTTATCCCTAGGTGTGACGCCATTGCACTGCAGACTCGTGCACACACTCATAGCCAACAGCCAACCGTAAATGCACAATTTCAGAACTGGAAGGAAAACCAGAATATCTGAGAAAAATGTGCACACTTGGGAAGAACATTCAAGCTCTGCACAGACAGCAGCCAGGCAGTGGCACCAGCCTGCTGCTCTATTGTGCTACCCTTGGGCTATCCAAGAGATCTCTTATGTCATACAACTTGGATGCTGACTGAAAACTCTACTTTTTTGTATTTTAAATATACTGTACCCCTCACCAACCAAGGGATTTCTAAATTTATTTTGGGCAGTCATTAAATCGGCTGCACAACAGGCCAGCATACTGTACGTGGTGCCAGTTCCCAGCCTAGATCCTATCAATGCATATTCTGCCTGTTCTTTCAGTGTTCATGTGAATTTTATTCTGTGCACTACATTGTCCTACAATCATGTCACATTGTTTGGCGATTCTAACTGGCCCAGGGTCTGTGTACCTGAATGGGCTTCATGGTGTACAGGCAACCAGTGTTGGTTACTGCCTTGCATCTAATGGTCCCTAGGAAGGTTATGGCTCCACACAATGAAGTAATGGAAAAATTAACTCATTTGTACCTTTGTCTTATACTTTTAAACTGTATATGTTGACTTACTATCTAGGACATATACAGGATCGGTGTTCCCCTCTTGTTTATCATGAGTTGTCTTGAATTTCTTGACATTGTGTTTTGTAAAACACCTTCAGATTGTGCTCTCTGTGAAATACACTATAGAAAATATATATTGTTTGAATTTAGAATTATTCAATTGAAAATAATTAAAGCTTAAGTTCTTACCAAAACAAATTGCAGTAGGATTGTTATGTACTATGTAATGGATTACCTGCCTTAATGTAATAAGACTGATTTTGTAATTAATACATTTTTTTGTTTTATTTTATTTCCGAGAAAGTATATTTTTGGTAGTTCTTTTGGTAACTAGTCATATAAACATACCCTTAGTTTCATAATTCTCAGTATTTTACAGTTCTTTTTCAGAAGGCTGTTTATGCCATCGAGAGTTATAAATGATGTGTCCCTTGCTCCTCCTGGTGGATTAACTGTTAAACCGGGGAACGGGCAACCTGATTTTTTTCTTTTTTTTATTTACGTGCTTTTTCACTGAACAGCTTTCCTGAATAATTGAGGAACGTGGCAGCCCCATAATACAGAGACAGAAATTAACCTCTTTGCAGCTATAATAGATAAAACATAAAATCTGCAAAGACGAAAATACATAGAGTATTTGGTAATTTGTGTCTTTTTTAATTATGAAACTTTCATATTAAAAAGAGTTAATTCCTTAGAAAATGTTCAGGAGCAAATGAATCAGATGGTCCCACACAGTATGAAGTACATTTACAAAAAAGAAAAAAAGTTAATTAATCTAAAATAAATAAACCAATTACATATTTACTTCTTTTAAAGATAACCAAGAAACAGCAACAGTAGTGTCATGAAACAAGTGGCAGTAGGCTACACAATCGAAAAGAACAGAAGGAAATCCAGGGTACCTGTTCACAGTCCATGTTTCAAGATGTTTGTCCAGCTCTTTCTATATTTAACAGACTTGGCATCCATCTTACCTTTTTTTCTGCAGAAGGCAAATGTTTTATACATCACAGCAGCCTTCCAGCACCATGACTGGTCAGTCCTACTATAGACACAAGGGACTCCAACTCAAGTTCTTCATATTCATGGAGTTTTCACCGTTTTTAAGTATGTGGTTTGCTCCTCTGCTCCAGAGATGAGTGAAAAACATTGAACCAGAATGAAAAACAGATGACTATTTTTTGATCCCTCAATTTAATTGTTCTTATTTTATTTTAAATACCAAATACCAAAACATTTGCTGTAAGATGGACAGGGACATGCAGAAATTATGTAAAATAAGGTGCTCTACTTTTGAGTACCTTGTTATTTACAAATAAGAAATAAGACAAACGAGAAGGGACCATCAAGTCCAAGAAGCTTATTTGGTTAGTTAATGGCCAAGCTGTCCCAATCTGTCATCCAGGTGCCTTTGAAAAGTTATCAAGGTTTTCATTTCAACTATATGACTTTTTAGTGCATTCCAATTCCATCTTTTGTGTAAGGAAGAACAGTTTAATTTTTTGAATTTTCCCAGTCTGTATTTTCTAGTTATTTCCCCACCCCCACAAATCTGTTTTCTTCAAATTATAAATATATGTGTTCTGATGGGCATTTGTGTAAATTCAGATAAATCTTCAAGTTTAACTGGATTTAAAACCCTGTAGTAATAGATGACATGGGTTGGCTGGCATCCCTGCCGGAATGGATGGTTCCTTTCCTAGTGAGAGGCCGTTATAATGAATGGTCAGGAGAGACTGACTGCTTCCCAGGGCCATGCGCTTCCCCAGTACACTGGGTGGACACATCCTTCTAATGTCCAACCTGTTTGGACAGCCGCTGGGCTGCATGGAAATTGTAGTTGTGGTGGTCATCCCTATCGGGGTGCTCAGGTGCCACTACGGTGATGTCTCCCCTATACATCCATTATAACAGCCTACCAAACAAGAAAGGCACCACTAACTATCCCTGTCCAGATGCACATTCACTCACCTCCTTCCATTAAAAGGTCAGGATGCCAGCCAACCCATGTTGTCTATTGAACATAAAACAAAACTATTATTAATTAAAAAAAAAAAAAAACTGGCTGTACTTCTATGTACTAAATCTTGGCATTGCAGTAAGTGTCCTTCTCAATTTTAAAGTTCAATCCGTTTGATTAGTTTTTTCTAAGAGTGAGCTAAGCTAATGTATCTAATTAAGTTATAGCTTCATAGATAACAAAAACTGGTTAGTAAAAAAAATATTCCTAGAATGGAGTTTAAGATCCAAAATGGCAACCAAAAGGTGCTAAATGAATTCTAAGATTAGTAATAAATTTGAAGACTGCACCCTGAATCCATAACCTTGCTTTCCTTGAATCCCCAACCCTTACCAGTGTCCATTGGCTGCAAAAAAATAACGGCATGCAAGCTGTAAGCAGTGGTGTGTTGAGCTGACCTGTCTCATATGATCTTACAACTTGACACATTTTGGAGATCCCAATTTTGGAAATAATCACTTTAATCACATCTAATAATAGAGTTAGGTCCATAAATATTTGGACAGAGACAACTTTTTTCTAATTTTGGTTCTGTACATTACCACAATGAATTTTAAATGAAACAACTCAGATGTAGTTGAAGTGCAGACTTTCAGCTTTAATTCAGTGGGGTGAACAAAACGATTGCATAAAAATGTGAGGCAACTAAAGCATTTTTTTAACACAATCCCTTCATTTCAGGGGCTCAAAAGTAATTGGACAATTGACTCAAAGGCTATTTCATGGGCAGGTGTGTGCAAGTCCATCGCTATGTTATTATCAATTAAGCAGATAAAAGGCCTGGAGTTGATTTGAGGTGTGGTGCTTGCATGTGGAAGATTTTTCTGTGAACAGACAATATGCAGTCAAAGGAGCTCTTCATGTAGGTGAAAGAAGCCATCCTTAAGCTGCGAAAAGAGAAATAACCCATCTGAGAAATTGCTACAATATTAAGAGTGGCAAAATCTACAGTTTGGTACATCCTGAGAAAGAAAGCAAGCACTGGTGAACTCGGCAACGCAAAAAGACCTGGACGTCCACGGAAGACAACAGTGGTGGATGATCGCAGAATCATTTCCAAGGTGAAGAGAAACCCCTTCACAACAGCCAACCAAGTGAACAACACTCTCCAGGGGGTAGGCGTATCGATATCCAAGTCTACCATAAAGAGAAGACTGCATGAAAGTAAATACAGAGGGTGCACTGCAAGGTGCAAGCCACTCATAACCCTCAAGAATAGAAAGGTTAGATTGGATTTTGCTAAAGAACATCTAAAAAAGCCAGCACAGTTCTGGAAAAACATTCTTTGGACAGATGAAACCAAGATCTACCTCTACCAGAATGATGGCAAGAAAAAAGTATGGAGAAGGCGTGGAACAGCTCATTATCCAAAGCATACCACATCATCAGTAAAACACGGTGGAGGCAATGTGATGGCTTGGGTGTGCATGGCTGCCACTGGCACTGGGATACTAGTGTTTACTGATGATGTAACACAGGACAGAAGCAGCTGAATGAATCCTGAGGTGTTCAGAGACATACTGTCTGCTCAAATCCACCTAATGCAGTCAAATTGATTGGGTGGCGTTTCATGATACAGATGGACAATGACCCAAAACATACAGCCAAAGCAACCCAGGAGTTTATTAAAGCAAAGAAGTGAAAAATTCTTGAATGGCCAAGTCAGTCACCTGATCTTAACCCAACTGAGCATGCATTTCACTTGTTGAAGACTAAACTTCAGACAGAAAGGCCCACAAACAAACAGCAACTGAAAGCCGCTGCAGTAAAGGCCTGGCAGAGCATTAAAAAGGAGGAAACCCAGCATCTGGTGATGTCCATGAGTTCAAGACTTCAGGCTGTCATTGTCAGCAAAGGGTTTTCAACCAAGTATTAGAAATGAACATTTTATTTCCAGTTATTTAATTTGTCCAATTACTTTTGAGCCCCTGAAATGAAGGGATTGTGTTAAAGAAATGCTTTAGTTGCCTCACATTTTTATGCAATCATTTTGTTCACCTCACTGAATTAAAGCTGAAAGTCTGCACTTCAACTGCATCTGAGTTGTTACATTTAAAATTCATTGTGGTAATGTACAGAACCAAAATTAGAAAAAAGTTGTCTCTGTCCAAATATTTATGGACCTAACTGTATGTGGTTGCAAAAGACACTTCTACATACATGCTTATTAACAGCAGTCATGATCTGCCAAAAAGTAAGACAAACAACTTGGAGCAAACCAAAATGAAGAAAAAAAAATGTACAGAAACACGAGCACACATCAATGAATACGCATGATGAAAACAAAAATTATCATCAATGAACGTAGCAAGGGACTTAGAAGCATTAGGAGATAAAGAGCAAAATAGGCCTCCAGTCTATACAACACTGACGTCTTTGATATATGGTAGAAAAACGAATACCTGCAGAAAAATCCATGTACGCATAAGGGGAAAATGCAAACTACACACAGACGATTGAGAGAGAGTGAACTCAAACCTGGGATGCTGGAAACATGGAGCATTAACACTAACCGCTGCACCACCCTGTCAGAAACAATACACAAATACTTCATTTGTTCGAACCGTTAGGGATAATATATAAAAATAATACAGTAACTCTCCTTCATAAAAATCTGCAAGTTATGAACTTTCAAAGATGAGAACATGCATGTCCGATAAATTAAAAATTATTTAAATAAGTGAAAAGTAAAAAATTGTAGCGCAACCATACAAGTTAGCTTACGTGTCTGGCGCTAGGAGGAGCACAAAACCCACACTGTTATTGTTTACATTCTCAGTCATGTGCATGCATCCTCAACAAGTGCTTATGCTTTTGACTACTGTATATCTCAGTTTACGTTGAGTTAATGCGCTTTATTTCAAGCCCAAGGTGTCTGGAATTAAGCCTATTCAACAAAAACATGGCGGACACAGCTAGAAACACATTAAGGGTAAGTTCTTAAGTTCTTCTTCACTACAGAGAACCACATTAACATGCAGCACAAAACCAAGTAGTGTGGTGGAGCGCAGGCACAACAGGGACCGTCGGTCAGATCTCATGAACAGCTTGTTCTTGTTGTATAATCTAATGTATGATCTTCAGCATCCCATCAAGCTTGCCACAGGCTTAGCGAGGGCTTTTACTTTGATACACTCAAACTGGAGTTAGTGCTGGAAGTAATTTTCTTGTGATGCATTTTTCTCTTTTTGGTCCTCACTTCAAAATCTTCCATGAATCTTCACCACGAACACTTACCGGGCATCAACATTAAGAATATTAAGTGATGGACAGTAGATGTCAAGTGATGATGCCATTGATTGCTCACTTTGTGTGAGGGGGGCGGGAATTGGATTTGAAGGCAATCATGTAGGCTCGTTTGCTAGCGGTATGCGAGTCTACTGTACCAAGATCAGTTGATGGAAAACAATGGGAAAAATAATAATTTTCAGTTGTTTGTTGTTAAAATGCACTAGAAATCTGTAACAAAACATACACATATTAACTTTTAAAAGCACTTTCTTGTGTACTGTACATTACAAATATGCTTTTGATAGGCGCTGAGGAGAGGAGGTTGAGTCTACATAAGCAGGCTACCTGGAAATCAATGGAAACAAAAATTAACTTTGTTAAAATACACAAAAAATCTTTAACAACGATTAAAAGCATATTCGTCTGCACAAATTTCCTTACACGTACATGTTTTTTTATAGGAGTTGGGGGTTGCAGCGTGTTCTTTGGGTGCCTAGGCTAACTTTGCTGGACTTAATAACAAAGTGGAATTGCAAACACACTCTTGGAATGGAACTCATTCGTATGTAGGACACGTACTGTATAACATATAAAGACTTGATCACACATATCGGCTTTAATTGCAATGTGTTTCCATCTTTTATTCCTCATTCATACCTCCTGCTTTTTCCACTCCATCTGATCATATCAGATGAAACCCTTTCCAGCCTTAAATAGAGGAGGTTTAAGTCGGTTCACCGCCACAGTACCTGAACTTGCTGTAAATCACCATTAAATGTGATAGAAACATTCATCGCTATAAGGAGGTTGGCCAGTTTGGAATCCTTTCCACGTTACGCTTCAGAGCTCTGCCCTTTCCATCCTTGAACAAGCTTCTCCTCCGATAAGGTGTGAGATGGCCCCTTTGGTGGTAAGTGATTGTAGCAGAGTGCAGCAATATTTAATATATCCCAGTTTATGTTACACAGAGGTACAGCATACCGGCATCTAGGCCACGACAACTAGTTGTCACATTGACTACATATTAAATGATTCTATAATCAATTGTGTGCGTTCTAAGTTAACTGGTTCCTGTACATATTACACTCGTCCATATTAGGGACATCTGTAGAAAACTACAGTTACCCAAAAGAGGTGAGATTCCCAGCAGTACCTCATCGAAAAACAGTCCAAAAACTTGCAGCCTCTACTGTATGCTCTTAGTTGTATTCCAGTTTCACCAAGCAAGTGCAAAACGTGGGTTTTCGCCAATGAATCTAATTGTTACTCCAATGAGAGCCTCGTTACTGACAAGCTCTGTCTCCACCCCTCTCTTCTTATGATTGGTTGGCCCTCCACTCACATGCTTCGATCCTGCAAGAGACATGAATTCATGTCTGTTACGAGAACAGCAAACAGCCATTGACACTCAAAGCAAAAAATGAATTAGGAAGACTCCATTTGATGAAAACATGCAAAAGTTTGGAATTTTCTTGAAAACTCAATCAAATTAAGCACTGACTGCTTTGTGGGAGGCTTGTTATTAACTTGTGGTTGATATTCTTCAATTTTGGAAATTCTGTGTTTGTAATTTTAAACTGTCACACACAATATTATGTAGTATGGTACATTAGATGATTTATCAATTTCTAATTTTAAACATCATGTTTTACCAAATAAAACAGTGCTAGGACTCTCTGCCTCGAACTTGATCCAGCGATTTTTAAATAAAAAAGGTAACATTTTATTTGTTTTTTTTTTTCTTCCAGGGAGGTTCAATTCAGAACAGAAAATCAAAGAGATGCCTGGAGCTACAGGAAAACGCAGACAATGAGTTTGGGGTCCAACTTGTACTTCAAAAATGCTCAGGCCAGCGATGGACTATTACAAACATTGTAAACGGACCCTCATTATGAGACTGCTTTCTAACTCTTCTTCTCTGAGGATGCACCATGTGCAAGGGGGGGGAGAATCAAAATGAAGAGTTTCTGTGTGATCACACTTTAAGATAATGACTGCAACTCCAGATGAGTCAGACGAGTGATGTTTATCATTCTACTTTCCTGAGCACTACAGAAACTTCATACTCTATAAACATTTTGTAGTGTGTGCTTAAATGTTAGTTTTTCTAATGTTAAATATGGCATAAGAATGGAGAAAATGTGGGTATCTGGGAGAAAAAAGTCTGGGTGGAGTATGCATAAACCTTTGTTGTGATTGAGAAGGGTGAGGACAGTTTTGGGATTCCCCTCTCCTTGATTCATTCTGTACTTGATTCCTGTTTGCTACTGTGTAGCAGACAGCTGCAATGTGTTCTGCTTTCCTTTTGTTTCCCTTTTTCTAGTGTCTCAGGTTTGTAGAATATGTTTGTTATAAAACAAATGATTTAATTTCTAGTTGGTGATGATGTTGCAGAATGTGCTGGAATCAAATTTTAGAGTATTTTCTAAATTAAAAATGGATCAAATGATAATATTTATAAACTCGGACAATAAAAATATGTTTGTGTCCTTTCTTAAATAGTCCAGTGCTCACCTCCACTTCATGATTTTCATGGATGGATTATATAATGTGCCAAGGATCGGAGAGTGTCCAGTTTGGCCACCAAAGGATTGCAGATGATGTTATCCTCTTAGTCTCATCAGGATGTGACCTTAAGCTTACTCTCAAATGGTCAGTTTTTGAGAGTGATGTGGCTCTAAACCTGAGGTTATGGTCATCTCCCATAAAACGGTGGCTTTTTTCCTCAAAACTTTGTACAGTATATGTATATATATATATATATATATATATATATATATATATATATCAGAACTTCAGGCAAAGGTAGTGCAGTTGCCCCAGTTGGAAGAGTTCAAGTACCTTGGATGCTTATTCATAAATGATGAAGGAAGTGATCACAAGACTTTAATAACTTTGTACTGGACCATGGTGGTTAAAAAGGAGGCAAGTCCTCAGACAAAGCTTTTGAGTTACCTGTCAGTTGATATCCCCATTCTCACCAAGACAAAGAATAACGTCACGGGTAAAACTGTTTGAAATAAAGTTCCCATGCAAGGTTGCTGGTCTCTAGGATGAGGACCTCTGGTTTTCAGCATCGAGAGAAACCTATTTGATTTGGGCAGGTTGTTAGGACCCCTGGAAGCTGCACAGATGTAGAGAAAATGTGCACAATTCACATAGAAAGCAACTTGCCATGGTATCCAGGGGCTTTGGGCTAATCACTGCAACACCATGCTGTCCTAAATCAAAAACTATTTATTGAAAATCATTAACATTCATTATTCACAGTCATTCATTTTCAGTATCTTACATGAAGGGGATCCTTTACCTTTATTAATGCTGATCTGTGAAATTAACAAAAGTGTTCTACGCAGCAAGTTTGTTAAGTTTGCCGGTGAAATTGTTCAAATATTTATTTTCCTGAAAACTTACTGTGCAGCCAGCATTAGACACACTTTTTTTTCCCCAGCAACCCATGATGCTTTGCAAGATATCACAGTTTTAGAAACCAATGTTTGATGGGACAGCCCCCTGAGTATATGACACTACTGTACTTCTAGTACAGGTAGTCCCCAGGTTATGGACATCCGACCTATGACATACGAACGGGACGGCAGCTGCGACACATGCGCCTCAGTAACTGCCGCTCCATCATCTTTGGCCTGCGGACGCTGCAAGCGGTGGCTGGATGGAGGCTGAAGGGGGCGATTTTGCTGCTCGTGCAGTGTAGTGTCCCGCGGGTAGCTCCCGGCGGCAAGCGGTTTCACTGCCCGCCCACCACACATGGCTGCTTCATTCGTTCTAGATGTGCGGCTGGCAATGCTGCAAGCGGTGATCCGGTTGTGGCTGAACGGGGCGGCGGGGGAGGTAGCATTGTAGTGTGCCTCGGATGGCTGCATGTTGAATGGGGGTGGTGGTGTTGTGTACACTGCCGGCAGCATACTGTAGTGGAGGTGACTGTGAGGTGGGCTGGTGATGAACCGCCCCTTGCTGCCCCCATTCATTCTCAATAGCAAGCCTGCTTGTACTGTTACGCACATAGCAGGAAGTTGTCTCTTGTCAGTACAGGGTGGTCCAGATCTAATTATGCAGATCCCGATCGTCTGGATGACTTTGATTTATGCAGGGACGATTCCAGTTCGGAGCGAAGATGATTCTTCATGTCGTCACTTCGCACACTTCTCGATGGTCCGGGATTTTCCGTGTGATTTTCTATGTAATAAACTGAATTAAGTTATAGCGTAATGAAAATTGCATAATTAGATTTGGACCACCCTATACATCAGAGGTGTTGACGACTGGTGCCATCCTGCTGATAGCTATACAGTGCTGTGCAGAAGAGCTCATCTTAACCTTTTGTCTTCACCCTTAAACAATGCCTCTGAAACACCCAACTGATGCAAGTGCTGGTGCTACAGTAAAGAAGAGAAAAACCATCACCATTGAAAATAAAGTAGAAATAATAAAAAGGTCAGAAAGAGGTGAAACTCCATCATTCATTGGCAGAGCACTTGGTTACAGTCGGTCAACAATGGCATTTGTTAAAATAATGTACCTGTTCCGACTTACATACAAATTCAACTTAAGTACAAACCTACAGTCCCTATCTCGTACGTAACCCGGGGACTGCCTGTATAATCTATATATATAAAATTCTTTTCGCGTTTGAAACGGAAATGACGTATGACCACGCGATATGGAAATTACGTATGACCACAGAACAGATTATAATACAGGAACCAATCACTTCGTTTGTGGACGCCATTTTTATATCGTCTTTACGAATTGTTATTATTTGTGTGAGAGTTATTTTACTGATATTAAAAAGAAGTAAACACAAACACGCCGATCTGTCCCATAGAACAAGGCCCGCGTCGCCCTCTCCCAGCCCTTCTCTCTGGACTACAGCACTGAGCTGTCCACCGTTCTGACAGAAGTTTTATTTATTCGTCCACGTGACTGTCGCGGAAACTGACACATTGTAACTTTTTTTTAGTTGGCAGTACTTGATAGTAGAAGAGATGAGGAAAACAGCTTTGCGTCTTTCTACACTGTCCCTTAAGGTGAGTTCGGGTCACTAAAACCCCGCAACATTCAAGGTTGCTTTTGTAATCAATTATTTTAAGAAGATGGAGAGTTTACATCTAAGAAGATGTACAGACTTCTTCATGTAAAGTGTTGGACTTGGGAATTGTTTGGACCTTCTGCCCATTAAGCACGGAAGGGCAGCGTCCACATTTATCAGAATTATTTTTCTCTTAAATCACAGGCACATAGTGCAAGGTTGTCAGGCGCTGTAATTCCTTTTTGTATTCGGCGCCCTCGCGCCGACCAATTAACCGGTTCCACGTCATCCCTCCGTAGGCACGCGATGACATGAACGTTTCTGCAAAAAGTGGCATCTCCTGCCCTGCAAAAATACTAGAAAAGTCGAGCAGCCGGCGCATGCTCGCGCGTAGCTGTGCCGGCCTTTGAGATGCTGACTGCGCTTCTGCCTTAAGTAAAAGTAAGCACTTTTCATTTTTTTCCTCTTTCCCCTGAGCTATAGCCCAGACAACTGCAAACACGAGATCCCTTTTCTAGACCGCGGCAAACTAATATTAAGGCGCTTTACACTTTCTTTTGCACGTACAGTGGAACCTCGTTTCACGAATGTCTTGGTACACGTACAAATCGGTTTACAACCAAAAAGTTTGCCAAACTTTTTCCTCGGTTCACGACCACACACTCGGTATACGAACAAGCCAGTTTCCCTTTCGGTTTGTACATGTTCAGTCTCTCCCTGTGCATTTCCTGTGCAGCGAGTAAGAGAGAGAGAGCGAGAGAGCGAGAGTGCACCACACACACACACACACACACACACACACACACACACACACACAGGCAGCGCGAGAGAGAGAGCTGGACGCATAAGTGTCTCATTTTTGAACGGGTATATAAGTCTGGGTCTGATTTTATGATCGATTTTTCGGGTTTCAAGACCCACTTTACTGTATATGCATGTATATATGGTAATGCAAAACTTGTGAAAATACTTCAACACAAAACACACATAAAGAAGAAAACTGGAAAGGTGTCGGCGTATTTGTGTCTTTAGAGCAATCTAGACAAGAACATGCCATTCAGCCCAACAAAGCTCACAATTCCTATCCACTTAACTCCTCTAAAATAACATCAAGTTGAGTTTTAAAACTCCCTAAAGTCCTACTGTCTACCACACTACTTGGTTATTTATTCCATGAGTCTATAGTTCTCTGTGTAAAGAAAAACTTCAACGTTTGAGTGAAATTTACTCATAACAAGTTTGTCCCCCTGTTCTTGATGAACTCATTTTAAAATAACAGTATTGATCCACTGTAATAATTTCCTTCATAATTATAAATATTTCAGTCATGTCTCCTCTTAATCTTCTTTTGCTTAAACTGAAAAGGCTCAACTCTTTTAATCTTTCTGCACAATTCATCATCTGTAGCCCTGGAATCAGCCTAGTTGCTCTTTTCAGGTCGAAAAAGGTGAGTGAATTCATGCTTCCTGCTCCTGTTGCCATATTCTGCAAGAAATTTCACTGGTGATATTTATATATATTAATTATATTTCTGGCATGCACAGTTCCATTCATTATTTAGCCAAATTATTTAGTTCACTTTCTCCTTCCCTCTTGACTTCCATGCATTTCACCAAAATAGGAAAAGTTCCCAGCCATTTCTGAGAATTTGACAATTTCGAGGTGAAGCAAATCCAACACTGTTCGCTCATCACTAATCTTTTTCATAACTTTTTCTATGAATGCAGTATAGTTTTGAACTACACTTCATTAGAACTGCCCATAGTGATTGACAATAAGATTCAGTTAATTATATTTATTATGCACTATACTGTATATTTGAAAGCACCACTTTCAAAAAAAGAGGACAACCTAATAACCACTGTCTTGAATCCCAAAAAACACTTCTGAAAAACCTCTACCCAGAAAACAATTTTAACATTATTGCTACGTCATCGAAAGGTTACATCTAGGTTACTAGACCACTACTCACCAATGTTAAAATTGAATTGAATTGTTATTTGGGATGTTATTGAATAACCAGTTGGGAATCTTTAAAGAGCTTACCATGAGCATGCTTAGGGGCTGCTAGGTTTCTGGAGTTATAAGTTGTGCTTTTCTCCTACAACTACAGGGATAAGCTCAACAGCCCTAGGAATCTTAGGTGGAGGTGGCAGAGCTGGCGAGTTTGGAACTGTCTTTAATAAAAGACCAGAAATATTGAAATTCTAAACACCTAAATGCTTTCATTTTTTTTTTATTTGGCTTAGCATCTTTAGCCACAACCGCTTGAAAATTTCTGATCTAAGTTTCTTCACTCATACCTAAACAAAAACATCAAAAACCTTAATGTAATTTAAAAAATGGAAAACCACAAAATTGTAAATCCCATTATTTGTAAAATACGGTCATTAATCAGTATAGTAATTTAAATACAAGGTATGCTTCTGACTTTTTAATGCATGTTAGGTTATCCAGTAAGCAACAGGTATTCAAAGCTAACGTTACTGTTATGTTAGACATTTGCTGAGGACTAAATATGCTCCTATAAATCACTCATGTCATGGTAATGGAAGTCATTTTAAGTGTCTGTTTCCCTCTTACAATAAGTCTGCCCCCAGCTGGGGTGTTACTCTCTTCTATGTTCATATACGAAACGGAAGACCAGCTTGTGTGTTTTTAAGTTGTTTCGAAAGACTTCACAAGTGTTTTCATAAAGTGTGTATTGGAAAAGGTGCAACTCTGTGCCCAGATCACAGAAAAAGAAAGGACAAATAGACACAAATGGCCTTTGGTAATAGATATATCTATCTATATCTTGTGACGTGTGGGTCATAGACTTGGACAAGAGAGGAGGAGGCAAGTGTGGGTTTCCCCTTCAAAAAAAAGGCAGCTTTTTGTTGTCAAGACAGGAACATTATTAAAGCATTTACCAAAACAAGAGCTATTACTCAAACACACACAGCATGCAAGCAGGGGCAGTGACATCATCCTGCATCCACTCCCTTCTCAAATCAAAAGAACAGATAGCCTTCCTGAACAAGCAAGGACACAGAAAGAGCACACATGGCCAGGTTGGCGGCCAGTTTTAAATGTTCCCTGCATCAATCAGCGGGCAACAGACATGCTACACGGGAAGTGTGCAAACTTGCAGTTGCATCAGCAACAAACAACCAGTCTCTGCCTGCGTTAACCGAGTGTCAGCACACAGTGCCGTTGGGGTTGTCGAGGTCTCAAAAATCTCACATACCCCCCTCAGACGGTCGAGTAATTACGCTCCCTGGAAAGCAACTTCCTGTTCAGAAACATTATGGGATGTGCCTCCCCATCGAAACTCTGAGAAAGTACAACCCCCAAACCAAACACACTTGCATTACTCTATAGAATGAACTCCTTAGAAAAGTCTAGATTCTGCAGAACTGGGGACGAAGACAAAGTGGGCTTTGCCACTACCCCTTCACGAGATCTAGGGTGGAAATATACGAGGCTTGCCCGAGCCTCTCCTGTAAGTCATCAATATGCAGCATCGGGTACACATCAAATTTGGAAGCCTTATTCAAGCATCGAAAATCTATACAAAACTGAATGGCGCCATCAGATTTTGGGACCAGAACAACTGGGCTGCGCCAATCACACCCAAATTGAGCATCTGCTACACCTCCTTCGAAAATCTATACAAAACTGAATGGCGCCATCAGATTTTGGGACCAGAACAACTGGGCTGCGCCAATCACACCCAAATTGAGCATCTGCTACACCTCCTCATGTATCACAGCCCTCGTTGCTTCTGGAATATGATACAGACACAGCTGTACCTTAACACCAGGTTCAGTCACAATCTTGTGTCTAGCAATTTCTGTCCGGCCAGGTACGGATGAAAAACCATTAGAATTCTTTCCAATCAGGGACAGTAACTCAGCCTTCCAAGAGTCTGTCAAATCATCACCAATAGCAACCTCAGTCTGAGAGACTGCCGCAGTCATGGCCAACACCTCATTAGGGTTGTGCCATTCCTTCAAAAGATTAATGTGTAAGATTTGCATGGACTTGCACTGGCTGGGAATCCTAACTTTATAGTTGACAGGACTCTTGTGTTCCTCAACTACCATAGGACCCAGCCATTTTGCCAGAAACTTATGTGGGTCAAACAGGATCAAAACAAGAACCCAATCACCTGTTTTTGAATTTACAGAGTTTTTCTATCATGATTACATTTCCAGACCTTCTGTTCATGTTTCTGATGCTCCACAGCGACAGAGGACAATTTAGAAATGTGTTCTTGGAGGGAATTGACCTGATTGACAAATTTCACTCCATCAGTGTCAGGGTGAACCCTGTCCATTGTTCTCAAGAAATTTCTCCCCTCCACCCCTCGTGGCCTCCTGCCAAATAACAATTCAAATGGACTTAAGCCAGTAGATGCCGGAGGAGCTTCCAAAACAGCAAATGGGAGAAAGGGCAACACTGTGTCCCAGGTCAGGTTGTCATTAGCCACTCGCTGAATCATCTGCTTTAAAGTCTTATTAAAAAGTTCAGTTGGGGTTCTTCAACTGGGGAGGATAAACAGTGGTGCTCCAAGGCTCTTGCATAGCTGTTTGAAGGCACTGAAAGTAAAGGGCATACCCTGGTTAGTTAAAATCTCACGAGGGATGCCAATACTAGTGGAGGCTTCTGATAGAGCCTTTGCAACAGTCGAAGTGTCAGTCTCCCCCAAAGAGGCCACGTCAGGATATCTTGTTGCATAATTCACCGATACGAGCATATACTGATAACTATTCTTATTCTTGGGAATCAGACCAACAATGTCTAACCCAACACTCTCGAAAGGGACGTCCAAAATAGGCATAGGTGAAAGGGATACCCAAGCGGGTCTATGAGCAGAAGCAACTTGAGAGTCAGGCCAAGACTTACAAAATGGCTCCACATCTATGCCCATATTCCGCCATTAAAAGTATTTCAAAATATGATCCCTCGTCATTTCAGCACCAAGATGATCATCCCAAGACATGGGTGTGTGCAATTTTCAATTCTCTGTGCCCACTCGGGACCATCACCCTCTCAATCAGTCCACCCACAATGCGATCGGAAATCACCTGATACATGAATCCACTCTTGATTAAAAAGTGTGGCCTTTTAAAGCTAGGGCCCTCCCATTCCTCAGAGTAACAATCAGAGGATCCCCAGAGCCCGAAGCAACAGCCTCTGACCCGATTGGGTCCCCAGAGCCCAAGGCAAAAGCCCCAACTAGGGAGACTGAAGGTGTAAGTGCCTGCTGCACAGCGCCCTTCCACTGTCCCAGAAACTCAGGTGAGGCATCATTCCCCACCTAACAGGACAAATCAGGTTCGGTCTTCAAGCTGTCTTCCTGGCAGACCTTGTCAGCAGCAAACCCCTCTCTTTGTACTGAAGAAAGAGGCGGTTTGTAAGTGGCCAAGACCCGTGGGAATAGGGCATTCCTCCTCCAAAATAAGAAAGGCCAGGGTAAAGAGTCCAATACAGCAGTCCAAACTTTGAACTTTTTTCCCTTACATTTCAATGGAAGTAGTAAAGTCTCACACTCTTTAACATCTCCATGAACACAGCGAATGTTTATACACTCAATGCTTGTGCAGGGCATCTGATGGAACACATTGCATCAGATGATGCAGGGATCACAGCCAGTCTAAAAGGGCCTGAACCTCAAACCTGGCTTTTCCACAATGCTCTCAAAGGTGTCCCCTATGTCCTGCACATATCTCCACATAGTGGTGTGGATTAGCCAGAGCCAAAACTTACACCCCTTAGCCAAGGGGCTGAGAACCATACAAAGGAGGATTTGCTGTTTCAGGAAATCATATTTATCAAGTCTCTCAGGAGGAAGATTTTGCATGATCTGTAGGGCATCCCCAGTCAAAAAAGGGTCCAAGATAGCCGCCCAGCCTCTCCTGTCCCAGCACATCATTGTGGCTGTACGTTTGAAACAGAATAGGAAACACTTAGGGTCATCCACAGGAGTCATCTTTACAGAGCTCATCTCTAGCCTGTTGGGGATCCATCAGGGCAAGACCCCACATCTGGTACAACTTGTGATGTGTCAGTCACAGACTTGCACAAGAGAGGATGAGGAGAGTCATATATATATATATATAATGCATAAATAAAAATTGTCTATTATGAAATACACTGTCAATTTTATTTCGGTTCAAAATTGTACTTACCTTAAAGTTATTGCAGGTTCTATTTTTAAATAGCTGTATTTTATGGTTCTTTAAATCCCCTTTTGCTGTTTAATTCAAAATCCTTTTTTCCTGATGGTTTCATTACTTGTCAGTCAAGACTGAGACCCCTGGACCTGATCTCTTCTTATTGGTTACTCCTTCCTATAGTCTTCTTTTCCCTGGCAGTTGGCGGCAGGCTGACAAAGATGTTTAGCGCTACTTACACTGCAACTGGCAAAAACATTCAGGCAGTAAGAACCGCATTTGTTCATTTGGCAGATGAAATATACAGAGATAATGTAAAATATTCTAACTGTAACCAAGCAATGGGAGTGTTTATAAATTAAGCTTTTTTTCACAATTTACTGATTTATACTGTATACATCTCTGCACTTTTTCATGTGTGGCACAAATGATATTCCCTATTGTTCTCAGACATATTAAAAAACAGCAAAAATAAAAAAAACTTGAAGAAAATGCAGGAAAAAGGGATACCTAGCACTCTAGTTTTAGTTGAAAGCTTATTTTACAAATAAAATGCTACATTTAAAATAAAACATAAAAAAGGAATTTCTCAAAACACTTCAGGTAAGTAAACACAGTCATCAGCATTGAGCCCTCAAAGTTCCAAGGTCAAGGCCAAAGTGGAGGAAGCAGGAAGAGGAAGAAAAATAATATCACAAGTGGTACAATGGTAAGTCCACCTGTTTTGATCACATCGTGCATTTATGAACCCCTGTTCACTGGATATGCTAGCTAGTGCTCTAGTCAAGATCCAAGACAATTCCAAGACCACAAATAGTCGAGATTAAGTCAAGTCTAAGGGCTCGTTTATACTTCACGCTCAGAACGTGTACGCGCCCAGATCATGGCTGCCACGCGTTCCCAGCATTCATTTGATGCATCCTCTGAGCAGGTCCTCAGAAATTAACGTGACGCGAGTTGCAATACCAGCAAAAAGTCGGGGGGCACAGTGTGCTAAAAGTTGAAATGTGCCGTCAGAGTCTCTGGTTACTATCTACATGTGACAGAAAGCCGCTTTGCGGATCCTACAAGATCGGTGTGCGCGCTTCGATGTTTGGTAAATGGTTCAATGTTATGAAGCAAAATGCCGACATACAGATGTATCCGTGGTGCTTTTATATTCAAGCGTCGCATATTCCCGATCGTAATGACACGATACATTTTAAAAGTCTCACATACCGTCTTCTGTGCCGTCTTTTTTTCTAGGGCTTCCTCTGGCCCTGACAGCAGCGGATCGCCAGCAATGGATCACCACACTGAGCACATTAAATGTATGATATTCCAAGTCTCTGCACATTTAGAATCCTTAGATTTATACTTGATATCACTTTCATGATGAAACGCATTAAAGTATGTATATTACATTTTACAGATAAATCGGTAATTTCGTTTAAATAATGAATACTGTTAATAATTACACACATGGGGGTGACACAGTGGCGGAGTGTTAGCGCTGCTGTTTTATAGGGAGTCATGTTGCTGATATTCCCTGCCTGGAGTTTACATGTTTTCCTGCTGGGTTTCCTCAGTGTGCTCCAGTTTCCTTCCAAAGATATGCAGACTTGGGGATTTGGTGCTGCTAAAATGACGCTAGTGTATGTGTGTGCTTGTATTCACCTTGTGATGAGCTGAGGCCTCGTCCAGGGATTGCTTCTCACTTGTGCCCAATGCTTGCTGGAATGGACACATCCCTGGATTTAAAAAATAAACATCCTTTTCAGAGATATTGCAGTAAGGTGTCATCGGATTTTAATGGGTGTTCTAGGCAATTCACAACACAGAGAAGCCGAACATGTTCTCACCGTGATAATATCTCGCACTGCCACCTGGCAGATTCCTCCAGATTTACGTAAAGTACACGCGCAAGTATAAACACTACAACGCTTGCGTAGCAGGAGCATCTGCTGCAGCATGCGTCGCGTCACGTGAAGTATAAACCCGGCCTAACTCTAAAGGGGGGTAGAGACCAGTGCTGTGTTCCACTTACCTCGGAAGCTGGATGTCAGAGCTGGGAATTACATCAACTTTAATTGAACGCGTTCCAGTAAAACATTTGAAAACTAATATTGACATATGTTGTGCTTGCTTCAGCGGAGTAAACAGCAGTTGACAACAACGCTATACTCCGTATTTTCTGTATCCAAACACCACAGCAACATGTCCACAGTTGCTAATAATAAATAGTATAATAAATACAGTAATAATATAGTAATACAATAACTACAGCATTCACTAAAGTTTGCAGTGTACATTGCCATTTTGGATTGACATTATGATCTGAAGTCAGGCAAACTTTGACTTGACAGACCTGCCCTGAATTTCCAAGTTGGAAATCCAAGTTAAGGCAGTGTTTCAATTGAAAATTCCAATTAGGAACTCAGAAATTCTGACTTCCCACTTCAAGTGGAATGTAACACAAGTCAAGACCAAGTCCAAATAAAAGTGAGATCATTTCCGAGACCAAGCCTTCTTTCATCTTAAATTTACCAATTGTTGAATGGTGCAAACAAGATTTGGTTCTACTGAACTCCAGCAGATTCAGTTTAGACAATGTATTAAAGTATGTGAAAAGGTCCCACTAAACTCAAAGTGGGAGATGGACACATCCAGACACTGAAATGTAGTATTGGACATGTAGCTCCAATCCCAAGCAAAAACTGTGATCATTTTTCAAATTACAGAAATTAGCAAACACAGATGTTCTTAACAGTTAATGATTTTTAAGTATGTTATAGCACAGTGTATGAGACTAAAAATATACATATTTTTTTAGACGACCATGTTGCACTTTTATTTAATCAAAAACCAAGTGAAACAACAGTACAAAATCAAATTAGGCCACATTTATTTTAACTTTGTGCATTCATCTGGCATTGCACTCAACACTCTTTAGAAATGTGGAATAAAATGTCACCTCCTGCTTCATGAAGGATGTTGTGCTGCTTTGAAGTAAAGGTCACATGAAGTCCACTGAAATTCAACTTTTCATTAACTTCTTGACCTCAGACTTGGTTCTAAAGTATCACACGGGTCCACATCATCATTCCAGTATGGCATATCACTAAAATTCTATATGCCGGTAAATACCAAGTAACAGGCTACGAAGATAACACTGTGTGAATGAACTTGCTCATGTTGGCACATAAAGCAAGGTGTTAGTCACCTAAAATATGGAAACAGTTCAAAGTCAACTTTATCAAAGAACGGAGCTTTTCAAACAGTTAGATGCCTGCTCTAGACAGCCATTCTAAATAATTCAGTTACTCTTCCCTAAAATGTTTTCTGAATGTTTCCCTTGTAGCTAAAGTGTGCACATCAGTCATTAGATGCCAAAGGTCGTCGGTGTCCTTTACAGAACTACAGATGCACTGATGGTTGCACTTGAGAAACAGCAGGAGAGGACTTATTTCTTTTTAATTTTCAGACACAATGTTGAAATTCAAAAAAACATGGAATATGTCATTTTTAAAATCTGCACAGAAAAAACAGATTATGCATAAACAGCTTGTCTTTTTTTAACCATTCTATACATACCTTGGGTTGCTAGCGACCTGTGATGTCATGTTTACACCTCTCACAGGGTTAAATGATGCAGTGTGAATGCGGTTCCCCAGGTATGTTTCATTTACTCCATCTGTAACAATGTCAAGACAGTTTAAAATTATTTTATTATGATCATTTACCTGCTGTGGACGATTTTTGTGACTGAAGACAGAGAAGAAAATTAAAATTAGTCAAAACCTTTTATTAATACATACCAAGCAAGGGTAAAATGTCAGAGAAACACAGTCCTAGGACACCGCACTTCATCTGCCTCGAGCGCAGATGTCCTTGTTCTTTTATACCTTTCTAATCTCCTGATCGTTGACCATGTAAGCAAAAAATAGCATCCTGACTCATTGTACTTTTCCAGTTTTTGTAAAGTCATTACCCTAAAGGTATATTTTCTTGTCACACACATCATCAAAAGAAACTTCCAGAAAGTATACATGCTTTTTGTCACGCACGCCAAACACAAACAAGTTTCATCACTCTGTCCTATTTTCTATACACACATACATTTTGTTCAATTACATCTTTTTTTGTTTCCACACTCCTCCCTTTTTGAACAAAAATGATGTGGGCCTATAAATTCTATTTTGAAATGGTTGATGAAAGGGAAAGGGGAGAGAAAATGGAAGAAGCTATACGAGACATGCGCTCATCATGTAGCACATATGCCCTTTCCATAGAGGCGGTAAAGTACTTAGATATTATATAGCGAAACAAAGGGATAATACAACAACCAACCAGGAGGAGGAGACAAAATGTCACAACCAAAGAAATGAAAACAGATCTTATCCATTGTCCCCAGGACCCAAAGGAGGATGCAAACCACTGATCCCAGGGATTTGTAATGCCAGAATTAGTGGAAAGTTCTTTAGAGAGAGCAGTGAGGCCTGCCAATGCACGAGTTATTGATCCATCTGGCGCGGTATTATTTGGAATATATGTACAACAAGCATCACCAAACATAGCACAAACACCTCCCTTTTCGGCAAGTAACATGTCCAAGGCTAGACGATTTTGCCAAGTCATCAGAGAAGTACGATCAAGCTGTTCATGTATACCTTCAATAGCGTCTTTGGTGAAGTTAAGGAAACGTTGTTGGTTATAATTAATCCAGTCTACATTCTTATTAATAGTAATTTGGGGTATGATAGATTCAAAACCGGCTGCGACTTGATTCCTAGCTTTAAATCTGTCTGGGACACCCCCTAGGGACTCCAATAGCATCTATGTATACTCCAGGGCCATGTAAGGAGATATCAGTAGGCGTATGGAAAAGGGAGCGGGTATGTCGGAAATAAAAAAGGAGGTGTGGAATAATATGGGGAGTGAGAGGGAGGTAAGGATAGAAGTATAACTAATTGGATTGGAGCACAGGTACCAGACCAATTAGGGGGAAAGGTGACAAATGAAAAAGTGGATGAAAGGGTAGAAATATTCATAATCCTAACAGGAGAAAAATCTGAACCAAAAGTTGGGGAGATGGGTGTGTGTGCCAGAGAATGAGGGGTGTTAGTAACAGGATTGTCAATCTTAATTAGAAATCTCCCTAAAGGGTCTGTTCCAGATACATATACCCCTAATACATAAATACCTGAGTTACAATGGTTGTCAGCACATACAATGAGAGGCATGTCCTTTTATGATAGAAAACCGATTTTTCAAACCGTATTTTTGGGCCTCAAAAGGTTGATAACCCCAGTCCTCAGTTCCAGTGTTAGCAAAAACCCATTGCCAGTTGTCGCAGTCACTTCCCCTCATACACACGTATTTGTCAGATCCGGTCCACTGGGCTTGTCGACCAGTCCCACAGTTGATAATAGAGCAGAAATCAAACTGCACTGATGTGGTGATTCCCAACGGGAAAGTCAAGGTGACCAGGGCAGTAGACAAGGGAAAAGAAAAACATAGTAGCACAGCAATCAAGGGTGCCATCTCTTGCAATGTGAGGCGTGAATCCAGGCAGGCAGTCCCTCAACTTTCACGGCGTGTGGTGTGGATAGAAGAATTTGGAATGGTCCTCTCCACCTAGGCTGATGCCAGTGTTTCCTCCGAGTATCTCGAACCAGGATCCAGGTGCCCAAACGAATTGGTAAATCCTTGGAAAGGGGGCTGGTCCTCCAGGCTTGATCAACCTGCTGGTGGATTTCCTTCAACGAGGTTCGCAAACCTGCAAGACTAGAGAGAAAATCATTGGGAGAAAAGGTTTGTTAGTGTGTTTATGAGTCCAGACTCCATCAGAGAGGGACCCTTCTTTGGACCATTTTCTCCTTTCGATATCCGTGGCTGCATTCTGTAAAGAAATAATTTAATTATCAGGGTCCTGGTCATTTCTCTGTTGGAATAAAGAAATTGGTGTGTTATTATATGCAGCCTCTTTAGCAAAGTGGTCAGCTAAATCATTCCCTTTGCTAGCAGGATCCTGTTTTCCTATGTGAGCTTGACATTTAACAATCGCTAGCTCCGATGGTTTGGTTATAACTTCTAAAAGGGACTCGATCAATTTCTGATGTTGGATGGGTTTGCCAGTACTGGTCTTAATTTGTGCTTAAAGGTTATCTATGCAATATATTTAAACGCGTCTTTTCCTTCATGTTTATTATTAACAAGGAAAACATACGTGCTTGAACCTTTATTCGTATCAAGTGTGCTGACCACTGCGTCACCATGCTCTTCCTTTATAGTACCTAAAATACACAACTTCCATTCATATCACAATTAGACACACACATTCATATCACAATTAGACACATTCCGCTTATCGCCAAAAAACTTGTCTCCCTTCTCATGTAATATTATTAAAAGAGCATTTTCCCTTCAAACTTGATCAGGGTTTAAAAGGAAAAATACTTTTGTATATTTACAAGCCTTAAACAAAAGTGGAGACAATTCATTTGCGCTAAACCAATTACACAAATCGATAATTATCTTTTTCAGTTTTTTTTTTTTAGTTAGAGCTCTCCAGGACTGGTCTTAAATTCCCTTAGTTTCCATAGTGTTCCATGATCATGGCAGACTCCAAAAGCATACCTGGAATCTGTATAAATTGTTACGATCTTCCCTTCGGACAGCTGACATGCTTAAGTGAGTGCTACGAGTTCAGCTGTTTTGTGCACTTAGCTTTATGAAATTTGATTTGCTTCCAGCAGGCGGTCCCCTTGGACCACTGCGTAACTGGTTGAGGGCGCTCCATTTTTCAATTGTAGCATTTGACAAAGTACAGAGTACATTCTGATACTCATAGGGATCCCTTTTAATACACTCTATAACATACAAAATCACCCAAAGCATTTTCAACACACTTCACCCCAGTATTATTCTATATTTACACTATATTTGGAAACAATGCAGCAAAGGAAACAGAAACGAATGGACTCTGAAGAAAAGCAAGTTCAACTCTTCAGGACAAACAAACATAAAACAGCCTCTCATGATGTTAGCTGGTGTTAACACAATCCTGCTCAGCTAAACGGCGCCGGTTTCCAGATCAAGGAGACTTCGTTGGCGAACTGAGTCAGCGACAATCAAGGAAGAAAAACTTCCGTGGCGATCCAATTACGACAACAAGGACAAATCCAACTATCGAGAAACCACACGGTACGATACCACAGCAAAACCGCATTCCCAGAAAAAAAAGGCTACAGTCACAGAGAATATTAACTCACAAGAAAAAAGAAAAGGACAGAAGAAATTTCATGAGAACTACATCCGTGCTTGCTAATACAGCTTCTGTTGTTGCAGCCACAGCACGAAGACACGGAGGAAATGCTGCGGCCACTGGATCCAGTTTTTTAGAAAAAATAAGTCACCGGTCTTTGTTTATCTCCATGTTGTTGCGTCAGTACTGAATTCATAAATCCCTGCTTTTCGTCCACGAACAAAGTGAATGGACGAGAATGATCAGGCAAACCTAGCGCGGGCGCAGATAAAAGAGTAGTTTTGAGGTTACAGAGCCTTCTCAGCCAGTTGTTGCAACGGCTGTGCTCTTTCAGTAAAATTTAGAACCCACTGTCTGCAGTGGCTGTAATGCGATTTTACAGTTGTTTTGATTAGCTGCAGCTTAACTTTTAGAAACTTTATGGCCATTGTCCCCCAAAAACATTCTGGGTATCTATTGTCCCCCAAAAACAGCAACAATTTCTGGGTATCTTTTGTACAATTTTCTTTCGTAGCGCTACTGTATCCCGTCCGGCCAAAAGCCTTCTATCTACATACTGTATCCCGTCCGGCCAAAAGCCTTCTAAATTTTTGGGCAAGAGCTTAACCAGAAACACAAAGGGCTTCTCTGTATCCCTAAGGCATGACGGTCCATGTCCATCGGCGGTACCGCGTTTGACGAGATCGGGATGTACGGCGGAGATGCCAGCCTCTGCTTCGGGAGACAAAGGATATTGGGCACGGTGCGGGCGGAAGGAGGATTTCGGGTGGATCACCAGAGGCTCACAGTGGGCTATCCTTTGAAACACTACTTTAGTTATTAAATGGTCAGGAGTATCAAAAATACCTGGAGTAACTTGTAACCAGTCTGTTCTTTCAAGGCATTTTTCCACCCATGGCCCTATTTTTTCCCATTAACAGTGTGTGATTTAGCTAAGGAAAAATGAGGCACTATGCCGCCAAGATAATATATGTGCTGTGAGCATGTAAGATGAACAGAAGCAGCTGCCTTTGTGGATGAAATAAAAACACAGTAGATGTGAAGGGTTTCGGGGCAAGTACCAGAAGTAAGGAAAGATTCTAGCCAGGTGGTGTCTACTTCTATAGGGAAGTATTGGGCAGTACAGTGTAAAATGTCAGGGGCCTGTAAATTGGGAAAAAGACAAGGGGAAAAAGAATGTAGGGCTTTGAGGAGAATGGTGTGTGGGGAAATATCTAAAGTCCATGCTGCAAAAGAGGGTTTGGGATAAGGGGTAATTTGACACAACAACTTGGGGGTTGAACAGAAAAAACAAAGCTGATTCAAAAGAAAACGATGCAGTAAGGTATGTCCGCCAGGACGTGACTGGACTTGAAGAGGTTTTGATACTTGAAGAAGATGAGGTTGTCCAGAAGCAGGAAACACAGTAACAGTTTTCGTTTGAAGCAGGGACCTTTGCCAGCAAGCGAGTGGCACCAGTATCGATTAAGAAAACAGTCTTAGTGCCATCAACGAACAATGTCAGTAAAGGATCAGTCTCTGAATTATGAGTGAGCAAAGGTAGTTGAAAAGAGTGGCTGGAGGTCCCAGTGTTTTCCTATGGCCAGTATTGTTAGTCAGGGGTGTCAGAGGAAACAGGTGGAATAAGGGGAGGTGGGGGCTGTTGCTGTCTGTGAGGGCACTCCCGACGAAAATGTCCAGTTTCACCACAGGCGTAACAAGAGTAGGAATTAACATTGGGATTAAAGGGAGAGGGAATAAAAGGATTCTTAGTGTGGTCAACAGGAGGAGCTCTAAAACCACCTCGTCCTCTTCCTCGTCCTCGTCCCCTTCCTCTAAAGCCATATCCTCGACCTTGGTCAGGAGCATTCCTGGTATAATAGTTCATCTGTGCTACCAATAATTTGGCATGAGAGTCCGATTCGGCCTGTTCAGCATGTCGTTTGACTTCATCAAACGTGGCACTTTCCCACTCAATACAGGAAGTGCGGACTTTGTTTTGTATATCAAGGCGCAAGCCGGAAACAAAAGGTGGAACTGCAGCTCGGGTGCGGTCATCAGCATTTCCCAAGCCCGAGTGATTAGCCATAAGGTCTTGAATCCTATGTGCCCATTCATCAACTGTTTCGTCTCTCTTTTGTTTTGCAGCAGAAATAAGGGACCAGTCCGTTCCTTTTTTATATGTTTCTGCAATATTTTGTCTCAACGCCTCCCATTGTGAGTTAAATTCGCCTTCTCCACCTATCCCCTGTCCTCGAGTTAAAGCTGGGTTCCATACCCATGGAATGTCATTGCGGACACCCCTGCTAACAGTGGCCCATGTGGTCCCAAACTTTCGACGAAGTACCTGGGTCCATTCAGCAGCATTAGGCTTATACATGCTATCTAATTGATCAAGTTGTTCAACAAATTTTAGTCCTCCTACTTCCTTTGGATCTGGAAGTGCATTCACGACATCTTTTAGTTCTTGGATGTCCCAATTCCGATTTATCATAACTGTTGTGGGATTTTGGGGTCCAGCTGGATGGGCAGGGTTATAATGGGGATTGGGAACTTCTATTAAAGGGCAAGTAAGTGAAGGATTAGAGGAGAAAAAAGTTGGAGCTGGTTTGTGAGTGGAGGTTTGACTTCGAGTGCATTTGGAGACGGGGGTTTGTCTAGTACAGGGTGAGTCTGTGCCTGGGGAATCATCAGGGGAAACTTCTGCTAGTTGTAGTGCAGGGGGGGACAGTCGGAATGGGGAATAGAGGAGGGGATAATAGAGGTGTCTGAGGTCGGTTCTGAGGAGGGGAAAAAAATAATAGGATAAATCTAAACCTGTTTTCTTTTCTATAAATTTTCTAGGAGACCCATTTTTTACGGGGCGTCTGTTGATCCTCCGAAAATAATCCTTCCAGCACTAATGATTTTGATCCCCCTGTGCGGCGATTAACAGGCTTACTGTTATAAATTCCCATTATGTCCCCTTGCTCTCCCGGGTTCTGTATTTAATTTTCCAACTATATACTGATTTGTCTAATCCCTTGTACGTATGAATCAGCAAGGCATTAAGTGTGCCACTCACTAAACCTAAACTGTTCCCTTCTTAGTCCCAAGGGGAGACACCTAACTATCGGTCCTGTCCCAGTTCCCAGGAGAACACGGTTTTGTTGCTTATTCTGTATGTAGATTTATTTATTTCGTCCTAACAGCAATCCTGTAATCTGTGCTCTTTTCGGTTTATATTTCCATACCACCCCGTTACTCGTCCCGTTAGCCTGTCCGCTCACATCCCCGGGTTCCAGCTCAGGTGACTTCGTGTCCGATTCGGTTCAGCAGAATACTACATCAATACGTCCAGCCGAGTCTAGGATATGGGTGAGGCCAGTATCCTTTCGTCAGACCTTTCGTATGCGTCAAACTGCTTGGGTCAAGTCTCCATCACCTTAAGCAACCCGTTGAGATATGAGTATGACTAGACGGTCAACAGGAAACTCGCCCTCCCGTTATTTAGAAAATAAAAAATATTCGGAAATCCCCCGGTGCTTACCCCAGCCTGGAAATGTGCAAGCTCTGTCTGGAAATCCGTTCAGTCACCGTGGATGTAGCAAAGAGGAGACCAGGGGCTCCTCACGCAAGAACTGTTTCAGGACAGGGCAGTCCTAACTTTTGCCGGAGCTGCATGCTCTGCTGCCGGATATCTCAAGTTAACGGCAGTCCGCTGGTAAGACGGATCACTGAAATGGTCTCGCTGGAGGAGTCGACCGGCCGTCTCTTGCCCCACGTTGGGCGCCAAAACTGTGGACGATTTTTGTGACTGAAGACAGAGAAGAAAATTAAAATTAGTCAAAACCTTTTATTAATACATACCAAGCAAGGGTAAAATGTCAGAGAAACACAGTCCTAGGACACCGCACTTCATCTGCCTCGAGCGCAGATGTCCTTGTTCTTTTATACCTTTCTAATCTCCTGATCGTTGACCATGTAAGCAAAAAATAGCATCCTGACTCATTGTACTTTTCCAGTTTTTGTAAAGTCATTACCCTAAAGGTATATTTTCTTGTCACACACATCATCAAAAGAAACTTCCAGAAAGTATACATGCTTTTTGTCACGCACGCCAAACACAAACAAGTTTCATCACTCTGTCCTATTTTCTATACACACATACATTTTGTTCAATTACATCTTTTTTTGTTTCCACACTGCCTAAAATATACAGGGTCACTAGCAACCCTGAATGCAATAAAGTGTCAGTATTTTTAAATGTACATTTTTAAAATGTGTTTTTTCAGGATTTCTTTGTATTTCTATATGCTCATTACAGCTGTGTTTCTACAAGTTTAGAGAAGCAACAGATAAGAAAAAATGTGGTACATTTATCATCACAGCAAGTCCTTGAAGAGCCCCTGCCATTGATAGCAGAATACATGTCAGAGAGGCGCAGTGCAGAGGGATACTTCTGATGCCATCAGATCATGAATGTTGTGGGTAGGAAATTGTAGAGCAGCAGAGCTCAGACAAGGAGAAGAAGAATGAAGGTGAAGGTGGCAAGTAGCTATGGTAGCTACACAGAGTGAAACAGCATAAGCCACGTCTCCTGAAACAGCTTCTTACAGAAGCAAAAGTGGACAAAAATCCAGAGAAGGGATTATTACAAGTCAAGTCAAGTCAAGTTGGGCAGCATACACTGGTACAGTGCATTGCCACACCCACTACACGACGAAACAACTCAGGATCCCGGTTTGCAACCCCCCAGGCAGACACGCAGTCCAGTCCCACCCTCCGGAAATGACCCTCTAGCCACTCAGGTCCCCAACAATGAGGATCTTATGAGCTGGATCACCCTCAGGGAAACGCACCACATGGCCATAGTGCTGTAACTGACACTTCCTCACAATGCAGGTAATGTGCCTCATTTGGGACTCCATGAGCAACCGCTCATTCGACACAAAGTCAAACCAAAGGTACCCAAGGATTTTCCAGAGAGACACAGTACCAAAGGAGTCCAGTCTTCGTCTCAGGTCACTGGATAGCGTCCATGTCTCGCAAGCATATAGCAAGACAGGAAGCACCAGGATTCTAAAGACTTGGACCTTCATCCTTTTGCATAGATATCGGGAGCATCACACACCCCTTTCCAGCGACCTCATGACCCCCCCATGCTCTCCCAATCTGTCTCCTGACTTCATAGGAAGAGTCACCAGAGACATGAATGTCACTGCCAAGGTAAGTAAACCTCTCAACAAGGTCAACACTCTCTCCGCAAACAGACACATCACTGATGGCTGTGCCCAAGAGGTCATTAAAGGCCTGGATCTTAGTTTTTATCCAGGACACTCGCAAGCCCAGACACTCAGACTCCTCACTCAGTCTCTCGAGCGCCCCAATCAGAGCCTCCATTGACTCGGTGAAGATCACAGCAGCGTCAGCAAAGTCAAGATCCGTGAATCTTTCTTCACCAACAGATGCCCCACATCCGCTGGACCCCACGGCCTTGCCCAACACCCAGTCCATACAAGCATTGAACAGAGTGGGAGCAAGAACACACTCATGTGGGTTTTTTCCCCAGGATTATTACAGCTTTATTTTTATTGTGTTGCTCATTATTGAGGCATTTATGAGTTTAGGGAGATTAGACGTGCAGCTGACGCTTATCTGCATAGGAAGCCCAGTAATTGATAACAGATGACGGGTCAGACAGAGACTGAGAGGTATGCAGCAGGTAGACAAATGGCAAACAAAAGGGTACGGCAGTGTTCCTTACTGATTGTTCCCTACCAATTATTTCAGTTTCCTGTACAAACCGATTGTCAAGCTGGTGATTTTTTTAATTAAATTTCCCATTAATTAAGTGATTAATTTTGAGGATTGAAATATCAGATATGTAGATAGAACAAAAACATCTTAATGATATGTTGAATCTGCAGCACTTGATCGACCATCTATGACAAAATCTTTCTAATTCTCTTAATCCAGACATTAATTCTTGACAGTTTTAACAGGTATTTGTTACACTGTATATCTCTACGGTTTAAATCTCTTCAAAAATTTAAATACAATAAAGCACAAAATCTTATTTTCAGCAAGTAGAATCTATTTGTGACCTGCTATCTTAATTCAATACCCAGTGTTCTATCAAAATTTCTTCCTAAAATTATTTTTGCATTAGGTAATTTATACTAAAAATTGTTTTGCATTAAATTCTAGCTCCTGAAGCGGTTTTTGGATTAGTACTTTACAACTGACTGCATATACATTAAAAAATCTCTTTAAAAAAAATCCCCGTCTTCCAGAATGATGCTCCTTATAATAACAAATGACGCCTTTAAAAGTCCCTTCTAAAACTGCTATCCCACTTAGTTCCACTGAAAAGTCACAGTTGCCTCCAAAAATAAAGATTTGATGTTATTTTCATGTATTTCATGAACAAATATAAACTTGATATTCCTCTGTTTACACTAGAAAAATAGCTTTTCTTTTTATTATTTTATGAATACCCTTGGTGTTAAGAAAATATAAAGAGACATTAGCAAAAAAATCATATTGTTGTCAACTTTCAACCCTGAATTAAAATCAACAAATAGAAACTTGAGTCTGTTTCTATACAGTTTACATTAAGATTTGTTCTAATTAACCATGGCTTCAGGTTTCTTTTCTGCCAATCAAGACTCTCATAATGATATGTACATTTTCCCCCTGTTCATGCAGTTTCAGTCTGAAGCTAAAGTTGGTTACAGGTCTTCTGAAAATCTTAGTTTGTTGGAAATCAGATTTTTTTTTGCAGCACTTTAAGATGATGCCTTGCCAATTGTCTTATGAATTGTACAATAGTTGCTGCTTTACTGATGAATTCACCCATATGAGATGATGTACAATAAATGAAGAAAAGTTTCCCTTTCTTCGTCATGGACCAGTAAAATATGTTTTTGAGTTTTACATTAAAGTCTTGCACATGCTGCTCTGGATGGCTATGCAGTCTCCAGCCCCACCTGCACTTTAGTATCTTTCTGCCTCATTGATTTTCAATTCCAGTCCTTTAATTTGTTCCTTTAATTCCTTAATTCAGTATGCATACACCATTTTTTAACTTCTCAGGTCTTAAATCATATAATCAATAGATTTTTAAAGAGATTCATTTCCCAACCCATTTGCTTTTATCATTTCTTTTAAGTCATCTGTGCAGTCTTTAATCTTCTCAGCCATTGTTTTTTTTAAATCCTAATAATATTTCTTTCCTTCACATTTGCTTTTTGTGCTTCTTCTTACTGATGTTTTATCTGGAGTGTTGGAGGTGGAATCACAAACAGCTGTGGACATTTCGTTTGTAATGAGTGGTCTGGATGTGTGTGTATCTTGAGGAGTTCTCATCCATTTTCTCCATTGTGTCCTCACTTGGCTTGTTCTCTTCCTTAACTGCTGTCAGTTTTCACTGTGGTCCAAGAGTTCTTCAGAAATGGTTCTTTGCTTTTTCATATTTTACAAAATCACTCAGAGATTAAGTAACTTTATGCTCTTAAGTATAAACTAATTTATACATTAATTGATTTGTCACTGATTGTTTCAATTACACAGACATCATTCAAGGTTTGAAAACAAACATCTCTTTTCAGTTGCCAGGCTTGCCCTCCTTCCTTGCCACCGTTTACATCTTGCTGTTGCATTACTTCTGTGGGTCGAAATTGCACTTGTACCAATTGTGAGCCCTTGTAGAAATTTAGAATGGGGAGTGGGTTCTTCATGTGTACTCTTTGGCCTCCCAACAGTCACAGAAGCACATACTGGATGGGCTTTAGAGCCTGGAAGGACATGATGGTGGTTGACTGCATAATATGGACAGAATGCCGCCCCTTAGTATGGACACCCACAAGGCATCATGGGAGTTGTGGTTCAATGGGAATACCCTGTCAGGTTCTGTGGGTGCCGATGGCACAAGGATCGCTGTGGTCCTGTCTCTTGGGTCTGGCTTTAAAAGAGAACCCTCCATTTGACCTGGTGAGTTGGAGTCAAGAGATGAACTGGACAACAGTTGTCTGGGAGGAGTAGAGAAGATCAAATTGTATACTACTGAGGTACCATTTGCCAATAAAAATAACTTTTGGCTGAACCAGAGACTGTCCTTGTGTAGTTATGTATGGGGAGTGGGGTGCTTATATGTCACTATATATTATATATTGTCACAAACTCGAGAGAGAGTCATATAAAGGTTTGGGGCAGCCACCTGTATAATTTGGTTTTCTGGCTGCAAAGTTGCTTTCTGAATAATATAGCACTGATGTGCACAAAACTGAGTCCAAAACAGAACTAAAGGAACAGGGAAAAGGTAGATGCTTTAAAGGGGAAGACAGTAAGTGAAGTCAAAGGGGTCAGGCTCTTGTAGGTCTTCTGCCATTGGTGCGAGCCCGGAAGTGACATTACAGGGGCCGGAGCCAGCAAGGTCTTCTTCCATTGGCTCAGTCCCGGAAGTGACGTCAAGAGGACCAGGTGGAATCTCTTGTGAATGGTCTGCAGGCAAGGGAGAAAAAGAGTCAGTGCACTCTGCCACATCCCGGTATGTCTCGGAACTGTCCCTACTCAAGCCCTTTAGCTCCCTCCCATGTGCATGTGTGTGACAAGGCTCCCCCCCCCTCAGCCTAGACCCGTCGGGTCGGGCGACCCTGACAGAGAGGTCGTGAACCCGAGAAAGGGCATCAGCGTTGGCGTGAAGAGTGCCCCGATGATGAACAAGTGAAAACTTGTACAGCTGGAGGTCAAGAAACCACCTGGTGACCCGTGGATTCAACTCCTTGTGCAGGGCCATCCACTGTAAAGGAGCATGGTCCGTGACAAGGGTGAATTCCCGGTCCAGCAGGTAGTACCTCACCTGAGTAATCGCCCATTTAACCGCCAAAGCCTCTCTCTCCACCGCCGCATACCAGGTCTCCCGGTCCAACAGTTTCCAGCTCAGGAACATAATGGGGTGATCCACCCCACTGACGTTTTGGCTCAGCACGGCCCCCAGGCCTGTGTCCGAAGCGTCTGTCTGGAGGATGAAAGGTAAGGAAAAGTTAGGAGCTTTCAAAATAGGTGCGGACGTAAGAGCCTACTTCTAGTCACTAAATGCAGCACCTGTCTTTTCAGTCCATACCACAATGTTTGGGGCCCTCTTCTTTGTCAAATCAGTCAAGGGTGCCGCTCTCTTTGAGAACTGTGGTACAAACTGGTGGTAGTACCCTGCTAACCTGAGAAAGGCTTGGACCTGGCGCTTGGTTTGCGGACGGGGCCATTTCAAAATGGCATCTACTTTGGAGCACTGTGGTGTCACGGTACCCCGACCCAGAAGGTAGCCTAAATATTTGGCTTCGCTCAATCCAAAGAAACATTTCTTGGGATTAATCTGTAGCCCGGCCTCACCAAGTGTCCGCAATACCACTTTTACCTGCTGTAGGTGTTCCTTCCACGTGCCGGAATAGATGACCACGTCATCCAGGTAGGCAGCACTGTATGAGTTATGAGCCCTGAGCACTTTGTCCACCAGACGCTGGAAGGTAGCGGGATCCCCGTGTAACCCAAATGGAAGGACATGATACTGCCAGTGTCTGCTAGGGGTGCTAAATGTGGTCTTAACCTTCGTGGAGTCTGTTAAAGGAACCTGCCAGTACCCCTTTGTCATGTCCAGTGTGGTCAAATATTGAGCCTGTCCAAGCCTCTCGAGAAGGTCGTCCACTCGTGGCATCAGATAAGCATCGAATTGGGAGACTTGATTAAGCCGACGGAAGTTATTGCAAAACCTCCAACTCCTGTCAGGCTTAGCGACTAACACAATGGGACTTGACCAGGGACTATGACTTTCCTCGATTACACCTAGTTCCAGCATGTGTTTGATCTCAAGCTCCACTTCAGCCCTTTTTGCCTCGGGAAGCCAATACGGACATTCTCGGACTATAACCTCAGGTTCTGTCACAATGTCGTGCTCAAGCAGAGAGGTCCCTCCGGGGTTTTCACTCACTACCTCCAGGACAGACAGGATGACTGCTTCCAGGTCCTGTCGATGTCTGGGACTTGAATCCACAAAGAAGTTAAGGCTAGCCGTGTGAGCAAAGAGTGAGCGGGGCTGACCAGAGGAGGGATCGGGATCCCTGTCCTTCCACAGTTTCAGCAGGTTCACATGATAAACCCGCTCCCTCGGCCGACGATTGGGTTGACTCACCAAATAGTCGACAAGTCCCTTCCTCTCCTTAACTTCATAGGGACCTTGCCAATGGGCAAGTAAATTAGAGTGGGAGGTAGGTACTAGGACCATGACCCGATCTCCCAGGCGGAACTCCCAGAGAGACGTGCCACAGTCATAATAATGGACCTGTGCTGCTTGAGCCTCTTCCATGTGCCTTTTAAGGAGGGGCCGAATCTTACCAAATTTATCACGTAATTGCGTGCTGTATTCCAATATATTTGTACAGGGAAGAGCCTCTTCTTCCCATCCTTCTTTTAAGATATCTAATATGCCCCGGGATTGTCGCCCATACAGTAATTCGAAGGGGGAGAACCCCATGGAGGCTTGAGGGACTTCCCGATAGGCAAAAAGGACGAGGGGGAGAAGCTGATCCCAGTTCCCTCCATCCTTGCTGACCACCTTACGCAGCATTTGTTTGTGAGTTTGGTTGAACCTCTCAACCAAACCGTCGGTTTGAGGGTGATATACTGCGGTCTTTAAATGCTTTATTTTCAGTAACTTGGCAGTCTCCCTGAATGTCTCCGAGGTAAAAGGCGTCCCCTGGTCTGTCAAGACTTCCTTGGGGATGCCCACACGCGAAAAGACCCTTAGTAATTCCCGCGCGATGACTTTGGAAGTGGCTGAGCGCAACGGAACAGCTTCGGGGTATTTGGTAGCGTAATCCATGAGGACTAAAATGTACTTGTGTCCTCGGGCTGAGGGCTCTAGGGGTCCAACTAAATCAACCCCAATTCTGTGGAAGGGAATATCAATTAGGGGAATAGGAACGAGTGGAGCACGGTCCCTCCTAGTAATTTGTCGCAATTGACACTCCGGGCAGGAAGTGCAAAAGTGATAAACCTCCTCATTGATTCCCGGCCAGTAGAAGCGGAGCTTGATCCCGTCCAGGGTTTTCTCGGTGCCCAAATGGCCACCTAGGGGGTGGGCGTGTGCTAACTCACAGACCAGCCACCGGAAGGTCCGTGGGATTAGCAGTAGCCGTCTCTCCTGTCCATCATGCTCAGCTACGCGATAAAGAAGGTCATTTTCCAACACAAAGTGAGGACCCTGTGGCATCGACTGGTTAGTGCGCTGGCCGTTGACTAGGACCACTGCATTTTTGGCAAACTTCAGGGAATCGTCACTCCACTGCTCCCTTTTAAATGAAGCCGACGTCTCTCTAAATTGAAACCGCAAAAGGGAGAGAGGGTCAACACCGACCTCAAGGGGCGTGGTTGCCTCCCGTTCCGCCGTGGTGCTGGTGGATGACGTGTCGGCATGCGACGGTCTGGGAGTCGCCACGTCACTCAGGGCGGCCGCTTCGTCTCTCTCTGCCGGCTGATTACACGGCATGGAGGCAGCTTGAGATGGCTCATCCCCGTCCATAACTAGGCCCAAGTTAACCCCAGGCGTGGTATGTGTCTCACCGCTTTTAATATTAACTGATGACACAAGTGGCGGAGCTGTACCAATGGATTTCTCCATGCACACAGGTTATACTGGTCTTAATCTTCAACCACTGTCGCGGCAGCACAAACCGGCGGGCAACAATGGTAATGTTGCTACCGAAATCAAATAAGGCTGTAGTCTTGTGTCCATTAATGATCACCACACCAGTATGTGGGACCACCAACGAATTAGCCAGAGCACACCAACCCTTCCTCACCCTCCACCCGCATTCCTCCTTGCATCCTAGCGGCTTGTGCGCCCGCAGCTCCGGGGACGCCGATACAAGCTCCGGGTTGTATGGGGGACGGGTTGGGGGGTACTAGGTCTTGGGACGTACTCCGGCTGAGTTCGACAAAGGGACGGTTCTGCTCCCTCAGATTGTGAGGCTGCCCTTTGTATCTCCAGAAGCTCTATGAGCTCTGCCAAGTTTTTAAACTGCTTACCCCAAACCGGCTGGGTGAAGCCACGGGGAAGCGCCTTCAGGAGCAGATAGCAGACTACCTGCTCTATTACCTGGGAGGGCTTATTTTCATTTGGCCGTAACCACGGCCCTACCCTTGCCCATAAGGACCAGGCTTGTTTGAGGATTGGCTGCTCTGAGTCCAACCTCCAGTTTTTTACCTTACTCACCTGCCAGTCTAGGGCACCCCTAGGTGGAAATCGGGGGTCTGGTCTCACAGGGGGGCGGACACTCTCCTCCAAGAGAACATAATAAGCCCCATTTGCCTTCCCCGCCGGGGTAGCCCAATTCCGTGAGCCCCTCCCGCACATTCCCTAGCCTCTCTATGTTGCCTAGTTAAGTGTGCCGGGAGCAGAGCTCGCACCGGATCTTGCCGAACCACAAGACACAATCCCCACCTGAACACTCGGCCCCGGTACGCTCCCACCTGGGTCCATTGCAGGTCTTGTCCCCTTCTCTTCTGGGACTTTTCCATCCTGCTGACTACGCCACTGTCACAAACTCGAGTCAGAGTCATATAAAGGTTTGGGGCAGCCACCCGTATAATTTGGTTTCCTGGCTGCAAAGTTGCTTTCTGAATAATACAGCACTGATGTGCACAAAACCGAGTCCAAACAGAACTAAAGGAATAGGGAAAAGCTGGAGGCTTTAAAGGGGAAGACAGGAAGTGAAGTCAAAGGGGTCAGGCTCTTGTAGGTCTTCTGCCATTGGTGCGAGCCCAGACATGACATCACAGGGGCCGGAGCCGGCAAGGTCTTCTTCCATTCGCTCGGTCCCGGAACCGACGTCAAGAGGACCAGGTGGAATCTCTCGTGAATGGTCTGCAGGCAAGGGAGTAAAAGAGTCAGTGAACTCTGCCACATCCCGGTATGTCTCGGAACTGTCCCTACTCAAGCCCTTTAGCTGAGATTCATCAAACCAGGCTAAGTTTTTCCAGTCTTCAACTGTCCAGTTTAGGTAAGCCTGTGCCCACTGCAGCCTCAGTTTTCTGGTCTTGGCTGACAGGAGTGAAACCCAGTGTGGTCTTCTACTGTTGTAGTCCACGTACCTCAAGTTTTGACATGCTGTGCATTCTGAGATGCTTTTCTGCTCACCAAAATTGTAGAGTGATTATCCAAGTTACCATAGCCTATCTGTCAGCTCAAACCAGTCTGGCCATTCTCCTCTGATGACTCTCATTGACCAAGTGCTTCCATCCACAGAACTGCCGCTCACTGGATATTTTTTGTTTTTCACATTATTCTGAGTAAACTCTAGAGATTGCATTGTGTGAAAATCCCAAAATATCAGCAGTTACAGAAACTCTCAGACCAGCCTGTCCGGCACCAACAATCATGCCATGTTCAAAGTCACAGAGATTACATTGTCTCCCCATTACCGTGAACACTAACTGAAGCTCCTGGCTTGTACCTGAATGGCTATATGCACTGAGCTGCAGCCACCTCATTGGTTGTTAGATAACTGCATGGATAAGAAGGTATTTAGGTGTTCCTAATAATCTGTTTAGTGAGTGTGTATACATTTAGAAGAACATAAACACAAAACATGGAGAAATGTCAGTAAATATGTGTAACAAAATACAAGCACCTGAAACAGCTAAAATGGTCCTCTCTAAAATTTCTAAACCAAAAGCTTTCATACCATTTAGCCCAAATGAACAGGTAGAGAGCTGCAGGGAATGAGCCAAAAAAGTCTGGATTGCAAACACCTAACTGCTGCAAGTTGACTTGATGAGATGAAGATGATTGTTTTTCCAATGACAGTATGCATCTGACAAGAAACTGTGGTAGCAAACAGAAAAGAATGCAAGTGGTTTGCTGAAGAAAGTGAACCTTCAGTGATGAATGAGCTGTTCTTTTAAACAAAATGACCTGAAACATATTGACCGTGAAACTGAACAGTGAACACTGCCACTCAATGACATCTACTTTTACTGCTATGTGACTTTTTTGAGCATATAAAAGCCAACAAAGACATTAACAGGGCAAATATTAAGACAATTCATATGGCCACACTACCAGCATACTCATTACCTTTAACTCGCTGGAATGCTTAGGCAGAGAAAATAAAAGTAGTGTTCCCAAGTAACACTTTAATACAGCAGATCCCGTCTGCTGCTGCTACCATAAAACCAATGAATCAAGGACACAATTTAAGATGTAACGCATCCCAACAGATGCAAGTTGCTACGTGGCATAGAGGTTGATAAACACAGCAGGGCGATGTGCATGTAAACAGAGAACAAATGTGCATGGAAAGCCATCTGGCTTGTTCAAGCAGATGCAGAACGTGCTGTAGCATAAAAGAGCCAATACAGCCTTTTGATGTGGCAGCCATATCATCCAGATCCTTGCACTGTGAAATGTCCCTAGAATATCCTTTTTAAAGTTTCATTCTGTAGCGCCCTCTCAGTCCAACCCTAATATATTCTTTCCCAAAAATGTTTCTCCTTTCTGAAAATTCCTTAATCCTATTAGCATTTTGTCACATGTGGTCTCTTGGGAGTACCACAGAGCCCCAAGCTCCCAACACAATTGCACAGTCAAGTCCCAGGTTCACAATCAATGTTTATTTAACAAAGTACCTTTCCATTGTTTCTCCTAATTCTCTTTCTACTGTTTACTCCTCCACTCCTTCCAGACGAGTGCTGCCCTTCTCTGCTACCAACTGTGACTCTCTGGGCCAAGTGGAGGGCTCTCTTTTAACTCAGGACCCAGGAGTACTTCAGGAGCTTAAACTACCACCTCTGGGAAGAACCTACCAGGCCAGGCAAGACCCCAACGGTCCTTGTGCCATCAGTACCTGACAGCTCCCCTGGCGGCCCCCACAGAACCTAGCCGGGCCAGCCCCGGAGACCACATGCTGCCCTACGGGCATCCATACCAGGGCTCGCTAGACAGGATTGCTACCACCCAGCGTGTGGGGTGCCCATGCCGCCCATAGCAGGTAGTCACTCACTATCCTGACCTTCCAGGTACCCAAGCCCAGCAAGAGTATTCCTATGTGGTTGCTGGGATGCCAACCATGGTGCAGCTGGTACCATAGCCTCCTTTTTGTCTATGTCTTGGCACAGAAAGGGAATATTACTGCTGACCTTCCTTTCTTCCCCATGGCCTCCTTGCCAGGATCTATCCCAGCAGGGATGCCAGTTGGTCCCTCAAACACAATGCTTTCCAGCTGGGTCCACTGTTACCAAAATCATCTTATTAACTTTGCAAATAGTCCTCAAATCACTGCATCAGTCATCACAACTCGCTTTTATCTTTTAACAGAGAGACACCTGTTGCTTTATATAGTGCCTTTTTATAAGGAGCACCCTGCCAAGGCTACATGACATTTACTCAGTGTGGTGCAGATGGACATGGACTCAACAATCTTTTGTTTCACAGTCGGGTGTTTAGCACACTACTGTGTATTCCACTTTGCTTGTTAAAGCAAAAGACACAAAGTCACATGAGGCCCAGTTGAACAACCAACAAATACCTTTTAACATTTTCATGCTTATTTTGGACTAAATGTTTGAACTACTGTTTATGCATCTGGTTTAAGATTTAAAAATACTCTCATTTTAAACTGTTTGTGATACACATTAGGAACCAAACTTTCCTCAAAAACTTTCCAGCTTAAAAAAATCCCTCTGCAGCATGTGACGCGTGTCTATAAAGTCGACCTGGACAAAGAAGCGGTTTCCATAGCTACACACAACCTTTGGAGAAGCAGCCAGTGATCTCCTCTAATCTCATGATATTGAAGCACATCATGACACTTCATTAACTCTGCATTAAATTGTTTTCTCAGTTTTATCTAAGTAAATAAGTTTGCTTTCTGATGACAAAGATAACGCATGCAAGCAGATCACATAAATAAAGCAACATTGTAGGAATATATAAAGGAATACGATATCCCAGTGTTGCCAACTTAAATCACAATAGGAAGTGAACAATCAGCTAATAAAAAGAGAAGAACCTACCAATACCATCAAAAATACAGCATGGGAAAAACAAGAAAAGATGCTTCATTATCACTTCACCCTCACTTTATCAAACTCTTTCATAGCATCCCCTAGAAAATCTCAAGAGTTCCTTTATTAGTTTGAACATAAACTGGATAGCTGCAAAAATTTCCCTGAAGTTGTCGATGTTTTGGGAACATGTTGGACATCTGTCTGAGATATCTTTTCTGAGATATTTTATTGATATCTGAGTTTTTCAATGGGTGTCAACGTTTGGTGGATAATGTGGCACACACTGGTGCAGCGCACGGCGTTAGCCAAAGGAGGAGGTACACATAGCAAAGTATCCAGACTTTAAGACCTACTTGTGGTGCTCAAAATCGAAAAGAATTCTTCAGAACTGCCTTTAAGGCCACCATTGAGTGTCATTTCGTTGTCAATGTTTGTAGTTTTTGAAAGGACTTGGGTTCAAAATGGCTCTCTCATCACCAACAAGATGTTAATAAAATAACAATAACATGAATTAAGTATCAAATGTAATGCACAAAAAGCATTCTTCATAACAAAAAAAAAATATTACAATAAATTTTTACCATGCCAGTAAATCCATACTGGAAGAACAATTTCCTTCAGTGTAGTGGCTGATCCAGCATACCACCCACTACTAAAATCAGGGTGCCACAGAAAATGATTGTCACTTGTCACCATCCAATGTCTCAACTTTAATTAAAAAGGAGACAGTGGAGATGGTGGAACAATACAAATATCTGGCAACAATCTTCAGTAACAAACCAAACTTTGATCTTAACACAGAGCAAATCTGTAAAAAGGAGCAGTCGCAACTTTTCTTTCTTAAGAAACTCAACTGTTTTAAAGTGGACAAGACCTTAATGGCACTTTATTTATAAGTCTTTTTTGAATCCATTGTTACATTTGACTTTATCTGTTGGTTTGGCAACCTCAGCAAAGAGAATATAAACCATCTTTACAACATCATAAAAATTAGCAGTAAAATTATTGGTTCAAAACCGACCCCTGCCACTGAACTGTGTTACAAGCAGTTTAGAACAAAAGCCAACTCAGTTCTCTCACATAGTAGCTATCCTCTTTTCTTTAAATTCCTGCTGTTGCTATCAGACTTCAGATTTAGGTTTCCAAAGGTAAAGGGCAACAGGTTTAAGAACTCTTTTATTCCTAGAGCTATAAGCATTTTAAATTGTTACTTGTTGTGATGCTGCTGAATGTTAAGTTCTGAATTATTGTATTGTGTAGTGCTGAAAGTAATTATTCTTCCTGTAATAATTGAGTGTTTTTATGCAATAACATCGGTTGTCAAATGTTCTGTCTTTGTTTATCTGTTGGATGTCTCTAGCAATGTCTTCTGTTTTTTTTTCTACTTTCCTACTGCAAACAAATTTCCCTCTGGGATTATAAAGTCTGCCTAACCTAACAGTATAGCTGTACTGGTATTTATTGCCTTACACTTGTTTCTTAAATGGCTACAGTAATCCCTCGCTACTTCGCGGTTCACTTTTCGCGGATTCACGACTTCGCAGATTTTATATGTAAGCATATCTAAATACATAACGCGGATTTTTCGCTGCTTCGCGGGTTTCTGCGGACAATGGGTCTTTTTACTTGCTTTCTCAGTTGGTTTGCCCAGTTGATTTCATACAAGAGATGCTATTGGCGGATGGCTGAGAAGCTACCCAATCAGAGCACGCAGTTAAGTTCCTGTGTGCTGCTGATTGGCTCAGCGACGTAGTGTTGCATTAACCAGGAAGTCTCATCTCACTCATTCATCATTAACGTGCTAATGCTTCAGGGGCCGTGTCCAAGCACCAACAGAAGATGCAAATGATTGCAGAAAAGATAAATGTTTTGGATATGTTGAAGGAAGGGAACAGCTACACCGCTGCAGGACATCAATTCTTTTTATTTAAAAAGGAGGAAAAGCATATAAGATCTACGGCCGCAGTGTCCTTTAACCAGGGTGCAAAATGAGTTGCAAGTGGACGTGATAAGGCAGTAGTCTGGATGGAATCTGCTTTAGGAATCTTTGCAACAAGGTCGACGACGTCATGACCGCCTACAAGCTGCTACGTGTACTTCGCTATACAGTAAGTGTAAACTTATCTACCAATTTCATATTGCTTAGCAGTTGTCCCTGTTTTTAATAGAGTAAATGGTGGGTTGTAAACAATACAGGGAGGGTTTAAAAATGTCCAAATACACGTTAAATAATTAAATATAGTGTCCCTACTTCGCGGAAATTCAGTTATCGCGGTCGGCCTTGGAACCTATCTCCCGCGATAAGTGAGGGATTACTGTATTGATAAACGGGCACCTGAGAGGGAGGGAGGAGGAGGAGGGGTGTCGAATCTCCAAAGGGGCTGCGCGGCTCAGGTTTTGCGGGTCCGCAGCACGTGTGCCAGCTTCTTGCGGCGTTGCGGGAATCGAATAAACATCCAGACAGGCGATGCTAGCGGTGCATTGTCCAGTTAAAAAGAAGCCATACGAGCTCAGCAAAGTCCCGGGCAAAAAGTTTAAAAAGAAAGACGTACTTAATGGAGATTGTGCAACTGCATTGGAGAGAGAGCAAGGACGTTCCTTAAGGGATGGATTGCGCGCTGGTGGATGGGAGAGTTTTGGGAGGAGGGGGAAGTGTATGGCATGCAGCGTCGCTACGTGCTCCCTGATTGGAGGAACGAGATGCACCAACCCGCCCCCCCTTCGATATATAAAAGTGAGGAATGGACATTACGGTCTAGTGATGGGCGAAACTGCTGATTTTCTTTTCAATCCAATACCGGGTGATACTGAGGCCAGTATTGCCGATGCCGATACCGGTCCCAGTACTGATGCAACCAGAGTGCAGGAATGGTTAATCTTCTATAAAAACTTACATTATGTGTGAACATGAAAAAGTTACATTTTATAGGCTTTGTATTAGTAGACTATTTTACATACAGTGCCAAATATCAGACTTCTTTGCTTATTAACAGAAATTATTAAACATATTCAGTTCTTGCAAACAATCTGTGGAACAACAATAAGCATCGCCATTACATTTTTTCTTGAAAAACACATAAACAGCATTTAAAATGCATTTTTATTTTTTACTGAAACACATGCAAAACACTAACAGTACACAGAAGAGTAAAAAGTATAATGATGTAAATACCAAGCATGCGTCACTTTCGGATTTATCAGACTCAGTTTTGGTTTCCCTTCAATTTCTCGCTGTATGTAGACAATATAATGTTTGCAGACACATTTATTATACAACCCGACTTTCCACAGTCTGGCTAATATCTTTAATGAATGTGTGTGACATATTTAGTGTTGCTGATCTGACATAAAACCGCAGTGAAAAGGCACAAGGTGAGGCAGACAGTACTGTGCCGCACAGAAGGGGGCGCATGTGAGCCCAACAGGTGGTCGTTGCTGCTGTTCTTCTATGCAGAGGCGCCAATAAGTTAGCGATATCAGAAGTCAAGTGCGCTGCAGTGGTGTGTTTATTTTTATTTTTTGTTCAGACTGACTGCCAAAATGGAAGATTAAGATTTTTAAAACTAATGGAAAATAAGGAGGACTTTTACAAGAAAGTGACGGAGATCTTCGTGGAGAAGGATAGCCACATGGACTTCATTTACAAATAAAGGTAAGACCATAAACAGTTTTCAGTTTTATAAAAAAATGGGAAACAATCCAATATTTAAAAACTAAATTTTGTCCTTAAATAAAATATTCTTATGTTTATCTTGATATCCTTTTGTTGAACAGTCTCTATTAAAATTGCTTAAAGCATCAGAAAAAAAGCTTTTTTAAAAAAAAAACAAAAAAACTAAATATTTCAATTAAGGTCAAAATTAAAATCCTTTTTTTTGTAAATCACTCAATACTTTCATTTGTATTGAATAAGCATGAATTGTGAAATTGCAACGGCAAATTTAGAACACATTACATTTATAGTGACGACAGAGAGCGGAGGGAGCACATTTGCTCTGTCACCGCTATAAATGTAATGCTCTTTCTTAGCCAAACATGTGCCTTACCTATGTGTGTATAAAGAATGCTGATGAGATGTGAAACATAACCAGTAGTAATTGTGCATGCTGCCAATTTAAAAGTGAATAAGCTACTCTTTTGGGTACATATATTTGTAAATATGACTCTGAAGGAGTCAGTGCCTCACCAGCCATGAACCTCACCGCACGTCACTGTCCTAAACATCACCGATCGTATCACTGTCAAGAGCATGCAAGACCTGGACAGTCGCAAAACATTTTTTAGAAGACACCATAACTACTAGGCACGTCAACAGGTGAGAGAAGATGCTATAACTTGCTTGGGTAACGCTCAGGACTACCGCTTTTAGTATTGTTTTTACAGCCCTAAGTAAAGTAAAGTTAATATCGAGTAATACGTTTTTTTTTTACAAAATGGACATAATAAATATAAAAAGTTTGGAAATTTGTTCTACGAATGTTCATTCATCAAGCTATAAATGTAATACACTCCTCACTAAAAACAGACATTATTATTTTCTATTCAAACAATTACAACAACCTTACATAAGATTACAATACTAGCATTACCTGGGTACTGCCTGCCTTTATGGAAGGCTTCTTTAAGATCAGACTACAGGCCTTTGGCAACCGTGTCAGGCAATTTAGCCTGAATGTCAGTGTTCTCTTCTGATTACCTCTGTTGTAACTCCTCATGCTCTGTAATGTGACTGACTTTCATGTGTTTTACTAGGTTTGTGGTGTGCTGCAATAACATAAGGTCTCCTGACACATATCACATTTTGATTTATTGTTGTTCATTCATTGGAGTAAAATACAGTAACTCCAAACAACACTTCGCTTTCTTTCTGTCATTGCCTCACATACACAGCTCCACTGCTTTGGTTGGTGGATCGCAGACCTGCCAGTGTGAATGAATGCAGGACAATGAAAAGCACGGAAGGAAAAGCAGCTTCCATTTTACACAAAATGACAAGTTTAATTTAATAATCATATCCTCACCATGAAATGCTTTTTAAAAATACTTTCTAATAAACTTGCATATTATTGAAAATGTATAATATCAATACTTTTAATGTGAACAATGATGTTTAAATTAAATGGTCAGGATCAGAAACATTGATACTTTAGTATCGATCTGCCCATCCCTAATAGATTCATATTTTGACCTAGCTGGGTGTCTGGTTAACTTCCAGATCAAATCAAAGAGTGAAGGTGGAGTGGTGAGGGAGTGTGAAAGCCCTTGCATATCAAAAGGGGACTTTTTGATTTCTTTTATTTTCCTGATTTTTGATTGGCACAGGAGGAAGGAAAGGGCTGTATTTTTGAAAATATTTGCTGTTCACTATTATTTTTATTTTGTGTTGTGTTTGTGTCATTAGGACTGGGTTTTATTTAATTACACCATATTACTTTGAATTGGGGAATTCATTTTTGCACCTTTTTGTTTGAAGCACCTATAAATAAAGAATGTTTTCTTCAGTTTTATAAATTTGTGTCTGTGTCTCTCTGCTGTCGCCGTCAATACATTCGGTCCATGACCTACAATAGCCCAAAGTGTAGCATGGTGCCAATTCCCACTACACAAGGTTTCACAGCATTGTATTTAGGGGAGTTTGGCTGTACCATCCAACATTAGCTGCTACAGCTCTGTGATGCAAAGCAACATGGACCTATGGAAAAAAAAGTTAGCCTAACCTGACCGCACAGCAAATTCAGCGAACAAGGTCACCATCCAACTCGCCAAATTCGAGACAAAAAATGCTTTGGCAGCTTTTGCCAGTCAACACTGTTATGGATCTAGTAGGTTTCCACATGCCCTGATCTATCTGGGAATCTATTTGTTTCAGATAGCCTGGCACACTGAACATTAACAAATAAAGGGCTCATTTTGGATATTGGGAGAGAAAGAGAGAGAGAGAGAGAGAGAGATGTGTCTCAAATAAAATTGGAAAAGGCAGCTGTTTCTGTGGCTTTGCAGGCATTGATGGAAACATCTGGATCAGATTCTAGAGCTGACTGTTGTTGCTGCCTTATTCAGTAGACTGCCACCACTATGAATATGCGCTAGTCCTCCCGTGATTTCTCTCAACTGCATTGCACCTGGATTCCCTTTTTGGATTGTCTCAGTTTGTCAAGCCCTGGCAACTGAGACATTTCATGACAGCCTTTGTTCTGCTCCTGTACCTTGCTCGACAGTAGCATCAAAGTCAGAACTAAAGAAATTTTGTTCATTATCATACTGGGTTGCTTACTTTGTGTTGTGGAAGGAGTTATATGAATTATGTTTGTTTGCATAACTGATAGATAGATAGATAGATAGATAGATAGATAGATAGATAGATAGATAGATAGATAGATAGATAGATAGATAGATAGATAGATAGATAGATAGATAGATAGATACTTTATTAATCCCGATGGGAAATTCACATTCTTCAGCAGCAGCATACTGATACAATAAATAATATTAAATTAAAGAATGATAATAATACAGGTGAAAAAAACAGACAAAAACTATGTATAATGTTAAATATTAACGTTTACCCCCCCTGGTGGAATTAAAGAGTCGCATAGTTTGGGGGAGGAACGATCTCCTCAATCTGTCTGTGGAGCAGGACAGTGACAGCAGTCTGTCGCTGAAGCTGCTCTTCTGTCTGGAGATGACATTATTTAGTGGATGCAGTGGATTCTCCATAATTGATAGGAGCCTGCTGAGCGCCCTTCGCTCTGCCACAGATGTTAAACTGTCCAGCTCCATGCCAACAATAGAGCCTGCCTTCCTCACCAGTTTGTCCAGGCGTGAGGCGTCTTTCCTCTTAATGCTGCCTCCCCAGCACACCACTGCGTAGAAGAGGGCGCTCGCCACAACTGTTTGATAGAACATCTGCAGCATCTTATTGCAGATGTTGAAGGAAGCCAGCCTTCTAAGGAAGTATAACCGGCTTTGTCCTTTCTTGCACAGCGCATCAGTATTGGCAGTCCAGTCTAATTTATCATTTAACTGGGGGCAATTGCAAAGAAATAATTCTCTTGTGGCTTGCTTTAGATTATATGAATTTTAAAATATTGTAGATTTTTATGAGTAATGCCATTTTGTCTCCTTGGCTTCCCAGATTGCTAGGCTGGTTTCTAGTAATGTGACCCATGTCACGTGAAGTCAGTATGTCGCCAGCATAAAACATGGCAGCTTTGTGTTGAAAGCATCCTAGTATCTGTTTACCTAAAACACACTTAGGCTTCAGCAACCCCCACAACCCTATTCAGGACTAAGCGGGTTAGAAAATGACTAACACTATATCACAGTTTCTTTGAACTTTGACTCTTTGAATCCTAGCTTTGACTTTGCTCTGTTATCCTCTGATCCATTAGATTCTTTGGTAACAACTTTAGCAATGTTTTCTTTACCATTCTTTTCCTATTATGCTCTTATAAAAGGGCTTCAATTTAACACTGAACATCATCCTTTAAGACTTGGTATCATGAAACTGTTTGTCAGTGCCAAGATCAATTAGAACTCTAAATAGCAAGTAAACAACCATCCTCTTCAGTGTTATGTTTGTCTGTCTTGTTGCATCATGTGTTACATATTAATATACTGTATATATACAGTATATATATATATATATATATATATATATATATATATAAGCAGTTATCTTTTTTAAAACTAGTGGGCTTGAGTTACCTTGATACAAGGAACATGGAATGTGACTGCATTCTTTAAGAGCTCTCAGTCTTGCATTGGATTCTGCAATTGCTGCTTCTAATGCTAGTTGAGCTCTTTTAGCCTTTAGCTGTGCTTCTTCAAATTCTCTTTTGGCTCTCAACTGTGGCTCTTCCATATCTAGAGCCTGCTGCCTTTTTAGAGCCTCTGCTCTGGCTAACAGCACAGCTTGTGCTGTCTCCTGAATCCTGAGGACACTAACTGAGGTAGCTGTTGAGCCTGCTCAACTTTTAGCTTTTGCAGAGACTTGAGAGACACTGTCAGCAGGAGTGACATCGTCAATAAAGCACACAGAGTCGGAAAACAAAAATATTTCTTCTTCCTATGTTTCTTTGGAACGATTAGAGACATGCACTGCTACCGGGGCTTGTAAAGAGCGTGTCCTAGCTGTGGTCCTAGTTGAAGTTGTCTAAAATGGGTGAAAGATGTGTAGAAACAAATGCTCTAATACAGGGGTCCCCAACCCCCGGTCCGCGGCCCACTGCCGGTCCGCAGCCGTCTGACAGCCGGGCCGCGAGAGAACTGCCGGCAACGGAGACTCACTCAGACTTTTCAGAACGCTTGGTGGGCGGGGCTTTGCAGCGGTGCAGAGAGAGGAGAGAGACCGAGGTGAGGGACTATTACAACAATGTATTTTTATGGTCCCGACAGTTTCCCCATATGACATGAGTCTATAGAAATCACGTTACTACGAAGTACATTCAACAGATGCTTTCATTACAACGAAGTGACCTTGAAATGCTTGAACGAATCATCCACAGAGCAGTTAGATCTGTGGTCGCAGCTCAGATGTGCACGTTTGCACAACAATCCCCAAACAGAAACATTGTAAAAAAATCTCTTTCTTCAAACTTACCTCGTACTGTTTTTTTTTTCTTTCTGTTTTTGTTGTCTGTGGTTTTCATTGATTCCTTTTGCTTATTGCTTGTCAACATTTGAAAAACATCCATTGGAATTTAACTCATTGTCACCCTCCTATAGAAACGGCAGACATGAAAAAAAGATTGCAGTGTTAATGTTTGTGATGTGCAATCTGTTGGATTGGCAAATGTAAAGCATATGTCTTTGTTATATGCAAAAAAAGAAGAAAAATCTCAGATTGCAAACGTATGCGAACTGCTTAATAACTTCAATAATAATAGAAATGTTATGTAAATTGTGTATAAAACTGCCCCCCCAACCAAACCCCTAAACCCCCGAGCGGTTCGTGGAAAATTTTGCATCTAATAAAGTGGTCCTTGCTGTCAAAAAGGTTGGGGACCACTGCTCTAATAGACTCTGGCAGTACAGCTACATTTTGCACAAGAAGTTTGCAAGAGCATTTACTGTAAATCTTCCTGGAATAAAAGCTCAAGTCCTTATAAGCACTGTAGAAAGGGACAAAGTAAATAAACAGAAACTAGTAAAATCTTCTATCGTATCGGAGTTACAAGTCTGTGGCATAGAAGAAAACATATTTATCGAATTGCCACAGGTATACAAACTAAATTTTATGCCAGTGAAAAGAGAGAACATCCCAATGCAAGAGGATATCACAAGATGGTCCTATCTCAAGGATGTGCATCTACCCAAGATAAAGGGAGACGTCAGCTTGTTAATAGGTACACATGTCCCTAAAGCCATGGAGTCATGGCAAGTCATACATAGTAGAAGTGAAGGTCCATATGCTGTAAAGATGGCTCTTGGATGGATTGTAAATGGCTTAATAAAGGGAGCAGGAAATGAAAAACTGCAAAGTTACACAGTCAATTGTGTGTCAATAATGGAAATAGAACTAATGTTACTCCAGCAATACAATACAGACTTTCCAGAATGCAGCTGTGAAGAGAAAGCGGAAATGTCACAGGAGGACATTAAGTTCATATGGATAGTCTCAGAGACTGCAAAGTTAGTGGATGGACACTATTGCATTAATCTGCCCTTTAAAGATGAGGCACTTAAAATGCCAAACAATCGTTGCACTGCAGAACAGCAAGCTATTGGCTTCAAGAAAAAACTTCCATGAGGATTACAAAATTTTCATGAAGGACATTTTAGACAAAGGATATGCTATTAGGGTACCCACAGAACAGTTGTCACTCAAAAAAGAGTGTGTGTGGTACATCCCTCACCACAGAGTATATCATCCAAAGAAAAATAAAATTAGGGTGGTTTTTGACTGTACAGACACTTACCAAGGCTTAGATAGATAGATAGATAGATAGATAGATAGATAGATAGATAGATAGATAGATAGATAGATAGATAGATAGATAGATAGATAGATAGATAGATAGATAGATAGATAGATAGATAGATAGATACTTTATTAATCCCAATGGGAAATTCACATTCTTCAGCAGCAGCATACTGATACAATAAATAATATTAAATTAAAGAATGATAATAATACAGGTGAAAAACAGACAATAACTATGTATAATGTTAAATATTAACGTTTACCCCCCCTGGTGGAATTAAAGAGTCGCATAGTTTGGGGGAGGAACGATCTCCTCAATCTGTCTGTGGAGCAGGACAGTGACAGCAGTCTGTCACTGAAGCTGCTCTTCTGTCTGGAGATGACATTATTTAGTGGATGCAGTGGATTCTCCATAATTGATAGGAGCCTGCTGAGCGCCCTTCGCTCTGCCACAGATGTTAAACTGTCCAGCTCCATGCCAACAATAGAGCCTGCCTTCCTCACCAGTTTGTCCAGGCGTGAGGCGTCTTTCCTCTTAATGCTGCCTCCCCAGCACACCACTGCGTAGAAGAGGGCGCTCACCACAACTGTTTGATAGAACATCTGCAGCATCTTATTGCAGATGTTGAAGGACGCCAGCCTTCTAAGGAAGTATAGTTGGCTCTGTCCTTTCTTGCACAGCGCATCAGTATTGGCAGTCCAGTCTAATTTATCATCCAGCTGCACTCCCAGATATTTATAGGTCTGCACCATCTGCACACAGTCACCTTTGATGATCACTGGGTCTATGAGGGGTCTGGGCCTCCTAAAATCCACCACCAGCTCCTTGGTTTTGCTGGTGTTCAGGTGTAGGTGGTTTGAGTCGGACCATTTAACAAAGTCATTGATTAGGTCCCTATACTCCTCCTCCAGCCCATTCCTGATACAGCCCACGATAGCAGTGTCATCAGCGAACTTTTGCACATGGCAGGACTCCGAGTTGTATTGGAAGTCCGATGTATATAGGCTGAACAGGACCGGAGAAAGTACAGTCCCTTGTTGCGCTCCTGTGTTGCTGACCACAATGTCAGACGTGCAGTTCCCAAGACGCACATACTGAGGTCTGTCTTTAAGATAGTCCACGATCCATGCCACTAGGTATGAATCTAATCCCATCTCTGTCAGCTTGTCCCTAAGGAGCAGAGGTTGGATTGTGTTGAAGGCGCTAGAGAAGTCTAGAAACATAATTCTTACAGCACCACTGCCTCTGTCCAAGTGAGAGAGGGATCGGTGTAGCATATAGATGATGGCATCTTCCGCTCCCACCTTCTCCTGATATGCAAACTGCAGAGGGTCAAGGGCGTGTTGAACCTGTGGCCTAAGGTGGTGAAGCAGCAGCCTCTCCATGGTCTTCATCACATGTGATGTCAGAGCAACAGGCCGAAAGTCATTCAGCTCACTAGGACGTGATACCTTTGGGACTGGGGTGATACAAGATGTTTTCCAAAGCCTCGGGACTCTCCCCTGTTCCAGGCTCAGGTTGAAGATGCGCTGTAGAGGACCCCCCCAGCTCCGATGCACAGACCTTCAGCAGTCGTGGCGATACTCCATCTGGACCCGCTGCTTTGCTGGCACGAAGTCTCCTCAGCTCTCTGCTCACTTGCGCTGTTGTTATTATGGGTGGGGATGTTTTTCCTATGCTGGTATCAGCAGAAGGATGTGTGGAGGGTGCAGTACTCCGAGGTGAGAGTCACTGAATGAACAGTTGCTGAAAGTAACTGACTTAACTAACACTTTCATTTGAGTTCTTACAAGAATCAGAGAGCAGCCAATTACTCTAAAGGCAGATATGAAATCAATGTTTTATCAAGTGAAAATTCCAGATGAAGATACTGATATTCTTCGTTTCCTGTGGTGGCCAAAAGGTAATCTAAACTATGGACTAGAGGAATACAAAATGACAGTCCATCTTTTTGGTGCAACTTCCTCGCCCATTTGTGCCTGTTATGCTCTACAAAGAACAGCCAAGGATGCAAGTTTAACAACCACCTTCTACAGCGAAAGGTAAGGAAAACAAAGTAGAAGCCTTACTGAATGATCTCAATTATTACCGGCAAAACTGATAAGCAAGTTAAATTCTTTTCTTTTTCCAACACCACTTGGTAATATATTTTGTTTTAGACAAAAGAATGGAGTCTCTTGTTAAACGCTTTTGTCACACATTTTAGGATCTCAACCTTACTGTTTTAGATGAGAATTTCATACACTAGTGGCATCATTTGCATATCATTTGAGTCCCTAAACCACGGGCACAGTAATGCCCAACACAATTCCAGGTTTAAATAAAAGTTGTTTTTTTTTTTTTTTTTGCTTTCTTTATACCATCCATAATACACAAACACACGTTCCTTTCATCTCCAGTTGAGTGTTGACCACTGCCTCCTGACTCTGACTCAACTGAGGCAGCAGGCTCTCTTTTAACTCCAACCTGGAAGCTAGCTCTGGTGTCATGCCCAGGTTGCCCTGAGCACTTCTGGGTCATGCAGAAACTAGGACAGTCCTCCCCGGCAGTACCCTATGGTGCTATCCAAAGACCCAGAGAGGGCTGCATTTATGCACTTCAACTCCCATGACACCCTGCGGGTGCCTTAATCGGGTCATCTGTTGTTTGGAGGAATGAACTGCCTCAGTTGCACGTGTTCACCCAGGCCATCCATTATGGTCTACTAGCCAGGTGAAAATCCCTCCTTTATCATAGCCAGGATGCCTGTTGTTCCTCCATGGCACCTGCACTACTAAAATACAAAGCTCAACATCAGATTGTGATCTTTTTTTTTTAATTTTTTTAATTTTTTTTATTTTATTGATTTTATTCTCATCATTCCATACAAATAGTCAATTTTTACAAAAAATAGGACTGAAAACAAATAAATCTCCACCCCTGAGAAAGAGAGCATGGCCAATGGAGTAAAACTTAAAGCCAGTAAAAATAAATAAATTGATGAGTTTAATAGGCAGATAAAGATAAATGGAGAAAAAAAAGAAATGGGAAGAGAATCTACTTCCTCAGTGCTTTAAGAGCTTATTCTAAAATTTTATTGATTAAATCCTGCCAGGTTTTGAAAAAGTTCTGCACAGATCCTCTAAGTGAGAATTTGATTTTTTCCAATTTCAAATAATGTAAAACATCAGTTACCCACTGACTTAAAAGAGGAGAGTTAGGATTCTTACAGTTTAGCAAAATAAGTCTATGTGCCAAAAGTGTAGTGAAGTTAATCACAGTTTGTTTGTCCTTCTCTACTTTAAGCCCATCTGAAAGAACACCAAACACAGCTGTTAGTGGATTAGGAGGAATTGTGACACCAAGGCTGAAAGGCACTTAAAATGTTTGTTCAGAATGATGTTAATTTGGTGCTGGCCCAGGACATGTGACCCAGTGAGGCTGGAACTTGATTGCAGCGTTCGCAGGTTGGATCTTGTCCTGGAAACATTTTAGACAGTTTTAAGCGAGACAGATGTGCTCGATATATAATTTTGAGTTGAATAATTGTATGCTTTGCGCATATGGATCTCGAGTGAATTCTCTGCATTGCTCCCTTACACTCCTTTTCTGATATATTGAGTGAGAGATCCTTTTCCCATTGTCCTCTTGGATGTTTGAAAGGGAGGGACTGTAAAATAATTTTATATATTGCAGAAATGCTGTCTGAGTCCTCGAAACTGAGCAATTTTTTTTCCAGCATAGAGGAAGCTGTGAGATGAGGAAAATTGGGCAGGTTCTGTTTAACAAAGTTTCTAATTTGAAGATAGTGAAAGAAATGTGTTGCTGGAAACTTAAATTTGGAATGTAATTGTTCATAGGATGCAAAGATGTTGTCTATATAAAGATTTCTAAGCAATTTAATCCCAAATGTTTTCCAGATATTAAAAACTGCATATGTTTGCGAGGGTTGAAGGAGGTGGTTCTCATGCAGAGGTGCCACAGATAAAAGATTCTCCATCTTAAAATGCTTTCTACATTGGTTCCATATTCTGAGTGAGTGAAGCACAATTGGGTTATTAGTATATTGACAATAACTTTATTGGGGCACAAAGCAGGGAATATAAAGAAGTACCGCAGATCACGATCTTAAGGAGGTCACTTCTAGTAATAAGGACAAGAGGAAGCCTTCGATATTTCACCTAGTCTGAGGTACAAAAATGCTTGTTTTTATGTTTTTTTTCTCCCTTCGGTGCAGTCAGAATGAAGTGTTGGAACACCATTTGTTGACAAAGCTGAATTGACCTGGGCATTTGCGGTATGCCTTTTTCAACAGAGTACCATAACCAGTGTCATAGTAGGTGGGCCCAGGATGATTTTAGACTGCTGTGCCGTCTTGGTCTTAAAACTAAGAAGAGAGCAGAAGAACACATGACTTCCCATATCATGGTCATATCATTGCCCAGTGCAACATTAAAATCAGCCACTGAAAGTGACCGCAATGTCCCCATTATTGTGTCTGTAAAACTTTCTATACCATAATATTCTGAACATAGTATAATAAATGTATAACTTTTTTTTAAGCATCCAGTGTTCTGACATGTTGTGCGCCCATGAAGTTTTAGAGTTAAAATATACTGTGCTTCAAACAGTGAAACCACACTCCAGTGGCGGTACATTTAATAGCTGAATTTTCTGTAGGAAAGCTTTTTTTTAAAGTTTCACACTTGCTTCCTTAAGGGATTGAGTATGTTAAAAAATCTCAGACATTATCTATAAATGTGGCATTTGCTCTTGCACTGTAATTTGTTTTTTGTCTTCTTTTAGTTATTCACAACCTAGATCTCATTCATGAGGTGAGCTGTAATGCTTACTGAATTTTTATTTTTATTTTTCACTTTTACTTCCAGTTTGGTGATGGGGTCAAAAATTCGCTATGGATTCTCAGTGTTCAAAACATCAAGAATTATTTTAGCATGTATCTGTATCTGCATATTGTATGTTTGTGCATGTGACTGTGGAAAACAGAACTTTATTTTAAAGTGTTAAAATTCTTGTCTGAAAATGATGTGTTTTTTGTGTTATGTGGAGCTTCTGGATTTTAACAGACATTGAAATTCTGGAAGTCCTGAGGCTGCCACAGATTGCGTACTAGAGAATGCTACACTTGATTTAAAATGCCAGAGTTAAAAGGCCAAGATAAATCTGATACTGTCCTCCCATCAATCAACCAGACATTCAAATAAATCAAATAATGCAAAAAAAAATTACTTAAACTCCGCTGTATTATAACATACCAGTAACAGTGCACTGCAGAATACACTTGACTTGAGCATTCATAGTTTTCATCCTCTTTTTTTGTACGTTTAGCATTCATTTGCTCAGAGGTTGATGCGCTTGCTGCTTCCTGAGTAGCTCTTCTTTTCTCCACCCTAGCAGCCCATTTCTTCTCTTCTTTCGTCTGCATCTTTTCATGTTAAAACTGATTAAGTCAGTGCTTGTGTTGCAATTACTTAGTACATTTTCCTTAATTTTTCACTTAAGCTGGCACTTAAGTCTTCAATCTGCCTCATGAATGATTTAAGATATGAAGAGGTAGGGGAAGTGACGGCGAAGGTGGTAGGGATGAGAACGGCCACCCGTACGCATGCAGCACACAGCCACCCTGCTGACCGCTGCCAAGAGTTGATTCTACAATAAAATAAAATAAAAATAAAAAGAGGAATAACCTTGGAGGTTACTCATCACCCCGAAAGCGGATAGTAGACGTCATGCAGTATATGTGTACCAAATTTCAGGTCAATAGGTCAAACGGTTTGCGAGCTACAGGTGATTTAAAATAATTTAATACCTTTGAAGTGTGTATGTGTTAGTGCTGGGCGGTAAACCAGTTCATACCGAAAACCGTTTTTTATTTTTGTTATAATATGGATTTTTCTTGTACTGTAACACTGGTTTAAATTGCCTAAACGGCATTCGGAAACGTGGCGCAGCAGGAAACTGTTCAAGTGGGGACAGAAAAAGGAAGGATAGGAACTGGAGTTTTGGTACATCAGATAGAGACAGCACACATGCAATAAAGAAAGCCTGCTCAGAAGAACATCTGTCTCCGACCACCAGATCACAAACCCAACATTTACACAATATTTAAGTTAAACCTGTGCGATACCCATTTATACATCCAGTTTTTTGGAGCCTCGTCACACCTGCCATAAAGTTCTCTACACTGACCATACACCTGGGGACCCCTTACAGCGAGGGAGCAGCACTACCATGCATGTTTAATACCTGTTTTAATGCATTTCATCATGAAAATGATATCAAGTATTTATCTTAGCTTTCTAAATTTTCAGAGAGCTGTCTATTTTTCATGCAGTTTAATGATGGTAAAGTTGTTTAAAAAGTCACTTTAACGTGTCAGTGGACAGAGATTGTTAACATTAACAGAAAGTGTAGTTGTTTTACAAAAAATATTTACTATTTATTCCTTTTCTAAGACATGTTCAGTGCAAAACAACTTTTGACAAACACCTCTGGATATTTTACTAAGTCTAAATGCCTCTTTGGATGGTTGAAAATATGTTGTCAAAATTATAGTTTAAGTTTTTGCAAAATTTGTTCAATAAAAAGGTTCTATATTTTGACTGCATCTGTCATGCAATGTGATTCCTTCTCTTCATTAGTGCCACCCCCTTGAAAACTACCACTTTAAGGGGCCATGCAAACCTGGATTAATACTTGTGTGCACATTGAAATGTTTTTTTTGTACAATGTACAATGCTCTTGACAGTGGAACAGGTTATTCTTAGCCAGTAATTGCAGTGGAAAATGTGGCTAACATCCACTCGGGAAAAAAATACAGTAGAATACCGTGAAAACGGGATAATTTAGAAAAATACCGTGATACAGAATTTTGGTCATACCGCCCACCCTAGTATGTGTATAAATTTCCGTCTGTACCACAATATTATGTGAATGCTAAGGGGGTGCTTGGGAGCCATCCTCAAACGCAGAATAATGTCAGAGAGGCCCAACTGTGGAAAAAGTTATAAATTTACTATAATAAAATGAAAACCAACTGACGTAAAAGAAGAGCACTCCTGCCTCTGTGGGTCTTGCTGTTCAGGCCTTGAACGCAGTCTGTTGAGTTGGTGTGGCCAGTCCACTTGCTCACCACTTCAGTACTGCAATTAAATGGTCTTTACCTCATCTCTCTTCTTTCACTTTATCTCTTCAAACACTCATCTCTCTTCTTCCTAACAGATGAGTGTTTATTCCTTCTCTTCTTCCAACAGGTTCTCACTTAGATGATGGCTTAGAGGCAATGTTAATGTCCAACATATAGACCACTTCCAGCAGAGCACTAAAATAACTTCTGTTCTCAAAGAAACCCTTTTATTTACTCCAGGGTCACCAGACTAAAGCTCTGTTAGTGTCCCTTTTTCAGCAGCCATTTTTCTCCACTATCCTAATGGTAAACTCCCTTAGCTCATCCTTAACCAGTTATATTAAAATCCTAAATGATTATTAGAGAAACCGTTGTAATTGTGCTAGCAAAGACAAATATTGTTATTCTGCTCAATACAGTTCTGGTACTTCTAAAGTTCAATTCTGGGTTTAGAGATGGCCAAAATGAAACAGCTAAGAAATGTATCTGTCTATTGTTTTTGTGAAATGATTAGTATTCATACGACAAATTGCCAAGAATCTGAAGATTCAATAAAAAGGTTTCCATTAGTGTCTTGAGAGAAGAGGGACAACTGGATCTAACCAGCACAGAAAAGGAGAGGAAGGTGCTGAGGCACAACTGCAGAAGAGGATAAGAACATCACAGTCTGAGTTTGAGAAACAAAAGCCTTATGATTCCTCAGTTAGCTTCTCCCTTGTGAATAATGTGTCATATGAAAATAATAAATTATAAATAAGTCATTTAAAGCAGTAATAGATAATTTCACTGCGGTGGGCTGGCGCCCTGCCCGGGGTTTGTTTCCTGCCTTATGCCCTGTGTTGGCTGGGATTGGCTCCAGCAGACCCCCGTGACCCTGTAGTTAGGATATAGCAGGTTGGATAATGGATCGATGGATGGATAGATATTTTCAGCATTAGTAAATTACTAGCTATAATTTTGTTTTGGTACATGGATAAAAAAAATTATCAATGTCTAAGAAAAATTTTCAAAGGAAACTTTTGAATGCTTCTGTAAATCTGTAAGAAATCATTTTTTGGCTTTTTCAAGAAGGAATGTCAGGAAGGTCCTTTATGTTTATGAACGTTGTAGTGGACCAGTGCTGCTCAGATTCACACCGTCAAAGGGACGGTGATTTATTTATTTTTTCGGTAGGGACTCCAGGAACACACCCAGCGTTGGCCCGACCCACTCACACACACAGACAGAGACACGCATCAAATAAATGTGTGAAATATATTAAGTGAAAAATCAATTAACAACAACAAAAATCAGACAACCCTCCCCTTCCGCTTCGGTGATACAACAACAACAACATTTATTTATATAGCACATTTTCATACAAAAAGTAGCTCAAAGTGCTTTACATAATGAAGAGAAGAAAAATAAAAGACAAAATAAGAAATTAAAATAAGACAACATTAGTTAACATAGAAAGGAGTAAGGTCTGATGGCCAGGGTGGACAGAAAAAACAAAAAAAAACTCCAGAAGGCTGGAGAAAAAAATAAAATCTGTAGGGGTTCCAGGCCACGAGACCGCCCAGTCCCCAATTATTAAGCCAGTTGTTTTTCTTCCACAAACTCCTCTTGTTTGTCACATCTCTTATGTTCTTATGTTTGTATTTAGTTGGCCTATCAGGCACTGTTCTTTGCTGATTTATATACAAATATTACACACAACAATCAACCCTGACAATAAACAATCATGACAATGTCCTTATAATAGCTCCAAAGCAGCAGAAACAAATGAAATGGTATGGAGTAAAGGTGGCAATGACAATCACAGGAACAGCTTCCGTAGGAAATTAATTAAACAGTCCTACCGGTAGTCCTTAGCAGTGAGTGGTGAGATTTGTGGGAGTGCTCCCTCCAAAGACACACAACGACTAATCCACCACTATTCCCACAACAGGCAGGCATGAGACAGTCCATTCATTCTTGCGAGAAAACTATACAGGATACAATTGACTTAGAGTGGTTATGTAGGATGGGACACACAGGAAACACAGAAACACAGACCTTCCTTCATGCTGCTTCTCCAGCCACTCTTCAAGTTTCCCACTGGCCCTTCTTATCCCCAGAAGCCCCTGCTCCTCTTTCAGACATCCAATGAGGGCATTCCCCTTCGGGGCTGCTGGGAAATGGAGTCCTTCCAGGGATAGCACTGCTACAATGTTCCAAAAAATTTGTGATTAAGCTCTTAGTTTGATACCAAAACAATACTAACTTAAAGTTACAAAAGAGTTTCCACAGCTTGGCATTTCATTCATGGAGCTTGCACTCATTGCTGGATACAGCTGCTGAAGAGTGAGATGGTGAATAGCAAAAAGTGCTGGTGATTGTGTTCATGTTGTTCCTGTTGCAGAACAGTGCTTGTCCCTCTGCCTTCTGTATGTAATTACCTTCATCCACATGATTAAATACAGTAGCCTTTATAGCTTTGCATACACAGTATTTAAGCGTGCATGTCTCATGAAAAGTGGCTGGCCAAAGTTTTCAATTGTAGATTCATCTACTTAAAATATGCATATGCTAAGTCACAGCATTCTCCAACACTAATTTTTTGTATATTCCATAGTACCAGAGTGGAATTTCAGTGGTCAGACAATAGTGGAGTACGCAAGGTGTCCCAGATTACCTCAGTGTGTGAGAGGTTAGGACCATGCGTTGATACAGCGCATTGCTGCACCCACCACATAACAAATCAACTCAGGATCCCCAGATTAGGACCCAAGTGCAGCCATGCAGTGGGTGACACCTCAGCACCCCACTAGTTCAGATGGAATGGAACAGTGTGAGGTTTTTATTATGGTGGCTGGGCACTGCTATAAGTAGTAAGTAAATTAGTTACATGAAATGCTTCCATTATAATAACAACTTTAGACTTGAGTACAGATTTGGATGGTATTGATCACAATATTCTTCTTCTCAGACTCAGGAAGCACTTCTTTACTAATGAGCCATATAGCTGAAAGAGAAATCTTGCCAAACTTTAAGAAGTGTCTGGATGAGATATTGGAACAGCTTAGCTATTAGCTAAACAAACAAGCATGATGGACTGAGTGATTGCATGATGATGAAGAGCTTATAAAAGGGATGGTGCTCAGAGAAAAGGTCAGACACATTTCAGCTTGTGCTGTTTTGTTCACTGTGTCTGTTAATTCTGTATGTAGAATTATAAATAAATCCTTCATACTGTGAGTTAAATTATTAAGCCAGTTGTTTTTCTTCCACAAACTCCTCTTGTTTGTCAGATCTCTTATGTTCTTATGTTTGTATTTAGTTGGCCTATCAGGCACTGTTCTTTGCTGATTTATAGATTTCAAATGATTTTCAAGAAGTGTGTAGACAGTACTGTCTCATTCTCCTTCATACTTAGACATGATATCCCTCAGGACAGATTCCCTTTTCTCTTCATATTGAATGTTGCCAGTAGGAGGTGTAATTCTAAACTCAATATTGACTTTTATTTGTATGCTGATGCCACCCAGCTGTATTTAGCATTTAGACAAATTAATCCTTCTTCAGTTAATTAACTACTTTATTGATGTTCTCTTAGAGGGTGGTAATTCTGTGAATAATAAAGCAATATTAAATACTCTTAACTCAAGCAAGTTGAGTTTTAGTTTACCTGAATACATGCAAAAATTATTATTTAACCTTTAGTCACCATATTTCCACTCTTTCTAAAACCTTCAACAATATTTCAACTTAGAAATATTGCAAGACTAGCAAAATACCCGCGCTTCGCAGCGGAGAAGTAGTGTGTTAAAGAGGTTATGAAAAAAAAAAAGGAAACATTTTAAAAATAACGTAACATGATTGTCAATGTAATTGTGTTGTCATTGTTATGAGTGTTGCTGTCTTTTATATATATAATATACACACACACACACATAAACATATATATATATACATATACATATATATATATACATATCTACATATACACATATCTACATATACATACGTATATACACATATACACATCCACATAAACATATATATATACATATACAAATTTACATATCTACATATATATATATATAGACATACATATATACATACATACATTCACATATATATATATATATATATATATATATATATATATATATATATATATATACATATACTGTATATATACATATGTACTTATTGGCTCCTGTATTTATGATATAGCAGGTTGGATAATGGACGGATGGACATCTGTATGCATAGCCGTATTTGCCCGTTTTCATTTTTTTTCTTTGTTCAGTAATATTTCAGCAAACCCGGAGCTTGTTAGTTCAAATCCTGGTACTGACACCACTGTGTGACCCTGAGGAAGTCACTTCAGGTGCCTGTGCTGCAAAAAACAAAAGTAATGTAACAAATTGTACCTCAGATGTTGTAAGTTGGTGGAATAAAGGCATAAGTAAAATAGATAAATATGTATTATACACATAGGAACTATTCATTTATTTTCAGTTAAGTCATCTGCAGCAAACTTTTATAAATGAGGGTTTCTGATTTTTAGATAGTGCAAACTGTTTCTTCTTCATTGACGTTTTCTCTTGGAGAGCTTTTTTCATTTCATTGAAAATGAAAGCAGCAGCTGCCAAAATATGTAGCTTTCTTATTAATTTTTCAACATTGTGTAAAATAAATGTATAAAGTAACATAAAAGGTTTAAATACTGGTTATCATTTTACACTAAAATATTACTAAAGAGATACAAAAAAAGTAAAATGGATATGTTCTTTTTCTTTAAGGAGATTAAATATTACTGAAGAAAGAAAAAAAAAAATTAAACAGCCAAATGGGGCTATGCATACAAACTTAAAAGGTTTAAATAAAACAGAAATATATATTTTATTTTTACTTGCTTAACTTGTGGAGGGTGTATCCTGTAGCAAAGCCCTAACTTTTTTCGTGAAAGCCCGTTTCAGTAAATAAGTGTTAAAAACAGGTGTAAAGATATTGACAATAAGCTACGCAAACCCAGGAAGACATGGAATCGTTTAAATCAAGTATCATTACATCTTCCTTTCTTAAAGAGAAGTAAGGCAGTACTTATAAGCTTACATATTTATATATAGACATACATATATATATATATATATATATATATATATATATATATATATATATATCCGAAGCCGTGCAAGCACACTCTTGAGAATGCAACATATAGTTGTACAGAAGAAAAGCAATCTTGCCTCAAATGAATGGCAACCTTTTGTAGATCTATGAACTTAATTTAAACTTTAGGTTTACACGGTGCTTTCTTTCCGAAGTACCTGCACTCATGAATATGTCTGTATGTGTCAGTCGGTCAAATCCACACGCTTCGCACCGGCGAAGTACCGCTTTTAAATTTTTATTAAGAAGAAAATAAAACGTTTTTAAATTGAGGGAAAATATACTAATAACAGTTTGTTAAGGATCTGTTTTTTTGTGAAGCTGCCTTTACTCGAGTGATCACTTCGACCTGACTTGGTGGCCAAGTATAAGCATTACCTGGTAGGTAACCACCCATACAATCAGATTGTGAATCAGACTACGAATGCCGTGAATGTAATTACACACTCACTGCACTTGCTTACGGTAATCGAACCTCGGACGTCAGCGCTAGAGGGGCTTAGCAGCGGTGAAGTATTGCTTTTAAATTTTAATTAAGAACAAAAGAAAACCTCAGAGGTTCGATTCCCATAAGGGAGTGAAGTGAGTGTCCGGTTACCTACCAGGTAACTCTTATGGTTGGACAGCAAGTGACGTAACATCAGCCACGGTGCCTTCAGTTGTGAGAAGCAGATCATAGAATGATTGAAAATAGTTTTGCATTTACCTTTTTAGTAAAAGGCGAGCTTTTAAGCCTGAGAAATCACCCCGTAAATGCAGACGTTTAATTGCACATGTGTTAATATGTATGGTTACACAGTATTAAAAGACAGTGAAGAACGTGATTTACCTTTGTTCCCGAGTTTGATAAAAGGCGAGCTTTTAAGCCTGAGAAATCACCCCGTAAATGCACACGTTTAATTGCACGTGTTAATATGTATGCTTACACAGTATTAAAAGACACTCAAAAATTAACGTCATTTACCTTCGTTCCCACGTTTGACTCGTGCTGTAAATCTCTTCCTTGTTTTTAGTTCATGTGATTACGTAGGAGGCGTGATGACGCGATACGTGACTCCACCTCCTCCATTAGAGTATATGGACAAAAAATATGTTCCAGTTATGACCATTACGCGTAGAATTTCGAAATGAAACCTGCCTAACTTTTGTAAGTAAGCTGTAAGGAATGAGCCTGCCAAATTTCAGCCTTCCACCTACACGGGAAGTTCGAGAATTAGTGATGAGTGAGTCAGTCAGTCAGTCAGTCAGTCAGTGAGTCAGTGAGGGCTTTGCCTTTTATTAATATGTATAGATTAAGGTGCTCTCTTATGCTACAGGATCTTCTAAAGCTTATTTCATTTGGTTTAAGCAGAGTTGAGTGTTGTAGATAGATAGATAGATAGATAGATAGATAGATAGATAGATAGATAGATAGATAGATAGATAGATAGATAGATAGATAGATAGATAGATAGATAGATAGATAGATAGATAGATAAAAATTCAGTTCAGTTTATTTTTGTATAGCACTCTTCACTAAGCGCAGGCTCAGAGTGCTGCAAACTATTCAAAAATTAAAACTTTACTAATTAAATAATTCACATTCATAAAGATACAGATTAGTTTTAAACACACTAAAACCAAACAATTTCAAAAAAATTATCTGAAAGAATGCAGACAATACCTTTCTATTAATATTAATATACAAACTTCAGTCAGCAGCATCCTTGGAGCAAATAAACCTCTGGGGGTCCGCAGACAGTTATAACACAAAGTCATAGAACAGTCACAGTCCTGGAGACCTCAGCCAGCTGGCCGCCCACCCCTCCTGGCCATTCTACAGCAATGTCTGTGCTGGGCCATCTAACATGACAACAGATTCTTTTCATCCTTGAATTTCAAGGCTTCCAGTATCTTAGATGTCTTTCCCATGGGTAGGAAAACAGCTTGAAGGTACAGCAGTGGCACAAAGTGCCACAGCAGGATAAAGAGAAGAGAAACAGAACAGAGGAGGGATAGTACCAGCTATTAATTATTATAACACATATTTGTTCAAATGACTAACAAACAGAGATGCATTATGCACAGCTAATCAGCAGCTGTGATCAGGATATGTAAATGCTGGTTTATACGTGATGTGTCTGCGTTAGGTGTAAAGACCACATGGTGAAAGTAATGTCAGAAATGGAGAGACACCCCTGAATGTGGATGGTGCATGCTAGTTTTTTGCCATGCACTCCACATGGAATTTTTTCTAAGTACACGACGATGCAGAAATGACATCATGTAACCAAAGTGGTGAATTTTGAAGAGAGGCTGGTTACATGGGTGCGCGAATGATGAATAAACTGTTGAATAGGATGCAACAGGTCACCAAGGCGCAAGACAGACATGAAAAAATATCAAAAGTGCGTCTGTTCATCATGTAGGTCACCCACTCACGAGAATATTATACTCACCCACCCTTCACCGCTTTTGGACCCTCCACCTTCTCCTTTTTTCCTCTTAAAGCCAGTAATAACAGGAACAGCTCTTCTTCAATCAGCAGAGTTTCATTTCTTCTGCTGTGACATTGTTAGGTATGCAACATTGACCATAAACTGTCACCTACTGACTGGGAGAGGACAAGTATGAATGTGTTTTGATCACTGACTACGTGTGCGTTTTGCATTGTGGTCTGTGTGCAGGCTTCACACAGTAAGTATAAACAAGCCCTTAGAATAAAGTACTGAGTCTTCAGCCAGGATTTAAATGCTAAGACCAAAGGGAAAATGGGCATTTCTTATGCAGTATATGCAGGCAGATTGTTCCAAAACTTTGGGGTTCTGTAGTTAAAAGCTCAGTCTCCTAATGTTTTATTAATCCTTGAAACCTTTACAAAGCCACCATCTTAAAATCTTAATATGCACTCTGATTTGATAGTAAGAAGTTCAGGTAGGTAAGCAGGGCCTTGGCTATTTAAGGCCTTCTATGTAAGAAGAAAGATTTTGAAATCAGTCCTAAACTTAACAGGAAACCAGTGTAACAGCTTAAGTGATGCGGTTGTACTTTATAGTTTTTGTAATGATTCTTCCAGCAGCATTTTGAATTAACTGCAGGATTTGGATGTAGAATAGTTTTAACAGACAGTAACTAGCATATTGTAGTAATCAATCCATCACAAAATGAATGCATGAATTAATGTTTCAGGACCATTCATATTCAGAAACCAACATCATTTTCCAGTTTTCTGAAGCTGGAAGAAGCAAAATATGAAAGATCACTTCACAAAAGTATTGAGTCCACTGTAGTCTCCATCAACTTTGACAGTGGGACTGAAATTTATGGTAGACACATTAAAGTTTGGGTTAGGATACTGGTAGACAACAGCCCATAAGTTATACATTTATTATGTTCAAAAAATAGCAGTGCATTAAAAAAAAGCAAATAAAGTGTAATATTTTAATAGCTTTTATTTCCATATTTCAAATGTAGAAGAAACATTACATATTCAGTTCCAAAATCTGTTCTACAAAACTACAGTAAGAAATAAGCAATTGATTCAGTTAAAACAAGCCATGGAAACATGAAAATATTGTGTCTCTAGGGAATCTGGGTTGGGTGCCACCAGCACTTCACTATTTTAATTTGAAGTGAGTATATATTATATTGGTGTGCTGGGGAAGCAACATAAAGAAGAGGGATGCCTCACGCCTGGACAAACTGGTGAGGAAGGCAGGCTCTATTGTAGGCATGGAGCTGGACAGTTTGACATCCATGGCAGAATGACGGGCACTGAGCAGACTCCTGTCAATAATGGAGAATCCACTGCATCCACTGAACAGTATCATCTCCAGACAGAGGAACAGCTTCAGTAACAGACTGCTGTTGCTGTCCTGCTCCACTGACAGACTGAGGAGATCGTTCCTCCCCAACACTATGCGACTCTTCAATTACACCCGGGGGGGGTAAACATTAAAATTATACAAAGTTATTTTCTGTCTTTATACCTGCATTGTTATCACTCTTTAATTTAATATTGTTCTTTATCAGTATGCGGCTGCTGGAGTATGTGAATTTCCCCTTGGGATTAATAAAGTATCTATCTATCTATCTATCTATCTATCTATCTATCTATCTATCTATCTATCTATCTATCTATCTATCTATCTATCTATATTATTGCTGTAGCTTGTATGTTCAATAGATTTGTGAACACAGAGGAAAGGAAATGTCAAATTTTGTATAAATATATAAAATAAGATAAAGCTCAGTAACCTGCTCTTGACAAGCCTCTTTCAAAAGTCCTGCAAACCAGACTACATGCTGCGTTCAATGCATAGAGCTATCTATATAAATAATGTGAGAAACCCTATTCACTTCTCATTGTAATATCTTCTTTAACCACATGATGGCAGCAAAACACTACCTACCTATATTTTTCCATTCCAGTTAGGAATAAAGGACAGTGCAAATTACAAAATTCATATTTTGCTTTTCTTGTTTGTTGGTTTTGAAACGATTTATTACAGATTATAGAACAGATTTATTATATCTTCTGCTCTCCCGACTTCCATGTTTTTAGAGCTTTTAGTCGAGCTACACCTTGTCTCTGGAACTCCACTCTCACAAGACATTCGTCTTAAAACACACATTTTTAAGCTTGTTTATTCTGATTGATATACATTTTTAATTGATTCAGTTTCAATGTTGTATTAAAACTGGCTTTATTGTAACTGTAATTTTGCATGTATTTTATATTGTGACTGTTGGTATTAATGTGCTTTGTAAGTTGTCCTTGAATACCTTGAAAGGCACCTATAAATAAAATATAATCTTCTTCTTTCGGCTGCTCCTGTTAGGGGTCGCCACAGCGGATCATCTTCTTCCATATCTTTCTGTCCTCTGCATCTTGTTCTGTCACACCCATCACCTGCATGTCCTCTCTCACCACATCCATAAACCTTCTCTTAGGCCTTCCTCTTTTTCTCTTGCCTGGCAGCTCTGTCCTTAGCATCCTTCTCCCAATATACCCAGCATCTCTCCTCTGCACATGTCCAAACCAACACAATCTCACCTCTCTGACTTTGTCTCCCAATCGTCCAACTTGAGCTGACCCTCTAATGTACTCATTTCTAATCCTATCCATCCTCGTCACACCCAGTACAAATCTTAGCATCTTTAACTCTGCCACCTCCAGCTCTGTCTCCTGCTTTCTGTCTGAGCCATATAACATAGCTGGTCTCTCTACCGTCCTGTAGACCTTCTCTTTCACTCTTGCTGATATCCGTCTGTCACAAATTACTCCTGACACTCTTCTCCACCCATTTTTCACCTCTCTTCCACAATCCCCATTACTCTGTAAAATAAAATATAATAATTTTATTTAATAATAATAAAGATGTCTACTGCATGCTTTTCAGGTAGTGTTCAAACAGAGGGGTTTTCCATAGGAAGATTCCGCCAATTTGCTTTGCTGTATTCATTCATGTGTTGTATAAGAACTAGTTTTAAGTCACACTGACATGGCACTTTTAGTCAACAGTCCAGTGTTTATTTATTTTATAATATTTATTACTTAAACTAATCTGTTTCAACATTCAAGAATGTTGAAAATTAGTGGAAGAATATTTCCATCCACAAATAACAGTATTACAGCAAAAATGTGCTCATTTTTACAAGACAAGGTTATCCACTGTGATTTTTGGAGACCACTTGTAATGCGTCCCCTAACCCAAAATTAAATTGCCAGGTACATGGAAAAGTTATGGTTACTCAAAAACTAACTGACCAATAGATTAAATTAGTTTAGATCAGATAAACTTTACTAATCCCAAGGAGATAGGCACACAGAAGGAATAAAATATACTGTAATACAGCAATGCAAAATAACAAACAATATAGCCCCTCTTGGTCTCTCTAAAGAGTTGTACTCCATCCCTAGTCTGGGGTATGAGGGGGTCAGTTCACTTCTCATTATAAGTAATCATCAAACATGCACTCCTTTACCTCTTCTTCCTTCTTCTCTAACCATTCTAGCGTCTCATCCTCTGAGTCAGGCAAGCTCTTCTGGCCTGTGGCAAGGAAATCCTGAAGAATTTCCAGTTCAACATGCAAGTATCCCTGCAAGCAAACTGCACTATAAGCACGGAAAGGAAAGAGCAGTGCTGCTATGAAGGTGTCTTAAAGACACAAGCAGATCACTCTCCTGCTGTCCCCAATTATAAGGACAGGGAATTCATGACCTTTGGTTCTTGCAATACTGTTCTGCCTGTGCTGGGAAAAGTTACGAAAATAAAACACGAGCACCCAGACCAGAAGATAATCATTGTCAAATAGTGATCAGTAGATTGAATCAAAAGTGAAATAGGACCATTATGATAATAACATACAGTACAATATTATCCAAATAATACTTCAGGAACTAGTTTGTTCCATCCCTGTTTTTATACAGACAGATGGGGTCGGGTTAGTGTTTTTAGAAGGGGCAGAGCCATCCCAAGAAGCTGGCCATAAAAGGGGGTTGTGCAAAGATAGTGTGAGAGTGACAACAGGAGAGAGTGAGAACAAGAAACATGAGAGTAGCACTTACGAAATTTGCACCTCTGCTTAAATCCATTGGCCTGGGTAAATGGCCACCAGTTTTGGGAACCAGGATAAAATAACATCAAGTAATACCATAAAAACAAAAAGTTAAGATATATGAACATATTTTGTCATAGAGTACGATGACCAAAGGACAGTATATTAGCACCTCTACCAAGGACTGCTTGCCTTTGCTGCACTAGACGGAATTCTGCTTGTGACTTTGCAGGCTTGGTGTTTTTGTCAGTGCTTCTGCATTACTGATGGAATGCCAGTTTATAGTATGTGTGGCTCATCCCTGACTGATGCAGCTTGTCAGCCCTATTACATGGCACTCCTTTTAAAGTCGCTGTTCCCAGCAGCCTCTTCCAACTTCTTGAAATGGCACACATTTCTTCCAAACAGCAGAATGGTCTTCATTTATGCAGCTGTCATGTGGCCGGTGACAAAAGCACCTAAGTAGGGGTCTTGAGCACTTAGCTGTCAGGTGGCGCAGCAGAGATGTTGAGAGATGTGTTGTCAGATGGTGCAGCATGGATGTTGAGTGCTGCGCTGTTATATGTTTTAGCAGAGATGTTAAACACTGCAATTCTGGGCAGTGATCTGTCAATTATAAGTAAGTAGGCAAACCTCCATGTGTCCGGTTTCTGTTTTCCATCACTGAACTGACACTGTAGACAGCATTCTAGATTCATATCTCAGCTTTGTGATGCTACTCTGCCATTGCTACTGTGTAATGCCTCTGTGATCTGTGTCGTCCTTTGCCTGCACAATTTTACCAATGGCCCTGCTTCACATGGCTTACCTGGGGTCAGAGACAAATCAATCTGCCGCACTTTTTCCCTGCTGTCTGAGCCATAAGCTCCACAGGCATCCATAACCAAAGCCATAGGTCCATAACAGATGGAGCGGTATTGGTGAAGCTGCAAAGGTAGCAGTGTTTTAGCTGTCTTCCTCCTTGTATTGATCCTGCAAACAGCACTCCAGAACCTGGATTTCATCTTCAGTACTCTTCAGCAACTCCTCAAAAGAGCCAAGGAGGTCCATTGTGGCTTTTGCAGCATTCGGCACTTGCTAAGATTAGACAGTAGGTCTTCTTTTCATCCCTCTTCTGAAGTGAGTGCAGCATTGCCGACAAGTACTGATATGGATTCTTTGCTCTTTACATGGCTCTTTTAGGTATCCTTAAAAAGACTGCTCACCTTTACCTCACAAGATGCAATTTTTGTGAGATTGCAGTGTTCTTGTTTTTACATGCAACCCCTGCCACTGGTGATGGAATACCAGCTCATACTATGGACAACTTGTTAACGCCATTACAGTATTAAAATATATTTCAATATACATCAAATACTCAACACTGAAAGGAAAAATACAAAAGAATATTCATTCAGTAAACAACATACTGCACACCTAATACATAATAGTAAATACTGAACACATTCACAATTTCACTACTATGGTTGTCTGTGTAAAGAAAAACTCCCTAATGATTGTGTGACATTTAACCTTAACAACTATCTCTGTGTTCCTGATGAACTTATTTTAAAGTTACAGTCTTGATCCACTGTACTAATTCTCTTCATAATTTTAAACCCTTCAATCATGTCTCCTCTTACTCTTCTTTTGCTTAAACTGAAAAGGCTCAGCTCTTTTAATCTTTCCTCATAGCTCATCCCCTGTAGCCCTGGAATGAGCCTAGTCGCTCTTCTCTGGACCTTTTCTAGTACTGCTATGGCCATTTTGTAGCCTGAGACCAAAACTGCACACAGTACACCAGATGAGGCCTCACCAGTGCATTATAAAGCTTGAGCATAACCTCCTTGGACGTGTACTGTATACATTAGGGTGCTATATAACCAAACATTTTGTTAACCTTATTAATGACTTCTGAACACTGTCTGGCAGGTGACAGTGTCAAGTCTACTATGGCTCCTAAATCCTTCCCATAAGCTGTACTCTCAAGTTTCAGACCTCCAATTGTACTTTCAAAAGTTGTTTATTGTGTTGAGTTTGCTCTCCTTCTTTATTCAGGAAGTCATAGAGTCCAGAATTCAAAGTTTGAAAGAGGTTGTTAAATAAAGAAAAATATGCAGTCGAGATGGTTCTTGGCATTTTGATGGTACCATCTATCAATTTCAGTTACACACTTGATGAGGAGTAAATACATAGCCAAAACATTGTCTTTTATCTTCTTTCCTTTTGAGAACTAACATTAAGTTCAAATCCTGCTACAGACATTGTGTGACCATGAGCAAGTCACTTCACCTGCCTGTGCACCAAATATAAATATGCACAGTAAATGTAACCAATTGTATCTCTCAGATGTTGAAAGTTGCCTTGGATAAAGGCATGAGCCAAATATGTAAGTGTACTACTTATTTTGCAAAGCAGCTTCCTCTGCTGGGAATGAGGAGGCAGTGTCCTACTTACCTCCTAATGTAGAGATGCCACTGGTCTTTTTTAAATCATGCCATCTTTAGTCTGCTAAGTGACTGAGGCACCACACTTTGATCAAATCAGAACACATCTCATTGTACAATTGGATAAAAGATCTACATTCAATGGCTGCATTATTATGGTAATGTAAACTTTCTTGTGTTATAGTTAAAGCACAAATCATCCATTTTAGATACCCATAGTGGGAACATCAATGTGTGCATAAATCCCTTTGGAAAGAGAGAGAGTCAAGATGGATGAAGACAATTTTAATCATTGTTTTATATGGTACTTCTAATATAGTAATACTGTATAATGCCAATTTATTAAGTATTAAAAAGGATTCACAAATAATGTCTTTTATATACTTTACCTAGTTGCAGACCAATTTAGATTAAAATCGCTTTGTTTAAAAATAAATGATAAATATAAAAGATAAGTTCGGTATGTACACAAGTGTTAAAAAGACAGTATTTTTGACCATAGGGGCAGAAACCTTCCAGCACAGCGAGAATATGCAAACTGCACGCAGACATTGACCCGACTGGGATCTTTAACTGTGTGTGTTACCATTTGCACAGCAATTACAAAACATGGTTTTAGAGCCATCAAATTCCAAATGTAACTTTAAAGGATAGGTTTAGTATTTTTCAAGTTACAGGTATTGCTTCACACTCATTGTATATATTGTAAATGAAGGCTAACATAAAGAAAATGGGGGTTGGTGTCCTGCAGGATGTACCAGTTAGTATTAATGTCCAAAGGGCAAAGTGAGGGCACAATCTTGCCAAAGTAAGGCTGAGCAGGTTGACTTCGAGCTTTGTACTTCAGGAGCTCCATACTCTGATGAAGATGGTGTGTATCTGAAACACAATTTACAGGTATCTCATGCTGTTAGTACCGGAAGGGGAAGAATCTTTTTTGCTACTGGATGGTTCTGTCTTCCTTCATTCTATGGAAACAGACATAACTAATATTAACGACAGTGTCACACTTAATTGCTTCCCCATATTTGTCCAATACAAACCCACAAAATGCTCCCAAAGATCATGTGTCTGGCAATATCAATTTGCTACTTGGAACTGTGTTATAAAGTGAAGCATTTTTTCTAAATTTTAAAAACACCATGTCTGTACTTTATAATGAAGCTGTAAAGTACTCAGTGACGTGCAGTGAGGTTCATGGCTGGTGAGGCACTGACTCCTTCTTGTCTGATTTACAAATATATGACTGACTGAACCCAAATGAGTAGTTTATTCACTGACTGGAGGCTTTTTGGTAAATTTTTCATGTCACAATATCCCATATTAGTCCAGAAATTGTCACAAGTTGAGAACAAAAGGCACAGAAAGCAGTAAAGGCGGTTTCTTGTAGGACAGCCACACAGCCAGTCTTTTTGGGTGTACCACTCTGTTTGAAAAGAGCGAGTTGTCTTTTGTCCCTTAGTTTGAAGCAAACCTTTTAGCTCCGGCATTGGTCTTCTGTTATTTATCACCTCCTGTTTTGACTGAAAGTCCAGTTTTGAGAAAATTTTAAGCTTAGATATATAATCTTCCATTTTGGCAGTCAGTCGGAACAAAAAATAAAAATAAATGGACTGCTACAGTGCACTTGACTTTCAAATATCGCTAACATATTGGCACCTTGAGCCTCTGCGTAGAAGAACACCAGCAACAAGCACCTGTTGGGCTCATATCTGCCTCCTTCAGTGCAGCACAGTACTGTCTGCCTCACCTTGTGCCTTTTCACTATGGTTTTATGTCTGATCAGCAAGACTAAATAGGTCATTAAAGATATTAGCCAGACTGTGGAAAGTCAGGATGTATAATAAATGTGTCTGCAAACATTATATTGGCGACATACAGAAAGACAGCAACAGACATGTGCCAATTGCATGCATCAACCCAGTGAGTGAGGGACAGCGCAGTCTGAGGTGAGGCTCATCTCATCGCTTCTGCACCTCGCGTTTCTCCCCTGTATTTGAACAGGAAATTTGCAAATTCAGAGACTTTGACTATAAAAATTACAAAAATTATTGGAATCATACAGAAAACAAATTTCTAGCGTAGACCAGTGGACACATTAATTTTATGTTATCATTATTAATTTTTTTACTTTTCATGATGACACCTCCCCTGACCGCACATCCCTAATTAGGTACTAGAATACAAAAGTGAAAGAAAAAGCCTTTAAACTTACTAGGTATATCCACTTCAGTCAGTCAGTCATTGTCCAACCCGCTATATCCTAACACAGGGTCATGGGGGTCTGCTGGAGCCAATCCCAGCCAACACAGGGCGCAAGGCAGGAACAAACCCCGGGCAGGGCGCAAGCCCACCGCAGGGTATATCCACTTCGAAGCAGTAAAAGTTTTGATTTAAGAAAACATCCATTTAGGAAGCATTTTGTAATAATGAAAGGAAATTAGAAATAACACTTTTATCATAGATTCTGGTACAATTTTCTTTGAGGTAATGATACAGTTCTTGGTTGTTTGTCTGCTTGCAGTGGCAGTCGTGGGTGGAGTTTTGAGAACCCAATGCTGAATTTACAACTCAGCCCATTACATGCTGTTTTGTTATTTTAAAAAGGAGATGGAGCAAGATGCACACCAAGCATAGTAAAAAGAGCACATATGAGTCTCATTGTACTTTATACATAACAATAAATCTGAACTGAAACTGATTACTCTGCATTGTATTTTTATTAACAGCTTTAGATTTTTTTGTGGCATATCCTACGCACACATGATCAAAAAAAAAACCTCATAAAATGGCAGATTGTACAATAGAGCAGACTGAAGCACCACAAACCAATTATCAATTATTTCATGCATGATGAGTTGCTGTTGATGACGATATGGTAATAAAAGACCTGAACACAATATTTTTGAGTAAGTAAATCCAATGACACTGATGCCAGTCAGTCCATAAATACAAGGGAAGAACATGCAGACTCTGTATTGAATCTGGCGCTATGAGGCAAGAATGGTAGTCCATTCTGCCTATGTTAAAACATCTGCAATGAACTTATTAAACTTCAGCCTGATTAAACTTAAGTGAACTGGCATTGTTAAATTGGCTCTATAGTGTGAGTGCGTGTGTTCACCCTGCGACAGACTGCATGGTTCCATGTCCAGGTGTTGCTCCTGCCTTGGCTCCCGCTGCCCACTGACCCTGCCCTGGTTAACAAAATGGATTATTATAATGGCTAATGCAGAGAAAAATATACAAATAGATTAATGGACGGAAGATATTGAAGACTGCAATAATAATTACTGGGAGGCAGAGTGGTAGTGCTGCTGTCTCGCAGTGAAGGAGAATAGGGGTCGCATCCTGATTGTTCCCTACATGGAGTCTGCATGTTCTCCATGGGTGCTCTGGTTTCCTCCAACAGTCCACAGTCCAAACACATGCAAGTTAGGTGGATTGGCACTGTCAAAAAGTTGCTTTACTGTGTGTGTAATGTGTGTGTGTGTTTGCCCTGTGATGGATAGGTGCCATGTCTGGGTATTGCTCCTGCCTTGGTTCCAGTTGTTGCTGGGAGAGGCTTCAGCTGTACTGCAACCCTGCCCTGGGGAAGCAGATGCAGAAGGTGAATGGACAGATGTATGAATACAACACCTGTTCAGTTCTTGTTAGTCAATTACATACTACATGCAATGCTCGAAGTGGAAACAAATAGATGCTGTTACTCTCTATTTTTGTAGGCTGTTTGGTTCTCCTTGCAATGCATTACATTTCTTAATTGAGTGTGTAGAGTGGTTCTTGAGTGCCCTTCTTGCTTTTGACTGTTTCCTGATTTGTCCTTTTGGTTTGGTTGATTTCCTGTTATTCTGACTGTAGCCTGTCACTGACTACAATTTCTGGTTCACTTCTACATCCTTGTCTTTTGTCTTCTCACAATAATCCCTTGACACACAGTCTTACAAAATTTAAAACAACAAATGAAAGAGACAGGTTAAATGAGAATAAATGCAATATGTAACTGATCACAAATCTTGGTAAAAAAGCCAGTCCCTTCTTAGTGAATGGAACAATAAGAGATTTAACCAGAGTCCCACAGCATATAATTTTGAACCTTACTCTGGACAAATAGAAGAATGTAGGCAACCTGTCAAGTTGTGCTTGAGTCAAGATTCTCTGCTTCTCCTGAGCTAGCACAAGATGATTTTGAAAGCCTTGAAGTTGGGATCATCTCTGCAATTCCTATGAGTTTCCCTAATGGCTTATAAATTTTGGAAGGGAAAGCCCTTTTCAGTAAAAAAAATTGCACACTATACTTTAGTGTGCATTGGGGACTGGGTGTCAAAGGGGATAACATTGACATTTTGTCTCTTCTGAAATTATTAAAGGCAATCCACAAAACAGGAACACAGGGCTGAGGGACAACGTGATGCACATGCAGGCAGAAGCATTGAATATGGTATCAAGCATCATCAGACAGATTGTCAGTTTGCAGAGCTGAATAGTATGGCTCAAACAAAAGTGAGAATCTGGCCTGCTAGAAATAAATACTCTGCAAAAGGCTTTTTAAGGCTAAATAACCCATAGATCTTCAGTTGAAATTGTAGCATTCAACACAGGCCATTTAACCAACATTTATTGATTTATCACAAATGTTAATCTTTTAAGGATACATAAAAATGAGTGAAAGAAGAATCTGAACATGAGAAAAAAATAATAACAATACACCTGTGTATCCATTTCCTGAACAGCTTTATGTAATTAGGGGTCAATGAGGATGGACTTTTTTTTCAGAATGCGGGAGCTAATTCTAGGTGGGGGAACAACAAGCAGGGAGAATGGATGGATGTTTTATTAATCAATTAATTATCAACAACAGTTTTAGCAAAGTCCACAATTAATGAGACTCTTTGTAATTACCTTTGCCCATAAATTGGGATTCTTAACTATTAGGCTTACGTTATGGTAACTGAATCACATGAATTTTAAGAAGCAGTATAATACAAGTAATTGATAGATACAATGGTAATGAGGATAGGAATAAAAGCTAATATACTGTATATTCATATACAAATGGGAGATGGGAGAGACAAGACAAATATTTCACATAGGAGAGGTTAAGTGTTTTTTTTAGATTTGCAGGAAACCAGTGATTTATTTTTTGAGCTTTCATAGAAAAACATCAAACTTAGCTCTTTCTTCTTCTCTGTTTTTCTCTGATTAAGAGATTAGACATAATGCTATGACTTAATGCTCTTCTGGTTGATATTTAGGCTGATTGAATTTTATTTAAGAAGGTCTGGTTAAAGTCAAAAGGTCATTCTATTTTATAAATATTAACCTTTTCTTTAAACATTAGTTACAGTAAAACAACTAAATATTTAATTAAATAGCACAACCTTAATGTTAACTTGGTAAATGAGGAAATAATTTAAATACAATGCAATACACGATGGCCCATGTCAAGAAGTTATCTATGCTAAGCGTAGAATTGTCTCTCATTAATATTTAAAGGACATGTTTCTTTTTTTTTTTTCCAAGTTCTGTATCAAAATTTTTAGAATTCATACTAATCACAGGGCCGTTGTAGGACACCAGGAAAATTTTAATAGAGAAACTGGCATGCAAAAATCTACACCGCGCTGTACACATTGTTCCAATTTAGGCATCATGGAAAATTAAACATTCATATTTTTGATTTTTTGGTTAGTCAATCGCATTTTTTCTTTTTCTTTTGAGTGGGATAGGTTATGTAACTTATCCACCTGAAAAACTCAAAGTCAAAAAATAAAACTAGGCCATGATCCAGAGCATTCCAATTTTAAAATCAACATATCAGAACAAGTGGAGAATCAGACTTGCATTCTAAAACATGCCAAAGACAAAAGCAAGATACTGAAATACTAAACCCAAAATAAATGTAGACACGGAGTATAGGATCAGTGTTTCAGTTTAAAGGACATTTTCTTAAACTCTCCTAACTGATCCCATAAATAAAAACCTTTTTTTTGTCTTTTTTATTTTGTTTCTTTAAACCAGGTTTTGACACAAAAATTGTATAAATAAATGCTGCTTGCCTGTTGCTTTTATAAAAAATGACACTATTGCTCTCATGTTTCAGCACTCTCTTTAACATGAGTGCCATTTACCACAGTATGCCAATAATTCATCCATTTTTCATTCACTAAAAAAATCAACCTCAAAAAACCAAAACATAAGAAGTAAAATAGGAAAAGACCAATTTTATGCAAAAAATGCATACATGCTGTACTTAAATGTCATCAGTTTTACTTTGTGATGCTTAATTAACAAGCTCCAAGATTAGGCAGACATCCTTCTTAAGGGCAGACAACTTCATAAAGATTTGTTAAGGTTTATTTCTTATTGGCACTACAAATTACAATGATACAGTACTAAATAAGATTTACATTTGAAAAGGTTTCTTTTACTCCTTTGGAATTGCAAAAGGGATTTTCAAAAGTTCTGTGCACCACCTGCCTAACCTGTTTTACCACCCACGTGCACAAATCTGCCTTAAAAAGAACATAAAATGTTACAACAGACAATTAACAGGAACCATCAACATTTATAAAAAATGTCAAAATATACCTAAATATAAAAAAATCACAACTAATAAAACACAAAACAAAATACAGATGATTATTTCACAAACTATACAGGAAGCATAAAGACTACACAAATATCAGGCAGATTCTTTTAATGAAGCTCCTTTCAAGTCAGTTACATCATTATGCAGTTAGTAAACTATAAGACGGTTAAAGAGTCCAGTTATCTCAAAGCACAAGAAGAACAGATCATGTGCCTCTGTATTAACTCCTGTAAGATATATATGTATCAAAATATTCATCTATTTTTAGATTTTGATTTGTTACCTGCATTTTTTTCGTTAAAAAACCTAAGAACGTTAATAGACTTTTAATGAGAACTGACCATTTGGCCCAGCAAAGATCATTAATCCATATGTACCTAACTAACCTTTACCAAATTTCATAAACTTGAGACTGTACTATTCCCAAAGTATAGCTATATATCACACTAATTAGTATTTTACTACATTTACCTAAGGCTCTCAGTGTGAAGAAAGAACATTTGGATGGTCATGGAAAAGTCTCTCTTAACAAACTTCTGTGGCCCATCTATGCCCCACTGTTCTTGTTAAAGAACTCATTTTAGACTAATAGCTGGCATGTACCCTTATTAACTCTCATGAAAATTTTAAAATACTACATTTATGTCACCTCTTAACTTTCAGTACTTGAAAAAATGAAGATCTTTCAGTGTCTCGAGTTATACTGTGTATCCCTGGAATAAATGTAGCTCTTCTTTTCTGGACTTTCTTTTCATAATATTCCAGATAAAGCTTCTCAAGCACATTGTATATTTTGGAAATATCTTACTTTGGTCTGTACTCCATATTGTGCCACATAACCCATTATCTTTCTAGCCTTCTTAATCACTTCTTTAGACACTGTCTAGATATGGACATTGACAAAGCCACTATGACTCACTGGCATAGCTTTGTGGTCTGCCCTGGTGGCACTTTTTTAGGTGTGGCACTTTTTATTAAACATTGGTCCTAGACTTTTTAGACTTTTTTGACGATTTTGTCAAGCTGATGTGTGTTATCTATGTCAAAATTATACCATTTTTAATGTTTAAAAATTGTTACAAATACATATGTTGCAAAGTTATATTTTACAGTTCCGAATCTTGACCAGTTCATCACCTTACACTGACTGAAGACTCTCTCCGTCAACTTATTCCAGCTGAAAGAGTTGAACCCTTCAATCTCATTATTAATATTTTATTTTTCTCTTAATCTCAAGATGAAATGAACAAATGTGAGTGGTGCTGCTTTTAGAAAAAAGAAGTAAGGGAAGAAGTATTAAAAAAGAATGAAGGGGCATTAAACAGTTTCACAGTCTTGCTGAGAAATATTAATTTCTTACTCCATCCAATCTTTTAAATACTGATTACAAGACTTAACTACATCACAATTTTGATGATCTTGACAAGAAAGAGTTCCTCCTTGTAAGGAAAACACTTCAAAGTTGCATCACTGTTGTTGCTACACAAGATAAAACAGAGTTGTGGAAGGAACTCCCTCTTGAACTTTTGAAATTTATTCAAAAATTCAATCTTGGAAATTCAGTTCCAAATATCGTAATATTTCTGCAAATTTTCCTCACAATTGCTATTAGTGTCGCTAGCTGTGGAAGAAGTTTGTCCAAATTATTTAAGATCTTCAATGAGTACTTTGCATTTAAGAAACTTTACCATACTGTCCATAGAAAAGCAATTACAGTAATCCCTCCTCCATCGCGGGGGTTGCGTTCCAGAGCCACCCGCGAAATAAGAAAATCCGCGAAGTAGAAACCATATGTTTATATGGTTATTTTTATATTGTCATGCTTGGGTCACAGATTTGCTCAGAAACACAGGAGGATGTAGAGAGACAGGAACGTTATTCAAACACTGCAAACAAACATTTGTCTCTTTTTCAAAAGTTTAAACTGTGCTCCATGACAAGACAGAGATGACAGTTCCGTCTCACAATTAAAAGAATGCAAACATATCTTCCTCTTCAAAGGAGTGCGTGTCAGGAGCAGAAAATGTCAGAGAGATAGAGAAAAGCAAACAAATCAATAGGGCTGTTTGGCTTTTAAGTATGCGAAGCACCACGGCACAAAACTGTTGAAGGCGGCAGCTCACACCCCCTCCATCAGGAGCAGAGAGAGAGACAGAGAAAAACAAACAAGCAAAAATCAATACGTGCCCTTCGAGCTTTTAAGTATGCGAAGCACCGTGCAGCATGTCGCTTCAGGAAGCAGCTGCACAGAAGGTAGCAACGTGAAGATAATCTTTCAGCATTTTTAGACGAGCGTCCGTATTGTCTATGTGTGCGAACAGCCCCCCTGCTCAATCCCCCTACGTCAGGATCAGAGAAAGTCAGCGCAAGAGAGAGAGAGAGAAAAGTAAGTTGGGTAGCTTCTCAGCCATCTGCCAATAGCGTCCCTTGTATGAAATCAACTGGGCAAACCAACTGAGGAAGCATGTACCAGAAATTAAAAGACCCATTGTCCGCAGAAATCCGCGAACCAGCAAAATATCCGCGATATATATTTAAATATGCTAACATAAAAAACCGCGATGGAGTGAAGCCGCGAAAGGCGAAGCGCGATATAGCGAGGGATTACTGTAACAAACAAAATCAACTCTGATAATGTCATCGCCGATTTAGCCAACATAAAAGCAATAAAAGTAGGAGTTTAGAGTTATTGTTTGAAAAGTTGTAGATTTTAGGTTTTAGATTGCAATTAAATTGTAATTGTTATTAAATTATAATTGTAATTAATAATTAAAAATGTAGTTACAATTTTTGTCATCTTCATTTTTTGTATATTTATTATTTTATTTAATAAGCAATGCAACAAACTCAAAGTCTGCCCCAAACAACAAAAACTCTAGCTATGCTACTGCTATGACTCTTTAGTCCTTTTCACCAGCTGTACTTTCAAGTTTCAGATCCTCAGATCTTTGGAATCGTAGCTATCATTTTATTTACTTTGCTTATTGGCTAATATTTATTTACAGCTCATCTGCAGTTATTTGCTTATTCTAGAATATCTGTCATTTAAGTTCAAATCCAGGTCACATTCAAAAAATACCCTAAAATTCAATAAACTACTGAGGCACAGAAAAACAATGTGTATGTGATGTTGATGGATGGCATTCTTTTAACAGCTTATTGAACTATACAAAGACTAATTTAAAGGGTACAGTACATGGAGGAAGGGTTTTGAGGTTACATTGCAGCTTGCTTGTCTGTTATTTTCCTGAAGAGGATGAAGACCCAGAAGAGGACCAGTAAGCCCTCCTCAGACCTGCCTTTACCAACATTCCTTCCACTTTCTGGAGCAGATAAACCAACACGGAGAGCAGCAGTAACTTGTTATGCTAATGTTTCCCTATGTACTATTTTCTGAACCCAAACAACCTTTAAAATGGGACATTAGATACTGGAACCCCAATTCTTGTTTCACTATTGTACATTTTATTACACTATTCATGTTGCTTCTTCATATAGTTTTTAATTAATTGTATTAAACTTTTGACTTTATATTATTAAACTCTTATCCACAAGGTGTCCCAACATCGCCACATTTCAAAGTTGTTTGTGTACGATACCATAACCCCACAAGTCAATCAAAAAACAGTAATGGTAGTTTTACATACCCAAAGATATTTTCTTTCAAATAAATCATACGTTTTCATGTTGTCTGCTCTCTTTCATTATAAAAGTATGCAATTTGCACACATATACCTAGAGGCAAGCAACATGTTTGAATAAGTCTTCTTTTATCAAATATCCCACCTATGTTGAGCTGCAACAGTGAAAGGCTCACTACCATTGGATAGCTGAAGTTCAGAGCATTCTAATGATGTATATTTGTGTATGATTGGTCATTTACAGTACATGTCACCACTGTACGTAATCAGAAACAAATATAATGTCTATGTAACATCTTGTCTTTACTCATCGTTGCACACAAAGCTGAGTCAGATTCTGAGCAAAGTTTTAACTTTATTGAAGACTACATATTTGATGAAAGACTCAAGGCTACTCTTGATTTATAAGTACTGTTAAGTATGACTTTGAAGAGCTGCAGTGTGCAGTTTTACAGTTCAGGCATTATGGGTTCAAGTCTGTCAGCTGCATGTTCTCCCTAAGTTAGTTTTCTGAGCAGTGCTCTTTCAATTTCACTTTAGAGTACAGGCAATGTTTCTTAGCATTTTGATGATTCATTTTAATGCTGTACAACTCCCATCCCTGAGAAAGAGAGCTAGGCCAACAGAATAAAACTTTTAATAGTAGGATAAATAAATAAATAAATAGGATAAAAAAGGGAAGAGAATCAGCTTCCTCAATTTAAATGCTTTTTCTAAAATGTTGATTAGATCCTGACAGGATTTGAAGTTTTCTACTAATTCCTCTAATTTGATTTTTTCCAATTTCAGATAACATATAACATCAGTTATCCACTGAATTAAAAAAGGTGAATTAGAATTCTTCCAGTTGAGCAAGATACGTCTATGTGCTATTAGTGAAGTAAAGGCAATTACAGTTTGTTTGTCCTTCTCCACTTTAAGCCCATCTGGAAGAACTCCAAACACAGCTGTTAGTGGATTAGGAGGGATTGTGACTCCAAGGCTGTCTGAAAGGCATTTAAAGATTTTGGTCCAAAATGATGTTAATTTGGTGCACGTCCAAAACATATGGCCCAATGAAGCTGGATCTTGATTGCAACATTCGCAGGTTGGGTCTTGCCCTGGAAATATTTTGGACAATTTTAAACAAGACAGATGCGCTCGATATATAATTTTAAGTTGAATAATTGTATGCAGCGCTGCTGCCTCGCAGTTGGGACGCCTGGGGACCTGGGTTCGATTCCCGAGTCCTCCCTGCGTGGAGTTTGCATGTTCTCCCCGTGTCTGCGTGGGTTTCCTCCGGGCGCTCTGGTTTCCTCCCACAGTCCAAAGACATGCAGGTTAGGTGGATTGGCGATTCTAAATTGGCCCTAGTGTGTGCTTGGTGTGTGGGTGTGTTTGTGTGTGTGTCCTGCGGTGGGTTGGCACCCTGCCCAGGATTGGTTCCTGCCTTGTGCCTTGTGTTGGCTGGGATTGGCTCCAGCAGACCCCCGTGACCCTGTGTTCGGATTCAGCGGGTTGGAAAATGGATGGATGGATAATTGTATGCTTTGCGCATATGGAGCTAGAGTGAATTCTGTGCATGGCTCCCTTCCACTCCTTTTCTGAAATGTTGAGAAACAGATCCTTTTCCACTGTACTTTGGGATCATTGAATGGAAGGGACTTTAAAAGGTTTTTATATATTGCAGAAATGCTATCTGAGTCCTCAAGACTGATCAATATTTTTTCTGGAACAAAGGTTGGTGGGAGGTGAAGAAAATTGGGCAGGTTTTGTTTAATAAAGTTTCTAATTTGGAGGTAGTGTGATGCTGGAAAGTTACATTTGGAGTGTAATTGTTTGTAGGATGCAAAGATGTTGTCTATGTACAGGTCTCTAAGTGATTTAATCCCAAATGTTTTCCAGACATGAAAAACTGTGAATGTTTAAGAGGGCGGAAAAAGGTGGTTATCGTGCAGAGGTCCCACAGATAAAAGCTTCTCTGTCTTAAAATACTTCCTACATTGATTCCATGTTCTTAGTGAATGAAGTAAAATTAGGTTGTTAGCATATTGGCGATAACTTGAACTTATTGGGGTTCAAAGCAAGGAATATAAAGAAGGACTGCAGAATTTTATTTCTATTGTGGACCAAGCCTGTGTATGTTCATTTGTTTGTTTGTGTCAATGTCCATATTTTTATAGCTTGTATATTTGCTGCCCTGTAATAAAATTGAAAGTTAAGTAGAGCCATGCCACCTTCTGCCTTAGGTCTTTGTATGGTCACCCTTTGGATAAGTGGATGTTTTGAATTTCAAATAAATGAGTTTATGATTGAATCTAATTTCTTAAAAAATGATTTATTGATGTATATTGGAATGTTTTGAAATAGAAAAAGAAGCTTAGGAAGGATGTTCATCTTGACAGTGTTAATTCTTCCAGCTACAGTGAGATGGAGGGTAGACCATCTAAGCAAGTCTTGCTTAATTTTTTCCATACAGACAGCAAAATTGTGTTGATAAAGAGCTTTATGTTTACAGTACTTGTGATGTTTACCCCATGGTATTTAAACTGATCTGCGATGATAAAGGGAAAGGTGTCCAATCTAATATTGTGTGCTTAAGAGTTCACTGGAATGAGCACACTTTATTCAAATTAATTGTGAGACCAGAAATCTTATTAAATTCTGTTAGTGCTGTTAGGACTGCAAGCACAGTATTTTGTGGATCTGATATATATAGTACCTTATCATCTGCATATAGTGAAATTTTCTGTTCAAGTTCTTCTCTGATAATCCCCTTTATCTCATAAGCATTTAGACAGTGAACTGCCATTAGCTCAATGGCGATTGCAAAGAGCAGTGGTGATAAGAGGCATTCTTGTCTAGTACCACGTTCTAGTTTCAAGTAGTCTGAAATAATGTTGTTAATACAAACTGAAGCTTCTGGACTCTTATACAGTAGTTTGATCCATGCACAAATGTTCGGGCCAAACCAAAATTTCTCCAATGTAGGAAAAAGGTAGTTCCATTCAACCATATCAAATGTTTTTTCTGCATCCAACGATAATATCATCTCCGGCATGTTAGACTTTATGGCGGAATATATTACATTACACAAACAAAAATGTATTATTATTATTATTATTACACAGGCGTCAAAGATTGGACGCTAAGTGTCTGCCTTTAATAAATCCAGTTTGGTCTTGTGATATTACCGAAGGAAGCATTTTTTCAAAATCCTTCTAGATAGGACTTTGGAGAGTATGTTAACATCATTATTCAGAAGTGAGATTGGTCTCTATGATGCACAGTTTAATAAGTCTTTATTTTGCTTAGGAAAGACAGTAATTAATGTTTGGTGTAAAGTTTGAGGTATAATTTTATTGTCTCTAGCTTCTGTAAATGTTGCTAATAAGAGGGGAACTAACATAATTGAGTATTTTTTATAAAATCCGGCAGGGTAGCCATCAGGGCCTGCTGCTTTCCCACTCTGAAGTGAGTTTATAGCATCTAGTAATAATAATAATAATAAATTTTATTTATATTCTAATAGTGCCAGAGGTTTATCAAATTCATCTGCACTGAGAGTATCTAGTTGTGGTATCAGTAATGCATCCCAAAACACATTAGATTGTGTCTTGTCTTCTTTAAACTGAGTAGAATATAAGAACTTATAGTAGTCTCTAAATGTGTGCATTGTATTTTTATAGTCAACTAGGGGGATTCGCCCCCTGCTCGCTTCGCTCGCCAACCCCTTACCCCCCCCCCCATCTGCGCTTTGCACCTTTGTGAAGAGGGGGGCTGAAAGCACCCCAGTGAGACGCATCCGCTCCTCTGAATCCACGTGTAAACGGTGATACAATGGGAAACAAAGACATTTTTTAACTCCTCTTTGCTCAATCAGCTGTTGGCTTGCTGCTGCTGCTGTTTTGTCGCATGATCTGCACTTCACTCGCCTACCCCTTCCCTCTCCGCCGCCAGCACCACGCACTGTTGTGAAGAGTGTGGCTGAATGCACACCAAGGTGACATGCTCGCTCCTCTGAAACCCCTTTTAAACAGTTATACATTGGGAAACAAGTAACAGTTATTTTTTACCTCCTCTTTGCTCGATCAGCTGTTGGCTTGCTGCTAGCTTGCTGCTGCTTCTGTTCCGCATGATCGGCATTTCGGGCGGTGCTTGTACAGCACCTGTCCTTTTGTCCTCAAACAGTATGCAATCTCTTTTCACTTTTCTGTAATTTCACTGAGTAATATTTTCCGTTTGTTTGTGCTAATGTGATCTTTTCACTCATTTTTTAGAGACTTTCGAATTTTCCTACTTCCATTATCTCTAACCTACTCTGCATATGTATCACGGCACTTGCTTACAAAGGTTGTAAGTATGATGTGACATGCCTGTCTTGCGAGATGTGAAAGTGTCTCTGTCTCTCTTCAAAAGATCTCTCTTCAAATGTGTCTATCTGTCTCTCTTCAAAAGATCATGTCTCGTCACCAGAAAAAAGTCTTGTCCTGTCCAAAGACTTTTTAATATAACAGAGAGATGATTTTGTCTCCATCTATGTTGGTAATTTTTGGGATTGAATTGCAAACTTCCTGCTCGTGGATTTGTTGAGCTAAGATCTTATTAGCTTTCTCTCCATGTTCATAGTAATGATGTCTTGACTTAAAAATTAGTTGTTCTGTTTCTTTAATTGTCGAGAGGTTGAGTTCTGAATGCAGCGCCTGTCTTTTCCTATGAAGTGTCACATTTGAACACATGGCATGTTCTTGATCTATTCTGATAATTTCACTGATTAGCTCTGATACCTTCTTGGTTTTCAGTTTGTTTTTGTGGGAAAGATATGAGATAATCCGTCCTCTTAAGAAAGTCTTCAGCGTTTCCCAGAGTATTCCTGTAGAGACCTCTGAGGCTGTATTTGTCTCAAAAAAAAATCGGTTTGGATATAAATTCTGTACAGTTCATGTTTGCTAATAAAAGTGGGTTAAGATGCCAGCTGCAGGATGATTATGTGAGGCATAATGATTTGAGTTCCATGATCAAAGGGGCATGGTTGGAGATAAGAATAACGTCGTACTTACAAGATTTAATCGTAGGCAAAAAAATTGTTATCTATAAAGAAATAATCAATTCTTGAGTAGCAGTGATGCACTGGTGAGTAGAAAGAATATGCTCTTGAGTTTGGGTTTAGAAATCTCCAGCTGTCTGATAAGTTGTGATCAGTTACAAACATTGTAATTGTTTTTGCAGTGTTAGATTTCATCTCCCTTGTGGCAGGAGACCTACATAGGTCTGGATTTAAAACACAGTTAAAGTCCTCAGCCATTATACTTTTATGAGTGTTCACATTGGGAATGGATGCAAATACGTTTTGAATGAAGACCCTATCATCCATATTGGGTGCGTAGATATTTATCAAAATCACTTTAAAATTAAATAAATTGCCCATGATGATCACATATCTTCCTTTAGGATCAGATATTACATCTGATACTACAAATGCAATTGTTCTATGCATAAGAATTCCCACACCTCTAGTTTTCTTTGTAAAGGAAGAATGGAATATTTGGCCAGTCTAGTCTCAGTATAGCCAAAACCGATCCTTACTTAATAAGTGGGTCTCCTGTAAAATACTATTTTTTACCTGTTAGGTGAGAGAATATTTTCTTTCTATTTTAATTTGTGATTGAGACCTTTAACATTCCAGCTCACAAAGTTTACTGTTTGGTCATGGAGACATTGCTTCTGAATTTTTGTCATTTTGTAGTCTTAAGACAGCTTTAATCTTAATTTCCAATTTTCCCAGGAGTTATTGCCATGAAGCCTATTATTGTGTTGGCACTTATAATTATAAGGATTAAAATGACAGATTAGAAATAGCTTGCTCTCTTCTAACAACACCACCCCCCCCACCCACACCCAGTCCCCCTGCCTCCCCATTTTGCCTCCCCACGTGAGGCTATACTACACCAAAGTCCCAGTCCTCTGACATACCTAGAGACACAATAGGTCCAGAACAAAACAAGAATTAAAATAGAGATATCTATTGACAATACAGTCCAAATGCTATAAGCATAAATTATAATCTTAAAACAGTCTTGAGAGAGTAAACCCAGGGAATGATATTGAACAGTAGGCCTGGATAAGCATAGTAAGCCCTAATACAATAAACCAAGGGTATGGTGTTAACACTAGAATTACCAGAGCCTACGAAAAAACTCGTATATCCGGCCCACCTTAAATCGCTTCTTAAATCCGTTCACACCTCTCCGCCAGCATCCTTTGTCCTCTAAATGTGCTGATAAAAGACAAGCTGCCAGCAGCCGGCTATTCCATCCCCCCACCGACTTAGAACGTGAGCGAAGTTTTCCCAGCTCACGCCTTGATTGATTATATGGGAGTGAAGTGGAGTTTTACAGTGGAAATAAGACATCATTATTCTAAAGTAATCTGTGTAAACACATTGTTAAAACAGAAACTTTTTCATATTTCATATGTGCGTTGTCCTTGCTGCACTGAATAAGCGCAGGCGCTCTAACATCACCCCTCCCCCCATCTGACTAAGCTCGGGGGAGGGGTGATGTTAGAGCGCCTGCGCTTATTCAGTGCAGCAAGGACAACGCACATGTTTTTTTTTTCTTTCAGTACACGTGGCTTCCCTGTTTATTTATATATCTAGTGACTTCTCTGCCTGTCTGTCTCTCTATTACGCAGTGCTCTGTCTGTCTGTGTGTTGTGGATCTTAAAAATAAGTTATAAGGACAGTTGTTCCTGTTAATTGCAGTCTCAATTGTTAAAAAAATATTTGAAAAGGAGCATCCCACATGAAAATATAACGATCTCAGTAACTGACAGTGCAAACCAATGTATACATTTTATGTCTGTTTGAGGTTTAAAAGAAAAGAAAAAAAGAGCAACACTTCATCCCCAGCGGGGAATCGAACTCAGGTCTGTGAGGCAAGGAAAAGCTACTCTGCGTTAAGAGGCAAATCTTAGCACGCTACGCCACAGAAGCTATTGAATCATTCTTGAAGCTTTTGTGAAAGTGTTTATTTGATCTTTGGAACTCGGGCTTTATATATTCTATAGTTTATGCCTACTACATTTTGTAACATTTATTACTAAAATATGAAAAAGTTTCTGTTTTAACAATGTGTTTACACAGATTACTTTAGAATAATGATGTCTTATTTCCACTGTAAAACTCCACTTCACTCCCACATAATCAATCAAGACGTGAGCTGGGAAAACTTCGCTCACGTTCTAAGTTGGTGGGGGGATGGAATAGCCGGCTGCTGGCAGCTTGTCTTTTATCAGCACATTTAGAGGACAAAGGATGCTGGCGGAGAGGTGTGAACGGATTTAAGAAGCGATTTAAGGTGGGCCGGATATACGAGTTTTTTCGTAGGCTCTGGTAATTCTAGTGTTAAACAGTCCCCTAAAAAAAAATTTTTACACATATATACATACACACCCGCATATAATTGTGCTTAAAATGTAAACAAGAAGTGGCCAAGAAGGAAACAGGATATATAATTGTGGTACTAGTATCATTGCAAGCTGATCAAACAGCAGGTAGGATCTTCTTTGCTTTGCCAGAACCGGATGCCACTCATAATTGTATTTCAAAAAAGTTTTCTTAGCTCTTTCACTGCATCCTCCATCGAAGTAAAAATATAGAGCTTGCCTTAAATGTCCACTTTAGGTTTTGCAGGATATAAGAGGCTGTATCTGATCACGGCTTTCCGTAGGTGCTGTTTAATGTTGTAAAATGCAGTACATTTAGCAGCTGTTGAGGGTGAGAAATCAGAGAAAATATGAATATGGTTATTTTCAAACATAATCTGTCTGAGAAGTAACATTATATGTAATTTAAATTGTAATTTTTCAAAACGCACGATGAGAGCCCTAGGTTTTGAGGTATTTGATCCATATATGCAGTAAGCTGCTGCTATCTCGGTGTCTGATTTGAAGTCCTCTCCGATTATTTTAGAGAATAGTTCAGCTACAAATTTCACTGGGCTTGGACTTTCACGATTCTCAGGGAGACCTTTGATTCTGATATTATTTGTTCTGCATCCATGCAGCTAATCTGTTGCTGAGTGCTTCCACATGAAATTTGCAGCCGTTGCTATTTCATCAGTGGTAGATGCCAGTTGTTCAGCATTTTCAATACGAGTCATGAACATTTGCTTAATGTCTTCCAACTAAGCGCCAAGTAGTCCAAGTTTATTCTCAAACTTAGATTCATTTTCCTACTGTATATTTTTTCCTCAATTTTTTGTGGCATATCTGTAAAGGTTGCCTCAAAGCGATTATTTAAACATTTTTCCTGGTCTTTAATATCCTGAAGCAGCTTCTTGTTTGTTTTGTGTGCGTCCTTTATTTCTTTCCTTATACCATTTATTTCTTTCTTTATATCTTTCTTTATATCATTCTTGAGGGGTTATCCCATTTCTAACCATGCTTGCTTCACCCCCATCTCTCTCACCCATGCTTCCCCCTCAAGGAAGGGAGAAACGAGTGTTATTACAAAAGTGAAATACAGTAAAATCAAACAATGTCCAGGATATCAGTAAAGTTAAAGGAAGTCTGATTAGAAACAGGATAAAAAGTCTGACAATACTGTGTCAGTCCCTTCTGTGGCATCCTGGTGAAAAAGTGGACGGCAGATTATACAGTGAATAGTTTCATATGCTCGCAAGCTGGCGACTGCCTCCAGCAACTCAAAAGTGGCTGAAAATCACTGGTTTAGGTGTATGTGTCTCTATGACTAGTTCTGTGCTAAGGGCTACCTGTTTCCTGTGCTAAGGGCTACCAGCAAAGGCATTGTCCCCACCCCTGTAACCCAGCACTGGAAAGAGCTGATATAAAAATGTATGTATGTACTTAATTTATTCCAGATGTGAAATGAAAAAAGCAACAACAACAAGAAAAATGTATAAATAATGCATTGAACTTCTGTAGGGAAACTGCAACACAATACAGAAGATGATGGGTGAATTGCAGTACAAAACACACAATCTAGTGTACAAAATGTAAACTTACTAAGTGACTAGTGGCAAAGGAAATTGGTTCAAGGAGTGGCATGAAAAATAATTTTGAAAATAAAGGTTTAGATAAGTATGTAATTATACAAATATAGTTACAAACTGTTTACTTCTTGCTTCAAGGTGATATAAAGTGTTGGTGTGTATATGTATCTTTTTTTCTAAAAAATAAAAAATATATAACTGCAACCACAATACTTGATCTGAGAGATCAAGTTCTTTGGATGGATGGATGGATGCAAATATGTTTCTTTTTACCTTTTTACTATTTTAAACTTAAAATGTTTTCACTTATGGGCGGCGCAGTGGCGCAGTGGGCAGCGCTGCTGCCTCACAGTTGGGAGACCTGGGGACCTGGGTTCGCTTCCCGGGTCCTCCCTGCGTGGAGTTTGCATGTTGTCTGCGTGGGTTTCCTCTGGGCGCTCAGTTTCCTCCCACAGTCCAAAGACATGCAGGTTAGGTGGATTGGCGATTCTAAATTGGCGCTTGGTGTGTGGGTGTGTTTGTGTGTGTCCTGCGGTGGGTTGGCACCCTGCCCGGGATTGGTTCCTGCCTTGTGTTGGCTGGGATTGGCTCCAGCAGATCCCCGTGACCCTGTGTTCGGATTCAGCGGGTTGGATAATGGATGGATGTATTCACCTATTTTGTGTTCCTTTGTTGTATTGCAACTCATTCTACCATGTTTCATCCACTTTCTCTGAGCTCTATATGTTGACCTATACCCTTTTTATGTTAATTCATCCAAAGTTTTGTACAAAATCACAACACACAGTTTTTAGTCAAAATACATTATTATCATGTTCTTTTGAAACCTACATTTCAAACTGAGTGCACAGATATATAAAATAACTTAAAGGATCTGCACATTATACAGTATTCAAAGTATTATGCACACAATCACATATTGCAGACAATAAAAAATGTTGAAACAGAGTATTTCAGAGTATTTTTGTTTCATATTATAGTTGTAAATTAGAAAAAGGTGACCTAAAACATCATTTCAACCTACACCTGGCTATTTAGACAGTGTAATGGGTGACAACACCGCAGCCAATTAGAATGCAGATGCAGGCACAATCAGGCTCTATCCAGTTAGATGGCATAATTAAAATACTAGAGAGCTATGATGGCTATGGAAGCTAAAACAAACATCAACCGTTAAAAATGGAGATTAGATAACCATTAAAATAGCCTAAGGAAAATGGGACATATGGCAGTTAGTTTTTTATTGCTACAGATGACAAAGGAGACCACCTGTTGTTTGTTTAAAAATGTATTATACATATTATTAAGCCAGGCTCTTTAGGTCTTATACATCACTGTAGGTCTTATACGTCACAAAGGACAAACTAACCTGAGATTTTCAACCACAAAAGTGGCAAGTGGCCAAAAAATGCAGAGAAACAAAAATGTGTGTTTGATGTCTTGTCAGGATATTAGACAATATGACACAATGATCTGTTTTTTTTGTCAGGATATTTAACAATTCAACACAATGAACTGTAAACACTATATTGTATTTAACATGCATACCATTGATACAACAGGGAGAACTGAAAATGTGTTAGCAATACAATATTTCTGCATCTTCGAACAATATAGGTATTATGACATGTGAGATAGAGGGCTCAGAACCTAAAGCAGCAGTTGTGAATAAAATCATACCTATCATAGACTAGTATGTGCATTTGGACAGAGGGCCATTGCAAAACCTTGCTTTTTATTCACAGTCATTCACTATACTGATGACAAGACTGAGCTTCTCTCCAGAGTGCTTTTTGTGGCACTCTTAGAGCCCAAAACATTGAACAAAGTGATATAATTTACTGTGTTCTGAGATGATGCTTAGCTCTTAGTTCAAAAAATCAGCGTTGTTAATGATAACAGTGCAAATATAGCTTCCACCTTGAAAGGTTGCAGTGTCCAAAGATTGCTTTCTCTTTAGATGTGATGGAATGGGCACCTGAGGTTGCTCACTTGCCGAACAATATGAAAAAACTGGTCATTTAATTCAAGCAGTCAGCAGGGTAAGCTTAAAAAATCCTTCGTGCATTCTATTGAAACTTATTTCTCTCAAGTGGTAGAAAGCTTATTATTGACAGAAAGGAGCAGTATAATGCTTTTAATGTGAATTTGGGAGCACTTTTAATGCTGCAAGTTGAACTAGGCAGGACTGAGACTGGTTTTGTGTGGGAACAGACAGGATCCAAACAAAACCTTTACAGAGATCGTATAAAAAATAGTTTTTATAGTTAATAAGTTGAACAGAATGCATTTTTATCAACAATTAACTGTTATAAACTAATATAGAACAAAAAGAGGAATAAAGGTGCAATGTGTGAATGTGCCCCAATGGCAGAGTTCTTCTCAAGGAAAGCACTTACTTGATCAGTTTTGAAAATGACTTCCTATGATGCAGGCATTTGGCAAAAAAAAACTAATTGATAACTAAATGTCCCTGGACAAATACCACTGCAGAATATGTTCTACCTTTACACATATAATTTAACCAAAAAATCTCAGGAAAAGAACTGATGCTGTTTCTAAGTTCATAATCCTGTCCTTATAAAACCATTAATTTTTTTTCTTGCTTTCATAAACTACTGAATCAACAAAGTAACCAAACAAATCAAAAGATTTCAACATACACCTAAATAGTAATGAGGGAAACAGAAACTGAATGTGTGATTTCATTCACATTCAGTTTCACAAAACTGACACTGAAATTAGTTTTCAAAATGCAAATTCACTAGAGAATTTTTTGAGGGGTTTAAACAAGGATACTGCTCCCTAAAACCTCATTCACATTTCCATGTTTGCTTGTGTTCTTTTCTGCAGCTACATAATTCCAGTACCACACTGGTGAAATCGATTTATGTCTCTTGTTCATATGACTACACAGAAGTACAGTTAATGTTTCGAAAATGTTACATGCTGCAAATTTTCCAAATTAGAATACACTAAAATGTACCATTTGAACATTACTGTATTTTCACTACATGGAAATTTGCCAATTGACTACTGAGAGGTGATCTCCATCTAACTAATTATGTCACTTATAAAACCCCTTCCAAGGTGCTGAATCCATTTATAGGCATTGCATACTGAGGAACATACTTACACATGCCCTGAAGCTCAATCTATTAGGACATGCAGTGTTTGCCCATTTTTTGCTTTGATGGGGAGGTCTACAGTCACACTAGTGATGAAAATGCTATGTCTCTCAATGGAATACTGTATTTCTAGCAAATTTTCTTTAGCTACATTTCCACATTAATTTAATTGTGGCAGGGAGACCTAAACAGAAGATATGTAATGTGGTGCCAAACAAAGTAATTGGCGCTAAAGGCTCCATCTCACTACACAGATTTTCTGGTATTTTTCAGTAGTGGACATATTTACACAATCATAGAATTTGACATTCCCAGTGACTCATTCCAATCTGTCTGGTAATTGCCCCAATAAAATCAAACAGGTTTAACTTGTCTTAAGTTCAAGGAGTGGCCTCATGGGTGTCTGAGAGATCACATCCAATAAGCACTCAGTCAAATGTACAATGTACAAAATTCAGCTACAAGGAATAAGGAACATGGATGTTTGGACCTTGCAAACAGAAGGGAGGCTGATGTCTCAAGTGTTTTACGTACCACAACAGAATAGAAAAACAAAAAAAGGGCTGAGACTGCAGCTGATGTTGCCATGCCTGTGAAGCCTTCATATAGCCTGAACACTGTCAGGCAGCACATTATTGGCTTTCAGAAAAAATGTCAAACTTGCGATATTTGGAAATGTTGAAAACTGTTGAAACTCATCAGAGTCATGTAGTATGTCATCTCTTGTGATTCCTGTTTGTGTAATATGACATCCTGAAGGTGATGAGATTAGCAACCTCAGTCATCAAGTTTGATATCACCTCCAACTTGAAGCTGTGTAATGTCATGCCAACTTAACTCCAAAAGGAGATAAAATCCTTACAATGAAGCCAGCAAAAGTTTGCTTTGCTCATTTGTCAAAATGTGAACAGATTTGACAAACTACTTTAAACATACATACTTTATAAAGAACAAAAAAACAGTGATGAACAAAAGGAGAAGAAAAATAAACTTTAATAAAACTTATCAGGGAAGCCTGCTCCATTACAGAATGAACCCTGGACACACTGGAAGCTGTTATGGAAAAGAGGATGATGGCATCATGAAAAATCCCCTCCAGGAGTTGATCTCTTGGGGCACCTTTAGCCACAGGCTCAATCCACCACAGTGTGCTAAGAAGCGTCTCTAGCGGTCTTTTCTGCCCACTGTTATCAGGTAATTCAATGCTTCTACCCTATGTACTCACTAAGTTTATTCTTATATATATATATATATATATATATATATATATATATATATATTGTGATGGATGACCGGCCAATTATTCCGGCCCACACCTCCAAGCCGCCAAATGGAACCCTCCCAGCAGCATGGAGGTTCCCCGAATTCCAGCAGGGCCTTATGGACCTTGTAGTTTTTATAAACAGCCCTGCTGGATACCATGGGGACCACCAGGAGCCGCTGTAGGGAGGCTTGAGGAATGCTACGTGCCCTATAACCTGGAAGTACGTCCTGGTCACACGAACAGTAGAAACGACGTGCTTCCGGGTTGAAGAAAAGGAGCTTTTATCTGACCTGAAAGTGTTCACGGTCACATGGACAGAGAGAGAGAAACACTTCCGGGTCACTGACTATATAAAGGACTGAAAGAGACCAGAACACTGAGCTGAGCTGGGAGGAAGGGTGGCTAAGTGTCTGGGAGAGGAGGATTGGGAGTAAGAATTGTATTATTGTTGAGTATTGAGTATTGTATGAGTAGTGTGGAGTGGAGGGTGCTTGGTGCACAATATTATTATAAAATAAATAAGTATTGCACTTTTACCTGGTGTTTGGCGTGGTACCTGAGGGTTCAAGGGAGCAATAGTGCCCCCTACTGTTACACTGGCATAGGCAGCAGGATTCTCTGGCCGTTGGTTTGGTGGAGGACCTGTTTTACAAAAAAATTGTGTACAGAAAACCCTAAGAAGGTCGTGTCAGAACGCACAGAGGAAGAAACGCCACACTATACTGAGAGCGCTGCGATTGTGAGCCTTGCTAGACCTCGGATTACAATGGGGAAGAAATCGGGGAAAAAGACTGGGCATACCCAAAAGGTTCAGGTCCTAACAGATGCCGAGAAGGTATGGACCTACCTGACCGGGAGTGAGGAAGACCGGGCGCTGATTAAGGCCGAGCAAGCCCGAGCGGCACGACAGCAGGAACGCTGTCGGACGTCGGACACGTTGGACTACCTCAATGGACTGGGAACAAGTCATCTAAGTTCAGAGGTATGTGCCAAAAAAACACCAGAGACGCCGGGGATTCTCTATTCTTATTTTGCAGAGGCCTGTCTGCAGAAAGTAGACGGTGACTCGGACGCCTGCCTCACCCCTAGGCAAGATGGTTGCGATTCTGAGAAGGCGAACCAGTCTAGGAATCTGCAGGGGAGACTCCTATTCGACGGGAACAGTCACGTGGACTATCCTGTGGCAGGCTGGGTAAACCGAAAGGAAAACACGGTGTCATCTGACCAGGGAGAGGCCCACCGATTCGCCGAAATGTGACACGTGATCTCGCTCGAAGGATGTCGGGAAGGAGAAGGTCACCATCGGTGAGGTTGTTTATTCCCTGACGGGTCCAAACTCCCTGAAAGGGAAGGGGGAGGCGAGCGAAGCAGTGCCAAATAGAATTAAAGACAAAGAGGAGCGGGATGTGACTGAATGGTCCGCCGTTAAATTAGAAAAGGCAGATCACAGTCGGCCAGTAGCGGCCACCCGACCCTCTGGCAACTCCAATTCCCAAGAGCCTCCACGAAGCCCGTCAGAGCACGTGCCAACAACGGACATGCTCATTGGCTCCCAGCCAGCAGGTAAGGAGAAGGCGGAAGCAAACTTACCTCCGGCCGAATTAAATAACTTTGTGGACGTGCGGGCACTCGAGAAGGTAATCGAGCCTGTACGCAGTTTATTACAGATGCTGACGGCGATTCAGAAGATCGTCGGGGAACTGGGAGAGAAGGCCGAAGCGCCCATCCGGAAAGTGGACGAATTCCTGCACCGTATAGGACGACAACCTCCCGTCTTATATGATTTGGCAGTACAGGTGGGTAATGCCGGTACCGTACATTATAAAGGGACGCAGTGTGATCCGGGCCCGCGATTAATAAGCAGTGGGTGCCAAGTCACTGCGAACCCAACAAGGGAATGTGGTACGATGACTGAAGGGGTGGAGGAAGCACCGATTGAGCCGGAACAGCTGAAAAGTGCTGTCTCCCGGAACGATGTGGTGCTGAAGACACCGCCTCTGAGTAGAGTACGATCAACGGGCATGCAGACAGCAAAAGGGCTCTCTTCTTCTAATAGAGAGACCCAAACTGTGCACAAGCCCCAGAATAAGCAGGAGATCCCAAAAATAAAACGCGGGTCTCCTGACAAATTAGGAAACAGGGCGGAGAGCACCGAGGCAGCCATAAAACCTCCCTTGGTGGAGAAAAGGGTGGAGACAGAGTTGACAGAGTTCCCGAGGTGTTTCCAGTCTCGCGAAGGAAGACAACCGAGAGGGCAACGGACTTGCTATAACTGTCGTCGGCCGGGCCATGTATGGCGTAGTTGTCCTTGGAGGACAGGGGATCGGAGGGATATCCGATACAACGTTCCCCCTAGGTTCTCTGGGGAGGCTAAACAGCGCAGCCAAGGCCCGACTGACGGGTCCTCCTGAAGGAAGACGTCCTTCGCGGGGCTGGACGCTCCGCGCCATTGGTCTTCGCTAAGGGGAGGGAACTGTGATGGATGGCCGGCCAAATATTCCGGCCCACGCCTCCAAGTCGCCAGATGGAGCCCTCCCAGCAGCATGGGAGCAATAGCGCCCCCTACTGTTACAATATATATATATATATATATATATATATATATATATATATATATATATAGTATATCTACTAATTGAGTTGCTTTATTATCTGTTCTGTGAGTCTGCATTCTTGTTTGTTATATTTCTGCTGCTGTATGCATTTGGATTTCCCCATGGGACTAATAAAGTTTATCTAATCTAAAATACACTGGAGAAGAAACAGATATGCAGAACTGTGCAAAAGTCCCAGGCACTTGTGAAAATAATGCTATAGAGTGTGAAAGCTTTTAAAATAATGACATAAACAAGTTCATATTAATCAATATCCTTCTTTAAAAGTGCAGTAAACAGAAAAAAATGCAAAATAAAATCAATATTTATTGTGACATCTCTTTGCCTTAAAAACAGCACAAATTTTACTTACATCCACTTGCATGCAGTTTCTGAAGGTTCCTGTGTAGTCAGTTGTTCCAAGCCTTTTGGAGATCGTGCCACTGCAGACTTTGGCTACCTTACTTGCTTGCTTTTGTCTCTGCAAATAATCCCAGATCGGCTCAAGGAAGTTGAGACTAGGGCTGTATGGAGAACATACCATCTGCTCCAATATTCTCTGTTCCCATTTCAAGGTAGATAGTTCTTTTATGATTTTGGCTGTGTGTGGGGGGTCATTGTTATGCTACAGGATGAAGTTTGAACTGATCAAACACCTCATGAATGGTATTGTATGATGAATGTGAATCTGAATTTACTTCTCAACAGTGAAAGAGCCATTGATTTTGATTTAATCACCAATTCCATTTGTAGAAATGCAGCTCCAAACCTGCAGGAAACATCAATCTTGCTTCACAGTTCTCCAGCCTTTCAGACAAATAACTCCCTTCTGCTACAGTCAAACATGTAAAATTCGGACACATTAGTTCAGATCACCTATTGCCATTTTCTGCACCATAATCCTTGTAGTTTCATGTGCAGGTGAGTCATTTGGCTGTATTTTCACCTCAGAGGAATGGCTTTTTGGTCAGAACTCTTCCATTAAAGACCACTTTCTATAAAACTGAGTGAACCAGGGTCCCATTGGATTCTGCCAGGCTTGAGCGGATAGCAATGTTGGACATGTTTCAGTTTTTAAAGGAAGTAACCTTAATGAATTTCTTATTTGCTGTATTCAGTTTCTGTCTGACCACTGTGGTTCTGGTCTTCAGCCTTGCTCATTTGTCTGTGCTTCTGCAGAAGAACTTAAACAGCACATTTGGAAACACTTGTCTGCCATGAAATTTCTCCTTGACCCTGATTACACAGGATGCCTACCTTGTGTCGGGCCACTATGCTCACTTTTGCTATGATGTCAGATTTGCAGGATAAACTGCCACATCTATTGCAACCTCACGTTTTTAGTAAAATTGACCCTTAAACAGTGTTGTTTTTCTCTATATAGTTGTTTCCATTTCAGGTAATCACTTTGGTTTAATCTACACATAATGCCATTGGTCATTGGCACTCATTGCCATTGCTACTGTATATTTGCTTAATCAAGCACTGGGTAATAATGCCTACAAAGATCGCATGTTTTTTAGTGAAAAGTGGTCTATGTTAGTTTCTGTTTCTAAGGGCATTCAAATATATTATTGTATTGCACCAGTTTTTGCAAAAGGAATGTTTGGAACTCTAAAAATACAGTCTTTTCTATTGGCTCACTAATCCAGAATACATCAAATAACAAGACAAATGTATTTATGAACTATCAACACTGCCTAAGACATTTGCATACTATGCATGTGGTAGAAGATATTTAAAAGGAGTTAGAACAAAATGGAGTCTTGCTTTACAAAAAAGGAGAAGAGCCAACACTCTTACCGTGATTCTAGGTCTCCTTTTTATAGTACGCAAAATGACCGCTGTAAGGTTGCACTCTGACGCACATGGCCACACACTCTAAACTTCACAGTGTTTATGCTGTCTTAAATTTCACAAAACAATATGATATATGTCCACAATTTGAAAAAGCCTGCATTACTGACATATACCTAGCAAACCCTATAAATTACACTAGATAATTTTTTTGCAAGCTTTTTTAATTAATTAAATATTTTAATTTATTGAAAAACATAAAGTAAAATATGCTCATTGTTTTAATTCAAAATATTATTACTATTAATTTATACCTACATTTTTATTCACAGCATGGTGCTGAATATTACAATGGAATGTATTGTACACATACAGTATATTGTCTATGATTTTCTTGTCTTTAAAAACTGGTCCTATCCAACAACTTTTAAAGTTTACCTCCACAATAAAGCTGTACTTTGGCTTTCCAACTGACTAATTACATCTATAGGCAGGCTAGTATCATCACAAAAATATTTCTTACTTTTCACACTCACATTTTCGTCCAAAGTAAATTCACAATTTTTCATCCATACAAAATGATAGATAGATAGATAGATAGATAGATAGATAGATAGATAGATAGATAGATAGATAGATAGATAGATAGATAGATAGATAGATAGATAGATAGATAGATAGATAGATACTTTATTAATTCCAAGGGGAAATTCACATACTCCAGCAGCAGCATACTGATACAAAAAAAATATTAAAGAGTAATAAAAATGTAGGTAAAAACAGACAATAACTTTGAATAATGTTAACGTTTACCCCCATGGGTGGAATTGAAGAGTCGCATAAGTTTGGGGGAGGAACGATCTTCTCAGTCTATCAGTGGAGCAGGACAGTGACAGCAGTCTGTCGCTGAAGCTGCTCCTCTGTCTGGAGACGACACTGTTTAGTGGATGCAGTAGATTCTCCATAATTGATAAGAGCCTGCTGAGTGCCCGTCGCTCTGCCATGGATGTCAAACTGTCCAGCTCCGTGCCTACAATAGAGCCTGCCTTCCTCACCAGTTTGTCCAGGCGTGAGGCGTCCTTCTTCTTTATGCTGCCTCCCCAGCACACCACTGCATAGAAGAGGGCACTTGCCACAACCGTCTGATAGAACATCTGCAGCATCTTATTGCAGATGTTGAAGGACGCCAGTCTTCTAAGGAAGTATAGCCGGCTCTGTCCTCTCTTGCACAGAGAATCAGTATTGGCAGTCCAGTCCAATTTATCATCCAGCTGCACTCCCAGGTATTTATAGGTCTGTACCCTCTGTACACAGTCACCTCTGATGATCACGGGGTCCAGGAGGTAAATAAAATAAATATATGGCAGGTAAAATATTATTCTTCTGAGTTTCTGCCACACCCAAAAACAAGCAGATTAGTTTAAATGGTTACATGTATTTGGCTCTGCATGATCAAGTATGGATATGTGTGCTTGTGTGTGTGTGTTTGAGAGAGAGAGAGAAAGTGCGTATTTGAGCTTAGCTAAACTGGCATTCAATCCAGGGTTCATTGCTGCCTTGCTTCCAATGCCAGAATAGGCTCTGCTCCCTGTGACTCTATATTGGCAAAAGCAAATTTGGAAAAAAAAGAATAGTTTAGTGAAAGAATTTAATTATAAAACACCAGTAATGGCGCACTGCACGATAACGTGCAGTGAATGCACTTGACTTGAGCATTCATAGTTTTCATCCTCTTTCTTTCTCTGTACGTTTACTATTTGTTTGCTCAGAGGTTGATGTGCTTGCTGTTTCCTGAGCAGCTCTTCTTTTCTCCACCCTAGCGGCCCACTGCTTCTCTTCTTCCGTCGGCATCTTTTCACGTTAAAACTGATTAAGTTAGTTTTTGTGTTGCAATTACTTAGTATGTTTTTCTTAATTTTTCACTTAAGCTGGCACTTAAGTCATCAATCTGCCTCAAGAATGATTTAAGATATGAAGAGGTGGGGAAGTGACCGCGAAGGTGGTAGGGAATGAGAACGGTGCACGTACACATGCACCGCACGGCTGCTCTGTTGCGCGCTGCCGAGAGTTGATTCTACAATAAAATAAAGTAAAAATAAAAAGAGTAATAAAAATTAACCCCCCTGAAAGCGGATAGTAGACATCACATAGTATATGAGTACCAAATTTCAGGTCAATAGGTGAAACGGTTTGCGAGCTACAGGTGATTTAAAATCCTGGACAGACAAACGAACAGCCACAGTAGCGTATTATATAAGAAGATTACAATAAAGGAACAGGAAAATCTCCAAAATTAAAAAAAATTGCAAACTAAAACAATCAAAGACTCATATACTGTTAGTTATCAGTTGTTGCACTGCAGACTGGAATGTGCAAAAGCCTTAGCGTGGCAGTATTTGAGACACTCACAATACTCATACCTAAAGGAGGATGAAATTGACTTTAAATTATAAGAATTCAGTGTTTTTGGCACAGATCGATGTAATAAGTTCATACATAAATGCAATTACAAACTTTGTAAATTACCAATTATATAAAACATACACCTAAAGACAAATATTTAAACACAGGAAGACAAAGTTACATATTGATTAACATACATGGAACCTAACAATATCTCTCTATTAATTAATTGCTGAACTATGGCCAGTTGACAGCTGAGGCATGGAAAAGAAAAACTCCAGTTGGTAGCATCCCTGGACAAAATAAACCTCTGGGTGTCCATGGTCAGTTATAACAGACCATGTCAAAAGACAAAGACTGACACAGTCAGAATCCTAGAAACCTAGGTCAACTGGCCACCCGCCTCCTCCTAGGCATTCTAAGGGAGAACTGTGCTAGCTCATATATGCGATGACAGAATCTTTCTTTCTTTTGACTTCAAGGCTATCAGTATCTCTGCTGCCTTTCCATGGGCAAGAAAACACCTTGAAAGAAAAGAATATGACACATAATAAGAGAAACATAATAAAAGAGGGTTATTATGTTACTTATACGGTACATTTATATAGATGACTAATACAGATGTAGCATCAAGCTATGCTAGACTGAAGTAGTGAGTTTTCTTCCTGGGTTTAAAAGCTGAGACCAAAGGGGAAGCAGGCTGATTGTTTAACAGATTTGGAGCCATTTAACTAAAAGCCCAACCTCCCACTGTTATTTGGTAATCTTTGGAATCCTTAGTAGGCTGGAATCTTGTGCTCTTATTGTGCACTCTGGTTTGTACAGTATGTAATGATAAGTTCAGACAGGTAAACAGGGCCTTGGCCATTTAGGTTTTATATGTAAAAAGGAGGATTTTGAAATCAGCACCAAGCTTAACTGGACACCAGAGTAAAGAGTTATATTGTCAAACTTTCTAGTTCTTGTAATGATTCTTGCAGCAGCAGCATTTTTGAATTAGGTGAAAGCTGCACATAGAACAATTTGAAAAGCCATAGAATAAAACACAGTATTAGTTAATACTACTAGAAATAAATGCATAAAATAAGTTTTCAGTATTCCCAATTTTCAGAAACCACCTTAATTTTACAATATGTTTAACCTGGAAAAAACAGGTTTTAGTTAGTTTTGTAATATGTGTTTTAAAATACATACTGATGCCAATGATGTACACTTATTTAGTAAAACTAATGTTTAGGCCAAATGAAATAAAAATGACAGAGTATAGTTGCAGACTAGATCATCTTGCCCAATAAATAAAATTTCTGCTTAATTTGCATTCAGAGATAAGTGGTTATCATCCATCTACTCTGTTAACTTACTGACACAATTAATCACAGACACTATCAGAGAGACATCATACAAGTGAAAATGAATGTCATACTTTCTAATGATAATTTCCACTGGAAGCATGTAAAGTCAAAGACTCCGAATATTAAGCCTTGTGGGACACCATATTTAACTTTTGAATATAATAACAGACTACAGTCAACACATTTCTGTACATAATTAAATCAATTTGATAAATGTGAACTAAGCCATGCAAGAACAGTTTCAGTGAGCCCAATGTAATTTTCCAGCCTATGTAACAGAATGTATTTATTTAAATTTTACAGATTTATAAACTAAGTTATAACCTTTAATGTATGTAATAAAAACAAATAGCCTAGTTTATTAAATTATTTACTAATATTATGTTGCTTTTTATGGTAATCACCACAGCATCAGTCATTTTGGAATAGGTTTCATTAATCTCTGCCTCAGAGAGAAAAGGCAGTTCCTCAAACCTTGAATCAAGAGCTGACAACATACATAGTGTCTATCTCTCATTGTCATATCTCTTTCCCAGATCTTGTGCTTTTGCAGCCTTGATGTCCTTCACAGACTGTGTGTCATCCAGGCTTTCTTTTGTGCTCATGACAAACTGGGCATAAAATGGTGCCACAATAGACAGAGTGGGCATGCTCTTCTTTGTCATTACCAAGGTGGCATCCTTCATTGGCTTGAGTACCTTGACAACTTCCTCAGCCCATGTGATGTCAGCCTTGCTCAGTGGGAACATATCCTTTTCACTCTTTCTGACCTCTGTTGAAAGAAGTGCTACATAGATGGTTGGTTGTTGTTCTAAAAATCTTTCTGTTGTGTCATCACAGCTGTTTCACCTTGTGACAAAGTCTGTGATTAACCTGTGTTTTGGCAGGTGTGTTTTGTGTTTTAGCTGGTGGCTGGCTATGGTGCTGCATCTGAAAAAGGTTGTAACACGTTTGATTATGCTGAGAAGATGTTTCACCGCTGGCAATTGCAGTGCTTTCAGGGAGGCGAAATTCAGGCTGTGTGCAAAACATTGTACATATGTCATGTCTGCAAGTCCAGAGTTCATATTGGATGCATCATTTGTTACAATGATGGGCTCTTTCACTTACAATTGTCATTAATTAATGGTCTCCTTTAGTAACACTGGAATGTTCTCTCCTGTGTGGCTGTCATGCATTACTTTTGTTTGTAGCACATACTAGTCCAGCTTCCATTCTTCCATTATGTGATGTGCTGTTACATACGATTCAGTGGCCCTTGGTGTCCAACAGTCACATGTCAAAGCGACTCTCTCATCCTAGAACCCTTGTTTTTACCTTGTAAAACACAGTGATGTCATTAATGTGTTGTTGGGAAGGTATGGTGTAACAAAGCTCTATTGTATTCACCATATTTCTGAACCCTTCATTCTCTACAACACTGAGAGGGCATATACCTTTGCAAATAAAATACAGTATTGACAGTGTTATTTTGGTTGCACGAGTTGAGGTCAGAGCTAACTTTGGTGTGTGAATTTGTTCCAAAGTGAGTTGAGAGGGATCCACTCATTTAGTGTTTGCTGTTTGCTGTTCCTTTAGCTGTACATCAGATGTACAGCTAAATGATGCTCATCCAGTTCTTTATAGACCTTGCTTTGTGCACTGGTGCCCACTCATGTTGGAAAAGGAAGGGGCCATCTCCTAACTGTTCCCTCAAAGTTGGGAGCATGAAATTGTCCAAAATGGCTTTGTATGCTGAAGCATTAAGAGTCCCTTTCACTGGAACTAAGGGGCCAAGCCCAAACCCTGAAAAACAACCTCATACCAAAATCCCTCTTCCACCAAACTTTACACTTGGCACAATGCAGTCAGGCAAGTTCCATTCTCCTGGCAATTGCCAAACCCAGATTCGTCCATTGAATTGTGTGATTTGTCACTCTAGAGCAGGGGTCCCCAACCCCCAGTCTGCGGCCCACTAGCGGGCCGTGGCTGTCTGACAGCCGGGCTGTGAGAAAACTGCCGGCAACGGAGACTCACTCAGTGAAGGGCTACAGCAAAATGGCTGCCCCCTTCACTGATGACACTTTTCAGAACACTAGGCGGGCAGGGCTTTGCAGCGGCACAGAGAGAGGAGAGAGACCGTGGTGAGAGAGTATTACAATAAAGTATTTTTATGGTCCCGACAGTTTCCCCATATGACACGAGTCTATAGAAATCTCGTTACTATGAAGTACATTGATCAGATACTTTCATTACAACGAAGTGACCTTGAAATGCTTGAATGAATCATCCACAGAGCAGTTAGTTCTGTGGTCTCAGCTCAGTTGTGCACATTTGCACAACAATCCCCAAACAGAAACACTGTAAAAAAATTCTTTCTTCGAACTTTCCTTGTACTGTTTTTTTTTTGCTGTTTTTGTTTTCTGTGGTTTTCAGTGATACCTTTTGCTTATTGCTTGTCAACATTTGAAAAACATCCATTGGAATTTAACTCATTGTCACCCTCCTATAGAAATGGCAGACACGAAAAGACGGTAACAGTGTTAATGTTTGTGATGGGAAATCTGTTGGAATGACAAATGCAATGCATATGTCTTTGTTATATGCAAAAAAAGAAGAAAAATCTCGGGTTGCAAACGTATGCGTACTGGTGCATTTGAAGTCAGTTTTTATGTGGTTCAGTGATGCTCATTCAAGAAACATTCCTATTTATGCGGCACTCATTCAAGAAAATGTTTCTAAACTCTCTTGGGACCTCCGTCAATGGGACACATGCCAAAGAACATCCTGAAGTGCGATCACTGCGTCTGTGGAAGACTGTTTATCTGTTGCCGGGGCAACAGCAGGCTCACAGCTCTGCTGTGTCTCTCCGCCAAAGCAAACAGAAAAGATCTCGATGGGTGATGCAAGGAACATTGTAAATGCAAGGAACATGATTACTTGGCCACTAACCTGGTCACAACCCTGTCTGACTGCTGTGTTTGTTTATAGAAGAGTGGCAGATCCCACTACAATAAATAACCGTGCTGTTCCTGTATCAAGCTGAATATTTTTGCTAAAGTACTGAGACTCAGTCTCGTGTTTTGGGGTGTAAGACAGGGACTTATAGCGCGACCATGATCTTTTAGGATTCATTTCTGTGGCGCTTCACTGCAGAGCTGTGAGCCTGCTGTTGCCCTGCACCGGCAACGGACAAACAATCTTACACAGACGCGGCAATCACGCTTCGGGACGCACTTCACCGTGATGTTCCCGTTGGGTAGGGGGGGAATCGCAAAAGAGTTCAGAAACCTCACAATATGAACAGGCATACAGGCACTATTGGGCACCAAACCTTTACCCACTCTGCAGACTCAGTATCCAGCCAGGCTGGAGGAGTGCTGGAGGAGCCTGAGGAGGAAAATCTGAGGCAGTGGTGGAGCAGCAGCACATGGGGCAGACCATTGTTCAAGTTGGCAGATAAAGTGACTGCATTCAAAGCCAAACTTGAATTATGGGGCTGACGAGTCAACATTGGGATTTTTGATATGTTTCAAACGTTAGCAGAGGTTGTTAAAGATACCAAGCCAGGGCCTTCTTTCTCCCAGCTGGTGTATGATCATCTATCTCAGCTTTCAATAGAGTTTGAGCATTATTCCCATCCACAAAAGACCCCCAAAATGGGAAGGAATGGATCCGTGACCCATTTGTGAATAAGCCAGGTGAATCAACTTTGTCTGTGCTTGAAGAAGATCAACTGCTTGAAACTGCAAATGATGGTGGCCTTAAAAGTATGTTTGAAACAACTTCAAATCTCCATAAGTTTTTGATTAAAGTCAAGGCGGAATATCTTGAGGTTGCCACAAAAGCAGTGAAAAGTCTGCTTCCATTTCCAACATCCTATCTTTGTGAGGCAGCATTTTCTGCAGTGACAGCAACCAAAACGAGATTACGGAGTAGACTGAACATAAGCAACACACTTCGTGTGTCACAGTCTTCCATCGTCCCAAGGTGGGATCGTCTGGTTGCTGGAAAACAAGCTCACTGATTCTGCATTATGATAAGTTGTATAATTTCTATGACGATATTATAACTTAATAATAACAGAAATGTAATGCAAATTGTGTATAAAACTGCCCTACGAACCTGCCCCAATACATCCAAAAAGGTGTCTGATCTTTTATTTATTTCGTTTTAGTTAATTTAGTCCATGTTTCACTTCACTCTCTACAATATCTCTATGCCACTGTACAAATAGTATTTCTCTTATATTTAATGCGGACACTGGCATGTTACTGACTTCTTCACAAGTGAAGGCTACAGAAGAAATAAGTAAAATAAAGCATATCTTATTTTATTTTCTATATATTGTATTTTACTCTTACTGTTCTTAATATAGTACACCTCTTTCTTTTCTTTAACTGCTAAAATATCTAAAGAACCTATTGAGTTAACATTTTGCCTTATCAGCATTATTACTTTTCTCTTACCACTACTAGCATTTCTAATTTCTTTTTGGTTGTTGATCTTACAGGCTCAATTGGTGTTGTTTCTTTTACAGGTTTTAAAAAGTTGCCTTTCTTTTTATGATTTTCTACTTACTTAGGCTAAGGCAAAAACTGACTAGCTCCGCTATGTACATGACTGTTTTGTTTTTGCCTACAATGTAGAAGAACTCCCAAGAACTCTGAACCTCTTCACCTACAAGAAATCTACAAGTGTATATAGCAATGTCCAAGAACATCAGAGAAAAGATGATTCTCTATTTCAAGATATCTCTGTTGAGGCAAATGAACCCTAGCATTCACCATCTCTGGAGAATAACTAGATGCTGTTGGCCAATTTCCATGCCTCAACAGCCAACTACCCTATAAGGCAATGATTAGAGAAGGACATTTGGCACTGCGTCAGCTGTACCAACAACACCTTTAGAAAAGTGTACCATCAGACAATTGAGAACTATGACTGCAACCAGGTGAGGTCGATTGTTTCTATGCTCTTCTTTACAAATGTGAAATCTGAATTACCTACCATTGTCATCCAAAAATTGTTAAGGCATTCTATCACAGTTCTCTGTATGTACAGTATATTGTTACAAAATTCTTAAGTCCTCAGTGAAGAAACATTGACCAGCATTTACATCATGATTCTACAGGGCCAATTCTAGTGGATGGGTCACTGCATCAAAATGCCTGACTCTAATCTTCCCACAAAAAGTCTACTACTCACAGATTAGCTAGATTTAGAGATCACAAAAAAGCAATAAAGAAGCACTGTAGTTCAAAGACACTCTCAAGGCTTATCTTAGTAATAGCTACAGTATATATCATTAGGTGAAATCTTCAATTTGGTGCCACATGATCAGTAAAAGCAACAATTAATTTTGATGCCAACCTCCTGTCTGAGGAAGTGCACTAGAGACAGTGATGAAAAGAAAAGGAACCTTCTTCCAAAGAAAACCTTTTGTCTCCACTTTCCCAAGGTCTGTGGCTTAACCACTGGATTCCATAGCCATCATTTCTTCTTTATTTACCATTGAAATGCTTGTTAGAACTGGTACTGAAGCTATTAGTGCTAATCTTTTATATACTGTAACTAGCAAAATACCCGCACTTCGCAGCGGAGAAGTAGTGTGTTAAAGAGGTTATGTAAACATATATATACATAAACATATATACTTATATATACATATTTACATATACACATATCTACATATATACATATATATATATACATATACACATCCACATATATATATACATATATCAACATATATATACACATACATATACAGTACACACATACATACATACACACACACACACACACATATATATATATATATATATATATATATATATATATATATATATATATATATATATATATATACACACATACAGACACATATATATACATATACATATTTACATATCTACATATATATATACATATCTACATACATATATATCTATCTATATCTATCTATCTATCTATCTATCTATATCTCACACATATATACATATCTACACATATATCTATCTATATATATATCTCTATCTATCTATCTATCTATATAGATATATACAGTAATCCCTCCTCCATCGCGGGGGTTGCGTTCCAGAGCCACCCGCAAAATAAGAAAATCCGCGAAGTAGAAACCATATGTTTATATGGTTATTTTTATATTGTCATGCTTGGGTCACAGATTTGCGCAGAAACACAGGAGGTTGTAGAGAGACAGGAACGTTATTCAAACACTGCAGACAAACATTTGTCTCTTTTTCAAAAGTTTAAACTGTGCTCCATGACAAGACAGAGATGACAGTTCTGTCTCACAATTAAAAGAATGCAAACATATCTTCTCTTCAAAGGAGTGCGCGTCAGGAGCAGAGCATGTCAGAAACAGACAAAATCAATAGGACTGTTTGGCTTTTAAGTATGCGAAGCACCTCCGGTACAAAGCTGTTGAAGGCGGCAGCTCACACCCCCTCCGTCAGGAGCAGGGAGAGAGAGAGAGAGAGAGAGACAGAGAAAAACAAAGTCAAAAATCAATACGTGCCCTTTGAGCTTTTAAGTATGCGAAGCACCGTGCAGCATGTCGCTTCACTAAGCAGCTGCACACAGAAGGTAGCAACGTGAAGATAATCTTTCAGCATTTTTAGACGAGCGTCCGTATCGTCTAGGTGTGCGAACAGCCCCCCTGCTCACACCCCCTACGTCAGGATCACAGAAAGTCAGCGCACAGCGCAAGAGAGAGAAAGAAAAGTAAGTTGGGTAGCTTCTCAGCCATCTGCCAATAGCGTCCCTTGTATGAAATCAACTGGGCAAACCAACTGAGGAAGCATGTACCAGAAATTAAAAGACCCATTGTCCTCAGAAATCTGCGAACCAGCAAAAAATCCGCGATATATATTTAAATATGCTTACATATAAAATCCGCGATAGAGTGAAGCCGCGAAAGGCGAAGCGCGATATAGCGAGGGATCACTGTATCTCTATCTATCTATCTATCTATATATATATATATCCATATTACTAACCGAGAATGCTAAACCAGATGGACGCAGGGACATCCGGCCATGGGCCGTAGCCGCAAAAAGACGTACTACACAGGCGCCCCAAGAAATGAGGCTCCGCGAGAGGCGGATGCGACCACAGAAAAAAGGAGTGAGCACAGAAAAAAGGAGTCAAAGAAATGAGGCCCCACGACCACAGAAAAAAGGAGTCAGCACAGAAAAAAGGAGTCAAACGCAGGCGACGCACAGCGCCGCACGAAACCCATTGCACACGAAACTAGCACACACAAAAAAAGAAGCCGCTCGCGCCCACCGGCAAGCCACCCCCCCCCCCCACAGGCACCGGACGGGACACACACAAAAAGGACGATTCAACAAGCCCCTGGCACACAAAAAAAAAGAACCCAAAACCACCCCACCCACCCTACAAGCAACGGACGGGACACACACAAAGAGGAGGATTCAACAAGCCCCTGGCACACAAAAAGAAAGAAGATGCTCGCGCACCACCAATCCCCCCCCCACCCCCTCCCGCTCAGACGCCGAAAAAGCACACGGCGCCGCACGAATCCCATTGCACACGAAACGGGACCCACACAAACAGGAGGATTTAACAAGCTCCTAACGCAACAAAAAAAAGAAGCCGTGACCGCCACGCCAGGCCCATTAGAGACGAGACATGGCACACGAAACGTTCACAACAACGACGAATCAGACCCACAAACACACTAACATCAATAAGAAGTGACACCCAAAGCCCCATTTCTAAAGGAACCGTCCATATTAAACATACGTCATCTCAACACCTTCACACTAGGCAGCATAGGTGGATCTCCTTACATTAAAGCACTATTAACCATTCAACTGCAGAAAAGGCTCCATATTAACAGTGAGTGCGATCCTCCTTATTACTTATCCATATTTCGCATGCTGAGGAACAAACAAGTCATGAATACACGCTCACGGGTACAAAACGATTCGGCTCGGATAACGGGACCAAACATACGAACCCGCATGAAACAACAAAATACACGGCAGAGCATCTGCATTACATCCTACAATAGTTCATTTGATTTGGCATCTACCGGAGTAAATATCAGGTCACCAAAAGGCAATGACCCATACTGCTTTCGCGTATGTGGACAAATATTACATCGCATTGGAACAGTGCACCCTGAAACAAATCAAGAACGCAAATATGCACAAATCACATCGGCACCTATAAAGCGATTCTGAAACCGCGGAAGAAAAAATGTATCGGCTCCAAAAACACATGTCACTCCTTATTCCAAATACCGGTCCCAATCACAGAAACATCGGTATCCACTATAACAATTCACAGTAACAATGCACGTGACATCCGTCTTGCCACACTATTAATTATAGATGAATGTACAATGGCATCCAGTCACTTACTCAACACCATTGATAAACTTCTACAAACGTTGATAAATAAGAATATTCCCTTTGCGGGAAGGTACTTTTATTAGGAGGAGATTTTAGACAGTGCTTAACTATTACTCCACTTACAATGCGCTCAGCTATTGTTCAGTCCACCTTAAAATACGCGGACAATTGGCATTGCGTTGATGAATAATAAGATTCCCTTTGGAGTAAAGGTACTTTTATTAGGAGTAGATTTTAGACAGTGCTTACCTATTACTCCACATACATGCGCTCAGCTATTATTCAGTCCACCTTAAAATACGCGACGACGTCATATAAACAACACGAGACCGAACTACAATACATATACAGGTGCGAGACCTGATTGGTGATAATACGAAGAAACGAACAGTCCGCATATTAACAGTGAGTTCGATCCTACTTATTACTTATCCATATTCCTCATGATAAAGATCAAACAAGTCATCAATTCACGATCACGGATACAAAACTAGACGGCTCGAGTAACGGGACCACAAACACAAACAAAAAAATTCACCTCGGCGTGCTTCTAAAACCGCGGAAAAAAAAAAGTTACGCGAACAATTGGCTTTGCTTTCTAAAGATACACTTGGTACAAAACATGCGATTTACAGATCCCGAATATAACAATTGGTTATTACAACTAGAACATTGTACACTCAACAATACAGATGGACTTCACCCAGATATTATTACAATTCCTCAACCCTTCATCTGCGACGACTTACTTACGGAGATATTTGGAACAGCAGTCTCATTAGACCAAATGCCCCTTTTAACACAACGCACTATATTATGTCCAAAAAATATTAATGTTGATCACATTAATAACCAGGTCATTTCATTACTTCCTGGAGTGGCATGGCTCTTTCTAAGCTCTGACAAAGTTGACTCTGGTAACGACAATGAACATCTGAATTTCCCCTTAGAATATTTGAACACTATTAACCCAGCCGGATTAACACAACACAATCTTAGCCTTAAAAACGGAACAATAATCATGCTATTAAGAAACCTTAACACTAAACAGGGTTTATGCAATGGCACACGTTTAGTCGTCAATACCATGACACACAATGTTATTCAAGCAACAGTTCTTACAGGATCACATTCTAACAATACTGTTCTCATTCCTAGAATTGACCTTACGAGTTCTGACCTAGAATCACCTTTTACATTGAAACGCCGACAGTTCCCCATTAAACCTGCATTTGCCATGACCATCAACAAATCACAAGGACAAACCATGGACACATCTGACATTAAAGTTAAAGTTATAAATGCTCCATGCCAAGGAAGACTCATTAAAGGACAGGACACCATCTTTACTACTAATGTTGTGTACAAAGAAATATTCAAATAAACCATTACTCTGTGCCAAACACTGTATTTTTGGCTTTCTATATGCATCATCCACACCTGCACACTATTCTATATCTAATTCATACATCTCACTCTTTGTCATGCCCCAACGCCAGGGGTTGGCGAGCGAAGCGAGCAGGGGGCGGAGCCCCCTAGTATATATATATATATAGATATATATCTCTATCTATCTATCTATCTATCTATCTATCTATCTATATATATATATATATATATATATATATATATATATATATATATATATATATATCTATCTATTGTCAGTTCAGCACTCTGGTTGGAATATGACCAAGCCGTGCAAGCTTACTGTTAAGAATGCAACGTATAGTTGTACAGGAGAAAAGCAATCTTGCCTGAAATCAATGGCAACCTTTTGTAGGTCTATGAACTTAATTTAAACTTTAGGTTTACACGGTGCTCTCTTTCCATAGTACCTGCACTCATGAATATATCTGTATGTGTCAGTCGCTGAAATTCCCGCGCTTGGCACCGGCGAAGTACTGCTTTTAAATTTTTATTAAGAAGAAAAGAAAACCTTTTTAAATTGAGGTAAAATATACCACTAACAATTTGTTAAGGATCTGTTTTTTTGTGTAGCTGACTTCACACAGCCTCTCCGCTGTTTTATAAACGAACGTCATATAAGGTCTTCCTTTTTCGTTGCTTCGCCAACGGAAGCAGCCTTTTTATTTAATCCCGTTTTTACGATTGTTCTGTTTGTATATCAGTTTGTCAGTTCAGCACTCCGGTTGTAATATGACCAAACCGTGCAAGCACACTCTTGAGAATGCAACGTATAGTTGTACAGGAGAAAAGCAATCTTGCCTGAAATCAATGGCAACCTTTTGTAGGTCTATGAACTTAATTTAAACTTTAGGTTTACACGGTGCTTTCTTTCCGGAGTACCTGCACTCATGAATATGTCTGTATGCGTCAGTCGCTCAAATCCCCGCGGTTCGCACCGGCGAAGTTCTGCTGTTAAATTTTTATTAAGAAGAAAAGAAAACCTTTTAAAATTGAGGTAAAATATACCAATAACAGTTTGTTAAGGATCTGTTTTTTTGTGAAGCTGCCTTCACTCGAGTGATCACTTCGAGCTTTAAGCCTGAGAAATCACCCCGTAAATGCACACGTTTAATTGCACATCTGTTAATATGTATGCTTACACAGTATTAAAAGACACTCAACAATTACACAGTATTAAAAGACACTCAACAATTAACGTCATTTACCTTCGTTCCCGCGTTTGACTCGTGCTGTAAATCTCTTCCTTGTTTTCACTTCACGTGATTACGTAGGAGGCGTAATACGTGATGACGCGATACGTGACTCCGCCTCCTCCATTAGAGTATATGGACAAAAAACAGGTTCCAGTTATGACCATTACGCGTAGAATTTCGAAATGAAACCTGCCTAACTTTTGTAAGTAAGCTGTAAGGAATGAGCCTGCCAAATTTCAGCCTTCTACCTACACGGGAAGTTGGACAATTAGTGATGAGTGAGTCAGTCAGTCAGTGAGTCAGTCAGTCAGTGAGGGCTTTGCCTTTTATTAGTATAGAATAGATAAGTGTTTGGATTAGCTATAAACTACATTTTTCCTATTTTCTTTCTCATGGTGGTGCCCAAGGAGTCACTTGATGTGCCTTCAAGTAAATGTGTCAGAAATGTTTGATGTATTTTTAGATGGACTCTTGACCAATGAATGAGGGAGAGAAGTGGGTCTTCAATTCAAAAGTGCAACTCTGTGTGAAGGAGCTTCCTTTTTGTGGACTACTTTCATTTTCTGGAATGATCTACTTAAGAATATTTTATCAGCAATTCATGTATTTCGCACATTGTAATCATGCAGCTGGATGACTTGATTTGTGGATTATGTGGCACAAGTAATGTGAGATTTTTTGGTGAACATGTTTCACATTGTTTGCTGTTGTTCACTGTTGGTCACCATTGGGTCCTTTGCTATCAGGAACTTTATAATCTCCATTCTCCATGAAAACATGAGATTAAAATATTTGCTTGGTCATCACTACAAACTACATGGGGTAAGTAACATAAAAAATATTTTTAGGGGGAAGTATTTCCACAACTTTAGAAAAAAAGCAACCCTTAAAAAAGACATTCTCTCAATCATAAAAACTGATTAATTATTGTGCTCATGAAAAATGCTAATGAAAATGCTAACTGGCTGCGCTGGTGAAAAATGTCAGAACCTACAAAGAATGCAGTTTGTTGTGTTTTTGCGAAACGTGGCTAACTAACACCATCCCAAATGCTAACATGGAGCTACCCGGGTTTAGCACAGTTAGAGCGGACAGAGATGCATGTACCTGTGGGAAGCACAAAGGAGGAGGACTCGCTCTCTATGTTAATACACGGTGGTGTAACTCTGGACATGTGAACGTCAAAATCTCCACTTGCTGCAGGGACATCGAACTGTTGGCCGTAAGTTTACGTGACTATTACTTGCCCAGAGAGTTTGGACACGTCATTGCTGTTATTGTATACATTCCTCCTCGGGCGGACGTGGAGACAGCGAGTGACATCATCCATTCTGCTGTTGCTAAGTTACAAACGCAGCACCCTGAGACGCTTGTGCTAATCGCTGGAGACTTTAACCATGTGACGCTGGACAAAATATTACCTGCCTTCTCCCAGTATGTGGACTGTAACACCCGGGGAAATAAGACTATTGATTTACTGTATTCAAATGTTAAAGATGCATACAGCGCCACCCTGCTGCCTGCGCTTGGGAAAGCAGATCATAACCTGGTTCTGCTTCAGCCTCACTACAAACCAAAAGTGAGGGTCCTACCTGCAACCACACGATCATTCAGGAAGTGGACCCTGAAGGCTGAGAGTACTCTGAGAGAATGTTTTGGAACTACAGACTGGGATATCCTGCAGGGATCACATAGTGAGAACATTTAGGAAGTTGTTGACTGCACTACTGACTACAGCAACTTCTGTACGGACATTGTAGTTCCAGTAAGAACTGTACGCTGCTATGCTAACAACAAGCCATGGATTACAAGTGACATTAAAGGCCTTTTGAACCAGAAGAAAAGGGCTTTTAAAGACGGTGATCAGCATGAGCTCAAGCGCGTGCAGAAGGAACTCCGAGTCCAGCTCAGGGCGGCGAAGGAGCAGTACAGGAGAAAGCTGGAGCAGAAGTTGCAGAATAACAGCATGAAGGAAGTGTGGGATGGGATGAAGATCATGACTGGCTGCAGCTTGAAGCAGGGTACCACCATCGAGAGAGACGTGAAGAGAGCAAACCAAATGAACAACTTCTTTAACAGGTTTGACCACCCTAACCCACTCTCACTCTCACCTCGGAGTACTACACCCTCCACACATCCTTCTGCTGATACCAGCATAGGAGAGACATCCCCACCCATAATTACAACAGCGCAGGTGAGCAGAGAGCTGAGGAGACTTCGTGCCAGCAAAGCAGCGGGTCCAGATGGAGTATCGCCACGACTGCTGAAGGTCTGTGCATTGGAGCTGGGGGGTCCTCTACAGCGCATCTTCAACCTGAGCCTGGAACAGGGGAGAGTCCCGAGGCTTTGGAAAACATCTTGCATCACCCCAGTCCCAAAGGTATCACGTCCTAGTGAGCTGAATGACTTTCGGCCTGTTGCTCTGACATCACATGTGATGAAGACCATGGAGAGGCTGCTGCTTCACCACCTTAGGCCACAGGTTCAACACGCCCTTGACCCTCTGCAGTTTGCATATCAGGAGAAGGTGGGAGCGGGGGATGCCATCATCTATATGCTACACCGATCCCTCTCCCTCTTAGACAGAGGCAGTGGTGCTGTAAGAATTATGTTTCTAGACTTCTCTAGCGCCTTCAACACAATCCAACCTCTGCTCCTTAGGGACAAGCAGACAGAGATGGGAGTAGATTCATACCTAGTGGCATGGATCGTGGACTATCTTAAAGACAGACCTCAGTATGTGCGTCTTGGGAACTGCACATCTGACATTGTGGTCAGCAACACAGGAGCGCCACAAGGGACTGTACTTTCACCGGTCCTGTTCAGCCTATATACATTGGACTTCCACTACAACTCGGAGTCCTGCCATGTGCAAAAGTTCGCTGATGACACTGCTATCGTGGGCTGCATCAGGAATGGGCTGGAGGAGGAGTATAGGGACCTAATCAATGACTTTGTTAAATGGTGCGACTCAAATCACCTACAACTGAACACCAGCAAAACCAAGGAGCTGGTGGTGGATTTTAGGAGGCCCAGACCCCTCATGGACCCCGTGATCATCAAAGGTGACTGTGTGCAGATGGTGCAGACCTATAAATATCTGGGAGTGCAGCTGGATGATAAATTAGACTGGACTGCCAATACTGATGCTCTGTGTAAGAAAGGACAGAGCTGACTATACTTCCTTAGAAGGCTGGCGTCCTTTAACATCTGCAATAAGATGCTGCAGATGTTCTATCAGACATTTGTGGCGAGTGTCCTCTTCTACGCGGTGGTGTGCTGGGGAGGCAGCATTAAGAAGAAAGACGCCTCACGCCTGGACAAACTGGTGAGGAAGGCAGACTCTATTGTTGGCATGGAGCTGGACAGTTTAACATCTGTGGCAGAGCGAAGGGCGCTCAGCAGGCTCCTATCAATTATGGAGAATCCACTGCATCCACTTAATAGTATCATCTCCAGACAGAAGAGCAGCTTCAGCGACAGACTGCTGTCACTGTCCTGCTCCACTGACAGATTGAAGAGATCGTTCCTCCCCCAAACTATGCGACTCTTCAATTCCACCCGGGGGGGTAAACTAACATTTAACATTATACCAAGTTATTGTCTGTTTTTCACCTACATTATTATCAATCTTTAATTTAATATTATTTATTGTATCAGTATGCTGCTGCTGGAGAATGTGAATTTCCCATTGGGATTAATAAAGTATCTATCTATCTATCTATCTATCTAATGTTTGTATATTTTTTTTCTCTTTTAGGAGACTGTAGGTTGTGTTTTAGCCAAGGCAATAAAAGACTCTGATACTCAGGATGGTAGGTAGAAAGAAAGAAAGAAAGCTCATTAAAAACAAACAAACAAATAAATAAATAAATACACACTCACACTATGGTCTAAATACACACTAGAATGACTAAAAACAAAGAAACCTTCTGACTTGGCAGTCGCAGTCCCAGTCCGGCATCATGCAGGCATATGGCTGTTGGTATAAAGGAACCCCATTAGTATGTCTTGACACACTTCTGCTGAATAATTCATTGACTGAAAGTACTCAATGTTAGTGTGTCAGCAAGATTGTGCAGCATTATTCATAATGGCACCAAGTTTAGTTTTCACTCTCTCCTTTGCTACTACTTCTGAGGAGGCAAGATTGAGTCCAATAACTCAGCCTGCCTTTTTAAACAGCTATTAGGTGGACTTACACTGAAGTGATGTTTCTAGCCCCAGTAAACCACAACGTAGAAAACTGCACTGTCCGTAAGTTATAGAATATATGAAGGATGTCATTACCCACATTAATAGAATGCAGCCTCCTTAAAAAAAGGAGTTCTAGTGTGGAAAGTTACTCATGTCACTTTGAGACTGACAGCTTCACCAAAATGAGAGTGTATTAACTTAAACATTTAGTACCTTGTAATACTATTTACTATTTAATAGGCTGCGATCTTTTTCTTTTGTCTGAATGCTGCTTGTACTGTGAGTATAAATGAATGTTACTGAGTTAACGCACAATCTAAACATTCACACCACCACGTTAGCTTTCTTACTAACATACTATTCTATGTTGTAACTCACACATTTTTTGCAGGATATATAAAACAGACTAAGTTAAAATGACCAAAGATCACACAGAATTTAGAAAAAAAACACAAAACCCAGGATCTGATTATCAGTAGTTTAATCTACAAATACTAATGAAGAATTTCAAAACACAATACATAGTGTAACATGAAGGTGTGCTCTCATTGCCACCCAACATATCAGGAATAATGTCAAAAAAAAAATCAAATATTTATTTAAAATAGCACATTCCTAATGAGTTTTCAGCAGGGAATATATCCTCCACAAGCACTGAACTTTGCACTGTAAAACCTGAAAACATTAGATATTTGAATTGTAATTTAATAGAAATAAAACTTACACTTCCAAATCTTCCCACTGATAGTCACAACAAAAGTCTGTTGCCTCTGAAACACCTCCAGGTACATGTTAGCATTCATAACTGTAGGAAACCGATATTATTCCAGCCACTGTAGAGTCTTGGTTAATGGCCAAGAGGACTAACTAAGTCAAGACAGCAGTGGCAGAAGGTGCAAATAAAGGCAGCAAGAGTTGTATTGAGTCTGAGGCACCTGAAAACTCTATCAATGAAGAAGTGACATTTTCAAAAATTTGTGTATTTTTTTAACTAATATGTTTCATACATTGAATAATTTAATTTTCATATAAAGTTTCACAGTAGTTAATATTACTACATTATTGATCCAGAAACTTTGTCTTGAAACCTTTCTTTCAAAATCGACAATAAAACACAACTTTTATAAGACAGAAAATCTTGTTTTAATACAAATCAGTTTAAAAAAAAAAAAAATTTTATACCCTTGTACATGACACTCTAGGATATATCTAACTTGTTGATCAATCATCGACTTAAGGAGCCAATCTACTACACTCAGATTTCAAGTTAGTCAGTATGATATTTGCAGTTCTGGATTTGATTTGATGATCCATTTAATTTCTTTCTCCATTTTATGGCTGTTTCAATTGGTTTGATTATTTATTCACTTAGTGTTTTTCTTTAATTAATCTGAATTTAGAGACAATTATTATTATTATTATTATTATATTACTCTCCTGTGGCACACATGACAGCTGCTACATGAGTTTCCATCAGTAAATTTTATTTAATTTGTTGTCGCTCTTTCAGGAATTCAGTTGTCTTAATCTGAAGTGGGCCAAGTGTGGCATTTAAACATCCATGATAATGTGCATGCATGGAAATGTATGAATCTCTAACGTGAACCAACCATTTATTTTAGGTATATAATCATTATTGGTCCGAGTCATGCTGTTGTATTTGAATTGACAATTATGAAAGAAGCACAAAAAAACAAAAAAAAGCTAATTCCAAAAAAGTAGATTTTTCCCAAAACAAAATTATACAGAAAAAAACACAATATCTACAAATAATTATTAAAATGCAACTATAAATTGCGTTTTACACTTTATTTGTATCATTTGCATGTATATTTAGATGTATTGTGAGCATCTTTATTGAGTATGCTTTTACAGAGAGTAACTTAGCCTGTCTCACAGTGCCTCAGCCTACAGACTATCTATAAAACCAGGCATCAGTCATTTAGTTTAGTTATTTTGCTTATGCATTTAGAATTCAGATATTATTAAAAGTAATGTATGTTTTTTCTCACATTCATCCTTAGTTTAATAAAATGACTGATGAACAGAATAAATGGCAACTCAAAAATGATTTGAACAAATTGCAAAGCCCAATGTTCATACCTAAAAATGTATTTTTTTTTCTTTTTTGTGAAAGTCTTCTGCTTTATACGTGACACCTTGACTGGAAATGTTTTATAAAGTGTGGAAACCTGGGGCACGTACAACCGCCCCACCCAACACAGCCAGGCAGAGACACAGGTGCAACACACAACACTCTTTATTTACAGTGGGGAGACACTTTTTCTCACTTCCCAAAGCACAGTACAACAGAGTGCCAAAATAGACAATGGCAGTCCTTTTCTTTCCTTCAGACAGTTCTTCCACATCTACTCCTCCTCACAAGCTTTGTCTTTCTTCCTCCCGACATGGAAGGACTCCAGGTGTCCAACAACCTTCTTCCGGCAGGGCTTCCAGGTGTGGCGAAGTGCTGCCAAATAGGGCTCAGTAAACATCCAGGCTCCCCCTGGTGGTGGTGGCTTCTGGCCCCAGCAGGGTTCGGCTTCCATACTGCAAACCAGTGACCCCGCTGCAAGCCATGGGGGCTGCCCTCTATCGTTCCAGGGGAGATAATGACCTGGAAAAGATCTCTCGCTCAGTCCTTCCATTGTCCTGGCCACCCACCACAACAGTTAAATCTGAATTTGTACTACAAATTATTTGTATATATATATAGCAGATGTAAAAGGTGGTGCCCCTTAAGAAGCAGTGCTGGGGCCACTGTTCTTTTTATTATACATAAACAATATGTATAAGAAAAACAACAGGCTTGGGTAGATTTGTGGATGATGAACTTTAATGTAAGTAAATGTAAAGTGTAACATGTAGGAAGTAGAAATGTTAGATCTGAATACACAATGGGAGTTCTGTAACTTGAAAGTACACCTTATAAGAAGGACTTTGGAGTCATAAAAAACTCATCACAATCTACCTTCAGACAGTGTACAAAAGCCATTAAGAATTGTAGTAGCATAATGTGTATAGTACAAGTTAGTTAGAAGAGGTTATGCTTAAGCTATACAACTCACTAGTGAAACCTGACATAAAGTACTATGTGAGATTATGTTCTCTATAGTACAAAAAAAGACATAGCAGTGTTAGAGAGAGCCCAGCAAAAATTGACTAGGTTCATTCTGGGACTGAGAAGTATGAGCTATGAGGAAAGATTGAAATAGTTAAACGTTTTAAGTTAAGGCAAACAAAGATCAAACATTGACAAGACTGAAGTATTTAAAATAATGTAGGGATTTAGTACAGTGGATATCTGCTGTTACTTTAATATAAATTCTCCATCAAGAACATGTGGAAACTTGATATGGGCAAATTTTGCACAAAATGTCCACAAACAAAGGACCGCAAACAAACTGGAATAAATTACCAAGTAGTGTATTATACCTCAGCGGGAGGAAATTTTGATGGAAGGGTCCAGAAGATGAAAGGGAAACTTTAATCTAGACACAGTTCATTACTAGAACATCAGTCCTATCTTTTATCCAAGTTAAAATATTTAGCAAAAATCAAAGTTGAAAAGTCATTGCCAAAGATCAGTATATTAAAGTCAAACTAAAACAATGTACTTGCTAACTCTCAGGGTTTAATCTAATCTCAGGTAACCAGGAAGTTTATTACACTGACTTTTAAATCACATGGGACACACTCCCAGTAATTCTTGGATACCAGAACCATAGCAACAGTAACAGTCAATCTACAAAATGGGGTCATCCATTAAAAAATAATAATAGCTGAATATTTGTAATGTTTTTTTAATTCATTTTCAATAATTTTTACGTATCAAAATTGAATTCTACGCATATTTAAATGTGTGAAAGGTGAAACTTAAACCAAAAAAGAAGCAGGAAAAAGTCAGAAATATTTAAAAACAAATTCAGATCATAAAATAGTGTGAAAGAGAGTGTAGGACTTTAGGAACCTTCAAACCTTTACTCATTGTTATTTTGGGCTGTCTATGAGAATAGGACTGGTGTGCCTGTTGCGCTGATTAGTTTGCTCTTGTCAGAATTGTTCTAATGTTCAAGACAGGCAGTAAGATTCAGTTTTAAAATATTTGATATTTCTTACCCTATGTGTACCATCAGAATTCATCCTACACCTTTTCTCGGTATGCTTGTGTGTCTCATCCTTTCTTTCCCAGTGGTTCCTCTCTCAATCGCATTCTCATAAAGCTGCTTCTCATATTCAGTCATTTCTAAGTGTTTTGCTCGCCTCCTGTCAAATCTTTGTCTACAAACAATAGCAGTTATCTACTTTGTGGTTGTTGAAATTCTCCATTTTAACTACTTTTTGTAAAAATAATAAAATTGCCACAATAAGGAACTGAACATCACACTGCTAACATATCATATAATCATCCCTACCACAGTGCCAACAAAACAAAACTGACCAATCAGGCCAAAGCTGAACTGACCAATCATATTGCTTGCTATGCAACTGAATATTTATAAGTCTCTGCAGCCTAAAGATTTCATACAAATTATGTTAATACTAAGCATCTACTATTTTCAAATGTAACAAAATGAAATTCTAAACTAAATTTTACAACTGGCATTATGACATTTTGTACCAGTTTTCATTTGAAAATGGGCCTTTCAGAAATCAGTTACATATGAGACTATATAAAATGTCAACACTTTCAGATAATTATGTTCTTCCAAAAACTTAAACATGAGTATCAAAGTATATGTTTAAAACCATGCAAAAATTTTGAAATGGCCACCATTCACTTGGTGCCATAACTATACTTATAGTTTCAAATTACTATTTACAAGTAATCTAACTTAAAAAGTTAATAAAAAGTTAGTGGTAATGTAAATTATAATTATAATAATAGTTTTGAACTAATTAAAAGTATTTTTATAGGTTTACAGATCATTTGAGCAAAATGGCGTAAAATGACAAGTGGTATGGTTGTTTAGGCCTTTATATTTTTTTAATAATGCTCTACATAATGCAAAGAATCAATACAACCATATATTACTTATAACTGAATGTGTTTGCTTGTCTATTTGTCAATCATTTAATACTTTCTGTGACTGAATATTAATTGCAAAAATAACAACAAAGAAAATTGCAACCAACCTGGCAGGGCGTCCCTTTATTGATGATGTAACGCGTCTCCGCCCAATTACTGGCCTTATTATCCAATCAGAAACCGTTTTCCGGCTTCAGGAAGTGACGTTCATGTATGCTTCCACCAGTTCTCTGCAAACGACGAAAAAAAAAAAACGGCAGGGCAGGCGGTGGGGTTTCGCAACGTTTGCTTTTTTCAATTTAACGGTTTGCTGTGGCATAAAGGTAAGTTGAAGTGGTTTATACTTACTATGGGGTTTATGAAGAAAACATTGGGTAGCAAAGCTATTTAAATAGTCACACACCGGCAGGTAATCGAGCCCTCCACTAGGGTAAAAACATCACAATAAAAGCTGTGCTTGGAGCGTTCGGCTGCAGGATACCTCAAGTCTTGTGCAAAGGCTGCAACATTGCAATTAAAGCAGCTGATGTTTTATATTTATTTTATCTCAATACTATGTTCGCGTGCAAATATAAATATAAATATAGTCTGGAATAGCGGAGGAAAGCAGAAATCTTATTTTTGTTATTTTAATACAGCGCTAGCCAGCGAGAGTAATGCGGCGCGGCGGCCATGTTGGTCGTGCGTAAAGGTTTCGGAGGTCCGGGGGGACTACTTTTTTCCCACCCCTTTTATTAAAGACTTCTAGTAAAAAGTGGTGAACCCCAGTGAATGAAAATCCGTTGCGGTTGCTTCGTAGAGGTTATTGCTACTGGTTGATCTCATGTCTAAGTCATGTTTACCCCTTTCCAGTGTGATGCTGTGGCAATGGCCATATATCCGCAAAACGCGTGCGACTATCAGTGAGCTAGTATAAAGGATCGCACAACTTAAAGCACGTTTTGATGTAAAATAGTTTCCAATGCATCCAATGGGTTTAAATTTTACCTGGAAATTACAGGCGTTTAATTATCAAAGACCTGACGTCAGATGCGCTGATGTTTGAGGTATACGAAATTAATTCAGCAGTCTTATGGTCTAAGCAAAAAAGCATAAAACAATGCTGGCTGATGTTATAATGTAAAAAATGCCCACGTTGGTATGTTTTAAACGGTTATCTGTTGTACTTACTAACCAGCGGTGGTTCTTAATAGCAATAATATTAACACAGATGCTTTCCACCTGTTTTTTTAAACAATGAATGAAGATTTTGGATTTTGCATTTAGGTGTATGTTATTCGTGGGTGCCTGATGGATTACTATAATTTGTATAAAACCCAGTTTATAAAAATCAATTATTTCAAGTTTTAAATTGTTTGCCCGCCGCACAGTATTTTTGTTAGTTTAAAATTATTTTTTGCTGGTAACTCTTAGAAGCAATGATTGTGAAAATAGTGTAAACTGGCAATCTAGGCATTACACTTTAACAATGAGTATTCATGGTAGTAGAATGCTATATTCACATACTGTGGGGTTAATTTATGGTACACATTTGGTCAGCATCCAGTTGATATGAGTGGATTTATATTGTAGCTCTTTGCTGTCATTGTCATTTTCGTTTTCCTCGTGTGCTTCCACGTGTGTAAACAGTAGTGCAACAGAGTTATAAAGCTTAAAGTGCATGTGTTGATCCGACCTGATTTGTTTTTGGCAGCATTAAGAACTAGAATTATATGAATTTTTTTTACAGTATTAACCATGCACATACAATTTTTGATAGTAAAGGTTACTCCTTCATGATACTAGTTTGCTTTTCATTGTACTTTGATTGAAGAAAAATAGGACACAAAGGCTTTCACAGTTCCTTTCAGCATGGCTACTTTTAAAGTAAATTGTAATCTTGATGTTAATCATTTTGTTATTTGGTGTCCATGCTCATCATTTTTAAAATTACAAGTAGATGGTATGTATTGAAAAAGAGGTTAAACCTTATTTTATTACATTTGTTTGATTTGCTGTTGGTACAGATTTTTGTAATAGGTGGTGAGCAAAACACCCTATGAAAAATGTATACATGCTTAAAAAAATAACTAGCTGTCTGTCTGTATTCAAAACACTGTTTTAAGTCTCGTAATCAGAGTACTGGTCATTCTCAGAATAGTATCTTCTTTGGAGTGATTGTTATGGAAGTATAGATACCAACTTTAGTTAAATTTTGCAGTCCAAAATTGATTGATACATATTGCTGGGATTTAAATAATTTTTCCTCCATGGTGATCATTTTCAAAATGACATGAAATACATTAGAAAGCAATATTTTCAGTTTTACCATTGTTTGGAATTGAATCTCTACAAAAGTGATTGTGAGCATGAGAGTGAAAAAAGTGACCCAGTAAAGTTACTATCCTGAAGTTTAATTTGATGTCTATGATTTCCATCATATTAATGTTTTCTGATTGTTACAGTCCGTCTTGTTAAAGGTGTTAATCTACTTTAAATATAGGAAAGTGTTTAGATTTTTTTTTTTTTTTTAGACAATTAAGATGAAAAAATTTTTTTTTAAAGTAGCAAGCGAGAAAGGGAAAACGTCTTATAAGAAGGTTGTTCGGCACACATTCAAAGCTCATGATTAATATCAATACTGTATCCTGTAGGGAGCTTATGATCTTATACAGATCGTGATGAATCGGCACTTGGTGCCCAGAGGAGCTACCAAGACATGAAAATATGACACTTGGAACTTGCACTCCCACACACCAACATCTAGAGGAAGCCCACAGAACAACACTTTGTCTTAGGGTGTCTTAGTGGATCTCTGAATATTAAATATTACTAGCCATGTGTGCCCAACTACGTTGCGTGTGTTAAAGTTGTCTGTGAAGGGCTGCCTGTTTAAACGCGGCTGCCAGTCGTGAACTGGGCCCTTCGTCGCACAAAATTACAAAACAAAACCCTTGGACATTGATTCGATAGGAACTGCCTACTCGGAATCACTGTCCGAATAGTAATTATGTGGTGGTGGAGGAGCATTTCTGCTTCTCTCCTTTCACAGTCCGTCTCGTTTTCATAACGCTGTCGTTTCCTCTCACGATCTCTTCTCAACCTTTCTCCAATCTCGCAGATTGCTTTGTGGCAATCCAAAGAGTAAGAAAGAACCAATGCTTCTTTCTTGAACTCCAAACGCCGACTGATGGAAAATCACAGAATTGTGTCCGACTTATATACTCTGACTGCCGACTCCAATAAGTGGGTGAACATTCGATTTGGACGAAGTGCTGCCAACGACGGTCGATAGAAACACAAAAAACCACAGTCTCGACAACGAAGCAGGTGTCGTCGCCAGATCTAAACACAAAGAGTGGTATCGACAGTGTTTGTAAACAAAAGTAACAACCAAGGTGTTGTGTATTCAGCCAGTACAAACAGCACGTAGTCTCCTTTAGTTCAATCCTCTTTAATCACCACACTCCAACCTCATCCAGTGATCCTCCCCCTCACTTCCTCTCCTCCTCCATCACTACTGCCCTCTACTGAACACAGCAGGAACACCACACAAGGCAGTGAATTCGCAGACAAACAAAGATCAAGATCCAAATGAAGATTATATATAAAGATTTTTAGGTTAGGAATCATTACACTGGGTGCAGGCAGCAGTGGAATGACTTTGTCCATAGGTAACCTAGAGTTTCCACCTTTCACCTCTTTTGGAACCTTGGTCATTTTTGGCACATTTCAACATACAATTCAAAAATAGTATCTCCTACCCTCATACCTAATCACCTCTGTTTTCTTTAACTTTAGCTTCTACAAAATTGAGATTGTTTTGTAAGTGCATGTTTCCATATTCCCCTGCTTTCCCAGTTAATGTTTAGGATAAAATAAAAGTGTTAAAGCTTTCAGGTGCTTTCCCATGCATTGAGATGGAAAAAAAATTACTTGTATCAACTTTAAATCAGTGTGCTTTTATTTGTATATTTATCTAAGATAGTAAAAAATTGAGTTTTATGCTTCATTTTACAATATATATGCGTAATAAATATGCAATAGGAATATTAATTAATAAGGCAATTAGGCATATAGATAACAGCCACATACTAATTACAGATTCACTCCAGGCTACTAGTACAAATAGTATTTGAAAAAGAAGTGTGCATGTATTTCATAAGAAAAAAAAAAGTTTGTTGTTTTTATGTATTGTGGGTGTCACTGAGGACAGACAGGCATCCTGGCTGGATGATGGCATGACTTCATGATACAATGGGAGGTGCCAGGGGATGGACAAGCAGAAGCAGTTCCACTCTTCATATGTTACGTGGCAGTGGTCCACTGGACGCACTCCAACTTGGACACCCGCAGAGCTTCATGGGAACAGGAGTCTGGAAGTGCATCCCTGCTCCCTAAGGCAGCGGGCTCTTTTTATAGTGGACCCGGAAGAGCTGTTGGTGACCTGGCATGACTTGTGGGGTGTACTTTCAGGTTGTTTAAGAACCAGAGTAGTCCTCGCATGACAACACCCCCCTTGCTGCACCCAAGGACCCCGGCAGGGCTGCATTTCCGACTTTAATAAAAAAAATCTTTAATAATTGGAATGCCATTATAAAGTGTGGCCGGGCATGTTACAGCATGTTTCAATTTTCTTTTTGTCTCCCTTTAATTTATTTAAAGGTACTATTTACTTTAATCAAACCATGTAATTTAATTTTTACTCTTTATAACTGTTTGCTTTTTTAATTGTTTGTTCTAAATTTTTCTTAGTGTAATCTTACCATGCCATGAAGAAGGAACAGTTGGCTCCTGAAACATGTTGACAGTTTTTATATTTAATTCCCCTCTGTACACTGTTTTTCAAATAATTTCTTTTTATTCAAAAATAATTGATTTATTTCTGGTTTGGCTTAATTAATGTATTTACATATATTTTCTGTGTATCATGAAGTGACATATATAATGTATTACTTTTTTTTTTTTTTTTTTAAGAACTGTGGACACTTTTCTCTTCAACTATTATGATATGATTAGGGATACACTGGTATGGGAATACTAAGCAGATCCTTATGTCAAACAGTGCCTGTGTAAATGTCTGACAAAAAAATATAAATTTTTCAATTAAACATTATTTTTCACTTAAACGATTCAATATCGATTCTTAGTCTCGTTTAAAATTGCGAATCTCTGTCCTGCTCGATTACTATATTTAGATTTTTGCTTATCATCGTTTTTTGCGTTCAGTCCAGTAGATGTTGCTAATGTGCCTGTTAAGGTTTTCTATGGAAAAATCACCTTACTGTTTTGCATAAAATGGTATGTGCTCCCGAACTGAAATCAGCGCCTTCGACACTTAAATCAGATGTGTGAATTTACTATGGGTTCAAACAGAGCGTCAGAAAACAACAACTGGATAAAAGCAAAGCCATATGTAAGCTGTGCAACTCACATTAAATATATTGTAACACAACAGATTTTGAGAAATCATTTATCCTGACGTCACCCATAAACATTCTACACTAGAGATGGTGCTTAGATCCAAGCTTCTATTTAACTTGCCTCATGCCCAGAAAATAACAGAATTTATAGCAATTTTAGTAGAGATAAGGTACCATACAACTTTGTTCAAAACAAGGGCTTTTGACAAATGACACAGGTTTTGGAACTGCTGTATGCTATACCAACCGGAACGCAACAACAACAACATTTATTTATATAGCACATTTTCATACAAAAAGTAGCTCAAAGTGCTTTACATAATGAAGAAAAGAAAAATAAAAGACAAAATAAGAAATTAAAATAAGACAACATTAGTTGACATAAAAAAGGAGTAAGGTCCGATGGCCAGGGTGGACAGAAAAAACAAAAAAAAAAAACTCCAGAAAGCTGGAGAAAAAACTAAAATCTGTAGGGGTTCCAGGCCACGAGACCGCCCAGTCCCCTCTGGGCATTCTACCTAACATAAATGAAATAGTCCTCTTTGTAGTTAGGGTTCTCACGGAGTCACTTGATGCTGATTGTCATACAGACTTCTGGCTTTTAATCCATCCATCATTGTTGGAACATCATGGCGCTTTGGGTAGATGGTGAAAAGGACACCGGAAAAGGAAACAGAAGAGAGAGTAGGGGTTAGTACAGATTTTGAATGAATAGTTATTATAATGAATTGGATATACAGAGTATCAGGATTTAATTAACAGTGAAGTTATGAGAAGGCCATGTTAAAGTAATGTGTTTTCAGCAGTTTTTTAAAGTGCTCCACTGTATTAGCCTGGCGAATTCCTGTTGGCAGGCTATTCCAGATTTTAGGTGCATAACAGCAGAAGGCCGTCTCACCACTTCTTTTAAGTTTTCCTCTTGGAATTCTAAGGAGACACTCAGTTGAGGATCTGAGGTTGCGATTTGGAATACAGTAATCCCTCGCTACTTCGCGGTTCACTTTTCGCGGATTCACGACTTCGCGGGTTTTTAAATACAAGTGATTGCCCGCCTATCGCGGAAGTTATGTTCCAGACCCATGAGCAACAGAAGAAAATCCGCGATATAGAAAGACCATATAAATAAACATTTTTATAGTTTAAGCCTTAAAATACCCATCCCACATGCTTTAAACACATGTAAACTTATAAAACACACTTTGTTAACACATATGATATGTGGATGTCGGGCTAAGGATATGAGTAACATGTCACTATTATAAAACATTTTAACTTCACGCAAGGCAAGACAAGACAGTGAGACAGGAAAATAGGTGCTGTATAGGCTTTTAAATTATTGACACGCAGAGCAAAGCCAGCACAAAGTCCACTTCTCCTTAGCGTTCATTCAGCTCCCCACCCCCTTGACAATGCGAAGTGGCAGGAGCGTACTGCGCCTCCGGGGAGGGGGGTTTGAGCAAACGTGCGTTCAGCCCTCACACTCCCCCACTCCTCCTCCTCCTTCCGAACGCGCAGAGCGACAAGCAGGCATTTTGCCAGAAGCAACACAAAGTCCACTGAAAACAAACGCGTGAACTAATTTCTCAGCATCTTTCAATGATATAAGAGGTTTAACTTTTGCTATGTTTCTTAAGTGGAAAAAATGCTGACCTAGTGATCTGATTAATATGCGATTTAAAATTTAGATTACAGTCAACAGTTACCCCTAAGCTTTTTACCTCCGTTTTGACTTTTAATCCTAATGCATCCAGTTTATTTCTAATAGCCTCATTGTATCCATTATTGCCAATCACTAAGATTTCAGTTTTCTCTTTATTTAATTTGAGAAAGTTACTATTCATCCATTCTGAGATACAAGTTAGACATTGTGTTAGTGAATCAAGAGATTCGGGGTCATCAGGTGCAATTGATAAATACAGCTGTGTGTCATCAGCATAGCTGTGGTAGCTCACGTTGTGTCCTCAGATAATCTGACCTAACGGAAGCATGTAGATTGAAAGAGCAGCGGACCCAGGATAGAGCCTTGTGGAACACCACATAGGATATCATGTGTCTTTGAATTATAATTACCACAACTAACAAAGAATTTTCTCCCTGCCAGGTAGAATTCAAACCAATTTAAGACGCTGCCAGAGAGGCCCACCCATTGACTAAGGCGATTTCTAAGAATATTATGATCAATGGTGTCAAATGCGGCACTCAGATCTAAGAGGATGAGAACAGATAAATGACCTCTGTCTGCATTTACCCGCAAATCATTTACTACTTTAATGAGCGCAGTTTCTGTGCTGTGATTTGTTCTTAAACCTGACTGAAATTTATCAAGAATAGCATGTTTATTAACTCTTTTAGGGCGGATGTCGACTTTTGTCGACAGGAGGGGTTGAGGGCGCATGTCGACAAAAGTCGACATCCAGGGATAGAGGGCGACAATCAGCTGTTAATGGCGACAAATCTCACTGTCACGTCACAGGCATTCCCTCTGTGCTTGGAGGAATGCTAGACTCGTTGACTCGGCAAATAAACCTTGCGTGTGCGTGAGTTGCGAAATGTAAACAGGTAAGATGGCACCGACATGTGAAAAGGCAGCGAAGCAAGTGCAGAAAAGAAAAACACTCGCATTATGCGCATTTGCGCATTATCGCGGAGTCGGACTCTTGATTTTTCAGAATCGGACTTTATTGGCAGTGATCAGGAGATCGAGCAAGAGAGTTAGAAGCAGGCATCAGCTGATCAGACACCAGCCGATGCCGCGCCAGCGGATCTGCTGCCAGTTGCGTGCCTTCGCGCAGCCGATGCATCTACGGCAAGGTTCGCATGGGATAAATACACAGACATTGATCCGTTGAGAGCCGATATGGCTACCGGAGTTTACAAGACGGCATGGCTTGCTGTTGGACACGACAGATCACCAGCTGCTGTACTTCAGGCTGCTGTCTCCTGATGCTGCTTTTCAGCTACTGTCAGACGAGACAAACAGGTAGGCAGAGATTTTTTTTGAATCGCGGGCTGCGTTTGCATCGCATTCTCGTTTTTCAAAGTGGAAACCCACAACGAAAGACGAGATGAAGCGCGCTGTGGCATTACAAATAGAGATGAGACAGAATTGGTGATATAACTTCAGGGAGCATTGGTCCAAACGTGTTTTGTCCCCTGGTGGCTTAGGTACGTGCTGCTGCAAAGTTTTATTCACTTCTGTAATAAACAGAAGCAAATCCCATGGGGTGAGCCAGGCTATAATGCCATACATAAAGTTCATAAAGTTTCAGAAGATGAAAAGAGATGACAATACGGTTTTCATGCTGGCAGAAAACTTGGTGGCAGTGGCATGGCATGATGGCAAATGGGTGACTTGTCTCTCTACAGTACACACTAACAATATATGTTAGAAAGTGCAGCAACAGACAATTGAAAAATAGGCACCAAAGCAACACGTATTGTAAGGAGTGCAATGTGGGAATGACTGAAATTGGCTGCTTTGAGCGAGATCAGACTTTGCTGTGTAAAATGTATGTGAAATCATAGAGTATGCAGGCTCATGCAACATGCAAGACAGTAACATTTGTCAAAAGGAAATATTTTTTGTTGATTTGATATGTTAAACAATTGCTTTGTGTTCTTTTTTTAAAAAATGTTAGTTTTTGGAAAAATATTCAGCCCTGGGAGAAAAGAAACAAAAAAAAAATTAGCCCTAAAAGAGTTAAGGTGCTCATTTAACTGCATAATGACTGCCTTCTCTAGAATTTTACTTAAGAAAGGCAGGTTAGAGATGGGTCAATAATTTTCAAGAGCAGAGGGGTCGAGATTATTTTTCTTAAGTAGGGGTTTAACTACAGCAGTCTTAATGACTGGCAAATGACTGGAGTTACTGTACCTAGACTTTATGAAGTTCTTAACGAAGAGAGTAGCCCTAATTTGTGACAGCTGGATATCCAGGGTAGCATATTCCTTTTTGATAATCGCATATCACTACATTTAAAAACTATTGGGCATCTGTCGTGGATTTGTTGCGGGTAAGAGTGCCACATGCCAGTTACACAAGGAGCAGCCTCACTGCCTATATGCAGAGCTGCTGAGATGACTGGCTGTTCCAAAAACCTTTCTATCTTTTTCAATATGCTTTTTCATCATGTAACCGCATCGGTCCCAAGTTTAGAATTGTACAAAGACATGACTTCCTGTGACTAATTCAGTATTATTTTAAATGTCACATAGAGGAATACATTTGGAAAACAGTTTAGTAACAGTTTAATTGAAGGGTTCTACATGTAGATGTATAACATATGGTAGACTACTGAATAACATAATTATTATTTAAGAAGCAATATTTGATTATTTTATATTATTCACAAGATTATGTAGATGTAATTTAAAGTAGATGCCATTGCATTGTATTAAAACAAGGAGTCCTCATAATATGTGTGGATTCTGATGTGATAATACATAATATGTTAGTTGAATGACAATGAATTGTAATGAGTGCACGGTTGTGAAAAAGTGTTTTTTTTTCCTTCAAGAGCAATGATATTTTGTTCTACATGTTGCAAATGTTGATGTTAACAGTTCATTACTAATCAAGTATTGATTATTAAATGGCATTAAATTCTAATGCATATGTTATGAAGTCACTATGTAGACACCCTTTAAGTAAAGTGTTACTGAAATTTGTCACATTATGTTAATGTTCTCCAGGCATTGTTAAGCGATCTCTAAAAAAGTCTGCCCTTCAGATATATCAGTACACGCTAATTAATTCGAGATAAAATCAATATCAAATTGGAACATTTTGAATCGAAACCGAATCAAATCAGTACATCAGTACTAATACCCAGCACTACTGCCAATGCAGAAACAGACATATAAAAAATACCCATAAAAATTTGACTTGAACTCTCTAGATGAGTTACAGAGAAATGTAATATTTGTATAACATTTAACTTTTGCAAACTATCTACAATCATTCAAATAAATGGCATCTGCCACATTTACCTGGTTAAATTTCCTTATATGGAAAATTTATGGAGAACTATAATGTATGTAAAAAAGATAATATTGTTGGTGATTTCAAAACACAGTGAATACAGTCATTGATCAATTTTTCCAGCTTTTTCCAGCTATGCCTCTTTTTGTTTCAGAGGCCAAAGGACTTTATGTCCTTGCGTATCATTTTAACAGTAAATAAACTGGAGGTCTGTGGCCTTTGTGTTTTACAAAGAAAACATCTACATATATTAAATGTTTATTTGTAATAGTATATTTTGTCTCCTTAAAAATAATTTATGCAGCCAATTGCATTTATTTCTTTTTATACAAAATCTGCAATGTGAATTTGAATGAATATAAGGGACCTACTAAGTTAACACACAAAACAGAACACAAGGCAGAAAGGTATAGGCTATAGATAGCTCAATGGCTAGATGAAAAGAAGACTTATTATGTCCAAATCTTATTGAAGAATTTCATCCTGAAGGGTTATCAACAGAAGAAATGAGTACACAGGCAAGCCTAGCAGAGAGAAACGATGTATTTAAATGAATTAACGTAAAAATTGTCGATCGGTTACATGGCAGATTGGTTAAATGCGTATCAATTGACTATTCTGAAACAGTTGGTGATGATGGTGCGGAAGAGGAAAACATCCACTTACAATATCCCATAGAATGCCTACAACCATTAACACTGTCTGGTCTTCCACTGGCCGAATTACTGTTGAAAGAAGAATGTATCATAATGTTATTGCGTAATTTATGTCTGAGAGTTGGGCTGTGCTATAGGACAAGATTAGTTGTATTCAAAGTTGGTTGAACAATTTTGACATGTAAAATTTTAACATGCGACAAGAAAGGTAATGTAGTACATGTTCCATGGATAACATTAGACACCAAAGGAGATCTTGATATGCCATTCGTATTAAAACATTTACAGTTTCCTGTTAGAATAGCTTTTGCTATGACAATTAACAAATCACAGGGACAAACATTCGAAAAAGTCTGTATTAGACAGAGAAACTATATTCACTCACGGGCAGTTATGCGTTGCGCTGTCACAATGTAAATCCAAACATGGAATCAAAATTCAGTGTGATATTGACGAAATGTTGTTTTAACTGAAGTTTTACAAAAAAAAGTATAAGTTTAAAAAGTATTTGCGTGTTAATTTCAAAGCCAAACAGAACGAAAATGTATAACGCAACATGAAATTTAATTTTCTTTCAATTTATTATTACGTTTTAATTTTTTAATTACTCGCGGTAATGTAAAATTGTTATTTTCATGGGAATTGTTACATATGCATAGTAGAACTAACTATCTGTTTAAATTGTACATCCGCTTCCCCATACGCAAGCGGCAGATCCATGAAGTGGCTAATGCGTATTGCCCGCCAGGGCGCTAGTAGTAATAAATAGAAATAAAACCCTTAGTAACACTTCTGGCTCATGTTGTGCAATTAACACACACCCACCCACACACACTTTCATTAAAAACAACAGTTTTCAATAAATTAACTAAACTCATAATTTTGCTTGACCTGGAAGTACTTGCCTGGCCTGAAGAGTTGGAGTTGGCAAGAAGGAAGGCAACACTCAACTGGAGGAGGGTAGTGCGGTGGTGAGAGGTGAGGTGATGAAAGGAGAGACATTGTGTCTTCAGATTTGAGATTTACTAGTGCCCTGTTTCTATTACTATGTTAGGGTCCTATGGAATCAGTTTTATTTTTTTCACGAATTCCATTTTTTTTTTTTTTTTGATTTTCCGTTTTCACCGTTTTATTTTTCCTTGATTCAGAATTTTTTACATTTTTTTTCTTTTTTACTGTACGAAAGTAGGAACAAGTACAACAAGACAAACAATAATGAAATGGCACTTTACATTCCTCTTAATGAAACCGCAAACTAGCACAACTAAACCTTATTTTCCTGTTCCATTCATGAGGTAGGAGCCCAGATCCTCCATGATGCTGTATGCTGAAATTGCATTAGGACAGAATTAAAAGAGTGACCCGCTTTTAAGGGCTTGTTACCTCTGAGGAAAATCCTGCTCTTCTGCCCAGGTTTGTAGGTGCTAAGTTTATAACGGAAGAGTCAAATGTGGACCTTGCGTGCCTCGTCACCTCGAGGCAAAACATTTATTAAATCCCACTAACAACCAGTGCCGTTCAATAATAACATTCTTCTACGGGAAATACTGTTAATACCGGTTAAATACCTGTATAATTTAATTGGTTAAATGATTCACAGTAAATACATCATGTACAATAAGAACTGCCTACATAGAAGAGTTATCATACAGCCAAATGTTTACTCACCTATCACTATGATAACTGTGTGGTCTCGGCTATCATTGGTTTCATCAACTACAACATATATTTTCTTGCCACAAATCTTTCGAAGAATGGCGTCCATATGTTGTTCAAAGACATGGAGCAAATGAGTTTGACAAAGACTGCTCTCATTTTCTGGCAGTGCGACTCCTTTTTTACAATGCTTAATAAAGAAAGGACGCATCTTTGTCATTTTTTCGAGCGGTATGTCTGACTCACATGGACACAAACTGGCGTCTTGCATCTGATGATTTTGTTGTTTCCTCTGTTGTTTGCTGAAGGGGAACATTTTTTGATCTTAATTTCTCCTTTGTTTTTGAGATGGGTTTTAGTATCTTTGTGTCCAGTCTATGGTATGCTGGCAAAACTTGTAGAAAACTTGTCCAGATTTGTAAAACTTGCCGGGATATTGGTGCGCCCTCAATTTTGCAGTTAAACTTAGTTAGGGCATCTGATACTGCTCACTTCAATATTTCTGTCTCGTGCGGCCAGCTAATTCTCATGCCTTTAACACTAGAATTACCAAAGCTTATGAAAAAACTCTTAAACACAGCCCACCTTAAATCCGTTTGCACCTCCGTGTCACCGTCTTTTGTGTTGTAAATGTGTCGATAAGCACAAGCAGCAAACAGCCTACTGCCCCATCCTCCCACTGCTGCAGAAATGGCAAAAAGTAATGCCCTGGTCCAAATCTGGGAGGAGATCCCCTAGGACTCCATCTGTCATCTCATTAGAAGTATGCATACAAGTACGTGCGGGCCAAAAAAAACTACTGAGTATGATTTTGAGTTGCTGCAATGAAATTTCGGCAAAATGGACTAGCCTGCCACATCATTTTTTCACTTTGATTTTTGGGGTGTCTTTGAATTCAGCCCTCTGTAGGTTGATAATTTTCATTTCCATCAGATGATGTGGCATCGTTTCATTCCTAACACATTACCCAGTCTATATCCGTATAGATATCCAGCATGAATTCAGCCCTCTGTAGGTTGATAATTTTCATTTCCATCAGATGATGTGGCATCGTTTCATTCCTAACACATTACCCAGTCTATATCCGTATAGATATCCAGCATGAATTTTTTTTCCCCATCAACAACTGATGTCTTTTCAAAGTGTTCCTTAAATTGTTTTGAGCAGTTATATCTCTAACCATAAGACCTTTTTCCACTTGGCATCAGAATCTTCAAGGTGCGTTCTGGCAAAGCTCAAACGAGCCTTAATGTGGCCTTTCTTAAGAAGTGGCTTTTTCCCTTGCGACCCACCCGAACAAGCCACAATTCTGAAGCACTTGTGAAATTGTTGTCACATGCACACAATGACCACTCTTTCCCATAAAATCCTGTAACTCCTTCAAAGTGGCCATTGGCCTCTTGGTAGCCTCTCTTACCAGTTTCCTCCTTGCTCAACCATCCAGTTTGGAGGGAAGGCTGGATCCAGGGAGGGTCCTAGTAGTACTAAACACAAAGGAGGAGGACTCGCTCTCTATGTTAATACACGGTGGTGTCACTCTGGACATGTTAACGTCAAAATCTCCACTTGCTGCAGGGATATCGAACTGTTGGCCGTAAGTTTACGTCCCTACTATTTGCCCAGAGAGTTTGGACATGTCATTGTTGTTATTGTATTCATTCCTCCTCGGGCAGACGTGGAGTCAGCGAGTGACATCATCCATTCCGCTGTTGCTAAGTTACAAACGCAGCACCCTGAGGCGCTTGTGCTAATCGCTGGAGACTTTAACCATGTGACGCTGGACAAAACATTGCCTGCATTCTCCCAGTATGTGGACTGTAACACCCGGGGAAATAAGACTATTGATTTACTGTATGCAAACGTTAAAGACGCATACAGCGCCACCCCGCTGCCTGTGCTTGGGAAAGGAGATCATAACCTGGTTCAGCTTCAGCCTCACTATAAACCAAAAGTTAGAGTCCTACCTGTAACCACACGATCATTCAGGAAGTGGACCCCGGAGGCTGAGAATACTCTGAGAGAACTTTTTGGAACTACAGACTGGGATATCCTGCAGGGATCTCATAATGAGAACATTGAGGAAGTTGTTGACTGCACTACTGATTACATCAACTTCTGTATGGACATTGTAGTTCCAGTAAGAACAGTACGCTGCTATGCTAACAACAAGCCATGGATTACAAGTGACATCAAGGGCCTTTTGAATCAGAAGAAAAGGGCTTTTAAAGACGGTGATCAGCATGAGCTCAAGTGCGTGCAGAAGGAACTCCGAGTCCAACTCAGGGCGGCGAAGGAGCAGTACAGGAGAAAGCTGGAGCAGAAGTTGCAGAATAACAGCATGAAGGAAGTGTGGGATGGGATGAAGATCATCACTGGCTGCAGCTCGAAGCGGGGGTACCACCATTGAGAGAGACGTGAAGAGAGCAAACCAAATGAACAACTTTTTTAACAGGTTTGACCACCCTAACCCACTCTCACTCTCACCTCGGAGTACTGCACCCTCCACACATCCTTCTGCTGATACCAGCATAGGAAAAACATCCCCACCCATAATAACAACAGCGCAAGTGAGCAGAGAGCTGAGGAGACTTCGTGCCAGCAAAGCAGCGGGTCCAGATGGAGTATCGCCACGACTGCTGAAGGTCTGTGCATCGGAGCTGGGGGGTCCTCTACAGCGCATCTTCAACCTGAGCCTGGAACAGGGGAGAGTCCCGAGGCTTTGGAAAACATCTTGTATCACCCCAGTCCCAAAGGTATCACGTCCTAGTGAGCTGAATGACTTTCGGCCTGTTGCTCTGACATCACATGTGATGAAGACCATGGAGAGGCTGCTGCTTCACCACCTTAGGCCACAGGTTCAACACGCCCTTGACCCTCTGCAGTTTGCATATCAGGAGAAGGTGGGAGCGGAAGATGCCATCATCTATATGCTACACCGATCCCTCTCTCACTTGGACAGAGGCAGTGGTGCTGTAAGAATTACGTTTCTAGACTTCTCTAGCGCCTTCAACACAATCCAACCTCTGCTCCTTAGGGACAAGCTGACAGAGATGGGATTAGATTCATACCTAGTGGCATGGATCGTGGACTATCTTAAAGACAGACCTCAGTATGTGCGTCTTGGGAACTGCACGTCTGACATTGTGGTCAGCAACACAGGAGCGCCACAAGGGACTGTACTTTCTCCGGTCCTGTTCAGCCTATATACATCGGACTTCCAATACAACTCGGAGTCCTGCCATGTGCAAAAGTTCGCTGATGACACTGCTATCGTGGGCTGTATCAGAAATGGGCTGGAGGAGGAGTATAGGGACCTAATCAATGACTTTGTTAAATGGTCCGACTCAGACCACTTACAACTGAACACCAGCAAAACCAAGGAGCTGGTGGTGGATTTTAGGAGGCCCAGACCCCTCATAGACCCAGTGATCATCAAAGGTGACTGTGTGCAGATGGTGCAGACCTATAAATATCTGGGAGTGCAGCTGGATGATAAATTAGACTGGACTGCCAATACTGATGCGCTGTGCAAGAAAGGACAAAGCCGGTTATACTTCCTTAGAAGGCTGGCTTCCTTCAACATCTGCAATAAGATGCTGCAGATGTTCTATCAAACAGTTGTGGCGAGCGCCCTCTTCTACGCAGTGGTGTGCTGGGGAGGCAGCATTAAGAGGAAAGATGCCTCACGCCTGGACAAACTGGTGAGGAAGGCAGGCTCTATTGTTGGCATGGAGCTGGACAGTTTAACATCTGTGGCAGAGCGAAGGGCGCTCAGCAGGCTCCTATCAATTATGGAGAATCCACTGCATCCACTAAATAATGTCATCTCCAGACAGAAGAGCAGCTTCAGCGACAGACTGCTGTCACTGTCCTGCTCCACAGACAGATTGAGGAGATCGTTCCTCCCCAAACTATGCGACTCTTTAATTCCACCAGGGGGGGTAAACGTTAATATTTAACATTATACATAGTTATTGTCTTTTTTTTTTTTTTTTTTTTTTTTTTTCACCTGTATTATTATCATTCTTTAATTTAATATTATTTATTGTATCAGTATGCTGCTGCTGAAGAATGTGAATTTCCCATTGGGATTAATAAAGTGTCTGTCTGTCTGTCTGTCCATCTATCTATCTATCTAAACACTTTCCACTTCTTTATTATGGACTTTACTGTGCTCCTTGGGATTGATAAAGCCTTTGAGATTTTTTTTGTATCCATCTCCTACCTTATGTCTGTCCACAACTCTGTCCCTGAGATCTTTTGAAAGTGGCTTGCCTCCCATAGTCGGTTGTTTGCTGTCAGTTGCACTACCAAGGAAGGGAATGCTCCAGGAACAGCTATTTTTATGCTTCACTAATCACACTGATTACAATTGATCACAGGTTGAAGCAAGAAACCATGGTCTGCAATGGAAATGGTGGTTACTTACACCTGATTGAGTTTACAGATATTGTTCAGGAGGGGGGTGATTGTTTATTAATCTCAGTATTGCATACCCAATGCAAAGTAAAGTTGGAAAAAACATTGGTTTGTGTGTTTTCATTTAAGGCTGTAAAGCAAAAAAAAAAAAGGGAATATTTCGAAGGGGATGAATCTTTTCTATTCCCACTATATACATATACATATATATATATATATATATATATATATATATATATATATCTCTCGAAGGGGGTGAATCGTTTCTGTTCCCACTATATATATATATATATATATATATATATATATATATATATATATATATATATATATATATATATATATATATATATATAATATATATATATATATATATATATATATAATATATATATATATATATATATATAATATATATATATAAAAAAATAATATCTAAATATAAAAAATTATTTTCGCGTTTGAAACGGAAATTACGTATGACCACAGAACATATCACGTTTGAAACGGAAATTACGTATGACCACAAAACATATTATAATACACTTTTTTAAATTTCAGATACCCACAATGCCACCAAAAAAACAATTTATTGGGGAACTTGGGGAACCGTCAACATCGACAAAAAGAGTCAGGTTACACAGAGAAAGTGAGACAGAAGCACATCGAGAGAGAAGGCTCGCTGATCAACGTATACGACAATCACAATTGAGGGCCTCACAAACACCCGAACAACGTGCTGAACAGAATCGAATTCGACGGATGCAGTATTCACAGGCCACCACGTCACACAGGCGTCGGGGTCTGTATATATGCCAAGCAAAGAAGTTTAAATTTGAATCACGTGGGATGTGTTGTTCAGACGACAAGGTGAAATTAACACCTTTAAGCCATCCATCTGAACCGTTGTCTCTTATTTCTGGCACAAATCCACATTCAACTAATTTTCTACAGAACATTAGGAAATACAATTCTTGTTTTCAGATGACATCGTTTGGCACCATGGCTGCTACCGAAGAGTCTGGGTAATGTATCTTTACTTCTTAAATGTTAATGTTTTACTGTTTCATAATTTATACGCTTCTTATATGTTGTTCAAATTCTTTTATCAAAATATTTTACTGCTTAATAATTTATATTTATATGCAATGTGCTTCTTAGATATTACTTAATATTCTCATATGATAATGATGTTAACAGTGTTGTTTATATTGATTTCTATGTTATTGTAAATGGTTTTTATGTGTTGAAAAATAAAATTGATAATTAACAAACTTATTTTATAAATGCTGCATTTTATTTTTTTCCCTTGCACTCAGTGAGCAAAGCCACTGGGATATCAGCTAATATATTTATATATACAGTGTGTGTATATATAATATAATATAATATATACACACACACTAGCAGGAGTACCTGGCGTTGCCTGGGAATCTATAACTGGTGAATTTCCCAAATGAAAGAAACAGAACATAGAAATCGAATCAACATTTTTCTGATTGACATTTTATTGTAGTAGGTAATATAAGTGGTCATTTTAGAGGCTTTGGATACAGTATATTATTTGTGTTATCCTGGGGTTCCAAAAATGAACAACTTGTGAGGATTGCCCACTGTAGAACATGTTGCGTAGAGTTGTCCGTGTGAAAAGCATGGATTTTCCAAATTGATGCCTTTAACTTGGAGTGATTGCCCTTCAGCCTTACAAACGAATAGGAAATTGTAGCCTTTTGAAATCAAAGGGTAAATTATTCGGAATCGGCGGAATTTTTTGTATGAAAACATGTTGACGTCTTGCGCAAGATTTAAGACGGCCTTGAAATAGACTTTTTTGAACAGGAATTTGTAGATGTTTTTGTGGGATCGGAAGTGGACTTTTTAATGCCATGTCTTTTTTTTTTTTTGATGGTATGGGCATATTAGCGAAAAGCTGAACAATGATAATGTGTCACATGGTAGTACATGCGGAATAAGCACCAGATTGAGATGAATGTATGTTATTTACAATACGTCGGAAAGCGAGCAAATAGCACCACAAATACGCAAAGCCAGTCACACGCACTGGGTCGTTCACGTTTTACATCCATACGGCAGTTCCCCTTCACGCAATGAAAGTAGTCGGCTTTCCCATACTTGGACACTTCTGCAAGGTCTTGGCAATGTAAAGAAACATTGGTAAAGAGGGATGCACAGAGACCAAACATGTCGCTAGATGGCGCCGCCGTTAACGTTGGACATCTTGACGTCCTTCGCAATGTTTGAGACGGCATTGAAATAGACTTTTTTGTGGCATCGGAAGTGGACTTTCTAATGCTACAGTGGTGTGAAAAACTATTTGCCCCCTTCCTGATTTCTTATTCTTTTGCATGTTTGTCACACAAAATGTTTCTGATCATCAAACACATTTAACCATTAGTCAAATATAACAGAAGTAAACACAAAATGCAGTTTTTAAATGATGTTTTTTATTATTTAGGGAGAAAAAAAATCCAAACCTACATGGCCCTGTGTGAAAAAGTAATTGCCCCCTTGTTAAAAAATAACCTAACTGTGGTGTATCACACCTGAGTTCAATTTCCGTAGCCACCCCCAGGCCTGATTACTGCCACACCTGTTTCAATCAAGAAATCACTTAAATAGGAGCTGCCTGACACAGAGAAGTAGACCAAAAGCACCTCAAAAGCTAGACACCATGCCAAGATCCAAAGAAATTCAGGAACAAATGAGAACAGAAGTAATTGAGATCTATCAGTCTGGTAAAGGTTATAAAGCCATTTCTAAAGCTTTGGGACTCCAGCGAACCACAGTGAGAGCCATTATCCACAAATGGCAAAAACATGGAACAGTGGTGAACCTTCGCAGGAGTGGCCGACCAACCAAAAATACCCCAAGAGCGCAGAGACGACTCATCCAAGAGGTCACAAAAGACCCCAGGACAACGTCTAAAGAACTGCAGGCCTCACTTGCCTCAATTAAGGTCAGTGTTCACGACTCCACCATAAGAAAGAGATGGGCAAAAACGGCCTGCATGGCAGATTTCCAAGACGCAAACCACTGTTAAGCAAAAAGAACATTAGGGCTCGTCTCAATTTTGCTAAGAAACATCTCAATGATTGCCAAGACTTTTGGGAAAATACCTTATGGACTGATGAGTCAAAAGTTGAACTTTTTGGAAGGCAAATGTCCCGTTACATCTGGCGTAAAAGGAACACAGCATTTCAGAAAAAGAACATCATACCAACAGTAAAATATGGTGGTGGTAGTGTGATGGTCTGGGGTTGTTTTGCTGCTTCAGGACCTGGAAGGCTTGCTGTGATAGATGGAACCATGAATTCTACTGTCTACCAAAAAATCCTGAAGGAGAATGTCCGGCCATCTGTTCGTCAACTCAAGCTGAAGCGATCTTGGGTGCTGCAACAGGACAATGACCCAAAACACACCAGCAAATCCACCTCTGAATGGCTGAAGAAAAACAAAATGAAGACTTTGGAGTGGCCTAGTCAAAGTCCTGACCTGAATCCAATTGAGATGCTATGGCATGACCTTAAAAAGGCGGTTCATGCTAGAAAACCCTCAAATAGATAGATAGATAGATAGATCTTTATTGTAAAGCTGAATTACAACACTGCGGTGGGTTGGCACCCTGCCCGGGATTGTTTCCTGCCTTGTGCCCTGTGTTGGCTGGGATTGGCTCCAGCAGACCCCCGTGACCCTGTGTTCGGATTCAGCGGGTTGGAAAATGGATGGATGGATGGATGAATTACAACAATTTTGCAAAGATGAGTGGGCCAAAATTCCTCCAGAGCGCTGTAAAAGACTCATTGCAAGTTATCGCAAACGCTTGATTGCAGTTATTGCTGCTAAGGGTGGCCCAACCAGTTATTAGGTTCAGGGGGCAATTACTTTTCACACAGGGCCATGTAGGTTTGGATTTTTTTTTCTCCCTAAATAATAAAAACCACCATTTACAAACTGCATTTTGTGTTTACTTGTGTTATATTTGACTAATGGTTAAATGTGTTTGATGATCAGAAACATTTTGTGTGACAAACATGCAAAAGAATAAGAAATCAGGAAGGGGGCAAATAGTTTTTCACACCACTGTATAAAGTAAGGCTTGATGCAGAATTTTTAATGGATGTAAATCAAGAAGGACTGGGCTTCTACTAACTTTGAGAAAGATTTAATAGTTGAATGTAGGAAAAATAAAGAAGGGGATTTTCATTAGATCACACACACTGCCTGAGATCTCTTGAAGGATGATCACTTTGATGAAATTTTCCATGGTAAGGAATACAGATGCTCCGATCGATTGACTGTCTAAATTTTTCACTAAAGACTTGATTGGTAAATTGGCCATTCACAAAAGCTGATCTTTGCAGGCCCTGCTTTTCTAAACTTTACAATAATTTAGTTGCAGTGCTCCTTTATGACAGTAGTTGGGTCAATGTTTTTTTTTTTCTCAGCAAAACCCCTGCATTATACACAAAGAGCAGCAAGTCGAGGCTGTTTTTTATCAGATTGAGAATATTAGACTTTTACGTTAAATAAAGTGGAGTAGTAAACTGAGAAAAAGGAATCAGAAAGTCATCCCGTTGAGTTAGATAAATGGCAAGAAAAACGACTTTAGTGAATTCAGACCTTTTTATTTTGTCCTTTAAATTAAAATGGACACCAAGCTTGTTTTTAAGTGTAGTTGTCATTTTTAATTATAGAAAGAAAAGATAAAGATGAATTTGATGTGAATAAAGGATATCTTTAACTAGAGGTAATCATTCCTTTTTAAATTTATAGTAATTAAGAGTCTAACTAATAATAATAATAATAATAAATTTTATTTATATTGCACTTTATATTTATTAGTGCAGTATACTGATATTCAGTTGATTAAATTAACTGATTTTCGTTCACAATTGCTGAATCTCATAATATTGATTTTTTTTTACAATGTCTGTGTAATCTGAAGATGCGGATTAATGCTTAATAACTTTCTTGACTTGCAAAATTCACATGTTTGGTAAGGTTTTATGCATTTGGACCATTTTAATCAACCAAAGTAAAACATTCAATTAGAATAACAGAGTAAACCACAATAAACTACAACCATACAAATCTATACATATTAATAAAAGGCAAAGCCCTCACTGACTCACTGACTGACTGACTGACTGACTCACTCATCACTAATTCTCGAACTTCCCGTGTAGGTGGAAGGCTGAAATTTGGCAGGCTCATTCCTTACAGCTTACTTACAAAAGTTAGGCAGGTTTCATTTCGAAATTCTACGCGTAATGGTCATAACTGGAACATATTTTTTGTCCATGTACTCTAATAGAGGAGGCGGAGTCACGTATCGCGTCATCACGCCTCCTACGTAATCACGTGAACTAAAAACAAGGAAGAGATTTACAGCACGAGTCAAACGCGGGAACGAAGGTAAATGACGTTAATTTTTGAGTGTCTTTTAATACTGTGTAAGCATACGTATTAACACATGTGCAATTAAACGTGTGCATTTACGGGGTGATTTCTCAGGCTTAAAAGCTCGCCTTTTACTAAAAAGGTAAATGCAAAACTATTTTCAATCATTCTATGATCTGCTTCTCACAACTGAAGGCACCGTGGCTGATGGTAAATGACGTTAATTTTTGAGTGTCTTTTAATACTGTGTAAGCATACATATTAATACGTGCAATTAAACGTGTGCATTTACGGGGTGATTTCTCAGGCTTAAAAGCTCGCCTTTTACTAAAAAGGTAAATGCAAAACTATTTTCAATCATTCTATGATCTGCTTCTCACAACTGAAGGCACCGTGGCTGATGTTACGTCACTTGCTGTCCAACCATAAGCGTTACCTGGTAGGTAACCGGACACTCACTTCACTCCCTTTCGGGAATCGAACCTCTGAGGTTTTCTTTTGTTCTTAATTAAAATTTAAAAGCAATACTTCACCGCTGCTAAGCCCCTGTAGCGCTGACGTCCGAGGTTCGATTACCGTAAGCAAGTGCAGTGAGTGTGTAATTACATTCACGGCATTCGTAGTCTGATTCACGATCTGATTGTATGGGTGGTTACCTACCAGGTAACGCTTATACTTGGCCACCAAGTCAGGTCGAAGTGATCACTCGAGTAAAGGCAGCTTCACAAAAAAACAGATCCTTAACAGACTGTTATTAGTATATTTTCCCTCAATTTAAAACCGTTTTATTTTCTTCTTAATAAAAATTTAAAAGCGGTACTTTGCCGGTGCGAAGCGCGTGGATTTGACCGACTGTCACATACAGACATATTCATGAGTGCAGGTACTTCGGAAAGAAAGCACCGTGTAAACCTAAAGTTTAAATTAAGTTCATAGACCTACAAAAGGTTGCCATTCATTTGAGGCAAGGTTGCTTTTCTTCTGTACAACTATACGTTGCATTCTCAAGAGTGTGCTTGCACGGCTTCAGATATATATGTATATATATATATGTATGTCTATATATAAATATGTAAGCTTATAAGTACTGCCTGCCTTCTCTTTAAGAAAGGAAGATGTAATGATACTTGATTTAAACGATTCCATGTCTTCCTGGGTTTGCGTAGCTTATTGTCAATATCTTTACACCTGTTTTTAACACTTATTTACTGAAACGGGCTTTCACGAAAAAAGTTAGGGCTTTGCTACAGGATACACCCTCCACAAGTTAAGCAAGTAAAAATAAAATATATATTTCTGTTTTATTTAAACCTTTTAAGTTCGTATGCATAGCCCCATTTGGCTGTTTAATTTTTTTTTTCTTTCTTCAGTAATATTTAATCTCCTTAAAGAAAAAGAACATATCCATTTTACTTTTTTTGTATCTCTTTAGTAATATTTTAGTGTAAAAGGATAACCAGTATTTAAACCTTTTATGTTACTTTATACATTTATTTTACACAATGTTGAAAAATTAATAAGAAAGCTAGATATTTTGGCAGCTGCTGCTTTCATTTTCAATGAAATGAAAAAAGCTCTCCAAGAGAAAACGTCAATGAAGAAGAAACTGTTTGCACTATCTAAAAATCAGAAACCCTCATTTATAAAAGTTTGCTGCAGATGACTTAACTGAAAATAAATGAATAGTTCCTATGTGTATAATACATATTTATCTATTTTACTTATGCCTTTATTCCACCAACTTACAACATCTGAGGTACAATTTGTTACATTACTTTTGTTTTTTGCAGCACAGGCAGGTGAAGTGACTTCCTCAGGGTCACACAGTGGTGTCAGTACCAGGATTTGAACTGACAAGCTCCGGGTTTACTGAAATATTACTGAACAAAGAAAAAAAAACGAAAACGGGCAAATACGGCTATGCATACAGATGTCCATCCGTCCATTATCCAACCTGCTATATCCTAAATACAGGAGCCAATAAGTACATATGTTTATATACAGTATATATATATATATATATATATATAATGTATATGTGTGAATGTATGTATGTATATATGTATGTCTATATATATATATATGTAGATATGTAAATTTGTATATGTATATATATGTTTATGTGGATGTGTATATGTGTATATACGTATGTATATGTAGATATGTGTATATGTAGATATGTATATATATATATATGTATATGTATATATATGTTTATGTGTGTGTGTGTGTGTGTGTGTGTGTATATTATATATATAAAAGACAGCAACACTCATAACAATGACAACACAATTACATTGACAATCATGTTACGTTATTTTTAAAATGTTTCCTTTTTTTTTTTCATAACCTCTTTAACACACTACTTCTCCGCTGCGAAGCGCGGGTATTTTGCTAGTACAATAATAAATCTCTGATCCAATAACATAATTTGTGATTAAAACTGCAAATTATCTTGAGCATGTGGACAGAGAGGTAAACTGAAAGAAATGTCTGAATGTTAGGGTAAATAAAATGCTTTCCTGAACAAATGAATTTTAAGGTGTTTTTTAAAAGAATAAATTACTTAAGCTGATCTAATTAAATTAAAAATATCTTTATTATGCAAAATAAAAAAAATGTAAGAATTGAACAAGTTGTAAATAAAGACATATTGCAAATATCATTAACACTAGAATCCCTGAAGACTGTGAAAATATTCGTAATTCTGGGCCACTTTAATTTTACTCTCACCTCCTCATCACTACGCTAATAAGTGGCTTTGTTTTTCAAATATGTCCATCGGCCACAGGTAGGCAGCCTATTATCCCATCCCCCACCGAGGCAGCTGAAGTCGGACGCAAAATTCTCACAACTGAAGTCTATTTATCTGGTAGTAAGGCTTCTGAAATTGTATAGGAAAAAAATTTATTTTATTATTTATTATTATATTTATGTGTGTTCTGTGTCTACAATGATCTGTTTCAGTTTAATTCAGTTTTATTTATACTCAAATCAAATGTGTTTTTATTTCAAGTCTCTAATAAATCAACAAAACAAATGTGTTTTTATACAAGAATAACACTGAATAAAAACAAATTAAAAAAAAAAGCACACTTGTTTCGTTATATCATGTCTTCATTTGAAAACTAACAGTGTCAGATCGGGGGGAAGAGTGATCGTGACAGAGAATAAAACTGAATTTAAAAAAAAAAAAAGTACCATAACTTTACACAGTGTTAGGGCTCAAATCAAATGTATGTTTCTATTATATAATAGTAACAATAAAAACAGCAACGTCTTGATTACGAAGCAGCAGTTCTTACCCCTGTACCAGCATATTTATGAAACAGCTGTGTTTCCACTGTGAAATGTGCAAACACATACATGCGTGCAACCATCTTTACTTCATATCGATTGATATTTGGGTTTCAGTTTTCAGACATTGACAGCAATATGTAAATTGAATAATTTGTTTTTCTTCGGTTTTATCCTTATATATAATATGCTACTGTGGCTGTTCGTTTGTCTGTCCAGGATTTTAAATCACCTGCAGCTTGCAAACCTTTTGATCTATTGATTTGAAATTTGGTACACATATAATACGTGATGTCTACTGTTCGCTTTTAGGGTGATGATTGACCTCCAAGGTTATTCCTGTTTTTATTTTTATTTTATTGTAGAATCAACTCTCCGCAGCGGCCAGCAGGGTGGCTGTGTGGCGCATGTGTACGGGCGCCGTTCTCATCCGTACCACCTTCTCTGTCACTTCCCTTACCTCTTCATATCTTAAATCATTCTTGAGGCAGATTAAAGACTTGAGTGCCAGCTTAAGTGAAAAATTAAGGAAAACATACTAAATAATTGCAACACAAATACTGACTTAATCAGTTTTTACATGAAAAGATGCCGACAAAAGAAGAGAAGATGCGGGCCACTAGGGTGGAGAAAAGTATGCCGTTACTGGTTCTTGAATAAAAGCACACTTGCTTTTTATACATTTTGTGAACGTGTTTATTTGATATTCACTTCATGTCAACATTTTGTCATTATTACTATAACATATGACAAAATTTTCTGTTTCACTTATGTGTTCAACATTTCTTGCCTCACATTAAATGTCATCCTGCATTTACACTGTAGACATCTGACTTCAGCTGCCTCAGTGGGGGATGGGTTCAGATGGGGTCTGCCTGCAGCCAATTGACACATTTGTAAAACAAAGGCACTTATCTGCGCAATGATCAACAGCAGTGAGTAAAGTTAAGGTGGCTCGGCATTACAAATATTTTCACAGGCTACAGGGATTCTAGTGTTAAAAATTTGTACTGAATACATACAAAGCAAGATTGACATTAAAAAATAAATTTTCAAAGAGCTTTTCTCCTTAATTCTTTTGTTTCACTATTTGACATAAACAAACAACTGACTAGACTTTAACGCTTAAATATGAATATAAAAGAAAAATATATAAAGATAAGCAAAAGAAAATTTAGATCTACCTTGACTGAATACTGTCTCAGCTGATGCTATTAAACCAAGCCCTACCACACTGCCCAGTAAAGAAAGTTTTCACCCTTGACACACTACTTATTTTCAGAGTCCTCATATTACAGAAATTGATGTTGGTGGAAAAATTTTTTAAAAGAGATATTAATGAAGAAACCTCATTATACAGTATGTATGAAAAAAGTCTCCCATCCCATTGCTTTCAAACTTTGTTTACAGCATTTCAGCATACATTAGTAAAAAGATATAAAAATAATGGTTATTGTTGCCTAGTTTTTTTTTATACTTTGTTTTCTCCTACCATTTTTTTTCTCATCTTTTTTTTAAAGAGTCTGTGTTACTCTGTTTCCCTTTTTTGTTGACCGGAGCATGTGCTTATTTTGCCTAATGCAAAATCCTGGGCTACTTTATCATCAGTGTTTGAAGTGGAACAATTAACCATATTGTTTTCTTGGTTTCTTACCGTCTTCAGTGATCAAGGGAAGAGAGGAAATTGTCTTCTTCAAAGTCCAAACTCTAAGGACCTGTTCAAATCTAAAATTAATTCTGAATGCAAAAGCTAGTGGGTTTGGGTGGGGAGGGACTGGAAAATCCGAAGATGCGATCGTTAACAGTTTTGGAGGTGGTAGGGTTGTGAATGCTGTGAGAAGCAGTGGCTATGTCTGAAGGTAATGGAACTGGCCATGTACCACCATGTATCGTCTCTTTTGCGATAAGTAATAAAGTTAGCTTCCTGATGTCTTCTGCCATGATAGAAATGATAATGTGAAAATTTCTACGGGTATACAGTACTTCACACCCCTGCTGTGCTCTGTAGCTTCCATTATAACATGCCAGGACTAACTATGTATTTTTAAAGACTTATAGAAAATGCTTAACTTTAGAATATAATTTTCATGAAGAAATAACTTTGACTTGAAAAATACCAAATTTTATTTACTACATAAAAATCACTTCTTATTGAGCTTTTTATGATGTTAAAGTCAGTGCTGTTTATTCTGCATGGAGTATGCTTCTTAAATTAATTTTGTTAATTTCACTTCAACTCCCACATATCCTGTGCTAGCTCACTGCATTAGACAGCTAATTAGTGTTCTTCCAGTCAGTACTAGTGGCTGTACAATTGTTTTCCAGGTAGGGTGAATTTAGCCATAATCTTGATCAGTCTTTTTCCTTTTTTCATTTTGTTGCGGTAGAATAAACCTGAGACATTTAAACTCTTTTGAGGTGGGTGTCTTATGAAGGGAAACCCTTAACACATCATTTTTTAAACACAGGTAGTACTAATACATACAAATGTATAAAACATTGAAAAACTTGAAGTAACCAGTCATTGTTTTTTCATAATCAAAAGTAATTAAAAAAAGTAGCTGTGAGATGAACTTTAACCTTAAAAAGAAAAAAACACCTGAATTTATGCTAAAGATAATAAAAAGTACTGTTTTTTTAACTTTCTAATATGCTATAGCTGAGTCATGTAGCTTTGATGAAAAAAAAGTTACAGCTCATAAGAAAACCACTCCAAATTATATTTGTATGTTGTCTGCAGTGAAGAAATTTGCCTCTATCTGAAGGGGATTTTTCTGAGCTGATAAAAGTAGGTGCAATTCATTAGTCAAATTTCATCAGATTGTAAAAATGAAGATGCAAAGTACATTGGTTGAATTAAAATGGAATGACTCTAGCGCATTTTGAAGATTCCAGTTGAGATAAATTGAAAGGTTGTTATGGCCGGGGAAGACACAAGTGCAGCAGAATGAAATGTTTATATAATAAAAAAAAAGAAAAAAAAAAGAAAAGTGCTGGTGGGCTGGAGAAAAAAAGCGGTGAAGGATGATGCCTTGCTGCTTAGTGTCACAAACTAAATGAACCCGGTGCTTGTTTCTGCACTATGTGTTCTTTTTTTTTTTATTATAAATTTTATTGTAATCATTCCATACAAATACAGTGGACCCTTGACTTACGAACTCAATTCGTTTGCAAGGGCTGGTTGTAACTCAAGTTGGTTGTAAGTCAAGACTATTTTTCCCATAAGAAATAATGGAAATGCCCTTAATGTGTTCCGAACCACCCACAGCAACACTTACTTAACTTTTTTTTAATAGAAAAGGGTTGTATAATGTGCATAATTAACCAAAAACACCAATGCTTTTTCTAATGTACTAACCAAAAAGTAATAAAAAGTGCCTAGCCTACCAGAAACAACAATTTCATACTGTACTCACCATTTAAGTTGACATCTTTGGCTTGCAGGAAGGAAGGAGGAGGACAATGAAATGAAAGGTGGTTATTGTTTGGAAGGAGTTTCCTTATACAAATCTTTTCTTTGTAAAATTGTCGAGATGGTGGATTTTGACATGCTGTACATATTAGCGAGATCGGTCACACGAACGCCACTCTCATATTTCCACACAATTTCCTTCTTCGTTTAGATTGTGATCGCTTTCTTTACCTTCGTTACCTTCGCTTCCTTCCTTAGCAATTACCGAAATAAATTATATAAATCACTGCACTGATCAAAATTACGTCCACAAACACATGTATCTGGGCTCCGACTGATGCTTACAAATGTTCTCGGCTGTTTGTTTACAATCGCACAAGCGGATACACGTGACCGCATTCAGGTCGTAACGCAAGATGTTGGTCGTAATTCAAAATAAAAATTTTGGTCATAAAGCAAGTTGTTCGCATGTCAGGCTGGTCATATATCAAGGGTCGACTATATATCAATTTTTACAAAGGATAGGATTGAAAACAAGTCGCCCCCCACCCCTGAGAGAAAGAGAGAGCATGGACAACAGAGTAAAATTTAAGGCTTGTAAGCATACCTAAATTGATGAGTTTAATAGGGCAATAGAGGTAAATGGAGCAGAAAAAGAAATGTGGAGATAATTGCTGCTTCGGTGCATTAAGAGCTTATTATAAGATATTATTGATTAGATCCTGCCAGGTTTTGAAAAAATTCTGTACAGATCCTCTTAACTGCATATTTGATTTTTTCCAATTTCAAATAGTATAAAACATCGGTTTCCCACTGACTTAAAAGAGGAGTGTTAGGATTCTTCCAGTTTAGCAAAATAAGTCTGCGACAGCGAGAATGAAAAGTGAATTAAAAAAAAAAAAAAAAAAAAGCTAACCTTTACCAGTATCATAAGTTACACCGGCTGTTACAGACTGAAATCAAATTTATGTTGTTATTCTAAAATTGTAAGAATAAGAGCAGTTCACTTCTCGAAGTGGAGCCGTGCGGGATCAAACTCGCCACCCTCTGATTCCCAGTCAGGAGCTGATACCATTACGCCACCGCGGTGGTTGTAGTAAGAGTGTCAATGTGGCATGCTAACGCGGCTTTTTTTTTTTGTGCAGTTATATTTTTGAATAAAAGCGCACGTGTTCTCTTATTTGTACCTTTTGTGAAAGTGTTTCTTTGATATATGGACTTCAGGCTTCATACGTTATATAGTTTATGCCTACATTTTGTCATTTACTATTAGAATATGAAAAACGTTTCAGTTTTAAAAATGTGTTTGCACAGACTACTATAGAAACGGAACACACATGAAATGCGTGTATTCCAAATAACGCTATATTATTTCCACTCTAAAACTCCACTTCAATCCCAGATAATCAAATCAAGGCAAGGCATGAGCTAGGAGAAATTCGTTCTAAGTCGGTGGGGGGATGGAATAGCTGGCTGCTAGTAGCTTGTGTTTATCAGCACATTTAGATGACAAAGGATTCTGGCGGAGAGGTGCAAACGGATTTAAGACGCGATTTAAGGTGGGACGGATTTACGAGTTTTTTCGTAGGCTCTGGTAATTCTAGTGTTAATGGGTTAAGAGGGATTGTGACACCAAGGCTGTCTGAAAGGCACTTAAACATTTTTGTCCAGAATGATGGTAATTTGGTGCAGGCCGAAAACTTGTGACCCAGTGAGGCTGGGACTTGATTGCAGCGTTCGCAGGTTGGATCTTGCCCTGGAAACATTTTGGACAGTTTTAGGCGAGACAGATGTGCTCGATGTATAATTTTGAGTTGATAATTGTATGCTTTGCGCATATGGAGCTCCAGTGAAGTCTCTGCATTGCTATTTTCCACTCCTTTTCTGATATATTGATTAAGAGATCTTTTTCCCATTGTCTTCTTGGATCTTTAAAAGGGAGGGACTGCAAGATAATTTTATATATTGCAGAGATGGTGTCTAAGTCCTTGAAATTAAGCAATATTTTTCCCAGCATTGAGGTGGGTGCAAGATGAGAAAAATCGGGCAGGTTCCTGTTTAACAAAGTTCCTAATTTGAAGATAGTGAAAGAAATGTGTGGCTGGAAAGTTTAAGTTTGGAATGTAATTGTTCATAGGATGCAAAGATGTTGTCTATATAAAGATCTCTAAGCAATTTAATCCCAAATCTTTTCCAGATATTAAAAAGTGCATATGTTTGCGAGGGTTGAAAGAGGTGCCACAGATATAAGATTCTCCATCTTAAAATGCTTTCTATATTGGTTCCATATTCTGAGTGAGTGAAGCACAATTGGGTTATTAGTATATTACCGATAACTTGCATTTATTGGGGCACAAAGCAGGGAATATAAAGAAGTACTGCAGGATACGGATAACGGGGATTCGAGCCGGCAGCCTTCAGGATACCAGCGCAGATCCTTAGCCTCAGAGCCACCACTCCACCCAAGCATGTCCTGTTATTCAAAATAACCTTGACACTTATTGACTATTTGAGCTGTCACCAAAAAAAGTTTGCCCACCCTGTAGTAGAATCATTAGGCCAGGTTTATACTTCATGCAATGTGTGTGCCTGCATTATACTTCATGCAATGTGTGTGCCTGCAGCCACTACTTCTACGCAAGTGGTATACTGTTTATACTTGCGCGCATACTTGTTGTTACAAAACAACGTTCGGCTTTGCTGTGTTATGAATTGCCTGAAACATCCATTAAATTCCCAAGGCACCATGCCACAATATCTCTGAAAAGGATGGAATTTTAATGAATGCATCCATCAATCCAGGGACACGCCCATTCCAGCAAGCATCGGACACGAGGCAGAAACAATACCTGGACAGGGTATCCGCTCATCGCAAGGTGAATACAAGCATTAACATACACTAGAGCCATTTTAGCATCACCAAATCCCCGAACCTGTGTGTCCTTGGAAGGAAACTGGAACACACTGTGGAAAACCACCAGGAAAACCTGCAAACTCCAGTCAGATAGATAGATACTTTATTAATCCCCAAGGGGAAATTCATATACTCCAGCAGCAGCATACTGATAAAAACAATATTAATTAAAGAGCTATAAAAACGCAGTGCAAGTTTATTAAAAAAAATGCAAGGTGGAGAGTGCAAGGCAGGTATAATAGACAATAATCTTGTATAGTGTTCACATTTAAAGGGGCGGAATTGAAGAGTCGCATAGTGTGGGGGAGGAACGCTCTCCTCAGTCTGTCAGTGGAGCAGGACAGTGACAACAGTGTCGCTGAAGCTGCTCCTCTGTCTGGAGATGATACTGTTCAGTGGAAGCAGTGGATTCTCCATGATTGACAGGAGCCTGCTCAGCGCCCGTCGCTCTGCCACAGATGTCAAACTGTCCAGCTCCTTGCCTACAATGCCTGCCTTCCTTACCAGTTTGTCCAGGCGTGCGGTGTCCCTCTTCTTTATGCTGCCTCCCCAGCACACCACTGTGTAGAAGAGGGCACTCGCCACAACCGTCTGATAGAACATCTGCAGCATCTTATTGTAGATGGTGAAGGACGCCAGCCTTTTAAGGAAGTATAGTCGGCTCTGTCCTCTCTTGCACAGAGCATCAGTATTGGCAGTCCAGTCCGGTTTATCATCCAGCTGCACTCCTAGGTATTTATAGGTCTGTACCCTCTGCACACAGTCACCTCTGAAAATCACAGGGTCCGGAAGGGGCCTGGGCCTCCTAAAATCCACCATCAGCTCTTTGGTTTTGCTGGTGTTCAGGTGTAGGTGGTTTGAGTCGCACCATTTAACAAAGTCCTTGATTACGTTCCTATACTCCTCCTTCTGCCCACTCCTGAACATCAGGGAACACCAGGGACATGACTCCCTGAGAGTCAGCAGTGCTACCATTTCACCTCCATGTTGCCCCCACATGTGTAATTATTAACAGTATTATTTAATTGAAGATGCTTATCTGTAAAATGTAACATACATGTTTTAACACATTTAATCATGAAAGTGATATCAAGTATAAATCTTAAGGATTCTAAATGTCCAGAAAGCTGGAATATCATAAATTTAATGTGTTCTCAGTGGCAATTGCTGAGTTCCCAAAAACTGTACAAAATGTACAAAAGCATATTTGAGCCACAGAGAAAAAAAACATTAGGGACACAGTGAAGAAATTAAGGTCTATTTCATGATTAAAATGGAGGGTTCAACTTTCAAAATGAGACCTTTAAAATGTTTTGCGTCATAACAATGGGGAATATGCAACGCTTGAAAAGAAAAGCAGCACCACAAATACATTTGTATATTAGCATTTTGCTTCACCACATTGAACCATTCATCAAACATCGAAGCACACACATTGATCCTGTAGGATCTGCAAAGTGGCTTGCTGTCACATGTTGATTGTAAACAGAGGCTCTGGCATCATGTTCCAACTTGAACACATTGTGCCCCTCAATTATTTTTTTGTTGGCACTACAACTCGTGCATGCATCACTTTAATTTCTCAGGACATGCTCAGAGTACGCATCAAATGAACGCTGACAACGCGTATGTGTTCTGAGCATGAAGTATAAACTGGCCCTTAGGGTTATATGACAGACTTTTTATGCAACCAAGAAATAAGCATTGTCACATTTATTGTGGAGCAAGGACCTGCCATTCAAAATAACACTGACACTCATTGACATGTTGGGCGGCCACCAAAAATTTTGACCATCACATAGTAGAATCATTAGGATAATCAAGGAGCAGGTGCATAGGGTGGAAGGTGGGGGACATGAGTAGAGAGCACTTACCTACAAACACTTATGTGGTGATTCATTACTGCAGTCTCCTTAATGATCCTGGCTTGAATTGGTTTACAGAGTTAAGGAAAGTGTGGCAGATGGTCTTGACTCAAATTCCTCCAACCACAAGTGAGGAGCTCGCAGCATGAATGTGCAGGTAGTGGGCAAATGATAGGACGTGAACCCCCATAGTAGGAACTGTAGAAGATTGGGGTGGAGGTATCAGCCTTGAAGAGCATTAGTTTCAGCCACAAATAAACCATGGTCTTTTTATTGGCCACAAACCATTAGTGTTGTCTGAAGTACTAGAACCATTCTTCCTTGGGTGGATGGTTATCTAGCTTTTATGAGTTGATTTGCTTTAATCAACCTTATTAGTAAAGAGGTTTTTTTTTTTTTTTTTTTTTTTAAATCTAGTTATGCTGGATAGATGTCTAGGTGTTCAGGTTTCCTGCTAGATCCAAAACCAAATCTGTTTAGAGCCGAGTTTTCATTAAATTCTTTTCTGTAGTGCATCTTATGCAAATTGTCGTATTTAACTTCTCTCTCCATGTTAAGTGATTTTGCTATATTGTTGATTTGAGTGATACTATTCCACACCTTTATTGTAATATTTTTGTGATGCTAGATTTTTGTTAGTGTTAGTAAATAGTTGTTGCCTTTCCCTTGCAGTCAACAGAGTGCATTCTGTTTGCAATGACAGACTTTTTCCTTGTAAAGCTTCATGGAAAGCTCTAATCTTACATAACAAGAAAATGTTAAGTGTTATGTGTCGACTACTTTTTCAAGACCATATGTGTTAAGTTTTTAACAAAAATGTGACATTTGGAAGGATGTAAACACAGTTTTTTAATCTTGAATCTTATAACATTTTTTTCTGAATATCCTAGTTCTTATAATTAACATTTTTATCTTTTTGTGAAGCATGGCGGACACGGATCTGTTTATGGAATGTGAAGAGGAAGAGCTGGAGCCTTGGCAGCAAATCAGTGATGATGTGGTTGATGATTCAATGGAAGATGTTCATATAAATGAGAGTAAAACAACAACAGGTACAAATTTACTACATCATCTTCTTTTAAGCTGTTATATAAATGCATCACATTTACATTTGTCTATGCACGAGTGTACTTTTGCAGATGTATGCACACCACAGTGATGTAGTGGTTAGTGGTGCTGCCTTAATTATTATGTATCTTGTGTTTCAGTGGTGCAAACTGTATGGGATTTAAGTGTTCTCCCCATGTCTGCATGGTTCTGTTTTAAGTCCTATCAATCCATCCCAAAAAGAATTGAGTCAATTAATGGTCTTTAATTGGTTCTATGTGTTAAGTGGTCTTGTGATGGCTGGGCTCCCCATCCATGGGAGTGCTCCTGCCCAATACTGACATGGTAGTTTCTGGCTCCCTATGACCATGATTTGGAGAGATTAAGAATGCAGTGTTATGTAAAGTTTGTGAATGTGGTCTGAAATCTTTCATAAAAAGCTACATTGAATAGGCATTTCTTAGGAATAAATAATAACCTGTGTGTAATATTGTAACAGAGGGCATGGACCACTTTGGAATAAGTTGGGATACCAACGTGGTGAAAACTCCGTCTCATTGCAGGCATAAACAACAAAAAATAATGTGTGCTTAGGGGCACAAAAGAAGTGTTGGCAACAATAGCCAAAGGTAGCTGCTCAGGACCATCAGTACTGGCTTTACATGGGAGCTCTGTCATTGTGTAAGCCCAGGTCTCAAAAGATACCTTCTTCCGATTGGACGTCCAGATATATAGCAAAAAGACAGAAAGGGGCAGATTTTACTCTGAAAGTCGCAGACAGAATTGGGCATGCTCACTGGATGTTTTCACTGAACTGTGAACAAAATAGAACAGAGTGTGAGTTCCCCTCGTATTGCTTACCTCAGTTGAGCCTTGAATGTGATCCCCAGGCACACATGTGCGACAAGTAAATTACTAAAATACAGAAGTTGTCACTGCAGATAATTTTGATAACAAGAAAAGCTGCTCAGTATTTGCTAGGCTTAAGTATTACTTTCTAAACTAAGAGTAAAATGATAAAAGTATTTCTGAAAATAAAAAATCAAAAGTAATTTTTAAAGTTCAGAATTGGTTGCTGCAGACATTTCTTCATATTTAAATTACCGAAGCTACTTTATTATTCTCTGGATTCAGCACTGGAGCAATTCCATTAGATATAGCCAAATTTAACACCAGTGTAAATGGAAATGCATTTTTTTATCTCCACATACAACTCTAAAACACCGTATAGGGTAGTGACAATTCCATATATCTCTGGAGCATTGACATTCTAAGGAACTGACATCAGAGCACAGGATCACCTCAGGACTGTGCTCTGTCCCCTCTCCTTTTTCTCTCTCTACACTAATGACTGCACCTCCAGTGACCCTTCTTTCAAACTGCTGAAGTTTGTAGGTGACACTACGCCGATTGGCCTGATCACAGAAGTGGACGAGGTGCCAGATAGTGCACACTCAGCGATCTTAACTTGAATTCCATGAAAACAGTGGAAATTATTATGGATTTTAGGAGACCCTTCTCAATTCCTATGCCCCTAGTTATAAATGGTATCTCTTTGAACAGAGTATTGTTGGATCAGTACTAATTATGATGACTCAGGCACTGCCGTGAGTGGCAGCCTTTCCAGCAGCTCCGTGTACGACTTTATCTTTCTACCTTTTTATCTATTTTATCTATTTCCCTGATCACTCCTACCACTTTCTTTTATGTGGACTCATTCCCTGGACACTTCTTACTACTTTTTACTACTTGGACATGGGTTTTTACACGCTGAGACTCGTCTATTCAGGTAGTCAATTTCAAGTGCTGAGAACAAATGCCCGCGCCGGTGTGGTTCCCTATTTACCTGACAAGGTAAAAAGGCGGTATCGTTGCAGCAGAGCCGGAGCTAAGCTAAAGGCGAGGCGGCTTGCGATAAAATGGAGTTACAAACCTTTGGTTCCTTCTGTGATCATGGGAAATGTGAACTCGCTACCAAATAAGATTGATGAACCGGCCGCGCTGGTGAAAAATGTCAGGACCTACAGAGAATGCAGTTTCTTGTGTTTTTGTGAAACGTGGCTAACAACTAACATCCCAGATGCTAACGTGGAGCTACCCGGGTTTAGCACAGTTAGAGCGGACAGAGATGCAAATACCTGCAGGAAGCAGAAAGGAGGAGGACTCACTCTCAATGTGAATACAAGATGGTCCAACTCTGGACATGTAAATGTAAAAATTTCCACTTGCTACAGGGACATCAAACTGTTGGCCGTAAGTTTGCATCCCTATTACTTGCCCAGAGAGTTTGGACACGTCATTGTTGTTATTGTTTACATCCCTCCTCGGGCAGACGTGGAGATAATGAGTGACATCATCCATTCTGCTGTTGCTAAACTGCAAACTCAGCACCCCGAGGCGCTTGTGCTAATCGCTGGAGACTTTAACCATGTGACACTGGACAAAACATTACCTGCCTTCTCCCAGTATGTGGATTGTAACACCCAGGGAAATAGGACTATTGACCTACTGTATGCAAACGTTAAAGACGCATACAGCGCCACCCCGCTGCCTGTGCTTGGGAAAGCAGATCATAACCTGGTTCTATTTCAGCCTCACTACAAACCAAGATTGAGGGAGCTACCTACAACCACTTGCTCATTCAGGAAGTGGTCCCCTGAGGCAGAGCAGGCTCTGAGAGACTGCTTTGAAACTACGGACTGGGATATCCTGCAGGGATCATATAATGAGAATATTGAGGAGGTTGTTGACTGCACTGCTGACTGCATCAACTTCTGTATGGACATTGTAGTTCAAGTATGAACAGTACGCTGCTATGCTAACAACAAGCTATGGATTACAAGTGACATCAAGGGCCAGAAGAAAAAGGAACTCAGAGTCCAGCTCAGGGCAGCAAAGGAGCAGTACAGGAGAAAGCTGGAGCAGAAGTTGCAGAATAACAGCATGAAGGAAGTGTGGGATGGGATGAAGATCATCACTGGCAGCAGCTCAAAGTGGGGTGCCACCATCGAGAGAGACGTGGAGAGAGCAAACCAGATGAACAACTTCTTTAACAGGTTTGACCACCATAACCCACTCTCACCTCGGAGTACTGCACCCTCCACCCATCCTTCTACTGATACCAGCATAGCAGAGTTTCCCCCTACCCACAAATACAGAAGCCCAGGTAAGCAGAGAGCTGAGGAGACTTCGTGCCAGCAAAGCAGTGGGTCCAGATGGAGTATCGCCACGACTGCTGAAGGCCTGTGCGCTGGAGCTGGGGAATCCTCTACAGTGCATCTTAAACCTGAGCCTGGAACAGGGGAGAGTCTCGAGGCTTTGGAAAACATCTTGCATCACCCCAGTCCCAAAGGTATCACGTCTTAGTGAGCTGAATGACTTTCGGCCTGTCACTCTGACATCACATGTGATGAAGACCATGGAGCGACTGCTGCTTCACCACCTGAGGCCACAGGTCTGCCACGCCCTCGACCCTCTGCAGTTTGCATACCAGGAGAAGGTGGGAGCGGAGGATGCCATCATCTACATGCTACACCGATCCCTCTCCCACTTGGACAGAGGCAGTGGTGCTGCAAGAATTATGTTTCTAGACTTCTGTAGCGCCTTCAACACCATCCAACCTCTGCTCCTTAGGGACATACCCTGGTGGCATGGATCGTGGACTATCTTACAGACAGACCTCAGTATGTGCGTCTCGGGAATAGCAGGTCTGACATTGTGGTCAGCAACACAGGAGCGCCGCAGGGGACTGTGCTTTCTCCGATCCTGTTCAGCCTATATACATCAGACTTCCAACACAACTCGGAGTCCTGCCTCGTGCAAAAGTTTGCTGACAACATTGCAATCGTGGGCTGCATCAGGAGTGGGCAGGAGGATCAGTATAGGAACCTAATCAAGGACTTTGTTAACTCTTTTAGGGCTAATTTTTTTTTTGTTTCTTTTCTCCCAGGGCTGAATATTTTTCCAAAAACTAACATTTTTTAAAAAAGAACACAAAGCAATTGTTTAACATATCAAATCAACAAAAAATATTTACTTTTGACAAATGTTACTGTCTTGCATGTTGTATGAGCCTGCATACTCTCTTATTTCACATACATTTTACACAGCAAAGTCTGATCTCGCTCAAAGCAGCCAATTTCAGTCATTGCCACATTGCACTCCTTACAATATGTGTTGCTTTGGTGCCTATTTTTCAATTGTCTGTTGTTGCATTTTCTCACATATATTGTTAGTGTGTACTGTAGAGAGACAAGTCACCCATTTGCCATCATGCCATGCCACTGCCACCAAGTTTTCTGCCTGCATGAAAACCGTATTGTCACTTCTTTTCATCTTCTGAAACTTTATGAACTTTATGTATGGCATTATAGCCTGGCTCACCCCATGGGATTTGCTTCTGTTTATTACAGAAGTGAATAAAACTTTGCAGCAGCATGTACCTAAGCCACCAGGGGACAAAACACGTTTGGACCATTGCTCCCTGAAGTTATATCACCAGTTCTGTCCCATCTCTATTTGTAATGCCACAGCGCACTTCATCTCATCTTTCGTTGTGGGTTTCCACTTTGAAAAACGAGAATGCGATGCAAACGCAGCCCGCAATTCAAAAAAAATCTCTGCCTACCTGTTTGTCTCGTCTGACAGTAGCTGAAAAGCAGCATCAGGAGAGAGCAGCATCAGGAGAGAGCAGCCTGAAGTACAGCAGCTGGTGATCTGTCGTGTCCAACAGCAAGCCATGCCGTCTTGTAAACTCCGGTAGCCAGATCGGCTCTCAACGGATCAATGTCTGTGTATTTATCCCATGCGAACCTTGCCGTAGATGCATCGGCTGCGCGAAGGTACTCAACTGGCAGCAGATCCGCTGGCGTGGCATCGGCTGGTGTCTGATCAGCTGATGCCTGCTTCTCACTCTCTTGCTCGATCTCCTGATCACTGTCAATAAAATCCGATTCTGAAAAATCAAGAGTCCGACTCCGCGATAATGCGCAAAACATGGTCTGCCGAGTGTTTTCTTTTCTGCACTCGCTTCGCTGCCTTTTCACATGTCGGTGCCATCTTGCCATTGTTTACATTTCGCAACTCACGCACACGCAAGGTTTATTTGCCGAGTCAACGAGTCTAGCATTCCTCCAAGCACAGAGGGAATGCCTGTGACGTGACAGTGAGATTTGTCGCCATTAACAGCTGATTGTCGCCCCCTATCCCTGGATGTCGACTTTTGTCGACATTCGCCTTCAACCCCTCCTGTCGACAAAAGTCGACATCCGCCCTAAAAGAGTTAAATGGTGCGACTCAAACCACCTACACCTGAACACCAGCAAAACCAAAGAGCTGGTGGTGGATTTTAGGAGACCCAGGCCCCCACTGGACCCCGTGATCATCAGAGGTGACTGTGTGCAGAGAGTGAAGACCTATAAATACCTGGGAGTGCAGCTGGATGATAAATTGGACTAGACTGCCAATACTGATGCTCTGTGCAAGAGAGGACAGAGCCGACTATACTTCCTTAGAAGGCTGGTGTCCTTCAACATCTGCAGTAAGATGCTGCAGATGTTCTATCAGACGGTTGTGGCGAGGGCCCTCTTCTACTCAGTGGTGTGCTTGGGAGGCAGTATAAAGAAGAGAGACAGAGGGACGCCTCGCACCTCAGCCAATCCCGAAGCTAGCAAGCCTGTCCCAGCCAGGGAAAGTGTTTGTCCACCACTTTCAATCTAGTAAACTATGAGTGGTACCCTAGAGTCAAAGTCTCTGAGGATCACTGCAAATTGTGTTACTGGAAATGCCTGTTATTTGCAACAGATTGACTTGGTGTATGGAGCCACACTGGATTTGCAAACTTGAGTTATCTGACCAAGGCAGCAGCAAGAAACCAAAGCACAGCTGGACACAAGCAACGATGTTTTTGAAAACTTTTGAGGAAACCCGAGTGGACCTATAGCTCAATGAACAAATGCACAGGGAAATTGAGCTCCACAACAAAAAGGTGAAAAAAAATAGGGAAATATTGAAGGCTGATAGATTGCTCACCTGCCCACTAACATAGTGTTTTGTGGGACGGTGTCGAGGAGTGGTATGTCAGATTTGAAGATGTTACTAGTGGCAAGTAAGCCAATAACATTGCTGCTCTTATTGTCCGTTTCTTGGAAGAATATGAATGACTGTATAAAGTTGTGGCACAGTGTTTTGATGGTGCAGTGGTCATGTCATCTGGATTAAATGGGGTGCAGGTTAAAGTGGCACTATTCATACACTGCTATGCACATCAGTTGAATTTAGTACTGACTCATGGGGCCTCAAAACTTAAAGAATGCAAAATCTTTTTGCCCACCAAAATGGCCTGGCTGCATTTTTCTCCAGAGTCCCTCGGCGCATGCAATTACTGGATGATATTTGCCAGTGGTGTCTTCCTTGTGTCACTAATGCGGTGGCAATACTCATCGAAATTGGTCAGTACAGTGTTTGAGAAGAGAGTTACCCTAAAGGAGCTGTTTCACCACATACTGGAACATCGTGATGAGTACGACGAGGATACTTTGCGTTGTGCTAATGGATTCAATGCAGGCCCCGGATGATTTTGAGTTTCGTTTTTTACCTCACACATTTAATGGGATTTTTGAGTATATAGATGTGCTTTTTTGCAGTATTACAGAACAAAACATTGGATGTACAATTCTGTCTGGCAAGGATGAAGAAGTTTTGTGACACCATTGAACGAGAGTGGGGCTAATTTGGTCAGATCTGTGAGGCCACTGCATGCATTTCGAGCACTCCGAGCGCATGGAGAGGCCCAGCACAAGGGGACCTGTGCACATACTACCAGATTGTTGCCAGATATGAAATAGATTTCAAGACCATGAAAAATGAATGTTTCTGTTCCTTCTCAACCCCCAGCAGTTTCAAACATACTGTAAAAAATTTCCGCACACACCCTTCTCCAGCGTAACGTAGAGTCATGGAACACTATTCAATCTGTCCTGGCTAAAAACAGAACTGACCGTAATGTATGCCATGACTGATTTTAAAGGGAAAAGTCCTGCTGATCTTCTTGATTTCCTTCAGCAGAAAACTATGGGTGAGAGCATGGGGCCGCTATAAACATTAGCACGTTTGGCAGTAACTATACCCATGTCCAGTGCTTCTGTCTAATGGACATTCTCATCCCTAAAGTGAATTAAAACTTATGCCAGAAATACAACTGGACAGACTCGACTTTCAGCATTAGCCTCCATAGTGATCAAAAAGGACTTATTGTTGGAACTGAAACACACAATTAACATGTACAACAAAGTGATTGAACTGTTCTTGAGGAAAGAAAGGAGGATGGATTTTGACATTTTTGGGGAGTACAATGCATTTTATTTATATTTTTTTATATTTTTGTCATTTTATTAGGTTGATATTGGTGCATCTGTGGCTGCTGTGAAAGGAGACTTGTTGAATTGTGTTAATTGGGTTTCTTGCTTTAGTAAGGGCATTCATTCTCGCTACATGAGATGCCTTCTGTGATTCAATGCCCTGTTATGCTGCTTTGCTGTATAATATTGATGGTTTCTATAGCTGTGGCATCATAAAGATGGTATTAAGAGGTAAATTAATTCAGGTGGGACACCACTGAAGGCCTAGATGTGAAATGCATGGCCTGCCACTGCTAAATGATAGTCTGATGAGTCTGAATACAAAGTATTGAGCAAAGGCTGTGAATACTTATGTACATGTGATTTCTCAATTTTTTTATTTTTAATAAATTTGCAAAAATCTCAAGTAAACTTTTTTCACGTTGTCATTATGGGGTGTTGTGTGTAGAATTCTGAGGAAAAAAATGAATTTAATCCATTTTGGAATAAGGCTGTGGCATGATTAACATGGCTTCCACAATCCCAAGTGGTGAATTTCAAGGAGAGGCTGGTTACACTTGTGCTAAAATGATGAATGAAAGGCCTCAAAATGCAAGGAAGACATATAAACATTAGAAATGCATCTGCCCATCATGTAGGTCCCCTGTTATGAAGATATCTGAACCCTGTGGAATTCAGTGCTACTAAGATATGATTGTCACGTTTTCGCACATCTTTGTGCACAGTTTTTCTTTTGATTTAGCACATGCTCTGTGCAAAATGCTGGTCTGTCTGTCAGTAAAAGTGCTCACGCAGCCGCCTGCCAGCTGTTTCCTCAAGCACAGCGATTTTGTGAAGTCTGTGTCCTAAGGTTGCAGGTGTATTACATGTTGTTGTCGTTTTACCAGGGTGCTCCATGATAGATGCCAGACAGTCTCTGCCACTTTTTAGCCTTTTCTTCAGTCATTTTAGCGTGCACACTATTATGTTCTGTTGTTAATAAATTATTCAACAGGAGCTCATCAACAAAGAAACATGGGAAAACGTATTTAGTAAAATATTAATAATAGTAATAATTCATTACTTGACATCTAATTACTCTGTATAAAGACAATTTAAAGACAAATCATTAAAATAAATGTACTAATCCACTTTCATGTCATAAGTGGTCCTTAGTTCTTAGCTAGTGATGAGCTAACATTACCAAGTTTGCTTTGCTGTGAATTCCCCGAAATCACGGAAATATTTGCAATATTTGCCGAACTTGGCAAACAGCATTACAGTCAATGTGGAGCGACTAACTGAACTAGATTTGACTGGATTATAATGTTGCAGTCATCTTTTTCAGTGTCACTAAGGGCTAGGAAAATGTCTGCCAATTATACTGGACCAATTACTTTGGCCAAAAAGGTGACCTGCATTTTGCAGCAGCAGTGCCAACCCCTGCACCACCGTGCCTCCCTCATATCAAAAGAGAAAGAACACAGTCATAGATGCGCAATCATAGATTTCGTCTAGATAAAGCAGAAATACCGAAATCGTAGTCAAAAGTCAAAAAAAATTTGTAGGAATTTTAAAGGCAGAAAATTCAAAGTGTTGTGTCAGGATTGCAGCTGCTGGCTTGTTCTATTCTCTGAAGTCACGCTGAAGGCTGTCCAAACTGTCTGTCCTGATGCTTTGTACTTTTTCTTCTATCAAAAAGATAGAAACAGTGCTCCACAATTACTGGGTACTTTTCTGTTTTTCTACACTCAGATCACACAGTACAGCTGTGCATCACTATATGAACACCTGGCTGCAAACTCAAAAAAACACTTTAATGTAAAGGGGAGAACAAGACACATTGCACAGCAAATAGAGAAATTGCCTTTTATGGCATTTTGTCACTTTCTCCAAGACTTGTTTAGGGAATTCTCAAAGTTAAATGTCAGAATAATTCTTTGATTTTTGCCTCAAGCTGTAGCAGCTATTGACAGTTGTGTTCTCACAATCAAAGGCACATCAGACAGACCATTAAGGAGTGGAAAGTTGCAGAGGGTTCTGCAGTACACCAGGCTAGAATCACCTGCCCAGCATGAGTATATGTGGTGCCCCAGGATAACACACAGATCTCAGACAGACTGAAAACTAAAAAGCGGGGAAAGACAGTGAGTAAGACCAATACAGTAATCAACTTTCAGATTATCCAACTTAAAGACACAAGTCTTCCCAACTTTAGAGATGACCTTCAGTTGCATTTTTAGAAAACATTGCAGGTTACAGTTAAGGAATTGTAAAGCTAGTTTGAAAATACGAGTGGTAATATGCAGCAAAACAGCTCACATGGGCCTGCAATCAGTTGTTGTTTCTCAATCTTCTATCATGATTCATAGCCAGGTGATTTAACTACTTTTGGATAAAATGAGACTGATGCTTTAATTAACTGGTATGAAGGAATCTTCTTGAAGAACATACGTAATGTCAGGGCTCTACAAATGGAATGGAGATTGCTAAAAATGTGATTAAAGGTAAATTCTTAGACAAGTCTTACAACAAAACTGTCAGTGCACTATTGTCTGTTTTCCACAATATTCTGCGTCTTGTTGAGATCATATTTGTTGTGCCTATTTCAGCAGCTCAGTGTGAAAATGGATTTTCAGATTCCTTAATATAGGATGTGTATTATTTAGGGAGTCTATAAATATTCAATTTGAGAGACTGCATCACTACTTGAATAGTTATAGTAAGATACTTGAATGACACAAAAGCAACAAAACTGGTAGCTTTACAGTTTATTCGGCACTAGAAAATACTTGCTAAAATGCCACCTTTTTTTTTTTTTTTTTACCTTGGTGATCCAAATGAGCAAAATTGTAATTTGAAGGTGCTGCTTCTTTTAACACTGCCACACCATAACTACTGAGCCATGTTTCATTCAATGTAAGAGTGTATTTTCCTTTCACTAATAAGATTATTAATATAAAAAGTGTTATTGATTAGGATGTGGAAGAACACAACCTAATCGGGGGGGGGGGGTTATTTTAGTTAGACTATGGTAAGTTACTGTAGTGCTGTTATAAGTGCACATCTATTGGTGTACTCACTGCAGAATGATCATATCCTAGCCTGGGGTTACAATAATCAAGATTAGAGCAATGTAGATTTTTTTAGAATCAGAATCGCTACTATCATTATTCTTTACATGGACAAATTACTAGATAGAGCACTGATACTACAAAAGGCCATTTTATAAGTTATGGGTTTGAATGATTTAATGTAACAATTAATGATAGGGATACTTATTAAGTTGTGAACATAAATCCCTCATCATGTTGTTATTAATGTGTTTATTACTAGTTACATGCGACTTTTTTATAAAACATTTCTTTAGACAATTCAGTGACCAGCATGGCTAGGTTTCATATATAACATACATAAATTTCAAACAGTCAAAGCAGATTCATTACTTTTGCTGTTTTGTCTGAGAGGATCCGGGTGCCTTGCCAGTTCAGATGTAGCCCATCTCTTCTGAAAAACTTGCTGATGAAGGGAAGACTTTACTCAGTGAAGTAGGTATTCAAATAGACGCTAAAGGAAAACAAACAAGTAATGGCTTCATCTGAATGCCTAAGAATCAGAAGTGGTCCAGAGATGATCAGATTAGACGAGACGAGATATGGTTCTCTGTGTAAAGAAAGGCTTCCTAATGTTTGTGCGAAATTTACTCTTAACATTTCCAATTGTGTCCCTGTGTTCTTGATGAACTCATTTTAAAATAACACTCTTAACCCACTGTACTAATTCTCTTCATAATTTTAAACACTTTAATCATGTCTCCTGGTAAAATGAGGTCCGTGGCTGATTGGTGTCTTTTAAATAAATAATCACTAGACTTGTGTCTTGAGGTGGGGGCATGTAGTGGGGTGAGAGTGGTTCCCGTGCACTATGATGAAGCAGACGATGATGCACTTAGTGCACAGGTGCAGGATTGCACGTGACCCTAATTGCCACTGGGTGCTGCTGATGGCTGCAGCTGTGCCACGTCCCTGTTTTAAAAAGGGACGCGCAAGTGCAAGGGGGAGAACACAAAACCAGTAGAACATCGAGAAGAGCCATGAGAACAGCAGCGGGTGGAGAGGTTGAGTCAGCCAGCCAGTATGTGGAAAGGTAGCGCTGTTGTTTGCCCCGCGTAGGAGCAAAGACTTGGTGCTCTAGGGGTGGGTCGTGCCCGCTGACTGTTCCTTGATGAACAGGGATCCGGGGGTTTGACTGCTACGAGCGTGAAGGAAGACTAGAGGACATCCAACCCCAAGAGGTCTGGCTGATGCCGCTCAAGGTGGTTAAAACAGTGATCAGGAGGAGAGGACCACAGCTGCTAGTGTCTCCGCCAGCTGAATGAGCTATGGGTGAGCTGGGGGAGATGAAGTTGGGCTATCCAAGTCGGGAAGAAACAATGACGCGGTGTCTGTAGCATTGATTTTAGTCTTCTTGTAAGTCTTTTATTTATCTTACAGATTTCCACTGTTTTTATGGATTATTTATTTACTGAACTTTTTGGAGCTCTGCACTTTTTGAACACTTGTTTTTCTTTTCTTGAATTGCTTTAATAAAAGCACTTCAACACCTTTTCACCACCCCTTGCTTTTTCTGTGTTTTGTCCTCCTCTGCGAGTGTTCATCAGTCAGATACATTATCGGCGGTGGTGGGTTTAAGAGGTTCCCGATGGGTTCCGGTAGTGTAGGGCAGACCCGCACCATCACACACTCCTGTTAATCTTCTTTTGCTTAAACTGAAAAAGCTCAGCTCTTTTCTTCATAATTGATTCAATAATTGTGATAAATCATGTGGCTGGCGGCATATCCATGCCTTCAATGAAGACACTTCTTTATTATTTCTGCTGATGCACTCATTCCCAGTATATGTGAACGGCTATGTAATGTGCATTTTTGGTCATTTTAGTTTTGGTGGAGATACTTTTGTAAGTAATGTGAAAGCGCCATTGTGAATGGAGATCATTTTTATTTAAAAATGCTATAGAAGTGAAGATGTAGCTATGTTAATATTGAATATTATGGCAATTCATTGACTAATTGTTAGTAATGTTAACAAACTGCAGATAATAAATTTCAATGTCAAGTTTGAATGAGGCCAAAACAAATATTTGCATGCTTGCCATATGTATTTATAATTTACACCCCCAGGTGTTTATCCTAACCCTAATTCTTTCTTTTCCCCACACAGCATCAACTAGTTTTCAGTCTATAGTAACCCCACTTGCCTCACAAGCTGCATCCTCGATTTCAGTTTCACCCATAGTTGTGTCTAACTGTGCAGCTCCAACAAACGAAGCAGCAAAGAAAACCGTTGTGACTGTATTTGCTAACAACTCCACCGGTAAGTGTATTATGTAATGCATGCTAATTTTAAGAGTTAAAATCTTTGCTTTTGTACCGTTTCTTTTTTGTTTATTCTACCTATATACATGCAGCCAGACGTTTCAAGGTATAGTTTTTACATTCTTCACTTAATGTGCACAATGTCTAAACAGTTAAAATTGCCAAAATTAGATCTGAAACCCTGACTAAGTACTGAGAGTTTATGACAAGAACATTTGAAAGGCAAGACTACTAACTCTACACAGTTGTTTTACTTTAGGACGCAAATGCTCTTTTTGAGATCAAATTTTCGTTAAGAGACTCGAAGAAGTTAACATCTTAAAGAAACAAGTAGTTTTGACATGTCAAATAAAACCTAACATCTGGCACTAGCCATCCACAAACTAGCAGCAGTAGAGTTTAGAGTTCCAAATCATAACGTGTACCTAGGCATCAGCAATTTAATTTTGGGTTAGGGGACGCATTAGAAGTGTTCCCCAAAAATCACAGTGGATAACCTTGTCTTATAAAAATGTGCACATTTTTGCTGTAATACTTTTATTTGTGGATGGAAATATTCTTCCACTAATTTTCAACATTTTTGAATGTTGAAACAGATTAGTTTAAGTAACAAATATTATAAAATAAACAAACACTGGACTGTTTACTAAAAGTGCAATGTCAGTGTGACTTAAAACTACTTCTCATACAATACATGAATGAATACAGCAAAGCAAATTGACGGAATCTTCCTGTGGAAAACCCCTCTGTTTGACCACTACCTGAAAAGCATGCAGTAGATATCTTTATTATTATTAAATAAAATTGTTATATTTTATTTTACAGAGTAATGGGGATTGTGAAAGAGAGGTGAAAATGAGAGTGCAGGCAGGGTGGAATGGGTGGAGATGAGTGTCAGTAGTGATTTGTAACAGATGGATATCAGCAAGAGTGAAAGAGAAGGTCTACAGGACGGTAGTGAGACCAGCTATGTTATATGGGTTGGAGACGATGGCACTGACCAGAAAGCAGGAGACAGTGGTGGAGGTGGCAGAGTTAAAGATGGTAAGATTTTCATTGGGTGTGACGAGGATGGGCAGGATTAGAAATGAGTACATTAGAGGGTTGGCTCAGGTTGGACAGTTGGGAGATAAAGTCAGAGAGGCAAGATTGCATTGGTTTGGACATGTGCAGAAGAGAGATGCTGGGTATATTGGGATGTTAAAGATAGAGCTGCCAGAAAAGAGGAAGGCCTAAGAGAAGGTTTATGGATGTGGTGAGAGAGGACATGCAAGTGGTGGATGTGACAGAGCAAGATGTAGAGGGCAGGAAGATATGGAACAAGATGATCCGCTGTGGCAACCCCTAACGGGAGCATGATCCTATGGATTGATAAAGCTTTTGAAAGCCTTTTGTATCCATCTTCTTACTTGTGCCTGTCCACAACTTTATCCCTGAGATCTTTTGAAAGTGCCTTGCCACCCATAGTCAATTGTTTGCTTTTAGTTGCACTACCAAGCACTGGCATGCTCCAGGAATAGCTGTTTTTATGTTAAACCAGTCACAATAATTACAGTTATCACAGGTGGAGTCTAATTACCTTGGTGTGCAATGCAGAAGGTGAGTACTTACACCTGATTTAGTTTACAAGTATTCTTTGGGAAGGGGTGATCCTTGATCAATCTAAGCAATTGTTATGTGTTTATTATTTTTCTGTACTGTTGCTATTATATCTTTGACTTGGATGTTATAGGTCACATTGAGTAAATAAAGCTTAAAAAACATTTTTTGCGTGTATTCATTTTAGGATGTACAGCAACAAAATTTGAATATTTTCATAGGGCTTGATTGTTTTCTATACCCACTATACTATATGGCTAAAAATATATGGACACCCTTCCAAATTATTACGTTCAGGTATTTTAGCCACACCATAAATTCCATCACATAGCCATCAGTCTCCAATGAGAAATATTGGCAGCAGAATGAATCGTACTGAAAAACTCTGACTTTAAAAGTGGATGTAACCTTTGGCACAAGTCAGTATGTGTAATTTTCTATTCAGCCACATTTGCCCCAGTCAACTGTAAGTACTATTACTGTGAAGTGGAAGCATTAATCAGCAACAAGCAGCTTAGCCACAAGGTGGCAGAACACAAATATTCATAAAGCATGGCTGCCAAGTGCCAAGGAGAAGAGAGTTTAAAAATCACCTGTCCGCCGTTGCATCACTCACAGCAAATTGCCTCTGGAAACAACATCTGCACAAGAACTTTGCATTAAGAGACTCACAAAGTTTGTTTCTGTGGCCACGCAGCTGCATTCAAGCCCATGTTTTTGCCAGTAAGTAATTTTTCCAGAGGTACAGCATAAATCCTAAAATGTTTATTTCTCAGCAGTCACCATTTTATTAATTTTTGAATAGATCCCTTACATTATTGACTGAATGTATTCCTAGACTATGACAGAATAGCCATTGTACTAACAGTAACTTGCAGAAAGACATGAAAGTACTCCTTGCCAAATCTTCTGACATACTGGCATCTGTGAACCAAAATGTTTAAATTTGAGCTCATAGCCCAATAAGATGCTTGAACACTGGTGGTGGCTTTACTTAGATGCATTGCAAGCCTTTCACTGAATATCTTTACCATTGGAAAGTGAATTTGATGTAGTGTACAGCAGATTCAGACAGACTGAATTTTATGCCTTTAGCTCAAGTTGTTCAGATTGTTGGTTCTTTATATTCAATGTGTCAACAATTTGATGTCTTCTTGGCACAAATGGAGCTCACAGCAGTACAAAAGGGAGAAAAAGTGATAGTTGTTGGTGACCTAAATGGACGTGTGAGAAAGAAGAGAAATTTTAGAGAGGGTATGTGGAGGGTGGGGAATTGGGGAGAGGACAGTAGAAAAATTGGAGGAAGGGAAAGCCAAATAGACTTTCTAATGTGGAGACATCTCATTTGAAAGAGATAAAGAATTGTAAGGTCATAAAAGAGGAAAGATCCCATCGTAACTAAAGTAGCATGTCATATGCTTCGTATTCTATGTGTTCTTTTTATGTGTGTGAACCACTGCTTGCTTCTTAAGCGGGCTTTCTCTTCCGCTGACAGGACACAGGATACATTACATTCATGATATTACAGCTCTCTGAGCAATTTAAATATTAAAATGTATACAGTACACCCCCAAAATTCACAGGGGTTTCTTTCCTAAAGCACCCGCAAATTGTGAAAAACTGCGAATTTTGGATGTGGTTAAAAAAAATGCCTATTTTCTTAATTTAAACCCTAAATATGCCCCCAAAACACTTTTATTTTATTTCAAACTCAGCTTAGTACATTACCTAAAAATAAAGAATTTAAAGGTAAACCTGTATACTGTACTGCTATGTCTCCCGAAGTGCTAGAATGTAAAATACAGATGTTACCGCTATATGTACTGTAATTCATGCAAGTGCGTTTTCATTGCCAGAAGCCTTAGATGGGGCAGCTCGTTTTGGCGGCATCTTGGGGCTTTAAGCCTTAAACCGCCACATACTTGGGGGTTAATGCATCCCTGGACGCCAATTACTTTTTTGCTGCACTTTAAGTAAACGTCACACTTAACAAAGAAAAAGTGAAATTTTAAAGGAACACTTATTTTCATGCAAAGTGCATCACAATTACTGCAACACTGATCATTTTACACACTGCTAATGAACTGTAAAAACTATTTAAAAAAACTACTGGAACAATATGTACAAGGTGTAACTGACGCCATGGATGAAATCACTGAGCTAACTGTGCTTGAACTGGCAGCACACAAACACACAGAGGTAAGCGCTGATGCTGGCAGGCTAGTCTTATTGAAGCTGCTCAATCGCTGGGTGTCACGCTTGGGTCACAGAAACACAGGAGATTGTAGAGACAGGAACTTTATTTAAACACTTCAAACAAACATGTCTCTTTCAGAAGTAAAACCTCAGTATGCAGTTAGTTATCAATTAAACAATAGACAAACAGCACAACCCCAAACAGGAGCAGAGAATGTCTGGGGGAGGAGAGAGAAACAAAGCAATCAGCCAAAAAGGCCAGATGCTGTTCAGGCTTTTAAGTAAACAGAAAACACAAGACCCCTCCTTTAACCGTCACCTTATCGTGGTGGAGGGGTTTGCGTGTCCCAATGATCCTAGGAGCTCTGTTGTCCGGGGCTTTATGCCCCTGGTAGGGCCACCCAAGGCAAACTGGTCCTAGGTGAGGGATGAGACAAAGAGCGGTTAAACAAACCTCCTATGAAGAACAACCATTTTGGACGGCGTTTTCCCTTGCCCGGACGCGGGTCACCGGGGCCCCACTCTGGAGCCAGGCCTGGAGGTGGGGCTCGATGGCGAGCGCCTGGTGGCCGGGCCTGCACCCATGGGGCTCGGCCGGGCACAGCCCGAAGAGGCAACGTGGGTCCCCCTTCCCATGGGCTCACCACCTATGGGAGGGGCCAAGGAGGTCGGGTGCAGTATGAGTTGGGTGGTGGCCGAAGGCGGGGACCTTGGCGGTCCGATCCTCGGCTACAGAAACTGGCTCTTGGGACGTGGAATGTCACCTCTCTGAAGGGGAAGGAGCCTGAGCTAGTGCGCGAAGTTGAGAGGTTCCGGCTAGATATAGTCGGGCTCACCTTGACGCACAGCTTGGACTCTGGAACCAATCTCCTTGAGAGGGGCTGGACTCTCTACCACTCTGGAGTTGCCCCCGGTGAGAGGCGCCGAGCAGGTGTGGGTATACTTATTGCCCCCCAACTTGGAGCCTGTACATTGGGGTTTACCCCGGTGGACGAGAGGGTAGCCTCCCTTCGCCTTCGGGTGGGGGGACGGGTCCTAACTGTTGTTTGTGCGTATGCACCGAACAGCAGTTCGGAGTACCCACCCTTTTTGGAGTCCCTGGAGGGGGTGCTAGAGGGCATACCTTCTGGGGACTCCCTCGTTCTGCTGGGAGACTTAAATGCTCACGTGGGCAATGACAGTGAGACCTGGAAGGGCGTGATTGGGAGGAATGGCCCCCCTGATCTGAACCCGAGCGGTGTTTTGTTATTGGACTTCTGTGCTCGTCACGGATTGTCCATAACGAACACCATGTTCAAGCATAGGGGTGTTCATATGTGCACTTGGCACCAGGACACCCTAGGCCTCAGTTCGATGATCGACTTTGTGGTCGTGTCGTCGGACTTGCGGCCACATGTCTTGGACACTCGGGTGAAGAGAGGGGCGGAGCTGTCAACTGATCACCACCTGGTGGTGAGTTGGCTTCGATGGTGGGGGAGGATGCCGGTCAGGCGTGGTAGGCCCAAACGTGTTGTGAGGGTCTGCTGGGAACGTCTGGCAGAACCCCCTGTCAGAAGTAGCTTCAACTCCCACCTCCGGCAGAACTTCGACCACATCCCGAGGGAGGTGGGGGACATTAGCCAGGTTTCCATCCAAGGAGTTTTTGCGAAAAAATATTTAGCGCTTCAAATTTTTTACCGATATAGCTGATGGAAATGCTAATTATCGATGAAATGTTGTACATGTCGACATAATATTTTTCCGTTTAACTTTAGCGCATAAATTCCATGTCGATACTTCAGATGTCGCAAAAACTACATTGGAAACAGTTTTTGTCGGAAAAAAGGGCTTTAACGCAAATAAATGTGTCACATTTTCATCACGTGCAATCAAAACGAGAATGGCGGAGCGGCTCGCATGGTCTGATGAAGAGAGTTTTTTTTTTTGATTAAACGTCGTTATTTTGTATTAATTCAAATTTCAGTTTTAATTAAAAACCTTACGGGAAGCAGGTTAATTCAGTTGTTATCGCACTGTGAAGGGATGTTGAAAGGTAGGCTCACCTGTACAGATCCGATGCTGCAAACACAGCTGCATCATGGGCACTTCCAGGAGTGCCAACGCAAATGTCTCGTATCATGCACCTGTCATCAACAAGGGCCTGGAGAACAATAGATGGCCACCCTTTGCGATTAATGTAATCGCGGTAGCCTTCCGTCGGGGGAAGAATAGGCACATGCGTGCCATCCAGCGCACCGTAAATCTGTGGCACAAGATGCACCAAGGAATTGCGGTATGCAATTTCATTGGCCTCCGCTACAGTCGTAAGTCTGATATAACGCCGCATTAATTTTTCTTTAATAGCGGTGCACACAGCATATACACATCGATGGACGGTAGTTTTACTAACCACGAAAGTTTCTCCAACTACTCTATACTCGGCACAGGTTGCCAGCTTGTAAAGGGCGATGGCAATCCGCTTTTGGGTTGGAACCGGTGGTCGGTGGCAACCTGTGATGGGCGCAACATCAGGACTGATGAATCCACACAACATGTCAAACGTCGGCCGTGTCATTCTAAAATGTTGCAGCCAGAGATTTTCTGTTAAGTGTCTCTCCACCACCTCCTCCCAGAAGGTCTTATTCCATCGTCTCTCCCATACCCGTGGGTTTCGTCGCACTGGGGTACTTTCTTCGAGCTCTAGGGCTATTCAGACAAGCAACTGCTTCATTCTGCTGTCGTCTTCGGATATTATGTACAATTCCAATTATTTGTGAAACTGAAATAACAGTAAGCTGGCAAATTTCAAAAAACTGTCTGAATAATCTCTCCATTTCTTTGTTTAGTGGAGGGGGTGTAACGTGGAAAACAAAAGGTAGATAATTTGCGACATACACAAAATTATGTATGGAAACGGCTCAAGGGCAGATTTTTTTCGCGATACAACAAAAGTTATTCGACAGTTCGTTTTGGGGGGGGATGACGTCATCACGCACACCATTTTATCGATAAAAAGCCAGTTTGATGGAAACAGGCTGGAGACAGCAAATTTCGCACATTTTTTTTACGTATATTCTGTTTGTCGATAACAAAACGTCGCAAAAAACTGGATGGAATCTTAGCTACTGAGTCCGAATGGGCCATGTTCCGTGCCTCTATTGTTGAGGCAGCTGACCGGAGCTGTGGCCGTAAGGTGGTCGGTGCCTGTCGTGGCGGCAATCCCCGAACCCGCTGGTGGACACCGGCGGTGAAGGATGCCGTCAAGCTGAAGAAGGAGTCCTACAGGACCCTTTTGTCCTGTGGGACCCCGGAGGCAGCTGATAGGTACCGGCAGGCCAAGCGGAATGCGGCTTTGGTGGTTGCTGAGGCAAAAACTCGGGCGTGGGAGGAGTTTGGGGAGGCCATGGAGAATGACTTTCGGACGGCTTCGAGGAGATTCTGGTCCACCATCCGGCGTCTCAGGAAGGGGAAGCAGTGCAGTGTCAACACTGTATATGGTGGGGATGGTGCGCTGCTGAGCTCGACTCGGGACGTTGTGGGTCGGTGGGGGGAATACTTCGAAGACCTCCTCAATCCCATTAACATGCCTTCCAATGAGGAAGCAGAGCCTGGGGACTCAGAGGTGGGCTCCCCCATCTCTGGGACTGAGGTCACCGAGGTGGTCAAAAAACTCCTTGGTGGCAGGGCCCCGGGGGTGGATGAGATACGCCCGGAGTTCCTCAAGGCTCTGGATGTTGTAGGACTGTCTTGGCTGACACGCCTCTGCAACATCGCATGGACATCAGGGACAGTGCCTCTGGATTGGCAGACCGGGGTGGTGGTCCCCCTCTTTAAGAAGGGGGATCGGAGGGTGTGTTCCAACTACAGAGGGATCACACTCCTCAGCCTCCCTGGAAAAGTCTATTCAGGGGTCCTGGAGAGGAGGGTCCGTCGGATAGTCGAGCCTTGGATTCAGGAGGAACAGTGTGGTTTTCGTCCTGGTCGCGGAACAGTGGACCAGCTCTATACCCTTAGCAGGGTCCTGGAGGGTGCATGGGAGTTTGCCCAACCAGTGTACATGTGTTTTGTGGACTTAGAAAAGGCATTCGACCGTGTCCCTCGGGGAATCCTGTGGGGGGTACTCCGAGAGTATGGGGTACCGGCCCCCCTGATAAGGGCTGTTCAGTCCCTGTACGATCAGTGCCAGAGCTTGGTCCGCATTGCCGGCAGTAAGTCGAACCCGTTTCCAGTGAGAGTTGGACTCCGCCAGGGCTGCCCTTTGTCACCGATTCTGTTCATAACTTTTATGGACAGAATTTCTAGGCGCAGCCAGGGTGTTGAGGGGGTCCAGTTTGGTGGGCTCAGGATTGGGTCACTGCTTTTTGCAGATGATGTTGTCCTGTTTGCTTCATCAGGCCGTGATCTTCAGCTCTCTCTGGATCGGCTCGCAGCCGAGTGTGAAGCGGCTGGGATGAGAATCAGCACCTCCAAATCCGAGACCATGGTCCTCAACCGGAAAAGGGTGGAGTGCCCTCTCAGGGTTGGTAGCGAGATCCTGCCCCAAGTGGAGGAGTTCAAGTATCTCGGGGTCTTGTTCACGAGTGAGGGAAGAATGGAGCGTGAGATCGATAGGCGGATCGGTGCGGCATCCGCAGTAATGCGGGCGTTGCATCGGTCTGTCGTGGTGAAAAAGGAGCTGAGCCACAAGGCGAAGCTCTCAATTTACCAGTCGATCTATGTTCCTACCCTCACCTATGGTCATGAGCTATGGGTAGTGACCGAAAGAACGAGATCGCGAATACAAGCGGCTGAAATGAGTTTCCTCCGCAGGGTGTCTGGGCTTTCCCTTAAAGATAGGGTGAGAAGCTCAGTCATCCGGGAGGGGCTCAGAGTAGAGCCGCTGCTCCTCCGCATCGAGAGGAGTCAGATGAGGTGGCTCGGGCATCTGATCAGGATGCCTCCTGGACGCCTCCCTGGTGAGGTGTTCCAGGCACGTCCAACCGGGAGGAGGCCCCGGGGAAGACCCAGGACACGCTGGAGGGACTATGTCTCTCGACTGGCCTGGGAACGCCTTGGGATTCTCCCGGAAGAGCTAGAAGAAGTGGCCGGGGAGAGGGAAGTCTGGGCATCTCTGGTCAAGCTGCTGCCCCCGCGACCCGACCTCGGATAAGCGGGAGACAATGGATGGATGGATGGAAAACACAAGAACACTCAGCTGGAGATATATCACAGTCAATCATCACCAAGGAGAAATGAACAACGCTGTAGCGGTCCGGTGCCGCAAGATTCACACTGTCGATGGTAATTTATTTATTTTTATGGTGGAAATTCCAGGGATGGACCCAATCGACCAGCGTGCACTCACAAACGGAGACAAAAGCAAAGCAAACCGGTAATCCAACAGCAAATAATGAACGTAATGAAAACAAATGAAATGAGAAAACAACGATACCACCCCTGTTCCCCTTACGGCGATTACACATTAAATACAACAAATCACAAACAAAACACACACAGTAAATCATGAAAAAGTTCATGAAAAAGTTCATGAAAAACGGCAACGGATGAAATGTAATGATGAAAATGGATAGTCCAGAGATCCACACGTTAATGGGAATGTAAAGATAGTCCTACCGGTAGTTCTTGAAATGGTGAAGACGAGTGGACGGGTTCAGGAGCGCTCCTTTCGTTGCAGGATGGCCATGAATCCACTTACAGTCCTCATGTACACAGGCAGACAATCCAAACGCATGAAACGATCCAGGACAAAATGAATAAGTACAGGTAACCCAACAGAAGGCAGACAGACAGGAACTTGAAACACAAATTACAAAAACTTTTTTTTTTGCTTTTGGTCACCAGCCCCCTTTTTAAAAGCAGCGCTGACACCCTTTGACCTCAACAGCCCCAGCATCCTCAGTAGAAGACCAATCAGATCCACTGCAGGGACTGCTGGGAGTTGCAGTTTCAAATTCTATTGGCAACTTTCACCATTGCAAGCTGCGGTTCTCTCTACAGTACAGTATTGCCATAAAAATTGCGGAGGATATTTGCGGTTTCCGCTAACAATTATTAGTTAGGTTCTAAGGAAAAATCCGCAAATGACTGAGGCCGCTAACTCTGAATCGCGACTTCGCAGGGGTCTACTGTACTTGCTTTAATTCCTATCATTATAAAAATGATATCATGTATTAAACATGGTGACATTGTGGCACAGCATTAGCGTTGAGCTGGCGCCCTGTCCGGAGATTGTTCCTGCCTTCCGCAAGATGCTTGCTCCACTGTGTGCGACCTTCAATGAAATAATTTATTGCAGCAGTGCTGTCTCTCTCAAATGTACTGACTTCCTATTCCTGTCTTTCCATTTCTTTCTCCAAGTAACCTATCGCCACACGATCAGCTCTGTAATAGATGCCAAGCCATCTGTAAGCTGAGAACACAGATTCTTCAAAACTTTTATGGAACATTGAAATATCTTCGTAGTACATGTTTAATTATTCCATCCATGTATCCATCCAGGGTTGCGCCAGTCCCAGCAAGCATACCGCTATCCACCGTGTCCTCACATTTAATTATTAACAATATACATTATTAAAATGAAGTTTAAAATTTATCTGTATAATGTAATAATCATACTTTACTGCATTTCATCTTAAAAATGATATGAAGAGCTCCATGAAGATATTGCTTGGAAATCTTAATTGACTTAAAAGCCAGTCGTCATCATATGTAAATACGCGCTTTATAAAGTGGCTCAGGTTGTGCAATATTATAACTGTAGCGCAAGTTTACAGTGAGGTGCTTGTACTTATAAGTACAAGCAGTTCTAATAGGAACACTTGATGGACTGATTGAGTGCGTTTAGAGCTCTTGGGAGGAAACTGTTACTGACGCGCGAGGTCCCTGCAGGAAAGGCTATGACGCGTTTGCTGTACAGGAGGAGTTCAAATAGACTGTGCGCATGGCTGAGGCAGAGTGTGCTAAATGCTGTATACCAAAAGTATTTGGAATAGTTGGCCATTCTGTGCACCATTATATGGTTACGGGTTGATTACAATCGGATGCCTTAAACTAATAAACAATATGCGGTTAATTTCGGTGTATTTGATAAAGCTGCGTCGGGTGTGAATCTAAAAAATAAAGAGAAACCACACAGGAACAGTAGCACTGCTTTGACGCTGGGTGCCGCCAGTTTGAAAAACCGAGTGGAGAACTTGTGTACACATGGGATTGAGCTGGAGTGAAAATGTGCGTGGCTTTACGCCAAGTTTAGTTTTTATACATGTGATGTGAGCGTGAAAACAGGCGTATGCAGTGTTTTTGTGAGAGGCACCGTTTATACATGAGGCCCCTCGTGGGGGTTTTTTAATCGGTCAATAGAAGTGGTTGAATTTTGCTAGAATATTATCTAATTGCTGTGTGTGTTAAATTATTGTAAGAAAAAAAATTTGAAACTACAAACAGAATTAAACAATTTTTGTTTGCAATAATAAGCTAATTTAATGCTAGTTTTTTTGTAGATTTATACTATGTTCAACCTTTCCATTTTTCACTTAGTACTCCAGTTGCATGTGGTATGCGCAGAAGCATGGAGCAGCACAGAGTGGAACATTGCAGTTTCTGCAGAAGTATATTGTTTCCCTCCTCTGCTTGTGTGACAAACGCACGACACATCTCTTTTGAGATGTCTGCTCAGCATGCAAACATCTATTATCCTTCCACTTCAAAGCCATCAACTTATTTCTGAATGCAGCGGCAACTTCTCCCGGTTTCAATTTTTTTGTCATCACAGATTTTGGCAGGTACTTTGTTTAATCTTACCATTCCTACTGCGTCAGTTTCCATCGAATTCAAAAATTCATACAGCTCGGGACCGCTATAGTAATTGTCTAGTTGTATTAGATAACCCTGATTCAGTAGCTTCTCCGCAAGTGTTTGCAAAATCCGCGACAGTTTTATAAAATTATGCACATCAACCCCTCCTACATTGTTTACAAGTTCTGTATATTTTCCCGTGTACATTATCATATTCCACACACATCCAGTTTTTGCCTCACAAAGCTTATAGGATTCCATCCCAAAACATTATCTTTTTTTCGGACTATATGCCTTTCACCCTAGACAGCCTTTCCATCAATCGAAAGATCCATCCATCCATTTTCCAACCCGCTGAATCCGAACACAGGGTCACGGGGGTCTGCTGGAGCCAATCCCAGCCAACACAGGGCACAAGGCAGGAACCAATCCCAGGCAGGGTGCCAACTCACCGCAGGACACACACAAACACACCCACACACCAAGCACACACTAGGGCCAATTTAGAATCACCAATCCACCTAACCTGCATGTCTTTGGACTGTGGGAGGAAACCGGAGCGCCCGGAGGAAACCCATGGAAACCCATGGAGACACGGGGAGAACATGCAAACTCCACGCAGGGATGACCCGGGAAGCGAACCTGGGTCTCCTAACTGCGAGGCAGCAGCGCTACCACTGCGCCACCGTGCCGCCCAATCGAAAGATCTCCCTCTGGAATGTACTGTAACTTCCAGAAAATTTTTGAATGCAGTCGTCAAAGAAAGGCTTGATTTTATACACCTTTGGAGAAACTGGTCCGGCATCACAATATGCTTCATTATCAAATACAGTCAACCCTTGATATACGACTGGTATGACATGAGAACAACTTGCTTTACGACCAAAATTTTTGTTTTGAATTACGACCAACATCTTGCGTTACGACCCGAATGCGGTCACGTGTATCCGCTTGTGCGATTGTAAACAAACAGCCGAGAGCATTTGTAAGCATCAGTCGGAGCCCAGATACATGTGTTTGTGGACGTAATTTCGATCAGTGCAGTGATTTATATAATATATATATTTCGATAATTGCTAAGGAAGGAAGCGAAGGTAAAGAAAGCAATTACAATCGAAACGAAGAATGAAATTATGTGGCAATATGAGAGTGGCGTTCATGTGACTGATCTCGCTAATATGTACAGCATGTCAAAATCCACCACCTCGACAATTTTACAAAGAAAAGATTTGTATAAGGAAACTTCTTCCAAACAATAACCACCTTCCATTTCATTCTCCTCCTCCTTCCTTCCTGCAAACCAAAGATGTCAACTTAAATGGTGAGTACAGTATGAAATTGTTTCTGGTAGGCTAGGCACTTTTTATAACTTTTTGGTTAGTACATTAGAAAAATTATTGGTGTTTTTGGTCAATTATGCACATTATACAACCCTTTTTTTATTAAAAAATGTTAAGTAAGTGTTGCTGTGGGAGGTTCGGAACACATTAAAGGCATTTCCATCATTTCTTATGGGGAAAAATAGTCTTGACTTACAACCAACTTGAGTTACAACCAGCCCTCGCGAACGAATTGAGTTTCATAAGTCAAGGGTCCACTGTAATGGGTAACACACGTCTAATTGCTACACAGAAGGAACAAATCTCATAAAAGAAACTTAGTACCAAGAAAAGTACCAAGACACAGGTAAAGCTAGTAACTGAGTTACCACTTGCAAAATAAGAGTGGTAATCAAAGAAATTTCAAATGTTCAAAACATGCTTGTAACTCTGCGCACAATAAAAACTGCAAAGGTATACTGCTGAAAGAAAGATGTTCGTCCACTAAAAATAAATGCCAAAACTAAATAAATCCTTTTCCCTTAGAAATGTGACTGAGGGCAAATGAAAGAAAAGGTACCGTTAGGGGGTTCGTTGGTCTTGAAACTACCATAAAACTTCCACCCAAGTAAAGGTTGTCTGCACCTCTGCCACTATGACCACCGAATTAAAAAAAAAAAAAAAAAAAAAAATCACGCTAGACAGCACAGATCCGAAGGAATTGTGTCCATAGTCATATTCCCCAAGGAGCGAAAAATCTTTTTATTAAGCGCGTCTATTGATGCTGTCCCTGGTTCAGCGTTGTCTTTGGAGCGGCGCTTCCCATTAAAGGGGTTAAGAGGTGTATGTTTGTAAAATTGTGTAAACTACACGTTCTGTTTATAAAGTTGATCATCAATAAATATTCCAAAAAAAATTCGATTCCTCTTTCTTACTCTTCACTTGGAGTTAGAAAGGGGTGGGCAAAAATTTATTTGATCAAGGCTGTTGCTTAAAAAAACTAATAACATAAATATGTTTTTAGCCGTTTTGTTTATCTGCAGTACCTTGAAAAAGCATTTAATAATAATAATAAATTTTATTTATATTGCGTCCTTTTCCTGATTTCCTCTGTTTTTGCTTATTCATATAATTTGTTTCTGATCCCTCCACAGTTTAGTATAATACAAGAGGCAACCAAAAGTGAATATAATACACAGATTTTAAATGATCATTTCATTTATTGAAGGACAAAGTTAAAGATGTGGTCTCACTAGTGTGTTATGTAGTCTAAGAATAAATCTCTTATATTCAGCAGTTTTTACAATATAACCTACTGTAGATACTCGCGTATAAGTCGAAAAATTTATGCCTTAAAATTCATTCAGAAAAACAGGGTCGACTTTTCCGCGGGGCAACACAATTGTCCATAGAATTTGGGTTATGACACTGTACACTCAACGCTTCACGGTGTTAAGTCACCGGTCATCTGCCGTTTCCCATGGTCTTTGAAATAATTATAAGCCAGCAATACTATTGCTAATTAGCTAGTTTTTTCCTAATTTCATTAAATAATTCTTTAAACTGTGAAATACTTGAATTTGAGCATTATCTTTTGCAGGTTTTGGATAACAAACATACCATTAGCTGCCACGTGCAACCAGATTTGGAATCAAAAGAACCAAGGCAACGCACGCCATCAATGCGATGCAATCGCAGCCCGCAATTCAAAAAATTTCTCTGCCTACCTGTTTGTCTCGTCTGACAGTAGCTGAAAAGCAGCATCAGGAGAGAGCAGCCTGAAGTAGTCCAGCAGTGGGTGATCTGTCGTGTCCAATAGCAAGCAATGCTGTCTTGTGAAGTCCGGTAGCCAGTTCGGCTCCCATGGATCAATGTCTGGGTATTCTTCCCACGCAAACCTTGCCGTAGGTGCATTGGCTGCGCGAATGCATTCAGCTGGCAGCTGATCAGCTGGCGCGGCATCGGCTGGTGTCCGATCAGCTGATGCCGGCTTCTCACTCTCTTGCTCGATTCCTGATCACTGTTAATAAAATCCGATTCTGAAAAATCAGAGTCCGACTCAGCGATAATGTGTAAAACATCGTCTGCTGAGTGTTTTCTGCACTCACTTCGCTCTCTTGTGACATATCGATGCCATCTTGCCTTTGTTTACATTTCGCAACTCACGCACACGCAAGGATTAGTTGCCGAGTCAACGAGTCTAGCATTTCTCCAAGCACAGAGGGAATGCCTGTGACGTGACAGTGAGTTTTCTCTCCATTAACAGCTGATTGTCGCCCTCTATCTCTGATAGCTGTCAAGTTTTACCCTCGACTTATACACGGGTCATAACAAATTTCGTAATTTTCAGCTTAAACAATGCACTTGACCTATCTGCGAGATCGACTAATACGTGAGTATCTACAGTAACTTTTTTTTTTTTCCCTTTTTAAATCGTTTTGGCAGATTGCTTAGATGATGAAAATGTCAACACCTTTTCAGAAGTTGCTTCCTTTAGTACAATAAGTGAACACTACCCTTACAACTGCATCTGTAAACTTGCATAGGTATAACTAGTCACCATACAAATCACCACATATCATACTAATTGCCTAACATACAGTCATATGAAAAAGTTTGGGAACCCCTCTTAATTCTTTGGATTTTTGTTTATCATTGGCTGAGCTTTCAAAGTAACAACTTCCTTTTAATATATGACATGCCTTATGGAAACAGTAGTATTTCAGCAGTGACATTAAGTTTATTGGATTAACAAAAAATATGCAATATATGCATCATAACAAAATTAGACAGGTGCATAAATTTGCGCACCCCAACAGAGATATTACATCAATACTTAGTTGAGCCTCCTTTTGCAAATATAACAGCCTTTAGATGCCTCCTATAGCCTTTGATGAGTGTCTGGATTCTGGATGGAGGTATTTTTGACCATTCTTCCATACAAAATCTCTCCAGTTCAGTTAAATTTGATGGCTGCCGAGGATGGACAGCCTGCCTCAAATCATCCCATAGATTTTCGATGACATTCAAGTCAGGGACTGTGACGGCCATTCCAGAACATTGTACTTCTCCCTCTGCATGAATGCCTTTGTAGATTTCAAACTGTGTTTTGGGTCATTGTCTTGTTGGAATATGCAACCCCTGCGTAACTTCAACTTTGTGACTGACGCTTGAACATTATCCTGAAGAATTTGTTGATATTGGGTTGAATTCATCTGACCCTCGACTTTAACAAGGGCCCCAGTCCCTGAACTAGCCACACAGCCCCACAGCATGATGGAACCTCCACCAAATTTGACAGTAGGTAGCAGGTGTTTTTTTTTTTTTTTTGGAATGTGGTGTTCTTCTTCCGCCATGCAAAGTGCTTTTTGTTATGACCAAATAACTCAATTTTTGTCTCATCAGTCCAAAACACTTTGTTCCAAAATTAATCTGGCTTGTCTGGCTTTGCATATAACAAGCGACTCTGTTTGTGGTGTGAGTGCAGAAAGGGCTTCTTTCTCATCACCCTACCATACAGTTGTTCTTTGTGTAAATTGCGCTGAATTGTAGAACGATGTACAGATTCACCATCTGCAGCAAGATGTTCTTGCAGGTCTTTGGAGGTGATCTGTGGGTTGTCTGTAACCATTCTCCCAATCCTGTGTATATGCCGTTCCTGTATTTCTCTTGGCCTGTCAGACCTTGGTTTAACAGCAACTGTGCCTGTGGCCTTCCATTTACATGATTACATTCCTTACAGTTGAAACTGACAGTTTAAACCTCTGAGATAGCTTTATGTAGCTTTCCCCTAAATCATGATACTGAACAATCTTTGTTTTCATATCTTTTGAGAGTTGCTTTGAGGATCCTATGCTGTCACTTTTCAAAGGAGAGTCAAAGGGAAGCATAACTTGTAATTCACCACCTTAAATACCTTTTCTCATGATTGGACACGCCTGCCTATGACGTTCAAAGCTTAACGAGCTAATCCAACCAATTTGGTGTTGCAAGTAATCAGTATTGAGTAGTTACATGCATTCAAATCAGCAAAATTACAAGGGGACCCAAATTTTTGCACAGCCAGTTTCTCACATTTGATTTAATTTCATACAACTAAATACTGCTTCACTAAAAATCTTTCTTCAGAAAACACCCCAGTACTCAGATGTTCCTAGGAAATGAAAGACTTACCACTGTTATCTTTTTTGTTGAAAGTAAATTATTATGCAGGCTGAGAGGGGTTCCCAAACTTTTTCATATGACTGTATATGGTCATTTGCAGTGATTCAGATTAGTTCAGAATAAAAGCTGCTGTTTCTAGAGGATTCCATTGTTTGGAAGTGCATATCAAAGCAAAGAATACACTACAGACAGAAAGGTGCCTACAAAAGATCTTCAAAGAGACTCTGGAAGCTGTGTAATGTCAAGTTAGGAGAAATGAAAAAAAAAGTACATTAAAGGTCTTTAAGTATTCTGTGGAGCATATTTAATTCCCTCATTAAGAGATGGATGTCATATGGCATCACTCAGATAGATTAGGCTGTCTCTGTAAACTGGATTTCTGAGCAAGAGAAAGACTGATCAGAGAAACTACCAACAAACAATTGGAAACTTGAAGGGACTGCTGGCCTTTGTGTGCCTGTGAAAACTACAACACACATTCTCCATAAGTCTGGTCTTTATAGGAGGATATCAAGAAAAAAACATGGCAAAAATGGGACAGACACATTAAGTCTCAGAATGTTGCAAAAAAAAAAAAAAAAAAAACAGCTTAAAGATTTGAGAAAAAATGGCTGTGCTCAAATGAGACCAGAACGTTTTTGCTTGAATGCATAATACAGTACATCTTACAATTGAAGAAAGAGCACCGTTCGTACAGTTAAGCACCTGTGTGGCAGCATCTTGTTGTGGAGGTATTTTTTTTTCTCTGCTAGGCCTAGGGCATGTGTCAGGATAGAAAGGAAAATGAATGGCTGCTCCCAAATTGCTGCTTTTTTCTCAAGGTTCAAGGCCGTGGTAGGAAGATTTCTTCTGTTGTTCAGTTTAAGCAAAAATAGTTGTATAGTCAACTTTTTGCAAAAAATTGGTTACCTTTAGAAAGGATACATGTACATTGTAGTGTAGTATCCTGTACTGCAATTGCATTTAGTTTTGCTAGCATGAAAAAATGTATTTATTAAATGTTCTATAATGTTGAATATATTTTATTTAAGTTTGTCAACAAATTGTTGGTTTCTCTTTACTCTTTAGATTTCAGTTAGCCATTTTTCTGTAATCACTAAACTGATTTGACTTTATTACAGCTTCTGCCCCACCTGTGATACCACCTCCAATTGTTGCCCCTCCATCAGTTGCCCCTTCAGCAGTTGCTCCTCCAGCAGTACCCCAGTCTGTTGTGCCCCCTCCAACAGTACCTTCTGCTGTACCTCCACCTGTGCCACCTACAGGACAACAACTTATCCTCACTCAGAGTCCAACAGGACTAGGTACAATGGCCATGTCTCAGATGCTGCAACCCGTCCAAATGATGCAGAATGCAAACCAGGGAACTGGTGGGACAACAAATCAGCCCATATTCATCACTACTCAGGTAATAATGTACTAACTAAGCTTTGTGTCTTTACATTCCTTTTGTGGAAAAAAACTAAAATAAATTATGTACCTAAATTATAATACTGTAAAACCTTGATTATCCATCAGGTATTGGGACTGTGGCCAGGACAGATAAGAGAAAAGATAGATAACAGAACAACTACTTTAAAAATGATATACTGTAGATTAGCGAATGGTCATATTTATTTACAAAACAAAATATAGTAGTAACAAAATTAATTAATTCATATAATACTGTATCAACCAGCATAATAAGGAAACACTACTCAGAGGTACTGGAGTTTTCCACGTTTTACTTGGAGTCTTCGTTCCGTAAAAAACAGTGCCCTGACTTATACTCTGTTATCTGGGTTACGGAACACACCTCCAAAACAATAAAAGAAAGCTTTCCCTACCAATCAGTTTATCTCCTGCCACTCGCTTTCCTTTTTTTTCTATACCACAAACACTCCTGCTTATTGTCTCCTGACTCTTTACTCAACACTTCCTTCTTCACACCTTCCTTTTTCTCCTAACTTCTTCTGTCACTCATCTCCTAACAGGCGTGTCCACCCCTTATAGAACAGAAGCCCTTCACCCCAGTCCCATTACTTACAGCATTCATTAAGCACTTTTTACTCCCCAACAGCGTATCACAAGCTGCCTGCATGTCATGATATATTAACAAAACATAACACAATTTAAAAAGATAATTACAGTACAGGAGAACATTAACGTTACTGTTTGGGGAGTTTCCATTTTCAACATTTTTTCAATTTTGTCGGCGTCATGCTTTATGTTGTTCACAATTGTTCTCACAATTGTTCTTCCTACTCCATAAATTGAAGTAATACTTGAAGCACTTTTGCCATTTCGTCAATGTTTAATAATTTCAGTTCTTTGTGACAATTCCAACACCACACGCTTACATTTATCAGCCATAACAGTGTGTAGTAGATTATTTATAATAAGAGAAAAGCTAGGAAACATCATTAAAACTGAAGGTACGTAACTGACACTGTGATTTCAGAATGCGGCCTGACATGTGGTCCTGGGGAAGAAGACTATGCGCTAACAGAAGGGAGAGTTGTTCCAATGTGCAGAGCTCACAGCATACTTTGTGTTTTTTTTTTTGTTTGGCCCTGATGGTTAACAGAGACTGACAGTTAATCAAAGTTTTACTGTAATAAATAATAAATAAACTTCTACCTATTAGGCACAATTCATTGTCTTGCTGCCTTCAGTCCATCCAAAAAATGTTTGTGCAAGGCTTTTAGCAAGAAGAAAAAGAACAATTAAAATTATTGTTCTTACATAATATGCCATGCATGACCAAACTCCTGAATATGTGGATGAACTTAAATCCTCTCCAAGTCAATCTGTTAGGTCCTGTGATCAGGGTATACTAATTATTCCCAGGACTTGATTACAGAGTCATGATCAGGCTTTTGATGTGGTAGCTCCAAGACTCTGGAACTCCCTTCTTCTGGCCCTGTACTTCAAGAGCACTGTAACTCATTTTTAAAAGTAAGCTTAAGACTTACCTTTTGAAACAAGCATTTGGTTAATCATAGATTTTTATTTGTTGTAGATGTTCTACATTTTTGGTATTTGGTACACTGTATTAATCCCCTAGATTTGTGATGTTCATAATTTTTGTGAGGTTTTTTGATTATTGGTTTTTTATATGTATACTAGATGTGTTGCCCAGGTTTAGCCCAGAAAATTTTCTAAGACAGTAGGGCCTCAATTCTAGTGCTGTTGGTTAATTGGATATATCAGAAGTACTATGTAATTAACTTAAGTACTCTTCTGTATACAGTTTTTTGCATTTATTTTATCTAGAGGCTAATGTTATCAGCTCAGCTCAGCTGCTTACATGCTAAAGCAAGTGCTCATAATGAAACATTTTGGCCAAAGATTAATTTCTGCTTTTCCTTTGACTTTTGTTAATGGTCATTGTGAAACGTAATTTTACAGGAAACTGTATTATTTTGAATTGAAATGATAATAATGTGAATTTGGAGTATATATTATCATTTTCATCTGTGTGATGTTTATGGTAGGGTCTTGCATCAAGCCCATTTCAAATCCCTCCACAGCACCATGATATGACTCCATTTCTTTAATCTCAGTCATTTCTTGCTGTATTCACGGGTATGTTTAGGGTTGTTGTCATATTGTAAGATCCACTTTTGGTTGAGGTTCAGTCTTCTGACAGATGGCTTCATATTATCCTGAACCCCCATTGGTATAATAAAGAATTCATAGTGGGGTCTGTGATGGTGAGCTGCCCAGGCTTTGATTCAGCAAAGCATCCCCAAACCATAACATTTCCATCACCATGCTTTACAGTTGGTATCAGGTTCTTCTGGTCAAAATGCAGTCTTTGGTTTTGACCAAGCATGTCTTCTGGTACTGTGGCCAAACAATCTGTCTTTGCCTCATATGTCCAAAGCACTTTGTTCCAGAAATCTAGGTCTTTGCTATGTGTTCATGGCCAGACAGTTCTTAAAGGGCAGGAAAAGGATTCCTCTTGACTCCCATCCCATGCAGATCTAATTTGTGTATCCTGTTTCTAATGGTAAATACATGCACTTCAACATCAACAGTGGCAAGAGCTACCTGTACATTAAGTCCTGTGATGAAATTCTGGGGCTGTTAGAGACTTATTTCAGCATCTTGTATTCTGCTATTGGGCTGAAATTGCTGAAGCAGCCTGTCCTTGACAAGTTGGCAGTTATTTGAAATCTACTATACTTGATAACCATCTGGATAATGGAATAGTTTATTGCCACATATTATTTGGATATATTTTTAAATCTTTTCCCACACTCACTCCCACAGTCATCCACAGCTGTTCTTCTGAAGGCCTCAGATAGTTCTTTGATCTTTGATTGGTGATAATACACACAACAACAACAACATTTATTTATATAGCACATTTTTGTACAGACACTATAGCTCCAAGTGCTTTACAAGATGACCAAAAAAACTATTCAGAATAGGCAATAAAATAAACTGCTCAAAAAAATTAAAGGAACACTTAGAAAACACATCAGATCTCAGTGGGGGGGGGGGGGGGGTTGGGGGGGGGAAATCATGCTGAATATCTGTACTGATATGGACTGGGTAATGTGTTAGGAACAAAAGGATGTCACATCATTTCATAGAAATGAAAATGGTCAACCTACAGAGGGCTGAATTCAAAGACACCCCAAAAATCAAAATTAAAAAATGATGCAGCAGGCAAGTCCATTTTGCTGAAATTTCATTGCAGCAACTCAAAATTGTGATCAGCGGTTTGTATGGCCCCCACATGTTTGTATGCATGCCTGAGAACGTTGGGGCATGTTCCTAATGAGACGACAGATGGTGTACTTGGGGGATCTCCTCCAAGATTTGGACCAGGGCATCACTGAGCTTCTCGATAGTCTGAGATGCAACCTGGTGGCGTCGGATGGACTGAAACATAATGTCCCATAGGTGTTCTATTGGATTTAGGTCAGGCGAGCGTTGGGGCCAGTCAATGGTATCAATTCCTTCATCCCCCAGGAACTACCTGCATACTCTCGCCACATGAGGCCGGGCATTGTCATGCACCAGGCGAAGCCCAGGACCCACTGCACCAGCATAGGGTCAGACAAATGATACCTAATGGCTGTCTAGGTGCCGTTGTCTAGCCTGTAGAGGTCTGTGCGTCCCTCAATGGATATGCATCCCCAGACCTTCACTGACGCACCACCAACTGCCTGTAATATTGTTCAGCACGACCTTCTCCACGGCTTCTCCAGACCCTTTCATGTCTATCACATGTGCTCAGGGTGAACCTGCTCTCATCTGTGAAAAGCACAGGATGCCAGTGGTGGACCTGCCAATTCTGGTATTCTATGGCAAATGCCAAATCGAGATCCATGGTGCCAGGCAGTGAGCGCTTGTCCCAATGGAGGACGTCTGGCCCTCGGGCCACCCTCATGAAGTCTGTTTCTGATTGTTTGGTCAGAGACATTCACACCCGTGGCCTGCTGGAGGTTATTTTGTAGGGCTCTGGCAGTGTTCATCCTTGTTCCTCCTTGCCCAACGGAGCAGATACCGGTCCTGCTGATGGGTTAAGGACCTTCTACGGCCCTATCGAGTTCTCCTAGCATAACTGCCTGTCTCCTGTAATCTCCTCTATGCCCTTGAGACTGTGCTGGGAGACACAGCAAACCTACTGGCAATGGCACGTATTGATGTACCATTCTAGAGAAGTTGGACTACCTGTGCAACCTCTGTAGGGTCCAGGTATCGCCTCATGCTACCAGTAGTGACACTGACCGTAGCCAAATGCAAAACTAGTGAAAAAGCAGTCAGAAAATATGAGGAGGAAAAAATGTCAGTGGCCTCCACCTGTTAAACCCTTCCTGTTTTGGGGGTCGTCTCATTGTTGCCCCTCTAGTGCCCCTGTTGTTAATTTCATTAACACCAAAGCAGCTGAAACTGATTAACAACTCCCTCTGCTACTTAACTGACCAGATCAATATCCCAGAAGTTTCATTGACTTCATGCTATACTCTGATTAAAAAGTGTTCCTTTAATTTTTTTAGCAGTATATATTATAAAAAGGTAACAAGTAAAAAGCAATGTCAATGGCCTGGATGACATTTAAAACAAAAAAACTCTAGTTAGGCTGGAGGAAAAACAAAATCTTAAGGGGTTAAAAAGACCAAAAGACTACCCAGCTTTCACTGGGCATTCTACCCAACATAAATTTTCTTAAAGCAATCCTCTTTTTCAGGCTTCACATGAATTTGATGAAGTTGGTTTCTTGGTCACTGAACAACAAAGAGCAAACCAAGATAAATGTCTTGAGGTTTAAATAAGACTGGTAGCTCCAAGAACCTCTCTAATGATATTCTAATTCATGAATAGAATTAATTCTATTCAACTGATCTTGCACAACTCATTCTTATTTTAGATATTTCAGATAGGGATAAATTTAGGGGCACACTTTTTTTTTTTTTTAAATTTGCTTTAAATTTTAATTAAATTATGTGGTAGACTACAAAACTTAAATGTGGAGTAATGTTTGTTATATCACCATAATTTCAACATATTGTTTAAATAAAGGTCAAATTTTGATATTCCACATACTTTAATGGAAAAAGAAATTAATGGGATGTACTTACTGTATGTATATTAAGTATATGATTTCTGCTGATACTTTGTGTGAGGATGGTAACATTTTGTCTCGCTAAAGTAAGTGTATTTCCTCAATGCTTTCTAGGGTTTTCCTGTTAGAAATGTTCGGCCCATGCAGAATTCTGTAAATCCAGTTGGAATTGTGCTAAATGTCCAACAAGGTCAGACAGTGAGGCCAATCACTTTGGTGCCAGGTAAGTTAAATGTGCATCTGTTTATATAGCTTATTTAGCATAGTTACTTAGAATTATATAGTACATGTTATGAAAGCCAGATCAAAATTCATGGTTGATTGTCTGACTCTATTGGGGAATTCAGTTAAAGCTAGTTTTTATTTCTGTTACTATACCATTATGGTAAACTGCAGCTGGTTGCCATAATTTTAAATAAATAATTGCCAGTCCCGCGTCTTCAGGTTGGGGCATGGTAGTGTGGCAAGAGAGGTTCCCATGTGCAATGTGGGAGCGGACTACCCTGCACTTACTGCACAAGTGCAGGATCACCTGTGACCCTAATTGATGCCGGGAGCTGCTGATTGCCTCAGCTTAGCCACATCCCCGCTTTAAAAGGGAAGCGCGAGTGCAGGAAGGGGGAAAAGAAGAATCAAAAGGAAAAAGACAGAGGTTAAAAGATTCAGATAGAGAGAACAACAACAACAATTTATTTATATAGCACATTTTCATACAAATAATGCAGCTCAAAGTGCTTTTACATGACGAAGAAAGAGAAAAAAGACAAAATAAATACAAATTAGAATAAGGGTACACTATTTAACATAGGAAAAAAAGCAAGGTCCGATGGCCAGAGAGGACAGAAAAACAAAAAAAAAATCCAGATGGCTGGAGAAAAAAATCAAATCTGCAGGGGTTCCAGGCCACGAGACCACCCAGCCCCCTCTAGGCATTCTACTTAACATAAATGACCTCAATCGGACCTCATGGCAGAAGCGAGGAAGAGATCCGACCAGTGAGTGGATGGAAGGGAGAGAAGGGAGAAGGCCAGGAGGAAGTCCCTCGGAGCATGCGGATGGCGTTTGGGGGCTGATAGCAGCTCTATCTGGGTGACCTATGAGCTGGAGAGGCCAAAGCACTGCTTAGTCATAGCGACTTGCTGGAGAGAGGCAGCATGGCTGCAGGGGAGTGAGGCTGATAGAGGTGTTCTCCGGGTGGTGCCATGGATCACAAGGATGCAAGCCTGGTAACAGGAGTCAGAGGCTCGATGAGGTGCCCTGCGTGGAACCAGAGAGGGCTACAAGGGGCGTAAGCCTAGGAGCAGAACTGAAGGTGGGCTGATCTGCAGGTTAGGCACCTCCTTGGTTGCAAGAGCCGTGTTGGGTTTAGCACTAGAATTACCAAAGCCTTCGAAAAAACTCAAAAATCCATCCCAACTTAAATCCCTTTGCACCTCTCCATCAACGTCTTTTGTCTTGTAAATGTGTCAATAAGCAGCAAGCAGCCTGCTATCACATCCCCCCACTGACACACAGTTTTCTCAGCTCAAGTCCGTTTACCTGCGTGTCAGTTGCTTAGAGTTGTATAGAGTGAGAAGTCAAGCAAAATTGACACCTTTAATAAATACTGTATCGTTATTTGGAACACATGCATTTCACATGTGTTCCATGTCTACAACAATCTATGTAAACACATCGTTAAAACAGAAACGTTTAATATTTTAGTATTAATTGACAAAATGTAGACATGAAGTGTATAATGTGTGAAGCCTGAAGTCCATATATCAAGTAAACGCTTTCACAAAAGGTACAAATATAACAGGACAAGTGCGATTCTATTCAAGAATATAACTGCAGAAAAAGAACCCACGTTAGGGTGCGACATTTATATGTCTTGGGTACGACCACTTTGGTGGTGCGATGGTAACAACTGTTGATTGGTAATCAAAACTTCACAGGTTCGACCCTGGACAACTCAGTTTTGAGAGGTGAGCTGCTCTTATTCTTACTATTTTAGAATAAAAACATACATTTGATTTGAGTCTGTAACAGCCGATTTAAATGTATGGTACTTGTAAAGGTACATCACTGTACTTTGTATATGTACACGGGAAGCTCTATTGTCTACTTGTGACCTTACACTGTAGGAAGATAAGTAAATAAAGCAAGGTAAATAGGTAAATAACATTCGATCTGGCTTTTATATACAAAGTACAGCGACAGCAGCTTCCACCTGCAGGTATAGACTTTTCAGTACGTGGGCGACTCTCCATGCTAGTGTTTAGATCTGGATAGTGTATGTGCCCAAAAAAGAAGTCTGACTGCATTCACGTACCATTTCTTACCAACTGAAGTGTCAGCGTGCACTTTTCGTGGCATTACACGTGTATTTTTTGAGCATGCTCGTGTCGATCAAACACAGGAAGCTCTGCAGTCTTCTTGTGACTTTATGGTGTGGGAAGTAAGTAAATAAATCAAGGTAAATAGGTAAATAACATTCGATCTGGCTTTTATATACAAAGTACAGTGACGGCAGCTTCCACCTGCAGCTATAGACTCTTCAGTATGTGAGCGACTCTCCATGCTAGTGTTTAGATCTGGATGGTGCATGTGCCCAAAACATTAACATTTATAGGGATAAGTGGGACTCTCCACATTCATTAGTGATTGGTGTACTTTTTCACCTTTAGATTCAGATACACATTCTCTTCACATGCGTACATGTAAGTGTTACCTAAGTGCCAGCCACTCTGTAGTATTCCACATAAAATCACATCCACTTAAGTATGTACAAGTGATGCCTACAATGACCATTACTCCTTAGTATACTACATTAGGGGATCATTATCTCAGGCAGTAACGATGTTCAGGTGCCTGAGAATTGTATTTGCATGCCAGCATTTCCTCCACTACCTATATGGCCGAAATCAGATCATACCAGAAATGAATTACAAACCTCTTATTTCAGTATTTAGCAAATTGCTTCTCAGTGCACCAAAATGTCTTCGGAGTATGCTGTTTGCTCTCTAGGATTCCAACCTCAAGGTAGTATATAAACCAGGCCCCGAGATTAATTTGAGTGATACTCTTACCAGAGCCACAGCCACCACAGTGGATACAAGTTCAAGGCAAGCATGGCACTCCGTCTGTGCATTTCATTAGGACCAATTTGATCTTGAATGCATTAATCAAGCTGATTACCTGAGTGTTGCAGATCAGCATCTTACCCAAAAAAATCTACAATTCTTATGGGCTACCCAGACCTTAAAGATAAATCCAACCTACAGTTAGAGTATATTGCCCTTACAGGGAGGAGCCAAGTGTGCAAAATGGCATGGTTTTTAAAGGTCAGAGTGATCATCCCACAAATAATGCACCCAGAGATGTTCATGCAAGCTCCATTGGTGGGGAAGCCCATTACATAGAGCCTTTGATGTTATGCCTTTGTGGTGACTAATTTTCAGCAGCACCTCTTGCATAATTTGCAATTAAATAAGGACTTTTTTTGCAGTTATGGGGAATTTAGAGAGTAAAGTGCACACCAGTATGTATGCTTGATTACTTTAATTGGTTTTGTTGGAAATGCATTTTTTTAATTGATTGATATTAAATGTTAATTTGTTAAATTAGGTTATGATTTAGGGAGAAGAGGACTTCCATATTATATTAAGCAATAATGTTTCAACCATTAATTTTAAATTATAATTGAATACGTTTATTGATTTTAGTGTCCTTAATTCTCAATCTTGTGTTTGTACAGCTCCTGGCACACAGTTCTTTAAACCAGCAGTCGGAGTTCCTCAAGTTCTGTCACAGATGACCCAAGTTAGATCTGGCGCTCCAGTCCCGGGACGCCCTCCTACAAGCACATTTACTACTGTAATACCCGCTACATTGACAATTCGAAGTACAGCCCCACCTAATACTGGACCACCAGGTACCAAAGTGACATCTACCCTGCCACCTACTACAACCACACAACTTGTCCACTCATCAGCAGTTTCTCAACCCTCACAGACAATCCCTGTCTCCAATTCCAAACTAGGTAACTAACCTTGTTTCTTGTGAAAATGTTATTTCATATTTTCATTTATTGTGTTTATGCAGAGATGCTTTGATGAAAAATGTTAAATTAATTCTGTTCTATAAAATCATTTTTTGTGTGTCTGGAATCATTACTTCCATTTAAATTTGAAACATTTTCATAAACTGATACTCAGAAAATCACCTTGAGCCTATTTTATTTTGGATTAGTACCATGCATATCATTGGTTGAAACTGTCCAGTATAAATGCTATAGTCTTGCTAGGGTCTCCTACTGCCAGTTAGTTAAAGTCTTGCATAATCTGTAAGAAACAGGAAAAAATTAAGATTAAATGCTTTTCTTGTATAAATAGTTCTTATATATATAGTGTGTTTAGCTCTGCTGTTGTAATTTAAAGGAAAAGTATTTATTTAGGGGAAACAGTGCTGAAGAAAAAAGTAAAAATATTACGGGGAAAGAAAGAATACTGGTTTTAGTGGGTTCCTAAAGCTGTTCTGACTAGGGAACAGAATGCCTATTAAGATTTGACACATTATCAGCTTGTGAAAGTGGATTTTATATTGTTGATTTTAATTAAAATAAGATGACAGTTTGTGTTCAAGACTACAACCTTATACCCTACTGATAGGTATTATACAACATTAAATAAAGATTACCCTTTGCCAGTGTGAAATCTGTAGTATTGTAAGTTCTGGCATCATACCTCTGTGATGTAACTACTAGTGTCCGATAAATACCTTTTATATTACTTAATCACTTTTATTTTATAATTTAAGGTTGCTTATTATAATTGGTTACAGAAATTGTTATATATTTACCTCTGGTAAGCAGTCAGTTAGCAGCATGATGTGATTGATTGTTCAGTGTAATTTACACAAGGGCTAATTTATTTGAACCACAATAAAAATAGTATTCAAAAAACATGTTCTAACAATCAACATTACTCACAGACACTTCATATTATAAATATTATGATAACATTGCACATTTTAAAAGAGTCATTATCACCTGCTTGCTGGAACATGTGAAGTAAGCATGGAGTACTATATGGGTACAACCTGTTTAGGTGATTAATTAAAGACAAGTCCTCTCTGAGAAAAGAAAATCAATAACAGTCTCAAACTCATGCGGCAAAAAATTATGTGGGCTGATAAAATATATACTAATATTTTTGACCATAATGCAAAATTCTTTGCTGATTACAAACTAAAACAGCTCTACGACTATCAAATTATGCAAAAATTAGAAACTAAAGCATACAAAGTTATGTTAACCTATATTCAAATATATTTAAACATGTTTTAAATGTTCAGTATTATTAAACGTGTGTTAGTACCTAATTTGCCTTTGTCCTTCAATTTTTTTAAAATTTTTGCTTTTTTGTTTGCAGTGTGACTGCAAAGCATGCAGCACTTATAACTTTTGCACTGAGAAAGTGGAACCAGGACACTATCGTATGCGTGTAATGCATATTTGAAACCCATACAAAATCACTCATGATTACTTAAACATGGGACTTGTTACTTTTGTCATCATCACCGTAACTCCTCTTCCAGCACTCCACTTTGATGTGTTCCTTTATGGTCCTTGGGTGTAAAAGACCTAAAGTTAGTGCCTATCTATGTTTCGAGGCACATGTCTCAGAATTGGAGTTAACTGAAAGTACACAGTCTTGTATTGTGATGATCATTAAGTATTTCCCCATCATATTTTTTATGTGGCAAACATTTTCATTTCAGCAACTTAAAAATCCATCTACCAAATCAAAAAATAACTAGCAGTAAAATTATAAAACAAATCGCAAGAAGCATAGGTTGTAGTTTTAAAAAAACAAATAAGCTTGTAAAAGTTAGATCAAGTGTACAGAATAGCCTGATTTAATAAATTAGTTGAGTGGGATGCTGGTTGAGTGCTGTATCAAGGGTCCAGGTCCAGGATTTTTTTCCCCAATCACAAATTCAGGAAAAATATAACACAAGCAACCCTTAATAGGTATTTCCCATTATGCCTTTGTTTTAAGAATTATGTGTCAAGCTATCAGCCTGGAAAAGGAATATATTGGTTGAGGTAGATAAGTATCCTTTCTGATATTGATAATGGTCTTTAAAATGGTAATTTTAAAGCTGTTACAAAAATACATTGAAAATCAGAACTTTGGCTGGTGTTTCCCATTATGTTTATTAAGAAAAGAAACCAGCTTTTGTTTGCTGCCTCGAATGCTTTTAAACCTGTTTTTAGTACACCTGTTAACCAAAAAGCAGAACAGCATGTTAGAAAAATTTGTACATTCTATAAATGATGATATAAACTAACAATTAAAACTAATAATTTACACAATCACTGAGTTTTTATCTGTAAACATATGCAAAATACATAAAAATACAGAATATTACAGCATAGCATGTCTGGAGTAAATTGTCTAAATTAGTTCAAGGTTAAATAAAGTACTTTTCTTATACAACTTGAATGTCAGCATTTTCATTTGAATAAGAATTTTTTTATGTAGATTCAACTTCTATACAAACTAGCTGTCACACGTGGCTCCGGCTGCGTAGTAGTGAAAAGGGACAGTGAGGAGGGCACTGTCTGGCTCCCTACTCCTGACGTAACGCTTCCCCCTCCCCTCCGCCCACAGCCTCTGTCTCGGATTAGCGCAAATATATCGCTCCTGCAAGAGAACTATGATTCTTAGCGCGATGAGAAAATTTGCAAAATCAACCAGAATGTTCAAGCAAATTATAGAAAAAAAGTCCAATCTAAATCCATTAAGTAGTTCTCTTGTGAAAAGCAGACAGACAGACGTTGGATTTAAAAAAAAAAAAATAAAAAATATTGAGATAGTGATGTTCACTCAGAGACATCATAGTTATAAGAGACACCAAAGTTTAAAACTTACTGCACAGCTGCAAACCTTCCTGGCTGAGGGTAAAAGGCCAAAATTTTCTCAAGAGCCCTTAGCAACTTAATCAAGACAACTAAGAACTCCTTTGTTGCTACCAAACACCTTCAACACAGTTCCTTAAACTATGGATCACGACCCAAAAGGGGTCATCCTATCTTTTGGCTTGCATAAGTTTGCAAGTCATGTTTGGAAACCTCACCCTCAGCCCTGATAATCGGTGGCGATTCTCCAAAACAGGTACCTCATCCCAGCACCACCCCGTACCTCCCCACTCTGACAACTGGCAGCAATTCTCCAAGGAGGACGATCAGTTGAGCATCATGGGTCTCTAAGGCGCTATGAAGGGCAAGTTTGGGTCATGAGAAAGAAAATAGTTTTAAGAGGCCTGATGAAGGCCAGGACAGGTGTTTTAGTTGCAGCTATGAACAAACAAGGATTTCATTGCCAGACTCCAAGGCACATTCACCTCTTGACCTCAATGGACCTCAAAGGTTGTCTAGATTATGCCAGGAGGAATTTAGATAGGCCTGCAGAGTTTTGGCATGCAGTTCTGTGGACTGATGAAACTAAATTGCAACTGTTTCCACACATGGGTCAGTGGAATGTCTGGAGTGAAAAAGGCCAGAATTATAACTGTAAAATTATTATTACTACAGTCAAGCATGAAGGTGGGTCATTGATGATGTGGGGTTATTTTTCTATTACATGAACTGGTAATCTTGATATTGTAACTCACATCATGGTTTCCCAGAAATACCAGGCCATTTTAAAGAGGAACATGATGCCTTCTATTGGAAAATTAAACTTTGGTGATCATTGGGCCCTAGAGCAAAACAATCAAAGCTTAGTTAAGAAATAGTTCCTGGAATGTCCTGGAGCAGCCTTCTCAGTCCCTGGATTTAAATTCCATAGAAAATCTTTGGTGGAATTTTAAGAAAAGAAGTTACAGCATGGAAGCCATCAAACATCAATGAGCTGTGGGCTTTTGCATGTGGAAAATGGACAAAGGTTTCAAAATAGAGGTGCAAGAAGCTTGTCAACACCTACCAAAAATGCTTATTAGACATTATGAAGGCTAAAGAATGTGGAGTACTAAAGTTGCAGGTTGAATAGTAGTACAAGTATGCATTTATGAAAAAAAAATTTTTTCATTTTTTATTTGAACTCAGGGCGGCACAGTGGCCCAATTGCAGCGTTGCTATTTTGCAGTAAGGAGAGCAGGATTTGTGTCGTGGGTCCTCGCTGCTTAGAGTTTGCATGTTCTCCCCATGTCTGTGTGGGTTTCCTATGGGTGCTCCAGTTTCTTCCCACTGTTTAAAGACATGCAGGTTAGCACAATTGGTGACACTAAATTGGCTCTAGTGTGTGTTTGGTGTGTGTTAACTCTGAATCTCTTTTCCAATTTTATAATGATTCTATCATGTTCAGCAGTAGTAGCACAGTATTCTTAGTTTTGCAGGTAAAAGGTCTATCTTAGTTAGCAGAAGTATTTAATTTAAAATAAAACTGAATCTGTTGCTTTGCCTGGCTCCAGATAATATAACAAGTAAAATTGTCATTTATGTTTCCTTTTTGTGCAATGTGTTTTGAAGCTGATGTTTGATGAGGTAACCTCATGTTACTGAGCAAAAGTAATCATTTTAATAATGTGCCCTTTTACCATATTGTACAATTAAAAATATTTGCACCCAAGAGTCATTACTTAAATTTACAATAAAAATGGTTTACTGATTAGATAAAACGTGTAGGAAATTATTCCAATAGCTCAGCATAAGAACAGTTTATTGGTTCTTGCAGACTTGTATCGAAGTTTCAATTAAAACCTGATGGTTGAAAATTCTAGCAGATATGCCTTGGGGCATGAAATCATACAGATGCCAAATGGTCCCGTGTAAAACATCCAGCAAAGTATTTTTAGCTGCTCCTCCTAAGAAACATTGGTCTGTTATGAGTAAGTAGCAGATGTTATTTTTACAAAATGTGCAAAACATGTTATGTCAGACAAATCAGCACATCGATATTACATTGCATACCAGAGGGTAGCAGCTAAGTATGGTCAGGCATTGTCTTTTGTGGTATAATTAACTTTAAGTGTCTTTTCCATTGTGTGAACATCACACAAAATAATTAACTTAAAGTTAACTTTGACGTTGTTACAAAAGCTTATTTATTTTTTGAAAGTTATTAGAATGTGTCTGTAATATTATTGAGAAGAGTTAAATTGAAACCAGTATAATTCAATTTTTTAAACTATTAAATTAGAAGGGGCAACCTAATGAGGTAAAATCATGCAGTGTGCTGTTTAGAATTTTTTTTTAAGTTTAATGTTTTTAACATAGTAGCTAACACTAGTTGGTAGCACCGTCCCATTATTTCCTTGAATTTCAGCATAACACAGATACAGTACTTTAGATGCAAATTTATTTTTTCCATGGAGGAACAGTAAAGCTGGAATGTTTTCTTCTTTTGCCGACATCCAAAGGCAACACGCGCACATACCAGAAATGGGATTGTTGTTTTTGTTGCCTTTCAGTTGGTTTAAAGGGACCATCAAGCAATTTGGGAAACAGACGATTCCTGATGCAGGGTGACACACTGCTGGAGATCTCAGAAAAAGACGAATCGAGAGGTAAAAGGGATTTACACACACATACATACTTCTCATTTCTAGGCTGTAATCTTAATTCATACATACTTTAGCAAGATCAGAATCACTAGAAAGGACTGGCACAAACCTTTATAAATGTGTATTTCTCTTTCCACCTCTCTCTCTCTCTGTGTGTTTGTCTCCCTCTAAGAAGATTTTTGGATTTTACTGTTCTTTGTGCATTTTATTACTTAAGTTCTTCATATATGAAATCAAGCATCTCTTAGCATTTGTTATTTGGACTGATAAAAATTCCTATTAATGTTTACCCATGGGAGTAATTGTTTACTTTCATGAAAAATCAGTAGTGCTCAAAGTTGACTCATTTTGGACAAACCTACCCTACATAGGTAATTTAAATTGTATACTGAAATAATTGGAAAAACTAACATTTTTTGTAAGATCTTCCTGAGTTCTGTAATGCCTTTTGTCACCCTTTTGCAAACTTTATATTAGTGTTTATTAGCTTTTTAAGAAAGCTATCAGGATTGAACACAAGCATGGATGTTCATTCTTTTTTGCTTTTGTGGTGTATTTCATATAATCTTTCCCTTTTTCTTGTACATTTATACTATCTTTCATGCTTGTTCTCATCTTTCATGGAAATCTGTTGACTCTTAACATGGGTTTTACTTTTTTTGTAATGTATTCCATTTTTCATAGTGGTTTACTTGTACTTTATAGTCCATCAGTGTGCATGTTTAATGTTGAACAGCTTAGAAGTGAACATTGCGTGCTTCCTTTCTTTTCAGCTCCAAATATAAGGCTAAGCACTTGCAAGCTTTTCTTTGTCCTTGCTACACTGGTTGAGAATTGCCATGGACCCTGTGATAAAATTTTATCCTGATACTTGGGTCACAATGCAAATATAAGTTCTTTATGCTGTAAAATAGTACATTGAAATTGTACATCTGTAGGCAAGAAATGTATCACTCCATTACATCTAATAAGAAAAACCCTTGACCTAATTCATCCCACGTAAATCTATTTATTTATGGAAATGGATGTCAAGTATGCCAGTCTTCACAGTAAGACTGGAATTCCTCAGTTATGGTATATAACATACACACATACTGTGATGTAAGTACATGGTCTAAATTTACATGTGTCCATGTGAGATGAGCCTTTGTTTGTGGAAGAGCTGTAATTCTTAAAATTTAGAATACTATTTGAAATTATACAAATGTATATTTTAAGTTTCTGAGGCTGCAGAAGTGTACACTGCTATAAGATAGATTTAGACCAATAACTTGCTATCTTCTCAATAAATTCCTAAATCTAAATAGACAAGCAAGACATGTTTTACACTATTCAATTCTCTCATTTTGAAGTAAATTCTAAGTTGATCAGCTGTGAGGATATCTCACAATGCTTTTGTTTTGTATGTTCACTGCTATAAGATAGATTTAGACCAATAACTTGCTATCTTCTCAATAAATTCCTAAATCTAAATAGACAAGCAAGACATGTTTTACACTATTCAATTCTCTTATATTGAAGTAAATTCTAAGTTGATCAGCTGTGAGGATATCTCACAATGCTTTTGTTTTGTACAATGCAAATGTGTGAACTATGATGAATCGTGGTTTGATTCCACAACAAAATACATGGCATAGTCAGTTGGATTTGCACTGTGGATGGGGTCAGGTATTGTGGCGGTGCTGTGCATATGGTGGAAGCTGAGTGAGATAAAGAACTGAGCTGTTCGCTTGCAGGGAAAGAAGCCTGCTTTTGACAGTCATTGTAATCTGGACTTCACAGGCTGGCAACCAGCAGTTACCACAGTGCAAATATGAGAACTGGGATGGATTGTGGTGTGATTCTTTGACAAAACAGCTGTGCATCCACTTTTTGTTTATTTATTTTAAGACCTTTTCTTTTTCTAATGATAATTCTTTGTAGCTTTCATTGAAATAAACTCTTCCAAACAGGATGAGACCCGGCAGCATATCAGATAGAGGTTACAGAAATTGCACCCCAAGTGTGCGGAGTGACTTTTCTTACTTTTCCACTTTCTGTTTGATTATCTGTGTTTATGAATTCTAAATGCAATTTAAATCAGCATTCATGATGATGTCAGGTAGATTTGGAGATAGAGCCCCAATTTGTTGTCTGTTGTAATTCATTGACTTTAATGTAAGAGTGCTTGTTAAGTTACATGTTTTATACTAAACTGTTTCTTCTCATTAACATTGTGAAGAGCAGAATTACTCCTAAACTCATTTTAAACATACTCTATGGAGAATTTGATATAAAAATCTCTTGTCTTGTTGCTAACATATTATGTACATGGTCTTTACAGTTTGTCATACCTATACCACTAAAATGAATTTCTGTTCCGCAAAAAACTTGGCAGCAGTGCTACAATTCCCATATGTGAGCATTGCTGCAAAAATTCCTATAGCTGTACATTGGGCAGAAAAGGAGAAAAAATGCCAGTACATGTTCTCAGCATAGCATGATATATTTTGACGAAAAATATGTCAGTATTCTACTGTGTCAATTTTCCAACTCTGTTGGATCCCATGATAAATATTAAACTGTTAGCTTTCAGTTTGCTTTTTATTGTAAAAATTACATTCCAATTGTGAACTTTTAGTATGTACAGTATACATGTACATGTTAGATTAGTTCCATATTTCCATCTTTTCCATGCATGAATGTTCTGCCTCACTCTTCTCTTCTAATTGGCAGGTAATTTTCCTTATTGTTACTTGTGCTTTTGCAGCACTCACTTTACATGTGTAAGTGAGTTGTGAATTTGTTTATTCTTTCACTGGCAGTAATTAGGTGTATGCTTTTGAGTTTATGATGAAATATTATATATGAATTATATCTAGACACAAGCCAATGGTGACCAATGCTGCACAATAGCAAATGATCAGTTATCCAATTTCTTGATAACAACACAAAAGCACATTGTTAAATACATTTTTTTCAAAGCATTTATTTAGAAATATTTAGAAAAAAATGTATGCCTTTGCATATTGTAAGCAAATGTTTAAAAAACTGACATGTGTATTATGCAATACAAGCAACATGAGAATTTATTTTATCCTGGATTTTCTTAGATTTGCTCTACCTGATATGCTGTTGTACAGCATTGGTCACTGTAGGCTTGCATTGTATCAAACTTTTATTTTTGTTTTCCATGAAAACGAGAGGTTAAACATTTTTCTTGGTCTTTAGTGACACATGGGGCAAGCAACATATTAACAAAAATCATTATTGGGTGGAGTATTTCTTTAAGCTTTACAGATTCACATTTTTCAAACTCTATATTTCATAAACCTCTCTTCAGGAATAAGTGTAATGGCTTGTTTTTGGAGTTTGTTTTTCACTGTTATGTCTTCTTTATAACATGAAGACCAATACTGTGCATAGTATTTAAGATGTATTATACAGCTTAAGCACACTCTCTTTTAACTGGTACTGCATACAGTGTGAACATAACCAACATTGTATTGGCCTTTTTAATTGATTCTGTACAATGTGATTGTGGTCATTTGAAACGTTTTGACTCTGAATCCTTTCTTATAGCATATACTGTGAAGTTCCAGATGACTGTTTTGTGTAATGATACTAATACTTAACACTAAACTTTATTTGGAACATATATTCCATTATGTGGAATTGTGATTTTTTTTTTTTTTTTTTTTAGGGATTTTCTGATACTTGCTAATCCATCTGTTATAGTGTAATTTACAGATTTATCATGGTAGCCACATTACTGTCATTATTATTTATTTCTTCAAAAAGACCACCAAGGCTGCTTGAAACCTTTACTTATTTAGAGAAGGTTCCTTGTAATGTAGCATGTTGTTTTCTTGCCTCATAGTAATTTTGTATGTATCTACCAACAGCTTCTTCAATCATTGCTTTCCTTATTGTGATGACTGTCATCTCATGTTTTAACTTTTAAAAAGACTTGCATTTGTCATTTACATTGTTCTTGATTGAATATTATTAAATTATTTGGTATGAATTATTTGTTTTTAGCTTTAATCTAGTTGCATATGGATGTGCTCTATTTTATTTGAAACCCTCCCCTTAATTAAATTTTTAAGAAGGTATTCGTAGTTGATGATATTTTTAATGATTTGACAGCCTTAATATAAAATTTTTTCCATGCTTCTGAACTTATTTATTTTAATTTTATGGGACAATATAAAATGTTAAGTGAATAGTATACTAATTAACTTATTCTTCACTCAATTATCCCCAAAATAACGTTTTCAAACACACTTAATCAAGTTCAGGGTCATGAGGGGCTACATTGTATCTCAATAGCATCAGGCACAAGGCAGGACACAACTTTGTTTGGTAGTGCCAGTTTATTACAGGTACACATGTACTTACTGTAGGTCTGTATCCAATGCACACTCACACTGAGGCGATTTAGAATCTCTAGTTAACCTAGTATGCCTGTCTTTCAGAATTGGGTGACCTCAGATTAAAACACATGCAGACACAGGGAAAACATACAAACTCCATGCAGACAGGGACCAAGCATGGTGTTTGATTCCAGTACCCTAGATTTGTGAGGCAGGGCGCTAACTGCTGTGCGACCATGCTGCCCTCAAACATGCATGTTTCAGAATAATTAACAGAAAATAATGTAGGTTTAGAATGATTTAATCTAACCAAGTCGAAGGGGGACTTAAGTACAAGCTTTTGTTGGATTCTTGGGGTCTCAGGGTTTGTATTTAAGTTGCACTAAATTCTAAACACTAATGTGCAAACTGCTACCTTGCGCCGTGCTTCCAATTTGTTTTGTATATTGTATTATCTCATTTGCTTCTTTGTGTTATGAATAGTACTGTGTGATTGTTACTAAATAAACAAAAATGGCAGCCTCTTCAGGGATAATTGCTGCTGTAAGTTTCCTGGTGGATTTCTGCAGACAAAATCATGCTGTCTTAGTTTATGCGTTTAAAGTTCACGTTGGAAAAACAATCACATCTAAAGAGAAGCCTATAATTAGTATGTCACAATTGTGTATACCAAGACAGATGGCTTATTCATATATGTTGAGCTAAAGAAACTTTCTTTACCTTATGCTTTATTTATTCACCCTAATGAAATCTTGTTTTAGAGGTATTCTGTTAAATGTGGAACTAAATACAGAATACTGACAAACCATACCATACATCCTTAGGCCCGGAAAGCTGACCAAAAACAACAAAGTTTCAGGAGATGTAATAAGTGGTATATACTTGGCCATACAGTATTAAAAAAATTAAACTTGTGAATTTCTAGATTATAGGGTTTAAAGATTAACAATACTTTTTTGATCAAGTTTTTAAAATATAAAAATATTTGAATCAGGTTTAAAAAGTCAAAATTATCATGACATATTTATCAGAGATAAAGTTATGTTTTTACAAATGTTTTGTTAATGTCCAAAATGGGTTAACTTTCTGCACCAATGTTTTCTAAAGGTCATGTCTTTTAAGTCTAGAAATCACAACCTTAATTTTTAATATAAGCAAATGTTTGGGGGGGTTTAAGAAATTCAAAAGGCATGGGTTTAAATACCCTTGTCACTGGCAGCAGTTTTCCTTGAAATGATTCTGCATTTAGGCCCATGCTTTTTTCATATTTTTTTTTAACAATTACAATTGCAAAGTCATTAAGTATGCCGGGTTATTGTTTATATATAGGTTTGTGTCACATACATGCTGTAGGTTTAATTGTTACTGAAAAAGGTCAGTTTTGGTAGAATGACTTCTTTTATTGGTAATTTACAGCTCTCTAATATGGTTACAGTTGTTTTTCACTTTGTTCATTGACATTGTTAAAGAGAGAGGTAAATCTTTTGTGACAGCAAACATAACTAAAAGAATAGTTCCTATATGAATAAAAAAGGGCAGGCATGTTTTTTTCTGCCCCTTGAGAAAATTTGGCTTTTTTGTTGTTTCCTTCTAGTTAATGTATGTAATTTTGTGACAGTGAAGAGAGGAGAGCACAACCCTGAAGTTCAAAAGCTTGTGAACTTGGTGAACACCGTTAGCCCAACAGCTGCAGGTAGCCAGCCCCCTGCACAGATTGTTATGGCTGGCAGCAAGACCCCTGGGAATGGTCTCAGCACAGTAAGCAGCAGCTCAGAGTCTATGGAAGTAAAAGGTCGGTGCAGAAAATTTACTGTATCTGTATTTGTGAGTATAGCATGGCAGCACAGCAAAATACGCTCCTCCTTTACACTGTTTAGATGCTGGCTTGGTTCCAATCAGGATGTGTTGTGTGTGGAGTTGGCATGTTATCCCTGTTTTAACGTGAGTTTTGTTCAGATACCACAGTTTTCTTCCCCATGATTCAAATACACTTACCTAACCTGGTTCATAATTTTATGTGAGTATAGAGTGTACCTGTAAATGTTACCAGGAAACTTCATGCTATTCAAGCTGACATCCTAGGCAGCCCAATATCACCACCACCACCAACAGCAGCTCAATCCATCTTAAAATCCTGTTCAAATATCGGTTAATCCATGAATCTGAAGTCAGAAAAGTATACAAGAAGGAACACAAAAAAAGATAATGCAAAGATAATTGATTCTATCCAAGCCCTGTGATAAATCTTCTTTTATTTAGGATACAAAGTAGTGAAACAGAAAAAGTTAAAGTTGTAATTGCTTTAGCTCTGTATAAGCAGAACATTACATTTCTTGCTATCCCTAAAATCTTTGCTGGAAAGCCTGCTTGCGAGGAGTATTGCACAGTCTAGTCAAGGTCAATTGGAAAGTCTTGATTTTATGTTTATTTCTGTATTTATATGTTCAGATAAAGTATAGACTTCAAGCAAGTGATTAATTACAAAAAAATGTGCATGACAACATGACAAGTAAAAGTGAGAAAGTATAACTTTGCCAAAAAAAAACCTTTTGTAAGTCTAAGAGGAGACAGCATAAAAGCATAGAAAGTGATCTGTATTACCTGGAGTAGCAGAACCACCTCACCAAACTGAGTGCCAGAACCACCTAACAGACCAAATGCCTATTGCTGTTCTGTTTTGCCCCAACTTATTTATCTGGGGAAAGAATAGAATAACCTGGGTTGGGCACAGATGTCCTATACCTAAAACCCTGTTTAGACTATGTGCAATATAGTGGGCTTCATGTCCATGATTTCCTCTTGACTTGTGTTTGATGCTGCTGAACAAGTCTCTGGCTTTCCTTTATAGATTAATTGGGTATAAAAAATAGGTGAATGTTCTGTATTTGTTTAAATTGATTATTAGATGTAATAAAAAGTACTAGAAAATGAGGCTCACAGGGTAATATCAAGATCAAAGGTTACAGTATCAAGAACTTAAGAGCTTAGTAACTATTGTTATTGTTTAAATTTATAATCTCTGATTAAAGCAGGTTTGTGGATTTAATTTAGTTTTTTGAAGAAAATTATTCGTTTTAGTTTTGTAAAAATACGCTAGTATTAGTTTTAGGGTGCATTGTGGAATAAATTATTTAAATGCACTAAATTCATTTTACAAATGCTTTTTTGAAAAAGCCGTTTAATTATATTGCTTTAATAGTAGCAAAATAATAATAGTGTTTATGGGAAAGACTTGTTTTTTTTTTCTTTTTTCATTTTTTTTTATCAGCCTTTCCTCTTGATTGTTTGTTGTTCAAGGATTGGGAAATGTTAGAATTAAAGGAAAATTGAAGGAATTTGTGAATGTCCGCAGAATTATCAGTTTTTGTTAAATCACTCTTTTGTATTTAACTGTTTTTAATTTGTCATGTAAGTTTGTGTCTTTTCTATTCAATTAACATGTTGTTTTTCAATTAAGCTACAGTGGGATCCACAGCCAACTTGCCTCAATCAAAGATATGTCCTCGATGTGGTGCCCAGTTTCGCATGGTTGAAGCTCTCAGAGGTCATATGTGTGTAAGTAAAATTCTTTGGAGTACTACTGTTTTAGATTGTGTGAAATGTATTTAGACTCTTTTGAATCACAAGAAAACCTTTATGAACTGTATTTAAGCATTCACCTTAGACATTAAAATAATTTATTTTTTTATGAATTGTTGATTTGTAGCTTTTAATTCATTATTCCCTCACAATGAATAGCATTTTAAAGTGAGCTTTGAGAGTAAGTTTGGGGAATGGTGTTATAAATTATAAAATACTTTGAATAAATACATTAAGAAAAAGCAATAAATAGAAAACTGTTAAAGTTTATTTAGTGCTTCATTCCCCTGCATTTTAACAGCTTTTGTAATATTGGTGATTCTGATTTGATTTGTACAGTTTTGTTGCCCTGAGCTGATTCAAGGTTTGAAAGCAGGAGAATCTCCTAGATCAACAGCTGTTGCTCCGACCAGCACAACAAGCCGAGGGCCAGTCCAGCAGCAAGCTCAGACTCCACCTCAGGCCTCACCAAAGTCAATGCCAGTGCTTAACACCTCATCTCCTGCACCTGTGCCCTCACCCATGCAGGGTGTAGATGCGGTTAGTGGGGGAACGGACTCCCAGGGCAAGTTGATCATGTTGGTAGATGACTTCTACTATGGCACTGACGAAGGAAAAATGTCCCATTCCTTTCGTGAAACTAAAGATCCTGTTACTTTTAAGTGCCTGCACTGTTCAAAGAAGCTGAAAAACAATATTAGGTATGGAGTTTGAGAATTTTTTTTTTTTTTGAAACCCCTGTTTAACACCTTTGTATCCTCCTTGAAGCCAACAGTTATTTTGTAGCCAGTCTAAATGAGTCTATGCATTCACATCTAAAACACTATTGTTTCTTTCAAAATTAGGGATGCTCTGATCAGGTTTTTTAATGGCATCAGGTTTTTTAATGGCTGGTACTGATCACAGATTTCATGTTTACTGAATTGGCTGATTGTGAGAACAATTCCGTTTTTTTTTTTTTTGATTGTTTTTTTTCATAGAAGCCTTATATTCTATATTAATCTGAAAGCTTTGGTATTTTTTATAATTAAACTGTAGACCACAGGCATTACCTATTCATTTTTTTATTAGCAGAATGAAGTTCTTTAGGCTTATTCTTCAGTGACTATAAAAATACTAAAATGAAATAATTCCTTTAAATACATATTTTTAACTAATAAAATATTTATAGAAAATATTTATTCATAATATATACCATTAAAGAAAATAAAATACTCATAATTACATGTTATCATATTGTTTAATTTCTTCTATAATTTATTTATCTAAAACGAAGCTTAATGTACCAATCTCAAATTTTTCTTTATGTCTTCTTTTTGTGATTTAAAATGTGCCCTGCTGTATTTTAAACACAAGCTTGTATGGTGAAGCGTGTCTGGAGTACGTAGCATGACAAAGCAGGTGCAGAAGGTTTGAACAGAATACTGTAGTGCAGCTTAGACCTTCCGACTGTATTTGTGTGGCAGGAAAGCCCTGGGAACCTGGAGAACCTAAAGGGGAAATTGGATAATTGCTTGTTATGTGTAATAGCGCAGCCATTTCAGCATTCCTCATTAAGGACCCACAGATTGTTAATGGCACCTATACTCATAGGGTAATGAAAAGGTCTGAGTAGGAAAGATTTAGAAACGGAACGAAAGAACTCTGAAGATAAAACCTAGGGAAAACGAGAGTGAGCATGATCAAGGCAGTCAGGATGCTCCAATGGGAGCTGTGCTCCAAGGGCAGATCATGTTGGGTGAGTTGCGAAGCAGGAGTGATTGTGGGCTCAAAGATCTATGGACTGTGAAGGATGATGGCAGGAAGGTCCCAGTGGGTACCAACCAAAAGGTGGCTGGAACAAGAAAGCTGGGTGGCTGACAGTTTTTGCATAGCTGAGCATGCCTGAGACAAGGGCGAGATAGCACACTGGGGAAGACCAAATTAATCTTTATTAGAACTATTTATATATTTGTCTTCACTGTTTTATGGATAATTTTTGTTTGTGCTTTCTTGGACATCAAGTGTTTAAAATTTATTCAGTACACAATTTTGCACTGACCATTGTTATTTGTGTTCTCATTGTTGTAGTCCATCTTGGGTTGTGACTATTGATGTCTCAGGATGACTGAATATGTTGGGCTGTGGATACCCTACATAGGCATTTTAAGTAGAAGGCAACAGAAAGACCTATTATGTGTCATTTAGTTACAGTTTGAGACAACCGGATCACAGCTTGTTTGGTGCTGTAGTCATTCTATCTGTCTGTATTGCTGCTATATTTTAGGGCTATACAAGTGTTATGAGTTTGGGGTTAGAAATAATTTTTTGTGTTCTAGTTGTTTAGAAAAGGTTTGCTTTTCAATGGATGCCGTGTTGCTTACCACTATTTAAAGGGAATGAAGCCTAATGGAAACTACATTCCCTTTGCATAACCTTGCTATGGAGCAAGACCAAATTAAATATGGTTTTCCTTCTGCTTTTTTGTACACAGCTAAAATTCTCCTTTAGTACATAAAAGTGCCAAAAGCCAGGAATATTAGTACTAAAATACAGTTATCTGTTATAGAATCTAGTTTATCCTTTTCTGAGTCATCAAAAGTCAAGCAAAATGACACCTTTTATTGGCAAACTAAAAAGATTACAATATGCAAGCTTTTGAGGCAACTCAAGATTGCCTGAAGAAGGGGCCTGAGTTGCCTCGAAAGCTTGCATATTGTAATCTTTTTAGTTAGCCTATAAAAGGTGTCATTTTGCTTGATGTTTCACTACATTCATAATGGCTAACATGGTACAACACCCTAATACTATTGAGTCATCAAAACAGACAACTAATAAGTAACTAATAAACTAAAAATGCCCATTTGGGTATAGTATTTCTTTAGGAGTCATCTGTGCAGTCTGGTATTTCAGAGCTTCTGTCATTTTAATTGTTTACCTGGGTCTCTGTAATTGCCTTCTTCAGAGTTCTGCTCTTTGCTGATTTTATATGATGTTTTCTTACTTGGTTCAGCATGTCTTTTAATCTGTTTTTTCCCACCCAAGCTTAACTGCATTTTTCTCATATTAAAACACATCTTTGTCCTTCTTTGTAATATCATTTTAATTGGAAATAAAAATGTTAAGCTTTTTTATTTTGCTTGTGCTTTCACCTGAGATTGTAGTGTTTTTTTTAGTCTGCAAGTGCTTGTTTATTCAAGCTGGACAAGGTATAAAAAAGAGCAATTCCCATGTAACACAGTCAAAACGGCCTTGTTGGGCATCAGTGCTCTAGGCTGTGTTTACCTTGATCTTCCTTTTCTTCTCAACAGGAATATAATCAATAATAGGCAGGGCAAGGCATGATCCACTAACTGAATTTGATGGTAAACTGGCAATGAGCTGTACCACTAGTCTAGTGCCTTATATTTTTCACATATTGGTGGACATTATTGCGGTGTCCTTTGGTAAATGACAGAGGTTTCAAAGAATGCATTTAGGTGAATCTCAGAATGTGGTAACCTAGTTGTACCTCTGTCAAGACTGGCAGCATGGTGGGATACTTCTTGAATTAAAAAAGCCTTCAAACAGTTTCAGTTTTCCAAATAATTGCTTAACTCTAGTGAACTCTGCTGATATTTTGTTGCTAACAGTTCTGAAAGAGTATAAAACAATTTGTGGATTCATTGTGCATATTGCTCATTGTACATTATATTCTGTACTGAGGAAATTTGTGTAATGTTTATTTATGTACATTTACTGTATATGTTATCATTGTTTTCTTTAACATACATGGCCTGTGGTTTTATTTTTTACTATGTTGTAACATGTTTGTTTGTAGGTTCATGAATCACATGAAGCACCACGTCGAACTGGATCAACAGAATGGGGAGGTTGATACTCACACAAGCTGCCAACATTGCTATCGCCAGTTCTCAACACCTTTCCAGCTACAGTGCCACTTAGAAAGTGTCCACAGTCATTATGAGTCCACAAGTATGCAAATTATAAACGGCACTATATTATTTAAAGTACTATACATTGTTGAAATAAAGCAGAATATGTTAGTCTAAGAGATTGTTGGTTTTTGAACACCTTTTTAATTATAATTTCTAATGTATAGAGTTCTGTGTAATTTTGTTAACACAGAATTTGATGTGAAAAAGATTATATTAATAAAACTTTAAAAATGTGAATGTTAATTTTATTGGGTATTTCCTGCATATGCATTTAATCATTTAATATTTCTGCCTTAGAAGTTTGTTTCTGTGTAGGTGTTTTAATTGAATGCTGTTTAAGAAGGAATCCTGTGGAACTGAGATTTTGAAAATTACAATTTTCATTATAAAATAGGATACTAGTAATGTATTATATATATTTTTGCTTTTTTATCTGAGAGTTTCTGGTATCTCTTCCACTTTACAGCCAAGTGCAAAATTTGTGAGTGGGCTTTTGAAAGCGAGCCAGTATTTTTGCAGCACATGAAAAATACACACAAGCCAGGAGAGATGCCATATGTCTGTCAGGTAATATATTGTGTGTGTGTTTGTGTATTTTTGCTATATCCTCTTGTATGGCAGCTTAGGTGCCAACAAAATAGCATTACCATACATGAGTGCATTGTGTCAGTTATTCATTGACAAGTATGCTTAAAGCTGTCAATGTACAGTCCATATAAATAGATATAAGTAAATATAAATGTTACCAAGTTTGTGGTATCTTAGTAACAATTTAAGAAATTGTTTAGGGCAATTCTACTTAATGCGATTTCCCACTACATGTAGTGCCTAGGAGCATATTCGTCACACAAGACAAGTTTTTAATGTAAAATGGAAGTAGTTGCATTAAATGTAGAGTGCTTTGTCAGTATTTGGAGACAGTTGAACTAATTTGCATTTATTTTTTGCACATTCGTGAAATATTTTATAATAGTCTGCCTTTAATAACCCCAGTTTGATTTTAAGAAATTTTTGCATTTTCAATATTCTTTTTGTGAGAATACTAGCTAAGTTCTCAACATTAGTGTTGGAAATACTGGACTTCAAGATGCAGACTATTGTGGATTTTTTTATTTCTTGAGGAAAAATGGGTGTTTGTATTTGGCAGATTTTTCTATATATATTCAAGCAAAATAGTCAGCATTAACTGTTAATTTAAAAAAGAATCTTTCCTTTTTAATTCTGCTTAGTGAAACTGTAAACACAGGTGGCTAAGATTGTAGAAAGTGTAGTTTTTTTTCAGCTCCTTTGTGCATGTTGCCATAACAGTCTGTCTAAATTACCATACTATTTTTGATTTGAGCTGCATTTTTGTTAATTTTAAAAGAAAAAGCATCTTGTTATATTCTTGGATATTACAGTATGTCTTTACGTTCCTTCATGTTTGTGACAGCTGGACAAAATGTATTTTTATGTATTTGATGTTTTAAAATTATATTGGCCTTCTCTTTAAGTTTGGATTAAGAGTGGTTTAAGTGATAAACTGTGCACTAATTAATTGATTTTGTTGTCCTATTCATTCCTTATTGTGTGATACATAGGATATTAGTTGTCTCTTCTAGTATTATCTTCTGGTACTTTCCACTTTCTTTTTTATTCCATGCATCATGGTTATTCATGAATCAAAAGCACACAAATTATAATTTTGTTAGAGCTTATTATAATGATATTACTTCTTACAATGATTCACTAATAATGGATCTCACAATATTCAGGATCCTCCCACAAATGATAAAAGTGTATTGAGCTGTTTCTGAATTGGCCATTATAACTGAGAATGGATATGTTCATGAATGAGCCTAGATACCAATTCAATAAGTAACTGGAGCTGTTATAAGTAGATGAAGACTTCTTCAAATTAATTTTCACATTACTAAAGGCTTTTGGCAACAATGATTCAACTCCAAAGATATCTGCCAGAGCTGTCCGAGGTAAAAATACTTAAAACAATACCAGAAGAGACAACTAATATCCTATGTATCACACAATAAGGAATGACTAGGACAACAAAATCAATTAATTAGTGCACAGTTTATCACTTAAACCACTCTTAATCCAAACTTAAAGAGAAGGCCAATATAATTTTAAAACATCAAATACATAAAAATACATTTTGTCCAGCTGTCACAAACATGAAGGAACTTTTGATTCATGAATAACCATGATGCATGGAATAAAAAAGAAAGTGGAAAGTTGTCTTGAAAGGGGATGGAGAAACATCCATGGGCTAACAATTTACATACAAAATGTTGTGAAAGTCAAGCAAAATGACACCTTTTATTGGCTAACTAAAAAGATTACAATATGCAAGTTTTCGAGGCAACTAAAGATTGCCTGAAGAAGGGGCCTGAGTTGCCTCGAAAGCTTGCATATTGTAATCTTTTTAGTTAGCTTATAAAAGGTGTCATTTTGCTTGACTTTTCACTACATTCATAATGGCTAACAAGGTACACACCCTAGTACTACATACAAAATGTAAAAATTGTTCTAGTTTTATATGAGCAATCTAAAGCAGGATTTAGTACACAGTTGTAGTCTCCAACTACTATAAGTGTTCTGATAGAAATGCTTAAGATTAAACTTATTATCTTCCCATTTAGTTGTATGAATATCTATCAGGATTTCTCTATTTTCACTTTTTTCTCCCACCACTATCACATAGCAGCCGGTCCAGAATTTTTCTTTTTTTTTTTTAATGTTATTATATTCCTGCTTCTTTTCCCCACCCCTCACCACTTCATTGTGTGTCTAGCGAAGGAACTGATTTGACTGTTTCTGTCTTTAGGAAACTGCAGGCACAGATCTTTCAGTTCCCTTGAACAAAATCTCCTCTAAGCCACTTCTTGTGTAATAGATGCCTCATAGAATTTTTACAAATTAATGCTGTGCTCTCTTAAATTATGAAAACAAGCAGCTGAGTCTCAATATTCATTGCCTTTTGAGTTATTAGTCATACCTTTAGCCTGCTTCTCCACCTTTTTTATTGTGGTTTGAATTATTCAGATAAGAACATGTACTATAGCTTCTTACATGCATCTTAATTGTTTGTTTTCAGATTTCCTAGGGCAGCATGAATGTTGGTATACCTTAAGTTCTGTTCAATTTTGACAGTCATTCAAAAAACTTCAGTAATGATCATTAAAATAGCCTTAGTAAAAATATTAACTAAAGTAATTTCTTTATATAAAATTCCAACTCCCTTTTTTTCCCTCTTCCTTTTGGTAGGTTTGTGAATTCCGTTCCTCCTACTACTCTGAAGTAGATACTCATTTCAGAACTAAGCATGAAGATACTAAGAATCTGTTGTGTCCATACTGCTTAAAGGTGTTTAAGAATGTAAATGCATTCCAGCAACATTTTATGAGGCACCAGGTAACTAAATTATGCATTTTTATGTTTTTGTTTAGATATGATTCTTAAAAAGCTAAGTACAATTGCAGCCCAAAATGTTCTGCAGTCCTTCAAAAAATCTGATGTTTGGTGTGATCTTAGTGTTGAATTTTCCCACCTTGTGTCTTTCTTCCAGCAGAAGGAACAAAGGTCTGAAAGCAGTGCTTATAGGAAATGGTCATTTAATTTAGAAAAACTTAGCAATTTTTAGTTTTAAGTAGATGTGTCATTGGCCGCACAATATAAGATAGAGTAGTATTTAAGACCAATCAGTGATAGGGATTGACAGTATTGTGTTGTGTTGTTACAAGCCTATAACATTAGAGTTACTGTTGTATTTCCTCCTCCCCTTAATCTCATTAGAGGTAAGATATTTGTGATGAGATTGGAGATTTCTTGCTGCTCTGTTTTCTCTTTAATTATGTCAGTTTGTGAATTCTGAATTGAACCCCAATTTTGAATTTAATTGTGTAGAAAGCATTCTCTATAGAAATATCTCTTTAACAGTGGTAACCTTTCCAATACACTATCTGTTGAAATGAATGTTTGTTACGTACCAAAATACCAAAAAATGCATTGCTCCGGTTTTCCAACAAATGTTGCAGTCTTTTACATCCATTTATTACTTCCATGGATTTCTTTTTAATTTTTGCAGAATCACTCTGCAAAGAGTTTGGGGTGCGTGTGTATGTGTATCATGCATATAGTGTGACGAGTGAACGCTATAGTCAACTGAAGCATCAATGGCTAACAAAAACAATCATTTTATTGTCCCAGGATACAAAAAGCAATAAATCATTGTATAACCTGTGAAAGAAAAGATGAGAAAAAATACTTCTCGCATGTTTAATCCTGCACCATGTTGGGGAGAGGCAGATGAAGAGCCCTTTCCTTATAATGTTAGGATCATTATAATGGTCATATGGGTCCAGGGTCCAGACCAGATGCAACATCAGCATGCCAGGCTCATTCATGAACTTATCTGTTCTCAGATGTAATGGCCAATTCAGAAACTGCTGAATACACATTATTGAAATGTGGGAGGAGCCTGCTATACCCAGACAGAACAAATTCAGTAAAGAGACACAAATTCTGAATAGACTCTGATGAGGTGGAGGATCATTCCCATATCTTCTGAGTTGCTAAGAAACAGTACTGGCCACTGTACAGGTACAAATCATTCATTTGAGGAGATATAATTGATTAGTGCCGCTGTCTAACAGCCTCAGGGTTCTGGATTCAGCTTAGGAAAATAAGAGTGATTGCTTTCATTCTAGTTATGACTGTGGCACTGAAAGAACGCTGCACTTTTCATTTTGACCCTGAACGGTATAAAATAAACATAACTAGCATCACATACAAGGATTATCAGGAAGTAATTTTCAGCATATTTTCAAAAAGGTCATAAAATAATGCTGACTTGTGACATGATGTGGGAACCCAGAAAATGGCCATTAAATCAACAGAGAGAGAAATAATCCTGTTATTTTTAACTAATGATCTAAATATATTCTTTTCCAGAAGAAAAGTATTTACCACTGTAATAAGTGCAGGCTGCAATTTCTGTTCACCAAGGACAAAATTGAACACAAACTACAACATCACAAGACTTTCCGCAAACCAAGACAACTAGAGGGGCTCAGGCCAGGAACAAAGGTACAAGTTTAATTTTTTGTTCATGCCAAGAATATTAATTTTAGTTGCTTTCATTACTCAGTTCCCTAAAGTCAAATGTTTTTGTTCCCATAAGTCATCGAGTTCCCTCACCTTGTTTACATCATTCTTTTGAGTTTTGATGGCATGGTAATGCAAGAATGAGCCTGTGTGTGAGGGGAAACTGCTGTTAGAGTTTTTCAAGAGTAAGTCAGAGTCTGCTGTAGAAGCTTTAAAGCTTTGTCACTGTCTTTCCCCACTCCATTGTGTTTCATGTTTTAACACAGTTATTATTGGTCCACAGGACAGAGAAAGAACAGTGTTTCTGAAGAACTTGTATAAACATTTTTAATGTTTATTAAAAGTAAAAGTTTAATCTGAGTACCCCAATTTCCATATTATCCTTACTTTTCTATGTTCACTATAAAAAAGTTTGGTATTAAATATTTTTACCAAATCACACTCTTGTTAATATGCATATAATTCACACTAGAATCCCTGAAGTATATGAAAAAATGCATAATCCCAGCCCTCTTTAAATTCCTTTGCACCTCTCCATCAGTGTCTTTTGTTTTGTAAATGTGTTGATCAGCACAAGTAGCAAGCAGCCTGCTATCCCATCCCCCGTCTTGATGGAGCTCATCTCAAGCAAAAAGTTTCCCCAGCTCAAGCCAAGGCTCTTTATCTGAGGTTGAGCTGACTGTAGTTGTATAGGGTAAATGATAACAGTATATCGTTATTTGGAATACATGCATTTCATGTGTGTTCCGTGTCTACAAAGATCTGGGTAAGTGTAAGATGAAAGGAAATGTGAGGCAATAAATGCTGAACACATACCTAAAGCAGAAAGTTTTTCCATGCAATACTAATAATGACGTGAAGTGTATAATGTGTAAAGACTTTAGTCCAAATATTAAATAAACGTGTGTTTTTATTCAAGAATATAACCAAAGGTAAAAAAGCATTTGATTTATATGCTGCTGTCAATGATTTACAAATCCAAGTACAAATATCAATCTACAAGGAGTTAATATGTATTCTTGAATGGTGCAGAAGTAAGAACCGCTGTTTTATAACCCAAACATCCCAGGTTTGAGACTGGGCACTCCACGTTTTGAGTAGTGAGCTGCTGTTATCATTATTACTTTAATATAATAACAACATACATTTGATTTGAGTCTGTAACACCCGATGTAAATTTTGACTACTTGTAAAAGTTGCTGCTTGTTTTTTTATTATTCAGTTTTATTCTCTCAGTGACGTTCACTTGGTACAGTGAACTTGCTTCTCCCTCTCTGAATTGATGGCATTTATCTCCATTCTATTCACAAGAGCAGCGATGACCACAGTGGGTGCTGTGGCTGGTACCAGCTCAGAACTATTTATTGTACCAGGAATCAAAGATATGTCCCGTGACTGCTATCAGACTGGACAAAGGCAGGACCGTAACTACAGACATCTTTTTCACAGTGCTTTCGCTGACTAATAGACTTGTTGCAACGCAATTCTGCTTGCAACTATAAAATAAAATGAGACCTCTACCTACAGCTATAGTCACTTTACCATGTGAGCAATTAATCACGCTAGTGTTTAGATCTGGCAGTGTCATGCTGATAGTGTATGTGCCCAAAAAGAAGCCTTTGATTTCAATCTGTAACAACCGGTGTAAAGTTTTGCTAACTGTAAAAGACATTGTTGAAGGAATATAAGCAGACACACAAACACTGGTGAATTTTGCCTTCTGGATATCTTGTTGTCACTTGTATTTTTGTTATTCAGTTTTATTCTTAAATAAAAGCACACTTGTTTCATTATATCTTTGTGAAAGTGTCTGTTTTATATTCCAGTAACCACTTGAATGAGATCAAATCTGTCTCTGCCTCTCTTGCGCGCGCCCACACACACACACACACACACATTCATATATGAAAAAGTCACTATTTGAAAACGCTATGCCATGAAGTATAGGCAAGATCGAAAAAAAAACCTTCAAATAACACCTCATGTTCAAATGACATAGCATTTTCAAATAGTGATGTTTTCATGTATGAAGGTGTGTGTCTCAAACCTGGGACCCTTGGGTTATAAAGCAGCGGTTCTTGCCTCAGCACCATTCAAGAATACATATCAACTCCCTGTCAATTGATATTTGAGCTTGGATTTGCAAATCATTGACAGCAGCATATAAATCAAATGCTTTTTTTTACCTTTGGTTATATTCTTGAATAAAAGCACACATTTATTTAATATTTGGACTAAAGTCTTTACACATTATACACTTCACGTCATTATTAGTATAACATGGAAAACTTTTCTGCTTTAGTTATGTGTTCAGCATTTCTTACCTTGCATTTCCTTTCATCCTACACTTACCTAGATATTTGTAGACACAGAACACACATAAAATGCATGTATTCCAAATAACGATACACTGTATTATTTACCCTATACAACTACAGGCAGCTTACACGCAGATAAGGAGCCTTGGCTTGAGCTGGGGGAACTTTTTGCCCAAGTTGAGCGCCGTCAAGGCGGGGGATGGGATAGCTGGCTGCTTGTGCTGATTGACACATTTACAAAACAAAAGACACTAATTGAGAGGTGCAAAGGAATTGAAGGTGGGCTGGGATTACGAGGTTTTTCGTAGGCTGCAGGGATTCTAGTGTTAATACAGTAAATATGGTATGAGCAATTTTATTTAAATATTACCACAAATTTCCAAGAAACAAATGTATATATTAGGTACATAGTGTTGATATTATTTAGATATTTATTTAGGAGAGTTTTAATACAATTCAGTTTTTTCAAGTGGGGTACTAAATTTCTTAAACTACAGTACAAAAAGAGTAGGGTTAGGTTGGGCACTTCTTTTGTCCCCTCTAAAGGGAAGCAGCTGTTGTCCATTGTGACTGAGAATTAATTGAATTGAATGGATGGAGAGCAATCTTGCAAACTGAGCTCAGCTACAAAGTTTACTGAAGTTGGGCCTAAAAGTTAAGCACACGTTTAGTATGCAACTGCTTAGTAATTGTGGGTTAGTGTGATGTTTTCAGTTTATTAAGATTGATCCCAATGTAATTTTGTTATATCTCAGCCAGGGTTTCTCCCATGGCTTGGGTTCAGAGTCTTGTTTTCTGTCTGTTTTGTTCAATTTGGCATCATTAAGGTATGTTAATGTTACTTTTGCTTATTGTCTGCTTTGTTTTCAGTACCTGTGCTATGTTACATGTGTTTTGTGGGTGGTCCCTGAACAGGCAGGGTCACCTGCTAATCACTGCCAGGAACTGTCCTCTGCCCAAAATATCCAATGAGTTCCACAGCTCATTTCCCTCCTATTTAGTATGCTAACTTTTGTTGAAAAAAAAAAAAAAAAAGACCCCAAGTATTTGCATTATATGTTGAATATATTAGTGTTTCTTTTCTTACAAAGTAAGACTGTTCTGTATGGAAGTCATTGTGTTCGACTTATGTGGATAGATAATGTTAAGGTATTTTAAATATTAAATGTGAGTATAAATAAACTCATGGATATAGATGCTGAATAATTATGAAGGTTATGCTTTGTTTCAGGTCACAATTCGAGCTTATGCTGTACCAAATAAAGCCATCACACTTCCCAGCAACCCACCACCTATTCCTCTGCCACCACAGACAACAGAGATTGAAAACCGACCTCCAAAACCAACCGAGCCTGTTGCAACCCAAGCTGTTCAGCAGAAACCCATCAATAAAAAGAGATCTGTTAGCAAAATGTTTGAACTTCTAGCTAAGTTTCAAGAGAAGAGGTAAATATAGAAATGTGTATTGTGTCTATTGCATTACATTGTAACTTAGTATAGTGGATCGAGACTTACTTTTTTTAAATGAGTTCAACAAGAACATGGGGACACAGTTGCAAAGTTGGTAAGGATAAATTTCACACAAACATGAGGAGGTTTTTCTTCACATAGACAGCCATATACACATGGAATAAGTTACCAAGTTGCATGGTAGACAAGTAGGGACATTCAGAACTTAACTTGATGTTATTTTATAAGAATTTAGTGCATAGGACTGACAAGCTTTGTTGTATTGAATGGTCTGTACTTGTCTAGGTTGTTCTAATGAACTTGCATCTTCATGGTAATGTGTTTAAATCTATAGCATACAGGTGTTTCAACATGTGATCCAGACAGTCACATTTCCCGATAGGAAAATTTTACCACCAAAAAGTTGATCTTTGATGTCTCATGAGACTTCACGGAGATTCTCATTTCCATTTCACTTAAGAATCAACTTTGTCACAGATCTTTCTTCTATAATTCCTTAGGAGGAACAGCTTGAGACAAAATGGAGACATGAGATACAGCTGAGGTACATGGAGTCAAAATTGAAAATTTGGTTTGAAAAGCATGTTATATTTTGTGAGATCTCTTTCTAATCTTTTTTTTTTTTTCAATCTTTTTCAAGACGTCACATTTGTAATTGGACTGACTCCTTTATCCAAGTTGTCTTACAACATTTGAGATAGTCAGATATTTTCTTTTGTTTTTCCAATTGGACCACAGTCAAATGAAGTGACTTGCCTATGGTCACACAGTGGTGTCAGTGGTGTGATCTGAACCCACAACCTCAGGGTTTGAAATTCAAAATCTTAGCCACAGTCCTAAATTGTCTGCCTTTTCTTCCAGAATGAGTTTGACCCAATTGGGGAACAGCAATGTAAATTAGAGCAACTAATAGAATTATTCAGAAGCAAGGACTACAGTTTGCTAATCAGAGTAAAGTGTTTTATTAACACAAACAACTGTCCATACCTTTCACCATATATTACTGAGCATACAATTCAAATAGTTTCAAACTAGAAAAATTTCAAGATGCTACTTGGAAGATATGAGCCCATTGTGTGACTTTGCCGAGACCGCCGGTGAAATTCAAGAGGAGACACTTGTGAGAATACTGGGGTAAAGTATTCAGGAGAAAAATCAGAGAAGCAGGAGACAAAGAAAATGTCTCAATTTTATTTCTTTTTGATTTCAATGTTGCCAAGGAGAAACCAAGAAGATATTAAGGAGGTCTGTGTTTTAATTTCTCATTTATATGGGTCTGTCATGCAGGTGTTGTTTCACATCTTCAAAGTCTCAGTATCCTTACATATGAACACCCGTAAGAGAAGTAGGTTGTGCTGTGGCACCTTATGCTTTAGGTCCCTATAAGGTGGCCTGCTAAATGCAAGGTCGGTTTGTATTCCAAACAAACATAATTACAGCCGAGTCTAACCTTAAAAAAGATTTTATGAATTTAGTAATTGTGTTCAAAAAAAAAAAAAAAAAGGTATAGGGCCTTTGGAAGATACAAGTACTTATAAGTATTCAAACTCTTCTGATGTGTAGTATGAAATTAATTTAACAGATTAAGTATGGATTGTAGTAATGAGAGCACTGTATCATCAGATTTTTAAAAAAAACCTATCTCTTATTATGTCTTTTATATTTAATTGCATTTAAACATAAATAGAGTTTCAGTAACATTCACAAAAAAACATTGGAGGTAATTGACATCCTATGTAGTTTCATGTTCCAATCTAAAATAGACTTTATAATTCATACAAGCCAAAGGTTCTAGATTAGAGTAGAATAATTTAATCCACGTAGATAGTAGAATCTGTAGAGACTCTGATACTGCAGGAAAATATATTATATCAAATAGTAATCCAGAATTTGAATATTTTCTCTACTCTTTTCATCAGGACTTGATATATTTAGAAGAAACACTGGTCTGTTGAACACACACTACAGTGTGTCTTTTATCTTCCCTGGGATAAAACCATGATTGGCACCTGAAATTTTTAGTAGAATGCTGTGTTCTGTACCTTCCATGAAAGATTTAAAACTTTTTAAAGTGTTCTGCTGGCTACCTGTTTGGGCCTTTGGCTTTCTCACACTGTAGTGAGATTTAAAGTTATATATTGAATTATGATGGATGGTGTTATGAAATATCTTTGAAAGTTCAGGTAGCAAAGTTAAGCTGCACTCAAAACTATTCACTTGAAATTTTCCACCAACAGGCATTTATTTTCTCTATTTGCTTATACCATGTTAATGCAGCATTTGTTTCCCCAGTTTCTGATACAGTTCTTCCTCCATCATTCTTGTTTCTTCCAGTTCAGACACACACTTGATGAAGAGCTGAAATTTTGTTTCTGACATTTTTTTTTTCAGCAAGCATTAAATATTCATTTGTTATTCCATTTATATATAATATGTAGTAAGCATATACAGTGGATTTTTTTCTGTTTACACTCCTGCTTACTGAGTCTTTTTGCAATGTTGTTTTGTTTTCTGCAGGATTACCCTTGGCAAACAAACTTGTTTAGAGTGCAGCTTTGATGTTCCTGACTTTCCAAACCACTACCCAACATTTGTTCATTGCTCTCTGTGTCGCTACAGCACCTGTTGCTCCAGGGCTTATGCCAATCATATGATCAAGTGAGTCACAGCAGCATGTAAAACGTTCAGCCTCCTTTTTTGAGGTAACAATGTATGATTTTATAACAGGGATAAACTTAAAGTAACCCAAAATGTCTTGACGATATGCATTGGTGTTTCCTGAAAAACACTTTATTTAACTAAGGGTTGTTCATGAATGTAAAACAATGTTGCCATTTGTAACATTGAAGACGCTGCCATCTTCAGCTCTTATACCACACACGCTGTTTCAGCTTTTTAATGGATTCAGTCATGTGGCAGAACTTTAGTGCTTAAAAGAAACATGACCGTTTATTACATGAATTCATTTACAAATATGTAAATAAAAGTACAGCTTGAAGACAATTGAATGTGATATTAAAGTGGTGTATATTTCTAAGGGACTCATAACTTATAGAACTATTAATGTGAAGAAATGATTTGCAATTTTGAGTAATGGGAGGGAAAAAAATTTTGGTGCATTTTTATAGCAAAGCATAACTTTGTTCTTTCATTCAGTATTTTAAAATCATTATATTTTATGTTTGATACCTTTTTAAAACAAAAGTTCAGAATTAATTGAAGACTTAGGCGTTGAATTCTTAATAAAGTTTGGATTATTATCTAGATGTCAAAAATATGTACAGTAAAATTCAGCATAGAGACTTCAATATTTGCTAGTTAATGTTCTTTCTCTTTTTTTGTTTGATATATAATTGTTGAGTATGTAAATACACTTTGCAATATTCTTCTGGACTTGGTAAACAATGGATTTTGCTGTAATGCTGCTTTTACTTTTATACTGGGTAATGTTCCTAAAAGTATGTAGTGCATTGTCTTCTTTTTTGATTTGTAACAGTAACAAAAAACAAGGAATACCCAATGAAATAAACAAAATGAAGCAATGTTAATTAAAGATGGTACTGCTTTTTGGAAAAAGAAGTAATTTTAATTGAACATTAATAGTAACTTCCATCTGGTCTGCAAAGTACTTTAGTGGGCTTGTGTTTAGGCATCTTGTTGTCTTAAATGTTTTTGAATAGGTTAGTTTGTTTTTTATTTTTTGTTCTATCATAATAATAATAATAATAATAATACATTTTATTTATATAGTGCCTTTCCCATGCTCAAGGCACTTACAGAATATAATAAAGAACGGCAGAATATACAGTATATAGCATTGTACAAACCAGATAAATAAATAAAGAAGATTAAGACAGTAAATTCTGAAAAAAACAGACAACATAATTGATGGTCTCGCACACACATACAGGTTACATTGGCATCTTGACAGAGAAGTAAACTGAGAGAAAGGTAATAAAGTCAAGTAGAGCTAAAAGCCTTCCTGAACAGATGAGTTTTGAGTTGTTTTTTAAAAGAATTCATGGAGTCAGCTGACCTGATTAATTTTGGTAGGTCATTCCAGAGTCTGGGCGCTATACAGCTGAAGGCCCTGTCACCCATAGAGTGTAGATTAGTGAGGGGCACAACAAGATTACCAGAATCAGAGGACCTTAGTGGGCGGGCAGGCACATAGTGATGGAGGAGGTCACTGATGTAGTTTGGCGAGAGGTTATTTAAAGCTTTGTAGGTTATTAGTAGGATTTTATATTCGATTCTGTAGGACACAGGGAGCCAGTGAAGACGGAGCAGGATGGGTGTGATGTGCTCGCTGCTGTTGGTTCGAGTAAGGACTCTTGCAGCTGAGTTTTGAATAAGCTGGAGCTGTGATATAAGATTAGAAGGGGCACCTGCCAGTAGGGAATTACAATAATCGATGTGGGATGTGATAAAAGCATGGACAAGTTTCTCAGCATTAGAGAGGAGAGGAAGGAGCGAACACGGGATATGTTACGGAGGTGAAAGTAAGAAAGTTTCTTAATGTGATTTATGTGGGTGGAATAAGTGAGGGAGGAATCAAAAATGACACCAAGATTTTTTACAGTGGAGGCAGGTCTGATGAGATCACTGCCAAGATGGACTGGGAAGGAGCTCATTTTATTAAGTTGCATTTTAGTCCCAATTTGCAGGAGTTCAGTTTTATTGCAATTTATTTTTAAAGAGTTCTGCTCCATCCAGGTTTTAATTTCACTAAGGCAGGTTGTGAGCTGAGAAAGCTCTGATGAAGTTCCACTTTTAACATTGAAGTAGAGCTGGGTATCATCTGCATAAAAATGATAACCCAATCCATAACTACGGATAATATGGCCAAGGGGAAGCATATAAATACAGAAAAGCAGAGGACCAAGGACAGAGCCCTGAGGGACTCCTTGTGTTACTGGCACGGAGTTGGATCTGCTGTTGCCAAGACTAACAAACTCTTGCCTATCAGTCAGATAGGACTTGAACCACTGGAGGGCGGTGCCAGAGATACCCAGCATGTTCTCCATTCTGGACAGTAGGATGTCATGTCTGACTGTGTCAAATGCTGCACTAACAGAATTAATATGCTAGTTTGTCCAGAGTCTGCTGCCATAAGCAAATCATTGGTTACCCGTAGCAGAGCAGTTTCACAGCTGTGCCGCGCCCTGAATCCAGACTGAAAGGGTTCCATCAAATTATTAGAGGTTAGGTAATTGGTGAGTTGGGAAGCTACAACACGCTCAAGAACTTTTGACAGGAAAGGTAAGTGGGAAATAGGCCGGAAATTGTTAAGATTGTCAGCTTCAAGGCCAGACTTTTTTAACATTGGGGTTACAGAAGCATAGGCTCCCGCTTCCTCTTTCTTTTTAATAAGGTTTTGACAGTATGTTGACTTGTTACAAGTGAGGCTACATGCTGTAATTCTTAATAAGGCAAAAAGTAAATGCTGTGAAATAAAAAAAAGTACAGTGGAACCTCAGTTCACGACCATAATTCGTTCCAAAACTCTGGTCGTGAACCGAAGCAATTTCCCCCGTAGGATTGTATGTAAATACAATTAATCCATTCCAGACCGTACAAACTGTATGTAAATATATATATTTTTTTAATTTTTAAGCACAAATATAGTTAATTATACCATAGAATGCACAGCGTAATAGTAAACTAAATGTAAAAACATTGAATAACACTGAGAAAACCTTGAACAACAGAGAAAACTAACACTGCAATAGTTCGTGCTATAGTGCTAGGAACCGCTCGCTAAAAACACTTTTTTTTAATGAGTTTTAAGCACAGGGGAAAAAATGAACATTTGAAAAATCCGTAATTTAATAAACCACCAAGAAAAGTAACATTGCAACAATGCAGGCTACGAACCGATCACTGTAAACAGAACTGAAAACAAAAACAAGCCTTCTCTATCTTATGCGTCCCTCCCTCTCTTGCTCGCTCGCTCTCTCTCTCTCTCTCTCTTTTGGGAGCCTGCAGCGCCTGTGTGTGTGTGTGTGTGTGTCTCTCTAGCGTTCTCCTGTGTGTGTGCGTGCCTCTCTCTTGCGCTCCTGTGTGTGTGCACGTCTGTCTCTCTCTGGCGCTGCCTGTGTGTGTGTGCGCGGCTCTCTTTCTCTCTACCTGTGTGTGTGCGAGCGGCTCTATCTCTCTCCCACTGCCTGTGTGTGTGTGTCGCACTCTCTCGTTCTCTCTCTCTTGCTCGCTGCACAGGAAATGCACAGGGAGAGACTGAACATGTACAAACCGAAAGGGAACCTGGCTTGTTCGTATACCGAGTGTGTGGTCGTGAACCGAGGCAAAAGTTTGGCGAACTTTTTGGTCGTAAACCGATTTGTACGTGTACCGAGACGTTCGTGAACCAAGGTTCCACTGTACTGAGAAAAAAAAATCTTATACTACCCACAAAATAGTTTTTAAAGCTAGTTATCTGGACAAGGCCCTTAACCTGCAATTGCTCCGTCCTGGGTATGACGTTAATCTGCATCCAGCCCTGCATGTAGACCCTCCAACCTGTAGGGAAAAACCTAGAGGTTGGTGGCAGAATTGGCATTCCAGCCACCATAAAAAACTTCAGGAAATATATGTTGTATGACATTAGATTAACTTAAGGCAAACCTTTGTACAGTAAAAAAAAAAGTAATAAGAATTTATTTTGCTTTCCAAAAAAGTATTTATGTCTTTTGAGATGGCTATATCTACATAGGTTTGGTCATCTGTCGTTTCCTCAAGACATGTCTTCATTCCATGTATTTGTTAAATTCCATCAATATCACAACTGATTAAAATTAAAGAGGTCATGATTAGATGAACCAGTTGTCCTGGTGAAGCAATTTAATAAATTCTGTAAGGTGTCAAAGAAATTTGAAGAAACCGAATAAGCTGATAACTGAAAACACAATGTAAGACCCAAAAAGATGTGTCTGTACCAGATGAACAGTACTTAAAGGTCTTTTTCTGAAAGAACAGTAGGAAATCCGGTTAACTGCTTGCTCAGTGCATGGCAGAGTCGTTTGATAACAAAGTACATGCTTCAGCAACATGAAGAAGTCTTAAAATAATGGTCTAGTAGGATGTGTTGTAGGTAAAAATATTCTTTTGGAAATACAAAAAAGCAGGAGAGATTTTAGTATGTAAAATTAAGTCAAAATTAAAAATATTTTTGATTCATGGGTGGATGCCAGTATGTTAGAAGTGGTGGCATGAAGTATACTAATGCCTGTCTGCCGTCTTCTTTAGAATATATTTGTTAATTTTGTCATGGTCTATGGCTTCATTTCAGTGAAAGATGTACAGTATATGAGCTGCTCTAAATCATTGAAATGATAACTTGCTATGCTGTTCCTTTTGGTAAACAACATATTGGCAAAAAATATATCTTTAAGCACAATAACAACCTCAAACACACTGTAAAGACAATTAAAAATTACTCGGTGTAGAATTCTGCAGCTGGAACACAGTATTAGATTAGCACCCTCAAAGACATTTATATACATACATTTATATAAATTTGCCAACTTTCAAACTGGTGAGGAGCTGAAATGCATTTCAGGAAATAATTAGACACCAAACTGGCCAATCAGAGTCATAGGGGTCTGCATAGTGTTCGCAGCGATGCAACATGTGGCCACGTTTTTGAGGAAGTGCTCATCCGGCTATGGCGTAGATGCAGTATAGGTGACGTGGACTATGGCGTACCTGCAGTATAGGCGCGATGCTGAAGTATAAATTAGCCTTAAGAAATTGGAAAACCTATCTTAGCCAGTTTTAAAACTACAGAACAATGGAGATTAGTCTGTCATAGCTTATTCTCAAACATACTTGTTGCCTCATTTGATACCCAAACCATGCAAACTGAAATCTCTTACTTTGATACAGCATAAATGATGTCTGGTCATCCCAGACTGTCCTGCAACTCACCCTGTTTCAGAGAGTGAACTCTGTAATCCTGAGATGGAACTTTAATTTGGCCAGTTGTCCCTGAAGTCTCATTCTCTGGTTTGCTATCCATAGCTCATGACAAATAACAGGGCGGAAATACAGACTAACCACAAACATTTATTAAAATTGAACTTAAGTCTTGGCTACTCCAGGACATAACCCTGTTGAACCATCTACACAACTTGATGCTGCCAACACCATATTTCAAGTGGGGGATGGTGTACTTTTGATAATGTGAAGTGTTCAAACATGGCATTTGGCCTTATGGAAAAGATCGATTTTGGTTTCATCGGACCACAGAATGTCCTCACAGTTGACTTCAGAGTCTCCCATGTGCCTTCTATTAAACTGTAGCTGAGTTGTGTTTCTTTTTAAACAGTGGCTTTCTTTTTGCCACTGTCCTGTAAACCTGTGACTAGTGAGGCAACAATTTTATGCACAGTCTCTCAAATTTTATTCATTGTAGCTTTTTGCTTTTTCAGAGTTATCATGGGTCTCTTTATGGCTTCCCTCACTTCTTGCACGATTACAGCTTTGCCATAATTTTTCCATTTTTTTAATGGTTGAATTTAACTGTACTCCAAAGAATATTTAATGGCTTAGATATTTTTTTGTATCCAACCCTGTTGTTTTTCATACAACCTACTCTGTTTGTGGGAAACTGTGCTAAACTGGGGACCACTTGTAATACAAAAATCATATTTGTAGTGAGTTTCATATTCTTTCTGATATATTAATAATTAGACGTATTGCAAAGTTGTTTTTGTCAATGCAAACAAGTCACCAAGGGTATCACATTATTTGGTATCTTTTTGTTTTGTTGGTAGTTTCTGACTTTAAAATCCTTTAAATAAAGTTGACCTTCCCTTTAACCCTGACCTTTTTTTTTTTTTTTTTTTTTTTTTTTTTGCTCCTAGCAATCATGTGCCTAGAAAAAGTCCTAAATATCTGGCATTATACAAGAAACCATTACCCAGGTAATGTTCATGTTTCCTTCCATAGTCAAAATATATAAAGTGAATGATGATTTATCATTTTTTGCACCCTAGTTTTTTTTTAAATGTTATGATAGGTTATCAGGTGATTGAATGTTGTTTTATGCATTGTGAAAGGTTGACACCTTGCTATTGCAACCTTGTATGAGTGTGTGAGAGAGAGAGAGATAGTGTGTAATTGTTTGTTCATATAACATAAAACTGTCAGTTACTGTAATGGGCAGCACAGTGGAGTAGGAGATCTGCCTAGAAACTAGAATTAGTTTTTTTATATATTTAGAATCATTTTAGTACACTGGGTTTTCTTTCAGTGTCCCAAAGACATGTATTACAGTTTGTCTGGTGACTGTGCATTGGTCCAGAATGAGTGTGTGCAGCTGCTGGAATATGTGAGAGTGCCCTGCAAATAGATGCTGTCCAAAACTTCAACCAATAAACCCCATGGACCTTAAAGTCTGGTCACTAGCTTATTGCAAGACCCACTCAGCCTCAAATCTTCATTCACACTTGCATGGTGCCAATTTGTGATTTGGGGATGTGGGAGGAAAACCTTTAAGAGGCACAGAGAGAATATTCAGACTCCTTACAGACTATGACCAGGTACAGAATTCATTCCCAAGATGCTGGATCTGTGAGATAGAAGTGCTAACCACTGCACCATTATACTCCCCAGTTTAAAATTGGAACAAGGTTAAACCTTTTTTTCTTACTTTTATAATTATTTGGCCCGGTGTTTTTGCTGTCCAAGGAAAGACATTTGAAGTAAAGTCAACAAACAACCTTTGCATTTATTAATATTAAACTCTGTCCTAAATGGAGTTGAAGCTATGCAAATTGAACTCTGTAAACAATTAACCAGTTTTTTTTTCCAGAGTTATATTCTAAAATTTGGCCATAATACAAGTTTCAGACAAAAGACTTGGGGCCTCATCTATAACACCTTGTGTAGAATTCACACTAAAACATGGCATATGGACAAAAGTAAAAATGTGTGTACGCATAAAAAAAATTCCGATTCATAAAACTGTGCATAAGGAAAGTTCCACGCACTTTCCCTTTATAAATCCTAATGAATATGAATTTTTACGCAAATGCACGCGCCTACAGCCCCACCCTGACTCCTCTGCAAATTTCTCATCTTTGAATATGTAAATCAGTATAAATATCCCCTTCTGTTCAGTATTTTATTAAAAGGCAATGGCAAAAGCATGTGGAAAAAAGAAGAATTTCAGAGAATGTAATATATAGGGTCCTGCTCAGTGAAGTGGGGGCAAAAAATAAACATACTACTTGGTGGCTTAAGCAGTCGTATAAACAACAAGGGGAAATGTCACAGCGTTGTGAAGACACTCAAAAGTTCAAGTTCAGAAAGTTGCACAGTGCTGAAATAAAAAATAAGTGGTCAGATATCATAATCGACATGAAAAGGCGAGTGTGTGGGTGTCATACGGAAACGTATTAGGGACACAGTGAAGGAAAAAAAGGTCTATGTCAAGATTAAAGTTGAAGTGTCGACTTTAATCTCAAAATTTCCACAGTAATCTCATAGTTTATTTTGTCATTAAAGTAGAATGTCATAAACTTCATCTTAAAATCAATATTTAATTTACTAGAGTTTGTCAAATCCCATCATAGCTAAAGTAGCATGTTAAATGTTTCGTATTCTAAGTATTCCCTGACCCAGTCGTTAATCACTCTGTGCTTCTTGAATGGGCTTTCTCTTACACCGCTAGGAATGCTTAGGCAGTGATTGCCATACAGAATACGTTGCGTTCATGATTTTACAGCTCTCTGAATATTTTAGAATGCTAAAATGTATATTTCATAAAATTTTCATGACTAAATGCATTAAAGCATGTAGTAAACTTAGTCGTGCAGCAGTAGTGATTTGCTGGTGCCCCATGGATGGAATAATTTATGTCAGCAGTACTGTGTCAGTCAAACTTACCAACCCCCAATTCCTGTACTTCTGTTTCTTTCTGTACTTAACCAATCACCACAAAATAACTGTCTATAATGAATGTAAAGCCAGCTGTAGGCTTAGAAATGCCGATTCTTCAAAAAGAACCCTGAAAAATCTTTATTATACATGTTAAATTATTCCATTCATCCATCCAGGGTCGCTCCAGTCCAGGCAAGCATAGAGTGCAAGGCAGGAACAATCCCTGGATGGGGCGCCAGCTCATCGCTACCACTGTTGCACCTTGTCCCCACATCTTTAATTATTAGCAGTATACATTATTTAAATTAAGTTAACAATTTATCTGTATTTAACAATTTATCTGTAAAATGTAATACAGTGATCCCTCCTCAATCACTGGGGTTGCGTTCCAGAACCCCCCACGAAAGGTGAAAATCCGCGAAGTAAAAACCATATGTTCATATGGTTATTTTTATATATTTTAAGCCCTTATAAACTCTCCCACACTCTTTTTTATAAACATTTCCCGCACAGTTATACAGCATAAACCCTTTGCATTCTCTTAGATATTAGGTAAGATTCGTTGATATTATGTATGTAAACACACTGTTTATATACAGTAAAACCTAAATATTATTTTAAAGATATTGAGCGTCTCCAATATCACATATGTTACAGCCATTACGATAGACAGGCTACCAGCAATAAATACGTACAATGCAAGAAAAATTGTATACAAAAAAATGTGTGTACAGTGACACTAAACATACATACATGTACTAAGTACTGTACATAGAAAATTAATTATGGTTACTCACCAACAATGACATGACGACTTGTCCGATAATGAGGAGTTTAATTTTACTGCACAACAAAGGAGAGCGTTACAGCTCTTCTAAAGGAGCCTCTTCAGGCGACTGTGTAGCACCGCCGTTGTCCTTCTTCCGGCAGTCTTCAATCCAAATCCCTAAAGCAGATTCCGTCTGGACTACCGCCTTATTACGTCCACGTACAACTCGTTTTGTGCCCTGGTTAAAGGACACTGCGGCCGTAGATCTTATATTCTTTTCCTCCTTTTTAAATAAAAATCGTGGACTCATTGATACCGTAATGACGTCCTATAGCGGTGTAGCTGTTCCTTTCATTCAACATATCCAAAGCTTTTACCTTTTCAGCAATCGTTAGCATCTTCTGTTGGTGCTTGGGCATGGCCCCTGAAGCAGTAGCAGGAGCAGATCGATTTGGAGCCATAATGAAGGGCTTGACTATGCACAAAGATAAACACAAAAGTTAACTCTTTACACAGCGAAACACGTTGATGCTGAACGAGCGAGATGAGACTTCCTGCTTAACGCAGCGGAATCGAATTTGGCGCTCCTTCACTGAGCCAATCAGCACACAGGAACTTAACTGCGTACTCTGATTGGGTAGCTTCTCAGCCATCCGCCAATAGCGTCCCTTGTATGAAATCAACTGGGCAAACCAACTGAGGAAGCATGTACCAGAAGTAAAAAGACCCATGTCCGCAGAAACCCGCGGAGCAGCGAAAAATCCGTGTTATATATTTAGATATGCTTACATATAAAATCCGTGATAGAGTGAAGCCGCGAAAGTCGAAGCGTGATATAACAAGGGATTACTGTATGCATACTTTAATGCATTACATCCTAAAAATGATGTCAAGTATAAATTCTAGTATTCTAACAGCACACAGTTCCAAGAGGATAGCTCTTGGAAATCTAAATCGACTTAGAAGCCAGTCATCATCATTTGTAAATACACACTCCCTTCTAAGCCTTCCATTTGCGATGCCTACTAACACCGCTAAAGCAGCTATGATAGTTGAAATAGTTTGACTATTCCGTGCACCATTTTATTGTTACAGAATAATTGCAATCAAGTGTCTTAAATTTGAAAGCAGTATGCAATTAATTTCAGTGTATTTGATAAAACCCACGTAATGGATGTGAATCTAAAAAAGAAAGGGGAACAAGGCAGAAACATTAGCGCTGCTTTGACGCTGGGTTTCACCTGTTTGCAAAACTGAGCATAAATGTGTGTATGCAAGGTGTGAGGCTGCCATGAAAATGTGCATGGCTTTATGCCAAGTTTGTTTTTTTACACATCTCTAAGTGAGTGTGGAAATAAAGGCACGTAATGTTTTTGTGTGGAAATAAAGGCACGTAATGTTTTTGTGTGGAAATGAAAGCACGTAACGTTTTTGTGCGGATGCACCATTTATACATGAGACCCCTGATCTTAACTTTGCACCATGGGCAAAGTTAAAAATATGTATTTCCCTAGAAATAAGTTAATTCACATGAATACTTTTTATTTTTTTCTTAGCTGTATTAAGATGACTTGTTCATCTTGTTCTTTCTTAACGCACCTCGGAGATTCTATGGCCAAGCATCTTGTTCAGAATCCAGCTCACAGCTTTATGATATACAGTGATCCTGGTAAGTTTATCTTCATTCTTAGTTCTCAAAATTTTACCCACTCTTAATTTACCTTTCCACACAGCCATCATTTTATATCTAGACAACTGAATTGAGATGAGGAGGAAGTGTACCATTACATCATTAAAACAGAAGACTCATAATGCCTGAGTAAATTAAATATCATGAAGATGTCATTTTTATTTTTTTAATATGGTATTGTCAAAATATTTAATCAAAATCAGGGCTGACAGGGACCAGAGCTATTCTGGCAGCTCTGAAAGCAAGGCAGAAAACATATATAATGTATAAAACTCCCAGTTTATTATCTCACTCTTTGCCATTCAGTGCTAGTGTTGTGGTAGTTGTTGATACACACTTCAATTGCGTATCAAATTTTATGTATTACATCACTTATTAAGGTAGCATAGCTTTCACTGAGCCTTTTTAATAGAAATTGGATAGAAATTATATCTGCAGTCTGTTTTCCAAATAGATAAATTATTTGAGTTCTCTTTAGTGTCTTTCTTTTAAACCAGATATAGTGATCCCCCGCTACATCGCGATTCAGCTATCACGCCCCCGCTATATAGTGGATTTTTCTGTGGAACATATCTAATTTTCTATTGCGGAAATCTGCAATTTTATAGTGATCGTTTTTTTATGGGTTTTTGACAACTTTTTATGTTGGAATAAGCATTTTACTATGCTAAACTATTAATAACAACAATGTATTACTGTAATTATAACATATATATACCTGTACTGTATATAAATAAAAATGGAGTAAAATTCAATAAGTACATCCTACCTGTAGTATACTTTGCAGCCAATTACTAACAAAGCATGCGGTTTTCAGCAGTCACTACGTGTGCTAGACAAAAGTTCGTTAGAACAATATTATAATTTATAATAACTAATGTATACGTAACATTTAAGCAGTGCACTAGTAAACATAAAACATACTGCTATTAACAGGAATACGTAGACAGAGTCGCAATTCATAACGAATTGTAAATACGCTTTTCATTTGTCATTACCCGTGCTAGACAAGAGTTTGTTAGAACAATACGTATTATAATTTATAATAACTATAACATAACTGTAAATATTGACTAAAATGCAGTAAAAAGTCAATATGTATATAAAATAATGAACACTTAAGCAATACAGTAAATCATTAAATAAACGTACATTGTACACTACGGTAGACAGAAAGTTTCACATTACAGTCCCCAGATTATTTCTTACAAGGCCCATTATTGGCTGAAAGAGGAGACTCAACCAATCAGAGCGGGATTTTCATTCTCTTGGGCTCTGATTGGTGACTGCTGCTAACGTGGTGTAATCTCACAAGAACAGCGAGCGTGGGTCCCCGACACATCTCAGTTCTCTGCGTATCGCGTACTTTGCTTGTGGTCCGATTGTTGTGAGCAAACTTTTTGTGAACTTTTTGTTTTGTTTTAAGCCTTACAATGGCTCCCAAGTGTCCTGCATCTTCTAAGCCTTCTAGTAGTAGTGAGCCTAAGCACCAGAGGAAGACCTTGACCATTTAGGAGAAGGTAAAACTACTGGATATGCTTCGGGAAGGAAAGCGTTAGTGTTTTATTAAATTTACATGTGTTTTAAAAGTGTGGGAGGGGTATTTTAAGGCTTAAACTATAAAAAAATGTTTCTGTATATGGTCTTTCTATATCGCAGATTTTCACTTATCGGTGATGGGTCTGGAACGTAACTTCTGCGATAGGCGGGGGATCACTGTATACTATTTTAAATATACTATTTTAAACCTGGATATACTATTTTTGATGAGCAGTTCCATTTGTTATTTGTTCAAGTAACTTATTCAAATGAAAAGTTTTAGAGAGGTAGTACATATGGTAGTGGCAGTAGAAAACGTGCATAGTCAGACAATTTGAAGGAATAAAATGAAATCTAGTTATCTAAATCTTGGAATAAAATCTTACCTTAAATGCTGTACTTTCATTTAAAAAATTGCCCCATTCAGAATCTGTTTCACTTTCTGACCAGGATGTGAAAAAAATGAAAAAATATGTACAATGTATAAAGAACTGTCTGCATGAACACTTTCACTTTCTCTGTTGTAGTCTGGATGTGGACATAGCCTTACTTTTACAAATAACCCAGATACACGTGCTGCAGTAAACAAAATAAAACAATTTATTTTTAACATAAGGATAATTGAAGATGGGTATATGCAAATATATATATATATATTATATATACAGTACACCCCCAAAATTTGCGGGGGTTACGTTCCTAGAGCACCCGCGAATTGTGAAAAACCATGACTTTTGCATGTGGTTAACAAATGCCTTTTAAATGCTATTTTTATAGTTTAAACCCTGAATATGCCCCCAAAGCACTTTAATTTCTTTGCAAACTCAGCTTAATACATTAATATATTACCTAAAAAATTACCTTAATACATTACCTAAAAAAAGAATGTAAAGGTAAACCGTCTACTGTACAGTACTGTACTGCTATGTCTCCCGCATTGCTAGAATGTAAAATACTGATGTTACCGCTATACATACTGTAATTCATGCAAGCGCGTTTTCTTTGGTATGTACTGTCATTTTCTTTGTTATAAGTAGAGTAAATACGTCATAATTTAATTAAAATACAGTAAAATGTACAGGTACTCACCAATGATGAATGATATTGATGATGATGAAGTAGCTGTGCAGTACGATGCAGAGGATTAACAACTCCTTGGGTGGCGCCTCTTCTTCAGGCGCTTCAGGAGGAGTTGTATCTTTGGACGGGCCTTCTTCTGATGATATTTGTATTCCTTAAGGTCGTTACCTTTTTGGCACTATCACAGAAACTTACAGATACGGTACTCCAGATTGCTGCCTCGTTCTTCTTTATGTAGCGTACAGTGCTTTCATTAACGCCATAGTGGCGCGCTACTGCAGCATAATTTTTTAGTTCCTGGAGCAAATCCAGTAGTTCAGCCTTCTCCTGGAGTATTTTAAACTTCTTCTGGCGCTTAGGCTCAGTGCCAGAAGCCTTAGAACGTGCAGGGCGTTTCGGTGACATCTTGTGCGTTTAAGAATAACAAAATGGAAGACACGAGGACACTTAGCGGGATATGCATCACAGGGCAGCAGTCCATCAGCAGCAAGGAGAAATGAATAACGCTCTCGGATTGGCTACTTTCACCATCCCAAACCTTGTTTCCCTCAGCAGTGGAAAATACAAGGACACTCAGCTGGAGACGTGTCACAGGGCAGCAGTCAATCAGCAGCAAGGAGAAATGAATAACACTCTCGGATTGGCTACTTTCACCATCACCAGCAGTTGCTTCCTGTTCTCTCTACAGCACAGTATTGCCGTGTAAAAAGCCATAAAAAAATTGCGGAGGATATTTGCGCTTTCCGCTAACAATTAATAGTTAGGTTCTAAGGAATAATCCGCGAACGACTGAGTCAGCAAACCCTGAACCGCCTCTTCGCAGGGGTCTACTGTATTTAAAAGAAATATATAAATATATATTTTGTAATAATCAGACAGACACGTCATAAAGATTTGGGGTTTTTTGGACCCCGTATACTGTAACAAAGGTAGTCAGAATCTCAAACAAAACAGAAAATTTCATCAGACAAGTAGGTATGGTTGCACAGACATTATAAAGAGGTGGACCGGAAATTAGGGATGTGGAATGCTGGGAAGGCGTGGTGGTGGATGGATAGTGGACGTCATCAACGGGGGACCAGAGGAGAGAAAGGAACCCGGAAGTGATGGCGTTTTGTTTATGTGGGATGGATCATGGTGGTGGTGCTTCGTCCTTTCTATGGGAAGAGAGAGAGGTTATTACCCCTGCCGCGAGTTGTCACGATGCGCGTCTGGTCCTTCAGCTGCTCCCCATGAGCTTGTGCGTGACTAATATATATATATATATATATATATATATATATATATATATATATATATATAATATAAGATATATTTTATTTAGGCCTAGGAAAGTTAATGTGTTAATTTTTGTTATTAATAATTAACATGTTAAAAAGTATTGTTGCATCTACAGCTGGCAATGAGACGATCTTGTCCAGTAGTGCTTTGGTCAGGATGGCATTTTCATGTAATTTTTTAATTGTAAACCTAAAGAATTACATCCATATCCATGTATCCACTCTTCACCACATCTTGCCACATGTCAGTACGTGGTACTGGTGTTCATTTACTTGAATTGTACATATCGAAATAGGTGGAGGGGAATGTAAGAAAGGGGTGTTTATGGTAGTCCTGGAGCAATACTAAAGAAAAGTAGCAAAGGTAAAAAAAAGTTTTCATGTCATGTTTCTGTAAGAAGGTCAAATGATGTCTTGTCACATATGTACAACAAGTTTTTTTTTTTTTTTTTTTTGAGTGGCACTAAAACCAAAATTAGTCTCTTATACCTCTGTATTTAACTTGCCGGTCTCCCAGGTAGCTTACAGTGCTTACTGCCCTAATATAATGACTCATTTTCAGAAACTGAAGTGAAATGATTATCTGTACCCATTATTCCAGTTTGCAGTATCTTTGCTAATTTATGCAAAGAATACAACATAACCATCCAAGTAATGCACGGTGTCAGTTTTTAAGCAAGATAGCTGCTACAGAGAAAATTTTAGCATGCCAGAAGCAAAGCTGTAGTTAGAGCAGTGTTTTCCAACTGTTTTTCTGTGGTGACACACTTTTTGTAACCCAGAAAATCCCAAGGCACATTACAATTCTACCAACCACAAAAGAATTACATCTATACATATGCTAAACTGTCTGAAGGGGCGGGACTATCAGAGATGCCGGCAAAAAAAAGAGGAGGTTGGAGTTCGCAGATATAGTACTTAGTGAGCATTTTGACGAATTTTCCCAGCTGCTTCATTTCTTTACCTGCTCATATAGGCAGTCCTATGTGGCACACCTGGGTAGCTCTATTTGCGTACCAGTTGAAAAACATTTCTTTAGAGTATAATTATCAAGTCTTTGATGGTGATGAACAACCGAGGATTGTATTTACAAAGTTTTAACACAAGTTTTGCCTGTGTGTAAATATATATAGATGGACAACAATAACAAATAATAGAAAACATAAAATTACGAAAGCTTAGTTGACTTTCTCTCTCTTATAGACAAAGGCATATCATTTATAATTCTATATCTTTGCTTAGATGTCTTTTTCTTTCCTATAGAAAATTCACATAACTTAATGAATTCTGATCTTTCAAGTAACTTGTTCATGGTGGATAAGTTTTTTAGCTAGTTAGTAGGCTTTTTGTGTTCATATAGGGGCATTCATTTGCTCAGAGCTAGCCATTGCTGTGTTCCCACCACCCACACAGAGTTCTCTTATACGAGTGTGTGTGTGTGTGTGTGTGTGTGTGAGAGAGAGAGAGAGATGCTCTATACTTTCATACTGGATTTAGAAGGAGCAGCTCATAATATTCAGAACTTATCTTTCACAAGGTTATTACCTTTCAGTTACAGTGACACCAATACCATAATATATTAGCTGGCTTTGTTCTCTTAAAGTACAATTAATAGTTCTCAGAATCAAAGTAGGTGCACTCATCAAGTTTTTTCACGCGAAGCCTGAAAACCATTAGAACTGCTTTAATTTGTTAGGTAGAATGCCCACTGGGGGCTGGGAGATCTTGTGGCTTTGGAACCCCTACAGATTTTGTTTTTTTTATTTTTCAAGTCCTTCTGGATTTTTTTTTTCTGCCCCAATCCCCAATTACTCTTTGTTATTTAGTTTTACCTAATCTTATTTTTACTTTTTATAAACTTTTCTTTCTTCATCTTGTAAAGCACTTTGAGCTACACCATTTGTAAGAAAATGTGCTATTTAAATAAATGTTGTTATTGTTATGGTTTGAAGTAAGCAATGCTTTGTTCCTTTCTTGGTCAACTTTCTCCAGACATGTGGAAAAATCTTTCACACTTTTTTTCCATTTCAGGAGTTTGTTTCCTTCTTTGTTTTGATAGCACCTATTGATTGAAGGTGGTACTGCAGTTTCTCTTTGAGGTTTTTACGCACACAGTGTCTTTGGTTGCTAGCAAACTTATGCCGGCTGGGTCAGCTGGTGATCAGTAAGGCTGGTCATAAGCAAGATGAACGCATTGCCTGTCATACATGGTCTTCCTCTTCTTGGGCACTTGCTGTTATGGGACAGTATTTCATTTTTTCAGCACAGACCTGGTTACCCTTTTGGAATAGAATGGATTGTTCCAACATTATTATGACCATCTTATAAGCATTGGGGATCTCTGCTATACAGCAGATGTTACAGCCGACTCAAGCAGTGAGCTTGATGGAGGAAGCAATGAATTAGGGTCTTACAAGTATTTTTAAAGGAAGGATTAGAGATCTTGTCATTTGCTTCTTGGGTGCACATAAACCCATCCTTTTAGGTTGACCACTGGTGCAAAGTTCTGTCCCACAAAAGCTGTCATGTCTTGACTTACGGACCTTTGTTTGAACTTGGGTGTTCAGCTCGTATCTCTGAGAAATATCTGTGAGAATTGCTTGGTTTGTGATAGATCATCTTATCAAATAAGGCTTGGAGTCTGCATTCCACCGAGGGTCATTTCTGCAATTTGAGACTATTTATCTGGCATTAATAGTGTTTGGCTCTGGCTTTAAGGCCAGGGCATGTTTTCTAGCCATAACTAAATAATGGATAATGTCAGTCTGTCCTACTTCCCCCACATGGCTATCCTGCTAGAAAATGAGTAAGCACATAAAACAACAAGAAGGCAATACCTGCTCAAAGCTGCAGTGACAAAGTGCATAAAGAAGAGCAAAGTGACATGGTGGAGAAAAACAGATTGTTTGATGAAGAAAGCGACTGCACAAGCAACAAAGAAAACAGTGCAACAGAAGCAGATGACATCTATAATGACGTGATAACGAGAAAGATAAATATGCAGAAAGTGATGAAAATCACTTATTATTGGCCCATTGTAATGTACCAGTGCTGACAGTGGTAACCTAGCACCCTCGTTCAGGCATAACACTCAAGAAAGCTGTCCTACCAATCCACATTGGTTCTAAGATCACTCACTCAATCCTGATGTCATAACAGCTGTTGTTGATCATTTGCTGAATCCTTGGATTTTGTGCACTTTCTAAGATCAGACACTCAATCCTGATTTCATAACAGCTATTGATCATTTGCTAAGTCCTTAGAATTTGTGCACAGGGCATGCATTACAACTGCAGGTGTTGGTGTACTACTTGAGGGGGGCCACTAATGAACTTAATGAACTTGCTCCCCTCTCAACTTCCAAGATCAGAAGCCTTGTTTCACCACAGCATACAACCCATTGTTTTAACTATAGTTTCTACCACAAAGGTTTGGCAGAACACAAAGGAAAATACTAAACTATACTCTCCATGGAAATTGAAACCTGCTGTAAAGTTACTGTAGTTGAATCTGCAGAATTTCAGACATCATTGGAATTTGGGTTTCTATTCAGTGTAATATGATTTTGAATTGTATTGTGACCCAGTGATTTGGGGTTATGCTTGATATCCTTTTTCTTATTGATATGCTGTGATTTAACTGCAAAGTTAAATGTATGGTATATTTCATATAAATTCCTTGCGTTACAGAATTTTATCAAACTGGATTAGCAGGTAAGAATATGGACAGATCCAGGTGAGGTCAAAAACTGCAAATATGGTGGGTCTAGGTTAATAATTTGCTAAGCAGTTATAATTCTGGACCTAACAAAATTTTTTAATCTTCCTGTATTCAACTAAGACTGCACTCTGTGCAGTGCATCATATCTTCTCAGTTATTTATGCAAATGCATATAAAATGTAAAGAAAACAGGAAGCTTGTGTCCAAAATTATTTTTAAACATCTTAATAATTGGAGGCTTCGTTATCAGAATCAATAACAACAAATTCATATATTAAAAAAACAGCATCATACTTATTCTACCCGAAGGCTGGAAGAGGTCCAGGAGTTGAAACGTAGCCAAAACCCAGAAGATGAAACATACTGCACTAAAACCTGATTACTAACCAGAAATCAAGGTCATTATCCAAATCACGAATATGAATTAATCACATGCTGGTATTTCAGGGGTCGTACTGATGACGTAAGACTTGGTGCCATCTGAAACTAGGGTCCTTGACAACCAAATACAGTGTACCGGTAACAGGAATGATAACATGGAGGCACCCATATACAAAACAAAATAACATTGTTGCGCCATGTAATAAATAATCAGTATGATCAGGAACAATATACTGCAACGGTAACTTCACTGAAATTTACCCAACATAAAGAAACCCCTATTTCCACATTTACTTTTGCTTAGAAGAATTATTTTTGAATGTGGAAACTGTCAGACTATAGCAAGGTATCATCAAAATCATGTGGCTGTCACTGTTTGGAGCCATCCTTCTTCATACACATGCTGAGGATTCGCCTTACAAAAGATAGATAGATAGTATCTATCTATCTATCTATCTATCTATCTATCTATCTATCTATCTATCTATCTATCTATCTATCTATCTATCTATCTATCTATCTATCTATCTATCTATCTATCTATCTATCTATCTATCTATCTATCTATCTATCTATCTATCTATCTATCTATCTATCTATCTATCTATCTATCTATCTATCTATCTATCTATCTATCTATCTATCTATCTTTTGTAAGGCGAATCCTCATTTTTGGTAGTGGGATATAGGTTATTTCTTGAAACCTCTCTATGGCCCAGATACTGGATATACCTATTTAAATTTTTACCATTATGGAATAATAAATTATAGAAAATATTATTTTAAAACCTATAAGAATTTTACATTTACTAATTTGGTTGACGCCTTTATCCAAGATGACTTAAAACATTTATGATGCAATTGGTTTTCCAGTACAGTCAGGTCAAGTGATTTACTCGTGGTCACACAGTGTCAGTAGTGGGATTTGACAACCTCAGGGTTTGACATCAATGCCTTAACACTAGAATCCCTGAAGCCTATGAAAAAACATGTTATCCTTGTTAATATATCACATCTCACCTGCACTATTTAACCCAGCGTAAGTGCTTCTGGGAGAAGGGAGGTTATGCGAGCGGCGTGGGGGAGTTTTGGCGGGTGAGTATTAAGCGGGGAGACGGAGAGAGTGAGCTGCTGAATGCCTCTAATAAATGCTATCAACATTTAAACGTCGTGTTTATTTCAGTTTATCATGGTAGCAGAGGATGGTTGATAAGGATGGCAGCTAGTTATAAAGTCCCGCCGAAGTTTGATGAAGCCAGACCGTACGAGTGCTGGAAAAATGAAATCAATGTCTGGACGCGAGTTACCGACCTTGACAGAAAGAAACAAGCACTTGCTGTTGCTTTGGGGCTTGAAGGGAGAGCCCGTGAAACCGCGATGGAAATACCTGCGGAAGATTTAGATAGTGATAGCGGTATGACGACGTTAATAGCGAAGCTTGACGCTGTGTTTCTAAAAGAGGAAAAGGATCGCGCATATGAAGCGTATTCTTATTTTGATGGCATAACGAAGAGCAGTTCAGTTTCCATGGCGGACTACATAATTGACTTTGAACAGCGTTATAACCGAATGAAAAAGTATAATATGACGCTTCCTGATGCTGTGTTGGCTTTTAAGCTTTTGGATACGGCTTGCCTCGATGAAAAAAGCAGACAGCTAGCTCTGACGGCCTGTACAGATTTAAAGTTCTCCTCCATGAAGTCGGCTCTCAAGAGGATTTTTGGAAGGAAAACTATAGGATCATTTAATGGAATACAAGTGAACCAGGAATCTGCGTTTTTCACAGAACAAAGACCGCAAGGCAGAGGAAAACGGAACGTGATGTCGCAAAGTGGACTACAAAAGCAGCCATTACAGGGGACTAATCCACTGGATAAGTTTGGTAAGAGATCCAGATGTGCTATTTGCCAGTGTACATTTCATTGGGCTAAAGACTGCCTGCATAAGAAAACTGAACAAGTGCGAATAACTGAAGATGCACATGTAGAAGAGTGTAATATCACATTGTGCATAAAGGGCTCCATGTCAGATGCTGAGATATTTATGACTGAATCATTGGGATCGGCGATTATTGACACGGCTTGTACTCGGACTGTGTGTGGGGAAAAATGGCTAGAAAACTATATTGACAGCCTCACTCAAGAACAAGTGAACCAACTGATGCAAACAGAAACTCCAAGTTGCAGACCATTTCGGTTTGGCGATGGCAGTCTGGTGTATTCCACAAGAAATGTGAAACTGCCAGCTAAAATAGGACTGACAAAATGCAACATTGAAACCGAAGTTGTCAAGGTTGACATTCCACTTCTGCTAAGTAAAACGTCACTGAAGAAGGCAGGAACCATTCTGGACATGAAAAAAGACAGTGCAGTGATGTTCAAACAATCCATTCCTCTTGAATTTACTAGTTCTGGACATTACTGTGTAGACATCAGAGACAAAGAAGCTAAAAAACCTCAAAGTGAAGAGGAGGTCCTTACAGTGACAGAAAATATGTCTACAGATGAGAAACACAGAGTTCTTCTGAAGCTCCATAAGCAGTTTGGTCATGCGTCAGCAGACAGACTACAGAGACTTATTCACAGTTCAGGAAATAAGGACAAAGAATGCTGTACTATTCTACAACAAATAGTAAATGACTGTGAAATATGCAAGAAGTACAAAAGGACAAAGCCAAAGCCTGCTGTGGGGTTACCTTTAGCTTCAGAGTATAACGAGACTGTGGCGGTGGATCTACATGAGTTAGAGCCAGGTGTGTGGTATCTTCACATAATCGATCACTTTACACGGTTCAGCGCTGGAAACATTGTGACTACAAAGAAGTCATCTGAAATTGTAAACTCCTTCATTCACACTTGGATTAGAGTTCATGGTGCCCCTCAGAGGCTGTACAGCGACAATGGAGGTGAATTCAATAGTGAAGAGATCAGAGACATGGCTGAGAACTTTAACATCGAGACAAGAACAACAGCAGGATACAGTCCCTGGAGCAACGGACTACTCGAGAGACACAATCAGACACTGACTGAAATCATCTTGAAGGTCAAACGAGAGAATGGATGTGACTGGCACACTGCCCTTGATTGGGCCCTCATGGCTAAGAACAGTATGTTAAACGTTCATGGCTACAGTCCGTATCAGTTGGTGTTTGGACGAAATCCTAATCTTCCTTCTGTGATAGTCGATAAACCACCTGCTTTAGAAGGCACTACTATGAGTGCTAGAGTGGGAGAACATATTTCTGCCTTACATGCTTCCAGGAAAGCATTCACAGAAGCTGAGTCTTCTGAGCGGATAAGAAGGGCAATACGTAAGCAGCTCAGGCCCACTGATGAAATGTATGTGACTGGAGACAAGGTATATTACAAAAGAGGGGACTGTCCAGAGTGGAAGGGACCAGGGGTAGTTATTGGTCAGGATGGAGCTGTGGTGTTTATAAGACATGGGGGGATTCTTGTAAGAGTGCATCAATCCAGACTCTGTAAGATAAACACGCAGGATCAGGAATCTAAGGATGAGCAGACTGTGAAAGACAACAGGCAAAACAAAAAAGGAAAAAACAGTTTAAGCAAGGTAGCAGTAAGCTCAGATAGTGAAGAAAATACAGACAGCGAACAGGAAACAATCAGCGACAGGGAGGTAAATACAGGAGAAGTGATTCATACTAGTATGACACAAATGGAAACAGATCACATTGTTTGTGATAACCCTGCCTCTCCCACTGGTGTAAAGATTAAGAAGGGACAAACTGTGACCTTTATGAAGCAGGATGGTGGTGGTCTACAGAAAGCAAGGGTTTTAGGTAGAGCAGGCAAAGCTTCTGGTAAATACAAAAGCTGGTATAATTTGCAACATATTTAACCTGATGGCAGTGATGGGCAAAAGGAGTCAGTAGATTTATCATGTATTGATAATCTTAACATTGAATCACCTGTTAGGGAGAGTGATGTGCTTATAACAAAAGACATTTCATTTGATGTGGCTAAGCGGGATGAAATCTTGAATTGGTACAAAAACAATGTTTTTGAAGAAGTTGACGATGTAGGTCAAAAGTGTGTCTCTACTAGATGGGTCTGTAGTCTCAAAGAAACTCCAAATGGCATTGTGCCCAAGGCACGACGTAGCTAGAGGATTTGAAGAGTTTAATATTCACGAGCTGCAGAAAGATTCTCCAACTTGTGCTTCTGATTCTCTTAGACTATTGTTAGCAGTAATCTGTCAAAACAAATGGCACGTCCATTCCATGGACATCAAATCTGCTTTCCTACAGGGCATGCAGTTGTCCAGAGAAATCCATATCCGGCCTCCTGCTGAAGCAGAAAAGAAAAATACTCTATGGAAACTCAACAAGTGTGTTTACGGCCTTGCTGATGCATCACTGTATTGGTACAATAAGGTGAAAGAAATCATGTTGAGTACAGGTGGTAAAATGTCCAAAGTAGATCCAGCAGTATTCTACTGGTTGGATGAGCAGTGTAAGGTTACTGGAGTACTTGCATGTCATGTTGATGATTTTCTTTGGGCAGGCTCACAAAACTTCTCGAAAGATGTGATTCCTACGCTTAAGTCTGCATTTCAGGTGGGGCGTGAGGAACATGAAAATTTCTGCTATGTGGGAATGGACTTTGTTACTTTTAATGGTGAAATTCATGTTCATCAACATAGTTACATTGAAAACTTACAGCCAATTCCCCTACAAGCAGCGCGTGCCCTGCAGAGGGATGCCTCTGTTAATGAGACTGAAAAAGAGCAACTTAGGTCAAAAATTGGACAGATATTGTGGGTTGCAAAACAAACCAGACCAGACATCATGTTTGATGTAAGCAGATTGGGGTCAAATATAAAAGATGCCACAGTTCAGTCAATTCATGAGATAAATAAGGTCATTAGAAAGCTTAAATCTGAAAAGGTCACTCTCAGGTTTCAGCATTTGGGAAACAATGATGCTCTGAATCTGACAGTTTTCAGTGATGCCTCCCTAGGAAATCTTCCTGATGGGGGTACACAAGGGGGTATATTAATTGGTCTCATGGGAGAAAGAGGGAAGTTTTCTCCCCTCTTCTGGCAGTCTAAGAGAATTAGACGTGTGGTGAGGAGCACTCTGGCAGGGGAAACTCTAGCCCTGTCAGATGGAATAGATAATGCTATCTTTCTGGCGACCCTCTTTTCTGAGCTTACTACTGGAAATGCTGATCTGAATGCTCCCCCTTTGGTCTGTGTGACAGACAATCACTCTCTGTTTGATGCTCTTAAGTCAACAAAACAGGTCACTGAGAAACGACTTAGACTGGAAATAAGCAGTATAAAGGAGCTCATACAGAGTAAAAAAATAAAGAAGGTTCTCTGGTCGGACACAAAAACTCAACTTGCTGATTGTCTTACAAAAAGGGGAGCATCTGCTCTCATGTTGTTAAAAGTACTCAGCGAAGGGCTATGGTGCTATTGAAATCTTATCTAAAACTGTCTTATGCAATTTCAATTGTATATGTAACTACTGTTTTGTTGTGTTTAATGTGGCCTTTATTGTTCTGCTATGGTAACCAATGACTTTGTTACATATGTTTCCCCTTTATTCTTTTGTTTTTGTTGTAAAAAAATTATATGGGAGATTGTTAATATATCACATCTCACCTGCACTATTTAACCCAGCGTATGTGCTTCTGGGAGAAGGGAGGTTATGCGAGCGGCGTGGGGGAGTTTTGGCGGGTGAGTATTAAGCGGGGAGACGGAGAGAGTGAGCTGCTGAATGCCTCTAATAAATGCTATCAACATTTAAACGTCGTGTTTATTTCAGTTTATCAATCCTGGCCCAGTTTAAATTCCTTAGCACTTCTCTATCAGCGTCTTGTTTTGTAAATAATCGCAAGCAGCCTGCTGTTACAACCCCCCCGCCCCCCCCTTGATGGAACTGAACTCAGGCACAAGTTCTCCCAGCTCAAGCCAAGGTTCCTTATCTGCGTGTGGGGTGCCTGGAGTTGTAATGGGTAAATAATACAGTGTATCGTTATTTGGAATACATGCATTTCATGTGTGTTCAGTGTCTACAGAGATCTAGATAAGTGTAGGATGAAAGGAAATGCGAGGCAAGAAATATTGAACATATACCTAAAACAGAAACTTTTTCCATGTTATACTAATAATGACATGAAGTGTATAATGTGTGAAGACTTTAGTCCAAATATCAAATAAACATGTGCCCTTTTATTCAAGAATATAACCAAAGTAAAAAAAAAAAAAAAATCATTCAATTTGCATGTTGCTGTCAATGAGTTACAAACCCAAGCTCAAATGTCAGTCGACAGAAGGCTAATATGTATTCTTCAATGGTGCAGGGGTAAGAACTGCTGCCTTATAATCAAATGGTTGTCGGTTCGAGTTCTGGCGTTTTGAGTAGTGAGCTGCTATTATTATTATTATTATAATATAATAAAAACAAGATTTGAGTCTGTAACACCCGGTGTAAATTTTGGCTACTTGTAAAAGTTAGTGCTTTTTTTTATTGTTCAGTTTTATTCTATTAGAGACGTTCATGTGGTACAACGAACTTGCCTCTCCCACTCTTGAGTTGATGCTGTTTATCTCCATTCTTTTCAAAAGAGCAATGATGATCACAGTTGGTACTGTGGTTGATGCCTGCTCAGAACTGTTTGTTGCACCGGCAATCAAAGATGCACTATCCCGTGACTGCTATCAGACTGGACAAAGGCAGGACCGTAACAACAGACAGCATCTTCACAATGCTTTTGCTGGCTACTAGACAGCTGCATAGCAACGCAACTCGTGCTTGGCACCATAAGTAAAATGGAACTTCCACCTGCAGCTATAGTCATTTTAGTACGCTAGCACTTTGCCACACTAGTGCTTAGATCTGGCAGTGCCATGCTGACAGTGTATGCGCCCAAAAAGAATAAGCCTTTGATTTCAGTCTGTAACAGCCGGTGTAAACGTTTGCTACCTGTAAAAGATATTGCTGAAGGGATATAAGCAGACACACAAACACTGGCGAATCATATCTTCTTGGTATCTTGTTGTCACTTGGTATTCAGTTTTATTCTTGAATAAAAACACACTTGTTTTGTTATACATTTGCGAAAATGTTTATTTATATTCTAGTAATCACTTGAAGGAGATGAAATCTGTAACAATACACTGTATTATTTACCCTATACAACTCCAGTCACCTCACACACAGATAAGGAGCTTTGGATTGAGCTGAGAGAGCTTTTAGCCCGAGTTGAGCTCCGTCAACTGAGGGGGATGGGACAGCAGGCTGCTTGTGTTGATTGACACATTTACAAAAGAAAAGACACTGATGGAGAGGTGCGAAGCAAGTGGGCCAGGATTACGAGTTTTTTCGTAGGCTTCAGGGATTCTAGTGTTAACCACTATACCACACTTCCTGCCTTATAGGTTAAGTTTATAAGAAAAGTTCAAAAACATGCCTTTAAAATATAACAACAGTAAAAAAAAATGTGATCAAATCCCTAGTGGATAATTTAAATCTATAATTATGCAAAATGGCGAAAAGCCTGTTGGAAGCAAAATTAGACATATTAAGGGGATACAACTTGTAGATGTTCTGTTATGATTGACTTTATGAAATTTATCTTAAAAGTGAGCATAAGAAAAGGCCTTTCTCAAATTTAATGTAATTTGTGAAACAACTCTAAGATATCAAATATGACCATATATTTAAAAGAAAATAAAACCACTAATTTTAGGTAATATTGAATTAACATAAAAACTTACTTTGAAGGCACTTTATTATTTTGCCAATGATGATTGCTCTTTATAACCCTGTTATAATGGCAATGATTAGTTAGATATGAAATGTCATACACGGTAAAGCAAAATAAAAAAAAATGTTTTATTGGGTCATTGACTAAATTCTTATATATTAGTTAACAAGCAAGAAAGTTTTCAGACCCCTTTACTTTTTCCACATTTTGTTATGATGCAGCCTTGTGCAGAGTCATGGAAATTACATTTTTCCGCACATTAAGCAACACTTAATAACCCAGAATTACAAAGTGGAAACAAGTTATTAGAAATGTTTGCAAATTTATTAAAGTAAAAACCTTAAATGCTTCATTGATATAAGTATTCAGTCCCTTTCTTTGGTAATTAGTTGAAGTCCCTTTGACAGCTATTAAAGCCTGGAGTCTTGCATATGACATGACAGGTTTCAGACTCCTTGGGTTGTGGGTTTTCTGTCGTTCTCTGCAGATACTCTCAAGTTCTGACAGGTTGGATGGAGACCATCAGTGGACCATTATTTTCAGGTTTCTCCAGAAATGTTCAAGTAGGTTTATGCCGAGCTCTGTTTTGGCAACTTAGGATCATTTACAGAGTTGTCCCAAATTCTCTCCTCTGCAGTCTTTGATTTATGCTAAGGTTCATTGACCTGTTGGAAGATGAATCTTCAGCCCAGTCTAAGGTGTAGAGAGTTCTGGAGCAGTTTTTTTAAGAATATCTCTGTACTTGGATCCATTTGACTTTCCTTCCACCCTGACTAGTCTCTCATTCCCTGCTGCTGAAAAACATACACATTATTATGCATGTTTCACAATTGGAACGGTATTATATACAGTAGGTGATGAGCATGGCCTGGTTTCCTCCAGACATGACACTTATATTTGAGGCTAAAACGTTTCATCTTGGTTTAATCAGATCAGAGAATGTTGTTTCACACATTCTGAGAGTCATTTATATACCTTTTTTCAAACTCCAAGTGGGCTTTCATGGGTCGTTAAATAAGGAACGGATTCTACCTAGATCAGTGAAGTTTTGGCATGACTATCCTTGAAGGTTCTCACATCTCCATATAGGTTCTCTGAAGCTCAGCCAAAGTGACCATCAGGTTCAAGGTCATGTTTCTTACCATGGCTTTTCACTCATGATTTCTGAGTTTGACAGGGTGGCCATTGGGAGGCCACTCTGCCCTTAGGAACCTTCAATGACTTGGCCAATTCTGTGCCTTGACACAATCTATCCATAGCTTTGTAGATAGTTCCTTCATCCTGATGGGTTGGCTATTGCTCTGATTGTGGAACATCATATAGACAAATATGTGCCTTTCCTAATTGTATCCCATCAATTGAATTTGCCACAGGTAGCCTCCAAACAAGGTGTAGAAACACTTCAACAATTAGCAGTAAAATGGGATTCCCCTGAGCCAAACTGTCCTAGCAAAGGGTCTGAACACTCGCGTCATGATTATGTTTAAGGTGGTTTTTTTTTTTGGTTTTTTTAAAAAATAAATTTGGAAAAATTTCTAAAATCTTGTTTTCACTTTTTTCATTTTGAAGTATTAAATATTACTTGATGAGGGGGAAAAATAAATTTAAGAAATTTTAGCATACGGTTGAAAAATACCAAAATTTGGAAAACCTGAAGTGGTCTGAAAACTTTCTGAAGACTGTAATACCATTAAATGCTTAGTTAAAATAAACAGCAGCTTGTTAACAGGTAAGTACTTTTTGTATGTTCTTAGTTAAATCTAATTTGAGAAAATAAACAAAAGTATATATTACCGTATTTACGCGTGTACCACGCGCACATTTTTTTCCCTTAAATTTGCATTAGAAAATCAGGTGCATGTCATACACAAGGAAATTTTTTTCGGTAATGCTTACTTCTTCTGCTTGGGCTCTCTCATTCACGCTGTCTCTCTCTCTCTCTCTCTCTCTCACACGCTCTCACTCACTCTCTCTCTTGCACGCTTACTCACTCTCTCTCGCGTGTACATTCATGTGCACTCACTCTCTCTTTCGCTCGCTCGCGCTCTCTCTCTTTTGCTCGCGCTCTCTTTCGCTCGCTCGCGCTCTCTGTCTTTCGCTCGCTTGCTCTTTCGTCATGCAACAAAAACAGAAGGGCATTTCGCGGAATATGTGCCCTAAACGCTTCCTATTCGACATGTGTCATACACCAGGCAAATTTTATTTGCGATTTTCTTTGTAAAAATTAGGGTGCATGTCTTGCACAAGGGCGCATGGTACACGAGTAAAAACGGTAATCATATTTTTCTCTATGTCTCTATTTGCCTCAGTTTATTCCTTTAAAGTTTTTTCAGGCTTTTTCAAAATTGCCTTTTTGAAATAAAATTTAAATTTTAGTTTCTGCTGATTTACTTGTCCAAGGAAAAAAAAAAAAGTTAGGTTTTAGTGCTGATCGGCAAAATTCACTAGAGTTTTTTGCGTTGAATTTGTGTGATTCACCAGTGATACTATTTACTGTATATTTTCCTGTAAATGTGCTGTGCAGCCAGCCCACTCATGATGCTTTTTCCAAGCCCCCCCATGGTGGTTTGCAAGGGCAGCATTAACTCACAGAGCTGCAGCAGCCAATGTTAGATGGGACAGCTCTCCAAATATACAACGTTGATCCTAGTAGAGGGAAGTATGCCAGATCAATCAGTATACAGGATGAAATTATTCTTCTGGCACACATTTTACAGGTACACTAAAAATTAGCAGAAAACTTGCAAAAACTTTTAAACACAAAATAAGTATGCAGAAGGAAACTGTAAATGCATCAGTATATTTGTGTCTTAACTGTAATGTCTTTTCATATGGACATTTATGTGACCTGTGAGTACTGTATAAACCTACTCCTTTATTAGTATTACCCAGAGTGCTGTGCAGTTGATGCAAACAGGAAGGAGTGAAGAGTTTGTGTGCTTTATTGTTCGACTCACGTCAGTAAAAAAAAAAAAGAAAAAACTATTCAGTTTGAGAGGTGAGTACCTACTATGGAATCAGTGAGGGTCAAGCCTCAGTGAATTCATGCTTCCTGACACTTTCTTCAAAAATATTTTACTGCACTTATATTTAACTCTATTAATTTTTTCTCAGGGAAACTCGGTTATTAGCACAACTGCCTCATAATTCATGTCATTAGTTGGCCGCAGTAATCAGCCCATACTGGTTAGAATACACTTCCCTAGCGCTCAGGAACACTTAACAGACCTTTGCACTAATATAATCCACTCAAAACTAGTTTCTCCTTTCCCACTGGCTTCAGTGCATTTCGCCAAGTTCAACAAAGTTGAATCACATTCCTGTGATTCTGCCACACTTGAGGTGAAGCAAATTCAGTGGGGTTTGCTCATTATTGTTAAGTTAGCAATTGTAGATATATCCCTAGTAAGTAAGTAAGTATGTATGTGTTCCTTCACATGTCTGTGTCAGTGCATGTCTGTTGATGGACTGGCAACTTGTTCCGGGTCAGTGCCTGCCTTGCCTCTAGTGCTGCCAGGATAAACTTTAGCCCTCTCAACTCAACAGTGTTAAGCAGTGTTGATGAAGGATGAACGCTGCATTTTCTCAATTTATATTTAGGTATTTCAACATGATTCCTTATTTGTCATGTTTCTATTGTTGTAAGTAGTAGTCAGTAATATTACTGTGCTAATTTATTTAAACTGTTAGAAACACCTTTTTCCTAAGCTCCTTGCTCCTCAGTTCAGAGGTTAAACATTCCTCAACATGTTCTCAAAACATCAGTACCCTTTCAGCACAAGTTCAACCTGACCTGATAATATACAGTAAGTCACATTTCTCCTAAAAGGCACCTTGGTGCTACATAAACCTGTGCTGCCTCTGTCCTCCATTTACTTGTGTGCCTCACATTAAAACTTCTGATCTCTTCAGTCTCAGTTGGACTAACACGTAGGGCAGGCAAGGAGCTTTGAGAAGATCACTCAGTTAACCTGTGAGAGACCAAAAACTTTAATGTTTCGTTAAGCAGAAATTTTATGCAATATTTAAAATGAATACTTCATTTATGAAGTCATTTGAGTCAAGTAGAAGAAATAAATAATAAAAGTAAAGTCTTTTTTTTTTTATACATTTAACTTTTCTTGCCTATCTTTTGGGTTTTTAATAACCTCTTTAAAATGCGTATCACCATTAATGTATTTAAGCCACAAGTAAAAAAAAAAAAAAAAAAAAATTATCAGTTTTCTGGACCAGGACATGAAGATAAGTGTCAAGCGGATGATGCCTTACCAATATCCTTATTCTCTTCTCTTCCAATTCTAGTATGCCTCATGGCCTAAAACAAAACCCATCAGGTGTTCCTTACCCAGTTTTTGGGTCAAATTAATTAAAGCATTTCATGTAATTAATTCCACCTATTCCTGGATTTCATCAGCATTTAATTTTAGATGTGTGTGTATGTTTTAATGGATTTTAATAGTTAAAATTTTCAGTATGATGAAGGAAACACCTACCAGGAAGAGGACATTAACTCTTGTATCACTGTGACCTCCACAGAAACGATATCGGATATTGATTTCTCCAAATCTGATGAAGAGAATGATTACCTGCCAGCCAGCGGGGGGGCGGAAGAGGAATGGAATTTGGATGGGACAGATGAGGACAACACCATTCTAGGCTTCTGGAATGAGCCTAGTCAGACTGTTGAAATTGAAGAATTTTCCTCTATTTGTGGGCCAGTACACTCCCTTGGAGCAAATGCAGATGCCATTGACTATTTCAGATTACTTTTTCCAGACTCCTTAATAGACCATATAGTGCAACAAACCAATGACTATGCTTCCTTATTACAGCGCCAAATGCAGCTTCCTGGCTCAAATTGGCAACCCACCAGTACCTCTGAGATTCGAGCCTTTATTGGTCTCAGCATTATTATGGGACTCAATGGCCTTACCAACCCCAGTTTGTACTGGTCAGATGATGATTTTGAAAATAGTCAGGGCTTCTTAAGTGTCATGTCTGCCCAGCGTTTCCAACAGATATCTCAGAACCTTCATCTTCGCAGTGGTCGTCAAGAACATAGTCTCAATGATAGACTTTACAAAGTACGCCCTTATGTTGATGTGGTACAGAAACACATGTGGGAATCTTACCAACCCAATAAATGTTTGTCAATTGATGAGGCAATTATTCCATTTGAATGCAAAGAAATAAATGAAGCTGCCGTAGACAGTAATGCTCCTATCAGTGTTTATAATTCAGGAATCGTTAGGCCAAGTATGTGGCTTCTGTGCGATTCCAAATCGGGATATTGCCACAGAGTACTAATTCAAGCCATGAAAGATCATAAAGAAAGTGAAAAGGCATTGGGCTTCAGAGTTGTTATGCCTCTCTTAAAAGGTCTTGAAGGGAAGTACCACCAAATCTTTCTAGCCAGTTCTTTGATGTCCATTCCCTTACTCCAGCAGCTTCTCCAAAAAAAAATGTATGCCTGTGGCTCTGTTTCAAAGAGCTGCAAAGAGCTATCAAGTGAAATGCGGGCATTTGAAACATTGAAAAATCAAGGTGATTTTAAGCAGTGGCAACATGGAAACTTGTTGGCAACACGATGGAGAGACCACAGAGACCTCTTTTGTGTGTCAACCAATGCAGTACCCGGGGTTTGTGGAAATGTTTGGAGAAAATGTAAAAATAATTCTGATCTTCGTGAAATTCCAAGACCTTACTCATTCCAGTTACACCAAGAAAGCATGCGTGGAGTAGACATCTGCAATCAGTTGGTGGGTTCGTACAGACTTGGCTTTTCTTGCAAATCTTGGTGGAAATGTTTTTTCTGGTTCTTTCTCAACCTCTCTGTTGTAAATTCATTCATTATTCTAAGAGAATCATGCAAAGGTAACCCTCCTGTATGGCTGAGAGGCAGGCGGATTTCCCAGTACTACTATCGTCACCGCTTAGCTGAGCAATTAACTGGATATTCAAATATCTACCATGGCACTCCAGGGTTTAGAAGAACTAAGCACTTGCAGGCACACAGACTGGAGAAGATCTCGTTAAAACCGAAAAGATGCAGAAACTGCCACCAAAGGGGGGAGAGGCATGAAAGTGTTTATGGCTGTGCAGTCTGCAACATTAACCTCTGTAAAACAACAAACTGCTTTGAGCAGTACCACAGCACTGTGACATCACTTATGAAAGGTTAAAAGCAATTTAATGCATGTGATATCATTTTACTAAACTTAGTTTTAACTGTGCTTGCTTTTTTCAGCCCAGTAAAGAAATTTGTATGAACAAACTGTAAATTAGCATTTTATATTCAAGGTGAGAAATGAGGGAATTCCAAAAATAAAGTTTAATCAGAATTTGATAATTTCACAAATTTTTTTATATTATTCATCATTTAAAGTTAAAATACCATTTAACTGTTAGTAAACATAAATATACCAATAAAACAATCAAAAAACATTTTGATGGCAATCTACTTGTTATTTTTTCTCTTTTTTCACTATACAGAAAATAAAATTAATCACTACCACCCTCATCCTCTTCAGTTTTTTTGTCAAAGATGATTTTCTTGTTACTAAATGTCATATAATAATTTTCACTATGAATTTGTTGTAGACTGGGAGGCTTGGTTAACATTAAAGCTGCAGATAAAATGATTTTATTTTAACAACCATGCTTCAGACTGCAGTTTTATTTCTGTTTCTGGAAATTAAAATATTTGTTTACTGAAAAGCAAAAGCTCTGTGGAAGAGCTTTAATTCCAGATGCTTACAGTAAATGCATGTTGCATGCATATCATATTTTACAAGTGAATTGATGTTTAGAGGGAAATTGTGAAATAGTTTTTGCTTCTCAGTTCCAGATTTCATGTTTTCACGTGTTTCATGTGTCAGTGAAAAAATTGTGCATGTCAATTAATTATTCATTGCTCATTCTCCAGATTTGCTCAGTGCAAGCAAGTTTACATGTGTGCATGAGTGTGCTCACCAATGTACTGGCATCCTATCTAGGGCTGGTTCCTTACCTGATTTAGTAAGAATTACATACAGCTTGTACAGTCCACTTGTTGAGAAAGCATGGAAACTGATTTGTAGCCAAAATTAATGTTTTCTTGTTAAATGGATGACATTGTATTTTTGTAGTCATAGGAACAGAGAATAGGCAATTAAAGGACATTTGTATCAGATAGGATTGTCCAAAAATATTCTTGTTGTCTCCACATCCACATATCTGCTGGGTGTGCTGGAGATATGGCATTAAAGCCCTGTTTCTAATAAGCTGCAAGGAAGAACATTCTTTTAATCCATACCAAATTGATCTGCCTTTCTGTTAGAATGTAAATCACAGGTCTACTCTTTACAAAATATACTCAATTGATTCTTTCATTTCTCTTTTTTAACTAGAAAGTGATTTCAGTAGTTGTTGTTTAATGATGGATTTGAGAAAAGTCTTCTATGAAGTGTTACACTTTTTCATAGAAATGCTTACTGTATAAAACTTTTTATTTCAAATATTGACCTAAGTTTATTTTCTTCTTTTGCAGGATCCAGAGGTGCTACCAAGCAGAGGTAAAGTTTTAAATAGATGTATTATAATCTTTTTGAAATTTTCTTTGAAATATTTTGTGGTGTTTCTTAAAGAAACAAAGTTAACCAGTAGGCCCTTTCATCAATGGATGACATGAGGTAGAAGTAATGGCATTTGTGCAAGAAATTGAATTATGCTAACATCTCTGGATCTTTTTCTAGTCACCTGATCCATAATGGAGACTTTTATAGAATATAGGATAAAATGTTTCTTCAAGTGTAGAGGAAGATATTTAGTAGCTGTCCCAATAAATGTATATGTGAGCTAAAAATGAGTTTGTTTTCCATTTGAATTTTTTTTTTCAAGAAACAATTGCTCATGCTATCATGAAGGTTATTCACAATTATTAAATAGTGTACACATACATAAATTTTAATTTAATATTGTTTTCAAGCTTTTGAATATATTTCATGTGAAATTAGTCAAAAATATTTTTTATTTCACTTTACATGTATGTAAAAAATAATTATATAGCAAATAGTGATAATTTTCAATATAGTTTGTAGGTTAATGATGAAAATGTTTTGGGTTTTAGGCAACAATAGCTACATTAGGTAAATGTAACGCTAGAAAAGAAAAGACATAAAACATTTAGTAATTAAAAGCTTGTTAAAATATGTATTGTTTATTGTATTTTTATAAACTAGGGGGCTTCGCCCCCTGCTCGCTTTGCTCGCCAACCCCTGTTTTTGGTTTTCCGGATACACACTTTTAAGATTTTTTTTTCTTAGAATTGTTGCTATTTCATTAGTTTCGCTTTTATTTCAGAACTTCTGTAAAAACAATATCTGTAATCTTGCGAGTCCCAATATGCTGAATCTTTTTAATGAGGTCAGGATAGGTTTCTCTGTTTGGAATTTCAGCATAGACAAAATGATCTACATCATCAGCAGTTAATAATTTTTTTTTTTACAAAGTAAAAAAGTAAGTAGAGTTCTGCATTGGACTCCTGTCTGTAAAGTCGTGCTATTTTCCTCTCACAGTTCCAAAAGTACATGGGGTTACCAAGGTGATACCCCAGCTTTTGTCTAGGTTTTTGTATAAGGGCTAGACAGAACGTTTTTGACTCCTGGGGTAAATTAAGGTTTTTTAAATAAGCAGACAGATAAATATATATACAGTAATCCCTCGCTATATCGCGCTTCGCCTTTCGCGGCTTCACTCTATCGTGGATTTTATATGTGAGCATATTTAAATATATATCGCGGATTTTTTGCTGGTTCGCGGATTTCTGCGGACAATGGGTCTTTTAATTTCTGGTACATGCTTCCTCAGTTGGTTTGCCCAGTTGATTTCATACAAGGGACGCTATTGGCAGATGGCTGAGAAGCTACCCAACTTACTTCTCTCTCACTCTTGCGCTGACTTTCTCTGATCCTGACGTAGGGGGATTGAGCAGGGGGGCTGTTCGCACATCTAGACTATATGGACGCTCGTCTAAAAATGCTGAAAGATTATCTTCACGTTGCTACCTTCTGTGCAGCTGCTTCGTGAAGCGACATGCTGCACGGTGCTTCGCTCTCTTAAAAGCTCGAAGGGCACGTATTGATTTTTCACTGTTTGTTTTTCTCTGTCTCTCTCTATCTCTCTCTCTCTCTTTCTGTGCTCCTGACGGAGGGGGTGTGAGCTGCTGCCTTTAACAGCTTTGTGCCGCTGTGCTTCGCATACTTAAAAGCCAAACAGCCCTATTGATTTGTTTGCTTTCCTCTGTCTTTATGACAGTCTCTGCTCCTGACGCGCACTCCTTTGAAGAGGAAGATATGTTTGCATTCTTTTAATTGTGAGACGGAACTGTCATCTCTGTCTTGTTATGGAGCACAGTTTAAACTTTTGAAAAAGAGACAAATGTTTGTTTGCAGTGTTTGAATAACGTTCCTGTCTCTCTACATCCTCCTGTGTTTCTGCGCAAATCTGTGACCCAAGCATGACAATATAAAAATAACCATATAAACATATGGTTTCTACTTCGTGGATTTTCACCTTTCGCGGGGGGGTCTGGAACGCAACCCCCGCGATGGAGGAGGGATTACTGTACATTAACAAAGTAACCAATAAATGCATGTGCGGTAAACTCCGTTTTTGAAATTCTCAAGATTCTTTATTTGTCACATGCATAGTTATACAGGACAACACGCAGTGAAATGCATCCTGATCCGCTTATCAAAAACTGTGCAAAGTTAGAAGAATATCAGTTAGATTAACAAAAAGTCATAGATTGAAAGATAACAGTATAGTAGAACATAATAAATAAGTAAAATTATGTGAATAAAGTAGAATTAAGTGTTAAGATGCAATGTTGTAGTAATTATTGTGCAAAACCAAAGTTAGACTGGTGCATAGTTAAATGAGTCAGTTTGTTTGTTTGAGCTACTGCGATCTTTACTTTTTTATATTTTCTAATTTTCCTACTTTCATATCCTTTAACTTTCTCCACGTGTATAACGCCGTTTTTTTTTTGTTTTTTTTGAGCCTTTCTAATTTCCCTGGTTTCATAGTCTCTAACCTGCTCTGCATGTGTTTATCGCCAACGTTTGTAAACGTCTTTATGAAGTTCTACTTTGTCTTTTACTCACTGTCATTTAATTCTGAGCTGGATTGGACGTGCTTTTTTTCAATTCCACTTGTTCCGGGCTGATAATTACTTTCCTTATGTTCTGAATTTGCACCTCGATTATTCTTTTTTGCTCTTTTTTTCTGTCCAACGCATGTGAGTCTCTTTTCTCCGTGATTTTCTTTCTTCTTCGTTTAATCGTCGATGTTTCATTTCTACCTTATTCATTTCATTTCTACCCTATTCATTTCTACCATATTGACCTTATACACTTTATATGCACTGAGAGCCCTGGAGCTGTGTGTGCTGCATGACTGCCTTTACACTACTGATTTGTGTTTTTTTTTTGATATTGCTTGTAAGTAGGGTGTGTCTTGCAAGACTCGTTCTGTGTTCCCGTGAGATGCACCGTGGCAGGTCTCTTTCGTCTCACGGGTCTTATCTTCTTGTATCAGGACAGGGGACAGGATTTCTTTTTATAATAGATAGATGTATAAAGGTATTTATACCATGAGCTGGTTCATCTGCATTTGGGAATATTAATTGAAATGTATTCGCTTGCTCTTTTACACTACATTTAATGAGGTATGTACAGGTCTTTGACTTGTCAGACTTAAACAGGGTTCATACTTAAATAGCTTTTACAGGAAACTAAATGCTTATTCTAAGTTATTGTCAGTCTAAAGTAGATTGGGTTCTTCATTTCTAGATAACTAGAACTATTTTTGAAGTTATTATGCATGTATACTCAAGTCATAATAAACAACAAAGGATTTTGGTTTTCATTTTAGCATTTATTAAATTGGTTTGTGCCATTTAATTTTATTGAAATTAGACCTCCTGTTTACCACATCTATCACCCTTGATTCAAGAGTTAAAGAAAATGTTTTGTTTTGCCTAACTAAAAATTACGTTATTATTTTGGAATCTTTACTGCCTTTGATTTGTTTACGTGGATCGTTTTTCCATTTTTTAAACACAGGTAATTGTTTCTAACATGAACAGTTTATCCTAATTATTAGCAGTTAGGTTACAGGTTACTGATAGAGCATATACTTGAATTATCTTAAGGATGCTTTGCTAAACCACGAAGCTAAATATCCAGTACACATTGATATATACAGTGCATCCAGAAAGTATTCACAGCACATCACTTTTTCCACATTTTGTTATGTTACAGCCTTATTCCAAAATGGATTAAATTATTTTTTTTCCTCAGAATTCTACACACAACACCCCATAATGACAACATGAAAAAAGTTTACTTGAGGTCTTTGCAAATTTATTAAAAATAAAAAAACTAAGAAATCACATGTGCATAAGTATTCACAGCTTTTGCTCAATACTTTGTCGATGCACATTTGGCAGCAATTACAACCTCAAGTCTTTTTCAATATGATGCCACAAGCTTGGCACACCTATCCTTAGCCAGTTTCGCCCATTCCTCTTTGCAGCACCTCTCAAGCTCCATCAGTTTGGATGGGAAGCGTCGGTGCACAGCCATTTTAAGATCTCTTCAGAGATGTTCAATCGGATTCAAGTCTGGGCTCTGGCTGGGCCACTCAGGGACATTCACAGAGTTGTCCTGAAGCCACTCCTTTGATATCTTGGCTGTGTGCGTAGGGTCGTCTTCCTGCTGAAAGATGAACCGTCGCCCTAGTCTGAGGTCAAGATCACTCTGGAGCAGGTTTTCATCCAGGATGTCTCTATACATTGCTGCAATCATCTTTCCCTTTAACCTGACTAGTCTCCCAGTCCCTGCCGCTGAAAAACATCCCCACAGCATGATGCTGCCACCACCATGCTTCACTGTAGGGATGGTATTGGCCTGGTGATGAGCGGTGCCTGGTTTCCTCCAAACGTGACGCCTGGCATTCACACCAAAGAGTTCAAATCTTTGTCTCATCAGAGCAGAGAATTTTCTTTCTCATGGTCTGAGAGTCCTTCAGGTGCCTTTTGGCAAACTCCAGGTGGGCTGCCATGTGCCATTTACTAAGGAGTGGCTTCCGTGTGGCCACAAACCATACAGACCTGATTGGTGGATTGCTGCAGAGATGGTTGTCCTTCTGGAAGGTTCTCCTCTCTCCACAGAGGACCTCTGAAGCTCTGACAGAGTGACCATCGGGTTCTTGGTCACCTCCCTGACTGAAGGCCCTTCTCCCCCGATCGCTCAGTTTAGATTGGCGGCCAGCACTAGGAAGAGTCCTGGTGGTTTCGAACTTCTTCCACTTACGGATGATGGAGGCCACTGTGCTCATTGGGACCTTCAAAGCAGCAGAAATTTTTCTGTAACCTTCCCCAGATTTGTGCCTCGAGACAATCCTGTCTCGGAGGTCTACAGACAATTCCTTTGACGTCATGCTTGGTTTGTGCTCTGATATGAACTGTCAACTGTGGGACCTTATATAGACAGGTGTGTGCCTTTCCAAATCATGTCCAATCAACTGAATTTACCACAGGTGGACTCCAATTAAGCTGCAGAAACATCTCAAGGATGATCAGGGGAAACAGGATGCACCTGAGCTCAATTTTGAGCTTCATGGCAAAGGCTGTGAATACTTATGTACATGTGCTTTCTCAATTTTTTTTATTTTTAATAAATTTGCAAAAATCTCAAGTAAACTTTTTTCACGTTGTCATTATGGGGTGTTGTGTGTAGAATTCTGAGGAAAAAAATGAATTTAATCCATTTTGGAATAAGTCTGTAACATAACAAAATGTGGAAAAAGTGATGCGCTGTGAATACTTTCCAGATGCACTGTATACACTAAGTGTCTGGAAATGTATTGGAGAGATGCAATAAGATATCTGCCATGGGCCATTCTATCATTTGTTGCTGTTGAAGATGATAGTGGAAAACACTATTTTAATTGCTGTTCTAGAATTTCCCATAAATGTTTAATTAGGTTGAGATCTGGGGCCACATGCTGTGCGTAGAATTCACACTAAAACATGGCATACGGACAAAAGTGGAAATGTGCATACGCACAAAAAAATCCATATGCATAAATCTGTGCGTACGCCAACTTCCACGTTCTTCCACTCCATAAATCCTGGTCAGCATGAAAAGTAACGATCGTGCACACGCCTGTCGCTTCACCCCGACTCCTCCCAGAATTACTCCTCTTTACATATGCAAATCAATTTAAATAGCCCCTTATGTTTTTGTGTTCTGTGAAAAGACAATGGCAAAAGCACGGAGAAAAAGACGAATTTCAGCGAATACCAAGTAGAGGCAAGGAAAAACCTTACTGTTTGTTGGTTTAAGCAATGATATAAACAACAAAAGGAAGTTGATCGAGTGGTGGAGAAACTCGAAAGTTCAAGTTCAGAAAGTCGCATAGTGCCCCAAATAAATAAGAGGTGGCCAGATATTAAAGTTGCCGTGAAAATGCGAGTTGTAACCCACCGTCTGAGTGTTATATGGTGTGTTAGGGTACAGAGAAAGGAAAAAAAACTGGAACACATTGTAAAAAAAGGTTGAAATTACCACTTTAATTGCGTGGTTTATTTTGTCATTAAAGCAGAACACCATAAACTTCATCTTAAAATCATTTAATTTAATAGTTTCTCAAATCCCATCCTAACTAAAGTAGCACGTTAAATGCTTCGTATTCTATGTACTGTGCGTGTGTGAATCAATATGTGCTTCTTAAATGGACGTTCTCTTACGCTGACAGAACACAGAATACATTACATTCATGATGTTACAGCTCTCCGAACAATTTAACTACTAAGATGTATACTTGATATCATTTTCATGATGATAAAAATGAAAGCATGTAGAAAACATTGAGGCATATTAGCGCAGTGGTAGCGACGAGCTGGTGCCCCTTCCAGAGATTGTTCCCGTCTCCCACAAGATTCTTTCTGCGCCGTGCACGACCCTCAATGAAATAATTTATTGCAGAAGTACTGTCTTATTTCAAATGTACTAACCCCCGATTCTTATCCTTCCTTTTCTTTCTCCAAATAACCAGTCACCAAAACTCAGCTCTTAAATAAATGTCAGTCTGTAAGCTTAGAACGCCGATTCTTCAAAACTTTTAAGGACATTGAAATATCTTCATAGTACATGTTTAATTATTCCATCCATCGATCCATCCAGGGTCGCGCCAGCCCCATCAAGCATACAGCGTGAGGCAGGAACAATCCCTGAACGGGGTGCCAGCTCATTTCTACCGCTGCCCAAAGTCCTCGCATATTTAATCATTAACAATATGCATAATTTAAATGAAGTTTAAAATGTATCTGTGTAATGTAATATATATATACTTAATGCATTTCATCTTTAAAATGATATCAAGAGCTGCACAAATATAGCACCTGGAAATCTAAATCAACTTAGAAGCCAGTCGTCATCATCTGTAAATACGTGCTCTCAATTGAATTGAATTCCTTTATTGTTATTGTATGATACAATGAGATTCAATATGCAAATCCTCCATAATCTTATTTTCCTATAAAATGGTAAAATAACAACAATAACAGAAATAATAATAATAGGATAAAAACAGTGAAAAAAATACAATATGAAAGCATAAGTGGTTAAGCACCATTATATGGTTACAGGCTGATTACAATCAGATTTCTTAAACTAATAAATGATATGTGGTTAAATTCAGTGTATTTGATAAAGCTGCATCAGGGATGTGAATCTAAAAAAAAAAACGCACAGGAACAGTAGCACTGCTTTGACGCTGTTTGCAAATCTGACCGTACACAAGGCATTGACATGGTGTGAAAATGTGCGTGGCTTTGTGTCAAGTTTATTGTTTATACATTGCTTTTTGAGCGTGGAAATGGGTGAACGCAACAGTTTTGTGCGTACACACCGTTTATACATGAGGCCCCTGGTATGTGAGACAGGCTTTTTATTGTTGTCAAGTTTTTCAAAGCATTCATTGACTACTGTTTCTTCATGCATTGTCATGAAGACAAACTCTATAATTATCAATACAGAATGCTGTGATGAAGTAGAATTTGATTACTTCGAATTGCTTTTGTTTTTACCGGCACTTGAAGGAATCTGTGAACCTGCAGTGCTCTTCATAATGTTTGGAACAAACACACATTTTTCCTTGACTTACCCTTCTGCGCCACAGTTTAAAATTACAAATTAAACAATTCAGACGTTATTAAAGTGCACATCGTTTAATTTAATTTAAGGGTATTTAGATACATTTCAATTACACCACTTAAAAGTTGCACCATTTTTATATACATGGTTTACCCATTTCAGGGCACAATAATGTTTGGGACATAGCAATGGTAGGAAAATTAAAGCAGTCATATTTTGTACTTTATTGCATATCCCAGCATGCAATGACTGCTAAAAAACTGTGATTCATAAACATCACCAGGTACTAAGAATCTTCTCCGGTGATGCTCTCCCAAGCCTCTAATGCAGGACTATTCAATTATAATTTTATTTGGGCCAGATTTTCAAACCAAGTAATTTAGCTGGACCTGACATTTTCAGCAGCTGGTAAGCAGCAGAAACAACACAACACATTTTAAATCAACACCAATGAATGTACTTTAAAACAAGTAATGTTTGTTCATTGTTCCCTTTTACATTTAGTCACATCTGACACAGGCACATCAAAAATGTGGAATACACGGCTGTCCATTTGGAATACATGGCTGTCCCTTCAGCAGCGCCATGTACTTAGAAATATTTTCCTGTGCGCATCTCCAAGTCTGACATAATTTTTGTTGCGACTCCCTCGCACCCAGCGTGGGATATAAACCACCCTTTATGTGGCTTAGAGATATGCAAGGGGGTGCACATCCACTTAACACTAGAATTACCAAAGCCTACAAAAAAACTTGTAAATCCGGCCCACCTTAAATCCCTTCGCACCTCTCCGTCAGTGTCTTTTGTCTTGTAAATGTGTTGATAAGCCTGCTATACAGTATTTTTTTTTTATTCAGTTTTATTGAGTGTTCCTGCTCACGCTGAATTAGTATGCACCTTATGGTCCATGATGTCTGTTTCCGTGAGAGGCATTAGCTCTCTGGAAATGTGTTCTTTTATATTGCGGCGTTTTAATTAACCTGAATTATAAATTATTATAAATTAATAAGGTATTATCCCACCCAGCATGCAATGGCGGTTACAAGCTTACACGACAAGTTAGGATAATTCTAGCTCTTTATTGACGGTTTTACGCGGCATTACAAACGGGAAGCTTATGGCAGACATGTCAAGCCTGTGGGTAGCCTGACCTATGCAGCCTGCCATCTATCGTTGCCACGCTGAAAGGATTTTAGCCAGACAGAAGACATAATCTTCTGCTCGGCCTCGGACGGAAGACATACTCTTCCGCCCGGAAGCTTCAAAGTGTTGGCCGTAGGTGTCCATCCTTATATTCAGTTGCTCCATGTGCAGCCTCTTGGCTCCGATCCAAACAAGGACAAGAAGGATTCCAGTCCCACCTTCAAAAAATACAGGAATAGCACAGTGCCCATATACAGTTCCCATTCTCCCAACAAGGAAAGGTTTCTGTGCTGACAGAAGACAGAAATATACACTAGTCTGTCTTTAGGCTGACTATTCAATTCTCCAGTTGTCTGTGGCTATCTAGGCCTGTGCTTGGCTCGGCAATTCTAAATGCTGCTGCTGTGTCCCTGTGTACCTATACTTGGTCTTCCTGTATGAATGAATCCATAACAGTGGGCACAGAGAACAAGACATTAAACTTAAATAAAAAACACATAGTATAACAATGTCAAAGCCACACTGACAAAAGACAGAGACACATGTATACAGTATATGATGTTTGGAATAATTCATTTTATGACCTGTATAGTACATTTCGGTAAAAACATTGTGGCACTGATGCAACATTATTCATATTCATTTGCATACCTTCTTGCAGTTGTAATCGGTGACCGCAATAACCACATCCCCCCAAAGGTCTTGCCCAATCTCCACATTTTGGTGCATGGTGGTGTTTATTTTGCACTCTAGGACATTCAGAGGAAAAAAGTACAGAGAGATCAGTTTTGCACTATATACAATCATCAAATTCAAATGTTAACAGTTCCCACACACCCAAGGACCGTCCTTCCTACATTTACCGCATGTGTACCTGTTGTAATGTACACACTTCTCTCTATGCTGTGGTTCCTATTACATTGAAGGGGCACCTGACACTGATTGAGTTTGCTTTCCTGGGGGAAGCGGCTGTCTTGGAACAGAAGCTTGTCGATGTTGCATCCTCTTTTTCCATCGCCTTTTCTTGTAAGAAGCGACGACGAAGTTCCTCTGCAAGGTGAGCAAAGAACACTCTTCTTTTCTCAGTGGCCCCTGTGCATGCTTTGCACAGTACATGTGTGTTGATTGTCGCCAGGTCAAGCATGTTGTAGCACACAGCAACCGGGCACCCGCGTGCTCCTGCTCGCACCAAATAAGCTGACGCCTTCTGGGGCATGATGTCAACGCAGCCCCGGGGCAAAAAAGAAAGAGACAAATATATGTAACATTTTGAAGAAATCATTTTATTACCTAAATAGTACCAATCAGAAAACATCCTCGCACTAATGCAATATTATTTGAAAACGAACAGCATCAGATCTGGTGTAAATGTATGTTAGGGTCAGAAAATGGGGGTAGAGCCTGACCGTGACTGACAGAATAAAACTTAAAAAAAAAAAAAAAAAAAACTTTTACAAGTACCATAAATTTTCTATTTTTTAGCTTTGAAAAGCTCCTGTGTTGCCTTAGCAATATGTTTGGTAAATTGCTTTGGATCTTAGGGAGTTCCTTTTAGTCTCCCCACTTTGCTCTTGTCATAATTCTGATACAGGTTCATTTTTGTCTTGTCTGTCCACATGACCTTTTTCCTGAACTGTGCAGGTACTTTTTCACAAACTGTAATGTGGCTATCCTGGTTTTGTGGCTAATAGTGGTTTGCAACTTGCAGTGTGGCCTTTGTATTCCTGTTTATGGTGTTATGGATAATGGACTGTCTGACACACCACCGCTTATGAGGCTCAAGGACTGTGCCTCAGATGTGGACGAGAGCAACACTGGAGTAAAGCAAGAAGCAGTCCTGTTTCCTTTTCTGTACACCTTATATACCTTACCTTGGGCTATAAATATAGCACTAGTTCATGTTACCTGCAGAAATTCTCAGGTCATTCTGCACTAATAGGATACGCAAACAAGGGTGATGGGACAGAGTGTAAGAGTCAGTTGGAGAACTTTATTTCTTCATTTTTAATATCAGCAAAACCAAAGAACTAGTTATTGACCACACCAAAGAGCCTCTACTCCCAATCATTATTCAGGGAGTCAGTGTGTAGTTGATACCTTCCTACAGATATTTTGAGGTTCACATCAATGACAGGCTGTACTGATCTAGTGACACAGAGGAACTACTGTATATAATGAATGGCAAACTCCTTTGTTCTTTAGAGACTGCAGTTATTTAAAGTAAGTAGTGACATCCTTTATATGTTCTATAACCAGGTGAGTCAGGACATGCTACTTGGGGCTCCATCTTACCTATGGCAATACAACTTTATAATGCCTCACTGTGACTGCTGTTCTGTTGGTTTTTTTTTTCTTGTATTTATTTAGTAATTTTTTGTATGTGTTCGACTGGGGCTTGTTGTTTGTTTTAATATATCTATATTTTTTGAGCTTCTCTAAAAGCTACATTTTTCTTTTGGACAAATGAAGTACTATTTATCCATCCAACAAGATGGGAGGGCTCCAGTCCATTCTTGGCACTGCTATGCCACATTAAAAATTGGTACTCATTGTTCGCATGAGTCTATTTTATTTTACAGACATAAATGTTGAAACTGGAGTATTCATTTTTTTTCTTTCTCTGTTTTTTTTCTGTTACTCATCGAACTTCAGGCAAAATACAGAAAACCACCAGCAGGACCTTGCCCTAAGGTACTTTTTGACTAATTGTACTATAACCTGTTACTCTTAAAATTTCTGACCAGCATTTTTGTAAGTGAAAAGGTTCATTCATGGAGTCATTTTGCATATTCCATAGTTGGTTTTGTTGCCGTGGTCCTCCCTTATGTGTTTTCAACTTCTATAAACAAAACTGCCTTGATAGAAGAAGAAAAAGAAAAATAAGTGGTTTTTCAATGGAAATCCTTCAAGTCTATGACTATATGCTCACTAAACAAAAGTGGTTGTGTGTGTTTGTGCATGTATACATGATATGTATAATATATAATAAATACAATGTTTAGTGTAATGTTAGATGCATTGAGATTCTGTCTTGAAGAACCATACATGGATACACAGAACACCATAATAAGACTTTCATGTGGTCTCATGAATAATTTGGCATGGTATGAGATTTGAGAAGAAAATATAGTACTAGAACAGCGGTTCTCAACCATTTCAAAAATGTGTACCACCAACAAAAATATGTCTTATGTATAAATACGAAGTCAAGGCTATACATTTACTTAATTTATTGTCACATATTTTAATTTAATTTCTAATAAAAAATAATTATAAACAAATTTGATAATGCAGTATGATTAATTGGCAATACAGTGATCCCTCGCTATATCGCGCTTCGCCTTTCGCGGCTTCACTCTATCGCGGATTTCATATGTAAGCATATTTAAATATATATTGCGGATTTTTTGCTGGTTCGCGGATTTCTGAGGACAATGGGTCTTTTAATTTCTGGTACATGCTTCCTCAGTTGGTTTGCCCAGTTGATTTCATACAAGGGACGCTATTGGCAGATGGCTGAGAAGCTACCCAACTTACTTTTCTTTCTCTCTCTTGCGCTGACTATCTGTGATCCTGACATAGGGGGTGTGAGCAGGGGGGCTGTTTGCACACCTAGACGATACGGACGCTCGTCTAAAAATGCTGAAAGATTATCTTCACGTTGCTACCTTCTGTGTGCAGCTGCTTCGTGAAGCGACATGCTGCACGGTGCTTCACATACTTAAAAGCTCAAAGGGCACGTATTGATTTTTGACTTTGTTTTTCTCTGTCTCTCTCTCTCTCTCTCTCTCCCTGCTCCTGATGGAGGGGGGGTGTGAGCTGCCGCCTTCAACAGCTTTGTACCGGCGGTGCTTCGCATACTTAAAAGCCAAACAGCCCTATTCATTTGTTTGCTTTCCTCTCTGTTTCTGACATGCTCTGCTCCTGACGCGTACTCCTTTGAAGAGGATGATATGTTTGCATTCTTTTAATTATGAGACAGAACTGTCATCTCTGTCTTGTCATGGAGCACAGTTTAAACTTTTGAAAAAGAGACAAATGTTTTTTTGCAGTGTTTGAATAACGTTCCTGTCTCTCTACAACCTCCTGTGTTTCTGCGCAAATCTGTGACCCAAGCATGACAATATAAAAATAACCATATAAACATATGGATTCTACTTCGCGGATTTTCACCTTTCGCGGGTGGCTCTGGAACGCAACCCCCGCGATGGAGGAGGGATTACTGTATAACAAAATGAATTAATGTGATACTTGTGCTTGTTTGACAGAAATTAGTTTCTTTATATCTGGTTCTATTTTACTTAGTTTTAATTGTACGTTTGGCTCCAAGTTGCATTTTATTCTATATTTGTTTTGTAAGTACTGCGTTAAAGAAAATCCTGCATCACAAAAATATGTTGAAAAAAATGGCATTAAAAATAAAATTGCTCTTTAAAATGTTTTGGTTAATCTAGAAGTTGACAAAACAGTTGTTTTTAAATTCATCCATTAAATTTCTGTCATGAAATATCAATAAGTTAATATTGTTCAGAAAAAAGGCATTCAGCCAATGCTACGTTATGTAAAGGAAACAGATTCCTGACTCAATTTTGCATTGTCTTCTTGGAAGTACAATATAAAATTTTTATCAATTAAAACAATGGCTTTATCTATTTGTTGTTGTATTATCGTAGTATTTTGCACAGAGGTAATGGCAAATCTCTGGCCACACCAGGTGCACAAAGAAATCTAACTTATTATTTCAGTCACTCTATAGACATTAAGACAAAGCATATAAAGTTAAAAGCAGCATGGTATTTATTACAGGAATAATTATAATACCACTGGAACAAAGAATAGAAAATACAGTAGGTACTGATAGGAAAGTCAGGATATATATAGTCTTTAGAAAAAGCTTACGAAAAAAAAGTAGAGATGACAAGGATGATTGTCCCAGGGTGGCGTTTGATTTAGCAATCGATGTTCATGATGCTTTTCTGATGACCAGTGACATCTTCGTCCGTTCTTCTTCCTCTGTCCTTCCTTACTTCCCTCCTCACTCCTCAGACGAGGCATATTTATTCTAAGGTTTCATGCCGTGGTTTCACAACACATGAATGTTCCATGCACCTGATTGGCTGGCTGCCAATATGATGGATGAATTTTGCTCAAACAAATCTATCTTTTCCCAGATAATAAAGTTTTTTGATACTACCTCATGTCCTCCTTTCCCAGGCTGTAAACCAAATTGTTGTCCCAGATGTCCATCCATACAGTAATCAATAGCCTGAGGCATGGCTCAGTCTTCCTTAGCCAGGCTGTAATACCAATTTAGCACTATGCTGTGAACAACTGTTATAAAAGTGAGGTGTAAGGGAAGGGGATATGCCTTTTATTATAATGCCCCCTACATCTGAATTCATCTTGTTGGGATTGAGCAAAATATAATAATAAAAATATATAGAATAATTTGTAGGTTTTATACACTATAACAGTTGTTAATTTGTCTTTCAGTGTTATGTTGTTTTCTCCAAGAAAATTTTCTAAAATGGGTGGAAAACTTACCATATTTTTATCCAGTTCCTTGATAATTAACTCAATTGTTAATGGCTGCATTTACTTTGTAACAGTAAAAACATTTACGTTTAGTCCTTAAACTTAAATTAATATCATTTCAGCCTTCCAAGAATACCAGCTAAATATGATAATCTAACCAACCATAACTCATCAAGGAAGGTATTTCTTAATTCACATTTTGAATTGCAAATGACAACTTGCACTTCTGATAAAAAGTTAAAAAAAAAAAAAAAAAAGTTTAAATGCTTTTCTTATGATAATAATAGAACTTCGGTATACAACAGCAGGTTTTCTTGGTTATTTCCCATCTCTTGGCCTAAAATTGTACACTTTCTTGAATTTATAGCGCAGGTTTTAAAAAAATTAGCATTCTAAACCCATTTGATCTTCAGAGATTACTTTTATTACTAAGACATCATGATGAATACTACTACTACAGCACTGTCCTTTAGATAGATAGATAGATAGATAGATAGATAGATAGATAGATAGATAGATAGATAGATAGATAGATAGATAGATAGATATTGTAGTAACATCACTATTGTGATTTCCTGCTAAAGCCCCAGCTCCATCAGTACGCACACCAGTGCATTTTTTCCAAAGAACATTGTGCTCTGTCATCATTTTTTTTTTTTTTTTAATATTTTGTTTGCAGTTGTTCTACCAGGAGGAGATTCATTAATTAAAACTCTTTATTAACACTAGAGTCCCTGAAGCCTACAAAAAAAGTTTTAATCCCGGGCCACCTTAAATTCCCTAGTACCTCCTCATCAGTGTCTTTCTTTTGCAAATGTATCGATTGGCACTGGCAGCAGGCAGCCTGCTCACTCATCCCCCCACGGAGGCAGCTAAAGTCAACTCAGATGCTGAAGTCTCTTTATCTGGCAGTGAGGTGTTTGGAATTGTATAGGGTGAATATATAATTATTTGGAAAACATACATTTTGTATGAGCAATTCTCCATGCTAGTGTTTAGATCTGGCAGTGCCATGCTGACGGTGTATGTGCCCAAAAAGAAGTCTCTCTGCATTCTCAGTTCCATTGCTCATGTACGGAAGTGTCTATAGCTGCAGGTGGAAGCTACCGTCGCACTTTATTTATCTTGCCAAGCAGAGTTTTGTTGTGGTGCAGCAGTCTATTATCCAGCAAAAGTGGCATGAAGAAGTTGTGTGTTGTTACGATGATGTGTTGTGGTTTTTATATAAGTAAAATATAAATTTTTTTATTTTTTTATTTTTAATATAAAGACCATAAAAAAACATTATCGCAAACAGAACTTTGCACAATACCTTGGCATCTTGTGTAGGCCCTGCTGTTTCGTTGAAGGACATGTGTGTGGCAGATTCACTGACAGGATGACGCCCAACCTGTTGCTGCATTGAAACGGTGCCATCTTTTGCTTTCATGCCTGGTGCAGCTGCATTGTTCTTATGTGTGACTGGATGTTTCTTGCGGGGAGGGCTTCTTTTCTTTTTCTCCAATGTTAATCCCTTATCCTTATTTGAGTTCACCTCTGTTATAGCACATCTTTATTAGCTAACAGTGTCAGATTGGAGGGAGTGTGAACGTAACTGAGAGAGTAAAACTAAATAAAAAAATAAAAAAAAAAACACTAACCTTTAAAAATACCATAAATTTACACTGGCTGTTAGAGACTCAAATTAAATAGATGTTTTTATTCTATAATAGTAACAGTAAGAGCAACTCACTACTCGAAACGGTAAATGCAGAAAGGACCCAAAATCAGAACTGCAACCTCTTTATTATGAAACAGCAGTTCTTACCTCTTCACCAGCCACATGGACATGTCAGCATCGTCCCATAATACCATTTCTTCTTCTTTGATTATATTAGTGAATAAAAGTGCACTGTTTTCTTATACTTGTACCTTTTGTGAAGCAGCCTTCGCACATTTTACATTTCATGTCAACATTTTGTCATTACTACTATAACATACAAAACGTTTCTGTTTTAGTTATGTGTTCAACATTTCTTGCCTCGCGTTTCCTGTCATCCATTTACCCAGATCATTGTAGACAAGAAACACACATGAAATGTATGTATTCCAAATAACGATATATTATTCACCCTATACAGTGCCTCCGGAAAGTATTCACAGTGCATCACTTTTTCCACATATTGTTATGTTACAGCCTTATTCCAAAATGGATTAAATTCATTTTTTTCCTCAGAATTCTACACACAACACCCCATAATGACAACGTGATAAAAGTTTACTTGAGGTTTTTGCAAATTTATTAAAAATAAAAAAATTGAGAAAGCACATGTACATAAGTATTCACAGCCTTTGTCGTGAAACTCGTAATTGAGCTCAGGTGCATCCTGTTTCCCCTGATCATCCTTGAGATGTTTCTGCAGCTTAATTGGAGTCCACCTGTGGTAAATTCAGTTGACTGGACATGATTTGGAAAGGCACACACCTGTCTATATAAGGTCCCACAGTTGACAGTTCATGTCAGAGCACAAACCAAGCATGAAGTCAAAGTAATTGTCTGTAGACCTCCGAGACAGGATTGTCTCGAGGCACAAATCTGGGGAAGGTTACAGAAAAATTTCTGCTGCTTTGAAGGTCCCAATGAGCACAGTGGCCTCCATCATCCGTAAGTGGAAGAAGTTCAAAACCACCAGGACTCTTCCTAGAGCTGGCCGGCCATCTAAACTGAGCGATCGGGTGAGAAGGGCCTTAGTCAAGGAGGTGACCAAGAACCCGATGGTCACTCTGTCAGATCTCCAGAGGTCCTCTGTGGAGAGAGGAGAACCTTCCAGAAGGACAACCATCTCTGCAGCAATCCACCAATCAGGCCTGTATGGTAAAGTGGCCAGACGGAAGCCACTCCTTAGTAAAAGGCACATGGCAGCCCACCTGGAGTTTGCCAAAAGGCACCTGAAGCACTCTCAGACCATGAGAAAGAAAATCCTCTGGTATGATGAGACAAAGATTGAACTCTGTGGTGTGAATGCCAGGCGTCACGTTTGGAGGAAACCTGGCACCATCCCTACAGTGAAGCATGGTGGTAGCAGCATCATGCTGTGGGGATGTTTTTCAGCGGCAGGAACTAGGAGACTAGTCAGGATAAAGGGAAAGATGACTGCAGCAATGTACAGAGACATCCTGGATGAAAACCTGCTCCAGAGCGCTCTTGACCTCAGACTGGGGCGACGGTTCATCATTCAGCAGGACAATGACCCTAAGCACAGAGCCAAGATATCAAAGGAGTGGCTTCAGGACAACTCTGTGAATGTCCTTGAGTGGCCCAGCCAGAGCCCAGACTTGAATCCGATTGAACATCTCTGGAGAGATCTTAAAATGGCTGTGCACCGACACTTCCCATCCAACCTGATGGAGCTTGAGAGATGCTGCAAAGAGGAATGGGCGAAACTGGCCAAGGATAGGTGTGCCAAGCTTGTGGCATCATATTCAAAAAGACTTGAGGCTGTAATTACCGCCAAAGGTGCATCGACAAAGTATTGAGCAAAGGCTGTGAATACTTATGTACATGGGATTTCTCAGTTTTTTTATTTTTAATAAATTTGCAAAAACCTCAAGTAAACTGTTTTCACGTTGTCATTATGGGGTGTTATGTGCAGAATGCTGAGGAAAAAAATAAATTTAATCTATTTTGGAATAAGGCTGTAACATAACAAAACGTGGAAAAAGTGATGTGCTGTGAATACTTTCCAGATGCACTGTACAATTCCAAACACCTCACTGACTTTAGCTGCCTCCGTGGGCGGAAGAGTGAGCGGTCTGCCTGCTGCCAGTGCCAAGCGACACATTTGTAAAACAAAGATGCTGATGTGGAAGTGTGAGGGAATTTAAGGTGGCCCGGGATTATGACTTTTTTCGTAGGCTTCAGGGATTCTAGTGTTAATTGTAATGTCTGATTCATACTGAATGTGTACCAATAATTGAGCATGCTTTGTTTTATTTGTACTTCTGATTGAAGTGCAAAATACTGACTTTCTTTCACCTTCTGAACAAGCAAATCTGCCATTCTATGAATAAGTCAGCGTATGATATCATTTGATAACATATGCTGTTTGACCAACTTTGGCAGCAGTTTTCTCAACAAAAAGTGATAAAACAATATTTTTAGCAGCTGCTCATGTCAGTTATTTTCCAGTAGTGTAAGGATTACCAGCTTTCAGTAGTGTAAGGATTACCAGCTTTAGCAATTCTTTAGTTAATAAGATGAAAAACTTCCTAAGCTTTTTCACTTGTAACAACTATTTCAATAGCATTTTATTGTTTTAGCCCGGTTTAATTTTGTTTTAAAGTAATCATTGGATTTTTTCTGTAAATGTTTGTTTTGATTCAAGATGTCTTTTAAGAGAAGGTTTAGATAACAATTCAGAACAAATCACACACTAAGGTTTAAGTTCACTTTCATCTCAATTCCAAGTAAATCCAAATTGTAAACGAGTCATCACATTTTCTATTAATACTATTTTTATTCTCTGAAGTATTACTACTAGTACTACCTACTTTCTATTCATGTTGTGATTCTTTTCCCCGTGTACTGTCTTCAGCTTTGTGTTTGATCTCTCCTAGCTTATGAACTTGCACTTCCTGTTTTGATTCTTTTTGTTGTGTAAGGTATTCAGCTTTCCGCTTAATTTGTCCTAGCCACTTTTTTATTTTGAAGATTGAATTTTAAAAAAACACAAGAAATATTGCAGTAAAACAAATCACACCACTTTGAACGATTTTCATTAATTTATAAGGATTCTCTGGCACATTTTGATTTCCAAAGTAGTCACTTCATTTTGATAAACATACAAAGGTATGCGCTAAGGAAAGAGATTATTAATTTCTAAATTTAAGGAATTTATATTTGTGTCTACACACTGCATTCGTTCTGCCATACTGTTTTAAACTGAAGTTTTTCCCATGTTACTACATGTTCTTCCCTCACAAAATGACAGTTTTTCCCATTGTCTTTGCATTGCTATTACCTGTTTGAAATCAAAATTGTGTTTCCCTTACATGCAAGGAATGTTTTCTTCTTTTGAATGACTTTTGAACAACAACAATAATAATAATAATAGATTCAATTTTTTAGCTTTTGTAATTTCAATAATTTATTAATAAGATGATAATTCCTAAAGGAGACCCAAAGCCCCATAAACCTATACATACCCTTTTATCATACATTAAGCCTTCTAATCTGCTCAGTCTTACCTGGACTAGCATGTGGCACTGGCAAAGCAAAAATTGTATTTAAATTAACTGTCACACATCAGTAACATAAAACATTCTGCACTTCTTCCATTGCAACTTGCAAGGATGATGTTGGCACATCAGGAGAGTTGTATACTGTTTACCTGTTCCAGTGAAGTGACTATCCCTAACCCTAATTTCTTTACAGTCTTTATCATTCAGCATCCTCATCTTTTTGGCACAGTTTCCTCATACAGCTTTTTGAAGAATTATAGTTTATTATCCACCAAATTATGTGATCTTTACAATGATGAACTGAATAAACGCTACAGAATGCCATTATGAACCAGAAAAGGTCATTTGTAGCAAAACAACCTCCAGCAGCAGAATCGGTGAAGCTCTGTGACATAATTCATTTGAAAAAGGAAAAAAATAGGCAAAAGTTTTTTCCCACATGGGAAAAAAATAAATTTATTAAAGTAAAGTTTTGACTGCCTAACCTTCTGTCAAAGTGTGTGACACAATAAATACCAGTGTTATTTCTCCCATAGAAAGTAGCAGTAATAAATGATGGACTGGTAGTCATTTTTAAAATGAAAATCTGGCTAAAACAGTGCAGTGCATTAGTAAATTAATACATAAATGGCAGGTAAATAATGACAGTTTTAATAGGGTATTTTTGTAACCTTGAGAAGTCTGGATCTTACTTTTTGTGACTGTTGCTGGACTATATTTTAAATGGGGGAAGAGCTTAATCTTCCTGGAAATGCTCCAGACACTTGTTGCAGACCTTTGTAGTAGTCCTTTGGAGTAGCAGGGCCATGGGTGGCAGCTGTGCATAAGGCCTTACACACAGTCACATTGGATGTGTGCAATTCATTCAAATTGGTTTATTTATCTTATTTATTTTAAGACGTAGTACTATTCAATTCCATTCATGCATCTGTTGCCTTCATCAAAGTCAGTCCTTACAGGTTTTTTTATTGTTAATTTCACAAAAAATGTGTTCTACTGATAGCTGTTTGAGTAATTTTTAGGTTTGGTGTATTCCAGTGAAAAAACTTGCATAGCAAGAGTTTGTCACAAATAATAAACTGTAGTGGATGTCCATGTTATGTTCTGGGTTTTCTTTCATTACACTTAGTAAACAAATTAATGATGCATTACCATAGCTCAAAAGCTTTTTTGTGTTTTGTCTTTATAGAATCCCAACAAAGCCTTTGGTTCAAACTAAAGAAGTCATAAATAACAACATTAAAGACCAACATCACAGCATTTCAAAGCCCACTGAGGAGGACGAGCCAGCTCCTCCATCTAAAAATGAAATTCTTACTTCTTCTGTAGAGGAAGACAATGAGAAAGACAAGGCAACAGATCTGGAGGGGAAAGGGGCTGAGCAGAAAACCGAAGAGAAGGCAGTGGTGGTAGTGGAAGAGGAGGAAGAAGAGAAGGAGGAGGATGCAGTGATTGTTGAAGGAGAGCCAGTTGTTGCACAGCAGCAAGCACCAGTAATAGTGGAAGATGAGGATGCAGCCATGATGGTTGAGGGGGAGGAGGAGGAGGAGGATGCAGTGGTGGTTGCAGAAAAACCACAGAGAGCAGAAGTAGTCGAGGAAGAAAATTCAGTGATGGTGGAGGAAGAGGAGGATGATGATGTCATGATACCAATTTTAATTACAAATGCAAGGACAGTCAAAGAGAACGAGCTGGATGAAGTTTTAAAAGATGGAAAAGAAGACAATGACGTTGAACTTGTTGAGGCAAACGAGAAGGAGAAGATTGAACAACCAGTCGAGGAGTCTGCTCAAGCGGTCACAGAGTCTGTTCCAAATCAGGAGGCAAATGAGCAGGAAGTACAAGAAAAACCTCAAGAAATGGAAATTGAGCAACCAGAGAGCGTGGAAAGAGAGACTCCCAAAATTACTGAGGCAAAGGAATGTATAGAGAAGCTATCAGTAAAACAGCTTCGGGTCCTCCTTTATGCACTGTGTGCTGGAATCCAAGAAACATCTGAACACTTTCGTATTCCTCAAGGGCTCATCAAGAGCTGGTTGAAAAATCACAAGCAATACATGGAGGAGGAGAGTGCAAAAGGGGGTGCTATCGATTATGGCAAAGATGAGGCAGCCGCAGAGAAGCTGGTTGAATGGGTTTTGGTACAAAGAGAACAGCAGCTGCCCGTTACAGAAGACAACTTCTTACAGAGGGCAACAGAGATTTATTACAAGGCCAATAACTTCCGCATTTCCTATGCATGGGCAGTTGGCTTCATGATGCAGCATAACTTAGGGTTGCAGATAAAAGGAGCAGTAAGCCGAAAACTAACATCTGATATGGAAGAAAACAAGAAATTCTTTGTGGAGTTTGTTCAGAGGCAAATTCACATCCAAGATATCCCTCTCACTGTAATTGGCACTATGGATGAGATTTCTCTCTTTGTGGACTTGGAGGCTCTAGCTTCTGCTGATAATATTCGAAGTAGAGAAGCTGCCTTCCAGTTGTCTGGGACAGGAGAGTCACTTTTTGACATTGTTTTAGGTATTCTAGCTGATGGCAGCATGTTACCCACTGTGATCTTTTTCAAAGGTCAGCATGAGCAACTCTCCACTTCGAGTACCATTTTAGTAGAAGCTAGGCCTGAAGGCTTTAATGAGGATGAGGAGATGGAAATCTGGACATCCAAGGTGTGGCACAAGCACATGGAGTCCCAGAATGGTGGGAAAGGGATGCTTGTGATAGACTCATTCCGTACACACCTGTCCGATGACGCACTGTCATCCCTCAGTGCTGTAAACACCCTTCCAGCTTTTATTCCAATGGGCTGTAGCTCTAAAATCCAGCCTCTGGATGTCTGTATTGTCCCAACCATAACAGCTTTCCTGAAGAGCAAATGGAGCATGTTGATCAGGGACATGCATGAAAGTAAGATTGCTTCTTCCCTGAGGGCCGAAGAACTTTTGCGCCTCCTTGTAAATTGGATCACGGAAGTGTTAGAAGGCATATCTGCACAACCTGAATTGGTGCAGCAGTCCTTTTTGGTAGCCAGTGTTTTGCCAGGACCTGAAGGAATCGACAGCTCAGCTCAGCGAAGTGTTGCTGACATGCAAGATGAGTTGGTGCACTTATTGGAGAAGCGGCTGATGTCGGGAGAGGCAGAGAGAAGAAATAAGCGTGACCAAGAACTCGAAATGGCAGGTCCACTGGAGGAATGGGAAATGACTGATATGGAGGAGGAGGAGGAGGGCCAAGATGATGAGTGTGCTTCTCCAAGCTACAGTGAGCAGGTGCCAGACACCAGGGCTCTTCACCAGCTGTTTGAAAAGGACAGTGATGCCGAGTCGTTTCACGGCTTTGAGGACACGGAGTTTGACCTTTAGTTGCCCTGGGTGGGCACACGCTTCCCAGATTATTAGGATAAAGAGGGGTTTCTGACTCCTGAATCACAGAGACCTGAAAATCATTAACCACACATGAATGACGTGTGCACACGCGCCTCCCACCTACTTGGGCAGGGCGCCGTCACTAGTACCAGTCTTCAGCATGTTGTCTCCCAAACCCTACTTCCCCACTCTACCATCCCAAAAACAAACAAACAAAAAGAGTTGCTTCTGGAAAACCACGGACTCTCGTGGAGTGAGCGCAGGTGGGGAGGGGGAAACAATGAAATGTTGGGACATGCTGGAAAAAAAAAAAAAAACGTATCATGCTCAGTTACATAGACGGGGGACTGGGGCTCGTGGGTGACCTTTTTTTTTTTTTTTAAAAGCGGCCATTGTTTTTAATCATGGTAACAACGGTATTCTGACATGCAGGAGAAGCCTTGAATGGTTTTACCTCAGTTTCATGGGGAGGAGGGCGGGAGGGAGATGATGGAGGGCAGGAAGACAATAATGAATAATGAAAATTACTGTTAAGAACATATTGTTGGGATATATATATATTTTTTTTTTTGTTCTTTTTATTTTAAGAGCACTGCTGTACTTTTTCTTAACATGCATGACGAAAACCAGGTTTAATGTCAGTTCTTTTGAATCGTCTTGTTTTTTGACTGTATGTTTTGGTGATTCCCTGTTTCTTTGACTTGACACTACCGTTTTGCTCACCTTAACGGGGCATTCCTAGGACTTTTATTTTGCTTGAATCTGCTGTCAGGTAGAGGAGATACAAGGGGGCTTATTGTTTGGTCAGCACTACATATGTACATATTCAACAAAGTTGAAATCAAACCACACACACACAAGTACACACAAGCACACACTTGACTACGTGCTACAAGCTGGTAGCCTCTCTTGTCTTGCCATAGACTGAGTTTATATGTCCCACTTGTGTCCTTTCTTTCTTGTGAAGAGTGCTATCTTCAAGTCATGGACATAAAATGAGTAATGCTGCTGGAAGGTGAGCAGTAGAAGTCGGGGAAGCCCCACACGTCGGCTTCCCAACATGAAAAGCACTGGCGTGTCGCATTGGCTCTTTGTAAATATTGTGACACCCAGCACACGTCTTAAGGCCCTGCAGCAGGCTGACCACCACGGTATGGGGACGACTCTTCAGGGCGACAGCATCATGTAAGATACACAGCCCTCCCTTCTTCCTTCCTTCATGCATTCAGCTCTGTGTACAAATAAATTGTGAAGTGCAGCAGTTTTTATTTACTTTAAAGTAAAATGGAAGGGCATTTTCTACTGTAAAAAGTTTATTTGTTCTGTGTTACTTTTCTTGAATCCATTTTTAAATATTAAAAAATCATTTCCAGAAAAAAAATTGCTTACAAAATGTCTTTAATATCAACCATGGAAAACAACTTGGTGTGTTTACAACGGCATTCCTTAGTGCTCCTTTTTTCCCTTCTTGTTTTTCTCAGTACAGAATTCTTGATGTGTGTTTGGAAGCCAGAGACGTGGTGGCATCCGCAGGACTTCAAAGAGCAGCACGTCTGCAGATTGGAGTCGCCGCGAGTCCTTGGTGTGTAGAAGCAAATGAAATCAAAATTGTGATCCGCCAGTTGGGATCAGGTCACAGAAACTGGAGATGTGTGTATATATATATATATATATAGATATAGAGATAGATATAGTTAGTTAGTTAGATAGAAGATATACAACAAGTTTGAAGCCTAAGAATGAACTTTTTGTCATTTGCTGCCCTTTTTTGCAGGCAGTCAAGTAGAATTGGCTTATAGTGGCTTTTAGCCCAGAGGCTTGACGCTGCTGCCATTCCTGCTGGTGATTTAGTCACACTGATCATGCAGAATGCCTTCATGTGTAATGTTTAGCATCAAATTGTTAAACACTTTTGAATAGTGAGAAAAGCTCTATATAAATATAATTATTATTATGATCTCCATGGAATACAGCATTTTGCTTTGGATAGCCAACTAGGGAGCCCTCTCAGTGACAAGGGAGAGAAGAAAAGTGGGAGAAAAAAAAAATTGTCATGAGAGGACGGAAAATGAAATGACTTCTATTCTAATATCAGGTTATGATATGACACAAGAGCAACCTCTGTGACGAGCTGACTGAAACAGCATCTGCTGTGAAAATGAGAGACCACCCCCAGCCCCCCAATCATCTTGGCAGTCTTTCCAGGTCCACAGCAGAGAGCAGTGCTAGCCACTGGTGACATTGTCACTGTCACAGCAGATGATGCATTTCAGTCCGCTTATGTGGCTGTGCTTGCACACCTTCATGTGTTAGCTTCTTAATTCAGCTGCCCCATATTAGACTGCAAGTACTTTTACAAAGAGAATGAAAAAGTCATTTCTGTTCTCAGCCATGTGACACTTGTATTAGTTAAACTGGTCAGTCAGTGACAATATCATAGGTGCATGTAATACTGGATTGCCATTTACTAACACAGCAGATGCAACATAACTGAGTAAACATCAGTCTGGGGGGGACTGTTTGGGAACAAGTGTTACAGGACCAGGCTACAAAAGTGATTATCATAAGTGAAGAGCTCAGGTCTGAGGAAGAATGAACAACAGATTCACGTGTCTTTTTTGTGGAGCAACCATCACCTCCAGAGATCAAACCAAGCCAGTCCAACAAGTAACAGTAGTAGTGCTAAAATAGACATCTTGGGACACACCACTTGTCATACCTTGTTACAGACACAGTATAGCAGAAGAATACAAAATTGTTCATCCTGTCAGTGGAAAATCAAGAGGACACTGTTGGAGAGAACTGTGAAACACAAACACCTCTCCTAGTATTTGAATACAGTAGGATAGATAGCATTACAACCCTAACCCGACAGTGACCTGAATATAATTGAGAGTCTGTGTGACAGACAGAACAAGTCTTCCATGGAGCCATTGCTAGCTGATTTGATTCAACTAGTAGAGGCACTGAAGTCCACGAGGGTCAGCAAACCTGTGTAGCACTTTCTCAATTCAATACACTTCAAACCATTCTGAGGGCAAATGCAAACTCAACTTGCTGTTGGGTCAAGTGCACCTAATAAGGTGGTCACTCAGAATGGAGATATTGTTTGTTGGTGGAAAATATCCACTGACCTACAAAACATCACAAAGAAAGGTTTTCTTTTGACAGCACGCTGATCATTTCCAAGAGAGGTAATAATTGTTCTATCTACTGAAGGAGACATGCAATGAATTCAAAGACTGAATAGAAATATGCTGATGATGAAAACAAAGTAACACAATTAGAAGACAACAGGAATGCTGTGGCTTGTGTAGTTTCTCAAAAAGTTGTCTGTTTAGGCAGACATACGCAAGCTCTTTGGTGCACCTTTACTCCACAAGAAGACAGATGAAGCCATGTCTGATCAGGTTTCCTGTAAAAAAATCGTAGTTCAAATCATGACAAAGACCACACTCCATAAGGCCCCTAATGCCACCAAAAGCACAGGCAAGGATCATTGGCATGCTGCAGGCAGATGTGTCAGCTTTGCCAGATGCTGTGGTTTCCGCCACTCCACTGTCCTGACTGCAGGAATGATTTCAGGAGACCAATAGACCATACTACCTGGTCAGATTGTCCTAAGGTGACCACACCAGAACTAGTTCATCTGAGAGATCATCTAATATCTGTAACCCATACTACTGCTGCCTTTAGCACACCTCCTAGATGCAGGACCAAGCAGGCCACATACTGCTGCTGTAGTCCTGACCTTAACCCCCCCAAAGCACCTCTGGTATGCTCAATATTGCAATATCTGGATAAGTGACCCTCTGCCAGCAACTTCAACAAGCCCTTTGGCACAATTGGGATGACATCTCCCAACTGTAGACTCAGCGGCTCACTGGCTTTTTGGGACCAGACGTGGCAAGATGACAGCTTTTAATGTTCACCACTGGTGTGTTGGTACACCTTTGTTTACTTGTTCCCATTTATTACTTCCAACAATGAAGTTTGACATTTCGATCCAATAATAAGTTGTTCCATCCAGCCACTATCAGACTTTATGGTTTATTTTATATTCTGTGTTTGGTTTTGTAACAAAATTTCTGCAGTATTTTAAAGACTAGAACTGAAGTGGGTCCATGTCTGACGATGGTGACCACAGACCACTCCTGCTGACATCTCTAAACCCCTGCTGTGCATGTGTGCTGCAAGACAAAGTTCACAAGCCAGATTTGGAGTTGTTTATTCGGAGTTTCAATACTAAATAACAAAAGACAATGTTTTACAACCGAGACTCATTTTACAAAATAACAAAAATATTCACTGTTGTGGGCAAAGGGAGCATCCATTTCTTCACTCAAAGCCACTGAAAGAAAAGCAAAAAAAAGTAAATGCTACAAAACAGGACTATTGAAGCAAAATGTGATTTAATTCTGCTAAAAGACGTTGCTGCATACACTTTAATTATCATAATATTTTATATAAATGGTTACTTATTTCTGACAGAATTTAAGTAAACCCTCCAGTGCACATCTGCAGTTAACCCGTGTGGCCTTCCAAATTAGAGTACAGCTAATTCCACTTGACGTCTTCAGTATGGTGACACAACATGTTGGGAGATCACCGTGGGAATCCCTTATGGGATGGAGTACAAGTTTGTGGAGAAAAAAATCCATCATGGGAGGTGCAAAAGTCCCCACCCTCCTTCATAAATGCTCGATATTTTCCTTCATTTGATAAACTTTGGATCAATTTTACCAAATGCACACCCATCAAAAATCCAAATGGTCTTGACACATGCTGCTCCTCGCTTTTGACGGCCATACTCCGATTCCATCAGCACAAGCCTACATACAGTACTTGTGTATCAGATATTCTATAAAACTCTTCAAGAACACGAAGACGCGTTGTTGTTTCAAAGTGACTTCTCCCAGAAAGCCTTTTTTTTTTTCTTTTTAAATAATGACAGTTTAAATCAAACAAATGATTTCAGTTTATCCTGAACATTCATGAAATTTCTTCTCTGGTGGCAAAACTAGTTGAGATGCCTCAGGACTTGTGTCACTCCAAGGCTAACCATTGATTCTCAAGTGGCTACTACTGAACTGTATAGAAAGGATTAAGCTCAGTCATCACTGAAATAACTTACCTGATCATGTTTGCGATGTCCCAGTTAGTTTCACAGGACAGTGGTCCCTCAATTTCCACTCCACTTTCAGTTACCGTTGCAATCTCATACTGCAGAAAAAGTGAGCACACGTCATTAATAGCTGAAGATACTGCTGATTACTGAGGCTTTACACAAATTACAGAATAAAGCAGCGCTCTTCAAACACCACAATTTCAAATGCATGGTCCCCATATTACAAACTTGCGTCATACTTTACAGCTACTTTGTAATATTTGTTAAAGCCTGAAATTCTAATGTAAGATCACTTACTCTGTTATATGAGCGAGCATCTCTGTAATATAGTACTTTCAGGCAACGTTCAACCAGCTCCCGGGCTTCATCTTTACCCATTACAGGTTTGGATTCGAAAGCTTCTCTCATTAAGGGCTAAAAGACAAAACAAAAAAACAAACACACACCATTAAGTGTGGACAAGCAATAACTATAAAATAAAAATGTTAAATTCAACCTGAGAAAACTGAAAAACTGCTCTTCTCACCCCAAATTACAAAGTAAACTACTGTGCGCTGCAGTCTTGGGCATCAGTGCACACACAAGCCAGCCATTGAACAAGAGCACAAAAAGGAAATGGGGAATGAAAAGGCGCAGGAAGCGGAAGCGTTACTGAAAACTACTGCAGAAAAAATATTTACCCTTATTTGAAAAAGGCCCACAATCTGTTTAACCAAAACTTGTGCTGTAAACACCAACTGAATCAGAATTAACTCAAACATGTGATCAAATTAGGCTGGAAGTGTACAACAAATGAAGGCTGTCAGGCTGAACAATGTGCACTACGTGAGTCCTGGGTGGGAGCACACCTACTCCTGCTTCATGTGCCCACTGCAGAGCCTCAACAGCAGTTTAGAAGCCGGCAATATTTGGGGTAAAGGAAGTCGACACCCGCCAAGACTGAGGTCACACCCATTAGTATTTTGGGGAGATCTGTGCTCTGACAGGCTTACCAACTGCAAACTGGTCTTAAGGGGAAGAGCGGGGGAAAAAGAACAAGCCCCTCAAGAATGTACTAATTAAAATTCATTTCCTCCCACAGTACAAAGACATGCAGGTTAGGTGCATTGGCAATCCTAAATTGTCCCTAGTGTGTGCTTGGTGTGTGTGTGCGCCCTGCCCGGGGATTTGTTCCTGCCTTGCGCCCTGTGCTGGCTGGGGTTGGCTCCAGCAGACCCCTGTGACCCTGTGTTAGGATACTGACTGACTGACTTTTGAACCGTGACTACCCCTCGGGTGCTTGACTGTGTAGGTGTGCCATGTGTGAGGGCAATGATGCACAATAAGGTGGCTCTGCTTTGTGTTATACTTGGTCCCGAGTGGTGAAACATCCATTAAATTAAAGAGGAGGACTGCTGTGGGAACAGGTGCGCTTATCAACCACTGAATCACAGCCTCGATCACTGATACGGTATGTTAAGTTAAAGACTGATGTGTGTAGTACTAGGGTGTTGTACCGTGTTAGCCATTATGAATGTAGAGAAAAGCCAAGCAAAATGACACCTTTTATTGGCTAACTAAAAAGATTACAATATGCAAGCTTTCGAGGCAACTCAGGCCATATGTAACATTTAGTTTGTCAATAAAAGGTGTCAATTTGCTTGGCTTTTCTTTAGACTGATGTGTGGTAATCACTGCAAATCTATGTGTCAATTTATTTATACAAAACTCGCTTTATGTAATGAAACCCTGTCGTGATGCACCTCTGTCCCCATTTCATGTCTCAGCAGAGCAGAATAAGACAATACAACATGCTGCCGTTACACTGCTAAATGTTATAATGGCAGTATGAATCCACAGTGTTACTTCTAAATGCTATGGAAGAATAGAACTACTCTTAATAGGTTTGCTTGCTAGGTAAGACCATTTTAATTTAAAACATAATTATAGTAAGGTAATTTATCATAAAACACAAGCTTTTCCAAAATAAAATGATGCTTCAGAAGAGAAATTGTGTGTGTAAAAATAATCTAGGGGATACTTTATGTAGGTGGAAGGAGACCATCTATAAATTTGAACTTGTGCACAAAATAGAAGCAACACTTCTGAAAAGTCAACAAAACACAAATACAAATTGTCTTGTGTTTCCACGGAGTAATGTAGTGCGAATAAAGTGTTTTATTACCTGAAAACGACGACCGATATGATGGGTGCTGGTTCTGTTATTTCAAATGCGTCTACAATCACCGTGTTCATTTCAGAGAGATGGTTGTTTTTTTATTTGGTTTTTCTTTCCTCCTGGCCATCTGACCTTACTTACCTTTTGCTTTGTACAATGCTGTATAATTCACTGCTCAAAAAAAATTAAAGGAACACTTTGTTTGAAAACACATCAGATCTCAATGGGAAAAAAAATCCTGCTGGACATCTATATGACACCCACTGCACGCCCAATCTACCTGGAAAGGGGTCTCTCTTTGAACTGCCTTTCCCAAGGTTTCTTCCATTTTTCCCTACTAGGTTTTTTTTTGGGGAGTTTTTCCTTGTCTTCTTAGAGAGTCAAGGCTGGGGGGCTGTCAAGAGGCAGGGCCTGTTAAAGCCCATTGCGGCACTTCCTGTGTGATTTTGGGCTATACAAAAATAAACTGTATTGTATTATATTGTATACAGATATGGACTGGGTAACGTGTTAGGAATGAAAGGATGCCAAATCATTTGATGGAAATGATAATAATCAACCTACAGAGGGCTGAACTCAAAGACACCCCAAAAATCAAAGTGAAAAAATGATGTGCCAGGCTAGTTCATTTTACCACAATTTCATTGCAGCAACTCAGTAGTTTGTATGGCCCCCCATGTGCTTGTATGCATGCCTGACAACATCAGGACATGCTCCTAATAAGATGACGGATGGTGTCCTGGGGGATCTCCTCCCAGATCTGGACCAGGGCATCACTGAACTCCTGGACAGTCTGAGGTGCAACCTGGCGGCGTCGGATGGACCGAAACATAATGTCCCAGAGGTGTTCTATTGGATTTAGGTCAGGCGAGCGTGGGGTACAGTCAATGGTATCAATTCCTTCATCTTCCAGGAACTACCTACATACTCTCGCCACATGACGCTGGGCATTGTTGTGCAACAAGAGGAGCCCAGGACCCACGGCACCAGCATTGGGTCTGAAAATGGGTCCAAGGATTTCATCCCGATACCTAATGGCAGTCAAGGTGCCATTGTCTGGCCTGTAGAGGTCTGTGCATCTCTCCATGGATATGCCTCCCCAGACAGGCAGTGAGCACAGGCCCCACTAGAGGACGTCAGGCCCTCAGGCCACCCTCATGATCTCTGTTTCTGATTGTTTGGTCAGAGACATCCACACCAGTGGCCTGCTGGAGGTCATTTCGTAGGGCTCTGGCAGTGCTCATCCTGTTCCTTGTTGCCCAAAAGAGCAGATACTGGTCCTGCTGATAGGTTAAGGACCTTCTATGGCCCTGTCCAGCTCTCCTAGAGTAACTGCCTGTCTCCTGGAATCTCCTCCATGCCGTTGAGACTGTGCTGGAAGACACAGCAAACCTTCTGGCAATGGAACGTATTGATATGCCATCCTGGAGAAGTTGGACTACCTGTGCAGCCTCTATAGGGTCCAGGTATCGCCTCATGCTAATTCTAATAATAATAATAATAATTTACATTTGCATAGTGTTTTTCTCACTACTCAAAGTGCTCTCCACACAGGGAGAACCCGGAAAGCGAACCCACAATCTCCTTCACAGCAGCACTACCACTGCGCCACCTGTGAAGATGCTAATAGTAGTGACACTGACCGTAGCCAAATGTAAAACAGGTTTAAAAAACAAAAGTCCGAAAAGAGGAGGAGGGAAAAATGTCAGTGGCCTCCACCTGTTAAACCATTGCTGTTTTGGGGTTCGTTTCATTGTTGCCCCTGTTGTTAGTTTCATTGACACCAAAGCAGCTAACACTGATTAACAACCCGCCTCTGCTACTTTACTGACCAGATCAATAGCCCAGAAGTTTCACTGACTTGATGTTATACTCTGATTAAAAAGTGTTCCTTAATTTTTTGAGCAGTATATTACTGCCTAAAATTGTTTGTTTAATGTTAACTTTCTTTGTATTTACTCACATAAAGCACTTTGAGCTACACTTTTTGGATGAGAATGTGTTGTATAAATAAATGTTGTTGTCAGTAGAGGAGACATATTAGGTATTCGTCCACAATGATTTTACTGGGGAGCAGTGGGTACAAAATTTCAGGATGAGCAGCTCAGCATTCATGGAATTCTGCAACCCAATTAGGCCCTTGTGTCCCTACCGTAGCACACACGAGTTCCGACTGAGAAGCACAAAGCCACGGAGCGTTATAAATTGGCTACCTGTGCCAAGTACAGGGTAGTTGCCAACAAGTTTTGATGTGAGCAAATCAATTACAAGGCACACAAAATACCTCAGATGTATGGTGCGATGAACGGCTCACATCTCTCTATTTGTGCACCAAGTGACGGGTACACAGACTTTGTTAACAGGAAAAGCTGGACATCTACTGTTCTGGAGGTGGTCACTGACGACAAATTAATGGTCAGGGACATTTCTGTTGGGTTACCTGGTAGTGCTCATCATAGTGCTGCCTTCACCACATCACATTTGCACGGGTATTTGAAAATTTAATTCATGTCATGTAACCTAAATGCAAAAAAATATTTCCATTGCAGTTTTACCATTGCTTTGACGACTCTCCTGAAAAGCCATCTCAAGCGAGTGTGCTTTCGAAATTCACTTTTCCGTTAGCGTTTTTTTTTTTGTCTTGCAATCTCAAAATGCGCTTTTAGATGGTTAATGGAAATACAGAAAAAGCAAAAAAAAAAAAAAAACCATAAGTCACAACATATAAACTCACCTGTGCTAAATAGGCACCAAAACCTGTAGCAATAGTGGGGGCTTCATATGCTACTCCAAGCTTGTCTACATAACCTAAAAAACTAGGGAGGAAAAATATATAAATTGTAAAATATACAACATTTTAAGTTTTAGCATTGTAAATCAATTTTTAAACACTTGGTGCTATGTTCAATAAAAAGCAACAAAAATGCTGTAAATGTCAATAACTATTACAACGCTACAATATTTGTACTGCATCTCAAAAAGAAAGATGTTGTTTATTAAGGTGAGGAACATTATTATTTTATTACCTATATATAACCTTACTGGTTTTCCACATGTGAAATATGTACACTAGATTATCTTAACAACGTATGCTTAAATCATGTCAAATGTATTCATGATACATTTTGTGCGGAGTAAGATTTATGTTTAACTAGAACTAATGCACAGACTGATCCTCCATTCACAAACAAGCTTGCTACGTAACCGATTCTCCCCTTATTGTAATGCCGAGTTCTAATTCAACTTAATCCATACTAGTTAGCCAGAACCTCAAACAACTTTTTGGTTTTCTTTTAAAACTTTGAAGAACGCTGGCATCACTGCTGAAACAATGAATGGAAACCATAAGAGCCAAACACAAATCAGAGAGAGACAGAGAGAATACTAATTGAATGCAAGCATTCAGAATAATCTTGCAGCACATACTATTAAGAGGGGTGGAAATTTCCAGAGACCGAATGATAGGATATATAATGATACTTGGGCAATAAGAGAACTTTGTGATTTTCAAAAATGTTTTAATCTACTGCCTGTCACACCAGAAAACCCCATAACATTATTCACCACATTTTTAACTGTAGAAATTAATTTCAATGATCTTGACATCATCAAACTTTAGGTCTGGATGATTCGCTGTGAGATGAGCCCTTAAGTTTGTGTCATGGTTGTCAGCCAATCAAAAAAATATTTAATTTCAGTATGAAGCATTCTATCATTTGAATATATCTGAATGTGCTATTAAGATGTGCTTAGCCATATACACATACGTATAATCCCATATATGGTTCTGCACATGCCTGCCATTACACCATTAAGGTGTTGTTTTCACAATACTATATACCCAGATGTTACAGTTGATTTCAGCCAAGATTTTCTATACAAAAAAATGCTCAACAACAAATAAGTGACCTGAAGGACAGATAGTTGAGAAAACCTTAAATATTAGACTGTAGTGAGCTGGTGGCACATGGTTTCATATGACAATGTGTGTTTCATCTCATTGTTTTCTCCTTTGCAACACTGAAAACTAAAATAAACCCAAACACTCAACTTCTGAACAGATTAGTGTATATTGTAATGTCTATAGTATTAATTAGCAGTATGTCATCCACAGACAGAGTCAAAGCATGTTTGTCTACATTACCATATGGTAGAGAGAATAAAAGACAATACTTGTCCCAAAAGCTTCAGTGAAAAGTGAAGGGTGCACTTTGTATTGGAATCCGCTCATTTTAGTGATGATGCACGGTCTATGGTGGGGTTGTCAAACTCCAGGCCTGCAGTCCATATTCAGCCCTTGGACCTTTTTAACAGCCTGTGTTTCATCGATATTCAAAACATGTCACATATGGCCCACAAGTTAGTTAGTTTCCTCTTTATTGTTAGTTTTATCTGTAGTTAGAATGGAAACTGTAATGACCCAACAAGAAAAAGTGAAAAAAAGGTGACATATCACAATACCATAAAGAATTTGTTTTAGCACAATGCCAAAGATGTGGCAGACTTGATGATGGGGAAAGCAGCCTGACGTCTAACACTGCTGCCATAACACCCACTTTTTAAAGCTCCATAGGTGTCACGAGGGGCCATGCTTCTGTGGCTCACCTGACAGCTACCAATGCCCTGCACAACTCTTCTGGGTTTTCAGCGACTTGATTGTTGCATGTGGATTAAAAAAAAAAAAAAAAAGAATTTGCATTTCCACTCGCGTGGTCTGGGTGATCCATCAACATGTTTAAACCATATATATATTTTTTTTTTTAATATGTTATCGTGATGTTGTGAACATTTAGACTCAAACAACTATCTGACTAGCACTTATCTCTATCATGTTGTTTTAACATTATTTTTCTGTACTAACGCGGTTTACTCTTAACATCCGATGACAGGGTGGTCTTCTAAACCCCAGGATGCACCATACTTGACTTCACAACTCTCTTTACCCCAATACTATATCAAAGTGTAGAACAGAAGTAATCCTATGTTTACGAAAGTCTAATGTCACATGACTGGGGTGGTTTCCTTTTACAGCTTTGCCTAGGGCAGCCTTCCTAACCTGCTGCAATGTCCAAGACAACTTAATAAGATGGAAGGCAGTTTCAAGAGAGACGCAAAGCAGACAATAGAACTGTGACAATACTTATATTTCTTGTGTGGAAAGGATATGTGGTGTTAGTTGTTTGTTAATATATTCTGGCCAGAGCTGGGTATATAAAGTTTGTTTTTGATCCCCCTGGCCTATGGGATGGTAGAAGCAATGCATTTCATTTGGCAAGTTATCAATAAATTCCACTCCCAAAGATAAATACTACTTTATTTTTCCCAAGTGGGAAATCTAACCTGTTCAGAAGCTCAAGAAATAAAACAAACACCATCACCTCTCAAAACACACAAAAGGATTACAAACAAGAAGAAAATGTCTGACTTGGCTAAAGATAAGAGAGAGCAGTCACAGTGAGGCATGATAATGGCATACTGCTGTAGGCATGAAGCAGCCCCAGTGGTGTTTCTTCACACACTCATTTCTTGACTAACAGTACTCAGTGTTAGTGCACAAAAGAAAAAAACAGTTTTCCAACATTTGTCCTCAGAGTTATCAACGCAAAATTGCAGTGGAAAATAATATTACTTAACTATACCCATTTTATTTAACCCCCTAGCAATAATACAACTATATTTTGATACAGTTAGACTAGATGAGATTTTGGTATCAGTATATAAATATGTACAATCATTATTCTTCTCTATTAAAGATAACATTTTTCATCATTTATTATATTTCTAACTTGTTTTAATTCAAGTCTTCAAAACATCCATCCATCCATTGTCTCCCGCTTATCCAAAAGTCTTCAAACAGAACTTGAAAATGCCAAATATTTTAATGTTTTCACTTTTCAAGGTTGTGTGGACAATCTGCAAACCAGTCTTAAAAAAATGGTGGTGGTGGAAACACCCAGGCTGTGCAGTGGGGTAACGGTACTAGAACATCAATGCTAAAGAGCAATGCTGATTGCAGGTATGAGAAAAATTCACATTCCGTAAGTGTTTGCCTACCTTTCTCCATTGTAGAAGCCTCCAATGACAATTGTATTCCACAAAGGATTCATCTTGCTTCTCCTATTGTACAGCACACGAGTAAGCCACGAGTGAATGGCTTTAGGACTGTAGCTGTGACCATCACCAAGGAGCTCCTCATCAATACTGGGGGGGGGGATTAGACAACAAAAAAAATATATATACTGAATTCAACAAAAAAAAAGGCACTGTGAGTCTACTTATGCTTCACATTGACATTTGAAAAAACAAGCACCAAAACTGAATAGCTGTTCTCAGAAACCTTTGAAAAAAGGGTGGGGGGGGGGAAAAAAAAAAAAACATGGTTGATTCCCTGATGGCAATTAAAATGTCAAAAGGAAACCTACAGTCTCAGTCTGATTGTTTGACAGTCATAAGCTAACATTTGACTAAAATGAATGAACCCCTGTGCCCTTTGTAATACTTACACCATCTGTTCAATCACTTGCTTCAAGTATTGGTAGTCAGCATAGTCTCCAGATGCTCCAAGTATAGTGTTGTTATTGACTTTCATGAGACGCGAGATGTTTCTAAATCTTGCCAATGAACCATAAGAGCCAAGCATATCAGCAGCAATGACCACTCCTTTCTCAAACTTCACCCCCAAAACTGATGTCCCAGTTACCATGGGGTTGCTGTAGAATGTGACAAGGAAAAACAGCAGGGTCAAAAAGCAGACATTCTATGTGTTCCACAAAAACATCTTCAAAGCAGCCCTCCAGTACACAACATCTATGGGAATCCACTCAATTAGTAAGATTGTATGATAACCGACATCTGCATTTCTCAAAATGTGTGATCCTAAGATAACTTGTTACATGGACAGAACACCTGGTCAGCCTTAACTAAAGCTGTATCTTCCACATCATAAACAGTGTTACTCCACAAATATGGAGGACACAACTACTTGGACTGATCTGATCAGGTGCCTGGTATTACAGTGTAAAGTACCACTACAGTGATCTTCAAGTCACGGTTTGAATCTGTTTTACAAACATTAACTGAAGAGAGATGCCACACTGCGTACTTTACTCTCTGCAAAAAATCTCATCTTTATGTAGTTCTCAATTACCTGAATAATTCTTTTTATTTCTGTTTCTAATTAAATCAATAAAAGAAAAAACAAAGTGCCAATATACTACAAATAGGGTGGCACAGTGGTAGCGCTGCTGCCTCGGAGTTAAGAGGCCTGAGTTTGCATGTTCTCCCCGTGTCTGTGTGGGTTTCCTCCCACAGTCCAAAGATATGCAGGTTAGGTGCATTGGCGATCCTTATATTGTCCCTAGTGTGTGCCCTGCAGTGGGCTGGCACCCTGCCCGGGGTTTGTTTCTTGCCTTGCGCCCTGTGTTGGCTGGGATTGGCTCCAGCAGACCCCCCGTGACCCTGTGGTTAGGATATAGCAGGTTGGATAATGGATGGATGGATGGATACTACAAATACTATTGTGTGTATTCCAAAACTGCTTCTTTTTTTTTTTTTTTTTAATTAATAAAAACTGATGGCACATGGCACAGCGGTTTGAACTGCTGCTTAAAAGTTCCACCCAACCCAGCCACTGTGGAATCTGCAGGCCAGTTCAGTACCCAGACTCTACTAGAGTGAAGCCATGCTGTTGTAATAGGTGCAGTATGCGGTTTAGCATTGCCTTACAGAAATAAGCAAGGCCTTCCCTGAAAAGGCGTTGTCTGGATTGGAGTATATGCTGCTCTAAAACCTGTATATATACCTTTCAGCATTGATGGTGCCTTTCCAAATGTGCAAGCTGTCAATTCCACAGGCACTAATGCACCCCCGTACCATCAGAGACGCAGGCTTTTGAACAGAGCACCGATAACAAGCCAGATGGTCCCTCTCCTCTTTATTCCAGAGGAGACGGTGTTCATATTTTCCAAAAAGAATTTCAAATTTTAATTAGTCTGACCACAGAACAGTTTTCCACTCTGCCTCAGTCCATTTTAAATAAGCTTTGGCCCATAGGAAACGTTGATCAAGTTCACATATGGTTTTTCTTCTTTGCATGACAGAGCTTTGACCTGCATTTGTAGATGGTACAGCGAACTGTGTTGCCAGACAATGATTTCTGGAAGTGTTCCTGAGCCAATGCAGTGATTTCCATGACAGAATCATGCCTGTTTTTAATGCAGTGCCGCCTGAGGGCCCGAAGATCACGGGCATCCAATATTGATCGGCCTGGTCCCTTGTGCACAGAGATTTCACCAGATTCTCTGAATCTTTTGATGATGTTTTGTACTGTAGATGCAATTTCTTGCAATTTTACACTGAGGAACATTATTCTGAAATTGTTCCACAACCTGTAGACGCGGTTTTTGGGTAGATTGGTCAACTTCTGCACATCTTTACTTCTGAGAGACTCTGCCTCTCTAAAATGCTCGTTTTATACCGGTTACTTACTAGTTGCAAAATTCTCCTCCAGCCATTTCTTTTTAGTACCTCTTTTTTTAACCCTTTGTTGCTCCCATCCCAGCTTTTTTGAGACATGTTGCTGCCATCAAATTCAAACTGAGCTAATAGATTTCATGAAATATCAGATGTTTAAAGTGAGACATTTTTACTATGTTTTCTATGTTCTACTGTGAATAAAATACGGGTTTATGCGATTTGCAAATCACTGCATTCTGTTTTTATTTACATTCAACACAGCTCTCCAAGTGTTTTGGAATTGGGGTTGTACTTGCCTATCTAAAGCAATTTTACTATTTATATAAGTTAAACATATTAGATCTGGATGAAAATATCTGTAAGGTGTATCTACATTTCACGTTAGCAAACATTAATCCATGTTTATTGTCTACATTGAGCATGCATTACAATGATACATCATCGGACATCATGCAGTCAAAATCCAAATGACACTGTTATTTTTTAATTGTATTCACTATATTGCCAACCGCAGCAATATGTTTACATTATTTCTGATAGATACTTTAAGGCAACACAATTTTTCCAACTAACACAATTAAATTACCCGACTTGTTCAAAGTCTCACTACTGGTTGGTGTGGACCGAAATTGCAAGCTACACTCTTGACTGTTACTCCTCAACTGCCTGTAATTTGGGGACGACTAACCTGGTATAAGCACCCGTTACCTACAAAGTATATAATTACCAAGATGCATTTTCTATTTTTCCCTCCTTCCTATCAGAACACAACCAACCAACCAACCAGAGAAATGTCAAAGATGAATGGGCGCCGTGAACGAAGGTGGCGGGCTTTCCCGACAAATGTTACTCTAGAAAGTATACTTGAACCATACAAGCACCCAGAAATAACATGGCGTTATTATTTTAACAAGCGGTTAAATAGCGCAACACAAGTTATACTCAGTGACAGCCAGTACTGCCGTACACAAGAGTATGATCGGCCTGAAAAGCAAAACATGCATTAATGTACAGGAAAATCACTGCGAAGGATTCCGCTCGCAATTCCATACGATTCGTTGCTTTATTTGTAGAACTATCAAGTTTATAAAAGAATAAAGAAGCATTCGCCTCGGTCTCCCTCTGCCTAATGCCACCATGTTGATGAGACAGCACACAGATTCGCTCACATTTGAAAGTGAAAGCGCTGGCGTCATAATCGTTATTTAAACGCTTCTTCTCCCGAACAAGACACAACTCAAAACTTACAGGGTATGTCTGATGGGTCCACATCCTGGGAATGTGTAGTCGCTTTGACCAGGAAAGTTATAAAACTGCCCAGGTTTCGGCCCACTGCCCCACAAATTCATCCTTAACTGATCGGACTCCATCTTTGAAGCTGGCGAATGCCGGTGCGGAAGTGACGTCGATATTTAGTGGCAAAGCCTTGAATGTCACATGACCAGGGCATTGCACTGTGGGATTGAACTATGCTTACAAATAGACAAGGTAAACTTTGCATATTTATTGGCAACTGCTGGTGGTAGAATTACTACTGCCTCAATTATTTCACTTTTTTAACTATAAATATGAAAAACTACATATTTTAACACACTGTTCTATAAAACGTCAGGGGAATACATACATCAACATAACCTAAAGCACGTTTTACTTAGCAAAAAAAAATCTGTACTACCCGTTATCTGAAAAATCATACTAAAGGACATATGTCCCATCTTATTGTTTATCTCTTATATTTTTTGAGATTTTAGGTGCAATCCTCCTCTTGAACTAGCACGAATAAATCTTTTTCCAGATACAATGAACCATATTGTTGTTTTTTTTTTTTTTTTTTACAAATAAAGGTATATCATTTAATGTGTTTCTTTAATTTCTGGCCGCGGGGTGAGCACAACATATAGTACCTGTCACGATCAGGTAGTGCTTTAAAGAGTGGTAGAGAACAAGCCAGTCATCAGGGTTAAGGAACATATCCAAAAGAACTATCCAAAAAAATCACAAACAAGGTCCATGGAAAAGGCAGCAACTACCGACAAATGCAAATATTTGCTAAAGTAAATGTCAAAGTCTAACGAAACAACAACAACAACATTTATTTATATAGCACATTTTCATACAAAAAATGTAGCTCAAAGTGCTTTACATAATGAAGAAAAGAAAAATAAAAAACAAAGTAAGAAATTAAAATAAGACAACATTAATTAACATAGAATAAGAGGTCCGATGGCCAGGGAGGACAGAAAAAACAAAAGAAAACTCCAGACGGCTGGAGAAAAAAATAAAATCTGTAGGGGTTCAAGGCCACGAGACCGCCCAGTCCCCTCTGGGCATTCTACCTCACATAAATGAAACAGTCCTCTGTATTTAGAGTTCTCACGGAAGGACTTGATGATGATGGTCATGCAAACTTCTGGCTTTTAATCCATCAATGTTGGAACATCACAATGCTTTGAGTTGAAAACAAAGAAACCGGAAAAAGAAACAGAAGAGAGAGTAGGGGTTAGTACGGATTTTGGAGCCACCATGAATAGTTATAATAATGAATTGAATATACAGAGTATCAGGATTAAATTAAAGTGAAGTTATGAGAAGGCCATGTTAAAGTAATGTGTTTTCAGTAGTGTTTTAAAGTGCTCCACTGTATTAGCCTGGCGAATTCCTACTGGCAGGCTATTCCAGATTTTAGGTGCATAACAGCAGAAGGCCGCCTCACCACTTCTTTTAAGTTTTGCTCTTGGAATTCTAAGGAGACACTCATTTGAAGATCTAAGGTTACAATTTGGAGTGTAAGGTGAGAGGCATTCTGAAATATAGGATGGAGCGAGATTATTTAAGGCTTTATAAACCATAAGCAGAATTTTAAAGTCAATTCTAAATGGCACAGGTAACCAGTGTAGTGACATCAAAACTGGAGAAATGTGTTCGGATTTTCTTTTCCTGGTTAGGATTCTAGCAGCTGCATTCTGCACTCGTTGCAAACAATTCATGTCTTTTTTGGGTAGTCCTGAGAAGACTGAGTTACAGTAACCTAGGTGACTGAAAACAAAAGCGTGAACTAATTTCTCAGCATCTTTCAATGATATAAGAGGTCTAACTTTTGTTATATTCTTAAGTGAAAAAATGCTGTCCTAGTGGTCTGATGAATATGCGATTTAAAATTCAGGTCACAGTCAACAGTTACCCCTAAGCTTTTTACCTCCGTCTTGACTTTTAATCCTAATGCATCAAGTTTATTTTTGATAACCTCATTATATCCATTATTGCCAATCACTAAAATTTCAGTTTTTTCTTTATTTAGCTTGAGAAAATTACTATTCATCCATTCAGAAATACAAGTAAGACATTGTGTCAGTGAATCAAGAGAATTGGGGTCGTCAGGCGCTATTGATAAATACAGCTGTGTGTCATCAGCATAGCTGTGGTAGCTCACGTTATGTCCCGAGATAATCTGACCTAACAGAAACATGTAGATTGAGAAGAGCAGCGGACCCAGGATAGAGCCTTGTGGAACACCATATAAGGATATCATGTGTCTTTGAGTTGTAATTACCACAACTAACAAAGAATTTTCTCCCTGCCAGGTAGAATTCAAACCAATTTAAGACACTGCCAGAAAGGCCCACCCACTGACTAAGGCGATTCTTAAGAATATTATGATCAATGGTGTCAAATGCGGCACTCAGATCTAAGAGGATGAGAACAGATAAATGGCCTCTGTCTGCATTTACCCGCAAATCATTTACTACTTTAACGAGTGCAGTTTCTGTGCTGTGATTTGTTCTAAAACCCAACTGAAACTTATCAAGAATAGCATGTTTATTGAGGTGCTCATTTAACTGCATAATGACTGCCTTCTCTAGAATTTTACTTAAGAAAGGCAGGTTAGAGATGGGTCTAAAATTTTCCAGAGCAGAGGGGTCGAGATTATTTTTCTTGAGTAGGGGTTTAACTACAGCAGTCTTAAGACAGTCTGGGAAGACCCCCATATCTAATGACAAATTTACTATGTCAAGAATATCAATTAGCACGCCCGATACTTCTTTGAAAAAACTTGTTGGTATTGGGTCAAGGACGTAGATGGAGGGTTTCAGTTGAGAAATTATTTTATGTAAATCTATCCTAGTGAAAGAATTTAATTTGTTTATAACGAAATACTGGGGCTTAGGAGGATCCGCAGTGTTGGGGAGATATACTATGTTATTTCTAATATCATTAATTTTTAGATTGAAAAATACAGCAATAGCCTCACAGGTTTTACTGGAAGTACTTAGGAGGCATTCCTTTGAGTTACCTGGGTTTAGCAGACGATCAATCGTCGAAAATAAGACTCTGGGATTACTAGCATTATTATTTATAATCTTAGAGAAATAGCAGCGCCTCTCAAGACGGACTGTGTTATTGTATTCTGTTATTTTAACTTTTAATATTTCATAGTGGATAGTTAGTTTAGTCTTCTACAGCATGTTCTCTTTAAATCAGACACTCTTTGGGTCTTCCATGGTATAACAATGCTAGAAGATTTTTTAACTGTCTTTTCAGGTACAACTATGTCAACAGCAGCTCTCACCTTAGTATTAAATCTTTCCACCTTACTATTTACATTATCCTCGCTATTTTAGTTGGCACTATAAACAAACTGATTACTTAGAATGTTTGTAAGTTTTAAAGCTGCTGATGATTCAAAGAAGCGTTTTTTAACAATATGCTTCTCGTGAATGTTTTCTATCAATATTTCTATATTAAATAGTAAAAGAAAATGGTCTGATAGACCAATATCAATGACCTGCTTTATATCAACGTTTAGTCCTTTAGTAATTACTAAGGCTAACGTATGACCTGCTTTATGTGTAGGCTGATTAACGAGCTGTCTCAAATCAAAAGAGTCCAGGAGGTTCATGAATTCTTTTACTCTTGGGTCACACTGATTGTCGATATGAAAATTAAAGTCGCCGAATATTAAGAGTGTGTAAAATATTAAGAGTGTGTAAAATTGACATTACGTCTGAGAATTCCTCAAAGAAAGACGCGTTAAATTTAGGAGGTCTATACATGGATATAATACTAGAACGTGAGAATCTCCATGGATAACAACAGCAAGATACTCAAAGGACTTGAATTTACCAAAACTGACATCTTTACACTTTAACCGGCTTGAGTAAATGTTTGCTAAACCGCCGCCCTTCTTTCCCTGGCGATCCGCACGAGTAAAACTTTAATCCGGAGGCGCAGATTCGATTAGAATAGCCGCGCCATCTGAGCTAAGCCACATTTCACATTTCGCAATAAAATCAACTTTTCTATCACTAATAAGATCGTTGATAAAAAACGTCTTGTTAGCTAAAGCTCTAACATTTAATAGTGCCATATTTAATGTTTCGGAGGGGCAGGGCTGAATTCTATGTGCATTATTGATATTTGGAACAGAAACTAAGTTATTTTTGTTAGCGCCGCTCTGTGTGTATTTTTTATTTAATCTATAATCTGTTTTTATAGTTTTAATACATTATTCACCTAAAGTAGTAATTGTAATTAAATTATTAGTGTTAATGCCGCACTGCCTAGATTTTCTACGTGTATTGAGATTAGTTATTAGAGTATTAATGTTGTGCACTTTTACGGAAGACTTCGTTAAAGAATTATCTTGTCCTAGCAAAGCATTAGCATTACGGAAGGAGTTAGGAGTAGAGATAGACAGTCAAGAGAGACAACATCATGACCAAAATTCTCACTAATTAACTTTAATTGCTAAAGGCAAATCTATGGCAAAGTACTTCCTTTAAAGGAATATCCAATCAAAGATATATATACTGTATATATAATTTATTTTACTTGGCCAAGAAAAAGTTTTAATCTCGTTTTTTCATGCAGAATGGAGAGACAAAAAGTTTTTTTTTAATGGTATAAGCTAATGGTGTGCAATGTGCTGTACAATAGTAAACAAAGTGAAAAAAGTCTCACATTACTCATGTTGAATAATCAATACATCAGTTATCCAGTCGTACACTCAAAACGCGCAAAACATATGCTTTTTTTAAACAGAATTAAAAAAAAAAATACTTGAAGAATAATCAGCAATTTTGCAGGACCTTTTTCAAAACTTAGGAAACTTTAGTAGGCCTCTCACCACAGGACTGTGGGCCATGTGTAGTTCCTGGCACAGTACCTTTTTTTTTTAGCTCCTACTCCAGGGTATGTACTTTTTGTTCAAGCAGGAACTGTTGTGGGTGAAGCTCAGGAGATGAATTGTGCTGCTTAGTTGACCACAAGCACTGGCACCATCTTACAAATCCGTTAGTAGCTTGGACTTTGGAGAGTTATCAGCGAAGATGGAGTGCTGCACTTCGCACCACGTCAGTCTTTATAATCTCCCCCATTCAGGAGTCTCTACCTGCAGACCTCCGTAGCTCTGTGATTGAAGAGCCAATTGTATTGTATGTTTATGGCTCTTGATTTACTTGACAGTCGTCATTATTTGAGTCAGATAACCCTGCCACAGCCCTAACCTTAACAACAATGTAACTGGGAGCGTCATGTAACATCACTGATGTATAATGCAAAGTGACAACCTCCTCAACAGAGATCTGCAGCTAGGCTCTAATGGAAAAAAAGATATAATGGAGGCAAAGGAACTTGGACAAAAGTATAAAATACGAAAAACAGAAACAAGAGCATGGAAAACAAAAAATACAACAGCAACAAAAAGGAGTCATACTTTGGGGGTTTGTCAATTTACTTTTAATTTTCATACAATTTGGGCATATTATGTTTAACTTTTCAAATCAAACAAATGTTAACATTCTATTTATATATAATCACCAAATGGCACAATTTTGAGTTAACAATTGATAGCAACACTGTTCCGTTGCCACCATATGACAATCAGAAATTGCAGCACATTAACATCATCAGCCAGAAAGTATTAAAGATGGCAGTGAACAGTAACTTGCTTCCGTGATTTTAGATTAAAAATGTAATATTTTGTGGCATTAACTGGCTTAAAAATCATCTTTTAGGGAATTAGAGTTGCACGTATCTTTTAACATTGAGTTTTGGTTTATGCGTTGGACATGGTTATTGTGATACTTTGACCACCTGGCTTTGCCCCCTGTGGGTTGTTTTTGTTTTTTGTTTTTTTCCCTGTCTCATCTCCTGGTCCATTTTAAAAATTCTTAGTGCCTTTTTCGTTCTGGTAGAACAAGAGGGCAAACCTCTGGACAGTTCTTCAGTGTTTGATAACAAATATTTAACAAATAATCATAAATCTTTCAACACTTAAGCATCAAATCATTTTTTAAATATTTTCAACAACTGGCAGTAAATTCAGATGATCTCTTCCAGTTTTATTTCTCAGTGCAGAAAATGTGCACTTAACATATTTTTAATGCTGGAATATACTCCCAAATACAGATAGCTAAAGGAAGCTTATGGAACAGCAAAATGGCATAGTAAGAGTCTCATGAACTGATTGTTCCTGTTCAATAAAGCTGGAGGTAGTCTTCATGTACAGTCAGGTCCATAAGTATTTGGACAGTGACACAATTTTCATAATTTTGGCTCTGTACACCACCAAAGTGGATTTGAAATAAAGCAATCATTATGTGATTTAAGTGACTATAGACAAGTTTGGATTTTATGGGAAATGTCAGCAGTTTTAGTTTTTTAATGAAGTTCGTTGTTTTCAATTGTCCATCTACTGAGATTAGCTCTTCTATAGAAACAAACAGTATAGCCAGATGTATACATTTTGAATACCATATATCAAAAATTGCTAAAAATGTTGACTAGTGGGAGAAAATTGTCAAACTCCAGCTTGAAACAAAAAAAAGATATATTTTCACAAAAAATATTCTGCAAATATCAAATCTCCAAAGAGCAGAAAAGGTGAAAGGATTTGCCTGAAAAGGCAAAGACAATCCAGAAATAAACAATTCCCAATACACAATTCAGAAGGCGAAGTCAAAAACAGAGCAAAAGGTCAAAAATCCAGAAAATTCACAAGAAAACAGAGATATTAAAAGAAAAGACTCACCAATCCCAGTGCACTCAATGAACCGCAAGGGACTGTGGGTTTTCGTCAGCCTTTATAAGGCTAAGGGCAGTCCCTTGCAAGGTTATTATAGTTTTGCCTTTTTAAATTAGTTTTTATTTCTATATTTTTTCTGACCTTATTTGGAAATTCAGTTTAGTTTTAGTTTTCCTTCGTCATGTATTTTTAGTTTTAATTTAGTTTTTATTTTACAAAGACATTTCTATTTTATTTATATATATATTAGTTTCAGTTTTAGTTTTAGTAATTATGGTACGGTTAAAGAGCTACTATGGAGTTTAGTTTTTGTGTCACAATGAGACAGAAGTTCATACTTAATGGGTTTGGATATAATAGGAGTTTAATGTTAGTGGAAGCTTACTTACACTACATGACACAGTTTACTATTTGGTTTTGTTTTTGTCTGATAAAAACAAGCATAATCAAAACCAGGTACTGAATATGAACAATTTTACACAATTTTATAATTTTTTAAATATTTTCTGTCATTTGTGATGAACAAATCTGTGCTGCCTGTTGGTGCTTTTCTCCTTTTCCTTTTATTGCCCAGAATGGGCCAATAAGTTGTGAGGGTTTTTACTCTAAATGTCTACAGCACACAACATATCCTGCACAACACAATGTGCTTACAATGAATTCCTTCAACATTACATTCAAAAATCTCAAATACTGGTCTTTGTTATTTTCTACCAGCCATATTGATCTCTGATTCCATCTCAGGCACAAACAATTTATTGACAGAATTTTGCCACCTGCAGGCCTGAAAAGATATCAAAAATTAGAAAACAGAATCTGCTGTGTTCTGACAGGTGTGATCATGAAAGTAATGGGGGCTTAGGAAGAACAGGGCTCTTAGGCTTGAATCAGTGTGCAGACCCCACCTAGCTGTATTGAGGGAAATAAAGAAAAACAAGCATATAGTGTCAAGGTTAGGTGCAGTGAGACTTGAATAGCCCATCATAAGAACAGTAAACCCATAAAGAGCAGGGCAAGTGCAGGTAATAAGAGTATGGACAGGCACAAAATGACAGAGACAGCATCTGAGATTAAGAACAATGCAGGTTTGGATGCAAGGCAGGAAAAATCTCTGGTAGGCAATATGTATGATATGGATGATGTTAAGAACTAAAAGAAAATGATATTTCAACTATCTATTTTGAGAGAGAGAGAGAGAAACATTAACAAATACGGGGACAGATATTTTAAAACATAATTCTGCTACTGGATTATTTTCATAATATCAGGTATTTTAAGCTGTGAATATTAACTAAAAGAGATAAATTAATAAATATAGCATAAATACAAAAACACATTAGTATGTTTAGCTTTTCATCACTTGGCAGACACTCTTCGCCTACCTATATGTGGTTCAGTAGAGACATTGCCAACTCAGTAATTTTACAAGGTTTGTATCAACACGTTGTTAAAATGACGTTTTTAAAGCAAAAGTGATTGGTCAGCAACGATATGCTGATCTTGTATGATGACCTTGTCAGTCTCTCGATCAGTGCCGTTTTATTTTCAGAAATCGGGAGTGGTCTCCCCTAGACTTTCTCGTGTACTCAGATACGGGGATGGATATTTGAGGAGTAAACCACAAGACAATGATTATATTATGTACATTAAAGAACCATCAACAACAAATCAAGTCAAAAATATATTGAACAATTATTATAAAAGTAAAGTTGAATAAATCGGACTCTGCAGCTGCATGAATAAAAAAAATAATCGAGAATGTGTTCAGGTAAAGTAAATGGATTTGGCCCAAAAGTTAATACAGATCTACAATTTTGGTGTAACAAACACATCCCAAATTTCATCCATCTATCTAGTTGCATTTTTGAGTTATCATGTTTACACACACACACACACACACACATACATAGTTCCAAAAAAAAAGTATTTTCGGACTCGGGAGTTCTAAAACGTCAAGATTTATCAAAATCTCGAGGTCGAATTTTTTCATGATTACCATACTTTCTTTATACTTTGTATACTTTGTGTGCGAAATGGCAGGTGAATTACTGTCAACAAAAACATATACTGAAACGTTACTCACTTGTGAATTTTATGTACATAAAAGTTTTTGTTGACCAGCACATTCCAATTTCAGGCGTTTGAATTACATCTTGATATACAACAAGTGCAAAGAAAGGCGGCGTGTAAATTGCTTTCTTTTCCACACGCTTTACGTGTGTATTCAGCTCGCTCTGTCACTGCAAATGCTGTGTGAACAGCCACCCTCCTTCACAGCTTCCATTCACTGGATGAATATGTGCGGGCGGCTCGTGGTGGATGACTTTCAGTTTTAGAGTTAAAAGTTATAAGGATTAACAATTAACAGCAAGAATATTCATTCAAAAAAAAGAAAACTAAACTTATTTTAGTAAATTAATTTATTTCATAGTCTTTCCAGCTACTTTAATAGTTTCGTTTAGTTTTAATTTTTCATTTCGGTTTTGTTAATTATTTTATTTCAATTTACGAAAAAAATTTTTTTAATAATAGTTTCAGTTTTGATTTTTGTTTTCGTTAACTATATATAATAACCTTGGTCCCTTGTGGTGCTTGGCAGGTGGGACCACTCACAAAGCACGTGGTACATAGACAAAGATACCTAGACATAAAGAATCACATAATCAATCATTTTAACATAAAAAAATGAACAAAATAGTCATAAAAGAGACATTTGAACTCCAACCAGGATACACAACATTATGCTATATGGATTAAACGCTAAGGTTAGTTGTTGTTTTGCTCTAGAATCTCATCATCCATTTCTCAACTGCCTTTTAACATTACAGGTTCACTGGGAGCTGCGGCCTACCTCAATAGCTTTGAGAATAGTGAGAAAACAAGCTTTGTTAGAACACTAATTCTTTCACAAATAACGTACTAGCTGTTCCCCATGGCTTTACCCGTGTAGTAGTGAAACAGAAAAAACTTTAAAAATCAATAAAAAAATAAAAAGGTAATTTGTATTGAGAAGAATTTATATTGGTAGCTTTCTTATCCAAGGGCCTCTTCATATACAATATTTTTGGTTTTTCTATCAGGGGTGAAAATGTAGCTGTGATTACATTGCCAAAAATGTAAAATGTTGGCAAGGTATCTCTGGTCAAGTGGAACGCAGGTACAGTCCAACGTCAAACTTTGGCACTGTATCTAATCGTGTTCAGCTCTGACAGGAGGGTATACCCCGTGTGGGGTGAAGAGCACACGGCCATGATATCTCTGGCAATCAGCAGCTACCCTCTAAAACACATGTAGCTGTGGTCTCTCTCTGAAAAAAATGTTCTCAAAAACGTGAAATGTTACTCTTTAATAACAATCTCTAGATGATAATGTCTGCTGAACAAACAGGTATCGCTAGCTAAGCGGAGGCAAGGTACACTTTAACACGTAGAGTGACTCGAATGGAGACTGGTGCATTAGTGAGGATGGCCCTGCCCAACTAGCTACTCCTGATGTCACGCTTACCCCTAACCCTTGGCACACAGCCTGTCTCTTGGATTTGTGCTCATAAATCGCTGCCGGAACTGAACTATGATACTTGGCGCAATGAGAGAAGTCGCAAAATTTACTAGAATGTTCAAGCAGATTACTGATCTAAATCCGTTAAGTAGTTCTTTCATGAAACGTGGACAGACACTTGGATTTTATATATTTTATATATATATATATATATATATATATATAGTGTGGAATATGACCCGGACACAGACAGGCAGACACGTTTAAATCACCCCACACACATTTATTTTGGTGCTCCATAATACAATCCATCACTACTCACAACCCCAATACCCCTCAGTCCAGGCCAACACAATGCCTTCTCTCTCTTTTCTTCCAGACCGCCTCCTTCTCTCCTTCAGAAACCTTGTCCACTTTTCCACCCAACTCAAGTCCATCTCTGAAGGGAGGCGGCCCCTTTAAATAAGCACCCGAATGTGTTCCAGGTGTGTTCCCGGCAATCTCCCACCGACACGCCCTAGTGTGGCGGAAGTGCCGGCTGTCTCCCCGTCAGCACTCCGGGTGTCCCTGTTCCTCTTCCCCCCAGCACTTCCTGGTGTGGCGGAAGTGCTGCGGTCCAGGGTCCTCCAGATATTGGGGTCCCCCTGGCGGTGACCATGGGCCCCTACAGGGTCGAGCTTCCCAGCCCTGTACCCGCGGCCCCCAGGGCGGTCGCCCCCTCAAGGTCTGGAGGAGGCACAAGCCCTCCTCCGATCTTCTCGGGCATCCCGGCTGGGTACCACCCCCATCCAGGTACCACAATATATATATATATATATATATATATATATATATATATATATATATATATATATATATATCTGCGGTGGGCTGGCGCCCTGCCCAGGGTTTGTTTCCTGCCTTGCGCCCTGTGTTGGCTGGGATTGGCTCCTGCAGACCCCCATGACCTTGTAGTTAGGATATAGAGGGTTGGATAATGGATAGATATAGATATATACAGTACACATGCACACCAAGATGCTAATTAACATGACATGCATGTCTTTGGTATGTAGGATGACACTAGAATACCTGAAGGAAACACACATGGATACAGAGACAGCATGTAGTCTCTACCCATATCAGAAATAAACTGAGGAATCAAACCCAGGTAGATGAAGATGGGCAGCAAAAACACTAGCAACAGCAACAAAGCGCCACTCATGGTACAGGGAATAGTGTTCAAATTAATCTGAATCTAAAGAATGTTTTTGATACTGTAACATACACAAGAATAAGGAGAAACCCCATAGATTTTGTCTAAGGACACATTTGTCTGCAACTCCTGTTACGACTCCTCCTGCTAATTTGGTTTAGGGCCACTGGAGACACCGCCAAAAGCAACAAATCTACAGGATTTCACTGAATTGCTTTTGCTGTTATTGGACTGCTGGCTTTCCCTCTCCAATGACTTTTCTCTGTGTCTGGAAAATGTGTCTTTTTGCTACCCCTTCATCCATCCTACTGGGCTATTCAACTCAGCATTCTCGCCATTGCTATTCGTCTAATTTTTCCAAAACAGCATCAAGTCAAGTTTCAAAGTACCTAATAAGTACTAACTTATTGCTCTCTACCACAATACTTAATAATTTATTTCATGTCTGTGGTTCTCTGTGTGAAGAAAAACTTTGTAACATTTGAGCAAAATTAGCCCTCAACAACATCTGTGTTTCAGTGGTCTTGTTAAAACAACAACTGGGATCCACTGTACTAATTTCTTTCATAATTTTAAACACTTCAGTCATGTCACCTCTTAAACCGAAAATATTTAATTCCTTCAATCTCTCCTCATAGCTCATACATCTTAGTTATGGAATCAGCCTAGTCTCTCTTCTCTGTACTTCCTCAAGTGCAGCTATGTGTTTGTTGTAATATGGCTACCAAAACTACAAAAGGTGTTTAGATGAGGCCTCACCAGCGTGTTATATACAGTACTGTACTTAGCACAACCACAACATCATGCTACACCCTGCAACCCAACATCCTATTACCCTTTTTAAATGTGCCTGTACACTAGATATAGGTAGTGATGAATCCACTATGACTACTAGAGTAGGTTCTTCTCCTAAGGAGTACTGTACTTTCAAGTTTCAAACCTCCCATGCAGTCCTAGCGACTTGTTTGCTTTCAATCTATTTAATATAAGCAGCACTTCATCCACTACAAGTAACAAATCACTAAGTACAGTACCTCTTTGGCAGTTCATATTACTGCTGAGAAGTTATGCGCTTACTCATACATGTAAACTTCAGAAAAATGCAAGTTAAAAGCATTTGCTATTTAACTGTGTATTTTAATTCATCCTGTGGCTAGTCACACCATGGGTTTAAGTGACATGATTCTTTTTACAGCTTGTTGTTTAGTTTAAGAGCTGCAGGTATCACCGGAAGTGAAATGCCCCCAACTGGTCTCATTTTAATTGAACGACCACTAGTGGACTGGCAAGAGTGATTGTCAATTATTAGCCTGCAGACGGGGCCAGTAGGGGTAATGAAGGTAGACACATTTTTAAGAGCTGTGGTGGTGCAGCAAGGACAAGCACTTCACCTCCTCCTTGGACATTCTTTTACTCCTAACATCTCGGTGGGTCATCTTTCACCTCTTCGGCAATATTTTTTCTGTAGCTTTTCTAATAAGTTTTAATCATTGGTCTCATAAGCTGTATGGTTACTGCCAGAATTATCTGCCTTTTTACTGCTGGAATTATCTACACTTTATACAAACCTCTTTTTCAGCTTCATATTTATCCATCAGGGAATTCTCTCTTGTTTTTTTCTGCTTCTAAATTTCACGATGAACTTGTACAGCATTATATGTCAAACACATTTAAAACTGCTCCACTACTCCTCGACTGACTCCATCCTTAAAAGTTTATCTTTTTTTAGATTTTGCAACATGTGACCAAAATTTGCTCAACTTGAATTAAGCTTAACACCATTAGTTTCTGAGTATGCGCTGTGCCAAAACACTGTGAAGTGTATGATAGTGTCGTCACTAGATCCTCATGGCTCAATCACATTGACACTCTGAATCCTATCCTGATCATTACAAACTAATGAATCCAGAAAGGCGAACCCCTTGTTGCTGCTTTAACATACGGTGTTAAAATACAGTCACGGTTTACATCTAAAAACTCCTGCTCTTGAGCACCACTATTTTTCTGTTATTAAAAAGATGCATTTTGACACTGCTCCTTGCACTGATGGTTATAACACACCATACAAGACAATATACAACACAGAACAAGCAGAGAGATGTTACATACAAAATGAAGAAAAAATGAGAAGGATTTTTAAAGAGGTCAGCCTTTTGAATTAGATCTGTAAACAGTGCATTCTTTCCAAATCCCCCAGACATTTTACTACTTGACATAGTATTATGAAGCTGCCAAATAAAAAGTAGAGTGTTGAGTAATGCAAAGTCACCATGACTGGAATACTTGCCAAAGACCCCCATTAAACCTACAGATAAACAAGGCAGTAAAATGAACAGAAAGATAAACTGCAGAACAAAATGAAAGGTTACAGCTGATGTAAGTCAAGTCTACAATAAAACGTAGCATTTTGTAACTAACTTTATTACTCTTTCCTTAATTATAAGAACTAAAATGTAATTTTAAAGGATTAGGCTATATTGTACCAGGTGGTGCATTAACAATTACCCAGTAACTCATGCCGTACACACACTGACATCTATTGTGGTTATCAATGTGTCGACTTTCCACATTTTCATCAGGTTTCACTTCCTCTGCCCAAAGAAATCTCACTACAGGGCATTATTCAACAACGGTGCAGTCCCACAGCAGAGCATCCATGTTCACTTGACCTTGGCTTCATCTACACTAACGGCAGAGTGCTGCACTGCATGTGTTCAAACTACCCATAAGCCATCACAAGCGTGTTGTATTGCATCAGCTTCTATCCATTGCATTAATTTTCAAATTACCTTTACTTTTTCATTGACACTAGTACTACTATCCTTCTCAAACTAAATAAATAATCCAAAAACACATATGGTCATATTCTTTAAGAAGAAAGATTTAAGATTATTCACAACAATTGAATAGAAAAAAGTATCTAAGAAAAAAATACATGTTTCCTGTGAGATGTCTGAGGTGTTCCAGTTCTTAACAGCTGCCTGGTTACTAGGCACCTGATGAACCTGCCAGGTGACACATGGTGCCAATGATGCGTTAAGCAGAGTTCAAACTCATTAAATGAAGTAAGCCACTCAAGCACCCAGCAAAAATATCTTAGGAAAAGATTTGACTTTTGATTTTTCCTTAAAGATTTTGATAAATGATTTAACAAATTCTTGTTTGACAAATTTTAGATTATGCCAATTATTCTTTCTTTTTTCCACCCCTAAATAAGGACTTTGTTTCACCACTTGCTGCACAAAATCAGTCCAACAGGACAAACAATATGTAATATTTGAACACTATACATGAAGCATTAGGTGTATGGCAACTGCCAGCCCAGGAATGGATGCCAGTCCATTACTGGATACTCTCACACTTGCGTTACACAAGTTCTTCTCCCTAGAGTTAGAGCTTACTGTATCTGTCATGCATCTCTGCCCACTCTGCTTGACCATTATGGACTTTGATCTTCGAGGAAGCTCTGTTGTAGGGTAGGTTAAGAGGGTGCCATGCGGGCAGTTGATTTTACTCTGTTATCATTTCTGCAAGCTATTCATTCCCTATATGAACACAGTGACCGCTTTATCCAAATATCAAGATGTCAAGGTACAGCCAAGGATGTGACGGCATCTAGTTGGGGAGGCTAGGGGTTGCATCGTTGCTTTATGCAGATAATGATATCCACGTTGGCTGACCTGACTATGACCTTCAGCACACACTTGAACAATTCACAGAGAAGTGAGTAGTAGCACCTCCTATTCTGAAGTCATGGTCCTCTTGTGGAAAAGAGTGGATCGCTCTCTCCAGCTGAAGGGGGACAGATACCCTTAGTGGGAGAGTTCATGTATTTCAGAATTATGTTCACAAATAATGGAATAAGGGACTGTGAGATCGACAAGTGGACTGGAGAGAAGTCTAAAGTCAAATATCTCGGTTTACCAGTCAATCTATGTCCCTGGTCTCACCTATGACCATGAGCTGATTGTATATACTAGTGACGGAAATGAGTTTTCTTTGTAGGACTGCTAGGCTGAAAAATCCATGACAGGGCGGGAATTTCGGGTGAGCGCCTCTGAGTAAAGCCACTGTTCCTGTGGATCAGAGGAGCCAGCTGAGGTGGTTTTGGTGTGACACAAAGACGCCTCCCTGGAGCTCCGCTTTAGCTCCTACCGGCATGTCCCAATGAGCAGAGATCCTATGGCAGACATGGGACTTGCTGGAAAGATGTTACATCTCAGCTGGCATAGGGAAGTTGGAACAGCTCGTGAATTGCTGGAATTGGGAAATGGGGACAAGGAAATGTGGTCTGACCCGGTCCTGTAACCTTCAACAGGAAAAACAGTTTGAGAAGATCAGACTGCATGAGACTATTTATATGATTGCTATAGTTGATTTATATTGATTTTCCTGTTTGATGAACTTTGTTTAAATATATAAAAATTTGACCACACACAAAAAAAGCAAACTTGGCAAAGAATTCTCCTTGGAATGCTCACTAATGTTGAGTACAAATGCTGAAAAGAAGACTTGAGTAATGACTGAAACAGTGACGTGGATCATTTCAAGTCGGGGGGGGGGGGGGAGAAGGGGCAGAACTAAAGTTGTTTCTGCACAGTAAGCCGTAAACTGTTAGATCTGAGTTATTCCCAAAGGACCTATACATTGTCGAACAGGAATGGGGTCCTCCAGCAAATATATGAGACCACCCCCATCTTTCATAAATCCACAACCTTCATGATCCGGGGAGTTTCGCCCCCTTTGGGGTTGGTTGGTTGGTAGGGATAAGGAGGTGTTGCCCCCTCTCCATTTCCATGTGATTAACTACCTCGTAATTACGGCAATGCGAGAATTGCCTATTATTGTCTGTAACAGCCCACCTCACGTTCCAGTAAGGCTGATATTGTAGCACTATTAATAGGGAATGGGGTTGCGATCATATTGTAAACGATAATGAGAAAATATCGCACACTATATAAAATAAGGAGCGGTTGTCTAAGTGTACAACTGCGCTGCTTTTCCCAGCAACAGCTATCGACAAGCCCTGTAGGAAGACTGGGGCATTTAAAAAGTGAAAAAGAAAACAAAAACCTCGGCGGCAAGGATCCAAGCATGAAGCAGAAAAAGACGTAAACCAATAGAAATAACGAACAAAGCAGAGATCTGTGCCCTCAACCCTCACCGATACCAAAACGTCGAACCCACTCAAAACAAACCCAAAAAGTGGGGGTGCTTCTCCCTCTTTGGGCCATGGCTTAGAACGGTAAAAAGCGCTAACCTCTCCCTGCCGGGTAGTCCAGCTGGCGCGCTGACCTGGATATCAATGGTCTCCATCGGACTCCGGACCGCTGGGACCGCCTCTCGGGCTGAAGGAGGGCGGTACTTAGCGCTATAAGAGTTAGCAAGTGGGAGCGTACGTGTCCTGTCCAGTGAGCACCTGATAAAGACTGTGGGAAGAAGTTTGTTTCAGCGCGTCGACATCCAGACAAGGGACAGACTAATGATGGGTGAGACGCACTGAGTTGGGTCGGGGGAGTCGCAGTTGGAAGGTCGCAGGGTGTGTGGTTGTTGACTTTTTCAGCTGAGTTATCCCATTGCTGTCATTCGGCGTTTTAGACCGCAATCGCTGCAAAGCCTTTCCAGTACCGTTTATGTGTAAGATTGTACTAAACATTTTGCAAAAGTAAGTATTATTTATACTGCACATCCCCGCAACCCCGACTTGGATTTAGCTGGTTTGAGAATGTTCTATCAGATTATATAAAATGGGCAAGTCCGCTTGTCATTTTTCGTCGATAACTTTTATTTTGAACGGTTGGTGTGTTATGTGCACGTTTTCGGTAGCTGCTTTTTTAACTGCACAGTTTACGTTTGCTTCTACTGAATTTAATTTGTTGACCGCTTAAACTTAAACTACAACGGAGTAAACGCAAAGTTTTAACAGTTTTTTGTATTCGGGGTTGATTTGAAGTACTAGTGTACCGAGTAATAGCAAAATACACTTCATGTTAAACCAAAATGCAACATGGCGCTCGAGAGGGACGTATTAAATGTATGAGAATTTTATTTGTGTTAATAGACAACCCAAATCGGTTTACCTGAAGTAGTCATTAATCCTGTCTGTACATGAAACCTGGCACGGTAGGAGTGTCTCAATATCTATAAGCACACGTAACATGTTATCAGTCAGGCTTGCATCCGATTCCTTTTGAACAAACTTCATTCCATGATGCTTCTCAGATAGACCTTGAAGTGGAGTATTCCCTTCTACACTTCAGGATGCACACTCAAGGCAGATTTAGCTGAGAAGTCCAGGTTTTTTTTTTTTTTTTTTGCTGGGACAATAGCATCCCAAACTAGTTTTATTGTGATAGTTTTCAGCGAACCAGCCAAGATTTGTATTTTACTGTATATAGTGCCTTCCACAGAGCATACAGTCATATCTGCTTAACCGTGCAAAACGAGCACAAAGGTCAAGTATAGTACAAGATCGTTCAGAAGCTGGCGTCTCCTCTGCAGTGCTGAACAAGAACACCGGGGTGTACAGGAGAATCAGAAGAGCCAGAAAGTGACGCTGAATGATTAGGTTTCCCGTGGGATTAGCTGGTGTTCTAATGAAGAGTGAATTCTACATGCAGTTTTATAACCACTGTGAAATGTAACAGTCGTTACAAATGTTTTTTGGGGCTTTAAAAATGTTAACATTTTGTTACTTTCTGGGGTGAAAGCAAAGATCATTGGCACCCTATGTGTTTAGCAGTACCTTGCACTTTTATTTCTCAGAAAAAGGGTACAGGTGAAATAAAGTGGGGGGCAAGTGTCTTTTAGAATTGTGGCATGACTAATAGGTTTTGGTGTTGCTTTTAGCCAGTTTCATGCTTGCAGGATTCTTAATTCGGGTTTGGTTAGGAATGCATGGTCATGACTAGTGGGGCCAGAGCGTGGGGGGCTCTGCACCTGCAAAAATGGTGATAATTACTAATAAGATAAAATACTGGGCCAAAATTAATCTTTGTTAATACGACTTTGCTAAAAGTATTCCTATGTTGTTGCACATGGAGAAAAGGTTATGGTTGATGAGAAAATTTAAGGAGGAGAATTTTTTTTTTTTTTAAATGTATAAAATTAAAGCTATTTTTTTCTCTTGTCAACACCACATTGCTAGTAATAACTGATAGAGCAAGTGGTATACTGGTGTGTATACCACATAAATATATCGCCACATAAATCCAGTGAACCAAGTTCAGTTCTAGTCTGGTCATTGTCCCCACATGCTCTTTGTTGTATACATCTAAGGTAATTTGCATCCATAAGATGGCAGTGAATGTGCTCAGTAGTGAGTTGGTGTGTAATGCTGCTTGGACAGGCGCCAATTTCCTTTAACATTGTAAGTAAAATGGTTGACTGGGATTAACTGAGCTTCTCAAGCTTATCTTTGAGTGCCAGAGAGAAGGAGCTGTAAAGTCAGCGAGTGCTGAAATGATAAAAAGGCTGGCCTTTGAGGACCACCTGCCTTCAGGTCAGTTTGAGGTGAGAATACAGTAAATCACACAGACATAATGTGTCCTAAGCAAAAAAAAAAATTTAAAATCAATATAATAGCATGTCACCTTCTTTTATGGTACGGTTTTTAAAAGTAAGATGGTAGTGGTCGAGCAGTGCAGTAACCTCTATGGCACTGAAAAGATGTCAAGAATTATCAAGTGCTTCAGAGGTGATGAAAAGTGAGGAGAAATTGTCACAAAAATGGAAAATGATTAAATAAATAAAGTCGCAAGGCAACAAGAAAGTTCTTGTCCATATTTTTGAGATTCAGGTAGGAAGTGTAGTTACTCCAGAGCTAGGGCCTCGTGTATAAACTGTGTGTACGCACAGAAATGTTGCATACACCCGTTTCCATGCTGACATCGCTATGTATAAAAACTAAACTTGGTGTAAAGCCAGACACATTCTCACGGCAGCCTACCCCACTGCTTATACCCAGCGTCAAAGCAGTGCTACTGTTTGTGTGTGGTTTATCTTAAGATTTGCATTCGTGATATAGGATTTAGCAAATATATCGAAATTAACTGCATATCATGTACAAGTTTAATTCACTTGATTGTAATCATTCTGTAGCAATATACTGGTGCCTGGAATGAACAAACTATTCCAAATACCATAGCTGCTTTTGTTACTCACAGTGCACCACTCAAAGTATTTCAAATCCATTCTATGTGTGTGTGTGTGTGTGGTATCATAGTTAATGGAAAAGCTCTATGGTGAGTTGTGTCGAGAGCGTAGAGGATTATTGGGATACAGCTTTCAGCCCTGGAGGACATTTATAGCACTTGCTACCTAAAGAAAGCCACTAGCATCTGCATGGATTCCACTCCTGCATGCCGCAGTCTATTTTAACTTGTTCTTGCCTCGCGCATGATGCTTGCTGGGACTGGTGCGACCCTGGATGGATGATATAATTACACATGTATTACAAAAAATTTTGAACGTTCCATAAGTTTTGAAGAATTGGCGTTCTAAGCAAACAGCTGGCTTTATGTTTATTACAAAGCTCATTGGGTGGCGAATGGTTGTATACATCTTGCTATTCTAAAATGTTCAGAGAGCTGTAATGTTATGAATGTAATCCCGATCGGTGCCTGCGCACTCCAGTCTATGGAAGAGAAAGCCCAGTTAAGAAGCACATAGTGATTAATGACTAGGTCGGGGAACACATGCTACTTTAGTTATGATGGAATTTGGGAAACTCTAATAAATTAAACATTGATTTTTAAGATGAAGTTTGACATTCTACTTTTAATGACAAAATAAACTGATTTAAAGTGAATTTTGAGACTAAAGTCTACATTTCAACCTTTTTTTTTTTTTTCTTCACTTTGTCCTTAATTTTTTTTTTCTTTTCTTTGTGCCCAAATATGTTTCTGTATGAAACTGTGATGATGGGCTACGACTATCTGACCACTTGGTTTTTTTTTGTTTTTTTTTTTTTATTTCGTGCACTGTGCAACTTTCTGAACTTGAACTTTCGAGTGTTCCTTTTGTTGCTTATAACACTGCTTAAGCCAACAAATTGTACATTTTTCCTTGCCTCTGCTTCACATTCACTGGAGTTTTTTTTTTTTTTTCTTTTTCTCCATGCTTTTGCCATTATCTTTTCACAAAATATCGAATGTAACAGGCTATTTATATTGATTTACATATTCAAAGGGGTGTAGTTCTGGGTGGGACGGCAATCGCGTGCACGTGTGTTACTTGCTGATCGGGATTTATGGAGCTGAAGTCTGAGGAAGTTGGCACATGTCCATTTTTGTCCGTACGCCAAGTTTTATTGTGAATTCTACACATGCCATTATACATGAGGCTGGACAAGAATGATGAGCGATTTGTCACTATGGTTTATAAGCAGTGGGGAGCAGTCTTGGTGGTGGGTTGCAGCAAAAAAATTTGAAAATGAGGACCTGCTTTAAAATGCTCATAAGATGATGTTCAAATCTTTGCTATCTTTTGAAAGACAAATGAACAGCATTGTGTAAAATAAGAAGGCATGTTCCTGGTGATAGACGGTCACCCTTGTCAGGGCTGGTCACTGCCTCACACCATATGCAGCTGGGCTAACCCGTGACTCATAAGTTGTATTACGTCAGTCTGAGAATGTCCGGTTTTGTTACGAAGCAACTTGGTGGCTCAGTGGTTGGTGCAGCTACATCGGGGAACCTGGGGATTGGGATCCTGGGCTCACTGTTCTCACTGTGGTTTTTTTTTTTTTTTTTTTTTTTGTCAGTTTTATGCAAGTTAGGTTAAGCCGATGATGCTTCACACAAATTCTAATAAGAGGGGATGTCAAAACTAATGACTGCAGTTGCCTATCTCCTTGACTGAGGATGTTCAATTACATGACTAGGAATGGCCAGGGATGACAAAATACATGGCTCCATGCAGATTTTTTTAGCACAGTTTCACAATACGAAAGTATGCCAAGCTCATGGCATTCTGATGACCAAAAACCTAATGTCCAACAGCACCCGGGCCTGGATTAGATTAAGCAGGTTTGAGGGTGATATGTTAATTTATGGCAAATACTTTGAAGGAACATGAATAATTTTATAATTGGGTGAAGATCAAAACCCTAACTTTCCCATCCCCATAACATTTAGCCTTGCAACAATGTTGCAAATCAAATTCTCCTCCTTAATCAATCCCAGAGTGAAAGCACAAAACAATAATTTTATTTTTTTTGTAAATAAAACTGGAATGGGTTCTTAAGACACCGGTCATAATTCATACCTGATGTTTGTTTTAACTGTATTCTGAGATTTGTTAGATAGGCATTCTGTGGTATGGCCATTACACTCTTAAACGTGATTCTCGTGAGTGGTGAGGTGTTGCATGTTGGATTAACACATGCAAGCTAAAATTTCACTGAACTGTGTACCCATGACAGTCTTCTTCTTCTTCTTCTTCTGGCTGCTGCCATTAGGGGTTGCCACAGTGGATCATCATCTTCCATATCTTTGTGTCCTCTGCATCTTGCTCTGTTACACCCATCACCTGCATGTCCTCTCATCACATCCATTAACCTTCTCTTAGGCCTTTCTCTTTTCCTCTTCCCTGGCAGCTCTATCCTTAGCATCCTTCTCCCAATATACACAACATCTCTCCTCTGCACATGTCCAAACCAACACAATCTCGCCTCTCTGACTTTGTCTCCAAACCGTCCCACTTGAGCTGACCCTCTAATGTCCTCATTTCTAATCCTATCCATCCTCGTCACACCCAGTGCAAATCTTGGCATCTTTAACTCTGCCACCTCCAGCTCTGTCTCCTGCTTTCTGGTCCGTGCCACCGTCTCCAACCCATAGAACATAGCTGGTCTCACTACCGTCCTGTAGACCTTCCCTTTCACACTTGCTGATATCCGTCTGTCACAAATTACTCCCGACACTCTTTTCCACCCTGCCTGCACTCCTTTTTTTTCACCTCTCTTCCACAATCCCAATTACTCTGTACTGTTGATCCCAAGTATTTAAACTCCTCCACCATCGCAAACTCTACTCCTTGCATCCTCACCATTCCACTGACCTCCCTCTCATTCACACACATCAATTCTGTCTTGTTCCTACTGACCTTCATTCCTCTCCTCTCTAGAGCATATCTCCAGGGTCTCCTCAACCTGCTCCCTACTAGCGACACTAAACTTTTTTGCATGAATTGTGCCACACATGGAGGGTCGCAAGTAGAGTATATGTAATTGCACAGTGTTAGAAATATAAAATTTCAAAGAGTATACTTGCACGTCAAGAGTATCCAAAATAGCATTTAATAGCTTTGTTCCATATTGCCTACAAAAGCAGCTGCTAAAGCTTGAACCAAAGATCAATTTTGCATCCACTGGATATTTGCATATAAATGGTTAAATGGAGTTGCTTGTTAACCTACAAGCAGGTGGTTGAACGGATTAATATTTTCAGCTTGTGTTGACCCAATGAACCATCAGATAGCTCTGCTTTTGTTGCATTGTTTCGTTTTATCATCCAGTCCTATGGGGAAGTGCACTATTTATGCTTTTTGTGGTTCCGTCAAATGTTGTTCCCTGCTGCTCAGTAGCTTTGTTTTCTTGTCTGCCTCTCTAATGAATTGTATGTACAGTATATTGATTTTTGTAAGTCACCTTGGGTAAAAGCGCATGCAAATAAATGATAATGCTAATAGAGGTTAGTTCAAAAAGCGCTATGGCCTGTGAGTAGTTATTCTAGGGTGTGGAACATAACATGCATAATATCCTGTTTGGCACAGTTCTTTTAAAATTAAAGTGTTTTATCTGAGGTGCTGACTGCCAGCATTCCCTGTTAAGCAATAACTGCATTCAACCCAGTTGGGGTCACAGGGGTCCAAGAGCCTATCCAGCAACAAAGGGAGTAAAGGAGAAATCCGTCGATCTACTCCATGGCACTCGCCCCCATACTCCAGTCACTCTCATAATCTTTAATTACCAGTTAATGCAGGGTACACAGTCTTTAGAATGTGGGAGGAAAAAACATTCAGAAAAAATACTCTAAGACACATGCAGATCATGTACAGTAAATGGCACATAGACCGCAGCAAGAGGGATTTCAAATCCAATGCTGTGGCACTAACCACTATGCCACCCAATTGTCATTTATTTTTAGTGATGTTTCTATCTCCTTCACATAAGGTAGGCCATTGAACTTAGAAAAAACAAGATGGCAATTGCACAAGCTGTTGAAGAAGCAATGCACTTTTATGATTACTGTACTCCCATTTGGATTTACTTTACTATATATGGAGGTTTTGGCAAAATATCAACATCTTTAAATGTTTGTGCAAGTGGTCATGAGAGCAAAGTCCTAGAAGTCAGTCAGTGGGCTCATGTTTCCTGAAGAGATATATACTGTCTTTGTAAAAGTGATTTATCCCTAGGCATCGGACTGCAGCTTTTTCTTGGCATTCTGTACTTATGGATATTTACTTTTATAAAGCTTTTTTTTTTTTTTTTTTTTTTTCTCTTCTAACTCCCCACCCAACCAGTCTCAGTAATGTTGAAATATCTTATAAATCTTGCCCTCTAGCTTACTAGTAGGTACAAATATTAGGGTGTTTATGGGAAGGTGTGAAGTTCTGGTTGTGTAACCAGGTCATTTAGATGTCATAAGCTGATGGCTGAACATTTTACATTTTACATTCCAAGTGACTCTGGGTTTTAATGCTTGGGTTTTGAATCCAAGAGAGTCCCAGTTGAGCCAGTCACTCTAGTTGATTAATTTTCTTCTGCAAAGGCAGCTGTTTGAGCAACTTTTCTTTTTCATTGTGCTTCCTGAATTCTTTAATGATTGATGATGAACTTGTAGAATTTAGTTTCTTCACAACTACATAAATACGTAAATGCCGGCTATAAACAGTAAGAATGAACAACAGATGGCATCCATCCTAATAGTTCTTGCATTTTTAAACCTGCTTAATCCAATTCAAGGTTTTTGGGTGTGGCAAATGCAAACACTAGGTACATTTCAGGAGCTAACCCAGAATGAAATGCCAGTCCATTGCAGGTGACAGTCCTGTACACACACATTTTGGGCCCCATGTCTTGGCTGTTGGAGAAAAACTTGCATGATGAAAAAAGTCATGCAGACACTGGGAGAACATGCAAAGGCCATGAAGGGCTGCACCATGCCAGAATTTAAATCTAGAGTTGTCGGGCAGCTGTGCTAATGTCTGTGCCACTGTCACTCTGGTGGTTAATTAGCAGCTCCTTGTTTTGGCTCTGAGCTTAACTGAGACTTGAAGAGTAGGCTTTTGTGAGAACAGGATGCCTCCGTAATGGTAGGACAGGGGGAGATGACTTATGAATGGGGCCATCTACCCCGAACTGCTGTTTGGCAACAACACCCTACCCAGGGTGTAACAGCCCCTTGGAGTCCCACAGGGCTAAATGCGACTTGGTATTTGTCGGCTCAGCCCTGTTGTGTTCCAGGAGTACCGCAGGGGGAGCTGCAGAGCCCAATTTTGGGCTTCTGCCACACCTGGGAGCAGTTCCAGACCTCCCTAACGAACCACCTGGAGTTCTCCTGGGTGTGGCTTAAAAGGAGCCAGCTACCTCTGTTATAGAGATTGGTGCCTGTAACTGTTTCTAGTGTTTGGGGAGCTGTGCCCCTGAGTCTTCACAAGTGACATCCCAGATGGGACTTCCTGGCAGTATGTAGCCAACCATCTGACCTCATCGGCAACCATGTTTTCGATGTCACTCTTGGCCTGATCCCCTCCACCTCTTTCTTGATGGCATCTCTTCACCCAATCATCCTCTCTCTACATCTCAAACCACTTCAGTTTCTCCGCACACCACCTATTGCCTCCCTCAATGCTCTAGAGGCTACTTTAGGAGTAACAATGAGGGACCGCTCCCAGAATTTCTTCTATGAACATTTCACCCTGGATATCATTGTTGCTCCCACAGCTCCATCTACACTCGGCTTGTCATCTAAGTAACATAACTTCCCTACTTTCTTCAAAACAACAACTCTCAACTTGTGAATTTCCCCTTGGGATTAATAAAGTATCTCTCTATCTAAATTTACTCTTGGTACATCAGCATTCTACACCCTTTTCACACACTTCTACAAGCAAAGTTCGCACTTGCTGCCTGCACACCTCCCTTCATACCGCACCCACTTTGGTCAGCCTATATATTGGATTGAGGTTTTTCCCCCAGCAACTTTACTACGACGGGTGACACTTCAAACTTTACTACACACTCCAAACAGCTATGCACCCACCTCTTCCACACCTCCTGCTCTTCTACCCCCAACATTCACCTGGGTCATTCCTGCATATATCTTGAGGCCTTTTATGTCCAAACTAGTTTCCATTTCGGTACTTTCTCTTTCAGTTATGTTTTTACTTTTGCAAATCCGTATGATCTCATTGGCATGCAAGAACACACATGGCAATCCCACACACTTCTCTGATCATCACCTCCTGTACTTACAAAAAGTAACAAACTCGCAACAGTCCCCTGATGCAGTACCACCTTTCCTTTAAACGCTTCCTTTTTCCCCATCTGCTGTTCTCGCCACCATTTTTGCTTCATCATGAACTTGCATTACCACAGATACCATTCGTCCATACCTCACTACCTTAACACCTCCTACATACAGCACCTTATCAAATGCTCTATGGAGATGTATAAAATACTGATTCTTTGTCTTAGCCTGATGGATTGTTTTTTTTTGTTTTTTCTGCATTTGCCTGACAGCAATGATCACATCTATTGTCTTCCCTAGCCATTAAAACAAAGTTGAATTTTGCCAATATATTTTTGATCCCTGATTTTGTTTTTTTTTTTTTTTTGTTTTTTTCCCCCTTCAAACACCACCATGTTGGACAGGTTCGTTAACCATTCAACATTTTGCTGTTTTGACCATATGCAACACAACTCCAGCTGGGTCCACTGCTTTTTCATGACTTCCTCTTTTGAAAATATACAAGTAATAATTATAGTAATTTTCCAGTTTGCACTCCTTATTCTGCACCTTTTCCATATACTTTTTTGAGGTCTCCCTAATCCCAAAACTCTCAATCGCAATGTTCCCATCAGCATTTTTGAAGTACTTTACAACTACTACAGCATATCTTTTGCCACCTGCTGTTATCCTGAACACATTTCTTCCTTCATTCCTCTTGTTGCATCTCTTTCGCAAACTCGGACTGCTGGCTTCTTGCACATTTCGCAATTATATTTCTTTTTGATACTTTATAGATTTCCTTTTCGCCATACTTTTTTTCCTCAATTACCTTCTCATTCTCGACATTCCACCATTTCCTTTAGTCTCACTGAGCTCCTTAGTACAATCCTAAAGTTTTCAGGAGACAATAATAAGCTGAAGTGTCTGCAGTACAGAGAAAGACAGAATGTGAGTGGCAGGAGATAAACTGATTGGTAGGGAACGTTTTATATTACTGTTTTGGAGGTGTGCTCTGTAACCCAGATAATGGAGTACAAGACTGGTCACGGTTTATTACGGAATGGAGACTCCCAAGTAAAACGTGGAAAACTTCAGTATCTCTGAGTAGTTTGCTTATTATGCTGATTGTTACAATATTATATGAATTGATTGATTTTGTTACTATATTACATTTTGTTAATATAGTTATTTTCTTGTATAAACAAATGACTATTCAATAAACTAATCTACCTCAGTCGCAGCCTGTCATGGATTGGCAAGGTTTTACTGTTCCTGTATCAGGTCCCCAAGCTGTCTCCTCTGCTCGAGACTAAACAGGTTTAATTCTGAGTCTGTCAGAGTAGGATATGTCCTTAAGTCCTGGGATGCACTGGGTTGCTCTCCTCTGCACAGTTTCAAGTGCTGCAATGTCTGTCTTGTACTGTGTTGACAATTGCACACAGTACTCCAGATGTAGTGTTAATAATGCATTATATAGTTTGAGCATGCCATCCCTTAAATTCAACAGTTTTTATGATTATAACGTGATGCTTTATTAGCCTGTTTAATTGCATCTGTGAATTGTTTATTCGATGAAAACGAACATCAACATATACCCTTAAATCCTTTTCAGAGGTTGCTTCCTGCATGATGGTGTCTCCCATCTTCAAATTATAATTGATGTACTTTTCCCCCACATGTAGCACTTTGCATTTTTCTACATTAAACTGCATTTTCCAGGAGTTTGCCCAGTTCTGAAGCTTGTCCAGGTCATTTTGAATTATTATTTTTACTGCCTCCTCGGTGTCTACCATCCCTCCAATTTTGGCGTCATCTGTGAATTTCACAGGTTTATTAACTATACCAGAATCAATGTCATTAATATAAACCAGAGGACAGTCCAAGGACAGAACCCTGCGAGACTCCACGGATGAGCTCACTTCATGTGGAGTCTTCCCTTTGTCTCCTGCTGGTTTCAGAATTGATTTTTGGTGTGACTATCAAATGCTTTTTGAAAGTGAAGGTAAAATGTGAAGCAATTCCAGTTGCTTCTTCAAAAAATCTAAAAGCTTGGTTTGGCAGGACCTTCCTCTCATAAATGCATGCTGGCTGTTATTTAACCAGCTATTTTTATTTAGGTAATTTTTCTAATTTATTTCTTATTATAGTTTCCATAATTTTGCATGGTACAGAAGTAGGACTAATTGGTTTGTAATTACTAGGATACATTTTGTCACCCTCTTGAAGATTGGAGTCGGATTTGCAGAATAAATAAATAGCAATAATTTGAACTAATGTGTACAGTGTTCTTTAAACAACTAAAGACATTGACTCCTAAAACCTGAAAGCTGTTACCATAGAAGCACCACATGATGCAAGGACATGAATGATGAGCCTACTGGCTAGTGTGGCGCTAATTCAAGTCAATCTACTATATAATAAAATGCTGTGTGTGTGTGTGTGTTCCTGGTCTCTCTCATTGGTCAGTTTCACTTTGTTGACTCCGCCAAATGCCTTGTCCTGCCTGTCTCAAATTGCAAGAGATTTTGACATTCACAAGGATACTGAGGAAAGACGTAGAAGGAACACACCGAGTCTCCTTCAAACAAAGGATGTATTCTCAAGAATATGAATGATCTTTTCACTGTTGGCAGTGGTGGCCCATCCACCATTGGTGATCGTCAAAAAGTGGGCAGGAGCTGAGCATCTCAGTCTGAGAATCGGGCTTTGTGGGAAAGCAATCGAGAGAGGATGGGCTGAGATGCACGAGGATACCAAAGAATGGTGTAGGACAAATGCTGAGGCTACATGTATGGCAAGAGATATCAGATATTTTTAAAATTCTATTACCTATCTTTAAAGGGTAACATAACTAGTTGTTAATAAATGGTTGATCAGTGTGCTAATAGTCAATAAATACCATGCAACAAATTTGAATCTTTGGTACGGGATGAATATAAGCTTCTAGAACTGGGTCTATTTGTTTGTGTGTCATGACTGCAGGCTCTCCTCTGTATTTCCATATCGGGCACTAGATTGCTAGCTGTAGAACTGTTTTTGAAATCGGGAAGAACTATAGGCAAAGTTTATTTTCTAAAACTTTTAATTCTCAAAACTGTATACCCAGGGTGGTACTGCTTTCCACAGACCATAATGTAAATCAGTTCCTGCCCACATCTGTTGGGTGATTTCCAATGTGGAGTTCAAATCGGTCAGCCAACATACTTTTATCTTGAAGTTCATTTGATAACAAGTTGCAAGTTTGTTTTAATACATCTGAGCTGTTTGTGTAATCATTTCAGCAGGCTGGCTGTTTCCTTTTAAGTGTGATTTTTTTCCCCCCCGACAGGTGTATTTCTTTGATTTTTGTATTCCGGTTTTCCCTTCAAATGTAATATCACCTGTCACATCTGTGGTTTGTAATGTATGTATTTACTATATATGAAATTACTTTGAAACAGAATATTTTAGTTATGGTTTTCCCTGATTGGCGGTAAAGTTTGGTTTAGTGCCTTCATATGACAGTAAACAGATTACATTGATATAGAAAGTTCTTTATAATCGTCCTATAATGAACAGGTATTGTTTCTGCCTCTTGACCATTCAATTCTTATTGGGGTTCCCTTCTTTATTGTCTGAATTTTGTGAAGAAATTAGTAGAAAAACCCAAATACTGCTAGTTTCTTTATTTTAGTGTATTTATAGCTATTGCATTCAAATTTTCCACAGAGTAAATATAAATTCATGTAAACTCTAAAAAAATGTCTTGGGTGCATACTGTCTATGGCTTATTTTCACATTTCATTCTGTGCAGTGTGTGCTGGATTGCATGGCATTCAAGGGACCTCCAAATGGAAAAGGTGAGCTAGCAAGGACAGGGATGCGATCAGTTTTTGATGTTGTTGTGTTTTTTTTTTTTTTTTTTAAATTATTTCTTCATTATACCACTTCATTAACTGTGTTCTTAGTCCAAAGATGGACAATGCATGTTACACCATGCAATGATAAGAACTGTAAAGTAGTGGGGCAATGGTTCGTTTCATACTTGCATTAGATCACTTCAGTAAATGTGTGAAATGAATCTTGGAAATGTGTACTTTGCACTCCATTACTCAGTACAACAATTTCAAGAATCTTGAACAGTCGGATAAGTTTCAAGTGCTTAAAACACCTTCAGGTATGTACAAATGTTAAAAAGGCCAGTGTGATTTTTCTAGGCTGTGGTGTGCTAGGCTAGTAATGCAACTTCAGGAGAGGACCACTGAATCAACAAGCTAATTAAAAGGACAAGCTCCATTATAAGATGCACTTTGGACCCCTTAGAGGTAGTCAAAAAATTGAGCGGCATAATGAACACACTTTGACCCTCTAACACAGAGGATTTTTAGCCAATGAGTTATTCAGTAGATGCTGTTGATATTAACGTTTCTCGACACACGCCTGCATAATGCCACACTGTGACAGTGACAAAAATGGAGAGTTGTGTAGTGCCATGCAACCTTCCGCTTTAGTTCTTTCTAAAGTCACCGTTTACATGTATGGAGGTCTCTGATTCCAGATAAACAAGGTTATAATTGAATCTAGTTTTTTAAAGAACAATTTGTTAATATATATAGGTATGCTCTGAAATAGAAAAAGAAGCTTAGTATGGATATTCATCTTGACGGCATTGATACTCCTTGCTAAGGTGAGATGAAGGGTACATAATCTGTTCATATCTTATTTGCGTGTTTTTTTTCCCAATGCTGATAGCAAAATTGTTAAACATTACAAGTGAATATAAAGATCTTTATCCCTAGATATTTAAACGGTGTCAACAGAATGAATGGATAGATGTCTAGTCTAAATTAATGTGAAATTAAGTAATCAGTCCTGACATGGTAAATTGCCTTCAGTGGCCTACTCATTTTGGCCCCCTAATCATCCCGTCTCTAATTTGCTGTCTCTTATTTCTTCATCACCTATCGGCTAATGTCTGGTTAGCACAGTGGCCTGAAAATGGGTGGCGTCGCATCATTCAAGTGGATGCTATACACTAGTGGTCGTTGGAATAGTGGCCCACTCACTAAAGTGCTTCAAGAAATGAGAAGTGCTACATAAATGTTAATTATTTATTCCATTAAGAGTTTTTTCTGTGGGCCCAGGTTAAATTATATTATATTCAGAGCAGGGACATTTCTACTATGAAACTAATGAAGGTATAAGCTTCACGGCCCCAGAAGTGACTAGTCATTTTGGGGTGCCGACTATATGAGAAGAGGTTTTATAATATGAATAATATAGTGTAATTCAATACAAAATAACAGTTAAAAATTAAAAGGTTATTAAAATATCATGTGGGCTAGCTGTTTTTTTTTTTTTTATTTACATTCTAAATGTATGATGGGGGGGGTGAAGGAGACCCCCATTAAAGTTCAAACTTCAGAGCCCCAAAAATGTCGGTCTACCACTAGGTGGGAGCAGTCAGGTTTTTTTTTTTTTTTTTCTGATTTGCTGCTCTCCAAAGAACTGAAGTATTGCAGTGAATGTGCAAAGTGACATGAGTTGCGTGCAGAAGGCACAGTCGCAACCCTTTGCCTGCACAAAAAAAGTAGAATAAAAATATTGCATTTGCCACTTCACTTGTAATGCTGGCTTGCATTCCCAAGAACCCCCGTCTGAAGATGTCTGCAGTTCCCATGTTAACAGGGCATCCATCACAGCGGTCTTTAATAGTGTGCACAATCACAAACCTGTTTAATGAGCAGGTGATTGGCTCACAACCTTTATATACTGGGGTTGTTTTTTAGGGAGTTGTAGATGAGAACTGCAGGACAGGACAGTATGAATTCTTCAACTGCCCTCCTGCTTCAGGTGAAGGACTAGCTTTGATTTTGTTTCTTCTGTACTCTCCTGTTACGTCTGCTGCATGCAGTGTCTAACGTCAAGCAATATTCTGAATTCTATAGCTAGACATTTAATAAACTTGTTTTAGATACTAAAAACTTAAAGGCAGCTTTAATGTACTCAAAATCAATTTGAAGCATAACTAACACTGACTTGCTGAATTTTTTTCCCCCAGTTACTACAGCATGCAAAACCATAATGCTTACCCAGGGGAGGATGTGATGAGCTTAGAATGCACACAACTACTGACTCTGTATGATTGTGTGCAGATCTGGATCCACTATTGTTTAAACATGCCTGCTGAGACAGTGGATCATGTGGTTTCCTGTTACCAAAAGTTTATTCTTATTTCTTTTTTAAATATCTATCAAATGAATATCCTGGTAGTGTGTGCTGGAAAGGGTTCTATTCATTTGCTTAGGCTTGTTTTTTGTTTGCTTTTACATATTGCTTTTGATTAAATCTATTCAACTGAAAAAACGGCCTTGCCTCTTCCTTTTTTTCTTTTTGTATAGTGGCTTTATTATTTAGTTAAACCTGTAAGGCCATACTGACCCTGTTCTTACTTCACCATTCTTGGAGTGCTGCCTTCCAGACAGAAAGCTGTTAACATAATCATTCACAGGAATGAAATGCCTTTTGTCTTTCAGAATTACAAGGGATGACAGCAACTCTTTTTTTCTTTCTTTTTTCCCCAGTTAGTGCTCATCTTCCTTCTCTGCAGCCTATTAAATGTCTTCCCAAAGAGAATGCAGAAGATATTTTCGTAAGCTTTTATCAAACTGGCAGCAAGCACTTTATAAAGTTATTTAGTGTGGGGAACAGCCCGGACACAGACAGGTAGACATGATGTTTCTTCACCACACACGTTTATTTACAATTATTATACACAATTAGTGCGCACAAACCCAGTGCCTCCGCACCAATCACCCCTTAAGTCCTGGCCACACTCACAATGCCTTTCACAGTCTCTGGTCCGCCTCCACTCCTCTCCACCAAGCTTCGTCCTCTTCCACCCGACTCTTGCCCCTGACTGGAGGGAGGCGGCCCCTTTTATACACCCCGGAAGGACTCCAGATGCATCCTGAGGGCTTCTGTAGCCACACCCCTGTGTGACGGAAGCTCTGTTGGCGTATCCGACAGTCCTCCAGGTGTCCCCAATACTCTCCCCCCCCCCCCCCCCCCCCCCCCCCTCCCCAGCACTTCCGGGTGTGGTGGAATTACTGAGGTCCAGGGCTCCTAAGGCATTGGGGCGCCCCCTGGCGGTGACCACAGGCCTCTACAGGGTTGAGCTTCCAAGCTCTGTACCCGTGGTCCCCAAGGCAACCAGGGAGGACGCCCCCTCGTGTCCTGGAGGAGGCACAAGCCCTCCTCCGCTCCTCCTGTGCGTCCCGGGCGACAAACCCAGCTGGGTGCCAAATTAGCTTTCTATAGGTGTCATGTGACATTCATTTTTGTGTACATACCTCATTTAAATGATATATTAACATTACTAAAGCATTGTGCACAAGGAGAGATAAGAGGGGGTTGTAGTCTTTTCTATCAGGCCCAGTTTCGTTTTGACACCGATTTAACTTTGGTCAGTTGGCGTGGTACAAAATAATGCCTGTACAGATGCTTGTTATCTGGAGTGTTAGATGTTTTAATAGGATTTTGGGCCATTTTTTGCAACACTGAGAAAATTTGATAGTAGGTTCTCTGAAAGGATAGGCTTAAGAGGCAGAAAAGGTCAGAAGTTTAAAGCTTTTGAAACTCCGTGTCAAAATCAAAATGCCACACCATAAGGAGACCTGGGTTTGCTTCCCGGGTCCTCCCTGCATGGAGTTTGCATGTTCTCCCCGCGTCTGCATGGGTTTCTTCTGGATGCACCAGTTTCCTCCCACAATCCAAAGGCATGCAGGTTAGGTTTATTGGCGATCCTAAATTGTCCCTAGTGTGTGTGTGTGTGTGTGCCCTGCGGTGGGCTGGCGCCCTGACTGGGGTTTGTTCCTGCCTTGCACCCTGTGCTGGCTGGGATTAGCTCCAGCAGACCCCCATGACCCTGTGTTAGGATATAGCAGGTTGGATAATGACTATTTCTTTCAAGCAATTTAAAATACGGCCTTCATGCATGAATGTTCATTGAATTTTAAATGTATATCACAGATAGCTCAACTTAAGATATTGAGTGACGGCCGGCAGCTCAACCTGGACGGGACGCCCAAAGGATGGGAGAATGGGGGAAGGCAGATACTTTTGGACACTGCCTCCCCAGAACACTAGATGGCAGCTTCCCTGGAATGTAGTGGTGCCCCGGATTCCTGCAGGGCATTCTGGGACTTGGTGTTTGGTTGCTCAGCCCTGTTGGGTGCCACCAGGGGGAGCTGTAAAGGGAAAGGAGGAGTCGTGCCTCATCTATAGCCCGGAAGTACTCTCGGGTCATGAGGACGGAAGCTCCAAAGTACTTCTGGGATGAAGAAAAGACTAGTTCTCCATCTGACCTGGATGTGCTAGCAAGTCACATGGGCGGAAGGACAGAAGCACTTCTGGGTCATGGACTATAAAAAGGACTACTGGAGATCCAGCAAGTGAGTGTGAGTGTGCTTGCTGAGATGTTTGGAGGAGAGATTGTGTTTATCAGTATTTTTATAATCCCTTTCCTGTTTATTGTGGCTGTGGTGCTTTGGAGGCAATGATCAAAAGAAAAAGTATTAAAGTGCTTTTTATTGCTTTTACCTTATGTCCTGAGTATCTGTCTGTTGGGGTTAAAGGGGCAACAGCGACCCCTACTGTTTTTACAATATACAGTTTATGAAATTTCATAAGTCTCACCATGACTAAGAGTTCAATAAAGAGAACAACTCAAACTCAAGTTTTGTTGGGCTTACATGCTATATCAATGGTTCAGTCATTAAACAAGCCATACAGTTTATTAATGTGGGAGTAAACAAATACGCATATTTAGGAAACTGCAGTAAAGCAGCAAATATACAAAGGTATCATTCATGGTTCCAACCCTGCAAGTTGTCACAATTATGGAATCCAATCACACACAAAAAGCTCAAATGCTCCACTCATGAGAGCAGAGAAATGAGTAGTTTTCAAGTAGTGTAGACTAGGGGGCTCCACCCCCTGCTCGCTTCGCTCGCCAACCCCTGGTGTTGGGAAATTATAAACAGCATGATGTATGAATGAGATGTAGCATAGTGTGAAGGTGTAGATGACGCATATAGGAAGCAAACAAAGTGTTTGGCACGGTGTCAAGGTTTATTGGAAAATTTCTTTGTACACATTAGTAGTAAAGATGGTGTCTTGTCCTTGAATGAGTTTTCCTTGGCATGGAGCATTTATGACCTTAACTTTAACGTCAGATGAACATCGAACTCGTCAGAAGGCCACATAAAGTTGTCCATGTCCAAAAACGGGCTCAGAGAGGTAGATGCCAACCTTGTCCATGGTTTGTCCTTGTGATTTGTTGATGGTCATGGCAAAGGCAGGTGTAATGGGGAACTGTCACCATTTAAGTGTAAAAGGTAATTCCAGGTTCTAGGAATTAGAACAGTACTGTTAGCCTGTGATCCTGTAAGAACTGTTGCTTGAATAACATTGTGTGTCATGGTGTTGACGACTAAACGTGTACCATTGCATAAACCCTGTTTAGTGTTAAGGTTTCTTAATAGCATGATTATTGTTCCGTTTTTAAGGCTAAGATTGTGTTGTGGTAATCCGGCTGGGTTAATAGTGTTCAAATATTCTAAGGGGAAATTCAGATGGTCATTGTCGTCATCAGAGTCAACTTTGTCAGAGCTTAGAAAGAGCCGTGCCACTCCAGGAAGTAATGAAATGACCTGGTTATTAATGTGATCAACAGTAATATTTTTTGGACATAATATAGTTCGTTGTGTTAAAAGGGGTATTTGGTCTAATGAGACCGCTGTTCCAAATATCTCTGTAACTAAGTCGTCGCAGATAAAGGGTTGAGGAATTGTAATAATCTCTGGGTGAAGTCCATCTGTATTGGTGAGTGTACCATCTCCCAGTTGTGATAACCAATTGTTATATTCGGGATCTGGACATCGCATGTTTTGTACCAACTGTATCTTTTGAAAGCAATGCCAATTGTATTGGCCTCTTTTTCAACCTCATGTAGCATTTTTATAGACTTAGCTAATGGGTGATTGTTTATGATATGAGTGACATTTCTCATTATAAGCTCCGTGCATTGTTTGTTTTCAGGAAGGTTCATGCGTTGATAGATTGCGTCATCTGGATCTAAGATGTAGATTTGTGCATATTTGCGTTCTTGATTTGTTTCAGGGTGCACTGTTGCAATGCGATGTAATATTTGTCCACATACGCGACAGCAGTATGGGCCATTGCCTTTTAGTGGCCTGATATTTACTCCGGTAGATGCAAAAGCAAATGAACTATTGTAGGATCTAATGCAGTTCATAAAGTTTTTACTTTCAGGTACTTCGTTAGTTAGTTAGCTTCTGTAGATATTCAGGATATGAATGTAAAGGAGGCAGTCTAATCTGCCCCTTTTGACAACAACGTGTAAATTCATTACTTGTATTGCCAGTTGTTTCTTCAGGGAACTTAAGTGAATGACAATGATTGCAAATGACATTCATTAATCCCAATGAATTTTCATGAATGGTGGACTCATTATTGAACGCGTTGTCAGCTAACTGGCGCAATCGTTTAGCAGGTGTCTGTCGTTGATGTCCTTGATGTGTATCTTTTGCTTGTGCCGTTTGAGAGGCGCGTCGTTGTATGTGCAGTATTTGGGACGTGCTATTCTGGAGCTGTAATCGATTTGCCTGTGCTGTGTGAGAAGCCCGTTGCAGTTTACGGCGTTCATTGTTTGTATTGAGCCTTGCCCGTTTTTGTATGTCGGTCAGTTGAGCTTTCTCTTTTTGAAGCCTTGCCTGCTTGTTTTCCGGCATTTCAGATGCGCGTTGTAGACGTCTGCGTTTATTTATTTTGTCCCTTCGCTGCCATTTTTGTATCTCTGAGACTCGAGGTGTTTCGTTTTGAACCCCTGCCTGTTTCGATGCAACACTTTGAGACGCGCGCTGCATGCGTCTACGTTCATTGTGTCTGTCCATCTGGGCTCGTTTCTGTAACTGTTAGTTGAGCTTTGCGCTTTTGGAGCCGAGACATTTTTTCTTCCGGGGTTTCAGAAGCGCATTGTAGGCGCCGACGTTTATTGTTTTTTTTCATGCGGGTTCGTGTGTTTGGTCCCGTTACCCGAGCCGTATCGTTTTGTACCCGTGATCATAAATTCATGACTTGTTTGTTCTTCAGCGTTAGAAATATGGATAAGTAATAAGGAGGATCGCACTCACTGTTAATATGGATTCTTTTCTGTGGCTGAACGGTTAATAGTGCATCAGTGTAATGAGATCCACCTATGCTGCATAGTTTGAACGTGTTCAGATGACGTATGTTTAATACGGACAGTTCGTTCAGTAATGGGGCTTTGTATCTCATTTCTTATTTGTTAGTGTGGTCGTGGGTCTGAAACCTCCTTTTTGTGTACGTTTCGTGTGCTATGTCCGTAGCCTGTCCCGTTTCGTGTCCAATGGGCTGTGTGGCGCTCGCATTTGACTTCTTTTTTTTTTTTTGTGTGCTAGGGGCGCGCTGCCTCACTTTTTATCTGTTAGTGAAGGGGGTGTTTGTGTGTGGTGGGTCTGAATCCTCTTTTTTTTGTGTGCGTACCGTTTCGTGTGCTATGTGGCGCTTGCGTCTGACTCCTTTCTTTTTGGTGTTCTAGGGGCGTGTCGCCTCATTTCTTATTTCAGTTACTGGAGGGGGGGCTTTGTGTGTCGTGGGTCTCAATCCTCCTCTTCTTTGTGTGTGTCCCGTTTCGTGTGCCATGGGCTTCGTGCAGCGCCGCACTGACTCCTTTTTTCTGTGTGCTATGGGCGCGGCGCCTCATTTCTTATTTTACGTTGCTTTCCATCCGGTTTCCGTCGCTTGGAGGGGGGTTTTGTGGAGCGCCTGCGCAGTACGTCTTTTGCGTCCACGGCCCATGTCCCTGCGTCCATCCGGTTTACCATTCTCATGTAGTGATAATGAATGAGACAGTTGCATTCCAGGAAGCAATGACAGAAAGACTGGAGTTGGAGTGACAGTGCTAAGTTCTAGTGTGCTGAAATTCTTGATTTAATGTGATCATGCTTGAGAATTGTATGCTTAATGTTAAGCTGTTTTGTTCACTGCAGCATTATGAACACTGAAATGAACCTAAACACTCTCCTTAAATAGGAGTATTTGATATAGCAGACTCTGCAGTAGCACTGATGGTAGCGAATGGCCATCTGTTGAAATGTAGAAGCAATCACTAAAATGTATTGCTGCTATAGCTCCTTAGATAGCATACAAAAATAACAGAGTTGCTGTAGAGATTCCTTCACTTACACAAACTGCTACTTGATTCCCATCTGGTTTAGTTGGTGGAAGCAGAAGTGACATCAGAGTTCCTTGTGCTGTCAGTCTTGTACTCTGGGGCTATGAGGGGCAGAGGATGTGAATGACAACCCAATGCCTGATTTACTGTGGAAATACCAGTAGTGAATAAATCCTAATGATGTTCCCCATTCATGTGGCATTGCTTTCTTAGTTGTTTTCCCACAGTGCTGGTCTGAACAAAAAGTACGGTGTGTGTGTATGTGTGTATATATATATATATATATATATATATATATATAAAGTAAGAAGAATATGTGAATTCTACAAATTCCACTGCACTGGATTTTATCAGTGCTTAAACTGACAATCCACACATTAGTGTAACGTCGGGCCTTTGGTTTTAACTTTAACGTTTAGCTTGTTTGTTTTCCTCCTGTAGGTCACAGATATACAATTTAATCATGCTATTCTTTTCCCCAAAAAGAAGTAATTGGACTTTCATGTTTAAATTAAATAAAGTATATAATACTTTGCAATGGAAACTATGAATTTATTTTAATGACTCCTTATTTGATTCAGCTACCATGGAGACCAGTTGCTGCATTCGTTGATTATTTAAGTATAATTTTTCATTGCTTTACTAAAAATACTTGGAATGTTATCAAAAGGGAGATTTCTTACAAATGCTGACAATTGTTTTCTTTTTAACAATTTGCAGCACAGTGTGGAAAATGTGGTCCAGGTTACAGAACTCCACTGGAGGCCATGAAAGGTGGGTGACCTTGTATGTTTTTAAAAGTGGCTCATGTTGGAGATGGGGTGTGTGGCTATGTACTAAAAGGAATAGGATGTGCTTCTTTTGATTTTCTCTCTCTCTCTCTCTCTCAGAATAGTGCACTTCTTTATTATTTGGTACACAAAGCATATACATGATACACAGGTTGCAGTTGGTCCAAAATGCTGCCGCTCGCTTTCTGGTTGGGGCAAGAAAGTATGACTCTGTTTCTCCTATTTTAGCTTCTTTACACTGGCTGCCTGTCAGTTTTTGAATTGATTTTTAAAATCTTGCTGCTAGTTTTTAAATCTTTACATGGGCTTGCTCCTGCCTATTTATCTGAATTGTGTGTTTTACATCAGCCATCTAGAGTGCTTAGATCTTCTGGTCAGTTGTCTCTTGTCCCTCGTACCAAGTGTAAAACTAAGGGGGACAGGGCTTTTGCAGCTGCTGCTCCTCACCTGTGGAACTCTTTACCTCATCATATAAAGGAGTCGCCTACAATTGAACTGTTCAAAACAAGACTAAAGACTCATTTCTATTCACTTGCATTCTGTGACCTTCAGTAATACTGATGGTTTCTTTGTGATTATATAACATTGCTTCTATTTTTTATGTATATAACATTACTTCTATTTATTATGTATTTTATGTTCATATATTTTATTTCTTTGTCTTTTATTCTATTATTGTAGAGCACTTTGGCCACAGCATTACTATGTTGTTTTAAATATGCTAAATAAATAAATTGACATTATCCATCTTAGACTCTTATCCTTATATTATGTGCCCATCTAGTTGGTATGTGTCTATCATTCCAAAAGATGGTGCATCATTTGTTGTAATAAAATGCTTAAATCTTTGTTGCAATATTACTTTCATCATCCCAATAGATGGCACATCACAAATATTAACACTGCTTTTACAAATCCCATACCAAATGGCATATAACATGCATTGCATTTGTTGTTCCAACAGATGGTGCATCACAAACAATTGTAGAAATACATTTTAATACTACAAATAATTGTGGTGCAGCTTCTGTTGAAATGGCATATGTAAATCATTTTATTACTATATGCTTTACAAAATACATTCCAATAGAGGTTACATTTCAAATGTTAATGCTGTGGTCTATCTTTATTACTTATATTTTAGTATGCTGAAATTGTTGGTGGAAGTTTGAAAAATATATATTAAAGTACTTCCTCGTGTGCATCTTGGACGTTTTGGGTTTCAACTGCATAAACATAGACAGGTTTTCTAGTGTATTTTAACGCTGGCAAGAAATAAAATCCTGATAAAATGAGTGGGTAAAGAGCACTCTGTAGCTCTCTCCCTGATAATAAGAGGCCGGATCTCATTATAAAAGTTAAGGTTCTTCCTGAAAGGTAACCTGGGATCTTTAAAGAATTGTAGAATAATCCTTTGAGAACATTGTTTAATGGAGTGCCTTAGTTATATAACCCTAAACTATTAAATACTGTATAATGACGGTGTATTTTGATACACTGTAGCTGTGACTAATTCTGTTCTTGTTCAAATTCATGTTCCCCTTTTTATTTTAAGTTTATTCATATTCTATTCTGTCTTTAATAAATTAGGGGGGGACAGCCAATATTTACAGCTGCAAAAAGCCGTCTAACATGTATTGTTCAGAAATCTGTTTTACTGTGTAAATGATTAAATTTCAAAGGCTGTCTTGTAGAAGATATGAGGTGGTTTCATTTGTTTGTCACATACAAGTTCAAATGCTTCACAGATCTAACTTGAGTGAAAGTGTGTGTCTATATGAGTGTTCCCTGAGACGAACTGACACTCCCAGAGTAAGCTCCTACATTGTGTTTGATATTGCTAGGATAGGCTTTAACTTCTATGTTTATATATTCGGCGTGCATATATGTATATCTATCGTGTGTGTGTGTAAATTTTATATACCTTTTTTCATACTCTGTGGTAGTGCTTGGCGGTATACTGGTTCATACTGAAAACTGTTTATTTCTGTTATGATATGGATTTTTCTTATAGTGCGGGGGCTCTCTTTCACTGCTACACCTTTAAACAAGCATACAACGGAGTATATGTGTTAGTGGAGGTATTGCGCAGTGAAAATGGACAGAGAATATTCTGAAGCTGTAGCAGACGATAAAGTTGAACATGATGACACAGAAGAACTTTTGCTGGAAAAAGGAGTCGCGTCTGTTGTCTGGAGATACTTTGGATTTAAAAGGTTGGATGTGGACCATTATGTTCAAATGTGTGAATACTGTTTCTATACTACTGGATAATACTGCAAGCCAAGTTGTACTTGTTTTATTTGTTTTCAATACAGTGTAATGTACCTGGGTACTGTGTAATAGTGTGACGACATGTTGACTTTATTCTCGACATTTCCACTTTTAATCTCGATGCTTATGACGAGAATAAAGTCGACATTTCTACTTTATTCTCGCCGTTTGTCGAGGTTAAAGTTGACATGTTGACTTTGTTCTCGTAATTTGTTATTAAAGTAGAACATCGTAAACTAAACTTCATCTTAAAATGAATATTTTATTTAATTTACAAGGTTTTCTCAAACCCCGTCCTAAGTTATGTAGCACATTAAATGCTTTGTGTTGTGTTCCTGGAGCCATGTTAATCGCTACGTGCTTCTTAAACTGACTTCCTCTTGCAGCACACAGAATACATTAATTTCAAGATATTCCTGCTCCCTGAACATTTAGAATGCTAAGATAAATACTTGATATAATTTTCATGATGAAATACATTAAAGCATGTATTAATCATGTGGCAGTACGGTGGGGTGGAGGTTGCACTGCTGCCTCGCAGCAAGGTGGTCCTGGGTGTTCCCTACTTTGAATTTGCATGTTTTTCTGGTGGGTTTACTCCGCGTGCTTGTTTCCTTTCAAAGTCATGTAGGATGTGGGTTTTTGTTGTGCTTTATTAACCCTGCTAGTGTATGTTTTGCTCGTATTCACCCTGCGATGTGCTGGCGCCACGTTCAGGATTTCCTCCTGCCTTGCACACAATGCTTGCTGGGATGGGCGCAACCTTGAATGGACGGCATAATTAAACATGTATAACGAAGATATATATATTTTTTTTTCCCCAAGTTCTGAACACACCATGGTCTAAGTTTATAACTAGTTTTAATTCCACAAAGACGTTTATCGTGTGGCGATTGGTTATGTGGAGAAAGAAAAAGGAAGGATAGGAACTGGGGGTTTAATACATCAGACAGACAACACGCATGCAATGATGAAAGCCCGCTCAGAAGAACATCCATTGAATTCTGTGTTCGTATCTCCGACCACCAGATCACGAACCCAACATTTACACAATATTTAAGTTAAACCTGTGCGATTACCCATTCATACATCCAGTTTTTTGGAACCTCGTCACACCTGCCATAAAGTTATCTACACTGAACATACACCTGGGGACCCCTTACTGCGAGGGAGCAGCACTACCGCCACACTACCGTGCATGTTTAATACCTGCTTTAATGCATTTCATCATGAAAATTTATCTTGGCATTCTACATTTTCAGAGAGCAGGAATATCATTAAGCGAATGTATTCTGTGCGGCAATCACTGCCTCTTAGTGCGGAGGAAGTCAGTTTAAGAACGCGTAGTGATTAACAACTGGGTCGGGGAACCCAACACAAAGCATGTAATGTGCTACATTAACTTATGATGAGGTCTGAGAAAATCTAGTGCATTAAACATTGATTTTAGGATGAAGTTTAGTTTACGACATTCTACTTTAATGACAAAATAAACTATGAGAATAAAGTGGAAATGTCGACTTTAATCTCGACAGTTTTTTTTTTTTTTTTTTCTTCACTGTGGCCATAATACGATTCCGTAGGGCTATACCACAAATAGCATTATAAATGCAAGTTGCAGTTTTATTATTTATGTATCTAGCTTAGCTTGAAGCAAAGTCCATATTAATGCAGTTTGCCTTAATGATGGTTCAGTTGGTAAAGATGTCATCACCAAGTTGCACTTGTTTTGTTTTATTTTATTTTGGTGAATACTGTGTAATGCACCTGGGCTTGAAGTCTTGGAAGTAATAGTGCAACCTCCAGTAATATTATTTTATTATTATTTATTAGTTTACATATTATGCAGTTTAATAATGGTAAAGTTGTTTAAAAAGTCACTTTAACGTGTCAGTGGACAGAGATTGTTAACATTAAGAGAAAGTGTAGTTGGGTTACAAAAAATATTTACTATTTATTCCTTTTCTAAGACATTCAGTGCAATACAACTTTTGATAAGCACCTCTGTATATTTTACTAAGTCTAAATGCCTCTTTGGATGGTGGAAAATATGTTGTCAAAATTATAGTTTAAGTTTTTGCAAAATTTGTTCAATAAAAAGGTTCTCTATTTTGACTGCATCTGTCATGCAATGTGATTCCTTCTCTTCATTAGTGCCACCCCCTTGAAAACTATCACTTTATGGGGCCATGCAAACCTGTATTAATACTTGTGTGCACATTAAAATGTTTTTTTGTACAACTCTCATGACAGTGGAACAGGTTATTCTTAGCTAGTAATTGCAGTGGAAAATGGGGTTGACATCCACTCGTGCATGGGGGGAAAAAAATACCATTGAATACTGTGAAACTGGTATAATTTTGAAAAATACTGTGATATAGAATTTGTCATACCGCCCAGCACTACTCAGTAGTGTCTGTTCATAGGTGTGTCTAATCAACAGTGTATACATTCTAGTAATTTACCTATGATCTAATGCTACCCAGGCATTTCCATATTCAAACTGAAATCATATATGAATCCCAGCTGTGAGGATTTCCTTCCTTCACATTCATTTTGTCTTTCTTTTTGATAAACTCTTTGCAAAATTCATATTAGTATGTTTACTCTGGGTGGCATGGTGGAGCAGTGGTAGCGCTGCTGCCTCGCAGTAAGGAGACCTGGGCTCGCTTCCTGGGTCCTCCCTGCGTGGAGTTTGCATGTTCTCCCCATGTCTGCGTGGGTTTCCTCTGGGTGCTCCGGTTTCCTCCCACAGTTCAAAGACATGCAGGTTAGGTGCATTGCAGATCCTAAATTGTGTATGTGTGTGTGTCCTGCGGTGGGCTGGCGCCCTGCCCAGGGTTTGTTTCCTGCCTTGCTCCCTGTGTTGGCTGGGATTGGCTCCAGCAGACCCCTGTGACCCAGTAGTTAGGATATAGCAGGGTGGATGGAAATGTTTACTTTTGTGTTATTCTTTGTTCATTTCCAGGGCCTCGAGAAGAGATCGTCTATCTGCCTTGTATTTACCGTAACACTGGAATTGAGAAGCCAGATTATTTGGCTACTGTGGACGTAAATCCAGAATCTCCAACATACTGCCAGGTATGACGCAAATAGTGTTGCATCACAAGAGATTGCATGAGAAGGGCTGTTGAAACCTGGTTAAACTTTAAGTAGAGAGAAAAAAATGTTTGGCCAAAAATAGCAAGGAATGGTACATTTGGTATTCAGCCAAATGAGTAAAAATGCTGAATTATTATTTTTTTTTTTTTTAGCAAAATAGACACTGTTTGTTATACAGTCTTGTGCTGATTTTTGAGGCCTCATTCAAACAGCACCTCCTGTTCTTTAGGTAGTGAGTCAGGCAAAATACCGCATTGCATGATAGGGTGTCAACCTTCATCTTTAGAAGACTGTACTAGTTTCTTTACAACAAGGAAAAAGTAACGTTAGCACAGTATACGAAACTGCAAAGCTTTTTTGAAAGTAGATGCACATGGACAATGAAAGCTAAATGGTGAAGGAATCCAACAGAGACAAACTGATATATGGACACAAAACTGGTGCTATTTAAACAGATTGAGATTAATAATCAATGTGGATCAGTACAACCTGCCAGGAAAGGAATGAGCCATGCACCCCAACAAGCTTTGTTACTACTTTATCTATTTTAAGTGTTGTGTGTTTTAATATTACCTATTTGAAAGGTCAGATTTCAACATATATGAATTATCAGTTTTACAATTTTATTGAAAAGCATAAATCAAAAGTGAAATTGATTTTAATTTAGGCTTTCTGTAGTAGCACAGCATGAAATGTGCAAAAACAAATTAATTGGGTATTGGGCACAGTATTTTCTGATATTCGGCTTCAGCTCTGGCCAAGAAATTTCATTTTGGTGCATCACTGCCCATAAAATGTTACACTGCACTTAAATCTTAAGTAGACAAAGTGGTGTATGTAGACCAGAGGTAGCCAACACAGTGCACGTGGCACCTAGTCGCCTGCAGGGATCACGAGTCACCCATAGGGCATGTTCTAAAAATCGCACTAGTCGCCATGTAGCTCTGCCTAAAAATTGTATTTAATTGTGTTGCTGTTCTTTTTGAATCAATAACACTTGCATTGATGTAGATCGGGGGGATAGTCTAGGATCAGAGTTCAATATCGTGCACAAGACAAACCTCAATCTGAGACAAGCAAATGGGTGCAGCTATGATGGGGAGCTAGACACAGTTTATACCCCCAATAAATAAACCCATTTTCACAATGATTAGGAGGAAGAGTTCCTTTTTACGAAAGTGAAAGAAAAGTGTTTGTGTCTCATTTGCGGGGCAACTGTGGCAACAGCAAAGCAGCACAATGTAGAGAGACACTTCAGCACATGTCAGAAAAGCTTCCATGCTAACTACCCACGTGGCAGTGCACTATGGGCAGAAAAAAGCCCATGTGTTAAAGGCAGCTTTGGGCAAACAGTCTTTTTTTCATAAGGCTGGTGAAATAATCACAAAAAGCAACCAAAGCTTCATTTAGAGCTGTGAATTTTTTGATAAAGAACAAGAAAGCCTTTTCGGATAGAGGTCTTGACAGGAGCAATGATAATTACAAACACTGTGTTCAAAAACTAGAAGAATGCTCCCGATGTCCTCTGTACTCTCTGCGATGTCCAACTTGGGGCAAGTACAATGGTTAGAAGAGTGGTGGCTATGTCCTATCCGGGAACTTGACAGAGCAGCTGGGCCGGGATCTGGTTAAGTGCAGGTGGTTTAGCATCCAGTGCGACGAGTCCGTGGACGGCAGCAGTACATCGCAGCTGAAGATGTTTATCTGATTGGTGTTTGATTATTTCTCCACAAAAAAAAGAACTCCTGACACTACTACCTCTGAAGACGACAATGAGGGGACTTGACATCTACAACATGGTGAAGAGATTCTTCGTGGAGGAAAAGGTACCATTGAAAAAGCTTGCGTCGATGACTACAGATGGGGCTCTCGACATGCAGGCTTTGTTGCGCAATACCAAGGTGACACAGACTTCCCAAAATTTCTACATTACCACTGCATCATTCACCAGCAGGCGATATGTGCAAAAGTGACTGGCTTTGATCATGGGATGACTCCCATTGTGAAGATCATAAATGGCATCTGCTCAAAAGCAAAATAAGACGGGATATTCAAGTCCCTATTGAAGGAGCTGTCAGAAATCCAATGGCTCACCAGGGGACGTGTTTTGCAGCATTTTTTTTTTTTTGTCACTTTTGGTTGAAATCAGAGTTCATGCAATCCAAAGGGGAAGACCCCTCGCTTCTCAAAAACTGAGTGGGAACTTTGCATTTTTAATGGACATCACTGGGGAAACTGAACCATTTGAACTGTAAGCTGCAAGGCAAAGGTAAGACTGTTTTTACAGCACTTATTAGGTCAGTGACATTTAAAGCTAAGATGAACATTTTCTCTCTGCATTTACAGAAGAAAGTGCTACACTTGCGTACAGTCAGTGCTAAGTGACAATGCTTCTGCATCTGGGGCTTTTGACAAAGCTGCAGAAAAGTACTCCAGTCATAAACAGACTTGGGCAAGATTTTGAGAACAGGTTTTGGGACTTGATTTGAAATGAATGACGCACATGGCTCAAGTTGATCATTTCTTGCAAGTGGACATGACGTGCATTGCTGAGCAACAAAGTGCAATGTTCAACTTGAATTCTAGACAGGTGCAGTTTGAAATCCTTACGTTGCAAAGTGACTTCCACTTCAAAGCCCATCAGGGTGCACCAAACCTTTGGTGTCTTGTGGACACAGAAAAGTACACAGGTGTATGCACAGCAGCTATGAAAGTTGCCTGCCTTTTTGGTTCAACCCATATTTGTGAATCGGCCCTTTCTGACATGAATTTCATCAAGAACAAACACAGAACACGCCTTACTGATGCACATCTACTACAAGACTCGCTCAGAGTTGCAGTGTCAAATTATACCCCGGATTACAGCGGGCAATGCCACGCTTCCCACTAAAACATTTACAGACAAAGAAAGAGAACATGTTTTCCGTGAAACACCATGGCAACGTTAAACTCAAATATTATACAACAATGTGAAAAATAATTTGACTAAAGTGTTACGGATGTGATGATTTATTAAAAAATACTACAGATGTGATTAGTGCAAATGTCATATGATTCATTTAAAAATGTGAAAGTTGTTTATTTTTTTTGTTGTTTTTTAAATCTTACACAACTGATAATTTGTACAAACATGGGACAGAGTGCCTGGTTTGTTTAAAAATGTTACAAAGGTAATGGTTGATACAAACAGGAAATGATATTTGAATATTTAATATTAATGATATTATCATCAAAGGTGAACTGTGCAACTTTGTTATTCAGGGAGTTTGTATCAAATGAGTAGCCCTTTGTATTACTCCGTACCCTTGAAGTAGCTCCGTCTTTCTGCTTGTACTTGGGACCGCAGTATCTATAAAGAGACCATTAGAAAGTACTATTTTAATGTTTTTCCCATAATCAAAGTTATGATGTCAACCTAACTTCAATCCTGATATTTTACAATACAGAGTCATTCTGTCAAACTTTACTATAGTTTTTATTATATTTTTTTATGCCTTTCATCCAGCATTATTTCCTGCAAGTTGGATATTGTGACCCACAAAGTGCCCCCCCTTAGCTAGCGCACAAATTCTTTGAGTACATTTTTTCATCTTCAAAATGTAGAGATGCTTTTATTTTGAAACAGGATAAGGAACACTGTCTTAATTTTATTGTTGACTTGGTTATATGGGATTTTTTTTTATTTGCATTTCTGCTGCCATTTTGTTTTATGGTTATTACTATATTGTATTCCTTAAAGCCTTGCCCAGCCACAGTACAACACCGGTGCCATAATCACATTTTCATTATAAAATAAGGTAGCACTCATTTTGAAGGCAATTTTTTTTTTTTTTGGTTTTGTTGTGTAAAAGAGTAAATATTTTTAGTGAGGTATACAGCACTAACAAACTAACAATACCATTGTAACTTTGAGTTTATTTCAGCCATTCACTATTTTTGTGTTGTGTCAAACGCAAGCAAAAAATATGAGCATAACAGTTACTCTCTTGGCGTGTCCAGAGTCTTAGGCTCTATTAAGCATCTTATTTAACATTTCTTTCTTAAAAAGAGGAGAAGACAAGAATGTAATTCCTGTGCTTTCTTTTTAGCCATTTGCATCTGTTCCAATTTATAAGGATTAGGGCCCCTTCATGCGCTGCAGAGTGGAGTTCTCCCTTTTCAGTACCAGAAGCAAACTGCCTGCCTTTGAAGCAGGATTCCTTTTATAACATAATGGGGTCAGCTGACAAGAGCGTCGTGTTTCCTGGCAATGCCTTCATTGCGCTGGGCAGACCTACTGGGCACTTCTGTTGACTTTCATGAGCATGTCCTCAGCTGGACGTTTTCAGTCTCCTGTAAAAATGGGACTTTGTGGAATCTGGGTGTACTGTGATACTATTAATCCTGATATGACAAAAGTAAAAAAAAAAAAAAAAAACTGTACTGTATTCTAGCTTGCACTTCAATATTTTATGCAGTGTATACATTTTTTTAAATTTAGATCAGGGACTGTACACAATACTTAGCTAATTGCATTATTGCTATTTATTTACTCGTCCATTTATTGTGTTGTCAGGTTAGGTTGGGGAGAAAGCACTGGTATAGCACATTGCTGCACCCACCACATGATAAAACAGCTGGGAATCCCAGTTTGCAACCCCCCAGGCAGACATGTAGTCCAGTCCCACCCCCCAGAAATGACAATCTATCTGCCATAGCCAACTGTTTATATTTGTATCTCCTTGGCCTGGTCTAGCCACTCAACTCCTCAGCAATGAGGATCCAGCAAGCCGGATCACCCTTGGGGCATTGTGCCACATGGCCATAGTGCCGTAACTGACACTCCCTCACAATGCAGGTAATGTGCTTCATTCAGGATTCCGTGAGCAACTGCTCGTTTGGCACAATGTCAAACCAGCAGTACCCAAGAACTCTCCAAAGACGCAGTACTAAAGGAGGCCAGTCTTCGTCTCCGGTCATTGGATAGCATCCATATCTTAAAACCATATAACAAAACAGGAAGCATCAGGACTCTAAAGACTTGGACCTTTGTCCTTTTGTAAAGAAATCGGGAGTGCCACACACCCTTTTCCAGTGACCTCATGAAACCCCATGCTCTCCCGATCCATTTATTGATTTCAAGGGAAGAATCACCAGATATATGAATGTCACGGCTTGAGGTAAGTAAACCTCTCGACAAGATCGACATTCTCTCCGCAAACGGACACACTGCTGATGGCTGTGCCCAAAAGGTCATTAAAGGCTTGGATCTTGGTTTTTATCCAGGACAATCGCAAGCCCAGACACTCGGACTCTTCACTCAGTCTCTCGAGAGCCCCTATCAAAGCCTCAGTTGACACTGCAAACATCACAGCATTGTCGGCAATGTCAAGATCACTGAATTTTTCTTCACTAACAGATGCCTCACAGCCACTAGACCCCATGACCCTGTACAACACCCAGTCCAAGAACAAGAACACTCCCTTGATGAACCCCAGAATCAACTGAGGAAAATGGCAGAGGTTCTACTTCCACTCTGCACAGTACCAGTGTACAGGCTTGCCATGACATCCAGCAACTCTGGGAGGATCCTGCATAGTCTCGGTATATCCCACAAAGCAGTTCAATCAGCTTAATCGAACACCTTTACAAAAATCAGCAAAGGCTACACAGACTATTGATATTCATTTGATGAGAACCCCCAGTGCCAGGATCTGGTCAATGGTAGACTTGTTAGGAGTAAAACCAGACTGCTCTGGTCGCTGGTAGTTGAGCAAGTGATCACTGATTCTATTGAGGATAACCCTAGCAAGGACCTTACCCAAACCTTCACTGTACCACCAGTATTGCAGTACCAAGTTCAACAGTGTGACTCAGGGCGCTGGAACCAGGATTCAGCATTCCCCAGCCCCTGATCTTTTGCAAAGTCTAGGAACATGCAGCCACTTTCACCACGGTTGTCAGACTCACGGGGACTGACCCAGTCCTCGGAGCCACCCCTGTCCGTGCCAATGTTCACATTGAAGTCACCCATGATGAAAGTGGTGTCACCTCGCAGGCACGCATCAACCACCAAGTTGCAAATAAAATGTCTTCCTCACCAACACATCATTCACCAGGGTTGGGACATACATTGAGACAACAGACAAGACATCCAGAGAGTGCCGTAATCTGAGTTTCATAATGTGCTCGTTGAAAGGAGTGACATTGGACGCCATCAGAAGGAGCCAATCCACCACAGCAACAGCTCTCAGAGAGACCAGACCAATAAAAGGTGTACCCACCTACATAGATCTGGCCAGGCCCAGGCCTGTGCACCTCGGAGAGTGCCGCCACTGAAATGCGGAATTTACAAAGCTCCTCCAACAGCAAAGGAAGAAGATCAGCATGCCCAGGAGACATTCCACGTGCCTACCTGAATGGGCCGCCTTAAATTAGGACCCAAGTGTTGCCATGCAGCAGGTGATGCCTCAGCACCACACCAGTTCTGATCACAAACAGGCCTGACCCCATTGTCTCTCCAGTGGTTTTGACTCTTCCAGGGATGAGGCACCTGAGGGCTTTTCCCCAACCCCAGTCATAATGCAAGCGGCCTTCCTATGGGTGGCTCCAGCAGAGCTACTTCTGCAGAGAACAGAAAGGAGTCCTCTCGGCCATTTCAGAGCTGTGTGAAGTTTTTACTGTGGCTGGAGTGCCAAACCTGAAACCAACTCCCAAGTTTTCCCTGCAAGTTGGACAACCGGTTGCAGGGTCAGGTGCAATTTAATTGTCTAGCCCGCTAAAAGTAATAGCACCAAGTCTGGAGCCCAGTATTGGACATTAAAAAGGAACCGATCTCGAAATTACTTATAACTAGCAAGGTCATCTGGCACTGTCCAAGTATAGGACACCAATCGGTATGTGCAAGATGGAATAATCAAGTAAATTTCACAATGAAACATAGCCAGTGGTGTTCCCCTGTACAAAGGGAAAATCTGTCCAAAATTTGAAGGAAATTGGGCAAACACAAGCAGGGACATCTGTCACTTTGTAAGAAATATAGCCTGTGGTCTTTCTCGGAACAAATGGGGAATCTATACAAAATGTGGCAGAGAAAAGGCCAAGGTTCTGGATTTGTATACCGGATAAATACACACATTTAACTGTACATTTTAGATTTATTGTAATGAATACAATAATGTTTTTAGCTTTCTCTGCGTTTTCTAGATTTAGATAAAGATGTTTAGAAGATTTTGAAATGAGTTTGAGATTTAAATTTTCATATAACAAATTTACCAGGTTTATTGCAAAATCAAAATCTGTCCAGTATGAGGCAATGAGTTTTCACGCAATCAGTGTTTTGCTGTGGAGGGTGTGGGGTGACCTTCTTATTAAAACATGATGCCTTTTCTGCGAGTATCGAAGGTTATTTTTATTGATGCCCAGCCCCTATGTCACTTACCGGCTACTGTCCATGACCATTTCCCTTTTTCTTTTTTCCTCTGGAATAAAGCCTGTGGTGTCACAGGCTGCAACTCACATCTGTTAACATGCCTCTCGGGTCAGATGACTTGACTTCAGTGGCTGCTAATATGATCCACTTCTTCTTGCTGCTGGGTTCTTTCTCTGGTAGCGTGAGATATGATTCCACAATATTGGTACACCCTACTTCTGGGACTTTAGGCTTGCACACAGTTGACCACGATCAAGTGACCCTACACCTCTCCACGCAAACCCTTCTTATCTGATAAGCAGTAAGCAAGACAACAGAACAGACGTTCTCTATTTATCCATTAAAGGATTAGTTCAGTATCTTTTCAAGTCAAAGTTATTTCTTCACAAAAATGGGATATATACAGGTTACAGGTTTATACTTATTAATGTTTCTGTAATTTAGAAATAAGAAGTAATTTAAAATGTTAAAATCAATACTTATCGACATTTTTGAACACCTGACTTGACAAAATTATCTTGATACATGACAGTTGTTCTTTAGCTTCAGAACACATGGCTTGACATTCTATTATGCAGTCCGCATTCAAAGCAAAGCTATTTGTCTTCTGCATTGAGGGCAACACCATCCTGGACCTTAAGTAGCAAAGCCTCCTCGTCACATCTGTGCCAACATGGCTTCTGGCTCTGAAGACCTCGTGGGAGACCCTATAATTGCTCACTTTCCACTGCCCAATACCATGTATGGATTAGTACAGATTTAGCACATTAAATTAACTATTTGCATGTGGTATGTATGGGTCAGGCTCCCAAAGACCCCAATACAGCACATTCTTATCCACAAACAGGGCATAATCACTGCTCTAAAAAACTGCTCGAATCACTTAAGGTCCCTGCCTGAAAGAATTGTCTTTGCTTCAGCTAGAAAAAATGTATTTACGCTAAACATAATTAGGCTTCCAAATCACCGTATCAGTTATTTTTCAACACTGGTTATACCTGTTCATAATGTAGCTATTTATTTGAACACTGTAAAAATAGAAAAAGAAACTTATTTTTTTACTACTTCACAACATTAAAAATAGACCTGTTAGCTGTGGAGCCTCGCAGTTAGGACACCTGGGTTCGCTTCCTGGGTCCTCCCAGCATAGAGTTTGCATGTTCTCCCCATGTCTGTGTGGGTTTCCTCCGGGTGTTCCGGTTTCCTCCCACAGTTCAAAGACATGCCGGTTAGGTGCACTGGCGATTCTAAATTGTCCCTGGTGTGTGTGTGTGTGCGCCCTGCGGTGGGCTGGTGCCCTGCCCAGGGTTTGTTTCCTGCCTTGCGCCCAGTGTTGGCTGGGATTGGCTCCAGCAGACCCCCGTGACCCTGTAGTTAGGATGTAGTGGGTTGGATAATGGATGGATGGATGTTAGCTGTGGATATTTCATAGCCCTTTTTTGTTGTTTTGCTGATATTTTTGCATCACTCTTATGGTATTTTTGAGCATTTATGCTAATAAGAATACTATTCAAAGCATATTCTTGGTAAAAACTTGATTGAATTTTGCAACTTTTTCTGTGTTGTAATTTATATACAAAACAACACATTGTCCAGTTATACACTAGTGGTCAAAAGTTTTGAAACTCCTCAGGTTTTTCTTAGGTGTTCTAAAACTTTTGACCGATTTTAAAAGGAAGATATTTCAGAATATTTACATTATTTTGATGTGTAGATCATGTATTTTGAGTTAGGTGTAAAGAAATTGTGTCCAGTTAAATGAAAGTAGCAGAAAACGGACAAAATTGAGGCTGAGTTTAAAGGGTTAAAGTGCAGGCCTCGGGAGTGTGTGGAGTTTAATGCTTAGGCCAGTTTTAAAAGAGTCATCTTTTTTTTTTTTTTTTGCTTGTGTATTAAGTGCCCTGATATGAGAACTATGTTTGGAATAAAAGTAAAAGAATTCTCCTATTGCTCATTGACACAACAGTATTGTATACAAGTGTCTAATAACAGCTATTGAATGTCAGTGGGCAATTGTAGCTTGTTGATCATTTATCATGTGGCACATCATATTTCTAGGTGATCCATCGTCTGCCAACGCCTAACTTAAAGGATGAGCTGCACCACTCTGGTTGGAATACATGCAGTAGCTGCTTTAGTGATACCTCCAAGAAACGTAACCGCTTGATCCTGCCAAGCCTCATCTCCTCACGCATCTATATAGTGGATGTGGGGACTGACCCTCGTGCCCCCAGATTTCACAAGGTAATGATTCAAGCTGTTAACATTCTTTTATATTTAAGAACTGCTTGAGCTTCTATAAACATAACTTTGGTACTGGAAACTAATGCTGCCCTAATGTCGTCTTTTAGTTTTCATAGGAAGTGGAAACCTCCAAGCATTTTCTAGACAGCCACCTCATTTATATTTTAGTAGCGGCATAGGTATGAAACTTGTACTCACTGGTCCATTCCTTAATTTCAGATTTCTGTGCAATGTTCTATCCATGTTCACATTTTCAAATTTTCTGTCCATTATCCAACAATTAGCAGTTAAGGAAACTATTTTTAAATATTCCCTTTGTATTAGAACATAAATAATTCCTAAAAGGTTTGAGTTCAGATATTTGCATTGTTTATATTCTGCTCCACTCACATCATGTTGTTGGGCTGGTTAAGACTCCTGTTGTTACTTGCATACATAATTGGTCCTTGGGACATTTGTACGTACAGCATGATCTGCAAGTGTTCTCCAGTGTATGCCTTCAGGTCTTCAGTTTTCTGTCCTCTCTCTTATTTGCCGCAAATCTTTCTCCTCCAAGGTGAATCTTTATTCTCGTTTTTAATTAAAGTCTATTCTGCTTAGTATCAACAGCAGCAAAGGCTTTGTCGGCTTCACAATGGAAATCTGCTTTCTTTTAATGCTTAGAAGTTCTGTCTTCTTATTTTTTTTAATTCTGTGCAGTAAATATTAACAAAGCATTGAAAAATGAGTCTTCATGGTGAAACTGGTTCAGTGCCCTGTGATTGGTGAGAAGTGTTATGCCATATTTTAATCACTGCAGTTTCCTCTTCTCTCTGTCTGTCTCTTGATAGCTTCCTGTGAGCACTTGTGCCTCCTTTGTGAGCTCAGGTCGTATTTCACCCAAAACCTTCGATTTCTTATGTGGGGTTAAGCTTGGGGTTGATGGAGTAGAATTGGGATTTGGGGGTGTTTGTTGTGGGTTGGATGGGTTGTTGTTGTTTTTTTAGGGATTGTTTCAATTGGTCTGAACGGTCTTTGTATGCTCTTCAGGATGTTATCACATTAATAATTTGATCACAAAAAGTACACATTTCCAGGTCATTCGGTTGTTAAAAAATAAAAAATAGTTTTATTGTAGTAAATTAAAAAATGCAGACACTTCTAATTGTTTTTTTTTTTTTTTTCTTTTTTTATCTTTTTTGTGTTTGTGGGATATCTCCTGTAAGTATAAAATACAACATCAGGTATAGCCACATCTTCGTGACAGTGAACTGCTTTTCTTTCCTACACATAACCCATTATATTGGTGGGCTCACTCCACAGGAAAAAAAAAAGCCTCATATGTGGTTAGAACTTAGCTACAGTAGATCATAAATACATTTTAGGAAAGAGTCAAAGACTTGGTTCATTGAATCCCTATTTCTCTTTATAGCTGAATGCATTGTACTTTTCTTTATTTAACTCTATAACAGATTGTGGAGCCGACTGAGGTGTTTTGGAAATGTAACTCTGCTCATTTGCATACTTCACATTGTCTTGCAAGTGGAGAAGTGATGATCAGCACGATGGGAGATCCTGCTGGAAATGGAAAAGGTGAAATTATTTATAGTATTTTGATGGGGTGCTGAACTAACAGAATTGAGGCATGGTTCCTGCTAATAAGGGCATCTGTCTCTCTCACTTTCACTCTTTTTTATCAGTTTATTCTTTGAGATCTGGAGGTTGTTGTGGCCTGTGCTTTTGCATTAATTTTTTTAAAATAGTTTTCTGACACATGGTGCCTACTGGGTTCCAGATTAACCTTATTTTCAATATGTCAACTCTTTGTACTAATTGCCTCCAACAGACATTCACCTCATTTTTAATATGTATGTTATCTTGGGATGCATGGAACTTGGCAAGTTTGTTAATAAATTTGTCTCCTCTCGCCCTAAATTTAACACGCATAGAAAGTCACACACATACAGACCCTATCCATTTGCACATTGTTTTATGAGTGATACGTACAATGCCTTTCACTCCTCCGCAGTCCTCATAGGGACTCGCTATCTTTGATGTGAACAACATACTGATATCCCTAGATATAAGCCAGACTTAAATATTAGTTTGGTTTCTAATTTCCTAGACTCGTGAAAGCTGATACACCCTTTGGTTATATGCCACTTACCAACCAAAGATGTTTTACTTCTCTTTTCACTTTTCTTCTGTTGGAAACGTTTTTCTTCAGCTTGATAAACTTTTTGGAAAAGAATCTCATACACATCAGGTGCCCTGTATTTACTTCAGTCACTCTGGTTCTATCCCTTTCTCTGAGTTTGCTCTCTGGTGGGCTGTTGTTTATGTCAGAAATTCATATGGGGCTCCAGACCTCGTGATATTACACATATATGATTGGCTAGCTATCCTGGTGATGTATATGTCTGCCTAAAAGCCTTGATTCTTGTACTTTACCTGTGCAATCTCTTGCTGTCTGCAGTTCTTTAACTATTAAATTGTAACTAAGAGTGCCATAAATTATTTGTATAGCAATAAAGAAATAATGTGCAGATGCTGTTAGATAAACAAGAAAAAACCAACATACCAATGCATTTAAGCCAGGGGTGTCGAACTCTGGGCCTGGAGGGCCGCAGTGGCTACAGGTTTTCATTCTAACCCTTTTCCTAATCAGTGACCAGTTTTCACTGCTAATTTAACTCCTTTTCCCTTCATTTCAATAGCCCTGTTTTTAAGGATTCAGTCCTCTGAATTGATTTGTTTCCTCATTAAATGGCAGCCAAACAGAAAGGAGACGTGAAACGAGCCAGCACATGACCAACTAAATTGGAATTTAAAACTCCAACCAATTTCACTCCAAACAGTTTCTTAATGAGAAGCTTATTCTTGCTGTTAATTAAGCCCGTTATTTAATTCAATGGCTTGTTGCTGCTCTCATTCTGCCACAGCAGATATTTCCAAATTTCTAAGAACACAGTCAAGATATTTTGGTGACCTGAGAGATCAACCTTACTGAGACCTTCGCCTTTTTTTATTTTCAGATATTGTGTGATGGGCACAGGTGAGCTGGTCATATGGTGGCTTTTTTGATGTCTCATTATTGTTTGGCTACTAATTAAGGAAAACGACAATTAAGGGGCCTAAGTCAAGTTAATTAAAACTAAAGCAAAAGTTAATTAGCAGTAAAAACAGCTCACTAATGAAGAAGATGGTTAGAATGAAAACCTGCAGCCACTGCGGCCCTCGAGGACCGGAGTCCGACACCTGTGATTTAAGCCATAAATTATTGGTTATGTGAAATTAAGAATGCTGATATAGTTAGCTAAAGAGCGCTTTAGTAGTTGATTTCCGTACCTTTGTCCAAAATCTTACAGATTGCAGATGGTTTTTAACATAGTTTAATATAGTGTCTGTAGTTCTAAAATTGACACTTTTATAAATGTGCTTGTGAAAAGAATTTTTTTAAATTAATGAGCTACAATCTATTGAATGATTTTTTTCAGACTTCTGTGTTTCTTTATATGGAAGCAAATACCAAAAAGGCATTCTCCATCCCCTACCCTACACCACAAGAAACATGTTTCAAATGGATTTTTTAGTCTAGCACTTTGAATATCTGAAATAGAACAATGAAATACATAGTTTTTTTTTTTTTTGTTTTGTTTTTTTTTTTTTTTTAACTGTAACAGTTAACTTGTAGCATCGGAACGGAGCTCAAAAAGTTTTGGATTTTGGAGCATTTTGGATTTTAAAAATTCCGATTACGGCAGAGGTGAGCAAAATCATCCCAGCAGTGGCTGCAGGTTTTTGTTCCAACCCAGTTGCTTAATAAGAAGCACTTATTGCTCAAGTAACACTTTTGCTTCATTTTAGTTCTCTCGCTTGTTAAGATTTTGAACTCTTATGGCTTATTTTAGTCTTAAAAAGCCATATTCTTGATTTTGAATTGCTCCTTATTAGCAATAAAATGTAAGTGACCAAAGAAATCAGCAGTTCTCCATTTAGCTTGTTTCCATTTACACCTCTGTGTATTTATTGTGCAGTGTTTGGTTTAATTAAACGCTTGGAAGGAATGTAGAGAAAAAAGTGAAGGACTGAGAATTACTCATGTTTTACACTTCGAATCATTTGGATGATATCTTTAGAAAGGAAAACAAAATCTAGGATATGAGAATGACTTGACATGGCAGAGTTAAAGCACTAACAAGTCATGAAACTAAATTATTGGCAAGGACTGTTTTATAATTAAGCAACTGGGTTGGAACAAAAACCTGCAGCCCTCCAGGACTGAGTTTGCCCACCCCTGGATTACCAGCACTAGTGTATCGTATTTTCTATACAATCACAAGAACATCAGCATTCTGATTCAAAAATAAGAATTTATCATCTTGTTGTTGAGAACTTGCAGTTTGATATTGATTTTTTTGATCAGAGTAATAAACTCTGAAAATTGTTTAATTTGGTAATAAAAATGTTAATATTTTGCTACTGGCATCTATAAAAGCAATCATTACTTGTGCAAGTGAAAATCGCTACAGGCTTGGAATTAGCAAGACGAGCGGATGATTATTTGTGCCACCTAGTGAACAAGGAAGACTGAGATAACATGTCTAGTAATGAGAGAGCTTGACTAGTCCTGTTTTAAGTTGGATGGCTGCATGTGTAAACTAAATAAAAAAAGAAACACTAGTGCTCAGTTATGCTGTAATTTTGCAGCCATCTGCATTAAACACATTTAATTTTTATAGTCTGTTAATGGCAAGGATAAATACCATATTAGCTTTCTCTGTCTTTGGAGGTGTGCAGGACAAATCCACAGTGTTTCTCCCTTTATTAAATGTCTGTTTTAATTGTGTACCTCTGGCACATAGACAAAACATTTTCCAGCTAATTTTCACTATTAGGAGATGTTACTTCTCTGTGTGACAAGATGATGGATCTCCTTTAGGTTTGTCTTTTCTCATGTAGGCTGTTACCCTGTCTTTAGTTTATTCCTCAAAACCACAATGGCCCATTCTGAGATTAGCTTTTGTCTTACAAACATTTAAATGGTAAACATTTGAACACTGCCTGAGCAGTAATGGATTGTGTGTGAGTGTGTGATTTAAAGATCTTTTTTTTTATGCTATGTAAAAGTGTACATCTGCTTTAGATTTAAAGTGTACTTTCTCATATGTGCTGATTCTATTTTGTCAGTGACCACCCATCCGTACTAATAAGCCACTCCAGTTTATATGGTGATCCTCTGAATTTAGTCCTCCTTCAAAATCTGCCCATGCAGCTGCTGCTACTTACCTGGGAAAAGACAGGTGCTTGAAAGTTTAGACTCTTAAGAAAAATGACCAAGCGATGGTTGAAGCACATCAGTTAGGCAGAAGCATAGTGTAAAAACTTGGTTTAGATTCACAAAATCAAACATTTCAGAACCAAATATCAAAACCAGGGGCTATGAAACTTTTTAGCCTGGGAACCTAAAAAAGAAAATTGGTACCATACTGGGATCCAAGAAAAGGACTAATATATCATAATGACAGTGCAGCCATGAATAGACAAATAAAAATGGCCATATAATTTTAAAACAGTAAACATTTTGTTTCCTTTCAAGCACTTCTCACATGAATATTACTAAAACAGAAAAGTGTAAAGCAAGTATAACCAGTTTGAAATTGCCAGAATCATTAGGAGAACCAACACATTTATACCTGTTTAATTTTGCCAACAGAAAACAAAAGGTTGCCCAAGGGCACAACATATAAGACACTGATAAATAAGCCAGCCAATACAGAGTTCTCTGCACTTCCTTAGTCTCACTCGGGAACTCCTTTCAGGCTTAAATTTGAGTTGTCAATGGAATGCCCCTGCCATTTATAGCAACCCAACCAGAAGGTGCAGTGCTTATTCAGGATGTCATGTTCTGAGCTGAGTGCCCTCACTGAGCATCTTTACCAGGCTGTGGGAAAAGAAGATGCTGTTAGCAGCCATGCCCCCTCTCATCCTGAAGAGGTTCTGCTTGGCTCAACTGAGCCCAGAAGAGGATCCCTGGTTGCACATGTGTGACACAAGCACATTGTTGTTAATAATAATATATTTTATTTATATACAGTAATCCCTCACTGTATCGCGCTTTGACTTTTGCGGCTTCACTCTATCGCGGATTTTATATGTATGCATATCTAAATATATAACGCAGATTTTTTGCTGCTTCGCGGGTTTCTGTGGACAATACGTCTTTTTACTTCTGGTACATGCTTCCTCAGTTGGTTTGCCCAATTGATTTCATACAAGGGACGCTATTGGCGGATGGCTGAGAAGCTACCCAATCAGAGCACGCAGTTAAGTTCCTGTGTGCTGATTGGCTCAGTGACGGAGCGCCGAAATTCGATTCCGCTGTGTTAACCAGGAAATCTCGTCTCACTCATTCAGCATCAACGTGTTTCGCTGTGTAAAGAGTTAACTTTTGTGCTTTTTTTTTTTTTTTTTTTTATATCTTTGTGCATAGTCAAGCCCTTCGTTATGGCTCCAAAACGATCTGCTCCTACTACTGCTTCAGGGGCTGTGCCAAAGCACAAACGGAAGATGCTAACGATTGCTGAAAAGATAAGTTTTGGATATGTTGAAGGCAGGGAACAGCTACACCGCTGTAGGACGCCATTACGACATCAATGAGTCCACGATTCTTTTTATTTAAAAAGGAGGAAAAGCATATAAGGTCTATGGCCGCAGTGTCCTTTAACCAGGGCGCAAAATGAGTTGTAAGTGGATGTAATAAGGCGGTAGTCCGGATGAAATCTGCTTTAGGGATTTGGATTGAAGACTGCCGGAAGAAGAGCAACGGCGGTGCTACACAATCGCCTGAAGAGACTCCTTTAGAAGAGCTGTAACGCTCTCCTTTGTTGTGCAGTAAAATTAAACTCCTCGTTATCGGACAAGTCGTTGTGTCATTGTTGGTGAGTAACCATAATTAATTTTCTATGTACAGTACTTATTACATGTACATAGTTTAGTGTCACTGTACACACATTTTACTGTATACAATTTTTCTTGCATTGTACGTATTTGTTGCTGGTGGCCTGTCTGTCGTAATGGCTGTAACATATGTGATATCGGAGATACTCAATATCTTTATATACAGTAAAACCTAAATATTATTTTAAACAGTGTGTTTACATATGTACATAATTTCAACGAATCTTACCTAATATCTAACAGAATACAAAGGGTTTATACTGTATAATTGTGCGAGAAATGTTCATAATAGTGTGGGAGAGTTTATAAGGGCTTAAAATATATAAAAATAGCCATATTATCATATGGTTTTTACTTCGCGGATTTTCACCTTTTGCGGGGGGTTCTGGAAAGCAACCTCCACGATCGAGGAGGGATTACTATAGTACCTTTTCCAATATTGTCAGTTAAACAAATTATTCTTCAAAATGGGAATGGTCTACTGAGGTATATCTTTGTTCCTTTAAGTAATTCAAGAATTGGTAAAGCAGAGAGAAATACATTCTTGGGCTGCAATACAATAAATGTCATGGTTTTAGAAAGGATAGTGTGTATGGTCACTTCAGTCAAACAATGTATTGTTGCAGTTTATTTACCTTTTCTTAAATTACATTTTTTAAAATAAAATGAACTACACCATTAATATAACAATATATTTTGATAAATGGGGTTTCAGATCCTTCAATAACTCTTGAAAAAGGTAGCTAAATTATATGGGAGGTATTTTCTGCAAAAAAAGTAAATGAAAACTAAAATTCCATCCATCCATCCATTGTCTCCCGCTTATCCGAGGTCAGGTCGCGGGGGCAGCAGCTTGAGCAGAGATGCCCAGACTTCCCTCTCCCCGGCCACTTCTTCTAGCTCTTCCGGGAGAATCCCAAGGAGTTCCCAGGCCAGTCGAGAGACACAGTCCCTCCAGCGTGTCCTGGGTCTTCCCCGGGGCCTCCTCCCGGTTGGACGTGCCCGGAACACCTCACCAGGGAGGTGTCCAGGAGGCATCCTGATCAGATGCCCGAGCCACCTCATCCGACTCCTCTCGATGCGGAGGAGCAGCGGCTCTACTCTGAGCCCCTCCCGGATGACTGAGCTTCTCACCTTATCTTTAAGGGAGAGCCCAGACACCCTGCGGAGGAAACTCATTTCAGCTGCTTGTATTCGCGATCTCGTTCTTTCGGTCACTACCCATAGCTCATGACCATAGGTGAGGGTAGGAACATAGATCGACTGGTAAATTGAGAGCTTCGTCTTGCGGCTCAGCTCCTTTTTCACCAGGACAGACCGATGCAGAGCCCGCATTACTGCGGATGCCGCACCGATCTGCCTGTCGATCTCACGCTCCATTCTTCCCTCACTCGTGAACAAGACCCCGAGATACTTGAACTCCTCCATTTGGTGCAGGATCTCGCTACCAACCCTGAGAGGGCACTCCACCCTTCTCCGGCTGAGGACCATGGTCTCGGATTTGGAGGTGCTGATTCTCATCCCAGCCGCTTCACACTCGGCTGCGAACCGATCCAGAGAGAGCTGAAGATCACGGCCTGATGAAGCAAACAGGACAACATCATCTGTAAAAAGCAGTGACCCAATCCTGAGCCCACCAAACCGGACCCCCTCAACGCCCTGGCTGCGCCTAGAAATTCTGTCCATAAAACTTATGAACAGAATCGGTGACAAAGGGCAGCCCTGGCGGAGTCCAACTCTCATCGGAAACGGGTTCAACTTACTGCCGGCAATGCAGGCTCTGGCGACGATCGTACAGGGACCGAACAGCCCTTATCAGGGGGGCCAGTACCTCATACTCTCGGAGTACCCCCCACAGGATTCCCCGAGGGACACGGTTGAATGCCTTTTCCAAGTCCACAAAACACATGTAGACTGGTTGGGCAAACTCCCATGCACCCTCCAGGACCCTGCTAAGGGTATAGAGCTGGTCCACTGTTCCGCGACCAGGACGAAAACCACACTGTTCCTCCTGAATCCGAGGCTCGACTATCCGACGGACCCTCCTCTCCAGGACCCCTGAATAGACTTTTCCAGGGAGGCTGAGGAGTGTGATCCCTCTGTAGTTGGAACACACCCTCCGATCCCCCTTCTTAAAGAGGGGGACCACCACCCCGGTCTGCCAATCCAGAGGCACTGTCCCTGATGTCCATGCGATGTTGCAGAGGCGTGTCAGCCAAGACAGTCCTACAACATCCAGAGCCTTGAGGAACTCCGGGCGTATCTCATCCACCCCTAGGGCCCTGCCACCAAGGAGTTTTTTGACCACCTCGGTGACCTCAGTCCCAGAGATGGGGAAGCCCACCTCCGAGTCCCCAGGCTCTGCTTCCTCATTCGAAGACCTCCTCAATCCCATTAACATGCCTTCCAAGTACTCCCCCCACCGACCCACAACGTCCCGAGTCGAGGTCAGCAGCGCACCATCCCCACCATATACAGTGTTGACACTGCACTGCTTCCCCTTCCTGAGACGCCGGATGGTGGACCAGAATCTCCTTGAAGCCGTCCGAAAGTCATTCTCCATGGCCTCCCCAAACTCCTCCCACGCCCGAGTTTTTGCCTCGGCAACCACCAAAGCCGCATTCCGCTTGGCCTGCCGGTACCTATCAGCTGCCTCCAGGGTCCCACAGGACAAAAGGGTCCTGTAGGACTCCTTCAGCTTGACGGCATCCTTCACTGCCGGTGTCCACCAACGGGTTCGGGGATTGCCGCCACGACAGGCACCGACCACCTTACGGCCACAGCTCCGGTCAGCTGCCTCAACAATAGAGGCACGGAACATGGCCCATTCGGACTCAATGTCCCCCACCTCCCTTGGGATGTGGTCGAAGTTCTGCCGGAGGTGGGAGTTGAAGCTACTTCTGACAGGGGGCTCTGCCAGACGTTCCCAGCAGACCCTCACAACACGTTTGGGCCTACCACGCCTGACCGGCATCCTCCCCCACCATCGAAGCCAACTCACCACCAGGTGGTGATCAGTTGACAGCTCCGCCCCTCTCTTCACCCGAGTGTCCAAGACATGTGGCCGCAAGTCCGACGACACGACCACAAAGTCGATCATCGAACTGAGGCCTAGGGTGTCCTGGTGCCAAGTGCACATATGAACACCCCTATGCTTGAACATGGTGTTCGTTATGGACAATCCGTGACGAGCACAGAAGTCCAATAACAAAACACCGCTCGGGTTCAGATCGGGGGGGCCATTCCTCCCAATCACGCCCTTCCAGGTCTCACTGTCATTGCCCACATGAGCATTGAAGTCTCCCAGCAGTACAAGGGAGTCCCCAGAAGGTATGCCCTCTAGCACACCCTCCAAGGACTCCAAAAAGGGTGGGTACTCCGAACTGCTGTTCGGTGCATACGCACAAACAACAGTTAGGACCCGTCCCCCCACCCGAAGGCGAAGGGAGGCTACCCTCTCGTCCACCGGGGTAAACCCCAATGTACAGGCTCCAAGTTGGGGGGCAATAAGTATACCCACACCTGCTCGGCGCCTCTCACCAGGGGCAACTCCAGAGTGGTACAGAGTCCAGCCCCTCTCAAGGAGATTGGTTCCAGAGTCCAAGCTGTGCGTCGAGGTGAGTCCGACTATATCTAGCCGGAATCTCTCAACTTCGCGCACTAGCTCAGGCTCCTTCCCCTTCAGAGAGGTGACATTCCACGTCCCAAGAGCCAGCTTCTGTAGCCGAGGATCGGACCGCCAAGGTCCCCGCCTTCGGCCACCACCCAACTCACACTGCACCCGACCTCTTTGGCCCCTCCCATAGGTGGTGAGCCCATGGGAAGGGGGACCCACGTTGCCTCTTCGGGCTGTGCCCGGCCGAGCCCCATGGGTGCAGGCCCGGCCACCAGGCGCTCGCCATCGAGCCCCACCTCCAGGCCTGGCTCCAGAGTGGGGCCCCGGTGACCCGCGTCCGGGCAAGGGAAAACGCCGTCCAAAATTGTTTTTCTTCATAGGAGGTTTGTTTAACCGCTCTTTGTCTCATCCCTCACCTAGGACCAGTTTGCCTTGGGTGGCCCTACCAGGGGCATAAAGCCCCGGACAACAGAGCTCCTAGGATCATTGGGACACGCAAACCCCTCCACCACGATAAAGTGGCAGTTAAAGGAGGGGGAAAACTAAAGAAAACTAAAATTATAAAATGAAACTACAATCTTTTTTCTAATTTTTCAAAGTATGTGCGCAACAATGGTGCAAAAATTAAAAAGAAACCACCCCATTTGCAATTTCATTTTCTGCCTGAACCGCATTGAAACTGCAAAATGAAAAGTAAAATAAACACTGGTCACGTGCTGCTCACTGAATTTTCATTTTCCACTTTGCATTTTCTTTTTCAAGCTCTCAACAAATAGCGAGGGTCATTGGATGGGGTTTGGCAATTTTCCACAATTTTTTGTCCTCGATAGAATACTTCGACTGTGTTTAATTCCTGTGATTTTTATCTTTTCACCCCCAGTACTGTAAGCTTCATAGAAAAACTGTCTCACAAAATCCAAAGACCAAGCACAATTGTACTTCTGAAGAAATTAATGTGCAATTTAATCACAATATTTAACATAACAGAAATTAGCCTTTATCATGTCATAATGTATGTTTTATTGAAGTGGAAACGGGACATTTTTTGTATTTTTGTAGTATTATAGTGTAGTGTCAGCACAGAATACCACAATGGCTGGATTTCCTGCTCTTTACATTGCTTTTTGAGGTGGCTTGCTATCCTTAAAAGGACTGCTTGCCTTTTGCTGGACTAGTTTGAAAAGCCCATTCGACTATGCAGCTGCCATTTTTATTGACGCTCTTGCTATTGATAATGCCAGCTCAATGTTTTGGTGACTCATCCCTACTCGATGTATCTTCTCCTCTGCTGTTGCATAGTCCTCCCTTCAAAGTTTCTGCCCCAGCGGCCTCTTCCAACTCCTTGCAGCAGTACATAAACTCGTTGAAATGACTTATGGGAGATCGAGGTACAAAGCTCTGCCCATTACCTGCACTATTTCCTATTTCCCAACTGTGTTGAGAACTTGAAATGAAAATGCATTTTACTTTTCATTTTTGCAGATTCATTGCAGTTCAGGGTGAAAATTAAATTGCAAATGGGGTCATTTCATTACACATTAACCCAAAGAAAATCTGTAGATATGAAAATATCTGCTACAAATGAAATAGTATGCAAATGTTTAATTTTGCACATAGGAAGTTAAAAAATCTAAACCAGGGGTTCTCAACATCGGTCCTGGGGCCCCAAGTGTGGTTTCAGGTTTTTGTTCCAACCAGATTCCTAATAAGTGACAACACCTGCTAACACTGATCTCAATTAATTAGCTGGTATTTTTTTCTCTTCTCTAATTCTACATTAAGAAAGCACTGTAGCATGCTTTACATTTATAAGACATTTAGGAATATTTTTCCATTTTTGCTGTAGATTTAAATGCTTAATTCCCTTTTGTTGATTTCATTATATTTTGCCCTTTCTCTGTGCAGTTTGCTCCCTTCATTGTATCTTAATAATGACAACCAGCAGAGCAGACAGCCAGGCAAATAACACTGAATCATGAAAGGCTGCAACTACTTTAGCATTAGACCCACTAATTTAGAAAATAATAAATTAAACAATTAGAACACCTGGCAAAAAATAGAATGAAAATCAAGATGAATATATTGTTACCATATAACTGCTTGGTACATTTTAATATATTTTTTTTTTTTTTTTTACCAAACTTAGTTTTCCAATTTCTACATTTTTCCCACAACACAGAATCTGGCAAATAACAGTTCCCTTAATTAGCCCAAGAGTCCAGTTAAAAATTGAAGTTGGTTGGAACAAAAATCTGCAGCCACAGTGGACTGACGTTGAGAACCTCGATCTAAACTATGAAGGTTCTAGATGCTACACTTTATAAGAAAGGAGTGAGCGTCTGTCGCCAACTGGAAATAGTCTACAAACAAAACCAAAAAGCCTAATGGGACTGGAGGTGATGCAGCATAGTGTGTTTAGTACAGGTTACTGTATGTTTAGTGCTAGACAGGGTATAGAGAACAACAATCACCTGCATTAGGTATAGCAAAGTAGGTTATGAGCTTTGTGTAACTACTGAAAAAATGGCTTTGCTTGGATTAAATGAATGAACATTAAGGGTTTAAAACTGTGAAGGGAGTCTGTAGAGTAACTGCTATGCTATGTGTTGCTTTAAGATTACATCAACAAAAAGATACAGCTGGTTAAAAGTAGATTTTGTACAGGTATTGCTATATGAAGATGTATTGAACAAGTTACCAAGCAGTGCAGCTGAAACTATCACCTTGCGGATCTTCATATAATAACTTAATTAAAATCAAAATTAAGCTGGGCTGATTTTGATTGCCTCATCATTTATTTCTTCTGGGTTTGAGATACAATAAATATTGACATTTTCAACAGTTGAATCTTAGTCAACATGAAAGCTCTCATTCCATTTCTAGGAGGTTTCATTTTGCTGGATGGAGAGACATTTGAAGTGAAGGGCTGCTGGCAGCAGCCTGGCAATGAAGCCCCTTTTGGCTATGATTTCTGGTACCAACCACGCCACAATGTGATGATAAGTACCGAATGGGGCACCCCTAAAGTGTTGGCTTACGGGTTCAATCCAAATGATATAAAGGCAGGTGGGAATCATTTCCTTTTTATTCATCTTTCATTCACTGTCCTTTTAGTGACTATAATTTAAATGATAAAAAGAATTTAATGCAACATTATGACCTCTGACTATAGGCAATTATGGAAAATGCCTGCACGTGTGGGACTGGACAACACATTCTCGCATCCAGACACTTGATCTGGGAGAAGAAGGAGCCATTCCATTGGAAGTCCGGTTTCTTCACAATCCAGATGCTACTGAAGGTTTTGTTGGTTGCGCTTTGAACAGTAATGTCTTCCGCTTCTTCAAAACTAAGGTGTGCTACTATAATGGCCTGGGTTCAGGTTTACTACCATGTGCATAGTATAGTTTCTCATCTTTCTTGCATGTCTCTTATAAGCTGCTAAAAGTAGCATTAGATACCTACAACTCCATAAATAAAATATGGCATTAGAAGATATGCTGTTTATATGAAACACACTTCAGGTTTGCTCATGTACTTGTCAATGTAAGAAGCAGTTGATTAACATTATGACCCAAGGATAAAAACTGGCCCTGAATCATATGGTGCAAGTACAGAACAGAAAATGTTACAGTGCCAAATGGCTAAGGTTTTAAAAGGCTATTTGACATTCTAAAACAGTATTTGCTGTATTTTGTATACCCTGAATCAAATGAAGCTGCAATATCCTGGCCTGACTTCACTACACTCTGTAGTACTTTAAGGTTCTAAGCTGAATAGATGCTGAAAAAAGGATGATATGCAGACAGTGAGGGTGGACTCCATTGCACACAGTATATTAGTTGTTGTAATTATGGGAGATATCTCAGCTTTCCTCAAATATCTGAAGGAGTAAAGAAGTCGGTGGGCTTACTTGACGATCACAGAAATGTGTTGTGCTCTCCTCAGATTGTCAGTGAGAAGTGGTTATTCAGGCATCACTTGTCAGAAGACAAATCTCTTCTCTGTAAGCCTTCCTATTGCAGTTAGTGAGGAAGCCCATGATGGTGATGTACAAAGGAGGTTCAACACTCTACTTTTGGGGATTGCCTGTGTTGAAGATCGCCATGGGAGGGTAGCACTAAGTCCTAGGACTAGGAGCTTGTTCAAAGCTGAACTGTAGTCTATAAAGTACTCCGTTCAGTTCAAGGTGACCAGGTGGGATGAGGAATGAGAGAGTAGGGGTTAAGGCAGGGCAAAGACTGTCCTAGCAGCAATGGGAGCAAAGCAGGAATCGGCCCTGGACAGGCACTAGTCCATTATAGAAGAATGGTTTCATTACAGATAAATATCATTGTACCATCTTGCAGCTGAATTCTACTTCATATTGTTCAATCCGGGTGTAAGCATTCATTCATTTCATATATATAGCATATCTTGTATGGAATCTCAACTGCATTCAACTCCTAGCAGCTGTACTGTGATGTTCCAATGTGTGTTATGGCAGAGGGGCATCAGGGGCCATTAAACCCGTAACTCTTTATTTTTTGTACAATTATCAGATGTGAAAGGCAAAAATAATTGCAGCCTGTTCAAGTATTGAGTCAGCAAGAGGTAGAACACGTTTGAATGTCTACTTTGGTACACTTTTGAAATACTTTTTGCAAGCTAAACCACTGAACGTGCTTCCATTCTGCCCTTTTTTTATTTCCAGAATGGACAATGGGCTGCAGAGAAGGTTATCAGTGTGCCCAGCAAGAAGGTGAAGGGGTGGTGCCTCCCTGAGATGCCAGGTAGATTTAAGCCTTTAGTTTGTAATTAAAGGACTGCGCAGATTAACTTTTTACATGAACAGAATTTCAGAGCATCCAAAAAAAAAAAAATAATAATTTAAAAAGTAACAGCTATTATTTTCTATAATTTGAATATTTTGTAAACACAATCATTGTATGAGATACATTAAACAAATGAAAGCTGAATGAATTCTTGGGTTAGAGCGCCAGAAGATATAAAATTTTCAAATGCACAAAGCATGCTATAAATTAACTAGAAATGGGGTTCTACCTTTGGGGGTTGGGAAGGTGTGTCTAATTTCTATACCATGTAAGAAAATCCGACAACGGCGATACAAAGAGTTGGGGTACCAGCCTGGTATCCCTGTATAACTGGTTTGCATAAAACAAAGAAAACACGTGCAATTATTGTGAACTGGCATCTGCAAAGATGTCTCTACAACAGAACTGCCAAAGATGCCGGAGGTTCTGATTTTGGGTCCTTCCAGCAGAAAAAGCGAGTCCATGTGGACAAACACCGGAAGTTACACCTGAACTGTTATCGTCATCAATCATCCAGTCCGCAGAGGGAGGAAGAGAAAATGGCTTTAGGATACAGCGCCAACCACTGGAGTGGTGGTATTATTACAGTCACTACAGGCCTTCAGCTGTCCTTTATGTGCACGTGCGTGACAACAGTAAATAATTTTGTTACGATCTAAAAGCAATTAAATTATATACTCTAAATATCAGTTTTACTTATTGAGAGAAGCAATTGCTATGAGCAAAGTCAAATCAATTCAGAATTTCCTGAACAAAACTTAAAACTAGCTATGTAGGGCTAAGAAAACGCTGAAGCCAGAATGATGGAGTCTTAGGGGTGAAAATGTACTCCATGTATTGTAGTAGCTAGATTCACAAGGAAAATAAGAGACCAAAGTAAAGGTGATATTTTCAGTTTTTCTCATTAATTACACTTACAAGCCCAGTGCACTATACAGGAATTACAAATAGAATATTAAAAAACAAGATGTAATATCAAATTTAAACACAAGGTTGCATCATAAACAGAGAATTGTCACGTACATATACTGTGTGGTTTTTGCACACCAACATTCTAAAATGGATTCCTTATTTAAATGACAATTTCATTCGGATTCAAGATGTCTGAAAATAGAGATGGTGCATACCAATTGTCACCATTGATGCCAAGAAGAGGAAACAAATGGAAAAGACTTGTTTATGGCAAAAACAACAATTAAGACTTGAGAACAAATTAAATAAACTCAGCAGTGGCTGTACCAAGTGGGTTCCATTCTGAAATCAGACTTTAGCACTGATATAAAATGCAACCAATGTGGCCAATTGGTAGGCAGTCATTTTTGGTAGTTCCTTTCTAACGTTACCACCCAAATTAGAACTCCCGGATATGACACTCCCTGCTCCATTTTATTGAAGCTGACAGACTCAGGTAGTCAAACAGGCAGGCATAAATGGGCATTAAACCCGAACTAGTAAAAATTGAAATTTCAGTGGGAATAATTCTTCATAAAATGGGTCACATTAATAGCAGACCAGACGAATTTCAAAAATAAACACACATCAGTTAGAACAAAAACATGGCACATTTTGAAAAAGTCATCCTTGTTTTGTGTTGCCATTAACTATGTAGGAAACTGTGACAAATGTAAATGGATGTCCAGTTGTATGTGAAACATTAGCCCTTAGTGGCACTACATATCTTATGATGTCCTCCATGTGTATCCACAGTGTGTTTTGCATGTGACTGACCTGCTTCACAAATTGGCTTCAACCCAACCTGAACTGTACTTCTGGGAAACTAATATGGTGTCTTCATACCACATAGAACTGCAAAGCAAGGTGGAATGCTGGTGGGAAAGCACTTGAGTGATGCAAGTTGACTTGGGGAGGTTGGGTTGACATAATTTTACACAGTTGTGTTACTACTAAATCAAATACCACTGCCTGGCAACAATTTGGACCTTCTAAAAATTTGTTGTCAGCAGTCTGTAAGTGTTTACCTTAAACTGGCTTTCCTAATTATTCTCCTGGCTTGTATCTCTTTCGGAGCCTGAACAGTGGATTATTGTCCAAGGTCAACACTTGTTAAAATATAGTGTGAAATTTTAAATACCTTTTATGAATTAGTACCTGAGCAGAACAAAGAGGTCCAGTGTGAGCAAACCTGTACAATGCATGCTGCCAGTCACAAATGTATAAATGACATTCCATAAGTATAAGCCAGCTGCAGCTCTGCTTGTGAACACAGGAGGCAAATGCTTAAACTGATCTGAGAGAGAAAACAACGATATGTCAAAGATTGGATAATAAAAAATGCTTTGTCTTGACTTGCATATGCCTATTTTTTAAATAAGCAACATCTAGAATTTAGTATGTACTGTATCAGCAGTATTTCTTCCTAATTAACCAAAGAGCATAGCAGAGCTTTGCCTTTTATGCCCAAGAGGGACACTTTTTTGCTTGAAAAACCAAATGGGTGGCTTAAGGTGTGCAATAATCTGAAGATGTAGACTAACGCTACAGGACTTTTTGTTTTATTTTGAACTTTTGTTTACTACATTCAAGTTCACTTTTTCAAATCTGCATGAAAAGAGTCTGTGACTTACCTTGTCTTGGTCCCAAACTTACAAGGCGGAGTGGTTTTGAGGCTAGGGATCTGCACTGGCAATCGGAAGGTTGCCGGTTCAAATCCCGTAAATGCCAAAAGGGACTCTGCTCTGTTGGGCCCTTAAGCAAGGCCCTTAACCTGCAATTGCTAAGCGTTTTGAGTAGTGAAAAAAGCTCTATATAAATGCAAAAAATTATTACTATTAAGCAGGCTAGGGCTAAGATATCATCTAGTGTCCAGAGGGAGCCAAGACAAAAGTAATCTCCTTATAAGAAGCATATCTGTTCATAGAGTCCCCTCTACTTGCAGGTCTCATCACAGACATCTTGCTGTCTTTGGATGATCGATATCTCTACTTCAGCAACTGGCTGCATGGAGACATTCGCCAATATGACATAACAGACACTAAGCACCCCAAGTTAGTGGGGCAGGTAAAGCAGGAGTTCTCACTGTTTTTCCCTATACTATCTACTGCAAGTAGACAAATCAAGTATAGTATATATTGTCTATGTGCTGAAGATATTATCTAAGATCTACCATAGTATGCAATTGTTTGCTTTTTTTAATAAAATGTTATATTAAGAAGACACAGGCAGTTGTAATGTGATTCCTTCATGACTGATACCTTGGAGTGGCAAACATAAGAGGGTAGATGTATCTTCCAACTTTTTGATTGATCAATTTGCATTTTGATCTTAAAGTTTCCTTATAATATTTGTAAGCAGATTACAGTTTGTTCTGTATGATCTTTTGCTGAACAGATGGGAAACTGCATTTACTGTATAACTGGCATTGCTTAAGAAATGTAGAAACTTTATACACATGCCTATACAAAAATAAAGTATACTTTTTTTAAATGTATGGATAAACAAAGTGGTATTGGTATAACTTCATACTGTATGTGTTACAGAAATGAGCTTTGACATTCTGTACTAAAATCTGAGTTGTTTAAATGTATAGTAAAAAATTGCAACATGGCCCTTACTTTCCCAGTACTTATGGACTGTCCTGTGTCCCTTATGTACAGTGCATCCGGAAAGTATTCACTGCGCCTCACTTTTTCCACATTTTGTTATGTTACCTCCTTATTCCAAAATGGATTAAATTCATTTTTTTCCTCAGAATTCTACACACAACACCCCATAATGACAATGTGAAAAAAGTTTACTTGAGGTTTTTGCAAATTTATTAAAAATAAAAAAAATTGAGAAAGCACATGTACATAAGTATTCACAGCCTTTGCCGTGAAGCTCGAAATTGAGCTCAGGTGCGTCCTGTTTCCCCCGATCATCCTTGAGATGTTTCTGCAGCTTAATTGGAGTCCACCTGTGGTAAACTCAGTTGACTGGACATGATTTGGAAAAGCACACACCTGTCTATATGAGATCCCAGAGTTGACAGTTCACGTCAGAGCACAAACCAAGCATGAAGTGAAAGGAATTGTCTGTAGACCTCATGAGACAGGATTGTCTCGAGGCACATATCTGGGGAAGGTTACAGAAAAATTTCTGCTGCTTTGAAGGTCCCAATGAGCACAGTGGCCTCCATCATCCGTAAGTGGAAGAAGTTCGAAACCACCAGGACTCTTCCTAGAGCTGGCCGGCCATCTAAACTGAGCAATCGGGGGAGAAGGGCCTTAGTCAGGGAGGTGACCAAGACCCCGATGGTCACTGTTTCAGAGCTCCAGAGGTCCTCTGTGGAGAGAGGAGAACCTTCCAGAAGGACAACCATCTCTGCAGCAAGCCACCAATCAGGCCTGTATGGTAGAGTGGCCAGACGGAAGCCACTCCTTAGTAAAAGGCACATGGCAGCCCACCTGGAGTTTACCAAAAGGCACCTGAAGGACTCTCAGACCATGAGAGAGAAAATTCTCCTGTCTGAGACAGATTGAACTCTTTGGTGTGAATGTCAGGCGTCACGTTTGGAGGAAACCTGGCACCATCCCTACAGTGAAGCATGGTGATGGCAGCATCATGCTGTGGGGATGTTTTTCAGCGGCAGGGACTGGGAGACTAGTCAGGATAAAGGGAAAGATGACTGCAGCAATGTACAGAGACGTCCTGGATGAAAACCTGCTCCAGAGCGCTCTTGACCTCAGACTGGGGTAACGGTTCATCTTTCAGCAGGACAACGACCCTAAGCACACAGCCAAGATATCAAAGGAGTGGCTTCAGGACAACTCTGTGAATGTCCTTGAGTGGCCCAGCCAGAGCCCAGACTTAAATCCGATTGAACATCTCTGGAGAGATCTTAAAATGGCTGTGCACTGATGCTTCCCATCCAACCTGATGGAGTTTGAGAGGTCTCTGCAAAGAGAATGGGCGAAATTGGCCAAGGATAGGTGTGCCAAGCTTGTGGCATCATACTGAAAAAGACTTGAGGCTGTAATTGTTGCCAAAGGTGCATCGACAAAGTATTGAACAAAGGCTGTGAATACTTATGTACATGGGATTTCTCTTTTTTTTTTTTTTTTTTAATAAATTTGCAAAAACCTCAAACTTTTTTCACGTTGTCATTATGGGGTGTGTTGTGTAGAATTCTGAGGAAAAAATGAATTTAATCCATTTTGGAATAAGGCTGTAACATAACAAAATGTGGAAAAAGTGATGCGCTGTAATGAATGTTATGGTATTACTTTATTGCACCTTACATTGTATACAGGACAACAGATGTTATCATGAGTGGTGCTCCAGATGTGAAACCACTAGGGGCACCAGACCAAGAGTAGTATCTTGGAAGAAATGTGTAATGAGCCCCCTGCAGAAAACATGTAGATAAGAGGGAATGAAGAACATGCTTGGCGAGTACATGGGAATGCTTATGTAAAGGCAATCCCTTATATTGTAATTGTCACCAAATGGGACAAAAAGTTGAAAAAATGAATAAATTAAAAAAAGAATCCTTCTTTAAAGCATTCAGAAACCAACAAGTACTGAGTCATTTATTGGTTGACTCTGCTGGTAGTATAAATGACGACAAACAAAGCAGATATCGATTACGATTTGTGGAGATAGGAAAGCACTTTGAATACACTGATCTTCAGTTTCTACTTACCCGCCATTATACAGGTGTTCTTGGGTGGAAGTATTGTGAATGACAGGCCTGTCATTGTGCTGGAGGACATTGAACTCAAGAGCCAACCTGCACCCCGTGTAGTCAAGGTGAGAACAGACGTTTCTGGATTTCTAGTGTCACTGGTTGTGGCGTTTTTTAATTTTGCCAATGTGCTCTATATACCAATCCCATTAGATTATTGATTGACTGTCTTATTTCTTTATGCATTTTGATGAAGTAACCTTATCATTTTAATCTGCCTTGATCAGTTCTACACACCTTTGCTCCTTGCTGACTGTTTTGTTCATTAGTTGGATTTTATTTGAACAGGGAAAACGAGTCCAAGGTGGACCACAGATGATCCAGCTGAGTTTGGATGGAAAGAGACTTTATGTAACAACCTCTCTGTTTAGTGCTTGGGACAAACAGTTCTACCCTGATCTTGTCAAGTAAGTCCTGCTTATAAATTATGATTGGAGGAATCAGTTATTGTTAAACCTTTAAGATTTACTACTCCACCCCTATACTGCTTTCGTAAATGTCACTTTTACAAACTTGCTGGCAAGTGTGTTGAGGTATTACTTTATAGGCTTATTCATGCAAAGAGGGGTCTGACCATTTGTGCATTCATATTGTGAAGGTGACAAGTACTAAATGTTTGTGGTAGTACTAACACAGGACTGAACTTCTGTCAAAGCCAAGGAGTCAGTCAGAGCAACAATTTAACACAAAAACAAACTCGGACAGAAAAGAAAGGCATATTGAGGGGCAGACAGTACAGTCTTTGCTTGGTTGTGTGTGAGGACCTCCTCCTTCAATATTCTGATGAGAAAATGTGATTTGTAGGTGCTGAACTCTTATCATACAAAAGTGACAGTGGGGCCGAATATACTGAATGCTGGACTAAGTCTTCTTGGCCTGTGGCATCTGCCTAACTAGCTAGTTATAAACGTACTGTATCTGCTATAGCAAGGGTACAAATATTATACCCAAGAAACATTTCCCAACCCCTATTAGAAAGAGAGAGCTTCATGCCCAAGGCTTCATTTTAAAACTAACGGGGAATCCCAACTTAAATTTAAAACAAAAGGGGATTTTAGATTCTATGGGGGAATGACCATGTGGTGTCAAAATCAAACTTGCCAAGGAAAGATTGCCTCAATAGAGTAAACAAATTCTAGATAATGTAAAATGACATATGCAGAGAAAAGGAGTATTTTTATTTTTTGTCTATACTCCACTGTTTTTCCTGTCAGTGTAATTTTCTGCTGCTTTAAGACAGTTGAGCAGTCTAAATAACACCAAAAGTTTGAATGATCTTACCTTTTAGAAATTTAAGGCATGTTATCAAAATATAGTATAGTTAACATATTCTTAGCTTAGGTGGCACAGTAGCCGGCACTGGTTAACACTTCAGCTTTACAGATTCATCATACTCCTTTCAAATCCAGTACCTGATTGACTGTGTGGAGTTTGCAAGTTTTCCCGGTGTCTCTGGTTTTCTTCTGGTCCTCCAGTTTTCCTCCCACATTCTCAGTGCCTTGTAGATTTGGTTAAATGGTCCCAGTTTGAGTGTGGGGGTGTGCATGTGTGCATGGGTCCAGAATTGACAGGATAGGCTCCTGCTCTCTGCTCTTCTGAACTGGTGTAAGCAGGTTTCAGAATGTCTATTATTAGTTGGTCGGTGAACATATTTGCTTTTGTTCACAAAAATAAAGGATGTTTCTAAAAGATGTTAAGAGAATGAAAAAGTGAATTGTAGGTTCTCAGGGATAGGCATTCTATAAAATCCTCCTTTTTCTGTTGAAATGCCCTGCTTTTCAAAGTCATTGAGGCAGACGTCTTAGTCATGGGTATATTTACAGTCGATTTTCATTAAGATTATCTGATTCCTTGAGTATTCTTTTTTATCTTTTTGTATTTCTCACTGATTTACTTTTCACATTCAGGATTAAAATCCACCATAAACATTTTAAAGAAATGACAATTACAATTGACTTTAAGTGAAACAATGCAGCCGTGAATTAGTAGAGGTCTGATCATCAACTAAAATGGGACTAAACTTAATACAAATTCACTAAACAACCCAAGTCAATTTCCCATTTTTTTTTTTATTGATTTGAGAGCAAAAATATATCTTCAGCCGGTTTTTATCCTTCAGATTACTAACGTTTAGTCACGTTTCTTCTAAAGTGCAGTTTAAACACAGAGCAACTCACAGTGAGCAGCTGATCAGATTGCCGGTCAAAAGCAACTGCAATAGGAAGGTGACATCCTATGTATGTAAGCATATCAAAATGTAAACAATGAAAAATTAAATTCCCAGGTAACAAAAAAAATATAAAACAGTAATTTAAAAAAAGTAAAATATTCTTGCAACAAGCAAGAGAGATTGCTTACCAAATAAACATACTGTATGTAGGGAAATTTGTAAAAATGAGGTCTTCCAGGAATTGTAGGAGATACCTTCAATCCTGCAGTGAATTTCAAACCATGATCTTTATCTGTCCAAGTCCCTCCTTCTCAGACTTCTTCTTATTCAGTTTGTATGCACTGGTTACATTTTCCACAAATGAGAAAAAATATAATTGTTGTGGTAATAATGTGGAAAGTAAGAATACAAATGCATACTGAAAAGTTTCACACTGATTTTACAGTAAAAAGATTGTGCTAGTTTTGTATGTGTAAAGTCTTATTGTAAAGTAAAACAGCTAGTTGTTTGGGTACATTTTATTTAAATAAAAAAAGCGTAGACAACATCATCTGATGCTATAACTATAATTTAACAGGTTTGGACATCAAACACTGGTATGATATAGTTTCATTTTTTTTTTTTTTTAAGTGGTCAGCTGCTTTAAAAAAAGGGCCCTGATGATGACATAACCTTGGATTAGTGATGGCACTTGCATTCTAAGGCCAAGTTTATACTTCACGCAACACAACGCGTGTGCCTCCAGATGCTACTGCCACACAAGCAGTTTACTGTTTATACTTGCATGCATACTTTATGTAAATCTGGAGGAATCCACTGGGTGGCAGCATGAGATATCATCATGGTGAAAAAACAACATTCGGTTTCCCTGTGTTGTGAATTGCCCGAAACATCCATTAAATTCTCAGGACACCTTGCCACAATATCTCTGAAAAGGATGGATGTTTTAATGATTACATCCATCAATCCAGGGATGCGTCCATTCCAGCAAGCATCAGGCGTGAGGCAAAAACAATCGGGCATCAGCTCATCGCACAGTGAATACAATCACACACATACACTAGCATCATTTTAGCATCACCAAATCTCCAAACCTGCATGTTCTTGGAAGGAAACTGGAGCACACTGTGGAAACCCACCAGGAAAATGTGTAAACTCCAGGCTGGGAACACCAGGGAAATGACTCCCTACTGCGAAGCAGTAGCGCTACCGCTCTGCCACTGTACCACACCCACATGTGTAATTGTTAACAGTATTCGTTAACTTCATTTAAATAATTATTTATCTGTAAAATACATGCTTTAACACATTTCATCAAGAAAATTATTTCAAGTATTTATCAAAGGATTCTAAATGTGCAGAGAGCTGGAATATCATAAATTCAATGTGTTCTGTGTGGCAATCACAGCCTGCCACTACTGTCAGTGCAGGAGGAAGCCCCAGAAGCACGTAGCGATTAACAATTAGGTCAGTTTTAAGATGATGTTTACGATGTAGTTTATTTTTTCGTTAAAGTAGAACGAGATTACATCCCCCATGATAATGGCATATTGGCACGTGAAACGTACCTCAAACAAAATGATTTACCCACAAAGTCAGTTATACAAATGATAAAATTCACTCTGACACAGTTTATTCTCATTTAGACAAGACTTCTACTTGCAACAAATGGGGACTGCAATGGGCTGTAGGTTTGCACCTCACTATACAAATCTATTTATGGCAAAATTGGAGGAAGATTTTATGTCAACATGTATCTTAAAACCAATGTTGTATCTCCGTTACATAGATGACGTCTTCATAATCTGGACTTCCAGTGAAAAGGACCTCCTCCATTTTCATAATGAATATAATTCTTTCCACCCCAACATAAAGCTGAAGCTGAATTATTCAAAAACAAGAGGTCAGCTTCCTTGACACTACCGTTCAACTGAAGATAACACCCTTGTAACTTCAGTTTTTCACAAACCGACAGACAGACGGACCTACCTGAGAAGTGATAGCTTCCACCCCAAGCATTTAAGGTGCTTCATTATTTTCAGCCAAGCAATACAATATAATCGTATTTGCTCAGACCCGACAGACCGGGATAAACAACTGCAGGAGCTTAGACAAGGTTATACCCCCAAAACAACAGACACTCCAATAAGAAGAGCTACTGCCATACCCAGAGACAACCGTCTGGAATATAAAAACAAAGACAACAAGAACTGCATTCCCCTTGTTGTCACCTATAACCCACATCTTGAAGCACTTCGAAAAATTATAAAAACTTCAGCCAATGCTAAACAATAACAAAACACTGAAAAATGTATTTCCAGAACCTCCCCTCCTGGCATACAGACAACCACCAAACCTTCAACTAATTGTCCAAAGCTCCCTAAGTGAACCAACAGAAAATGGCAGATCTCCCTGCCTAGAGAAAAGATGTAAAACGTGTGCTCACATTTATAATACAGTCCGTGTAGTTATACCACACTGCCGACTAGAACATCGCATAAAGGGATAATTTTCTTGCAGATCATCTAATGTAGTCTACCTAATTCTCTGCATGAAATGTCCTGACACTACATTCTAGTTGGGAGAAACTGGACAAACACTCCGCCAAAGAACGAACTGACACAAGTTCCACATCAAGCATGGCAACAGAGATGTTCTTGTAGCAGCCTACTTCAACAGCCATGGACACTGTGAGAGGGACTTTAAAGTCACAGTGCTTATGGGCAACTTTAGAACACAGCAAGGAAGAAAAGAATGTGAAGTCAAACTCATGCTAAAATGTAACACATTACAACATGGTCTGAATAGAGACAAGAGTTTTATGGCCAGATATGAGGACTGTTTGCATCTCTCGGACTGACACAGGCAGCCTGTCTACAGACCCGCATTGGATTGAAAAACTCATCAGAAACTTCAAAAGACTTTGTTGGACAGTTACCTTATCCAAAGATCTTGACCATACATTGTTCTCCTCTCTTGCTATGTGAATCTTAGCCAGAAGAGGTTTAATAATTTTTTACATTTAAGATGTCTCACTTAAAGGTTTTCCATTGTTAATATTTGTCCTAGTGTGTGTATATAAACACGGGGAACTCCAGTTTCTGTATCACATCTTGCCTGAAGAGGGTGCCCGAGTTGCTTCGAAAGCTTGCATATTGTAATCTTTTTCGTTAGCCAATAAATGGTGTCATTTTGCTTGATTTCTCACTATACTTTAATCATGAAAATAGACCTTTTTTTCTTCACTGTGTCCCTAATTTTTTCTCTGTGGTTCAAATATGCTTCCATAGCATACCAAAAAAAGGATGGTACAGAAGATATGTAAGACCTTTAAAATGTATTGCCTCATTACAATGGTGAAATATGCAATGCTTCTATTGCCCGTGCAAAAAATAAATGAAGAAAAGCCACACGAATACATTTTGTATCTCGGAATTTAAGTGTGATAATTTGCTTCACCACATCGAACCATTCATCAAACATTGACATACACACAATGATCCTGTAGGATCTGCAAAGCAGCTTGCTGTCGCATGTTAATAATAAACAAAGAGACTGATGTCATGTTCCAACTTGAACACATTGTGCCCCCTGAGTTTTTGCTGGTACTGCAACTTGCGCACACATTGCGTTAATTTCTGAGGACGTGCTCAGAGGACGCATCAAATGAGTACTGGGAAGGGATGGCAGCCATGATGTGTGTGCATACGCATTCTGAGCATGAAGTATAAACCAACCCTAACAACCCCTTGCCAATTTCAGGGGAGATATCCTCATTGAAATGTCTAGTGACAGAGTGCTCACATTACACTGGGAACAGAAAGCAAATTAGAAAGATACAGTAATAGCCAATTGCAATGATAAATAAAAAGCATTGTAAACCCCATCTCTAGTTTTAAGAGTAGTTCTACTAATACTGTTGTCACATGGGCATAGCACAAACCACAATATTCTATTCTAAAATGAGCCTTTCGCTTTTACTTAAATGCTGGGCTGATTGTGTATCTTTAATATTGGATTGGACCTCTCATCCTCTTTAATAAAATCCCTGTGTGCGTCCAGGTGTCCGTGTGTGTGTCTTCTGGTGAAGTGAGCATGCGCGGGGCATGGTGCGATGCGCGATATTACTGTCAGAGAAAGCTACAGGCGTTTTACGGAAATACAAACCAGTATTACTGCGAGAGGAAATTAAAGGCACACAATACAGTGACGCATATTACAGCCACATGCAAGCCAGTATTACTGTCAGAGGAGATTAAAGGCATATTACCGACGCGCACACCTGTATTACCTCCAGAGAAAATTAAAGGTATATTACGGATGTACAAGACAGTATTACTGTCACAGAAAATTAAAGACACAATACACGGTGGCAGCCCACGAAGAACGGTCAGCTCAGCAAGTAAACATCAACAAAAGAAAGGCTGAAAGAAAGAAAAATACAACCAACAAAAAGAGGTCAAAGTCCCTTGCCATTTAATATAGACTGTTCCTACTAATGTTTATGCACTACTGTTCTAGCGCCCGTTATTGTAACGGGCTAAATGACTAGTTATGTTATAACCAATAACAGCTGACATGTCTTAGAATATGCAGAAGGGTCTGGGTGGTCTTTTGGATGTGGAACCCCTAGAAGTTTAGTTTTTCTTAGTGTCATTGCCAGTTGGAGTCATTTTCCGATTCTCCCCTGTCTGACTGTCCATAGCATTTTTTTATTAATAGATGGATAGCTTTTGAAAGATATTGTTCTAAATTTAAGTTCAATGGATTCCCCTACTATGAGGTGCCTTGTTGAGTTTTTTTTTTTTTTTTGTTGTTTTGCTTTTATACCCACCTTCCACCAACTGAATGACACCCAAATGAACTCCCAATAACCCCCATTCCCATCCCTCCATCCCATATTGTTTTGGGGGGCATTTGGTCACTAAATTATTATTAAGCCGAATTGGTTTAAAGTGAGTGTAAGACATTACCAATGATGTGCCCTATGTCTTCCTGTTATTTTCATGAAAAACCTTGAACTAAGAGGGGCAAGTTGATGTTATCCTGAAATTTTGAGGATGACATTTAAATTTTGCTTATAGTGGTCATTTCAAATACCTCCAACTAGAAGGACAAAAAGAGGCAGGCCCTGGACATGATGGATTGATTATCTCTGAGAATTTCCTAAGAAGAGCTGGAGGCTGTTGCTAGGAATAATGTGGCCTTTGTTGGCCTGCTCATTGTGTTGCCTATTCCAAGTTCAAATAAAGGATTTTATTTGACAAAAACATCTTCTTCATAAGAATACCAGTAAATCGCTTCAAATCTCCAGGGCAGTCCTCCCCTGTCAGTGCCCTCTGGCGTTCCTGGACTGTAACTTCCATGTCACCTTGTAGGTGTCTTGATCAGGTTTTGGAACACTGAGGACCACTTACAGCTATCATTTGGGGGAATGAACTGCTCCCAGCTTGGCCATTCATTCAGTCCTCCACTCTGGCCTCCTGGCTTCATATGAATCCATCCTTTTTCCTGGCTAGGATCCCTGTCCTTCCTCCCTGGCACCTACAAGTTGTAACTGGGTAATTTGGACAGCCTGACATTAAAGTATTACAGAGATAAATTTCACTGGATATAAATTAATAAACCCACTTATTTAAAAACCACCTTATTTTTTTTAGTAAGGACAAAACTGTGGAAATGAGGCAACTTGTGATTAAATCCACCTTAACAGTAGAATAACTGAAGCCTAAGAAAAAAGTCATAATTCCAGGCCACCTTAAATTCCTTAGCACCTCCCTCAGTGTCTTTTGTTTTGCAAATGTCTTAATCAGCACAAGCAGCAAGCAACCTGCTGTCCAATCCCCCCACCAACGGAGCTGAAGTCAGTCATAACATTTTCTGAGCTCAAGTGTGTTTATATGGGTGTGAGGTGCCTAAAGTTGTATAGGGTAAATAATATATTATTTGGAATACAGTGATCCCCTACTATATCGCATATTTATTATTATTATAATTATTATTACTACTACTAGGGTGCTTGCTTGGCTCACCCACTCCTGGGTTTGGTTTACCAGATAAACAATTTAAAGAGATTATTTTCATGGGAATTGTTACATATGCATTATTTTCATTTTTACTTTAAAACTTTTGTAAAAACAATATTTGTCCTTTATTTCCTGCCCTGGGCGTGGTTAAACCTCTTTCTCGCAGGACTTATAATGCTGTTTGTGTTGTGAAGGGGGGTCTGAACGCACGCTAAAGAGATGCGATCGGTTCAGCTACTGTCTTGCTGCTGCTACTGGCCAACTGCGTGCCCTGCTTGTTGCGCTTTGCGTCAGTCCATTTAAAATACTGTACAGCAGCTGTCCTTTTGCCACTTCGTGTCTCTGCCGCTAGTGTTCTGGGGGGGGGGGGGGTGCATTGTGGGCTGAATGCACGCTAAGGAGATGTGCTCAGAATATCTGCTGGCTTTCTGCAGCTGCTGCTGGCGAGCTGTGTGTTCTGCTTGTTGTTTTAAGAGCTGGGAGCACCTGAAGTGTGTCTGCCAAAAGCATTCCAACAACTGCTAGGTTAGAAGTCTGTGAACTTGTTTTAAATTGTTTGTAAGTAGGGCGTGACGTGCAAAAGTCACCGTCTCACGGGTTTTGCATCCTAAGGTTGTAATGTCTAGTCTCGCGTGTTGTCAAAGTGACTTTCCAATATGATCTAGTGTTGATCGCTTTGCTCAACCCCCCTGGAGGCACGCTATGCTCCTGCAAGCAACCTGCTATCCAATCCCCCCACCAACGGAGCTGAAGTCAGTCATAACATTTTCTGAGCTCAAGTGTGTTTATATGGGTGTGAGGCGTCTTTCCCGCTCGTGTTGTGAAGTGGGGGAGCTGAACACACGCTAAGGAGAAGAGGAGAAGCAGATGGATCAGCTACTGGCTTTGTGCTGCTTCTGCCAAGGTGCATGTTCTGCTTGTCGCTCTGCATGTCGATCATTTAAAAGCCTGTACAGCATCTGTCCTTCTGCCTCATTGCCTTGTCTCGTGGGACGTCAATTTTGTCTTCTGAGAAGATCACGTCTCATCTCCCTGGTCTCCCTGTCAAGATTTTTTTTTTTTATAATAGAGAGATGTTACTCCTATCCTTAGCCTGACATCCACATATCATATGTGTTTACAAAGTGTGTTTTAATAAGTTTACATGTGTTTAAAGCATGCAGGAGGGGTATTATAAGGCTTAAACTATAATAAAAAAAAGTTTGTTTATATGGTATTTCTATATCACGGATTTTCACTTATCGCTAATAGGTCTGGAATGTAACTTCTGCGATAGGCGGGGGATCACAGTACTTGCATTTCATGTGTGTTCCATGTCTACAATGATCTCTGTAAATGTAGGATGACAGGAAATGCGAGGCAAGAAATGCTAAAACATATCTAAAACAGAAACGTTTCCCATGTTATATTAATAATGATGTGAAGTGTATAATGTGTGAAGACTTTAGTCCAAATATCAAACAAACAAACATTTGAGCTTTTATTCAATTCAATTTACATAATGCTGTCAATGAGTTAAAAACCCAAGCTTAAATGTCAACTGACAGAAAGTTAATATGTATTCTTGGATGGTGCAGAGGTAAGAACTGCTGCTTTATAACCAAAAGGTTGCGGGTTTGGGTCTGGGCACTCCTCATTTGAGGAGTGAGCTGCTCCATCCATCCATCCATCCATCCATTGTCTCCCGCTTATCCGAGGTCGGGTCGCGGGGGCAGCAGCTTGAGCAGAGATGCCCAGACTTCCCTCTCCCCGGCCACTTCTTCTAGCTCTTCCGGGAGAATCCCAAGGCGTTCCCAGGCCAGTCGAGAGACATAGTCCCTCCAGCGTGTCCTGGGTCTTCCCCGGGGCCTCCTCCCGGTTGGACGTGCCCGGAACACCTCACCAGGGAGGCGTCCAGGAGGCATCCTGATCAGATGCCCGAGCCACCTCATCTGACTCCTCTCGATGCGGAGGAGCAGCGGCTCTACTCTGAGCCCCTCCCGGATGACTGAGCTTCTCACCCTATCTTTAAGGGAAAGCCCAGACACCCTGCGGAGGAAACTCATTTCAGCCGCTTGTATTCGCGATCTCGTTCTTTCGGTCACTACCCATAGCTCATGACCATAGGTGAGGGTAGGAACATAGATCGACTGGTAAATTGAGAGCTTCGCCTTGCGGCTCAGCTCCTTTTTCACCACGACAGACCGATGCAATGCCCGCATTACTGCGGATGCCGCACCGATCCGCCTGTCGATCTCACGCTCCATTCTTCCCTCACTCGTGAACAAGACCCCGAGATACTTGAACTCCTCCACTTGGGGAAGGATCTCGCTACCAACCCTGAGAGGGCACTCCACCCTTTTCCGGCTGAGGACCATGGTCTCGGATTTGGAGGTGCTGATTCTCATCCCAGCCGCTTCACACTCGGCTGCGAACCGATCCAGAGAGAGCTGAAGATCACGGCCTGATGAAGCAAACAGGACAACATCATCTGCAAAAAGCAGTGACCCAATCCTGAGCCCACCAAACCGGACCCCCTCAACACCCTGGCTGCGCCTAGAAATTCTGTCCATAAAAGTTATGAACAGAATCGGTGACAAAGGGCAGCCCTGGCGGAGTCCAACTCTCACTGGAAACGGGTTCGACTTACTGCCGGCAATGCGGACCAAGCTCTGGCACCGATCGTACAGGGACTGAACAGCCCTTATCAGGGGGGCCGGTACCCCATACTCTCGGAGTACCCCCCACAGGATTCCCCGAGGGACACGGTCGAATGCCTTTTCTAAGTCCACAAAACACATGTAGACTGGTTGGGCAAACTCCCATGCACCCTCCAGGACCCTGCTAAGGGTATAGAGCTGGTCCACTGTTCCGCGACCAGGACGAAAACCACACTGTTCCTCCTGAATCCGAGGCTCGACTATCCGACGGACCCTCCTCTCCAGGACCCCTGAATAGACTTTTCCAGGGAGGCTGAGGAGTGTGATCCCTCTGTAGTTGGAACACACCCTCCGATCCCCCTTCTTAAAGAGGGGGACCACCACCCCGGTCTGCCAATCCAGAGGCACTGTCCCTGATGTCCATGCGATGTTGCAGAGGCGTGTCAGCCAAGACAGTCCTACAACATCCAGAGCCTTGAGGAACTCCGGGCGTATCTCATCCACCCCCGGGGCCCTGCCACCAAGGAGTTTTTTGACCACCTCGGTGACCTCAGTCCCAGAGATGGGGGAGCCCACCTCTGAGTCCCCAGGCTCTGCTTCCTCATTGGAAGGCATGTTAATGGGATTGAGGAGGTCTTCGAAGTATTCCCCCCACCGACCCACAACGTCCCGAGTCGAGGTCAGCAGCGCACCATCCCCACCATATACAGTGTTGACACTGCACTGCTTCCCCTTCCTGAGACGCCGGATGGTGGACCAGAATCTCCTCGAAGCCGTCCGAAAGTCATTCTCCATGGCCTCCCCAAACTCCTCCCACGCCCGAGTTTTTGCCTCAGCAACCACCAAAGCCGCATTCCGCTTGGCCTGCCGGTACCTATCAGTTGCCTCCGGGGTCCCACAGGACAAAAGGGTCCTGTAGGACTCCTTCTTCAGCTTGACGGCATCCTTCACCGCCGGTGTCCACCAGCGGGTTCGGGGATTGCCGCCACGACAGGCACCGACCACCTTACGGCCACAGCTCCGGTCAGCTGCCTCAACAATAGAGGCACGGAACATGGCCCATTCGGACTCAATGTCCCCCACCTCCCTCGGGATGTGGTCGAAGTTCTGCCGGAGGTGGGAGTTGAAGCTACTTCTGACAGGGGGCTCTGCCAGACGTTCCCAGCAGACCCTCACAACACGTTTGGGCCTACCACGCCTGACCGGCATCCTCCCCCACCATCGAAGCCAACTCACCACCAGGTGGTGATCAGTTGACAGCTCCGCCCCTCTCTTCACCCGAGTGTCCAAGACATGTGGCCGCAAGTCCGACGACACGACCACAAAGTCGATCATCGAACTGAGGCCTAGGGTGTCCTGGTGCCAAGTGCACATATGAACACCCCTATGCTTGAACATGGTGTTCGTTATGGACAATCTGTGACGAGCACAGAAGTCCAATAACAAAACACCGCTTGGGTTCAGATCAGGGGGGGGCCATTCCTCCCAATCACGCCCTTCCAGGTCTCACTGTCATTGCCCACGTGAGCATTGAAGTCTCCCAGCAGAACGAGGGAGTCCCCAGAAGGTATGCCCTCTAGCACCCCCTCCAGGGACTCCAAAAAGGGTGGGTACTCCGAACTGCTGTTCGGTGCATACGCACAAACAACAGTTAGGACCCGTCCCCCCACCCGAAGGCGAAGGGAGGCTACCCTCTCGTCCACCGGGGTAAACCCCAATGTACAGGCTCCAAGTTGGGGGGCAATAAGTATACCCACACCTGCTCTGCGCCTCTCACCGGGGGCAACTCCAGAGTGGTAGAGAGTCCAGCCCCTCTCAAGGAGATTGGTTCCAGAGTCCAAGCTGTGCGTCGAGGTGAGTCCGACTATATCTAGCCGGAACCTCTCAACTTCGCGCACTAGCTCAGGCTCCTTTCCCTTCAGAGAGGTGACATTCCACGTCCCAAGAGCCAGTTTCTGTAGCCGAGGATCGGACCGCCAAGGTCCCCGCCTTCGGCCACCACCCAACTCACACTGCACCCGACCTCCTTGGCCCCTCCCATAGGTGGTGAGCCCATGGGAAGGGGGACCCACGTTGCCTCTTCGGGCTGTGCCCGGCCGAGCCCCATGGGTGCAGGCCCGGCCACCAGGCGCTCGCCATCGAGCCCCACCTCCAGGCCTGGCTCCAGAGTGGGGCCCCGGTGACCCGCGTCCGGGCAAGGGAAAACGCCGTCCAAAATTGTTTTTCTTCATAGGAGGTTTGTTTAACCGCTCTTTGTCTCATCCCTCACCTAGGACCAGTTTGCCTTGGGTGGCCCTACCAGGGGCATAAAGCCCCGGACAACAGAGCTCCTAGGATCATTGGGACACGCAAACCCCTCCACCACGATAAGGTGACGGTTAAAGGAGGGGGGAGTGAGCTGCTATTATTATTATTATTATTATTACTATAATATAATAAAAACATACATTTGATTTGAGTCTGTAACACCCAGTGTAAATTTTGGCTATTTTTTGTTTTGTTATTCAGTTTTATTCTGTCAGTGACGTTCACGTGGTACAACAAACTTGCTTCTCCCTCTCTGAGTTGATGGCGTTTATCTCCATTCTTTTCACAAGAGCAGCGATGACCACAGTTGGTGCTGTGGTTGATGCCTGCTCACAACTAATTTTTACCGGCAATCAAAGATTAAGATGTCCCGTGACCGCTATCAGCCTACCATGCGGTGTTTGCGCTTTGACAACAAAGATACCCATATGGAACCTATGAAAAACGACAGATTTGCCGCGATTTCGGACATCTGGCAATGTTTTGTTGAGAACTGTGTTTTGAGTTACAACCCAGGGCAAAGACTTTCAGAGTCTGTGGTCATAAAGTTTATAGAGCCGTTTCTGGGCAAAGGCAGGACCGTAACAACACACAGCTTTTTCACGGCGCTTTCACTGGCAAATAGACTGCTGCACAGCAACGCAACTCTGCTTGGCACCATATGTGAAATAGCACTTCCACCTGCAGCTATAGTTACTTTAGTATGTGAGAAGTTCGCCACACTAGTGTTTAGATTTGGCAGTGCCATGCTACTGGTGTATACCCCACAAAAAGAAGCCTTTGATTTGAATCTAGAACACCTGGTGCAATTTTTTGCTACCTGTAAAACATATGGCTGAAGAGATATAAGCAGACACACAAACGCTGGTGAATTATATCTTGGTATCTTGTTGTCACTTTAATTTTTTGTTACTCAGTTTTATTGTTGAATAAAAGCATACTTGTTATACCTTTTGAGAAAGTGTTTACTTTATATTCCAGTAACCACTTGAATGACATCAAATCTGTCTGTCTCTCTCATATACACACACATTCATATATGAAAACATCACTATTTGAACATGCTATGCCATTTGAACATAAGTTATTTGAACATGTTTTTTTTTTCCTCCAATCTTGCTCAGCCGCCATGTTATGGTCCATGCTACTGAGAATGCAGACAGACTTCTTTGTTTTGGGCGCCTACACCGTCCACATGGCACTGCAAAGGAATTTAAGGTTGCTTGGAATTACGACTTTTTTGCATAGGCTTCATGGATTTTTGTGTTAAGGATAAAATCATTTTTTGTCAATTCAGTAATTACTTGGTATTTGTTGGATTACCTACTGTTTTATTTTTTATCCCCAAAAACTTTTAGTTCAAATTATTTTAAACAATTCTCCTTTTCACTTCTCTATCGCAATTAATTAATGACATACAGTAATCCCTCGCTATATCGCGCTTCGCCTTTCGCGGCTTCACTCTATCACGGATTTTATATGTAAGCATATTTAAATATATATCGCAGATTTTTTGCTGGTTCATGGGTTTCTATGGACAATGGGTCTTTTAATTTCTGGTACATGCTTCCTCAGTTGGTTTGCCCAGTTGATTTCATACAAGGGACGCTATTGGCAGCTGGCTGAGAAGCTACCCAACTTACTTTTCTCTCTCTCTCTCTTGCGCTGACATTCTCTGATCCTGACGTAGGGGGATTGAGCAGGGGGGCTGTTCGCACACCTAGACAATACGGACGCTCGTCTAAAAATGCTGAAAGATTATCTTCACTTTGCTCCCTTCTGTGCAGCTGCTTCGTGAAGCGACATGCTGCACGGTGCTTCGCATACTTAAAAGCACGAAGGGCACGTATTGATTTTTGATTGTTTGTTTTTATCTGTCTCTCTCTCTCTTTCTATGCTCCTGATGTAGGGGGTGTGAGCTGCCGCCTTCAACAGCTTTGTGCCACGGTGCTTCGCATACTTAAAAGCCAAACAGCTCTATTGATTTGTTTGCTTTTCTCTATCTCTCTGACATTATCTGCTCCTGACGCGCACTCCTTTGAAGAGGAAGATACGTTTGCATTCTTTTAATTGTGAGACGGAACTGTCCTCTCTGTCTTGTCATGGAGCACAGTTTAAACTTTTGAAAAAGAGACAAATGTTTGTTTGCAGTGTTTGCATAAAGTTCCTGTCTCTCTACAACTTCCTGTGTTTCTGTGCAAATCTGTGACCCAAGCATGACATAAAAATAACCATATAAACATATGGTTTCTACTTCACAGATTTTCACCTTTCGCGGCGGGGTCTGGAACGCAACCCCCGCGAAGGAGGAGGGATTACTGTATTTGGGGAAAAAATGTCTGGTATATTGTTAACTTCAGCTAAATGCCATTAGCATGTAAATGGAAGTTTATTAAAATTATTGTTGTTCAGCCCATAAGTGCACCAGTGAGAAAACTGTTTGAATTTTGAAACCTACCATATCTGACTTTGGGAGTACTTTCATCATATTTCTGGTCTGAAAACAATTTGAGTATGATGTAAACCACATAAGAGCTGTGCCTAACAGTCCACATGAATTCTTTGACCAGTGCAGTATGTGGCATTTTTGCCATGAAAATTCTGGTGGGGCCACACAGACCTAGTAGAGAGAATATCAGAACAGGCAGAGCCATTCTTAGAAGCCATGCCAGATGTACTGTACAAGTTTACAGACCCTTTAAATTGTGTCACAAAAAATGTAACCAGTGGGTCACTTAAAAGGGTTCATTCTTCAAGCCCTAGTGTGGAACTGAAAAGTTCAGGCTGCACATACACTGACATGAGCAAAGGAATGTCGTGAACATCACACAGTCCAAGGGCTGGGACATAAAGACAGTTTCATATACTCCAAAAAATGTTTATCATACTGGAAATTGCATTGAGCATGTCATGGAAAATTGGAAAAATTGATTATGATGACCAAGTCAAATTTGCTATAAATAATTAACAAGGGGGTAGAAGTATTGAAGCGAGTTTACTACTTACTTCATTTTTGCACAACATTGCCATCTGCTGGAAAGCTGAGGATGTGTGCAGGGTACCTCCCTTCCCTAAATGCAGGCAGTGTGGTGTAGTGGTTAGGGCTTTGGACTTCAAACCCTGGGGTTGTGGGTTCAAATCCTGCTACTGACAATGTGTGACCCTGAGCAAGTTACTTGACCTACCTGTGCTCCAATTGGAAAACTAAATGTAACCAATTGCATCATAAACATTGTAAGTCACTTTGGATAAAGGCATCAGTCTTCTCAGTGATCAGAAATATTAAAAGCTGCATGTACATCTAAAAGTGAAATGACTGCAGCACTCCGACTCTGAGAATATTACATTTTTTACCACACAAGATATAACTTGCCATATTGTGTGTAATGCTGTCATGATGCGAGTTTTCTGTTATTTCCACGAAGATGTCTGACATTAAAAAGGTGTTTAGTTTCATTATACTACGTGTTTTGCAATCATAAAATATGGCTTTTGTTAATATCATAAAAGAGCAAGTGTATCTATTTTAGGCTTGTTTTGTGTTTAGATTGTGTCCTGTTTTACAAATGCGTGTCCTTTGTCTGTCCTCCAACTAGTGCATGTGCAGTAGGTTTATGAACTACAGATACTCTTTAAGTAAGAAACAAACTTATTTTAAACTCTACAGGTATTATCCAAATTGCATGCATGCTGGTTTGTGTTTTAAAGTTCCTATTGTATTAGTTTAATCCAAATTAGAAATGCAAAATCAATACCTCTTATACGAATTTATTACACTGTTTTTCAGAGAGGGCTCTGTTATGCTACAAGTTGATATAGACACAGAGAATGGAGGGTTGCAACTCAATGAGAATTTCCTTGTTGACTTCGGCAAAGAGCCTGGTGGTCCAGTTCTGGCTCATGAAGTACGATACCCTGGTGGAGACTGCAGCTCCGATATCTGGTTGTGAAGAATATAAAGACAAGGAAATACACGATTTGCTCTGTGCCTTTTCCCTCCCTGCTTACATAACTGTCACTCAAATATCAGCTTTTAATCAAAAATGTAATGTGAATTTTAAACAAATATAACAAGCTAACCAGCTTCAAAGCTTTTTGTATGTATTTTCCTTGCTCATATTTTAAAGATTTTCTTTCCAGTAAAACAATCTATAAGAAGCTTAAACACCACATCTAAATACTCCGTTGAGAGAAATATGAAGGCAAGTATATTTGGAATACAGAGCAGTAGAAAATTAAAGATATCTCCCAGATTCTAAAAGAAATACTATATATGAATATTACAGTGTGTTGGTAAGAGGTGATCTGTATTGAATATATATCAAAATATTATCAAGTGAATGATGGAATGATTTCAAATATCAGATTTTTTTACAACTTTTTTATAACTAATGTTTTATACACTGTAGTTATATCACCAAGACTTTTTCATCAAGTGGTTTATTTGAAGTGTCCTGGCATCTTTAAAAAAAAAAAAAAAAAAAAAAATCCAAGCTTTTGAAAGAATCATTGGTGAATGTAAACTTTAGACTAAATAGTTCAGTATTTGTACTGCTGATTTTGTGTGCGTGTTAATTCACTATCTTTGTGGATAGCTGATGGCAGTGAAAAGAAAATTAATCTGCTGTAGAAGGCACAAAAAGACAAGATCAGAGTCTGTTAGCTTACTGATTGTGCAACTGCTCAAATCCTGAATACATGGATATACCTCATTAATCACAATAAAGTTAAAAAATGAGTTAAGGCTAAAGGATCTTCATTGAAAAAGATGTGTTGTTCTTTTTGTTGGAAATGTGAATCTCTCATGATGCAGAACTAATCAAATGTGACTGAATTTTGGGCATAACAGTATTTTTGTTATCTGTGGCATTTTACTATATACATTGTATCCGGAAAGTATTCACAGCGCATCACTTTTTCCACATTTTGTTATGTTACAGCCTTATTCCAAAATGGATTAAATTCATTTTTTTTCCTCAGAATTCTACACACAACACCCCATAATGACAAAGTGAAAAAAGTTTACTTGAGGTTTTTGCAAATTTATTAAAAAATAAAAAAATTGAGAAAGCACATGTACATAAGTATTCACAGCCTTTGCCGTGAAGCTCGAAATTGAGCTCAGGTGCATCCTGTTTCCCCTGATCATCCTTGAGATGTTTCTGCAGCTTAATTGGAGTCCACCTGTGGTAAATTCAGTTGACTGGACATGATTTGGAAAGGCACACACCTATCTATATAAAGTCCCACAGTTGACACTTCATGTCAGAGCACAAACCAAGCATGAAGTCAAAGGAACTGTCTGTAGACCTCCGAGACAGGATTGTCTCGAGGCACAAATCTGGGGAAGGTTACTGAAAAATTTCTGCTGCTTTGAAGGTCCCAATGAGCACAGTGGCCTCCATCATCTGTAAGTGGAAGAAGTTCGAAACCACCAGGACTCTTCCTAGAGCTGGCGGGCCATCTAAACTGAGCGATCGGGGGGAGAAGGGCCTTAGTCAGGGAGGTGACCAAGAACCCGATGGCCACTCTGTCAGAGCTCCAGAGGTCCTCTGTGGAGAGAGGAGAACCTTCCAGAAGGACAACCATCTCTGCAGCAATCCACCAATCAGGCCTGTATGGTAGAGTGGCCAGACGGAAGCCACTCCTTAGTAAAAGGCACATGGCAGCCCACCTGAAGGACTCTCAGGCCATGAGAAAGAAAATTCTCTGGTCTGATGAGACAAAGACTGAACTCTTTGGTGTGAATGCCAGGCGTCACGTTTGGAGGAAACCTGGCACCATCCCTACAGTGAAGCATGGTGGTGGCAGCCTCATGCTGTGGGGATGTTTTTCAGTGGCAGGGACTGGGAGACTAGTCAGGATAAAGGGAAAGATGACTGCAGAAATGTACAGAGACATCCTGGATGAAAACCTGCTCCAGAGCGCTCTTGACCTCAGACTGGGGCGATGGTTCATCATTCAGCAGGACAACTAAGCACACAGCCAAGATATCAAAGGAGTGGCTTCAGGACAACTCTGTGAATGTCCTTGAGTGGCCCAGCCAGAGCCCAGACTTGAATCCGATTGAACATCTCTGGAGAGATCTTAAAATGGCTGTGCACCGACGCTTCCCATCCAACCTGATGGAGCTTGAGAGGTGCTGCAAAGAGGAATGGGCGAAACTGGACAAGGATAGGTGTGCCAAGCTTGTGGCATCATATTCAACAAGATTTGAGACTCTAATTGCTGCCAAAGGTGCATCGACAAAGTATTGAGCAAAGGCTGTGAATACTTATGTACATGGGATTTCTCAGTTTTTTTATTTTTAATAAATTTGCAAAACCTCAAACTTTTTTCACGTTGTCATTATGGGGTATTGTGTGCAGAATTCTGAGGAAAAAAATGAATTTAATCCATTTTGGAATAAGGCTGTAACATAACAAAATGTGGAAAAAGTGATGAGCTGTGAATACTTTCCGGATGCACTGTATAAGAACACCCCATCTTTATAATACAATAACACACCAAACATGGTTTTCGTTTTCTCATCAGGCATTCACTGTCAACCATAATTTCCTCCTTAGACAGCCCAGTCAGTCTTTTTGTGGATTATGTTCTCCCTATATCTGCTGTGTGCTCAAGTTTCCTCTCCCATCCCAAAAACAGGTGAGGTTAACTGGCATCTCTAAACTCGACTGCTAAAATATGTCATTTGTTCTTCATGTAGATGTACTTTAATGATGAATTTTGTTTGTTCCAAAGTCCTGTAGCCTATTAAAAATGACATTTTCGCTCCATTTTGGTTTACGAGTACTTTTTATAAGAAAATAAATGAAAAAAATGTAAATGCACCTAAACTAAGTTTAAAATGCCTTAAGAGGCTTATATGCTTATACAAGCAAAATATCTCCATTTTTATGTATAGGAACAATGATTTAACTTTGCTGTAGAACATTTTTAGCATCTTTGCCTGAAAAATGGGCCTGTAGTATTATCATGTCCATCCACCCTTTGTATCGGTGTCTGAGCTTACAACATTTTTTGAAACAAAATGAATCATTTTATGATTGTATTTATGAAAAGATAGTGAAAATGATGTGTTTTTGCACGTGTGTGTTGTTTATTTTTTTTAAAAAGACATTACTAAGATATTCAGGAAATTGTAAAGTTCAGAGGCTTTCCAAACCACCTCTACTGGCTCCTCCTGATCCAGAGTAACAGCGCCTCAATGATCTTAGTCCTAGACTGGTGTAGAAAATCAGCACAGCAAGGAATGTCATTTCAGCTGTTTGTATCAGTGGTCTCAGCTTGAGGCCAAAGGTGAGACTACAGACCTGTATTAAAAAATTTGCCGAATGACAGAGCTTCCCCTTCAATTTCACTGTCCAGTACAATACCCACCACCACTGCACCGTTCTGCTGCATGAAACCCTCTGTCACAGAGACCCACTAGGGGTCTGCTGCTTTCCCAACACCGGCAGAGAGTAAGCCCATGTTTTCCATGTCCATTACCACAGATTTGGAGGTGCTGATTCTCACCCTGATCAGACAGTACTCTGCTGCAAACTGACCCAGTGCACAGGGGGTAGAAGAACGCCCTTATCAAATAATGGAGCTGTAACAATTGGATGTTCTTCGACCTTAGCTGCACCTTTCCATTAAAATCACGAACAATAGAGCAAAGAAGATGCAAACTTGATGGAATTGTGTGTATACTTTAGCCAAAAATCAACTTAATGCCACAATATTACTCCACAACTACAGGGACTGAATGACACATAGAAGCAGCCTTAAAACCACATATTCCTGCACTGCCTCTCCTAAGGTAAGTTCACAAACAAGTAAACAGGATTAGCAAATTCTGATTACTCAGACTTTTACAGACCCTATGCAGGCACAGGTCTTTGTAGTTTGCCTTCACTATAGAGGTCTTGAACAAGCTCCATACAGGCTTCATGTACTTCACATTTACTAAGGTTGTAGGTGAAGCTGTTACATACTTGAAATTTGAAGTAACCTGAACATAAGAATCTACCTGGCTTACCCAGGATATACTTAATACACAGTTTCTTCTCCCGGGCCAGTCTACCAAACAGGTTTATGTGAGTTACCTTAGCACAATGTGGTGAAAAGCTGGGAAACAAAGTCCATAATCAACCTTGGCCAAAATGATCTGATACAAGGTGCACTTAGAACATGATGCTATAGACAACCTTTGAATACAAAATAATCTAAAAGCATTTCACGGCTGGCATTCAAATTCAGATCTGACAGACTGATCTTAGCAACTATCAACTGAAGTCTCCCAATCGAACTATGGAGTCATTAGGCCATACACTGCAGAGTATGATGAAATTTTTATCTTGAAGAAAGATGGATACTCTTGATTAGTTTTGGCTCATGTACACAAATACCACTTTTTCCTTCCAAAAATCAAAATTATATTGAATCGACCTGGCATGCACTAGTACCAGCTGCCTTTTGGGAATCTTCTATCCTCACCCCTACATCAGGTTTTTTTTTTTTTGTTTTGGGCAACTCCATGAAGAAATATGACCCCCCTTTCTAATGACATATGTAGATGTGACGCTGACTAGGCAATTTTTACACTTCTGCACTGTGTATGTTTTAGTCCTTCCTTTCTCTGCTACAGAAGCAGCATTCCACATTCAAGTGGAAATCCACCTGGCTCCCACTTTGAATTACAGGTGATGAGTCCACACCACGGGTCAATTATGCTTCAGATTACACCAAACACCTTGCTACTAGGAACTTTAACTGACTCTGGGATTGGGTGCCTGTATTCCAAGCAAGGAGAACAGTCATGTGACTTTTAATATTAACTCTCCAGGGAGGTGGTTTGGAGGTCACTTGGTCTGCTCCTTCCCTGTTTTGCAAAGGGTAACCATAACAGAACCGTAAACATTTATAACTTACTTCAAAGTAGTCTAGCAGGGTCAGAAAAGATTCTCTGGGAATGCCTGTGAGCAACATCTCACCAGTGACAATATCATGACTAGAGGTATGACTTACCAGCAAAAAGGTACAGAAACTTCTATGGGACATATGCAGTCTTAAAAATGGGTATGGGGTTAACTGAATACCACTTTATGTTAGCCAGGCACAGAAAGACCTGATCCTAGTAGCATTTCATGCAAGGTAGGAATCCTCTGTACAAGGTGTCAGCATAACACAAGATCCACTCGCACACACTGACACAGAGGCAACCTAGGGGTCTCAGTTAACCTAATGCATGCTTTTTAGGAGATATCGGAGCAAACTCACATTGGCATGAGATAAATGTACAAATAGCATACAAACAGTGACTGGGATAGGAATTAAACCGAAATCCATGCATCCATTTTCTAACTTCCTTATCCAGTTCTGGGTCGTAGAACAGCAGTACCTGCACAATGCACAAGGAACCCACCCTGACAAAGCTGCTCCCAGCTGGGTACAGTGATACCCAGACCAGCAATCACATTGGACCAAGGTAAGAGTGGAGGGTCTTAGAGGAAAACTTAGGGTAAGCATTGCAAGAAATTGGACACTCCACACAAATCCAGGATGTTGGTGCTATGAGGCAACAGTACTAACCACTACACCATCACATAATTAGCAGAGATTTTTAATCATGCTGACTTACAAGCCCAGAATAAATTATAACTGCTTACCTTTTTTTAACAACTGGAGCATTCCTGTGAACCCGAATTAAATAAGTGGGTTCCCCAAAACCCTGTTCAGAATAAAGCAGGTTTAGAAAATGTATGGGGGGATGGTTCAAAAAGAATATTTAGAAAATGGAGTACAGGAAGGTTAAAGGAATATCTTTTGGTATTTGAGATACATTGTATTAACCCCTGGGGGGATATTGTCTTTTTACATGACCTTTGGTGTTCAGAGTGCATGATCAACCATTGTACAGTGTACAATGTCACTGGAGCAGGTTAAGTAACGGGATTTGAATCGGCAGCCTTTCAGATACCAGCGCAGATCCTTAGCCTCACATCCACCCAAAAGTGATATTTATTTATATGTTGCTTACCCTCTGTAGTTTGAAGTGGTGGAAAAAAAATTTTAATGTCACATTTTTGTGGAGAAATGACATAAAAAAAAAGTTTCCAATATAACAGGACCCAACGGTGATCAGCAATGGACAATTGCAAATGATATCAAAAACATCCATGAAAAAAATTGTGGGTTACTTGTGTCACATAATTCACACAATTCATGCACATGTGTGCTCACATTGTACAAAACCCATGTATTTTTAGATAAAATATTGTCAAATAACTCCAGAAAATGGAATTAGTTCACAGACAGGAGGCCACTTTCACAAGGGGTTGTCCTTTTAAGTTGTAGACAGGACTCTTGGCCAGTGAATGAGATGGAGAGACAGATCCCAGTCAATCAGAAACTTTATTGCCTCCTTTCACCACATAGACATGAGCATAAATATTTTTCTTAGCCTCCATTACAAACTACATTGGGTAACAAAACTATTTCTATAGTTCTGTTACAGTTATAGTTCTGTATATAAAAAATGGCCTGGTATAATGCAAAGTTGACTGACTCATTCACTTACTTGCTCACTCATCAACAAAAACACTACTTCCAGTTCAGCTAAAAAACTGAAATTTGACAAAATTATATATGTTATGAAATTATTAAATATATTACATTTTTATTAAATATATTATGAATTTATATGTTATGAATATATCAGTATTTAGGGGTAACAAACAACAAAAGAACAATAGAAAATCTACAAAATTTCAACATTGCTTTGACTGATTTAATTGAAATTTGGTAATGTTATAGAAAAATAAATTAGCTAATGTGTTTATTTGTTGATCATTTTTTTATTTGTCGATATATATTAATATTATGTTAAAACTATATGTGTTCCACATGGCTTTGGGAACTTTATGCAAATGAAGGTCACAACAGAAGCGATTGACAGTAGCACCAGCCAATAGGGTGGATGAAAAGAAAAATTCAGACGCAATTCCGCTTGCCATGTACAGTGAGGTGTGAAACAGAAAGGTGAAAGTTTGTCAAAGCTCAGTGGTTAGTATGCGCTATAAAGCTTCAGTGCCAGATGTGGTGGCTGTGAGTGTTGGTGTTGGTTTGCTAGAACCAAAAAGCCAGGGAGAGAAATGGAGAGGTAGTGTATTTAGATCCAAAACAATGGGAACAGAATTTAAACTTATCAGCTCTCTCACAAGCTACTCCACTGTAATATATATTGGAATCTACACTTTGAAAGGGGACCTTGGGGACCCCACCCTGCCCTCCAAAATCATTTACATTGGCATTTGTTTACTTTGAACGCGATGCCCCAACCAGCATTCTTTACATATACCTTCATATTTGTGGACTTTAAACATGGATCCCTAGTTGGTTAAGAAGCCTCCAAATCATAGTGCTAGCAGTTAATTTATTCAATTTTAAGAAAGGTGGTGGTAGAGAAAACAACCCTAAAAGTAAAAATATAAAATTTATTACATGCGCCGCCTGTAAATATCATTGCTGTTTGTAACAAGTTACAGTAAAATGTAATGTGTTACAACTTATTGTCTGCCTATGGCTACGTCATAAAACAAAAAAATACAAGCTTGAACATTCAACTGATGAGAAACAATAAGAAATGCTCAAGTGAGTAATGTAAACAAGTGAAAATTTCACATTATCCCAACTGATTACTCAATTAAATTCAAAACAATACATTTTCTTCTAAAATTGTTCTTTGCAATGACCATCAACAAAAGCCAAGTCACTAGGAAAAGCAAGAACTGATCAGATGCAGGAATGTTTTTTGACTTCTGGACAGTTGTGTACAGCATGTTCAAGCATAAGCAGCTCCAGTGAGCTATTAATAATATTGTTACTTGTTATTTGGCTGACGCCTTTATCCAAGGCTTACAACATTTGAGATACAATTGGTTACGTTTCATTTGTTGTTCCAACTGGAGCACAAGTAGATGAAGTGACTTGCTCATGGTGTCAGTAGTGGGATTTGAACCCACAACCTCAGGGTTTGAACTCCCGGGTGCCAAGAGGGAAATACAACAGGAAGTGTTTTCCTTGTGTCAGGTTAAATGTCACTGCAGTCTATGCAATGTTGCCAAATTCTTAAAGAGAAAATTTCCTTTCTTACTACACCCTCCATCCAAAACTTTAAAACTCCCAAACCCAAATAGTTGTTTTTAGTAAGTTTCACTATTGAAAACTCACATGCAAAATGTAACGTATCTGAAAGGAAACTAAACTGTTTTGTTTATCATTACCTATTTTGAAGTTATATTTGACATAATCTACAAAACAAGATTCGAGCAGCTGGACAGTGACAGCTTGATGCACTTAGACAAGCAAGCACTTCATTTTACAGTGTAGACCACATATAGCAGTAAATCCAAAATAAACTGAATTCACATTTTTTTAATCAATGGTTGTGTGTTTGAAAAAGTCAACACTGTTGTCTGCCTCCATATTGTCATTAAGTTTGCCTTACCAATCAACAATAAAACAAGACAGAGGAAAGAAAACAAATTAACAGATGGTTATGGCTTCTACTGTATATCTGATGGAAACGCTGTCTTTCAGAATATGATAGTACTAGGGTGTTAGCCATTATGGTTGTAATGAGAAGTCAAGTGAAATGACACCTTTTATTGGCTAACTAAAAAGATTACAATATTCAAGTTTTTGAGGCCACTCTTCTTCAGGCAAGACAAGAAGGGGCATGAGTTGCTTCTAAAGCTTGCATATTGTTATCTTTTTAGTTAGCCAATAAAAGGTGTCATTTCACTTGACTTCTCAGAATGTGATAGAAAGAGAACAGGATGGTGTTTTTGAGTGAGTAAAAGTAATTAGTAACTTTTCCTTTTTTTCGTTGGCAGATATTTATTCAAACTCCCTGTATACTGAGGCTGTACTAATTTTAGGTTTTGATACAATGGAGAGATTTTTTTTAGCAGTTTTTAGCTTTGCTTGAACCCATTTTAAAACCACTTCACAACATTACCGATCACAGCTATTGGTGATGTCCTGTAACAAATACACAGTTCTACTGCAATCTGTTTCTCACCAGCACCATTTATACACCACACCTTCAGCACCGCCACAGTAAATGCCTTCTGCAGTTCATCATATTATTCTTTTCACCCATTCTTGTCCATACAATGCTTAAAATATTCATTTCATTGCATGGGCAGTGTAAATGTGCAGCCTGAAAATATCTTTACAGTTTGCGATTGGTTCAAGTAGAACTTTATTGCCTGGCTATGACTTCACTGTAAAGTTTTACAAAATAATAATAATAATATAGTACTGCACAACTCATCCACCATGAACAGGTGGTCAACTTAAAAACAGATTCTTGAGTAAACAAAGTAAAGACCCATATTTGAAGCTGAGTTTACTTAAGTTTACTTGCTACCATTGTATGATATGCAAGTAGGGTAGGATTCACAGTTTGCTTTACATTCTATTTCACTTTCCATCGTTTTCCATTTCATAAGTTTATTTGGAGTTTATTTCGGTTCTTACTGGTTCCAATTTTTACTTCTCCACTTTCTCTAAGGTAAACATTTGCTTCCTTGCACTAGGCTTCTATTATAATTTGTGTACTCTTTTATCTAAATTCTCTAAAACTTTTTTAACAGTACAAGATTACAAATTACATTCACATCTGATTGAAGCTACCATTTTTGCAGGATGTGCTACAGGGTGAAATTATATTTATACCCACAATTTCCATTATTAAGCTTATTAACTGTTTGAATTCAAAATAATACAGTTTCCTATAAAATTGTGCTTTGTAGTGGACATCAACAAAAGTCAAGATTAACCATGAGAAAAGCAAGAATTGATCTATGGTAGGAAAGTTTTACTCCTAGACAACGTACTACAGAATATTCAAGAATGAGCTCCAGTAAACTAATAATAATTGACCAATAATAATAATAAGTTGCATTTATAGAGCACCTTTCACAAACCCAAGGTCGCTTTACATACAGATAAAACAAAATTACACAAAAGACAAAAGTTCATAGAAGAGGAAAGTTTTCAGTTGAGATTTAAAAGTGCAGAAAGAGGAACAATCTTGGAGAGACTGAGGAAGAGAGTTCCAGAGTTGAGGGGCCATAGCACTGAAGGACCTGCCTCCCAAGGTGGAGAGTCTGATGAATGGGACAGTAAGGAGATTACTGCCCAAGTTAAAAAGTACAAATATTTTATACAGACAAAACACTCCGTTAGGCCTACATAGTACACCTGATTAACTGATGGCACTATAACTGGGGCCTATTGTTATGGAAAATTTCCTGGGCAAAGTAGTAACATATAAAAAATAGAATTTTTGGTGAAGTATTTCTTTAAGGGCAAGTCAGTTGTGTGATGTGATTTTACTGTCACAATGTTGTAGACCTCAGGACCTCTACACGTTGTTATAAAGACTGCCAACGTTAGGCAACATATGAAGTGTTCTGACTGTTGTTACATTGAAGACACGTTTGTAAAATTCGCCAACCCACAGGCTCTCTTGCTTACTAGTTAGTTTTGGGCTGAATTGTGGGAAAGCACCACAAAAGCAATTTGAACATATGAAAACAGCAAATAGCTCTGATTACCTTCAACTGTATGGAAAAAGATGATCCGCTGTGGCAAAACCCTAACAGGAGCAGCCAAAAGAAGAAGAAGAGCTTCAACTGTTGGTTAACGGTATTGGTAGCTGACATTACTGATTCAGTAAAAACTTTGTCGCTTTCTGCTGTAATTGTAAGGACAAAATGAAGTTTAGACAAATTCATTAGTGGAGGTAACATATTTACATGTTCAGTTTTAAAATATCTAAATATACAGTAATTTTATTAAATACATTAATTCATAGTAATTGTAGTTTATTATTATTATTAAGAGTAGTAGTATTTTATGTATTATTACTATTAGTACACTACCAGTCAGAGGTTTCAGAACACCATAGTTTCTTCAGTTTTTATGGAAATGCATGCAGTTTAATGTCTTAATGCTTTGTGAAATCAGGGTATATAACAAACAATGGCAAATAAAAAAATAAGTCAAGGAATCATTAAGTGTACAAAATTTTATTCAGTTTTTTGATTCAAGAAAGGAGCCACCTTTTGCTGATATAACAGCCAGACTGTAGTAACCATTTTGATTCAGAATTCCAGCCATTCTGTGTAAGTCACCAACTCTGCCTCCAGCGAAGGAGCCCCAGACCATCACACATCCTTCTCCAAGTTTGCAAGTTGGTGTCACACACTGAGGAACCATCCTCTCACCAACTTGACGGCATATAAGCACCCTAACATGACGAACTGAAGATTTCAAATTTTGATTAATTCGTCCGTTAAGACTTTCTTCCATTCTGCAGTATTCCATATCTGTTTTTAGAAGGCCCTATTTTGCCCTTTAAGGAATGGCTTTCTAACTCCCACTCTCCCTGTCAAACCTGCAGCACAAAGTCTCCTCTTCACAGTAGAAACTGAGTCTTAACTTTTCAAAGTCAAAGTGAACTTTTTTGTCATCTCAACCATATACAAGTATACAGATAGACGAAATTGCGAAGCTTAGGGTCCACAGTGTAACAACATGACATGCAAATAATAAATTAAAAATAGAATTTTTCAACCACTGTTAAGCTGTGCTTGAACTTGTACCTACCAAGCAAGTTGTTGACCCTCAGAAATGTGTCTTCTGCTTGGGTTGTGACTTTGACTCTGCCAGATCTCTTCCTATCAGAGTTTGTTCCAGTTTCCAATTTTCATTGGATTCTGTAGGACACCACTGTACTCACTGATGCACAAATATTGTCCAAGTAGCACTTCAGAGAGTGCAGTAACACAGGCTGTTCCAGGTCTGCTTTATCACAGACATGGGGTTTTTAAGTAACCGACAGAAGTTGGGACATTTGTGCAAACTGTTTCCTTCAACTTGCCAGGCTTAATTTACTTTAAATTGCTGCAGAACATCTGTAGGTTGTAACCTATTAGTTGTTCCCTGAAGGAGGCCTTTGTAATATTCTGAAATTTCTGTTTTCAGTTTTTGCTAACCTAAACTTTAAATTTAAACCTCTGCCAGTTTACTGTTTACCTTTTTCACCATTTTAGGTCATTCATTGTATATATATCAATTGAATAAATTTGAAGGAACACTGGAAAACTGAGGTGTTTTAATTGGTAGTTGTAGCAGTTGTATTTTATATTATTAGTAGTAGTTGTAGATTTTATTTTTTAGCATTATTATTAGCAGTAATAGTTATAGATGTATTTTCTCTCATTGTTAGTTGTAGTATTAGTAGTATTTTATATATAATTATTAGTTGTATTTTACATTATTATTTGTAGTTTTTGTATTTTATATATTATTAATAGTAGTACTATTTTATATATTATTAGTATATACTGTGAGGCTATCGCTGTATTTTTCAATCAAAAAATTAATGATATTAGAAATAACATAGTATATCTCCCCAACACTAAGGATCCTCCTAAACCCCAGTACCCCATAATAAACAAATTAAAGTCTTTCACTAGGATAGATTTACGTGATTTACATAAAATAATTTCTCAAATGAAACCCTCCACCTGTGCCCTTGACCCAATACCAACAAATTTTTTCAAAGAAGTATCGGGCGTGCTTAGTGATAATGTTCTTGACATAGTAAATTCGTCATTAGATACGGGGGTCTTCCCAGACTGTCTTAAGACTGCGGTAGTTAAACCCCTACTTAAGAAAAATAATCTCGATCCCTCTGCTCTTGAAAATTATAGACCCATCTCTAACCTGCCTTTCTTAAGTAAAATTCTAGAGAAGGCAGTCATTATACAGTTAAATGAGCACCTCAATAAACATGCTATTCTTGATAAATTTCAGTCAGGTTTTAGAACAAATCACAGCACAGAAACTGCACTCGTTAAAGTAGTAAATGACTTGCGGGTAAATGCAGACAGAGGCCATTTATCTGTTCTCATCCTCTTAGATCTGAGTGCCGCATTTGACACCATTGATCATAATATTCTTAAGAATCGCCTTAGTCAATGGGTGGGCCTCTCTGGCAGTGTCTTAAATTGGTTTGAATCCTACCTGGCAGGGAGAAAATTCTTTGTTAGTTGTGGTAATTATAACTCAAAGACACATGATATTCTATATGGTGTTCCACAAGGCTCTATCCTGGGTCCACTGCTCTTCTCAATCTACATGCTTCCATTAGGTCAGATTATCTCAGGGCACAACGTGAGCTACCACAGCTATGCTGATGACACACAGCTGTATTTATCAATAGCACCTGATGACCCCAAATCTTTTGATTCGCTAACACAATGTCTAACTTGTATCTCAGAATGGATGAATAGTAACTTTCTCAAATTAAATAAAGAAAAAACCGAAATCTTAGTGATTGGCAATAATGGATACAATGAGGCTATTAGAAATAAACTGGATGCATTAGGATTAAAAGTCAAATCGGAGGTAAAAAGCTTAGGGGTAACCGTTGATTGTAATCTGAATTTTAAATCGCATATTAATCAGATCACTAGGACAGCATTTTTTCACCTAAGAAACATAGCAAAAGTTAGACCTCTTATATCATCGAAAGATGCAGAGAAATTAGTTCATGCGTTTGTTTTCAGTCGGCTAGATTACTGTAACGCACTCCTCTCAGGACTACCCAAAAAAAGACATCAATCGTTTGCAACTAGTGCAGAATGCAGCTGCTAGAATCCTTACCAGGAAAAGAAAATCCGAACACATTTCTCCAGTTTTGATGTCACTACACTGGTTACCTGTGTCATTCAGAATTGACTTTAAAATTCTGCTTATGGTTTATAAAGCTTTAAATAATCTCGCCCCGGCTTATATATCGGAATGTCTGACACCTTATATTCCAAATCGTAACCTCAGATCCTCAACTGAGTGTCTCCTTAGAATTCCAAGAGCAAAACTTAAAAGAAGTGGTGAGGCGGCCTTCTGCTGTTATGCACCTAAAATCTGGAATAGCCTGCCAGTAGGAATTCGCCAGGCTAATACAGTGGAGCACTTTAAAAAACTACTGAAAACACATTACTTTAACATGGCCTTCTCATAACTTCACTGTAATTTAATCCTGATACTCTGTATATCTAATTCATTATAATAACTATTCATTCAAAATCTGTACTAACCCCTACTCTCTCTTCTGTTTCCTTTTCCGGTGTCCTGTTGGTGGTGGCGTGCGCCACCACCATCTACCCAAAGCACCATGATGTTCCAACAATGATGGATGGATTAAAAGCCAGAAGTCTGTATGACCATCAGCATCAAGTGACTCAGTGAAAAACCCGAACTACAAAGAGGACTATTTCATTTATGTTAGGTAGAATGCCCAGAGGGGACTGGGTGGTCTTGTGGCCTGGAACCCCTACAGATTTTATTTTTTTCTCCAGCCTTCTGGAGTTTTTTTTTGTTTTTTCTGTCCACCCTGGCCATCGGACCTTACTCCTTTCTATGTTAATTAATGTTGTCTTATTTTAATTTCTTATTTTGTCTTTTATTTTTCTTCTCTTCATTATGTAAAGCACTTTGAGCTACTTTTTGTATGAAAATGTGCTATATAAATAAATGTTGTTGTTGTAGTAGTAGTATTTTATATATTTATATTACTAGTAGTATTAAAATTGTTTTTGTTGTTGTATCCATGTCACAAGCGATACTGCTGGCCATATCAAGTAACAGCACATTGACACTATAGACCAGGGGTAGGCAACGTCGGTCCTGGAGTGCCACAGTATGTGCAGGTTTTTGTTCCAACCCAGTTCCTTAACGAGAACTCAATTATTGCTGATGAAGCACATATTGCTTAAGTGACATTTTAATGCTTCATTTTAGTGGTCTCGCTTGTTAAGGTTCTCCAACCTTAATTGCTTATTTCAATCTTAAACTGCTGCATTCAGTGTTTTAATTGCTCCTTATTAGCAAGAAGATGTAAAACAGGGGTAGGCAATGTCGGTCCTGGTGAGCCGCAGTGGCTACAGGTTTTCATTCAACCCAATTGCTTAATTAGAAACCAATCATTGCCAATCTCAGACCTTATTTAATTTTATGGCTTGTTAGTCTGTGCAATGTAAGGCTTTTATATCATAGATTTTTTTCTTTTCCAAGGATATCATCCAAATGATTTGAAGCCTAAAACAGATCATTTTCAGTCTGTCACATTTTTCTATTAAGTGTTTTATTAAATCAAACCGTGCATGATGAACACACACAGATGTAATTGGAAAAAAGCTAGCTGGAGAACTGCTGGCTGCTTTGTCTTTTACATCTTCTTGCTAATAAGGAGCAATTAAAACACTGAATGCAGCAGTTTAAGATTGAAATAAGCAATTAAGGTTGGAGAACCTTAACAAGCGAGACCACTAAAATGAAGCATCAAAATGTCACTTAAGCAATATGTGCTTCATCAGCAATAATTGAGTTCTCGTTAAGGAACTGGGTTGGAACAAAAACCTGCACATACTGTGGCACTCCAGGACCGACGTTGCCTACCCCTGCTATAGACCATTATTATTTTTATTATTATTATTATTAGAGGAAACCCCTAAACATACCTTTTTTTAATAATCAAAACTTGAAAGTGTATTTTTATTTGACGTTAAAAAGTTCCAGTTATGTTTGTGATGCGAGCTTCTTTGTTTATTTATTTATTCATGCATTGTTAAAATTGTAGCTGTTAAAAGAAATACTAATGTAGTAGATTCAGGGAGAGGGGTGGGGTATTAAGAAGAAAATTCCGCCCAGTGCCCCAGTTTGGCAAGGGTACGTCACTGGGTGACACGAGGAGTGACCTTGCTTTAGTATTTTCTTATCCTAGGCAGAAGACCAAGCATTTGCTATAACATCTTAACATATTGAGTCTTACTTCATAATTCACAAGATAAGCAAGAGGGTCCCTGAAAAATACATTCATTAGAACAAACCAATGGTGGTCACTTAAACTTGTTAAATATTTCACTTCTTGCATAGTAAAAAGAACAAAAATAACACTGGGTGTGAACATTTCCGGTTTTCTCCACTTCTGCCAAAGTCAGCGTAAACGTCCAACCTACCTTGAACATCCTACTGCAAAAAAATCTATTTTCACCAATCAAAACTCTGTTACTAAGCAGAAACGCTGCGCGTTAAAATAATGTGCAGTCGAACAGGCCAGTGCCTTTGTTGATCAACAAACTGTAAGCCCAATCGCAATAAAATAGCTTGTGAAATGGACGGCCAGCCAATAAAAACTTAAATTATCTTGTATCTGGGCAGAATGCAAATAAGAAACCAATCAAAACACCGTTTACTCCGTAGCCAGGCAGATGGAAACCAGACTGTCCAATCAGAAAAAAGCGAAAGGGGATTTTTTTTCGCAGTATTCACTAGACAGAGTCAGGTACTTACTTTCTTTTTTTATTAAAACTGTTTAACGCGTAACTTTAATAACTGTATGGAATGATTTTTCAAAAACTATTTATACCTCATGTGTTTATCTGATAAATAGGTTGTTTGGGATTTGTAAAACGAAACGTGTAACTAGTTCAACTAGCGTATAGTAAAGCTTACATTTTTTCACGAAACTGACCAGTGTTCGAACGATTCTGTAAATGAACGCTTACATTTGTATAAAATACTAAACGGGTCATTGCGACTACGTTATTGGCGCAGGAAAGTAACCCGCGCAGAAGCAGGCGGTTCATGTGTTTGGGTGGGAGTGACAGGCGCGCGCAATCTACTACGCTGTCATCCAGAAAGATGCCAGTTCATTGCTGCTGTCGCGATTGTAGTGCTTTGATTAATGTCAATAAACATGATTCGTCTTAAAGACCGCAGTGGAGTGCAAAATGAAACAACTGACTGCTAGTTTTGTTTATCACGAAGGTGGAGTGCTGTAGCAAGTCGGCGCACCCAGTGTGATTATTCGTGCTTCGCAATGCCGTACTATTTTAAGCCGCATGTTCGATACAATAGTATAGATGTTTTCGCGGAATCTACACAAACGTTACAACATGTACACCAGAATGACTGTTCCTGCAAATGGTCTGGCCTGCAGGACGAGCTTATCGCTTTGCCTCGGAGTTCGTTGGCTCAGGTCTGGTGAGCCAGTTATTCTGTAGTGGGAGGGGCCAAAGCCACCTATACCGTACGTGAATGTGCGTTTTTGTCAATAGCAGGGATTCTCGAGCCCCATACTAGAGTGACGGCGGTTATTATTTTAAATTATTATTATAATTTTAATAACAAGCCAGTTATTGCTACGAATTCGAAATATTTTTAGCATTAATTTCAGTGTCATCGGTTGGTAAAGTTCACAGACTATAATGGCTTGTTTTTTCCTTAAACAGATTCATTCACAATTTTAGTAGCCTCTTGTTTTGTTAACCCGCTACTAGTTCATGTGTTTATCAAGAGCTGCCTGCTTTAATAAAAGATTCTTAATCCATCATAATCGATTTCGGGTTAGAGGAATGCTGAAGTTTGCATGTTCTCCCCGTGTGTGTGTGGGTTTCCTCCAATAGTCCAAAGACATGCAGGTTAGGTGCATTGGTGATCCTAAATTGACCCAACTGTGTGCTTGGTGTGTGTGTGTGCGCCCTGCCCGGGGTTTGTTTCCTGCCTTGCGACCTGTGTTGGCTGGGATTGGCTCCAGCAGACCCCCGTGACCCAGTAGTTAGGATATAGCAGGTTGGATAATGGATGGATGAATGGAATGCTGAAGCGCATGACGTATTTTAGTAATATACATTTGGAAAGAAATGACAAATGGGGCGAAAGTGAGCAACCCAGGTCTTTAGAACTGTTAAGATGATGTCCTCAGAAGCGGGGCCGTCAAAAGCCAACGCCAGACCAGGGAAAAATTTTTTTTACTTCTTTGTGGGTCAGTGTCAGTTGATCGGGAGATAAATACGGATGAATATTTAGGATAAATTTAAATAAATAAATACGCAAATGTTCTGTGAAATGTGACAATAAATAATAACAACGTGAATTTTAACTGTAAATAGAGGTGTCACAAAATATATTTTTGTTGTCTATGTGTTTATGTATTTCTTCACGTAACACTCATTTTCATCCATCAAGGTTTGATTGGTGAATTGTAGGTAGAGTGGACGGAGACCTTAAGGCAATCGAGGGTCACATTTCCAGCAGACACTTGAGATGCAGGCTCCTAATGATGAATTTGGTGTTTCTTGAAATAAACTCACTGCTTTGCACATGAATTTTGGGCAACTTTGTCTTGTACTTGTATCCAACATGCACAGTCACAAATTTGAATTAAGCAAAGCACATCTCAAAAAACAGTACTTGCTAGAGCCCACCCTTCAACTTTGACAAGTGCAAGTGACAGTTTTATTTCAGGGCTTGTTTCCTGTTGTGTGCAGTGTCGCTGGAAGACATAATTAAATAAATACCCAACAAAATACATGTTTCATGACAGTTAATTATATTCATATTTCATGTTGTTATTATGTATTCATTGTCACATTTCACAGTGTTTTTATTTGTATGCATATTTTTGTCAAGGCAGAATAACAGCACAAGCAAGCGATATAATTAAATAATTTAATTGTATACATGTGGGTTTTCCTTCCTCATCCTGAAAAAGTGAAATGGTAACTCTGTTTAATTTGAATGGATGAGGAATGGTCCACGGTTAGTTCTTTATGATAGATGCTGGTGCCCTGAGACCCTGAACTGCATAAACGAGTTAGAAAAAAAAGAATGGTTAAATGTATGGATTGAAAAAACTGGCCATATTGGCCATCCACACCCATGACTGAGAACCCCTGCTTAGTGCTCATTCCCATATCAAGATCTAAGAAATTCCTCACAAAATGTCCTCTGGTTCTCCAGTTATGTTACATTGGATGAAATTCGACCTCTGTGGGTTCAAGTAACTGTCACATATAAAATTAACACGCCTTAATCACTATCAGTGTTAGTAGGTTTTCTACTTATGAGTACATTCAGTATCTGTTCACTTTTGGTACATAAACTGAAATGTATAAAGGTTTTAAAAATATAAGCCTGTTCTTAATGTGTTTAGATTCTCCGCAGGTTATAGTCAGTGGAAAAATTAAGAGATTTTGTAACTGCTTGAGCATGATGAAGTCTTTCTTAAAATAAAATATTTTATTATTATAAAAACTAGTCATTTAGCCCGTTACAATAACGGGCTCTAGAACAGTAGTGCATAAACATTAGTAGGAACAGTCTATATTAAATGGCAAGGGACTTGGACCTCATTCTTTTTGTTGGTCGAATTCTTCTTTCTTTCAGCCTTTCTTTTGTTGATGTTTACTTGCTGAGCTGACTGTTCTTCGTGGGCTGCCGCCGTGTATTGTGTGTCTTTAATTTTCTGTGACAGTAATACTGTCTTGTACATCCGTAATATACCTTTACTTTTCTCTGGCGGTAATACAGGCATGCACGTCGGTAATATGCCTTTAATTTCCTCTGACAGTAATACTGGCTTGTATGTGGCTGTAATTCAATAAGGGCGCGTAGATAATTTAGTTCAAATGGCTCTGGAATATGTGAAGAGCAACAGGTGCAGATCTTTATTTACGTGCGCCTTTATTCGTTGCGCCCAATTGAGGTCATCCTTTTGAGGCTCGCCTTTTTGTGCGCGCCCTTATTGAAGGATGCCTGTGCGCGCCCTTACTGAAGGATACCGTCTTGTACGTCCGCTGGCTTGTACGTCTGTACGTCCGTAATATACCTTTAATTTTCTCTGGCGGTAATACAGGCGTGCGCGTCGGTAATATGCCTTTAATCTCCTCTGACAGTAATACTGGCTTGTATGTGGCTGTAATATGAGTCACTGTATTGTGTACCTTTAATTTCCTCTCGCAGTAATACTGGTTTGTATTTCCGTAAAATGCCTCAAACTTTCTGTGACAGTAATTTTGCGCATAGCACCGTGCCCCACGCATGCGCACTTCACCAGAAGACACACACACACGGACACCTGGACGCACATAGGGATTTTATATATATAGAGATTTACAATGAGGATCAACTGTTAAAAGTCAATGTCTTGTAATCTCAGATTCATAAGAGTAGAAAAACATTTGAAATATTTTTTTAATTAACGTTTGGATCACGTCTGAAATATATATAACTGTTGTATGGGAATTCTTCAGTTTTATTAATTTTTACATATTCATTTACTATCCTAAACTGGATAAGCTGGATAAAAAGTGAAGGATGGATATCTTTTGTTTTACATACCACAACAGAATGGAAAAATAAAAAAAGACCTGAGCCTGCAGCTGAACTCGCCATACCTGTGAACCGTTCATACAGCCTCAGCTTCGTCAGGCAGCATGCTATTGGCTGTCTCAAAAGGGGTAAGCATGACTGCACTGGAAGGTTTGAAAATTTGACATGCCCATTGATTTTCATTGACATGGTCTAGTGACATGATTGGCAACTGTGGTTGGCAAGCCAAGTGACATCAGCCTCACAGTATCAGTTTTTAATAATAATAATAATAATAATACATTTTATTTAATAGGCGCCTTTCTTAGCACTCAAGGTCACCTTACAATAAAATTAAACAACATTAGTAAAATAAAAACAAGAGAATGATAAATCACAAAGCAATAATTAGCAAACAAACAAAGATAACAGGGAGTAACAGTGTAGAATTCACAATTGGTATGCCAGCTTGAAAAGATAAATTTTGAGGGCAGTTTTAAAATGTGTTATTGATTCGAGCTGACGTATATGAGAGGGAAGAGAATTCCAGAGTTGAGGAGTACTATGAGAGACGCTCGAGCTCCCATAGAACAGAGTTTGATGTGCAGTACAGAAAGTAGAGCTGCAGAGGAGGATCTGAGTTAGTGAGCAGGAGTGTAAGTCTGTAGGAGATCAGTGAGGTAGGGGGGAGCAAAGTGGTGGAGAGCTTTAAATGTTAAGAGCAGTATTTTATATAGTATTCTGTAGTTAACAGGGAGCCAGTGAAGTTGAGAGAGAATCAGTGTAATACAGTGGGTACGGAAAGTATTCAGACCCCCTTCAATTTTTCACTCTTTGTCATATTGCAGCCATTTGCTAAAATCATTTAAATTAATTTTTTCCCTCATTAATGTACACACAGCACCCCATATTGACAGACAAAAAAAAAGAATTTTTGAAATTGTTGCAGATTTATTAAAAAAGAAAAACTGAAATATCACATGGTCCTAAGTATTCAGACCCTTTGCTCAGTATTTAGTAGAAGTACCCTTTTGGGCTAATACAGCCATGAGTCTTCTTGGGAAAGATGCAACAAGTTTTTCACACCTGGATTTGGGGATCCTCTGCCATTCCTCCTTGCAGATCCTCTCCAGTTCTGTCAGGTTGGATGGTAAACGTTGGTGGACAGCCATTTTTAGGTCTCTCCAGAGATGCTCAATTGGGTTTAAGTCAGGGCTCTGGCTGGGCCATTCAAGAACAGTCACAGAGTTGTTGTGAAGCCACTCCTTCGTTATTTTAGCTGTGTGCTTAGGGTCATTGTCTTGTTGGAAGGTAAACCTTCGGCCCAGTTTGAGGTCCTTAGCACTCTGGAGAAGGTTTTTGTCCAGGATATCCCTGTACTTGGCCGCATTCATCTTTCCCTCGATTGCAACCAGTCATCCTGTCCCTGCAGCTGAAAAACAGCCCCACAGCATGATGCTGCCACCACCATGCTTCACTGTGGGGACTGTATTAGACAAGTGATGAGCAGTGCCTGGTTGTCTCCACACATACCGCTTAGAATTAAGGCCAAAAAGTTCTATCTTGGTCTCATCAGACCAGAGAATCTTATTTCTCACCATCTCAGAGTCCTTCAGGTGTCTTTTAGCAAACTCCATGCGGGCTGTCATGTGTCTTGCACTGAGGTATGTGCACTGACGGAGTTCAGATGTAAACCAGGGAGCAGTGCGAATAAATGAAACAGTCCGTGTTTTTAAGGGAGCTAGTGTATCAAAGGCAGAGGATAGAGCAGCATTGTAATGGCCTACTAATTCTGATGGTGTGGTAGCGGAAGGAGAACAGGCTGGGATTGCAATAAATCTATAAGGGTCTCTGGGTTTACACGCTTGACATTACGAAATGAAATTACACGCTGAACCTTTGATTTACTGAGATGTATGCTAACATCAAATGTGATCATTTTGTGATCTGAGATAGGTAATTCAGTAGGAATATGATTATGAGGTTTGATACCAGAGCAGCAAACTGCTTTTGATGTAACATTTAATTAAATATTCATAAACGTGGGTATATATCTATAACATTTGTAATTTGCCAGTTTTTTTTTTTACTGTCATTTTCTGTGATGCAGTGCTCATTGTTTTATAACTGTCTCTAAGTTCCAAGAGTCTGGCATTCAAATCCTGCCATACCTGCTGCCAACATGGAGTTGACACACTCTCCTTTTGGCTGCATGGGTTCTCTTCCCATATGTTAGAGATGTTCAGGTTAGGAAACTGGCTGATATAAATTGGACAAGATAGAAGTTTTTTTGAGGGCATGTATGAGAGTGTGCCTTGTGACGGGTTGGTTCCTGCCATGTGCCCAGTGATGTTGTGACAGATTCTGGCCTTTGTGTAATGCTATGTTAGAATAAGCAGGTTCAGAATCTTTAATATACTGTACTGTATTTATCACTGATTAACTGTCCTTGACTGTGTTACAGGTCCTGTGGAGGTGAAGTTCTAATCACTGGAAAGTAAAAAGTAATACCTGCACCAATTAGAAAGCCAAAAACCTTTCAAAATTCTTCATTGTCTCTTAAGGCAACACTAACAAAGGTGAGATCAGCCTTATTCAGAATGATGCTTTTTTAAAGTAAAGAATACTCTGAACCAGTAATACTTAAAATGTAAGACTGTAGCAGGAAGAAACTGTCTGAAGCTGTCCTTCTCTTCCCATATAATGGAGTGACTTTTAGCTATTTTAATAAAAGTTTACCTCACTCAGGAATCCACATATGTCAGTTATTACCATCACATAAATGTTAGTGGTCACTTAGGACAAAAACCACTCCGCATGTAAAGAGCTTCTTTCCTTCTGTTGTCTCTCTGGTCAATAAAAACTTTTGATTATCCTCAGTTTCCCCAGATCTCTAAACACCTTCATCTAACCTAAATTATGTTTATTTTTGATGACTTGTATTGTTTGGGGCATAAGTGCAATCTTTTTATTGTCATATTATGTTATGTGTTTTATATGTTTTTTTTATTACTTGCTGCTGTTGTATATAGTTTTGTGATAATGACACTAAAGTTAAAGGTCAAATTTTTAGGTTTCATCTTCCACTTCTATAGAAAGAGACAGGCAGTAGTCCAACAGTATGCATGCAGCTCAAACCAACGACAACAACACAGATTAAAAAGATGTCATACAGCAAACCAGACTAAAGCATGCCACTACTTATTAGTACCGGTAGTTACTTTTATTGTTATTTAGCTAAAGATGACATTGCTGAATACTTAACATGTTTAATTTTCTGTGCAGTGCCCAGTGGCACAGTTTAATTGTTCTAACATCTTGTCAAGTCTTTGATGAACTTCATACACTAACAGGCATTTCGCACGATTTGTTTCTTAAAAACTTCAGTATTTCAAACCACCACAAATCCTGATTTCAGAAATACATATCAGGGTCAACACAGTCAGTTTTAATTAATTGTACAGAATATGAGACACTTGTAAAATGACGGTGTTGTAAATTACTTGTAAAATGTAATATTGAGAGACAGTATTTATCCTTCTGTTTCTAAGCACTGAGGGGTAGGCTCAGCTAAAGTGTCAGCCTGTTAGAGGGAGAGAAAGATGATATTCTGTCAGTGAAACAAAAGAGTTCTCACCTAGTGTCCAAATTTGTCCACAGTAATGTATTATTTGTCTACTGTAAATATAATAACTTTCTAGAGCGAGTAAAGCACATATTCATTATATAAATGTAAGGATGATTGCACACTTATATCTATAACTTAATCAAGATATGGAAGCACCTCTTTTTGTTTTTGATTTTCCTAAGATGATGAGAGCTCAAACAGGAAGATTGCACAATTGAAGATCACACAGGCCAACAAAAAGCTTACAGACTTAGTGAATACTTTTGATCTGAATGCAGTAGCAATATTCATAAGCTTAAACTGATAGAAAAATTCCTATGTTTCATTGGGAATATAGTTGATTGTTTTAAGTTTCAAATACCACCAAGGCCGTCTTAACGCATGGCCACACTGGGCAGTTTCCCGGAGGCCCCACGCTAATCTATGTATGTTGAGACTTGCTGAGTGGTTGTGTAGGTAGGGGCTCCAGTGCACTGCTTTGCCCGGGGGCCTAAAATGCTGTTAAGATGGCCCTGAATACCACTGGCATCATTTTAAGCACACAAGGCTACTGTTATATCTCAGTTCCAAAGCTACAAAACCCTGAATGGAATTTATAAAGATGATGTTGTGAACAAAAAAAACTTGCTCTGGTAGAGAATGAATTAAGGACCAGGAAGTGGGCAGACTAAAAGAGGCAAAACAAAGGGTAGTCAAAAAAGAGGCAGGGGTCAGAAGTAGGAAATAAAACAGCATAAGCATTAAAGTCCAAAAACTCTACTAAACCTCTGATGAAAACAGCAAAGCCATAGCTGCCTTTTAAATCTTTTCCTAATTAACCTCTGTGAGCCACTCTTTTCATTTAGTTTTTAACTTGGATTCTGGTGAACCTGCACCTCCTACTTAAATAATTGCAGTTATGGTGACATTACATGCTGTTCCACTGCAACTCTCATTCTCAGTAATGTATTCTCACGAGAATAACATGAACTAAAATTGTGCCACAGTGGCGTCACAAACAAACTGATAAAAATTGTTACATAAAGAGAAACAAAATATATGTGCAAAATAATAATAAAATTTACATTGGGGGTACAAAAGCTAAGATTTACAGCAGACAGTGGAATAAAAATATGCACTTGTACTCAACCAGTAATGCTCTATCTGCTTACATTATGTAGCATTATGTGACACACTTAACTACAGAAAATATTTAAAGCCGAAAATGGCATATTATTACAATACATATTATTCAATATTTAATTTCAAAATACCTTTGGCAATGTGTAGGAGCATGATGGAAGATTCACATCTGAATATACAGTACAATATAGGAAATTATCTAAATCATGGTGCAATCTGATCCATTTTAATAGGGTATACTTGCTGCTTTTTATAGCTATAGACATTAAAGCCAAAGTGCAAAAGAGAAACCGATATTTAATTGTTTAAATTCTCAGCTTTCCATTTTATGCTTAATAAGCCCACTTCAATTTAGTACATAATACACAATACAATAATTACAAATATAAACATATGAAAAATGAAATGTAATATGCACATAATGTTGAGGAATAAACTTAGAAACATTGTGCAATACATATAAAATATTTATACAAAAGGTATATACAGGGTGGTTTTCAGTACAAATTCCAGTACTCCAATGTCAACCACATTATGAAATGGATCATTCTGTAGGGGAACAATTACTGTACATTCAAATAGGATACTTCTGAACAGAGGGTCTTCATAAGTGAAGTTTCACCACAGTTAGGAGAGGAGTGATGTGAGCTGGAAAATTGAAAAGACTGACTTCAGATACGTAAGAGGCAATGTAAGAAAGCAATATGAAAGAAGCTCAGCAGGAGTATGCTTTACTAAAATAATGCCTTGTGTGAAATGCTGAGGGCTGGTTTTGGTACACAGAAATAAAATACATAGTACTACATTTTGAGAGTTGTGATATGGTAATTTTATAGTAATAGTAATCATCTTTTTAGATGTACTGTACTTTTATATATAAATTCAATAACTAATCTGTTTTGCTATTTCTTTTAAACAATGTATTAAATATTTCTTTTGGTATTTTTTTCTAGCTTCTGTTAGTTGAATGCAAAGCAGCTAGCCAATACCATGGCTGAGGGCGGATTGCACAACGCCAAAAGAAGTGGGCTTTCATCAGGAGAGGAGGAGACAGAGCCAAACACGCTGCTGCAGAAACTGAAGAGCAGCATCTCGTAAGTGATGGCATGTTGAATTCCTTGTAGGCAAGCTAGGTATCTGCATTCAAAATGATGCTTAATATCACTTGTGATGTGTTGAATGGATATCATTTTCTTTTTGTATAATATAGTCATTTTTAGTATTAATAATATATAATAACAAAAGCGCATAGTAATAAAAGGGAAGATTACACACTTCAACGAATGCATTGCACATTATCTGCCTGGGTTATCTGCCTAAATTGTAAAGTGAATCGATTACAACATGAATTTGTCAGGGTAGGCACCATCACATTGCTTGGGGTTATAACCTGGTTTGAAGAGCTATGCTTCTATGTGCATATTCAATGTTGGCTTGGAAATGGCTCAAAGCTAATGGGAGGACAATTTGACATCTTTTTTTAAACTGCCTGCAAGAGGGCTGGTACTACTATTGCTTCACAGTTCTGGAGTATAAACTTTGAATGCTTTGTGTATTCTGCAAGCACTTGTGATGCCCCGGTGCCCTCAGCCCTGGCATCAACCTCATTTCTGGGATATCAATAGTCATGAGCCAAGAATGGACAAGGGCAAGTAGGTAGACAAGAGAGCCTTTATGTTCAAAAGAATGGCAGTTTATTAAAACAAAGAGAATAAAGTGCTCAAGTGCAATAATCAGTGCATTTCCATAAGTCAATAAATACTTGATATCTGTGAAATAAATGCCTTAAAACTAAATTGGTGTCTTAGGGTGTTAAATAAATACAAAATCCAAAGTTAAAAAGCTAAATGGTGGAGATGTAAAAACTTTTTATGTTCTATCCTATTCACTCTCTTTTATTCCTCCTCAGGACAATGGGAGTCCTGCATCCTGATCCACCACACTGACCCAACATGCCACTGCCTTCAGTTGCTTTAGCTCCCAGGGCATCTTTCCCTTATACGGCTGCTGCTACAACAAGCTCCAGTGCCTTTTACTCATCTTGTCTGCTTCACTGCTCAGCAGACTCAATCTTTGCCACCCTGTGGAACATCCCCGTAGCCCTAGGTCCTACCCTCTTATTCAGTCGTCAGCACAGCAAATGCATCCTATCTTCTTGTTGCGATAACTGTCCATCCAGCAATCACTTTCATCCTCTCATTTCATTGACGGCTCCCTCTCTCTGCACCAACCCGCATTCTTTTTATCACATGTATCATGACTCACAGCAGATACATGTTAATTATTGTGCTGCTCAATCAGTAACTGTTTTGTTAATTAGCACGCACATTAATGTGTGCTCCTTGCACCAGCATGAGTTAAAAAAACATTGTGCTAAAACCAATAAAACCACCAATAAATTGAGTAAATAAAACACCAACCAGACTCGTTTTTACCACATTTGTCTGCCTTTTTAATTTTTTCTGCCTACATTATAATGGCACATCATTATGTTGTTGGGATATTTCATACTGTCTGTGTGTAAGGTACCTGGCATTTGGTTCAAGAGAATTGCATGCCTTGGGTCTTATTTATCTGGTTTACTTTGAGTAAACCACGGTCCTTCAAAGAATGTAATAGCAACTAATCATATATGTAATAAGAGAAAAAAAAATAAAATATTCTACTTCAATTGATTTGATTAACCATTACAAGATGTTTTATAACGAACAAAAAATAAAAGTGACAAAATCCGGATTAGTTAAAAAATAGCAAGATAAAGATTACTTTAATAAGTACATTCAGGTTTTCAGATCTAGGAAACGGTTTAAGAAGTTCAATAATACATACTGTACTTATAGACATTAAAAATATTATAATTCATAGTTATTAGTACATATTTTTTTCAGTCATGATCTATTTTTTTCCTTGGTTCTTTTTTACAGCAAGAATATACAAACTAAAGTGGATTCAATTTTAGTAAGTATGATAACTATTCTGGGTAAACATGAAAGTTTTTTTGTTTTTGTTGTGCACTTGGCCATTGATTAAACTGTTTTTTTTAACTTACTGACAGCAAGAAGTGCAGCGATTTTCAGACAATGATAAACTATACCTGTACTTGCAGCTTCCAGCAGGACCCTGTGCTGGAGAAAAAAGGTATTACATTTTTTGTTCATATTTATGTATGTAACAAGTATAATTAAACTGTCACCGATAACCTACTGTACAAATATTATTTGTAATACTTTATATTGAGTGTAATAAACCTAGCTTGACCCTGACCCCAGCCATAATGATTATGCTATAGTCATATGATGGGAAAGAAAATAAAAAGCAAGCACTAAATATTAGTAGTGTTGTAGCACTGTGCCCCACTAGCCTTTATTAAAGCCTTTAGTCTCGTGTTTAGTTATGTTTTAGTACTTTTGACGAAGTTTGGCATTGTCCCATTCTTCATACAAGGGTAGCATAGTGATAAAGTGATTAGTGGTGCTGCCTCATAACTCTATGAGACTGAATTAAAGTCCTGACCCAGTCAGTGTCTGGATGGAGGTGTTGAATATTCTCTCCTTGGCTGTGTTTATTCTCAGGTTTTCTTCCACATTCTATTAGGTTCATTGCCAGCTCTAATGTGGAGCATTCAGGGTTGTTTCCTGCTTTGCTGTCAGTGCTATTTGGATGTTTTTTGAGAACCTATATTAGTTTAAGAATTTTTAAAACATACTACAAAGGTTTATCATTGCCTGTTACATAATACATTTTAATTATGTTAGAATAAGCTATTTAGTTAATGCTGAAATGCACTATATAAATAAAATGTGTTATTATTATTATTATTATTGTTACACTCTCAACATCATATACAATATTATGGACAATATATCTATGCAGGTAATTCACACTCTATTCCATTTTTTTTGTAGAATACTTATTCTTCCTAGGCCTCAGTCACACTAGTAGTTTCATTTAAAAATGCGAACATTTGTTTTCATTTTTGGCTTTTCATCAATAGTACCCTGGCATTTTCAACCAATGAAAACAAATACTTCTAATAATGATCTCTAGAGCCTGAGACTTTTAAAAATGCCAACGCATCATTTCATTGTGGAAGGTTGAATATGAAGATTATTGAAAATGCTGACTCCATTGCACTCTGGTTGGTTTATGCTTATCATGTGGCTAGTCTTTGATTAGATCCTGCTCATTATAACGTCTCATTCCCTGATTGATCATCCTTAATGGAAAAAGAAACATATTCCAATATAGCAGGCTTTGTTGGAATATATTATTTTGTATGCCTTTTTCTGTGTTTTTTACCTATATGCATTTAAATTGCATTTTGTACAGTTTGAATACTGTACACATGTGCAAAAGCAAATAATTTACCAGTTGCTACAGTTTTGCAATAAATTCAGTTGCCAGCGGCATTACTGCTGTAGTGAAAAAGTCATAGCCCCTTTGAAAATACAATGTAACTTATTCATTTGACCGCCTCTCATCAATGTTTATTACTTAAATGTAAGCCATTCAGTAAGGACAGGAGCTTTCTGCAGCAAAATTAATACCAAGTCATTTAAAGAAGTGGACAGATGTTGAATGCTGTTGTGCTCACAAGAAGTATAGATCAGAGATACAAAAGTACTATACGGTAAAACAAAAATACAGACACACATGTATTTATTTGTTTTCTCTATTTAGTTAGTTTTACAAATGTTTGGTGGAAGATGTACTCCGATTGCTACTTATAATCAGTCCTTCTTGCCAATAAACATAGAGATGCTATATACTTATTTTAAAAGTCACTTTTAAATTGGCAGTGTTTTTATTTAATGAGAGGACTACTGTTGGCAGTTCTGAAGACTATTACTTTCGACTGAAATCAGCGCATTAATGGGACACAAGGGTAATTCGCTGCAGCTCGTTAAAAAATCTTTTTTCTTTGTCTATGCTGTTAACATGCTAGCAGAGTTATGCACACGCTGATATTTCTGAAAGAGCATAAAGCACAAGATAAACTGATTTTCACTGGACTGTGTATTTTTAACTACAACAGTATCTTCAAGGTGTTTTCTGCCATTGCGTACATGCCCATTATAGTCAAAGGTCTATTTCATATGTGTTTTCGGGTGTTATAGTATCAACTAGGATGCTTTTGTAAAAGATGTGAAACCTCTAATGTGAACATAGATCATTTTCATTTAAAATGCCATTTTTAAATATAAACATAGTGTTGTGGATGTAGTCCTGTACTCTGTTAACTCAGTGACTTTTGAATGAATGGTGATAAATGTTAAAGCCACAAAGTGGAGACTTTTCATATTTAATACCTATTTAAAAATTTACACCCTCTTCGTCTTTAGTTTTTTTATGTTTTTAAATCATACATTTTCCTTAACAGCAATGACCTGAGTTCCTTCAGTACTGCTGATCAGCTTCATGCATGTAACTGGATTCGTAGCCACTTGGAAGAGCACACAGACACCTGCCTACCTAAGCAGGATGTTTATGACACATACAAGTAAGTAAAGTCAACAATGAATATAGTACTGTTTGGGAAGGAAAAGTTGGTTGTTACAGCCTTTTCCCATTACTGAGAGACATTCTACTTATACCAATTCCTGATGAGTGTGTTTGATTGTCTTTGATAAAACCATTTGTAAATTATTATGACCATCTTAAATTTGTCAGGCAATGCATATAGTGTGCAGGAACGTTAGAAGGCTGACCTGACATGCTCACTCTGGCAGCTATGCATTCAAAGCACAGTGCCTACCCAGGCCATTGTTATGAAATTGACCCCTACTGTGGGAAATCTGCTAAACGTTGAGTGAAATTCATTTGTTATTCACTCAAATGTGTGATCATCTGAGTTGTATTTTAATATTTCTACATTCTTTCTTTGGCCTTTGAAAAAATAACCAAGGTATCGTTAAGGGGGTTTGGGAGACCAAATAACATAATGAGTTCACTTATTTTTTATTTGGACATGTTCTTAGTATTGTTAAAAAAATAATACATTCTGCTGTGTTTTTGATATGAGAATATTATTTTGTGCATTTGTCCATGTGCAGGAGTTGGTAGGCAAGGTGAACTATAAGTGTATGATGCATGACATCACCAGGTATAAAGGTCAGCGTTGTGCAAGTTGTCCAAGTTTGTGAATAAAAAGGGCTTCAGTCTAATTTTTACCAACGAAATCTTTTCTTAATTTACTACAGCTTTTATATTACATTTTGGCTCTGCATATGTTAAATTATTTTGGTGTTCAACTTCTCCTCTATGTTATTTGAATTATAATTTTAGTTACATGTTTTGGGCTTATTTAGTAGAGCATTGCCCTCCACGTAATGGCCACTACATGTTAATAACACCATGTTTTGTCTCCTGATTCCATTCTCATTTAAGAGCTACTTTTGCTCAGTGGAGTTGGTAAAATATCTGACACAGATGTGATCTTTTTTTTAAAAAGTATAGAAAGCAAAAATTACATAGAATGTTTTAGAATAGAATTAGACCAGTATTTTTGTATGCATCCAATACAAACTGCTTGAGTTGGAATTGACTGGTAATTTATTATTATTAATAATAATAATAATAATAATAAATATTTCCTTGCTTGAACAACATGTGTATATCTTGTTCCTTAAAAGTATACAAAATCCAGTCTGGTATTCCTAGTGTTTCATGAACTAGTATAGTTAGTCCACCACTTGATAACTATTTGCAGGTAGTACAGTATTACAAATTAAATTCACAATTCAAAAGGAGAATTACTGATATAGCTGCCACGGGATTATTAAAGAAATTTGCACAGAAGAAATGTCATCTTGGGGAGTGTAATTCCAGTAGCTTACTACCTTGAGAGCCCTGAACCTTTCGTTGCTTCTGGCACATTGTAGAACATGAAGCCCTATTCTACCTGTGTGCTGCTGTCACTGAATGAGCAGTCAGTTATGTGGAAAGGGCAGGAATGTAAAATCACTTGTGTTTCGTCATAGTGATCAAATTTTCACATGTATTGCATTCATTTAATAATATTATTTATTATAAGAAGATATCAAGCAAATACATCATTATGCTATAATTTTGAAACAATGCACTATTCTATGGATCAGCTCTCTTAAATTATTTCTAAATAAGTTTTTCTTTGCTCCTTCTGTTTTTCTAAATTACTTAGAGATTCAGTGATTTCAGCTTCACATGGCATCTACATAAATACTGTATTTTAGACATTCTTCAGTATTTTTATACATATTGTCAAAAAGTTGTTTTAGGTAGTAATCATCTAGGTGCTGAGCTCATACAAAAACAAAGTAAATGTGAAAAATAGAAAAACTTTCAAAATCATACAAAAGTATTTACCAGTGGAGCAACAATAAGTGAAAATCAGGGAAAGCAAGGACTAGAATCAGCAGTTCTTGTCACTAAAGTAGACACTGCCTTTTGTGAATTAGCCAGCTGGACAGACAGGAGAGCCCCTAGCTTTTGTGGGTCAGCCAGCTGGACGGAAAAGAAAGGGCTGAAACAAGACAGTGACTCCCTTTTGTCGGTTAGTCATTCGGATTGAAGCAAGAATGAAAACAAAGAACTAAATTAGAAAAAAAAAGGTTAATACTTTTCTTCCGACGATTTCAGCCTTATCATCTCATGCAACGCAAATAACAAAATCAAATCTTTTTTTCTTATTTGAGGACCCCTGCTTAATTCAGTGCCCTCAGTTCCATAGCACAACATTTTAAAATATATATATTTATATGTAAAAATATATATTTTCTTCCTTCTGTGGTTTTTAAGAACTCTTTGAATTAAACAATTATTCTAAGAAGCAGTATCATGCCCTTGCAACTGAAAGCTCCAGCAAGGAACAGTGAAAATCAATGGACATGGCAGTGACACAGCATTGCAATGTCTCACTCATTGCCATCAGTATGCCTTGTGGCAAGTGCTAAAACACAAATAAGAAAAGAAACCAAAAGAATATATAAATAAGCATAAGAAACCACCATAAAATCGTGGAAATTGCATAAAAATGTGCCTAGAAACTCTCAAAATCCTGATACATGTATGTTACATGGGCTTTAGTATGGACTAGCAATAGGGCGGAGTGGTGGCTCTGAGGCTAAGGATCTGCGATGGTATCCAAAAGGTTGCCGGTTCGAATCCCCGTCACTGCCAAAAGAGATCCTACTCTGCTGGGCCCTTGAGCAAGGCCCTTAACCTGTAATTGGTCCAGGGGCGCTGTACAATGGCTGACCCTGCGCTCTGACCCCAAGGGGTATGGGAAAACTAACAAATTCCTAATACAAGAAATTGTATAAGGCGGAACAAAAACAAAAACAAAACAAAACAAAACAATGCTGCCTCACAGCTCCAAAAACCCAGACTTGATTCCAAGGTTTGTTATTTTTATCTGGATATTACTGATTTTTCACACTTACATAGGCATGTGTGATAGTTTAGTTGAAAACTCTAAATTAACCAAGCAGTGATTGTGTGTGTATGTGTGTGACTGTGTTCTGTGATGGAATGGCGATAAAGTTCAAATTTAGTTGTGTGGGACTATTTTAATTAAATATAACTAATCTTCTCTGTTTTGTAGGAGGTACTGTGATAACCTGCAGTACCGTGCTATGAGTGCAGCTAACTTTGGAAAGATCATCAGGGATGTTTTTCCCAACATCAAAGCCAGGAGACTTGGTGGCAGAGGACAATCCAAATATCCTTTTTCACTATAGAGGCAGGGGTTTTGTTTGTCATTTATAGTTGGTTGCAAGTGTGGCACAGGTAACACTTCTATATTCTATAAAAAAAACATTGTTAACATATAGTATAATAGTGGTGTTGGCAATTAAATGTAATTTGAAATATATTTGTTTAAGAATACTTGTTTGGACTTTTTACTGTGACAAAAAGATTGCATTCAGTTTGTGTGAAGACTAAGCATGTATTAGTTAAACAGTTAAGCTAATGTTGTGCAGGTGGACATTGGCCTGTCACTGATTACATGAATTCATTCTGGACTTAAAATACAATTTTAAAAATATTGGAAAAATTGATCATGAAATAAAATGGAATATAGCTTAGAAAACATAGACAGCAGGTTAAAAAGAAGAAAATGAATTCTTAACCACACAAATGGGAAAAAAAGCTTAGAACAGTTACTTTTTAAATTATTTGTAATCAGACGTTTCATATCATACTATAAAGAAGGAATGAAATTAACTTAATACATGCAGAAGGAAGGGTAATGACAGAATTTTTCTTGAAATGATCTCTTAACACAAATACAGTGTGCTAACACCTTAAACAAGAAGTAAACAACAAAAATCAGGCAGGTTTCTCACAAGATTCTTGTCCTGACAGAAACTGTGTGTACATTATATTCTGCCACAGAGACCTTATTGAGTGTACTTTTGCAAAATCCCTAGCCATGACAATGCCTGGTATTTCAGAACATCTGAGACCTACTGTATGTGGATATTACTGCAGCTACACTCTATATGAAATCATCAGCGACTGGATTGCAAACATTAAAGGACCATGTTAAACGTTTAATCACAAAATTTGTTTGTGCAGTGTTTATACAGCTATTTATATCTAACACCTTAGCTTTTCAATATCATAAACATAATTATAGTAGTAGGGTGTTGAACCGTGTTAGCCATTATGGATGAAATCAAGCAAATCAAGTCAAGCAAAATTATACTTTTTATTGGCTACAATATGCAAGCTTTCGAGGTAACTCAGACCCCTTCTTCAGGCAAGATGTAATCAAGATGTTTACATCTTTCCAGAAAAAGGGACCAGAGTTGCCTCGAAAGCTTGTATATTATTGTCATTTTGCACAAGCATAATTCATACAGATATTTATAATGTAAAATAAGTGTTATTTTTCCTTCAGGATTTATTTTAATCTATCAAAACAAAATGAATTGACATACATAATATTTGTAGAGACTAAGTCATTTTTCCATTTGAAAATCTGTGCTAATGTCAGGTGAACAAGGTGAAGAGGAAAATAAAAACTTCAGACGGCACAGATACTTGAGAAAATAAATCTCTACACACAATAGATACAAGACTGCCCATTACCCACAGGCTTTCTACTATACCTAAATGTTGCAGAATTATTCATGGTATCTAGGTATGATGCCAAATCCTAGAAGACTTGATGTAGCAGGTATCGTTTTAGATGTTGCATCCTTCTTCTTGTTCACCACCAAAGGCTACAAAGTGCTTTGGCCAGATAGAAGTGATGCAGGGAGCAAACCCCAAGTTATCTCACAGAGAAAAAGACCCAAGTAGTGATTAAACAGAAAGTGTGAATAACAAGGAAGCTTGAAGTGTATAGTATAAAAAAATGTTTTAAGCCTTTCCTTTTCAACAATGACACATATTCAACATGTTAACAAAATATTCCTTACTCCTTTACACAGTTCAGTCCACTGTGCATGCATGGGCCAGAGTCTTTATTGCTACAGCAGACATTGACCATAACACTCACTTTAACAAAAACTGCCTAATGTGAATGCAGAGCAATGAACAGGATTATACACATAGTACAAATATAACAAGTTTCTGACTGGGATCCTTGGTTGTTTTACAATGGGAGTCTAAACTTGATCTAAGTTTGGTACAAGTGTTTTCAATTGTGATTTATTTTCAATTCTTTTTTGCATCCCATACCTAAAACAAGCATTTTCAATTTATTGGTGATACTAATACAACCTGGTATGAGTGATTGTGGGCGTGAGTAGGATTTTTTTATTGAGTAATAAACCACTTGTTTGTTTGGCTCCTGCTTCTTCCCTCAAGCTCCTTGAAGATTTATAACCAAACATACAATTACATTAATATTTAAATACAGTCATATGAAAAAGTTTGGGAACCCCTCTTAATTCTTTGGATTTTTTGTTTATCATTAGGTGAGCTATCAAAGTAGCAACTTCCTTTTAATATATGACATGCCTTATGGAACCAGTACTATTTCAGCAGTGAGCAGTTTATTGGATTAACAGAAAATATGCAATATGCATCGTAGCAAAATTAGACAGGTGCATAAATTTGGGCACCCCAACAGAGATATTACATCAATACTTAGTTGAGCCTCCTTTTGCAAATATAACAGCCTCTAGACGCCTCCTATAGCCTTTGATGAGTGTCTGGATTCTAGATGGAGGTATTTTTGACCATTCTTCCATATAAAATCTCTCCAGTTCAATTAAATTTGATGGCTGCCGAGCATGGATACCCTGCTTCAAATCATCCCATAGATTTTCGATGATATTCAAGTAAGGGGACTGTGACGGCCATTCCAGAACATTGTATTTCTCCCTCTGCATGACTGCCTTTGTAGATTTCGAACTGTGTTTTGGGTCATTGTCTTGTTGGAATATCCAACCCCTGCGTAACTTCAACTTTGTGACTGATGCTTGACCATTATCCTGAAGAATTTGTTGATAGTGGGTTGAATTCATCCGACCCTCGACTTTAACAAAGGCCCCAGTCCCTGAACTAGCCACACAGCATGATGGAACCTCCACCAAATTTGACAGTAGGAAGTAGGTGTTTTTCTTGGAATGTGGTGTTCTTCTTCCACCATGCAAAGTGCTTTTTGTTATGACCAAATAACTCAATTTCTGTCTCATCAGTCCAACGCACTTTGTTCCAAAATGAATCTGGTTTGTCTAAATGAGCATTTGCATACAACAAGCGACTCTGTTTGTGGTGTGAGTGCAGAAAGGGCTTCTTTCTCATCACCCTGCCATACAGATGTTCTTTTTGCAAATCACGCTGAATTGTAGAACGATGTACAGATACACCATCTGCAGCAAGATATTCTTGCAGGTCTTTGGAGGTGATCCGTGGGTTGTCTGTAACCATTCTCACAATCCTGCGCATATGCCGCTCCTGTATTTTTCTTGCCCTGCCAGACCTTGGTTTAACTAACAGCAACTGTGCCTGTGGCCTTCCGTTTCCTGATTCCATTCCTTACAGTTGAAACTGACAGTTTAAACCTCCCCTTCCCCTAAACCATGATACTGAACAGTCTTTGTTTTCGGATCTTTTGAGAGTTGCTTTGAGGATCCCATGTTGTCACTCTTCAGAGGAGAGTCAAAGGGAAGCACAACTTGCAATTGACCACCTTAAATACCTTTTCTCATGATTGGACAAACCTGTCTATGAAGTTCAAGGCTTAACGAGCTAATCCAACCAATTTGGTGTTGTAAGTAATCAGTATTGAGCAGTTACATGCATTCAAATCAGCAAAATTACAAGGGGACCCAAATCTTTGCACAGCCAGTTTTTCACATTTGATTTAATTTCATACAACTAAGTACTGCTTCTCTAAAAATCTTTGTTCGGAAAACACCCTGGTACTCAGATTTTCCTAGGAAATGAAAGACATACCACTGTTATCTTTCTGGTTGAAAGTAGAGTAAATTATTATGCAGACTGAGAGGGGGTCCCAAACTTTTTCATATGACTGTACAACTCCATACAGTTGTATGCATAGCAAAAAGTGTCCCTCTCCCCTGTTATCATTTGCAAAATACGCTTGTCTCATTAAATACACTTCACTTTACTCTCCTTCTGTAAATGAGTAAATAAATTTTCAGAAAATTATATGTTAAGTGATACAGAAAAGTCTGCCAAAAATTATATAAATGACTAGATTAAAAGACGGTCATTAAAAGGTAGGGTAAATAATGCAAATAATTATATGAAAAATGTTGAAGCTAAATGGTAAGGTAAATGGTACAGCTCTTAAAGGAAGCATGGTGATAAAGTGTTTGGCACTGCTGCTTCACAGCTAAAAAGACGTGTCTGATTCACAGGCTGGTCATTGTGGTGATATAATTGTACTTGTATATGCACTTCACTTTTCTCTAAAATCTTAAGATATGCACATTGGATTGATTCTAAATGTTAAATTTTGTTATGATTAAAGATAGGTATGTATGTGTGTGTGAGTGTGGTAATACCCTGCCATGGTGTGAAATCTAACCCAAAGGTTCTGTCATATACCTGATGAGAACTGCACAAACCCTGGCTCCTTGTAATATTAACTTATAAGCAGGTTGGAAATGGATGAATGGCTGCCGTTCTTCTATCAGTGAGTAAAATGATTGGTAAGGCATCAGTATCACATTTAAAACAATAAAGTTACAAAAGTGTTAGTATTACATTTGAGATCAAGAACTATGAAAATAAAATATGTGTTCTTTAACTTATTCATCTTACATACTGCTACAGTGGCATCAGGAGAAAGACGGTGCTAAATATGCCTCTGCTTCCAAGTTTGGACCTAAGGAATGACCCAGTAAGACTTAATTTAAACAATCAGTACTCATTTAATGAATTAAGGTTTGTTGTCAGCATGCTGAATTATCTAAAAGCACAGTGCTTAAAATATAAATCTTACTAGTAACAATAACACTAGAAATCTGAAAGTATGCAGTATGTTACTTTTTATATTGCTGAAAGAGCTTCTTTTGTTGCCTCTCATAAGACATGGAAGAATGATCTTTGTAGCTGCTAAGATATGCAGCAGATAAACTGGCCAAAACGTAAGCATTTTTTATAAAGTCAGTAAAATGCTTTAGTACAGGCAGAGAGCAGAATGGTTTGAGATTAATAATTAATATGCTCAATTTGTGGTTGAAAGTGCAAACAAGGAAGTTAGTATTTGGACAGGGACCTTGAATACAGAAGTACATTTTACATAAAAACGCACATTGTAGTCTTGGTTCTACCTCCTTATGGTTCTGCATTGGACTTCATGAGTTAATAAGTGGATGGATGGGTGGATGAATGGTTGGGTTATCTGTACTCTTGCTGTTTACTGCGTACCTCTTCTTTGACACTTTATAGTTTTATTGCAGATTTTCTTGAAATTTGGGTTAGTAGTTATTGTGCAAACCAGAGGTGGGGTACTAGCATTTACTTTTCCGAGAAACACAGACTGGCTATGTGACTTTGAGAGGTTCACTTAACCTGCCTATGCACCAATTGTTTAAAAAGCAAATAAAAGTATTTGAATAATTGAATGCATCCTGATCTTATATTTTGTCTTAGGTAATGGTACTTACCAAATATACAATAAAAACAGTATATTACTGTTATTAAAAACAGCATTTTGATAAATTCATACAACAGAGGAAATACAAGATCATGGTCAATATTTGTGCAAATACATGCTAATAATGTTTAAAGCCAGGTAAGATAATTTATTGTATTTTTTAGATAAAATACAAAATTACAGTATTTTGTAAAGCAAATAATGTATACGTTTTAACTTTGATATAATTAAAATAATAAATACTCTAATTTGGAAAATAATGGAGAATCCCATTGCATAATTTTCTGCTACAACAGCTTTGCATGTTTAGACGTTTAGTAGATGTTTAATGCAGCATTTTACAATTCCACCCAATCACTTTATCTCTTTTTTCCTTTATAGTCAGAGTTAACAGAACTCGTTCAGACATACAATAATGAAGTGACAGATGCTGCATGCACTCTCATCTGCGACTGGGCTGAGAAGATCTTGAAACGTTCCTTTGACTCTGTGGTGGAGATTGCCCGCTTCCTGGTCCAAGAACACATTGTCAACCCACGCTCCAGTTCTGCCCATATTATCATGTCAGCCACCTTAGCTGGTTAGTGTGTTTTACAACAGTGTGTAAACTAGGATTCTCTGCTCCATACATTTGTCACATATTTACCACATAATTTAACAAATTGGGTCTATTGTTATTGAACTGCTCTTTGTGGCCTTCTTATAAGGTTTCTCATGCCATTACAAAGGGGAAAAGCAAAAGATATTTTCTGACATGCATACCTTATGTTTTATTTCAACTCTGTCACTTGCTTATCTTTTTAAACTAATGGTTTTAAATGGAAATTGTTTTATGTTTATGTGATTGTAGTATAGTGTCATTAGTACTTGTAATGTTTTTTTTTTTTGGAAAGGGCTTTAGTTACAGCCTACATTGCTTTCTTTGTAAGCGTATGCATGATTTTTTTAATTTTCCAAACAGCATTGTAAACTAATAAGACAAATAGTAGCCAAATCCTGAATATTTTTGTTTTCCCTCTTCAGTAGTATAATGCCCATCTCAAAATAGATGGGGAGTCTCTAAGCTCTGTGATCACCACCCAGTCTGAGGCAGATGAAAGGATTAATGTGTAACTGGAACAAACCGTGCTTTAAGGAAATTATTTGCTTACTAGCCAACCCACAGCGTAGCATATGCCGCATAATTATGTATTGATGGGTGAACACTTCTTGAACGACACAGTTGTCCAAATGGGGTGGGTTTGTGGATACCACTGTGAGTGAATGAAAAGATAAACCTCTGGAGATAGCAACATATAATTGTCCGTGACTGAAACTGGGATCGTCTGTGACGAAGAAGGCCACGCTGGTGAAAGTTACTTCGTCGGTAGGGATAAGTGTCAGTACTTGTAGATTAAGGTGTAGCGAGTCTTCGTTGTTGACGCTTAATATAGCTTGTGTACTGAGATGTTCCAGAGTCACAGTTGAGAAACACTTTGTTAATGTCTTTTAAGCACAGGGGAAAAAATTAACATGTGAAACATCCGTATAATGTAATAAGCCACCAAGAAAAGTAACATTGCAACAATGCTATCTACGATCCAATCTCTGTAAACAGAAGTGATAAGAAAATCGAGCCCGGTGTATTATTTAACTGACTTGTGGCGCTGTAGTAGTGCTGCTGCTTTGCAGTAAGGAGACTGTGGAAGATTGTGGTTTCGCTTCCCAGTTCCTCCCTGTGTGGATAGCGCTTTGAATACTGAGAACACCGCTATATCATTGTAACAAAGTATTAACAGGAAATTGCCTTCGTGTAATAGTAAAAGGCAAATTATCCGCGACAAACAAACTGTTTTACATGCTGCATACCAACCTGCATAATCACGCCGCTTTTTAAATGTTTTAAGCAGAGGGAAAAAAATGAACATTTGCAAAATCTGTAACGCTGCTTTCAGTAAGTACAATGCACACGCGTGTAATTTGTCGGCCACTTTTTGCCAGCCGTCTTTTCTGGTTTGGGCTGCTTTTGCAGTGTTACCGCTTGTGCATATTAAATCTTGAAATCCTTCGAATAACTAATTAACTAACTAACACCCACCCACCCACACACACAGCTTGTGTGAAAAAATGCGCCAGTACTTTCATAATTTTGTTGCAGCCTATAGTGGAGTCAGGCACAGAGAAGGTCAGCTGCTGAGAGAGCGTCTCGACTGTTGCAGGGCCTGCATTGGTGAAGCAGGTAAGATGCTAATGAAACAGAGGCACAGGGCTTATTGGTTTTTAAAGACTGCTTCCTTCATTGTGTTTTAACCTCAGTTTTATAGGATTGTTTTAAGGATCCCATGGGATACCCCTCGCAAACTGTTTTAGACGCTGCATTCAGCAATTCACATCCGCGACAAACATGTCTGTTCTTACATGGTCCTGCCGCGTCCACCCTCGTTCTCAAAGCATACACACCGCCTGGTCATGTGCCCACTCGCAAGAGCAACTCACGGAGACCCGCCCACCAACTCTAAGACCATGGCGTGTAAAACAGTTTGCGATGGTGGTGCCTGCGTCATAACCGAAAAGAATAATGAAAAGTCAACGTGGCTCAGAGGTGCATGTGGACTCCTAGCACAGATGAAAGCAAATTACGGGGTGGTCGGTGAGTTGTTTCGTCCGGGCATATGAGCAGGCAGTGGGAATGCCTAGAGAGCGAGGTTGAACGCGGGCCGGGGAATAAGGAGTGTTGGTGGGCGGGGAAACGTTTTCTGTGTTCCTGCAGGACAATCTAAGAAGACACATGTTTGTCGCAGATGCGAATTGCTGTATGTAGCGTGTAACACAGTTTGCGATGTTGCACGCGGTCGTGCTTCGTAACCGAAAAGTCAACGTGGCCCACAGCTGCATGTGGACTGTAGCACAGACAAACAGAAATGACGGCGTGTTTTCCTAGGCGTCGCGTCCGAGTTGGTGGGCGTGGCTGTGCGAGTTTTCGTCGTATCCAATGGTCTTAGAGTTGGTGGGCGTGGCTCCTTCCTGCATGCTTTCATAGGTGTCTTGCCCGCTCTGGTGGCGGCTTAGAGAATCTATATATGGCTCCTTCCTTCGTGCTTTCATGGGTGTCTTGCCTGCTCTGGCGACGGCTTAGAGAATTATATATATAGATTTGCCACACCAGACATTTTTAAAACTGTTGATTTTTGTCTTTTGGTAAAAGCATCATTAAAAATTAGATAGTAGAGGGATATGTCACTCCTATTCAGCTCTGTGAACAACTGGGCTACTTAAGGCAGCACTGGTGCGAGGAATCAGACTGGGACAGAGTCTTCTATACTGTGGGCATAATAGAGATATGTATCTCTCTTCTGATTTTAGCCACAGTCCCTACCTATGCACTCTTTAAAATCAGTTCCTGTAAACTCAGCAGAATGATATCTTGACAATAGTAATTTATTTTTGTATTTTCAGAGATTTTAAGACTGCAACATATTTATGATTGTCTAATATATTTAAATCCATTTACTTTATTTTCCTTTTTTAATAAATAGTGATTTACAAAACCAATAATATGAATGACTTACAAGTCAGTCAGACATACAGTGCTACATCTTCTTCAAACCAAATGCTACTTCCTTCTCTTACCTCTCTAGAGAGCAAGAAGTCTAAAGGATTTATTTTGAAGTCACTGCTCAAAGATATTGAGGTATCCTAATGGTTAAAAATGTTCAGCATTCTTAGTTAGTCAAGGACATTAATAAATGTTTGCGAGGCTTTTAAGAATTTTTGGACAGTTCTTTGTAATTTACATTTTTTTTAATTTTAATTAAAAGAGGGTATCTTTTACCTGTTGTGTTATGGTAGATGGGTTATTGTTCTGCCAGTTGCAAAAGATAAGATGTCATGTTAATAATTTAGTGTAAGTAATATAGTGCAAGTTACCACAATAAATTGTTCACTAAGCAGTAGTGTCCTGGCAGATTTTACTCGATCTGTGCTGTTAGAGGGTTAAGGATTATTGTGATGGCAAGACTGTTAGATAAATAACATTTTACTCCAAAAAGGTCTAAGCTCTTGTCATTCCCAAGCCATGTGAGTCATTGGAGCAGGTGCCTGATGGTAGTGTTTTCAATTAGAGCTTTGACCCAGGATGCATCTTGGATAAATTGAGTAAAGAGAAATATGTATAGTGTAAATGTTGGTGTTGAAATAATACTAGTTAAAACAGTTCTGGAAGCAGTTATAACTATAAGATAGGCATCTACTTAGCAACTTAAACACAAATACATATAATACTTATTTTGTTTAGATTTTTTGCAACTTATTAAGTTTTATGATTCGATACTGATATATATTGCAGTTGTTTTTTTTTAATCTGAAGATAAAGTTAAAACACACAAAGTAAAAATGTTGACATAATCAGAAACTCTTGATTCAATCCATACCACTTCATTTTTTCACTGTAGAACTGAAAATTGATTTTAATTGCAAGGTCTAGGCATTCTCACAGTAAGCCAGGGAATATTTAGTTACAGTATGTAACACATACAGTACATACATCTTGATTTTTTCAAGTTATTTTAGTCTGTATATGTAATTATTTACCTAAAAACAAAATACTAAAATTTATACTGAAATTTTACTGAAGTTGTAACTATATTACCTGCTACAAGGCAACACACCTAAACACTGTTCAAGGGATTGTACATATTTTGTAGTATTATATATATTCATATATGATCTTACACATGCCATTTACTTGCTCATTGCTGTTGCAATAGTTGAAAAGAAAAGGGCCAGATGCACTGCTGCTCTGATCTGAGCAATATGGAAAGCATTCTAGAGCAGCATGGTTCAGTACTGTTATAGTATGAACTAGACTTTAACACAATCACATTTGACCTACACACCATATTATCCCACCTGGAGGAAAAGAATAACTATGCTAGGATTTTGTTTATTCACTTCAGTTCAGCCTTTAACACAATCATCCCACAGAAGCTAATAGTGGAACTTTCTCTGCTTGGATTGAACATCTCAGTTTGTAACTGGATCTTGGACTTCTTGTTAGAAAGACAACAAGCAGTATATATTGGCACAAAAACATTGCCTACCATCAAACTGAGAACGAGGTGAGGGGATCAGTTGCCCTTTACTCTGCTAACACATAGCTATACTGCCAAATCCAGCACAGAGCAGCTCATTACGTTTGCTGATGATACAGCAGTGCTAGGACTCATCAGTAATGAAGATGAAACATCATACAGAGCAGAGGTGGGACAGTTAGTGAGCTCAAGTGGAGACAACAATTTGTCCCTTAATGTCAATAAGACAAAAGAGTTGATTGTGGACTTCAGAACAAAGGCTGAACATCTCCCACTGCATATGGCTTTCCTGTGGAGAGGGTCAGCAGTACAAAGTTCTTGGACATCTACACGGAGGATCTCTCCTGGACTCTTAATACCACACACCAGGTTAAGAAAGCTCAGCAAAGGTTGCATTTCCTTAGGAGGCTGAAGCAAGTGAGAGTCCCTCCTTCCATCCTCACCACTTTCTATCAAGGCACTATTGAGAGTGTCCTGATGAGCTGCATCACGTCTTGGTTCGGAAACTGCAATGTGTCTGACAGGAAGACTCTGCAGCATGTGGTAAGGATGGCTGAGAGGATGCAAGAAGAAAGCCATCTGCAATGTGAGTGACTCCTTATATCCCTGTCATGGACTGTTCGATCTCTTGCCATCTGTTAAGAGATATCGCTCCATAAAATCAAGAACAGCCATAATGTGCAATAGCTTATTTCTACAGGCAATAAGACTGCTAAACTCTCTGTAACATGCACATAACAACCAGTTCTAAATAACAATGAAAATGATTAGTAATAGTGTGCATTATATTAAAACCAGTAACTGCGCACTGTACAATAACCTGCAGTGAATATACTTGACTTGAGCATTCATAGTTTTCATACTCCTCTCTCTGTACGTTTACCATTCGTTTGCTCAGAGGTTGATGCGCTTGCTGCTTCCTGAGCAGCTGTTCTTTTCTCCACCCTAGCGGCCCACTTTTTCTCTTCTTTCGTCGACATCTTTTCGTGTTAAAATTGATTAAGTCAGTGTTTGTGTTGCAATTACAGTGGAACCTCGGGTCACGACCGTAATTCGTTCCAAAACTCTGGTCGTAACCCGATTTGGTCGTGACCCGAAGTAATTTCCCCCATAGGATTGTATGTATATACAATTAATCCGTTCCAGACCATATGAACTGTATGTAAATATATTTTTTAAAGATTTTTAAGCACAAATATAGTTAATTATACCATAGAATGCACAGCGTAATAGTAAACTAAATGTAAAAACACTGAATAACACTGAGAAAACCTTGAACAACAGAGAAAACTAACATTGCAAGCTACCAACCGCTCACTAAAAACACTTTTTTTTAATGAGATTTAAGCACAGGGAAAAACATGAACATTTGAAAAATCTGTAATTTAATAAACAACCAAGAAAAGTAACATTGCAACAATACACACTACGAACCAATCGCTGTAAACAGAAGTGAAGTGGAGGTTAAAATCCAATAGAGAAAAGTCTTCATTAAATACAACGAGGTTAAAACAATGCTCGAATCAATCTCTTTAAAAACAAGCCCAGTGCATTCTTTAACTGCCTTCTCGGCCTTATGCGGCCAGCCCTCTCTCTCTCGCTCACGCTTTCTCTCGCTGCACAGGGAATGCACAGGGAGAGACTGAATTTGTGCGGAAATCATCGGTGCGCACAAACTGAAAGGGAAACTGGCTTGTTTGTATGCCGAGTGTGTGGTCGTGAACAGATGCAAAAGTTTGGCAAACTTTTTGGTTGTAACCCAATTTGTACATGTTCAGAGACGTTCGTGAACCGAGGTTCCACTGTACTTAGTAAGTCTTCAGTTTGCCTCAAGAACGATTTAAGATATAAAGGGGTAGGGAAGTGACGGCAAAGGTGGTAGGGAATAAGAACGGCGCCCATACACATGCACCGCATGGCCGCCCTGCAGGCCGCTGCTGAGAGTTGATTCTGCAGTAAAATAAAATAAAAATAAAAAGAGGAAAAACCTTGGAGGACAATCATCACCCCGAAAGCGGATAGTAGACATCACATAGTATATGTGTACCAAATTTCAGGTCTATAGTTCAAACGGTTTGTGAGCTACTGGTGATTTAAAATCCTGGACAGACAAACGGACAGCCACAGTAGCGTATTATATAAGATTATAAAAATATGTTATGAATAAATAGTAAATTAAACTTATTGGGTAATGAAGCAATATAAGCCTCTTATAATTTCTGAACTAAGTTTTACCTTCACTGCTGAAATAATCTGATTTAGTGAAAATAATTTGTTGCCCGAATAATGCTGTTAAAAATCTTGTCTCTTTCACTCTTTCATAAAACTGATAGTTGAAGGATCAGACTTTTTTAATACCTGACACAGTATAGTGTCTCATGTGAGGGATCACTTGATGTTCATGTGTTGTGTTCTAAGCCTATCAAGTATCATTTTAAGCTCTGACATTTTATACTCTTGCTCTCTTTATATATTGCTTGTCATCTTTTTGTATCTGTTCATTTACCTATTGCCATTGTAGTGGCTATTCAAGTTTGGGTGACTCCAAAGCTTTGACATTACCTGTTAGTTTTTCTGTGGTTCTCTCAGCACAGCTAGGTGGGCCCAAGCAAAACATTTAGTCTAGGAGCCCCCCTTCCACCCCTAATTGTACACATTTATAATAAAGTTACATGGAACTGAAAATAATATGCAGTACTGAAAATGTTAGCGGCATTCAAAATGTATACAGAAAGATGCACAAATTCATCCATATATTTTAACTAGGTTCTTAAAGAGGGTAAATATTAACAAATAAATGAAAGTATATTGGGTAAGATCAGCTAGCTACAGAGAAGACAGAAAAAAATCCAGTTTATGCAGATGACATTTGCTTTTGCCATTCTGAAGTATACCACAGCATTTTGGTTTATCCCAGGTATTTTAAGAAGATTTGCACTTGTGACTATAGCATATGATTTGCTGTACAGGCATTGATAAATTCTTTAAGGCAAGATAAGGCTAAGCCATTAAAAACTTTCTGAGTTGGAAGGAAGACTTTTAGATAGATAGATAGATAGATAGATAGATAGATAGATAGATAGATAGATAGATAGATAGATAGATAGATAGATAGATAGATAGATAGATAGATAGATAGATAGATACTTTATTAATCCCAAGGGGAAATCATGTCTAAATTTATCTGGAAGCCAGTATAGTAATTTAAGAACTGTAACTACCCTGTTACTATTTTCTCAAGTGCATTGGACCATAAACCGGAAGGTTTCTCATTCAGTCTGTTTTTAACTCAGTGTCTAACATTGCATAAATTATTTAACCCACCTGCATACCAACTGTAAAATTGTACTCAAATAATTGTACTATAGCACTGTATGTGTAAAGCTCCCTTGGATTCTTTTCACTGTAGAAAAATAATCTTTTTTAAAGAGTTTGTTGTACTTCATAATTCTACTCATTATCCGTGCTGTGATATTTAGTATCATTGATTTAAAGATAGTTAGGGTGTTGTGACATCACACAGTTACTGTAGTCATGTACCACAGTGTTTGTGGATATGGGCCTCATCATCTGATGCCAAAGTGGCCATCCTCATCTACAAATGAAGCCTGGAAATTACATGCTAATGTAGTTTTGATTCCCTTTCTGTCTACTGGTATTTTGACTTCTCGCCTGATCCTTCTCTGTTCTTTCATGTTCACTCCTTTTCTCTTGAACACACTGCTGTTTAAAAAGATATACACCACCAATTTTGACATTTCTACATTACACATTTACAATAGTATTTGCCTCTTTTGCATGTGCATTTTATACATTTTTATACTCTGTGTACAATTTTTCCAGCAAATGGCTGCATTCTTGTTAAAGTGTAGACAGTTTAAGTAGGATCATAGGTTGACTACAATTGTGGACTTGGGCTAGGCTAGGACTAATCCATTTTTGGACCCAGCTTTGTTACATTGTTTTTTCCTTACTCTCATTTATAAAATACAGATGACTCAGCTGACCACTTAGTACCTCTGAAATATGTTTGTATATTTTTATGTGCCAGTAAAATAAAGGGTCTTGAGAGAGAGCTAAAATTTAAAGAAGGTAAAAGAAAACCATTAAAATCTGTACCTTCACCATACAATGAAGGTTTATTGGTACCTTAATTTAAGAACATGCATTTACTGATCATCTTTGGTTATCTTCTGAGAACTAGGGTTCAGACATTTATATTTAGAGTATGTAATACCTGAGTATCTGTTCTTCATAAGGGCACAAACCCCAGATGCAACAAATTGTCATTAGTATTTTTTTTACATTTCTTCACTGATTTGCTGCTCTTATTGTCTTAGTGAGTTTTATTTATTCTGAAATTTATAAAATGTGTATAAGAATTTTTAATATACAAGTCATATTTTCCTGTTTAGAAAAGACTCAAAACATGTGTCTATTTTATTTTTTTTTTCAATACAGCAGGCCCTGCAAAATCACATAGGGTTATAAAGAAGACTCCACCAAATCAGAGAAATTCAACCACAGACGAAGAGGAAAGCAGTCCAATAACACAGGTATTTAATTCAAGAATGGTAACTCGTAAAAACTCATGCAGTAGTTAGATATGCTGTTGCTATACTCACTGGTTGGGAAAAAGATATATGAACTGCAGGTTTTCACAATTGAAACTCATTGCAAAGTGGCGATACAATGACATCACCATCAAAATAGTAAAATGAATAATCAGAAAAGTCAAGGAATAAAATGTGAACCAATTCATAAATGACAGAAAGCAACAATAAATTCATTTCATAACTAAATCATTGCAATTTGATTTTAATTTTTATATCCTACCAATAAATTGTCAAGCTTAATAAACCCATCCATCCATTTTCCAAACTTGCTTAACCAAAACAGGGTTCCAGGGAAGCTGGGACCCATCCAAGCAAGCATTGGGCACAAGGCAGGAACACTCCCTGGATGAGGCTTGTAGAGTGATGGACTCATTTGATACTGGAAGAGTGGATAAAATTAATGTTGTCTACATCTGCAAACTGATGATGTCCATGCCAGACAGAATTGCAATTGTTTTTCAGTCTCATGGAGAAGTTACATGATGTTAGATAAGATTTAGTCAGAGGTGACTATTTTTTGTCTGGTGTGTTTACAACTACTATATACAGTGGTGTGAAAAACTATTTGCCCCCTTCCTGATTTCTTATTCTTTTGCATGTTTGTCACACAAAATGTTTCTGATCATCAAACACATTTAACCATTAGTCAAATATAACACAAGTAAACACAAAATACAGTTTTTAAATGATGGTTTTTATTATTTAAGGAGAAAAAAAATCCAAACCTACATGGCCCTGTGTGAAAAAGTAATTGCCCCCTTGTTAAAAAATAACCTAACTGTGGTGTATCACACCTGAGTTCAATTTCCGTAGCCACCCCCAGGCCTGATTACTGCCACACCTGTTTCAATCAAGAAATCACTTAAATAGGAGCTGCCTGACACAGAGAAGTAGACCAAAAGCACCTCAAAAGCTAGACATCATGCCAAGATCCAAAGAAATTCAGGAACAAATGAGAACAGAAGTAATTGAGATCTATCAGTCTGGTAAAGGTTATAAAGCCATTTCTAAAGCTTTGGGACTCCAGCGAACGACTTTGAGAGCCATTATCCACAAATGGTAAAAACATGGAACAGTGGTGAACCTTCCCAGGAGTGGCTGGCCGACCAAAATTACCCCAAGAGCGCAGAGACGACTCATCTGAGAGGTCACAAAAGACCCCAGGACAACGTCTAAAGAACTGCAGGCCTCACTTGCCTCAATTAAGGTCAGTGTTCACGACTCCACCATAAAAAAGAGACTGGGCAAAAATGGCCTGCATGGCAGATTTCCAAGACGCAAACCACTGTTAAGCAAAAAGAACATTAGGGCTCGTCTCAATTTTGCTAAGAAACATCTCAATGATTGCCAAGACTTTTGGGAAAATACCTTGTGGACTGATGAGTCAAAAGTTGAACTTTTTGGAAGGCAAATGTCCCGTTACATCTGGCATAAAAGGAACACAGCATTTCAGAAAAAGAACATCATACCAACAGTAAAATATGGTGGTGGTAGTGTGATGGTCTGGGGTTGTTTTGCTGCTTCAGGACCTGGAAGGCTTGCTGTGATAGATGGAACCATGAATTCTACTGTCTACCAAAAAATCCTGAAGGAGAATGTCCGGCCATCTGTTCGTCAACTCAAGCTGAAGCGATCTTGGGTGCTGCAACAGGACAATGACCCAAAACACACCAGCAAATCCACCTCTGAATGGCTGAAGAAAAACAAAATGAAGACTTTGGAGTGGCCTAGTCAAAGTCCTGACCTGAATCCAATTGAGATGCTATGGCATGACCTTAAAAAGGCGGTTCATGCTAGAAAACCCTCAAATAAAGCTGAATTACAACAATTTTGCAAAGATGAGTGGGCCAAAATTCCTCCAGAGCGCTGTAAAAGACTCATTTCAAGTTATCGCAAACGCTTGATTGCAGTTATTGCTGCTAAGGGTGGCCCAACCAGTTATTAGGTTCAGGGGGCAATTACTTTTTCACACAGGGCCATGTAGGTTTGGATTTTTTTTCTCCCTAAATAATAAAAACCACCATTTACAAACTGCATTTTGTGTTTACTTGTGTTATATTTGACTAATGGTTAAATGTGTTTGATGATCAGAAACATTTTGTGTGACAAACATGCAAAAGAATAAGAAATCAGGAAGGGGGCAAATAGTTTTTCACACCACTGTAGAAGTTATGCAGAGGCAGAGGAATGTTTGCTGAACTTTTTGAAGAGCTTTAACAAAGCAGTTTACAGAGAGCTGGCCCTATATCATACACAAGGCTCATAGGTAAGTATTGTTTTGGAATTTATGGATGAGTTTATTATAGCAAATACAATGAACATTATGCACTTTTAAGGCTGGGTTTCATACTTCACGCAATGCAACGCATACTTCTGTAGACGCTACTGCTGCGCAAGCAGTGTACTGTTTATACTTGCGCACATACTTTACGTAAATCTGGAAGATTCCACCAGGTGGCAGTGCGAGATATCATCACGGTGAGAAAAAGTTCGGCTTCGCAGTGTTGTGAATTGCCTGAATTGCCACAATATCTTTGAAAAGGATGAATGTTTAATGATTACATTCATCAATGCAGGGATGTTTCCATTCCAGCAAACATCGGGCAGGAGGCAGAAACAATCCCTGGATGAAGCATCAGCTCATTACAAGGTGAAAACAAGCACACACATAAACTAGTGTCATTTTAGCTTCACCAAATCCCCAAACCTTCATGTATTTGGAAGGAAACCAGAGCACGCGGTGGAAACCCACCAGGACAACATGCAAACTCCAGGCAGGGAACACCAGGGACACCACCACGCTGCCCCCACATGTGTAATTATTATTATTACAGTATTATTATTATTATTACAATTATTATTATAACAATATTCATTATTTAAATTAAATTAATGATTTATTAGTAAAATGTAATATACATAATTTAATGAATTTCATCGTGAAAGTGATATCAAGTATAAATCTAAGGATTCTAAATGTGCGGAGAGCTGAAATATCATAAATTTAATATGTTCTGTGTGGCAGTTGCTGCCTGCCACTCCTGTAAGTTCAGGAGGAAGCCCCAGAAGCACACAGCACATAACTGGGTCGGTTTTAAGATGACGTTTACGACTGTCTGCTGTAATGATAAAATAAAGTGGACATTTCAAGATTAAAGAAAATATTTCCACTTTAATCACAAAATAGACCTTTTCATTGTGTCCCTAATTTTTTCCTCTGTGGCTCAAATATGCTGCCGTACATTCTGATGCTGTTGTGAAGGTGGAAAAAAAAAAAGACAGCACAAAAAATTGTATGTGAGACCTTTAAAATGTATCATGTCATTACGATGAGGAATATGCGACCTTGAATATAAAAGCACCACAGATGCATTTGTATGTTGGCGTTTTGCTTCACCACATCAAACCCATTCATCAAACATCGAAGCACGCACATCGATCCTGTAGGATCTGCAAACTGGCTTTCTATCACATGTAGATAGTAAACGGAGACTCTGATGTCATGTTCCGGTTTGATCACACTGCATCCACCGACTTTCTGCTGGTACTGCAACTCGTGCCTGCGTCATGTTAATTTCTGAGGATGTGCTCAGAGGACGTGTCAAGTGAAAGCTGAGAATGCGTGGCGGCCGTGATGCGCTAGATTCTGAGCGTGAAGTACAAACCAGCCCTAAGAATGCATTGCCAAAGAGACAATGAAAAATACTAAAGGTTTTGTAATTTGTTTTTCTTTTCTTGTCTCCCAAAATAAGAATGAAAAAGAAAGAATGGTAACAGGGAAGCAGACATTCCCTGAGAAATCTCAGAAGTCCATGGACAATGCAGAAGAAAAGGTAGAAGCAGTTTTGAAACGCTTCCCTGCATTACTGCCTCGGGTGGATCCACGTGGTTCCCTCCGCTCTTCTCCACCTGTTCTAGCGCCAAAGGACGCAAGTGTCAAAATAACTCTGCCCATTCCTGTTACTACCACACCCCTCACTATTTCTCCAGGGGTAGGCACTCAACAGCAAGGGCAGTTTTCAGTCATCAAAGTAATCGTGCCCACAGGCAATGTAAGTGTCCCTTTTCCAGAAAATCCTGTATCTGCTGCATCCAACGAAAAAAACACAACTCCTTCTGCATCATCAGTAGCATTTGCACGAAACAACAATAATTCCAAACGACATGCAGAGCCCACGTCTGAAACTACTACCACAAAAAGGAAGAGAGGAAGGCCCAGGAAATCTAGACCAAAAGATACAGAGCAAGGAAAGAAAACAGTAGATTCTACACAAAGTGTAATCCAAAGGGCATTGTCAGTAAGTGGAGTGGGGCCCCAAGAACTTGAGCCTAAACATCAACAAGTAACTAATTTCATTGAAATTATGATATCAGAAGACAGTGTGATGAGTGTGATGCCCAATACAAATCATCACAGCCAAGGTGAACAGCCTCAACAAATGGTACAAGGAGTTCAAGGCGTTGAAGATCTACAAGAAACTGTAGATCTCACTATGCCCAATAAAGACTATTCCAATCAAGGAAATGATATTTTAGCACCTGAAGATGTAAGTACTACTGTTGCTGAAGGACTCGAGCCTCGTACCTGGGAAACCAGTAGAGCCAACGTGGAGGTCATCAAACGAGGTCCAGGTATTGCGTTTAAATTGACCAATCCACAGAGTCACATTCAAGACATGGAGGGAGCAGAAAACCTGGAAAACACTGGAGGAGAAATCATTTTAACTAGTATTAGCACGGGAGACAGTAGAAGAACGTGTGGGAGTCAGAGTGCAGAACAATTGTCCTCAAGGCCTCTACATGCAATCCCAGGTTTGCCAGCAATAGTGGAAGACTGCCAAACATGCAAACACTGAACTCTTTTTACAAATGAAAATATTGAATGAGAAAGGGAAAAAATCATGAGAGACTTCAAAGAGAAAGTTCTGTGTATTTGTGATAATATTTAGCAGAACCTCAAGATAACTACATATTTTCATTCAGACTTATATTAGGATTTTACTGGTTTTAAAAATATCCATATTTTGTCATAAAGAAATCATGTGTTCATCTTCTTACTGTGAAAACTGAGAGAACATTGTTCAGGTATATTGGCTGGACGGATTTCTCTTTTTTTTTGTTCTCACTTAGTATGAAGATGACTTCATTCCTACACTATTTTTTGTATTCCATATGATTTCAATGATATATTGGCTGTGTAAAATTCATTCATAAATTGCATGTAATGTTTTTTGTGAATGTTTGCAAAGTGTACAGTAGGCAATATAGCGCTCTATTTAGCTTTTTTACGCACTTATACACACATACATAGAAAAGGCATATACTCAATATACACACAATGTTATGTATTGTTACGAGCCTAGGGGTACTGGCAACTTAATATATGAGACAACAGAAAAGATGGTTTAATCTAGACATGGTGGTCATGTTTGTTAAGGCTTGGTAGGCAAGAGAGGTGCACGCTTAAGTAAGCAATGTGCCCAGTTTGAGGTCCCTTATGGTATTCCTGGAGGATCCTCTCAACAGCAGTTCTTACTCTGAAGAACAAAAACCCAATCCTTCAAATATCTTTGTCTCTCCTCATTTTATATTCCCACTCAGTGGGGGGCATATATGAAAAGGGACGTTAGCCAGCCTCCTGTCTGGCCTTCCTGGGCCATGTTGGACTTTCTGGGCTTCCAGTCTCCCTACCAGGGCATGTCCTCGGTTGTATGTTTCCAGTTCCTTCCTGAAAAGAAAGCAGCGCGGCCTCTGAGGCACACAGGGTTCTCAGACCCTTTTCCGTGGTTCTCCCAGTGCTCTCTGAATGTTTAGCAAGAGGCAGGAGAGCCTGAGCAAGCTGTGAGTGATATATTTAAAAAGTGATGCAGATATTAGATATGGACATACTGTATATGTATACAACTTTATATTCGTGTGTGGATATAAAACATGCAAAAACACAGTAGTCTATAGTTCTGGAAAATCTTAATTATTCATCTTGTATTTATAAGATATTGGGGAAGAACATAAAAAAGGAGCAACACAGGTTTTGTCAACAGTTTAAATTTTTGCAATACAATACAATTGACAGAAACAGCAATAGCTTTTGTAATACAGAACATTGCCAGGTATATTAGTCAAGATTTTCCACCCATAAATTGTTTTCATAATGAGGTGAAGCAGTTTTTTGTGCATGTTTCTTTTCTGAATACCCATGCCTAAGTGCTGCCCAATACTTATCATGTTTTATATTTCCATTGAATGAATAGTGTGCTTTGCTGAAGCACTGAAACTCAAAAGAAATTAAAAGACTCAACGAAAGAAAAGCTTCATTGCTGTTGGTTTCCTGCATTTTGAGGGTCTTGAAGAAGCAACTGCCTTTTTTATGTCTGCTCCGTATGTATGACTTGTGTATCTTTACAGTTTTGCAATTGCAGTGTCAGCAATGCAGAGAAGGAAGGAACGGCAAAGGTGAGCAGATTGAACTTCACAGCACATGTCAGTGCTCTAAAATGTCACAATTCCAAAATATGCAGGTATCTGAATCCCAAAAATATGTTCGACTTAATATATGGGTGTTTTGTTTTATTTTCTCTTACCCTCAGAGACTCATTTTATATTATGTACTGTTAATGGGAAATTAAAAACTGTGTGATGGCTACAACAATGCAATAATACACTAATAGCACAACATAATGCATGCCTGGTTTGCCTATTTTTTGTTTTTGTTTTATATCAGGTAAAGATTATAGATTCATGATGAACATATTTTGTTACTGGTTATACATTTTTTTCATGTTGATTGCGGCAGTAAGGTGTTCAACTTTATATCAAATTTGTGCCTTCATAGACTTACAATCATAAGAATTTGACAAACAGTGGGTTTACATGTGCTTCAATAACATGGATATTCAGAGAAGCTTGATTTCTAAAATGCCATGTATACCCTTATTCTTGATAGAGAATTTGGGTTATTGACCTCTGAGAAACCCTGATTAACAGAGGTAGATTTCTCCATGAATAACCTGATTATATGGCCATGTAAACCCATGACCGGGGTAGGGTAGGGAAAAACAGAGTTCCCATAAGCTCCGATCATACTGCTGCAATGCTGAGCTGGGTGTTTTCAGTCTTGTGGGTGCTCAGAATGCACTGGCCATCAAAGCTAATTTTGGGTTGACACCTTAACCTTTCCTTGTTTTTATTTAGACTAAATCTGGGTTAGGGTTAGTAGTCTACACATGTCCGTTGCACTCTGTCAGCCTGCACATGTATTTGCTTCACACGCACTTTCAGCAGAAAAGGGTAGAAGCGTCCACAAAGTACATTTCTGGAAGAAAATGTTCAGGGGACATTTTTCCTTCATGTTCACATTATTCCTTCTCCTGTCTGAAATAATCTGTCTCACTATTTCAGAAATGGCTAAATTTGTGTTGGTGAGCTGAATGTACAATGCTAAACTCAGCAACACAATCCTGAGAGCAGAAGGGAAACAAGGTAAAAGTAAGTTGAATTACGTAGTCTGATTACATTTTAAGTAACGAGTAACCTAACACAATACTTATCTCACTGAATTAAAAATACCTGGTAATTATTATTCCAGCAGCGCAGAGTGTAAGGCAAGAAGCCCACATACCGGTATGACAGTCCTTCGCAGGACTCAAATAAACAGCCAAGCAGAAAAGAGTTTACTGTATGCAATCTGGTAATAGAAACCAATAAAGAAAAAGCATCAATTTGACTAAACATGTTTATTAAACAAGTAAATTATCACAGGTGTCAGGGTTAATTTCAGATTCACGGTGGCCGATGATGATGATGTTTTACTCTTTTTTTTTGTGCAGTTTAGTGATGTTGGAGCATTCTGACAAAGGAGAACCCCAGAAGATTACTTGCCCATGTAAATGTAAATTTTTAAGAAACCAGATTTCTGCCATAACTGGGTTATTCACCTTAACCTGATTAAGTGTGTGCATGTAAACATACTCAAACAATGCCATCAGTCTCATTTGTTTAGCTAATAGCTAAGCTGTCCCAGTATCTCATCCAGATACTTCTTAAAGCTTGTCAAAGTTTCTACTTCAACTACATGTCTCCATAATTTGTACCAGAGTCCTTCAACACTTTGTACAAAGAAGTACTTCCTGGCTTCAGTCTTAAATGCGATTCTGCTTAATTTCCACTGGTGTCCTTGAGTTTGCAATTATCCACTGATCTGAAAGAACTTGAGTTTACTTTATCAAAGTCTTTGAGGATTTTGAAGACCTGGATGAGGTCCCCACAGAGTCTCTTCTGCTCGAGACTAAATTGGTTTAATTCTTGGAGTCTGTCATGAGTAGGACGTGTCCTTAAGTCCAAGGATGCACCTGGTTGCTCTCCTCTGCACAGCTTCAAGAGCTGCTGTGTCTTTCTTGTAGCGTGGTGACCAGAGCTGCACACAATACTGCAGATGTGGTCTCACTACTACTGCATTATATAGTCTGAGCATAATGCCCCCTGATTCATATTCAGCAGTTTTTATAATATAATCTAACATGTTGCCTTTTATTCTACATTTGTAGCAAGCATTATATACTAATAATGGAATACTGTAGTCATTTTGTAGTTGCAAATAAAAAAGGTTTTGATTCCGAAGTGATGTAAACTTTTTAGCAAAAAACTGAAGAAATTCAGAGCTTTACTTTCAACAAGTATACAGCTTTGTCCTCTTACTGCTTGTCCATGTTTAACTGCAATGTGCAACCAAATGTTCAGTATTTGCTCATAATTTAAATACTCTTACTGTGAAAACTGAGAGAACATTGTTCAGGTATATTGGCTGGATAGATTTCTCTTTTTTTTGTTCTCACTTAGTATGAAGATGACTTCATTCCTACACTATTTTTTGTATTCCATATGATTTCAATGATATATTGGCTGTGTAAAATTCATTCATAAATTGCATGTAATGTTTTTTGTGAGTGTCTGCAAAGTGTACAGTAGGCAATATAGCGCTCTATTTAGCTTTTTTACGCACTTATATACACATACATAGAAAAGGAATATACTCAATATACACACACACAATATTATGTATTGTTACGAGCCTAGGGGTACCGGCAACCTAATATATGAGACAACAGAAAAGATGGTTTAATCTAGACATGGTGGTCATGTTTGTTAAGGCTTGGTAGGCAAGAGAGGTGCACGCTTAAGTAAGCAATGTGCCCAGTTTGAGGTCCCTTATGGTATTCCTGGAGGATCCTCTCAACAGCAGTTCCTACTCTGAAGAACAAAAACCCAATCCTTCAAATATCTTTGTCTCCCCTCATTTTATATTCCCAGTCAGTGGGGGGCATATATGAAAAGGGAAGTTAGCCAGCCTCCTGTCTGGCCTTCCTGGGCTATGTTGGACTTTTTGGGCTTCCAGTCTCCCTACCAGGGCATGTCCTCGGTTGTATGCTTTCAGTTCCTACCTGAAAAGAAAGCAGCACGGCCTCTGAGGCACACAGGGTTCTCAGACCCTTTTCCATGGTTCTCCTAGTGCTCTCTGAATGTTTAGTAAGAGGCAGGAGAGCCTGAGCAAGCTGTATACTGAATACTGTATACTGAATACTGTAGTAATTTTGTAGTTGCAAATAAAAAATGTTTTGATTCCGAAGTGATGTAAACTTTTTAGCAAAAAACTGAAGAAATTCAGAGCTTTACTTTCAACAAGTATACAGCTTTGTCCTCTTGCTGCTTGTCCATGTTTAACTGCAATGTGCAACCAAATGTTCAGTATTTGCTCATAATTTAAATACTCATAACTCAATATTTGCCTTCCACATGGCCACTCTACTGTTGGTCAGAAACATTGGTAGATTTTTGAGTCTAGCCAGACTGGCTCAGGTCCCACTACAGCCCTCATCTTGGGTTTAAGTCTGGTCTTTGACTAGTCCAGCTTGTAACTTTAATTTACTATTTCTTTAATATTGATAAATGCCTGTCAAGATAACCAGTTGCTATTTTTAAATGAAATTAATCTCTTTCTCAGTCTTTCTGTTCTTGATATGAGGCAATGCAGGTGCCTGCTAGATCTTAGCCATTGCAACTGGCTGTAGAAAGGGTGAGTGGAGTCCTTCATGATCCTGGCTCTCTTGGTAGTGCACCTTTATTTATGTAGGTCCTATCAGAGCTGGTCAATTCATTATGCGAAATGGCTACCATCCACTCCAGACACCAAAGGGGACCCTCAAAGTTTGATAATAATGCTTATGGTATGGACACCACCCATGTCTCTGAAAGCACAACATTTATGAAATACTTTTATGAAAGTGAAAGTGCACACGCTCCGTATACCAAGGGCTGCATGCTCCGTGGTATTTGCACAAAGGAGCACAGTTTGTGAAATTGGAACAGGCACACACTCCGGACACCAAGGGGGAAATCAGAAGTTGTTGAGCCCAACACTTCATCAAAGTGTAATAATACTGACTACTTGCTCGGGATCCAAACAGACTTCATCCGGCTCTGGGTCCTGTAAGGATGGTAGTGATATGTCCATGGTGCGCTCAGCTGAGCTCACAACTCTCTTCAGCGCCGTGTGGTCTGTTTTATATCCTGCTTGGTTAGGGGCTGTCTGCTATGCTTTCCGGTTCAAACCCATTTATGGCCAGTGTCTTTCTAACTGAGTAGCCAATAGTCTCTGTCCTTTCTTATAAGACAAGAGAGGCCTATAGTTCTTTGGATGTTGGTAGTATCCTTTGTGACTTCCTGGATGATTTTACACTGCTACCTCAGAGTGATATTGGGAGGCTAGCCATCCCCAGGAATTTTTACTGCTGTGCCAAGTGCTTTCCTTGAATGATTTTGGACTAGTGGAGTCCCAGAGTCTCACAAATGACACTTTCCAAACAGATCTGATCTCTTCAGGGCTTTCCTTGGATGGTGGCATGCTGGCAACTTGATTTGGGCAGCAAGTTTAAGTGAAGTTTATATTGAGCAGGGGCTGGCTGAATCCCTTTAATGGTTTGGTTTATTTAGAAGTGAAAGTGCCAGTTGGTGCTATAAAACTTTCTTCATTCATTATATGAAACATTACATGCATTACCTAATGCTATAGTTTTGTTGAAGTCCTTCAAATGTTCGCAACAAAAGAGCAAATAATCCATCCATCCATCCATTTTCCAACCCGCTGAATCTGAACACAGGGTCACGGGTCTCTGCTGGAGCCAATCCCAGCCAACACAGGGCACAAGGCAGGAACCAATCCCAGGCAGGGTGCCAACTCACCGCAGGACACACACCCACACACCAAGCACACACTAGGGCCAATTTAGAATCGTCAATCCACCTAACCTGCATGTCTTTGGACTGTGGGAGGAAACCGGAGCGCCCGGAGGAAACCCACGCAGACACGGGGAGAACATGCAAACTCCACGCAGGGAGGACCCGGGAATCGAACCCAGGTCTCCTAACTGCGAGGCAGCAGCGCTACCCACCGTGCCGCCAGAGCAAATAATGAAGGTGCAAATACTTTTTCAAGACATTGTGTTAAACGCAGTAAGAAAAAACTTATCTAAGATAATCAGCTGGAGAGAATTTTAGTTCTACAAAAAGCTGAAGCAGTGTGGGTAAACAACAACCCAGCATGCCCATTAGAAGGGGGTGACTACTCTCAGACTGCATAATAAATTCTAAGACTACACTTCCATGGCATGAAGTACAGTTGTCCCCAACATACAGTACTACTCATGTTTGTATAGCAGGTAGATCTTCTCACGAATTAAAGAGCTGGAAATATTTGTTGTTAATGTACGACATCTACTCTCTATGGATAAAATCCTAAGCCTAAAAGTGCAACGATTTTTTGTGACTTTTTTAAATCAGGCTTATTTAAAAACCTACGTATATATGTTTGGTATCATTCTTTTCAGAATATATCAAACTTTAATATGATGTTGTTAGATTTTCAGATCCTTATTCCGTTTTTAAATTATAAACTAAAAAATATCAAGAACTCCAAAGACAAGACTTTGTGCCAAGATATTTAACCCTGCCCGGGGCTGGAAATAAAAGACAGAGTAGAACAGCTGCTGTACAAGCTTTTAAATGTTCGAGATGCAGATCACATGGCACAGCAGCAGCAGCAAGCCAGCAGCTGATCGAACAAAGAGGAGGTAAAAACTATGTTTCCCATTGTATCACCGTTTAAGAGGGGATTTTCGGAGGAGCAACCACGTCTCCTTGGGGCACGTTCAGCCCCCCTCTTCACAACTTGAGCGGCAGAGACGTGAAGTGCATAGCACGTAGCGCAGGCCAGGTAGGGGTTTGGCAAGCGAAGCAAGCAGGGGGAACCCCCTAGTGTTGCTGATAACAGTATTATGATTTTAAAAAGTGTCTATAAAAAGTATTCACAAAGTGAATATTTAATTTGGCTTTTTTAACAATGATTAACAAAAAAACACTAATGTTAAAGTGAAAACAGAAGAGCCAGCTTGTGGTGTGTCAGTATGGTGGCCTAACCTACACAAAGAAGAAAAAGAACATTCCAAGCAAATCAGGATGATGGAGAAAATGTCCAAGTAATTAAATATCCCATGGAGTTTAGCTAAATCCGTCATTAAGACATTTTAAGAGTTTGGCATAGCCATAAACCTGACTTCAGCAGACTGTCCACTAAAACTGAGTGATGGTGCAAAAAGATGACCAGTGAGGGTGGCCATCAAAAGACCTATGAGAACTCTGAGGGAGTTACAAACTATAGGAGTTCAGATTGGAGGAGAGACTACACAGATAACCACTGTTCCCTGGGCACTTCACCGGCAGCTTTATGGGAAAGCTTCAAAGAGAAGCACAGCTACAGTTTGCCAGGAAGTACCCAGGAGACTCTAAAGTCAGCTGGAAGAAGGTTCTGTGGTCTGATGATTCCAAAATCGAACTTTTTGGCCATCAGACTGAACACTGCATATTGTTAAAACATATCATCGCCCACAGTGAAGTATGGTAGTGTCAGTGTCATGCTCTGGGGATGCTTCTCAGCAGCAGGCCTTAGAAGTCTTGTTAGGGCAGAGGGGAAAATGAATACAGCAAAGCCCTGGAGGAAAATCTGATGTAGTCCGTAAGAAATGTGCACTCTGGTAGATTTGTTTTCCAGGAAGACATTGACCCCAAGCATAAAGGGGGTCATTAAGCATATATCATTTGTAACTAAGGAACTGAGGCATCTGGAACTGAATGAAGACTGCATGAACCCATCCAGGTTATATAATTCTTTAAATTGCTTATACAGTATTTGCTGCTATAGGTTATTATACTAATAAACATCATTTTAAGTAAAGTCTTAAACTGAATGTCCCAGTCCAATTATAGGTTACTAGCTGTGCTACCTGTCTAAGATGGGTTCAGATCCAAGTAATCAACGTAGACCTCAGCATTAACATTTACAGTGCACTATGCAATGAGATAAAATTTATTAATCCATCCATTATCCAACCCGCTGAATCCGAACACAGGGTCACGGGAGGTCTGCTGGAGCCAATCCCAGCCAACACAGGGCACAAGGCAGGAACCAATCCTGGGCAGGGTGCCAACCCACCTCAGGACACACACAAACACACCCACACACCAAGCCCAATTTAGGACCACCAATGCACCTAACCTGCATGTCTTTGGACTGTGGGAGGAAACCGGAGCGCCCAGAGGAAACCCATGCAGACACGGGGAGAACATGCAAACTCCACACAGGGAGGACCCGGGAAGCGAACCCAGGTCTCCTTACTGCGAGGCAGCAGCGCTACCACTGCGCCACCGTGCCGCCCTAACTTTATTAATTCCAAGAGGAAAATCAGATGCATACAGCAGCAGAAACATAAAAACAAGGACACAGTCTCAAAATTATACAGCCAATCAATCAATTAATATATTTTTTGCAGATATTTCAGATTGGACTTAAAGAGTACATTCCGATGAAACAAGACTTGCCTGATAGCAGTGGGCAAAAAAGACCTCCAGTGGCGCTTCTTAGAACACTGTGGTGGAATAAGCCCATGGCTAAAAGTGCTTCAAGAGAGAGCCTCCTGGGGAGATAGAGGGGCTTTTTCATTATGGCCTCTAATTTTGTCACCGTCCTCTTTTCTAAAGTATGCCATTTGGTATGGGATTTGTAAAAGCAGTGTTAATGTTTGTGATGCGCCATCTTTTCAAATGACAGAGACACAGCAATCAGACAGACACACATAGAGACACAGAGACACTTATCTTTGTATTAAGGTGGACCAGCATTGCACTGGGGCTACGACTGATCAATCCTTAGATGAAGGATACTTTGTGAAGTCCTCTATTGTTGGTAAACTGTGTTGAAGCAGAGCAATGAAATTTAAAGACAGTCCCACTCAGATAGAAGCCTGCCATTAGAGGCCCCTAGGGTTGAATACAGAGGGTACAATAAGGGCAGTGAGACAGGTAAGTGGCTACAGGTGAGTTACATAGCTGGTTCTGACATTTTTTCCTCCATTATGAAAGAAACTTCAGAGGTGTACATCACATGGGATCTAATAACACAATAAAACACTAACCTTATCTTACAGCTGCATAAAAAATAAAACCCTGGTTCAGGTTAACACTGAACATCTCCCAGCTAAACAAAGAAGCTAAAGGGTTTACACCCACAGAATAAGTCTACCAAAAATCCATATATAACAAAACACTAAGGCTACATTCACATTACCAGGCTGAAGTAACTTAAATCCAATTTTTTTGCCTCAATGTGCCCCAAATCTAATTTTTTTCAGGGCTGTTTGGACACAAAAATCTGATCTTTTCAAATCAGACTTGAGTCGCCTTCATATGAGGTGTCACACACGTGCGCTTAGGATCAACAAGCCCTGAGGTGAGTGAAATATCGCAAGACAAGGGGTTGATATGCGGTACTAACGCCTCTCTCTCTCTTTCGTCAGACAAAAAGAAGAAAAGTAATTCACCTTCTACACTTCTGGGTTCCCAAGATGGTTTCTAAATGTCACTTCCGCTTTTTTCTGACTTCCGATGATGATGTCACTTCCGGCACCCTCGCCAGGACGTCACTTTCCGGCTCCATTGCGATGACGTCACCTCTGGTCACCCGAAGATGACGTCACTTAAGGCATTACCTCACTTCCGGCTCCCTCTGATGACATCACATCCTTTTGACAGTTATGATGTCATCTCCTGCCAACTTACTTCTTCTATCCATTTTTCACTTTATAAAAGTGCCATCTTTGTCATGTAGATTTGTCAATTGCTGTAAAGTTCTTTGATCACGTATTTTTGCCTTTTTTGCATTCATTGTCCATTGCACATTATACGGGGACGGTCCCCAACTCTTGTTCTCGTTGTAGAAGATTCTTGTTTTATTACAGTGGTCCTAGATCAGATATGTATCCGATTTGTGGCCATGCAACTTGAATGACAACAATCAGATTGGAATTCATGTGTGTTTGCCAGTAAGCATGAGCTTAGTGTTGCTGTCATCAGCCAGCACCAGCAGCATAGCAAAACCCCAATGGAGGAGGGCTACAGCTGTGACAACAGTCACGGTCCCATAATTGTGGGCTTTTCTCTAGTATCCACACATCTCTTGGTGTAGCAGTGCCAGCACGAAAACAGCAAAAGCTAGTCAATCGTCTGGTTTTCTTCACCTTCTTGACCTAATCATGTACAGCAGACAAACTGTTTGCTGTCCTCCAAACCAAAACATGATGCTAGACACTATCACTTTAATGTTGTCGATTTTAATACCACAAGTCGTCTTAAATTTAGTTTATACTTGCCACATCTGTAAAGGCGCAAGGGCCACACAGAAGAACTGACGTCAGATTTGGAGACACTGATCTGTGTGCGGTGTTTTCAGTGCATGCTGCTGTTCCTAAGTACCTGGCGGGCGTATATATCCAAAATGGTGAAAACAGTGAACTTCAAGGACAAGTTGGTTACGTAGGTGCCAGAATGATGAAGGCAGTGCTGAATAAGATACAACAGGTCAGAAAAATTTTTGGAAGATGTGCAAAAACATTTGAAGTGCATCTGTTTGTCATGTAGGTCACACCAGTCACGAGAATGTTTCACTTGCCTTTCCCTCACCACTTTTGGTCTATAGGTCTGACACTCCCCCTTCTTCTTTTCTTCCCCTTTAATTCAGTAATTGCACAACTCTCCCTCTATCTCATGTCATCTGCTGTGACATTATTAGCTATGCAACACCGACCAAACACTGTCACTTACTGTATTGACTAGGACGAGGAGAAAATCAAAGCACTGATCTAACAGGCTGCAACAAGTATAAATGTGTTTCGGTGTATATATTAAAAAAAAAAAAAACTATAAAAAATCAAAAAGAAAAGAAAAAGTAATCGTTTTTAGGTACGTTCACATATAATGCCCAAAGTATCTATTGCGAAAGCCCATATCTGTCTCTCTGTCTGTCTCTCCACTTGAAATAGCTTGTCCCCTGTAGAACTATTTTGTTGACATACAGTTAGGTCCATAAATATTTGGACAGAGACAACTTTTTTCTAATTTTGGTTCTGTACATTACCACAATGAATTTTAAATGAAACAACTCAGATGCAGTTGAAGTGCAGACTTTCAGCTTTAATTCAGTGGGGTGAACAAAACGATTGCATAAAAATGTGAGGCAACTAAAGCATTTTTTTAACACAATCCCTTCATTTCAGGGGCTCAAAAGTAATTGGACAATTGACTCAAAGGCTATTTCATGGGCAGATGTGGGCAAGTTCGTCGTTATGTCATTATCAGTTAAGCAGATAAAAGGCCTGGAGTTGATTTGAGGTGTGGTGCTTGCATGTGGAAGATTTTGCCGTGAATAGACAACATGCGGTCAAAGGAGCTCTCCATGCAGGTGAAAAAAGCCATCCTTAAGCTGCGAAAACAGAAAAAACCCATCCGAGAAATTGCTACAATATTACGAGTGGCAAAATCTACAGTTTGGTACATCCTGAGAAAGAAAGCAAGCACTGGTGAACTCAGCAACGCAAAAAGACCTGGACGTCCACGGAAGTCAACAGTGGTGGATGATCACAGAATCATTTCCATGGTGAACAGAAACCCCTTCACAACAGCCAACCAAGTGAACAACACTCTCCAGGGGGTAGGCGTATCGATATCCAAGTGTACCATAAAGAGAAGACTGCATGAAAGTAAATACAGAGGGTGCACTGCAAGGTGCAAGCCACTCATAACCCTCAAGAATAGAAAGGTTAGATTGGATTTTGCTAAAGAACATCTAAAAAAGCCAGCACAGTTCTGGAAAAACATTCTTTGGACAGATGAAGCCAAGATCAACCTCTACCAGAATGATGGCAAGAAAAAAATATGGAGAAGGCGTGGAACAGCTGATTATCCAAAAAATACCACATCATCTGTAAAATATGGTGGAGGCAATGTGATGGCTTGGGCGTGCATGGCTGCCAGTGGCACTGGGACACTAGTGTTTATTGACGATGTGACACAGGACAGAAGCAGCCAAATGAATTCTGAGGTGTTCAGAGACATACTGTCTGCTCAAATGCAGCTAAATGCAGTCAAATTGATTGGGTGGCGTTTCATGATACAGATGGACAATGACCCAAAACATACAGCCAAAGCAACCCAGGTTTATTAAAGCAAAGAAGTGGAAAATTCATGAATGGCCAAGTCAGTCACCTGATCGTAACCCAATTGAGCATGCATTTCACTTGTTGAAGACTAAACTTCGGACAGAAAGGCCCACAAACAAACAGCAACTGAAAGCCACTGCAGTAAAGGCCTGGCAGAGCATTAAAAAGGAGGAAACCCAGGATCTGGTGATGTCCATTAGTTAAAGACTTCAGGCTGTCATTGCCAGCAAAGTGTTTTCAACCAAGTATTAGAAATGAACATCTTATTTCCAGTTATTTAATTTGTCCAATTACTTTTGAGCCCCTGAAATGAAGGGATTGTGTTAAAAAAATGCTTTAGTTGCCTCACATTTTTATGCAATCGTTTTGTTCACCTCACTGAATTAAACGTGAAAGTCTGCACTTCAACTGCATCTGAGTTGTTTCATTTAAAATTCATTGTGGTAATGTACAGAACTAAAATTAGAAAAAAGTTGTCTCTGTCCAAATATTTATGGACCTAACTGTATGGCACACTAACTTTTCCAAGAAAACATTTCCAAGTGACATCCACTACAAATTAGTTTACCCTTTCAATTTTACCTTGGGAGCGGCTGCTTGAACTTGTATATTTTCTATATTTTCCTCTTTTACTCATCTGACAGCCTCTTGGATGCCCAATGCAAGTGAGTCAAACACTAGGAAGAGCACGCTCTCATACAGCTCATACAGAAGCACCCTTCTCTATCTAATTTAGGTAAGTTGACTAACAAGAATATAAAAAAGTCACTTTCCTGGAAATAAATGGAAAGTGACAGCAACTATGTAAGGATATAGAAGACTGAGTTGATTAATAAGTATTATCTGCAGATTATTATTATAAAGAACCAACATTATCAAACTGTTGCTAAATGGTGTTTAAACTAATAAACAACATGGGAAAGGCACAGCAGCCTTAAGTGATCTAAACATAGGATGTGTTTAAAGATTGACGGTGGTGTTGGGAGGTGAGACGCTACACAAGCTTAGGCCCCTGATTTCTGGATCCATTAGTCCCAGATATACACAAACAATCACAGCAAGCCTCAGACCTTTATGCTTGTGTGCCATTCGTATTCACAGTTTACAATAAATCAGTTCGTTTCCAAGTTCTTAAGTATTTATAGAATTTTAATGAATTATTATGTTTTAAGTTATTAACTTAACTTATTTTAATTCCTTTTCTCCATTCATAGTGTAATATTGATAGAGATTTTATGTGAATATTGGTCTTTTTGTATTAATAGTTTTATTAACAGGGTATAGTTTTAAAAATGTTATGTTTAAGAAAACTGTACAATTAGTCACAAAACCCTCCAACACTAACACACATATGATATTTTCACCTTACTAGAATTGGAAATCTGCCGTGTATTGTGATAAGAAGTCACAAAAACAAATATAAAGAGTTGGGGACTGGCCCCGTATATTGCTGTGGTGGCTAGCAATTTGGTCAGAATATAGAAAAAATTCAAACAGTTGACAAAATACAGAGGATTGAATGTTGCTTTTATACAAGAACATGGCTGCTACTAATGATCAAGAGGGAAGTGACGTCATCATCGGGAGCCGGATGTGATGTCATCAATGGGTAACCGGAAGTGATGTCATCAAGAAAAGCCAGATGTGATGGGGAAAATGAAGTAGTGGATGGACAGCCATTTTCTGGAATGTGAACTGTTGTTGGTGAGTGATTAATTGTCTTCTTTGTTTTTGGAAATTCAGAGAGAGAGGCATCAATACCATCAACCAACCCTTCATCTGTTATAATTTCACTCACCTCTGGGCTTGTTGACAGTCTCCTGAGCGCACGTGTGTGACATGACCCCCCCTCAGCCCAGACCCATCGGGTCGGGCGGCCTGCACCTAGAGGTCAAAGGAACGGGAGAGAGCATCAGCATTGGCCTGGAGAGAACCCCGACAATAGGTGACTGTGAATCTGTAAGGTTGTAACTCCAGAAACCACCTAGTGACACAAGGATTAGACTCCCGATTCAGGGCCATCCACTGTAAGGCAGCATGGTCCATCACAAGAGTAAATTCCCACCTCAATAGATAGTAGACAAAGCCTCCCTTTCCACCGCCGCATACCTGGTCTCCCGGTCCAACAGTTTCCGGCTAAGGTACATCACGGGGTGTTCGGCACCATCGATGCATTGGCTCAACACGGCACCCAAACCTGTGTCCGATGCATCGGTCTGGAGGATAAAAGGAAAATTAAAGTTACGAGATTTTAAAACAGGTGCTGAAGTAAGGGCCAATTTCAAGTCACAAAATGCCGCTTCAGCAACTTCCGACCATACCACTTTAAGAGGAGCTCTCTTCTTTGTCAAATCAGTGAGAGGCGCAGCCCTTTCGGAAAAATGAGGAACAAAGCGACGGTAGTAACTCGCCAAGCCCAAAAAAGCTTGCACTTGCCTCTTTGAAATCGGATGGGGCCATCCAACAATGGCATCAATTTTAGAACACTGTGGCCTAACCGTCCCACCACCCACCAGATAGCCCAAATACTTGGCCTTGTGCAAACCAAAGAAACATTTCTTAGGGTTGATCTGAAGCCCGGCTTGAGCTAGCGTATGGAGAACGGCAAGAACCTGTTGTACATGATCCTTCCATGTGCTAGAATAGATGATAACATCATCCAAATAGGCAGCACTATATGAATTGTGGGGACGTAACTGTGTATCCACCAGACGTTGAAAAGTCGCAGGAGCCCTGTGCAATCCAAAAGGAAGGACCTTGTACTGCCAGTGTCCACTAGGGGTACTAAAGGCGTTTTTTTCTTTGGCGGAGGACGTTAAGGGAATTTGCCAGTACCCTTTCGTCATATCAAGAGTAGTTAGAAACTGAGCACTGCCCTATCTCTCGAGGAGGTCATCCACCCGAGGCATTGGGTATACATCAAATTTAGAGACCTGACTGAGACGACGGAAGTCGTTACAAAACCTCCACAATCCATCAGGTTTGGGAACCAAAACGATTGGACTAGACCATGGACTAAAACTTTCTTCAATAACATCCAGGTCCAGCATTCGTCTGATCTCCAACTCAACTTCAGTTTTCTTTGCCTCAGGGAGTCTATAAGGGCGTTCTTTGACAATCACTCCCGGGTCAGTAACAATATCATGTTCAATCAGCGAAGTGCGACCAGGTTGTTCGCTCACTACTTCCGGCACAGACAGGATAGCTGATTCCAGCTCCTGTCTCTGTCTCCAGGATAAATTAGAGCTGAAATTAAGGGGTTGATGTTCAACAAAAAGGGAGCGAGGCTGACCGGAGGTAGGCGGTGCCTCTCTATCCTTCCACGGTTTCAGCAAGTTAATATGATAAACCCGCTCGCTTGGCTGACGATTAGGTTGTTTAACTAAATAGTCAACGAGCCCTTTTCGTTCCTTAATTTCATAAGGCCCTTACCAATGAGCCAACAATTTAGAATGGGAAGTAGGGACGAGCACCATAACACGATCACCCGGGAGAAACTCCTGGAGGGTGGTGTTGCGATTATAATATCGCACCTGCGCTGCTTGAGCTTTTTCAAGATGATCCTTTAGAAAAGGTCGAACTTTATTCAATCGATCGCATAATTGCACGATATATTCCAAAATATTAGAGGATGGGAGGACCTCCTCCTCCCAACCTTCCTTTAGCATGTCCAAAAAACCACGGGGCTGTCTGCCATAAAGGAGCTCAAAAGGAGAAAAACCCGTGGAGGTTTGAGGGACTTCCCGGTAGGCAAATAGAACGAGGGGCAGTAACTGATCCCAGTTCCTCCCATCCTCGCTAACTACCTTGCGCAACATCTGTTTAAGTGTCTGATTAAACCGTTCAACCAATCCATCAGTTTGTGGGTGATAGACTGACGTCTTAAGATATTTAATATGCAGTAACTTAGCCACCTCCCTGAACGTCTCCGAAGTGAAGGGAGTTCCTTGGTCAGTTAAGACCTCTTTGAGAATCCCTACACGAGCAAAAATCCCTACGAGTTCCCGTGCGATTAATTTAGTAGTGGCTGAGCGCAAAGGAACAGCTTCAGGAAAGCGTGTAGCATAATCAACCATAACCAAAATATATTTATGTCCTCTTAATGAAGGCTCAAGGGGACCTACGACGTCAATACTGACTCGTTCGAAAGGGATATCAATCAGGGGTAAAGGAATAAGAGGAGCACGGTCCCGTCTAGGAATCTGACGAATCTGACACTCCGGACATGAGGCACAGAAACGTCAGACCTCCTCGTGTATCCCAGGCCAATAAAATCTGAACATAATACGTTCTAACGTCTTTTCGATCCCCAAATGGGCTCTGAGTAAATGGGAATGTGCTAATTCACACACTTGACGACGAAAAGTGCGTGGTATTAATAACAAAGTCCTAATTTCCCCATTGTGCTCTGCTACATGGTACAACAAATCGTTTTTCATGACAAAGTAGGGCATTCGTGGTATAGGATCGCCAGACATATGTCCATTAACTGAAACAACAGCATTTCTAGCAAACTTCAGGGAATCATCGTTCCACTGTTCACTTTTAAACAATGAAGGAGTGAATTTAAACTGAGAAGCCAATTCAGTAATGGGATCTGACCTAACCTCAAGGGGCGGAGCGTCAGGCACCTCAGGTCCTACGGGAGACGGGTTGTTCCTCGCAGTGCCTGAAGGCTCTTCGTCTCCGCTAACTACACTATCAGTAGCCAGAGCATTTAAACACGGCGTGGAGACTGTCGGATAATTGTTTACATCATCCATGACCAAGCCCTCTTTTGATACAGGAGTAGGAGTAGGTTTACCGACTTTATTGTTAGACCAGTCACGCCCTAGAATCACCGGAAAAGGTGGATCAGTCCTTACAGCCACTAAAGTGGATTTCATAACCTTTCTCACCGTGATGAAACAATAGGTGGTTCCGTAATATCGGGTATCCCCATGTATACAACGAAGACTGATCTGAGTATTGGCCCACTGTCGCGGTAAAACATAACGGCGAGCAACAACGGAAATGTTACTCCCGGAATCAAACATCGCAGTAAATACCTGTAAGGAGAACAACACCCGTATAAGGACAAGACAAAGGGTTGATCACAGCACAATACCTCTCTCCCTTGCCAAGTGTACAATCCATCGGCTCCGGGTTAGGACAAGCAGTAACCACATGGCCTACCCCCCCACACTTGAAACAGCGGGGAAGGTAAGTCTGTTTGTCTTTCTTTCAAACGGAAACATCGGGGATAGGGTGGGTGGGCTCAGAATAAGGTACACGAACCTGTCGGGTTGGACGCGAGAACCGTTCTGACCCTTCTGTTTTACAGACCGCCCAGTGATGCTCTACCACTTCTACGAGGTTATCCATGGAGGTTACCTCCTGTTTTCAGACTTGCTGGGCGACATTTTCGGGGAGAGCATTAATAAATGTTTCTACGGTAAGCAATTCCGCCATACACTGGGCACTGTTAACTTCTGGCCATAGCCATCTGCCCACTTTACCCCATACTTCGTACACTTGTGAACGTATCGCTCTTTCGGGTTCAAATTTCCACTCTCGCCATTCTCTTGCCTGCTGTGCCGCTGATACGCCGTAGCGTTTAAAAACCTCGCTTTTTAGAACATCATAATCGGCGGCCTGCTCTTCAGTCAGGTCATAATAGGCTCTCTGCGCTTCCCCCTTCAGATAGGGTGCCAGAATGTATGCCCATTCCGTCTTCGGCCATGCATTACGTTTAGCAGTATGCTCAAAAACTAGAAAATAAGTTTCCACATCATCCCCTTCCATTAAGTGTGTAATTAAAGGAGGTACCGACCGCAATGTTTCTGCTCTAACTGCTGCTGCTGCCCGAGCTTCCGATTCCTCCAATCTGGTCCTGGTGTCTCCAAGTTCCAGCTTCAGTGTTTGGATTTCGCTGACTAGTGTGTTCAGCACCGCGTTGATTTCTTGTCCCTCTGACATCCTGGGACAACGTTCGGATCTGATTGTCGACTATGCCAATTGTGAAAACATTGTGAAAGTCAGAAAAAACAAATATAAAGAGTTGGGGATTGGCCCCGTATATTGCTGTGGTGGCTAGCAATTTGGTCAAAATGTAGAAAAAATTCAAACAGTTGACAAAATACAGAGGATTGAGGGTTGCTTTTATACAAGAACATGACATCATCATCGGGAGCCGGAAGTGATGTCATCAATGGGTAGCCGGAAGTGATGTCATCAAGAAGAGCCAGATGTGATGGGGAAAATGAAGTAGTGGATGGACAGCCATTTTCTGGAATGTGAACTGTTGTTGGTGAGTGATTAATTGTCTTTTTTGTTTCTGGAAATTCAGAGAGAGAGGCATCAATACCATCAACCAACCCTTCATCTGTTAAAATTTCACTCACCTCTGGGCTTGTTGACAGTCTCCTAAGTGCATGTGTGTGACAGTATGTAATCTGTTTAGCCACTACAAACCTATTTATGTTCCATTTTTAATGCCATTATAAAGTGCTGTTAAAAAGCACATTTAATGTAGGCTACTAACACATTTAATTGTGTTTTATTATGGCTATTATTTTTGATTATGACTCATTGTTACAAAACTATTTTATAAACAGAAATGTAATAACTGACTCATGGATGAAGTAAGTGAAAAATAGGATAGGAAACAACAGACACATGGAATAAGGTACCAAGTAGTGGGGTAGAGACAGCAGGACTTCTTCAGGGACCCTCCAAACTAGACTTGATGTTATTTTGGAGAAATTAAGTGGATAGGACTGGCGAGCTTTGTTGGGCTGAATGGCCTGTTCTTGGTTACATTTTTTCTAATGTTTCTAATGTCCAACACTCTCTCTGTCTCTCGTTCTTTCCTCCCATTGGTCAGCTGAGCCCTTGTCATCAGCTGCCTCCCACCTCTAAGCTCCATAGACCAAAGGAATCACGGCCCAGATTCCTTCTGGATACCCATCTGTAAGCACTTCCAGGGTCCCAGCTGACATCGATCTCTAGTGCTGTAATGGGAGAACACCCCTTGTGGCACCAGCTGTCCCTACAAGTTATACAAGGTATAGTAGAGAGGGCCAGATTGGTTGTCCTTACCAGTACCATTGTGAGGCCACAACATATTGCACTCCAGTGGCCCAGGGAACCTCAAACCCTGCAATAGGACTTATGATACTAGCTACAGGGTCTTGAGTGACCCCTCTGCTGTGATCAGTAAGGGTACCATTACCCAGATTAACTTCATAATGTATAGCTACATGTATACCCTTCTCATTTTGAATGGAGAAACTCTTTAGTTATTTTAATTGCTATGTACAGCTGTTAAAATATAGAGCTGTGTAATACACATGTAATTGCATTATGTTATCGTAATTACTTTTGAATATGACTCATTGTTGCAAAACTATCTCATAAGTAGAAATGTGATAACTGACTCTTGGATGAAGTAAAAAAATTGTGAACTGCTCTATCATATCCGTTAACTTAGTTGGTGAAGACACCTGAATGTTATGCCATATGTGCATTGTCTAGCTTGTTATGTTCTTCTGTGAGGTCATATGTTGGTTGGACACACAATGCAGAATTTCAATGTACTCTGTACAATGTACAATATACTCTCTACTACCACTTTATAATAATATTCCAAACGTGAGATGGCATTTAGTTAATCTGAACAGTCCAGCTGATTAAATATTCATTCTGTCTTTTAAAATTAATGATAAAACAAAATTCTGCTATAAAATGTAAATATGAGCAGGCTAATCAGCACAAATTGGCCAGGGTAGGCAGTGCAGTGCAAGACCTTGTCAGACTTGGTGGAATGGGCAGGGTACTTGATAAACCCCCCCAACTGCAGATTCAGACCAGAAAATGCTGCAGTTAATTACATTAAACTTTCATCTTGATATATTAGTCAGAACACAAGACTTGCTGAAGAGTTTTAGACACAATGATCTTTAAACCTACAGGGCTACGTAACTGCAGTAAGGTTTAAAGAGTAATCTGATTAAGTGGCTCTTTACTTTTACCAGGCTTCATTTAAGATTGTATGTCACATGAAGGCTGAGACAGGCTTCTGTGAAGCGTTTTTTTTTAATTTGTACATAAATTAATTTATGTGGTTAGTAATTATTTATCATCCGGCCTTTGTGCACGTGAAGGCTGTTGCTTTTCAGGATTGCTGGTGTGTAACATCAAGTGAAACAAGTGGATATTTAAATACATCTTCTTAAAGTTAAGCCTATGTGGTAGAAATGGTGGAAATGTACTTCTGAAGAAGTAATAGCTGTAAAAGACCAGCCTGGCTACAGACAGACACTGAGGCACAACGATGTCCAAAAGCACACACTTTTATTCTACCTTTAGCCCACACAGCACACTAACCCACGATAGTTGCTCCTTTCTTTGCCTTTTCCTTCTGCCACTTCCACTCCTTTCTCACAAGCTCTGTCCTCTGCCTCCCGACTCCCCGAGTGGAGTGAGGCGGCCTCTTTTATATCACACCCGGTGCTCCTTGATCAAGTTTCAGCAGCACTTCCGGGAAGTGCTGCAGACCACGGCACTGGAGCTGTCCAGGTGCTCCCTGGTAGTGGCCACGGGCCTCCGCTGGGTTGAGCTTCTAAGCTCCAGTCCCGTGGCCCCGATGTAAACCAGGGGGACTGCCCTCTCGTGTCCCGGGGGAGGTACTGCTGGTGATACAGTATGTCCACTCCCCCGGTCCTCTCCTCAAAAGGGTGTCCTGACCACGAAGGTCCCGGCCGTCTATCACATAGTGTATGGGAGTGTTCAGTGTAAACACATACCCAGTTAGGTCAATGTGTAAATAAAAGTTCTGAAATTAAAACTTAAGTCATGAAACACCTTGTTGCATTCAACTATTGCAAATTAATCAACTGTCAGGTACATGTGCTTAGGGGACACCTACAGGGCTCTCACAAGGTAAGCAATGCCACTCTGAGTTAAGAGGAGGCGCTGTTGCGGACACATTCTCTTTTTTTTTATCTTCAGTTCTGAAGGATGTTGTTCTGTCAGTGCACATCATGACTAGATGATGCATGTAGGAAAACAAAAAGGGATTGAGAAGAAACCAAAATGAGAGACAAGATTCAAGGTTGAGAGAAGAAGCAAGAGGTCAAAACCAAAAGAAACACAGTAGAAAGCTATTTGTGGTTTTGGTATCTACATATCAGGTAAGGAAATGGCTTCCCAGCCATCTTTAGATCACGTTTCATTGATTAAGCACGGGCCACAACCTCAGACACCACACCCCTAGCAATGTGGGGAAATGGACTTAGCAATGGAATTGGAAAATGGCAGCGATTGAGGAACTAAAATAGCAGTCAACAAATTGCAAAACAAAACACAAAATCTGAATCATTACGAAATACAAGCAAATATTAAAAGTAACATAATTCTTGACCGCAGTGACCCCATTCATGACAGACGCTAGCTGGAAGACATATGATTCCTCTGAAGCCCTTCCAGAATCCATCTATATAATCATACCATCCATAGGATGCAGGTGTTCACTGTTGTCTGGACAGGGAACGCCTGCTCAGAAGCAATCTTAAACCTTTTAGAACTTTAGAACTTTTAGAACTACAGCAGCCGCTGTCATTCTGTAATTCTTGTTTTTTTTTCATTTTTGTTTTAGTCAGTTAAACAGAGTTTACCTGGTGGTCCCTCATGTCACTGCACAGCTTTGTCTCCTGTTATTACACAATACATCAGAAACATGGCAACTTTAAATAACTAGAAAAAAGAACAAAAACCACTGTGTACCCACTTTATGGTCCTACTTTATCCATTGCAGGGGAGCCACGTCATCATCATAATCATAATAATAATAATAATAATACATTTTATTTATATAGGGCCAATTTAGAACTGCCAGGTATGTTGACATCCATGTCTCTGAAATACAAGAGGAGAACTGACACAATCACAGAGAGGACTAGCTGACTCCACAAAGTTACTGGGCTTTGAAATTAGAACATTGGATCTCTTATGCAACCTCGCAACTGCTCTACCAGCCTGCCCCAAAGATGAAACTCGTGCCATTTAATAATTTATAAATCACTGTATGCAGTAACGTTAGCCTGTACTTCGTGCTGCTGTAAGTATAAACAAGTAAGAAAATGGACACATGCCGTAACGTTCAGGTACATTCGGATACTTGGTTAGCTGGTTTGAAAGTTGGAGTGTTTTAAGGTACAGTGAAACCTCGGGTCACGACCATAATTCGTTCTAAAACTCTGGTCGCAACCTGATTTGGTCTTGACCCGAAGTAATTTCCCCCATAGGATTGTATGTAAATACAATTAATCCATTCCGGACCGTACGAGCTGTATGTAAATATATATTTTTTTAAAGATTTTTAAGCACAAAAATAGTTAACTATACTATAGAATGCACAGTGTAATAGTAAACTAAATGTTTACTTACTTCTTCTGTAATGTTTACTTCTTATGCTTGGGCTCTCTCACTTGCTCTCTCTCTCGCTCGCTCGTGCTGTCGCTCACTCATGCTCTCTCTCGCTCGCTCGCTACACAGGGAATGCACATGGTGAGACTGAACACGTGCGGAAATCAATGGCGTGTACGAATCAGAAGGTAAACTGGCTTGTTCGTCACCCGAGTGTGTGGTCGTGAACAGGTGAACAGATGCAAAAGTTAGGCGAACTTTTTGGTCGTAACCCGATTTGTATGTGGTCCGAGACGTTTGTGACCTGAGGTTCCACTGTACATTCACATATAAGGAGCGATTGTGATAGTCCATGTCTGTCTGTCCACATGAAACAACTTGACCCCCTGACACCTAATTTTCTTGAAATGTGGCATGCTTATTCCTCAAAGTAATTTGTCAAGATAGTTCAATTTTTGTTGTGATATTTCAAACACATTGCGCTGTTCGAATTTTAAAAATTTCAATATTTCAAATTTAAAAGGATAGGGGAATTTTCAAGTTCGCCCATCTTAAAATGGATAAACGTTCTGTGCGCCTTCCACTGGGGATTAGTTAACTATTTCAGTTTTTCCTCAAGAGTGGTTGCTTGAGCATGTATGTTTTGTATATGTTCCTCTTATACTCGTCCGATCGCCACTGAGATGTCTAATTCAAGTGAGTCAAGTGCCGGGCAGAGTGCGCTCACATACAGCAGCATCCTTCTCCTCCTGCTTTAGGTAAGTTAACTAGTAGTGTATAATAAAGCAACTTCTCTGGAAATAAATGGAAGGGAAAGGAATTATGTAAGCATAAATAAGACTGGATTGATTGAACAATACAGTCTGCAGATTATTGTTGTAAAAGACTGACAGTGCTTGAATGAATTAACAACATGGGAGGGGCCTAATTGATATAAGCGTAGAACGGGTTTAAAAATGGACAGTGGCTTGAGGCGCCCAGCCCAAGATATACACAAACAATCGTGGCAAGCCCCTGATCTTCTTGCCCATCATATACAAAATACCCCTGATCAATGGTAACCATTTTATTTAATAAACACACGCTGTATCCCCTGGCAAAAATGTCTATCAAACCTCAAAATCAATGACATTTCATGATCAGGGCTAGAACAGAAATCAATACTACACCACACCCTTCTCCATGGATCATTGCAAGGTCCAACATTTTTCCCAGGGGGCAGGGAGGACTGAATTGGATACAACACAGGCAGAATATCAGACCACACTCGCCAATAATGGCAAGGACAGTGCTGGATTATATTTTGCTCAGGGCTAATTAACTTATTGGTATAACATACAAAAGGATGAGTGCACGAGGCTGAAGTTGGCTACTTATTTGCATCTTACTCTTCAGCCTCGTTAAGATTACTGTTACCTTTCAAATTCCTGTTATACAACAAATCAGTTCCTTACCAGCTTCTTACATATTTAGACAATTTTAACAAATTAGAGTGTTTTAACTAATATTGATAACTACATGGGGAACTTACTTCATTCCTTTCATAGGGTAATATTCACTGTGGTTTTATGCAAGTATTGGTCATTTTGTGTTAATAGATACTATATTTTTCAATTGCTAATTATTGGATACTACTCTATTGCAGAAAGAGAGCATGGCCAACGGAGTAAAACTTAAAGCTAGTAAAAATAAATAAATTGATGAGTTTAATAGGCAGATAAAGATAAATGGAGAAGAAAAAGAAATGGGAAGAGAATCTGCTTCCTCAGTGCTTTAAGAGATTATTCTAAAATATTATTGATTAGATCCTGCCAGGTTTTGAAAAAGTTCTGCACAGATCCTCTAAGTGAGAATTTGATTTTTTCAAATTTCAAAAAATATAAAACATCAGTTACCCACTGACTTAAAAGAGGAGAGTTAGGATTCTTCCAGTTTAGCAAAATAAGTCTGCGTGCCAATAGTGTAATGAAGGCAATCACAGTTTGTTTGTCCTTCTCCACTTTAAGCCCATCTGGAAGAACACCAAACACAGCTGTTAATGGGTTAGGAGGGATTGGGACACCAAGGCTGTCTGAAAGGCACTTAAAAATTTTTGTCCAGAATGATGTTAATTTGGTGCAGGCCCAAAACATGTGACCCAGTGAGGCTGGAACTTGATTGCAGCATTCGCAGGTTGGATCTTGCCCTGGAAACATTTTGGACAGTTTTAAGCAAAACAGATGTGCTCGATATATAATTTTGAGTTGAATAATTGTATGCGTTGCGCATATGGAGCTCCAGTGAATTCTCTGCATTGCTGCCTTCCACTCCTTTTCTGAGCTGTTGAGTGAGAGATCCTTTTCCCACTGTCCTCTTGGATCTTTGAAAGGGAGGGACTGTAAAATAATTTTATACAGTGGTGTGAAAAACTATTTGCCCCCTTCCTGATTTCTTATTCTTTTGCATGTTTGTCACACAAAATGTTTCTGATCATCAAACACATTTAACCATTAGTCAAATATAACACAAGTAAACACAAAATGCAGTTTGTAAATGGTGTTTTTTATTATTTAGGGAGAAAAAAAAATCCAAACCTACATGGCCCTGTGTGAAAAAGTAATTGCCCCCTGAACCTAATAACTGGTTGGGCCACCCTTAGCAGCAATAACTGCAATCAAGCGTTTGCGATAACTTGCAATGAGTCTTTTACAGCGCTCTGGAGGAATTTTGGCCCACTCATCTTTGCAAAATTGTTGTAATTCAGCTTTATTTGAGGGTTTTCTAGCATGAACCGCCTTTTTAAGGTCATGCCATAGCATCTCAATTGGATTCAGGTCAGGACTTTGACTAGGCCACTCCAAAGTCTTCATTTTGTTTTTCTTCAGCCATTCAGAGGTGGATTTGCTGGTGTGTTTTGGGTCATTGTCCTGTTGCAGCACCCAAGATCGCTTCAGCTTGAGTTGACGAACAGATGGCCGGACATTCTCCTTCAGGATTTTTTGGTAGACAGTAGAATTCATGGTTCCATCTATCACAGCAAGCCTTCCAGGTCCTGAAGCAGCAAAACAACCCCAGACCATCACACTACCACCACCATATTTTACTGTTGGTATGATGTTCTTTTTCTGAAATGCTGTGTTCCTCTTACGCCAGATGTAACGGGACATTTGCCTTCCAAAAAGTTCAACTTTTGTGTCATCAGTCCACAAGGTATTTTCCCAAAAGTCTTGGCAATCATTGAGATGTTTCTTAGCAAAATTGAGACGAGCCCTAATGTTCTTTTTGCTTAACAGTGGTTTGCGTCTTGGAAATCTGCCATGCAGGCCGTTTTTGCCCAGTCTCTTTCTTATGGTGGAGTCGTGAACACTGACCTTAATTGAGGCAAGTGAGGCCTGCAGTTCTTTAGACGTTGTCCTGGGGTCTTTTGTGACCTCTCGGATGAGTCGTCTCTGCGCTCTTGGGGTAATTTTGGTCGGCCGGCCACTCCTGGGAAGGTTCACCACTGTTCCATGTTTTTGCCATTTGTGGATAATGGCTCTCACTGTGGTTCGCTGGAGTCCCAAAGCTTTAGAAATGGCTTTATAACCTTTACCAGACTGATAGATCTCAATTACTTCTGTTCTCATTTGTTCCTGAATTTCTTTGGATCTTGGCATGATGTCTAGCTTTTGAGGTGCTTTTGGTCTACGTCTCTGTGTCAGGCAGCTCCTATTTAAGTGATTTCTTGATTGAAACAGGTGTGGCAGTAATCAGGCCTGGGGGTGGCTACAGAAATTGAACTCAGGTGTGATACACCACAGTTAGGTTATTTTTTAACAAGGGGGCAATTACTTTTTCACACAGGGCCATGTAGGTTTGGATTTTTTTTCTCCCTAAATAATAAAAACCATCATTTAAAAACTGCATTTTGTGTTTACTTGTGTTATATTTGACTAATGGTTAAATGTGTTTGATGATCAGAAACATTTTGTGTGACAAACATGCAAAAGAATAAGAAATCAGGAAGGGGGCAAATAGTTTTTCACACCACTGTACATTGCAGAAATGCTGTCTCGAAACTGAACAATATTTTTTCCAGCATAGAGGAAGGTGGGAGATGAGGAAAATTGGTCAGATTCTGTTTAACAAAGTTTCTAATTTGTGAAAGAAATGTGTTGCTGGAAAGTTACATTTGGAATTTAATTGTTCATAGGATGCAAAGATGTTGTCTATATAAAGATCTCTAAGCAATTTAATCCCAAATGTTTACCAGATATTACAAATTGCATATGTTTACGAGGGTTGAAAAAGGTGGTTCTCATGCAGAGGTGCCACAGATAAAAGATTCTCCATCTTAAAATGCTTTCTATATTGGTACCATATTCTGAGTGACTGAAGCACAATTGGGTTATTAGTATATCGGCGATAAGTTGCATTTATTGGGGCACAAAGCAGGGAATATAAAGAAGTACTGCAGGATTTTATTTCTATTGTGCACCAAGCCTGTGTATGTTCATCTATTTGTGTCCGAGTCTTTATAGCTCGTATGTTTGCTGCCCAGTAGTAAAACTGAAAGTTGGGTAGAGCCATGCCACCTTCTGCCTTAGGTCTTTGTAGGGTCGCTCTTTGAATATGTGGATGTTTTAAGTTCCAAATAAATGAAGTTATGGTTGAATCTAATTGCTTAAAAAATTATTTATTGACGTATATTGGAATGTTTTGAAATAAAAAGAGAAGCTTAGGAAGGATATTCATCTTAACAACGTTAATTCTTCCAGCTAGAGTGAGATGGAGGGTTGACCATCTGTGCAAGTCTTGCTTAATTTTTTCCATACTGACGGCAAAATTTTGTTGATAAAGAGTTTTATGTTTACTTGTGTTTCCTTATGAGGCATTAGCTCTCTGGAAATGTGTTCTTTTGAATTGCGGCGTTTTAATTAACCTGAATTTAAATAATTATAAATAAAAAAGGTATTATCCCCACCCCTCATGCAATATGACGGTTACAAGATTACACGAGAAGCATAAAGGATAATCTAGCTCTTTATTGGCGGTTTCACGCGGATATCACAAACAGGAAGCTTATGACAGACTATCAAGCATGTGGGCGTCTTGATCAACGCAGTCTGCCATCTTTCGTTTGCCACGCTGAAAGGATTTTAACCAGACGGAAGACATAATCTTCCGCCCAGCAGCTTCCAAGTGTTGGCCGTAGGACCATCCTTTTATTCAGGTTGCTCCATGTGCAGGCTCCTTTTCTTGGATCCAAACAAGGACAGCAAAGGACTCAAATCCCACCTTCAAAAATACAGGAATAGCACAATGCCTACATACAGTTCTCATTCTCCCAACAAGGATAATGTGCTGACAGAGGACCGAAATATATTAGTCTGTCTTTAGGCTGACTATTCAATTCTCCAGTTGTCTTTTGGCTCTCTAGTCCTGTGCTTGGCTCGGCAATTCTAAATGAAGATGCGGTACCCCTGTGTACCATACTTGGTCTGCCTGTATGAATGAGTCCATAACAGTGGGCAAAGAGAACAGTGACATTAAAAACAATGAAACCTACTATAACAACTTGTCATATTTACCCCTAGGTATTTAAACTGATCTGCAATTTTAAAAGGGAAGGTGTCCAATCTAATATTGTATGCTTGAGAATTCACTTGAAAGAGCACACTTTTATTCAAATTAATTCTGAGACCAGAGATCTTTTGAAATTTTGTAAGTGCTGTTAAGACTGCAGGCACAGTATTTTCTGGGTCTGATATATACAGTACCATATCATCTGCATACAGAGAAATTTTCTGTTCAAGTCCTTCTCTGATAATCCCCTTTATCTGATAAGCATTTTGACAGTGAACTGCCAGTGGTTCAATGGCGATTGCAAATAGCAGTGGTGACAAGGGGCATCCTTGTCTGGTACCACGTTCTAGTTTAAAGTAGTCTGAACAAATGTTGTTAATACAAACTGAAGCTTCTGGATTGGTATACAGTAGTTTGATCCATGCACAAATGTTCAGGCCAAACCCAAATTTCTCTAATGTAGTGAAAAGGTAGTTCCATTCAATCATATCAAATGCTTTTTTTTGCATCCAACAATAATAATATCTCTGGGGTATTTGACTTTGCTGGTGAATATATTACATTAAACAGGCGTCGAAGATTGGAACCTAAGTGTTGGCCTTTAATAAATCCAGTTTGATCTTGTTATATTACCGAAAGCAGCACTTTCTCCATCCTTCTAGGTAGGACTTTGGAGTGTATCTTAACATCATTATTCAGAAGTGAAATTGGTCTGTATGATGCACATTGTAATAAGTCCTTATTTTGTTTAGGAAAGAAGGAGATTAATGCTTGACGAAAAGTTTGAGGTAGAATTTGATTGTCTAATAATAAGAGGGGAGCTAGCTGAGTGGAGAATTTCTTATAAAATTTGACAGGGTAGCCATCAGGGCCTGCTACTTTCCTATTCTGAAGTGACTTTATAGCATCTAGTAATTCTGATAGCGCCAAAGATTTATCCAATTCCTCTGCACTAAGAGTACTGTATCTATTTGTGGTATCTGTAATGCATCCAGAAATGCATTAGATTGTGTGTTGTCTTCTTTAAACTCAGTAGAATATAAGGATTTATAGTAGTCTCTAAATGTGTGCATTATATTTTTATGGTCAATGATTTTATCTCCGTTCGTGTTGGTGATTGCTGGGATTGCATTGCGTACTTCTTGCTTGTGGATTTGTTGACCGGGATGCCCCTTCTACTTATGTTCCGGGGGAGCAGCCATGGGCTCCTCAGTACCTCCCCTGGGACGCTTGGTAGCAGCTGATGATGGTGCCTCAGTTTCCTGCAGGGTTCCATAGGAGATGGAGTTCTCCATGACCCTGTGGGGATCTGGGGTGGCTGCCAGGGGGTGTTGCATGGATCCTGGAGCCAGCCCGGACAACTCTACAGCCCCGCACGGAAGTGCAATCAGGAACAGGTGATCAAGCACCTGGAGCACTTCCGGTTGGGCTATAAAAAGGACCGGCAACCACCACTCAGGACCAGAATCGGGAGGAAGAGGACGAGGTTGCCTGGGAGGAGTGGTGGTGCCAGAAGAAGGGTTGTGGTTTGTGTTGATACTGTGCTTGGGACTGTGTTGTGGCTGGAGGGTTCATGGGGATGATGTGCCCTCCAGCTGAAGAAAAAAATAAAGTCTTTTTTTGTGTTTTCACATGTCCCTCTGTGTAAGTCTGTGCTGGGTCAGGCGCTATACAGAGTTTATTTCACAGAGCTTATTAGCTTTCTCTCCATGTTCATAGTAATGATGTCTTGATTTAAAACTGAGTTGTTCTGTTTCTTTAGTTGTTAAGAGGTTGAGCTCTGAATGCAGAGCCTGCCTTTTCCTATGAAGAGCCTCACTTGGACACCCAGCATGTTCTTGATCTATTCTAGTAATTTCGCTAGTTAGCTCTGATACCTTTTTGGTTTCTAATTTATTTCTGTGAGAAAGATATGAAATAATCTGTCCTCTTAAGAAGGCCTTTAGAGTTTCCCAGAGTATTCCTGCAGAGACCTCCGAGGATGTATTTGTCTCTAGAAAGAAACCGATTTGTTTTTATATAAATTCTGTACAGTTCTCTTCTGCTAATAGAAGTGGGTTAAGACGCCATCTGCGAGATGAGTATGTGGGGCATAATGATTTTAGCTCCACGATCAGAGGGGCATGGTCGGAAATAACAATAGCATCATACTTGCAAGATTTAATCGTAAGCAAGAAATTATTATTTATAAAGAAATAATCAATTCTTGAGTAGCAATGATGCACTGGTGAGTAGAAGGAATATGTTCTTCTGTTTGTGTTTAGAAACCTCCAGGGGTCTGATAAGTTGTGGTAAGTTAAAAACTGTGTAATTATCTTTGCAGTGTTAGATGTCATCACCCCTGTGACAGGAGAGCTATCTAAGAGTGGATTTAAAACACAAAGTCCCCAGCCATTATAATTTTATGAGTGTTCACATTGGGAATGGATATAAATACACTTTGCATGAATTCCCTATCATCGAAATTTGGTGCATAAACATTTGTCAAAATCACTTTAGTTAAATAAATTGCCCATGACGATCACATACCTCCCTTCAGGATCAGATACTACATCTAATGCTACAAATGAGACTGTTCTATGTATGACAATTCCCATACCTCTAGTTTTCTTTGTAAAGCTGGAATGGAACATTTGGCCAGTCCAGTCTTTTTTGCAGGCGGAACTGATCTTTGCTTAATAAGTGGGTCTCCTGTAAAAATACTATTTTAGTGTTTAGACCTGTTAGGTGAGAGAATACTTTCTTTCTCTTTAATTCGTGATTCAGGCCTTTAACATTCCAGCTCACAAAGTTAACTGTCCCATCATGGAGACATTGATTCTGAATTTTTGATGTCATTTTGTAGTCTTAACTGGAAGTGAGACAGCTTTGACCTTAATTTCCAATTTTCCCAGGGGTTATTGCCATACAGCCTATTGTTACGTTGGTAACTATAATTATAAGGATTAAAAGGATAGATTAGATATAGCTTGCTCTCTTTCTCCCCCCCCCCTCCCATTTTGCCTCCCTATGTGAGGCTGGACCTCACTTCACACAATCCCAGTCCTCTGACATACCTAGAGACAGAGAACATCCAAAACAAAACAAGCCCCCCAGCAGCGGTGTATGAGGATTAAAATTGAGATATCTATTGCCAATAAAGTCTAAACACTATATGCATAAAATATAATCTTCAATAGTCTTGAAATAGTAAGATAGTAAACCCAGGGAATGGTGTTAAAAAGTGGCCCTGGATAAGCATAGTAAACCCTAATGCAATAATAACAATAACAATAAACCAAGGTTATGATGTTAAACAGTCTCCTTTAGAGTAGTAAAAAAAATTAAAAAACAAGCTATTTTCATTTCTTCCACACATACACATATAGTTGTAATTAAAACATAAACAGAAAGTGGCCGAGATGAGAAAAGGATGTATAATTATGGTATCTGTATCGTTGCAAGTGGATCAGACGGCAGGTAATATCTTCTTGCCATCCCATGACAGGATGCAACTCACAATCATATTTCAAAAAAGTGTCGGGATCAGCTTTCTTAATTCCTTTTCTGTTTCTTCCGTGGTGGAGAAGATGTAATATTTGTCTTGAATATCCACTTTCAGTTTGGCAGGATACAGGAGGCTGTATCTGATATCGGCTTTCCGTAACCGCTGTTTAATGTTGTAAAAAGCTGCACGTTTAGCAGCTGTTGAGGTTGAGAAATCATGGAAAATACGAATGTGGTTATTTTCAAATATGATCTCTTGTTTCTGTCTAAGAAGTGACATTACATTAAGCTTAAATTGCAATCTCTCGAAGCAAACAATTAGAGTCCTAGGTTTAGAGGTATTTGATCAACGTATGTGATAAGCTGCCGCTATCTCGGTATCTGATTTAAAGTCCTCTCCAATTATTTTTGAGAATAGTTCAGCTACGAGTTTCATTGGGTTTGGACTTTCACGATTCTCAGGTAGACCTTCGAGTCTTATATTATTCCTTCTGCATCCATCATCCAGAGCCGTAAGTCTGTCTCTGAGTTTTTTGCATTCAGAATTCGCAGCTGTGGCTTTTCCATCAGCGGTAGGTGCCAAATGCTCAGCTGTTTCAATCCGAGCTGTGAATGTCACAGAACTAAATAAAAATATAAATTGTTGACTCCATTGAAAACTAGAATGAAATAAAAATCAATATTAATTAATTTTATAAAATACAATAAACACTACAATTAATATCAGAACTGAAGTATCACTGGCAACAGGACAAGAACAACTAGAGACATTAACAACAGTTGTCTTGCAGGTTTTCAGCATCTTGTATGGCCATCACTTGCAGCCACCACAGCTGGCACATACAGCCAATGTGATCCCAAATCTGCAGGACCTGATGAAGTGACTGGCCATTGACAAGCAAAGTTTCTCATCTCTGGATGCTGTGATTCTCTTTGTGGAGTTCTGGTCAGCACAGAAGGTAGGCTAAGGTTATACCTGCACACCAGCATTCACTCCCCATGACAGCTGTGACCATAGTATGGCCTGGCATTGTCCTGGTGTAGGTGAAAGTAGAGGGTTTCTGACAGTTTGGTCTGCCCTAAGACCTGATAATGGAACCTGTTTCTCACCTCACTGTCCTGTCACTTATATAGGCATTGCATCTGGCAATGCTGGCAGTTTCAGCACCAATGTGGGTGGCAGACCTAAAATATCCTACCAGTCCTGCTCTGATTTAGACACATATGTCCTGCTGGTCTGCTGACATTTTGTCTGCAGTAAGCAGATAGTGTATCGGCTTAATCAATTCAGTTGGGCAATGCCTGCAGCATACCATTGGCATTGTCCCTTACTTCTATTGACATTTGAGGCATTATGGAATGCAGGGAAAACTGACTAAGTGTGGCCTTTGTCTTGCTGTGACCTATGCTTTGAATTAAGGCCATCTAGTTCTTATTGGGTAAAAGTAAACCTCTGAGCCTTTGTGTGTTTATCAAGTTGCAGTGTTGAACAAACTGAAAACTTTTTTGTGAAAGTACTTAAGATAAAACCATAGTTTTCTCATTCCAGAAAATATTCTGTTTCATTTTTCCATCAGTATATTTATCATCCATTAGCAGTATCCTAAAAAGCCCTCCATCCTATAATGTACGGAATGTGCCCCAGACCAATCTTTTTACTCAGCCTACTTACTTATTGTGTTCTAATAAATATGTTCCTTACTCTTGTATGTTTTATTTGTTTCTGCAAAGAAACCCACCATCAGAATTCCATTTATTCTCTTTGGGTGAGTGGGTCTCCATTTTTAGGCCTGTGGTTTAACATAGTATATGAATATAATACAGTAAGTGAATAATTTGATAATTACTATAATCCTTCAAAAAAAGCCAACCTGCAGCTGAAACAGTCTATTGGGTTTCTCCAGTTTGACTAATTCTCCTAATATTGAGTAAGAATACTAAATTAGGCGCTCTGTACTGTTCCCTGAGATAAGCTCATAGCTGAGTAAAATGCTTAATAATCACCTAAGCTCAGTGTCTCCTTTCTTTCTTCTTTTTTTCTTTGTGCACTTTCAACCACTTTTGCAATTCAGTCTGGTTTCCTTTCCTCTGACTTTTTGTAATTTCTGCCACTGAAGAGGAAGGGAAAAAGTAAAAGTCAGCATGAGCACAGCCTATCTTGTAGTTCTGCACCAAACTGAAATAGCTACCTGTTTATATTTTTGGGATGGTAGGTAGAATAGAAATTTGTGAGGTATGTGCTGATTATAAGTGCAGTTCAGCCTCTGTGCGAGGACAATTTAAAGCTGTTAACATTCTCCTAATGTGTCACACTGATTACCTTGAACCTAAGCTTGCTGTCTTTTGTAGTTTTAAATATTCTCTCCCTTTGTTACTGAAGCAGCTGTTGAGTCAATAAAGAAAACTCAAATGAATCATTATTTAATATACATGCAAAAAAGAAGCTTCAGAAAGTCATTCTTACCAGCCCTTAGATGAGAGACTGGAACATCCTGAGAAATATGATAAATCTAGGGTTAACCTGTGATGCTCGCCAGCATTGTGTGTTATGTTACAGAGTTGTTATCCTGAATAAAGTTTATTTATTTATTTAGGTTATTCTCTTTGTTGTTTTTCAAATATAATTTTAGAACTGTTCTATTTTGTTGTTTTTGTAAGTTTTTGGTTTTTTTGATATTATGTTGATAAATAATTTGTCTGCTTTCTGTTACAGTATGTTAAGAATATACAGGTATGTAGTGTTTATTGTTATCTATAATATACTTTCTGTTAAGAATATACAGGTATGTAGTGTTTATTGTTATCTATAATATACTTTCTGTTATGTTAAGAATATATAGGTAAGTAGTGTTTATTGTTATCTATAATATAGTTTCTCTTATGTTAAGAATATACAGGTATGTAGTGTTTATTGTTATCTATAATATAGTTTCTCTTATGTTAAGAATATACAGGTATGTAGTGTTTATTGTTATCTATAATATAGTTTCTCTTATGTTAAGAATATATAGGTATGTAGTGTTTATTGTTATCTATAATATAGTTTCTCTTATGTTAAGAATATACAGGTATGTAGTGTTTATTGTTATCTATAATATAGTTTCTCTTATGTTAAGAATATATAGGTATGTAGTGTTTATTGTTATCTATACTATAGTTTCTCTTATGTTAAGAATATATAGGTATGTAGTGTTTATTGTTATCTATAATATAGTTTCTCTTATGTTAAGAATATATAGGTATGTAGTGTTTATTGTTATCTATACTATAGTTTCTCTTATGTTAAGAATATATAGGTATGTAGTGTTTATTGTTATCTATAATATAGTTTCTCTTATGTTAAGAATATATAGGTATGTAGTGTTTATTGTTATCTATCCTATCTCCTTTATGTAAGTCCAAGGAGGCAGGGCCACTCAATTTTGCAGCGGGGGGAATGCTTTTCTTAGTTTAGATTCCTGTTATTGTGAGTTTTCTACTTTGAATTTGGATTTTCTGGCTTCATCACCTGCTTTACTTAAGTACTGTTTATAGTTTGAACTCTTTGGATTTATTTGCTTAAGACATTTTTTTTGTTTGCTCCTTTTACCTGCCTTGCCTTTTGTTCTTCCTTTTCCAAATCTTTAAATATTTAAAGAAATTTTGCATTGCTATCCTGTGACTAGATGTTTACAGTTTCTTAATCCTCTGTAGCAGTAGGGGGCGCTACCGCTCCCTTGAATCCTCAGGTACCACGCCAAACACCAGGTAAAAGTATAATTCTTCTTCTTTTTATTATAATACTGTGCACCAAGCACTCTCCACTCCACACTACTCATACAATACTCAATACTATTAATACACAATTCTTACTCCCAATCCTCCTCTCCCAGACACTTAGCCACCCTTCCTCCCAGCTCAGCTCAGTGTCTGGGCTTTCCCACACTCCTTTTATATCTCCTGACCCGGAAGTGGTTCCAGCCCAACAATCCATAAGTCCTCATCACTTCCGGGTCAGATTAAAAGTCCTTTTCTTCAACCCGGAAGCACGTCGTTCCTTCCGGTCATGTGATCATGACACACTTCCGGGTTATAGGACACGTAGCACACTGTAAGCCTCCCTACAGCGGCTCCTGGTGGTCCCCATGGTATCCAGCAGGGTTGTTTATAAAAACTACAATGTCTATAATGCCCTGCTGGAATTTGGGGACCTTCCATGCTGCTGGGAGGGCTCCATCTGGCAGACTGGAGGTGTGGACCGGAATATATGGCCGGCCATCCCTCACACCTCCTTTTTCAACTTTTGATAGTTTAAAGCAGGTGTTCCCAAACTTATTTGGTTTACCGCCCCCCCCCCCCCCTTTAAAAAAAAAAAATATTTGGTGTCCCCCTGGAAATCGACTTTCTATGCCCTGAGCGGCTCTACATGATGAGTACATATAATAGAAAACATGATGGAAATTGGATCAGAAAGATACAGAGACAAATTAGATTTTTATTCTGCATGTAGTAGAGGTTTTTGATGGTTAGGAATAAGACACCTTGGGACTGAAATTTTAAAACTTTTAAACTCTTTTAAATAAAAGAAACATAAATTGTATGTAAACATAGAACAAGTTGAAACTGAAAAAATAATACAGCTATTAAACATAGTAAATAACGATCAGTACTATTAAAACAATCCTAAAGAGAAGGATGAGCCTGGAGTGCTGCTACCAAATTATTGATATTTGGTTCCGTATTTGTCGGCAGCATTCTCAAATTACCGCGATCAGCTACTTGCAGTCAGTTTCTTTTTTTTTAGTTAAAAGATTTGTGACAGCACTGAACCTACATTCCACTAAATATCATGATGGGAATGCATTTAAAAACTTTTTTTTACTACAGCCCACTTTTGCAACTAGAACTGTTGGTGTCCATTTTTGAATGTGAATTTCAGTTCCTCATTTGTTGTTACTTCTATCAGTTCCCATTGTAATTGTAAATTCCTATGTGTTTGTACTTGGAAAATGGGTCCAAAACCCAATCGGGGATGTGCATTTTAAGAACATCTTCAAATTGTTGACTGAAATCAGTCAACAGCCTGATGGACAGCCTCTAAATACTGACAAGTGCTGATAGATTTGGAAACTAGCTGAATTCCCCTCGTGCTAAGTTTCGTTTGTACAGGGGAAGTTTTGACAGAAATGCCAAAATAACAGCTTTTGTTTTTTATTAAATTCAGCTCATCTCCTTGAAGCTGTATATTTGTTTCATTAAATTTGTTAAACAAATCAGTTAAATAAGCTGTGCCACTTTTGAAATTAATCAAGTTGGTATGGGGCAGCAAGCAGTTGAATTCTTCATCATTTTCAGTACAAAGTTGTCCAAACAGTCTGTTATTCAATGAATGACTTCTTATATTGTTGACTGCTGTAACTCCAATCACACAGGTTTTTTGCAACTAAATGTTGATGATGAATTACACAATGTACAGTCAACATGTGTGGCGCTGCATTTTTTAAATGTACAATAAAGCCGTGATGGCGCCCTACCATAGTTTTAGAACCATCGGTAGCAACTGACAAGTTATTATTCAGAGGGATTTCTTTTTCTATAAAAATCTCTTACAGTGCATGAAATATCGATTCTCCTCTAGTGTCAGTTAGTCATTTTTTTTTAGCAAATAATAAATCTTGGCAATTATTTTCTTCTTTCATGTATCATATATATGCTAAAGGCAGGGCTTCACTTCCTGCTAAAGTAGACTCATCAAGATGTAGAGAAAACTGTTTTTCAACAATCCCACAGTGAGTCTTCAACATCCTGGGCCACTTCATCAATTCCTCATTGCACTGTGTTATTGCTCAAAGGAATCTTCTTCATGATATCAGAGGCTGGCTTGTGCAGTGCAGTGCGTATGATATCACTAACTACTGGTAGGATTAGTACTTCACCAATACTATGCAGTTTTCCTAATTTAGCAATCAGTAAGGAAATGTTGTAAGAATGAACAAGCCATCACCATCTGGTTTGGATGCTGCTGAAAACATACCTGCCAATGTTGGTTGTTTCAAAAAATTTTCTTTAAGTGCTTCAAAATAAGATAAATCTATTTTTTGCTAAATCTTTTTATCAACATGAACATTTGTTAAACCAAAATATTTTTAAATATTTTATTAAATATAAAAATATGTGTAAACTGCTGTTTTATCAGAACAACAATAAGTTTGAATGTGATCCGTGTAGGTTAGGTGCCGACTAAGAATCTAATATGCACTCAAATTTTAGTTTACTAATTATACTTGCACTACTGCAACAAATTAAGAGCTGCATGTCACACAATTCAGAAATAATCTAAAATTGATTTCATACGCATCACGTATTTATAATATTGTAGTGTACAGACATGACATGCACACATTCCTGCCAATGCGTGCTGGACTTTTCATTTAAAATCCTTATCACCTGAAAGTGCGCGCCCAATAACACCCATATGCCAACATGCCTGCCAACACTTTGCTAGTTAAGGCCATCGTTGGCCTTGAATGCCGATTGCAACGATGCATTGATTGTATGTGGACAGTTAAGTGGAGAAGTGTTTAAAAAAAATTGTAATTATACATTTTTTCAGCACTTAATTGTTATGCTTTATACTCTCACCACCCCCTTACTTTTATTCAACACCCCCCTATTGCACCTGAGGCCACTACCGTCCTCCTTGTGGCTGAAGCTGCTTAGAGGAACTTTTGAGAAACTGATTAGAAAATGTGCATATCCAGGATGTGAACATAAATTTAAAAAAACAAAGCATTTACAGTTTTCATCAACTTCCTTATGGTAACCAAAATGCATTAAAGTTATGGTTTGTAGCCCTTAGGTTGGATGTGAGCACTTGAATGGAACACCTACTGAAAGCAGACCTACAAGTTTATAGTGCTCATTTCCCCGTGGGCAAGCACTTGCAGTCAAAGAGGGAAATAAAATAGGATCCTGATTGCCCATTATGGAAGCCAACTTGAGTTTCAGATATCCTTAAAGTGAATCATTTCACTGCAGCTGCAACTGAACTAGGCTGAAATGTGGAGCTGTTAAATAACAACAATGGCAATGTCTTTCACTAGCAAACAATGTTGTATAAATGATTAGCTCTTATGTTGGGCAGCAAGGTAGGCCAATCAGTACTAATGCTGCTTAACACTTTGAGGTCCGAATATTTTTTTCCAAAAAACTCAGTTTTCTGAAAAGCACACAAAGTAAAGGTTTCACATACAAATTAACCTGAATGTCTGTTGTTGTGTGCTGTGGCTGCCAGTTCACCAGGAATGTGTGGCAGGCTGGTTGCCAGGCTGTCTTGACATGGCGGGGTGTGGCAGCAACGCTCGCAGTGTGTTGGTTTGTACCTCTTGTCATTGTAAGTGCTGGTCCTCCCAGCGAACGTTACCGTAGGCCTGTCAGCTACACGAACCCGTTCAGCACCACAATCAGCTGGGGATCGATCAGCTGATGCTGGTACCTCACATTCATTTTCGAGCACTTGTATAGAAATCAGAGTCCAGCAAGTCAAAGTCCAATTTAGCGCTAATATGCAAAACGTCATCCATGGAGTATTTTGCTCTACACAATTGCTTCAATCTCTCACCAGACGTCGATGCCATTTTTGTTGTTGTTTGTTCCTCACTATTCATGCAAGTGAGGGCAATGTTAGTCAAACCAATGAAGCTAACTTTCCTTGTAGCAAAGAGAGTCCAACTAAAACAAAACGGCGGGTTTTGTGACCGCTTACAGCTGATTACCGCTGTCAACCCCTTCTTTTGAGAGAAGTCAACATCCACCCTGAAAGATTTAATGTGTGCCTGATTGTTGCACATTTTCCACATGTGCACCACCAATCACCACTTGTTCATTACATCACCAAACCTTCCGGATGCATTTTTTGCTCTTTTTCCCTCTCCAATTTTGCTCTCCTTTCTGTTCATTTCTCTTTGATCTGTTGAATCTCCTTATCAGTACAGTACAAATACAGTTCAAATAAATACAGTACAAATAAATTATCCTTGTCTTCATAGTTGAACATTTTCCTGATTTAAAGCAACAGCTTATTTATCTAAATTCTAGAAGAAAATATACCTGAAAATAGTATATTCTTAAAATCTAAATGACATGTCTGACATTCATAACATGCTTCTGGTGAGTGAAAATTCACTGACATGAGGTGCAGAGCTGGTTTTATTTTAAAATAGGCGAATCTCGCTAATAGTCTGTTTACTCTTTTAAATTCCTTTCTAACATGTCACAGATAAATGGTTTTACAATGTTTGTGTAATCGCAAATCATGCATTATATCCAATAACATTCTTCTCTTAAAAAATGGATGTACTTGGTAAGTTTTAGCCTTTTTTTCATGTTTGGGTCCAGGTTACCATAAGCAAGTATTGTAAGGTGCAAGAATGGGCAAGGTATGTTGAAAATGTATAAAAATGCTCCACTTTGTCACAAATGAATATATACCATGATTGTGAAGACATTCAGACTTTGACATGAAAAATAACCAACATATCCTATAAAGCCCTGGCTCCATTTTTGGGCCTGTGAAGGCCACAAGCCTGCCTTTTCAGATTAAAGTTAGGCTGCATGGGGTGAGGCCTGTTCATAGAATTTAGACAGGTCATGCTTTTGGTTGCTTTGTGGGCTGAATTCACTTTTTGAGATTTTTAGCTGGGAGAAATCTCAATGTCATGTTCATCTTTCTCTGTGAGAAGATAATTGGTGTTATTAACAGAGGAGAAGCCAAGAGTGCTTGGCAGCTAAGAAAAATGTTTTTACGATGAATTTTTAAGATCAAATTGAATCTTGTTGGTATACTTTCATTTCAGGATAGATAAAAATGTACTATGGTACAATGTACCACATTTTGACACATACTTCACTGTGAAAATCCTCTTGAATTAGTGGCACACTGCCATTGACATGGATTAAGAGAATGGCATGGGTGAATGGGATTTAAATTAACTCCTGTAATCAAAGCTAAGAAGAGTGGAACTGTGAGGTGGCTTCACCACATGGTGACCTTGAGTGTTTTAATTTCCTCTCAATTCATTCCTCCACAGTGTTGTTGTTATGATCTGCCAGGCTCTCAACACTCAAAGCTAGTGTTAGACATCAACTGAGGTCTATGAATTAAAATAAGCTTTTCCTAAAATTCAAGATGTAGGCTTATAGTCTGCATAGGACCAAGAGAAAAATAGGGAATTCTTTTATATTCAAAATTACGAATAGGGAATAAGGGAGCTGCCAAACCTGTAATCTAAAGTTGAAAACAAAGTTATTTTACTTTATGTTCTAAAGATTTATTGAACAGAGTATTCAAAATAAGAACATCATTTGAGAAGGAAACAAAGGGCATGCTGGACAGAAAAATATGAAATATGAAAATTCACAAATCACAAAACCAAAAAAGAGCCAATAACACAAAATAAGCCAATCAACTTCCCAGTGAGGGACTGAATAAAACAGCACAGGTGTAAAGGCTGCAGGCGCTAATGTAAAGTACACAAGCAAAATAACAAAAAGTAAATGGTATGTTATACAGAAACTAACTGTGCTATCCATCTAAGATGGGCTGAAATCTAAGTCATCAATGTAGACCTCAGCATATTCAGCGTTAACGTTTGCAGTATATTTTGAAATTCATATAATAATAATATGCTTTACATTTTTCATTCCAACAGATAGCGCATCACAAACATTAGCACTGCTCTTACGAGTCACACACCAAATGGCATGTAAGAGAGACATAACAACCGGACATCCACACAAATACACAGAAACACACACACAAACACATCTCCTTTCATTAAGGTCAAAGATAATAGAGGTCAAATCACATTTGCTATACTGAAGTAACAAAATTTTCAGAACAACAAATACTTTTTGTTGGCCTGAACAAACGTTCATACAACATGATGTTAAACAAATTTTATTTCAATGAAATGTAAATTCCTGTACAACAAATGTTTCTTCCACCAAAAATGACTACCAAAGATAATAATGCAATGCAAAAAATACATAATGCTGCTCCTACACTTTCCGCACTGAGTCTGGGAAACCCTGCAACTGACTGACTGTCTGGCTGAGTGTAGGCGCGACATCATACACTAGCCGAACTTTGATTCATTGCTCCACCTAGCGTCCATGTGGGTAGATATGTCATGTGTGGATACTCAACTGTTCAAGTTTTATAGCAGTTCTATAAGATTTCTTTTGAGATTGACAAAAAATTGGGAAACATATCAGTTAACAGTGAAAGAAAAATGAACAATCCTGGAAAAAGGTGATTCCAGAAAGAAGAAAAACGATGTGGCAAAAGCATTCGAAATCTTGCTGTCATCATCATCTAATGTCTCGTTTTCATTCTGTATTTTCATAGTTGTACTTCTATAAAAAAAAAAAGAGTTACATCTGACTTCTCCTTTCCATTCTGTATTCATTCCTGTATTTCTATTAAAAAAAGTTACATCTAATCTCTCATTTTCAAATAAATTATTTTTTGCAGTTTAAAAAGCTCTGTTTATTTTATACATTTATTGTCAAGCTTGGGTCACACAGTTGCATGAGAGATAGGAAGGCGAGTCCAGGTTTTTAAGGAAAATACAGTGTGAGTTTGGGTCCGAACACCACCACACCAACACCAGCACTTTAACAAACACACGTTTATTAAACAAGTTCTGCACAGCACACAGTGCCCCCAGCACCAATCACCCTCCACAGGCCTTTCTCTTAATGTCCGTGGGCCGCCCTTCCTTTCCTCACGGGAGCTTCGTCCTGCACCCACTCCCGACTCTACCGCCTTGATTGTAGGAAGGCGGCTCCTTTTATTTCCACCCGGATTTGCTCCAGGTGCTTGATGACGTTCTTCCGGCAGCACTTCCTGGTGTGGCGGAAGTGCTGCCCTTGCACCCGGAAGCACTCCAGGCGTTCCTGGAAGGTCCTTCCTCCACCTTCCCAGGTGTGGTGGAAGTGTCGATCTCCCGGGCTCCACGACGCTCGGGGCGCCCCCTGGTGGAGGCCACGGGCCCCAGTGGGCTTAAGCCTCCTTGCTCCTTCCCCGTGGTTCCCTCAACATCCAAGGCGGTTGCCCCCTCGTGGCCCAGGGGACGTGTAGGCCACCTCCTGGTCCTTCCAGGCATCCCGGCTGGGTCTGACCCCCAGCCTCCTGTGACAACAGGTACTTCATTATTGTATAGAGAAGGAAGGTACAGTCTCAAGACTTCATTCAAAATAGGAGCTGTTACTTCAGCACTCAGGCACAAGAGATAAGAGCCATGACATAGCTGAGCCTCCTGCTTTAGCTCCCATCTTCAGATTAATAGAACACCAGTGGCTTGGAATCACCACTGTTCCAGACACGGTTGGGAGATGAAAGATCAGGAGAGTGGGAGGAAGAGTAGGTCAAAGCCCTGTGTTAAATGTTCTAAACATTGTACAACAAACATGTTACATGGTAAGCTTGATCCTGCAGAGGAGAACCAATTAATTTGCCCTTGGTTTATGGTTTACCAGATGCAGCAGAGCAGCGATGGAGCTGTCCTTGTGCTGCTGCTGCCATTAGAGATGGAAAACCGTCGACAACCCCAGTCATAATAATATACTATTTTCCCCATATTGGTTACAATGAAGTGTCCATTATTACTCAAGTATTGATTATTTCTTTATAGATAACAATTTTTTGTCCACAATCAAATCTTGCAAGTACAACCCTATTGTTATGTCCGACCACGCCCCTCTGATCATGGAGGTGAAATCATTATGTCCCACATAATAATATACTATTTTCCCCATATTGGTTACAATGAAATGTCCATTATTACTCAAGTATTGATTATTTCTTTATAGATAACAATTTTTTGTCCACAATCAAATCTTGCAAGTACAACCCTATTGTTATGTCCGACCACGCCCCTCTGATCATGGAGGTGAAGTCATTATGTCCCACATACACATCTTGCAGCTGGCATCTTAACCCACTTTTATTAGCAGACAAGAACGGTGCAGAGTTTATATCCAAGCAAACTGATACTTTTAGAGACAAATACATCCTCAGAGGTCTCTGCAGGAATACTCTGGGAAACTCTGAATGCATTTTTAAGAGGACAGATTATTTAATATCTCTCTCACAAAAATAAATCAGAAACCAAGTATTACCAGAATAGATCAAGAACACACCAGGTTCCCAAATGAGGCACTTTATAGGAAAAGACAGGCATTGCATTCAAAACTCAACCCCTTGACAACAAAAGAAATGGAACAACTCATTTTTAAATCACAACATCATTACTATGAACACAGAAAGAAGGCTAATAAGGTCTTAGCTCAACAAATCCACAAGCAGGAAGTTTGCAATGCAGTACCAGTACGGAATCAAAATGATTCACCATAAAATTATTATGCAAACATTTAGACAACTATAAGTCCTTATATTCTACTCAGTTTAAAGAAGACAAGACACACTCTAAAGCGTTTTTCAATGCATTACAGATACCACAGCTAGATACTCTCAGTGCAGAGGAATTGGATAAACGTCTGACACTCTCAGAATTACTAGATGCTATAAACTTTCTTCAGAGTGGGAAAGCAGCAGGCCCTGATGGCTACCTTGCCAAATTTTATAAAAAAATTTCAATTAAGTTAGCTCCCCTTTTATTAGCAACACTTATAGAAGCCAGAGATAATAAAATTCTACCTCAAACTTTTCGCCAAGCATTAATTAATTACTGTCTTTCCTAAGAAAAATGACTTATTACAATGTGCATCATACAGACCAATCTCACTTATGAATAATGATGTTAAGATACTCTCCAACGTTCTAGCCAGAAGGATAGAGAAAGTGCTTTCTTCTCTAATATCACAAGACCAAACCGGATTTATTAAAGGCAGACATTTAGCTTCCAATCTTCGATGCCAGTTCATTATAATATATTCACCCACAAAGTCTAACAACACCCCAGAGATCTTATTATTGTTGGATGCAGAAAAAACATTTGATATGTTTGAGTGGAACTACCTATTCACTACATTGCACAAATTTGGGTTTGGCTCAAATATATGTGTATGGATCAAACTACTGTATACCAGTCCAGAAGCTTCAGTTTGTATTAACAACATTGTTTCAGGCTATTTCAAACTAGAATGTGGTACTAGACAAGGATGCCTCCTGTCACTACTGCTGTTTGCAATCGCCATTGACCCATTGGCAGTTCACTTTCAAAGTGCTTCTAAAATAAAGGGGAGTATCAGAGATGGACTTAAACAGAAAATATCACTATATGCATATGATATGGCACTATATATAACAGATCCACAAAAAACTGTGACTTCCATCCTAACAGCACTAGTAGAATTTCAAAAGATATCTGGACTCAAAATGTATCTGAATAAAAGTGTGCTCTTTTCATCCCTTTCATCATTGTAGATCAGTTTAAATACCTAGGGGTAAACATCAGAAGTAAACATAAAGCTCTTTTTTAGCAAAATTTTGCTGTCTGCATGGATAGACTTAAGCAAGACTTGCATAAGTATCTCACTTTAGCAGGGAGAATTAACATTGTTAATTCCCCACATACATTAACAAACCATTTTTTAAGAAATTAGATTCAATCATAACCTCATTTATTTGGAATTCAAAACATCCATGAATCCAGAGGGCGACCATACAGAGACCTAAGGCAGAAGGTAGCATGGCTCTACCTAACTTTCGCTTTTATTACTGGGTGGCAAATATACAAGCTATAAAAACCTGAACATTGAGACAAATAGATGAACACATACAGGCTTGGTCCGCAATAGAATTAAAATCCTGCAGTACTTCTTTATATTCCTTGTTTTGTGCCCCAATAAATACAAGTTATTATCAATATACTATACTAACAACACAGTTTTGCTTCATTCACTCAGAATATGGAACTAATGTAGGAAGTACTTCAAGACAGAGAAGCTTTTATCTGTGGCACCTCTGCATGATAACTACCTTTTTCCATACTCTCAAACTTACACAGTTTTTAATGTTTGGAAAATGTATGAGATTAAATCACTTAGAGATTTGTACATAGATAACATCTTTGCATCCTACAAACAATTACACTCCAAATTTAGCTTCCCATCAACACAATTTTTCCACTATTTCCAAATTAGAAACTTTGCTAACCTACTTCTATTCCAGAAGAAATATTGATCAGTCTTGAGGACTCGAACAGCATTTCTATAATTTTTAAAAATAATTTTAAAGTCCCTTCCTTTCAAAGATCCCAGAGTACAGTGGGAAAAGGATCTTTTACTCAACAGTTCAGAAAAGGAGTGGAAGGCAACCATGCATAGTATTCACTCTAGCTCCATATGCGCAATGCATACAATTATTCAACTTAAAATCTTTTATCGAGCACATCTATCTCATTTAAAATTGTCCAAAATGTTTCTAGGGCAAGATCTAACCTGCGAATGTTGTAATCGAGCTCCAGCCTCATTGGGCCTCATGTTTTGGGTGTGCACCAAATTAACATAATTCTGGACCAAAATCTTTAAATGGCTCTCAGACAGCCTTGGTGTCCCACCAAGCTGTGTTTGGTGTACTCCCAGATGGGCTTAAAGTGGAGAAGGACAAACAATTGCCATTACTTCACTATTAGCACGTAGACTTATCTTGTTCAACTGGAAGAGTCCTAGCCCACCTCTTTTAAGTCAGTGTGTAACAGATATTATATACTATTTGAAATTGGAAAAAATCTAATTCTCACTTAGAGAATCTGTTCAAAACTTTTTTTTAAAATCTAGCAGGATCTAATCAATAACATTTTTATTGGGGAAAAGGATTCTCTTCCCTCTTTTCTACTCATAAAGTTTTACTCCTGCTGTTTGTCTTCCTCTCTTTCTCATGGGCGGGGATTGAATTGAATTTAGTTTTGTTAAGTTTGACTTGTTTGTATGGAATGTTACTTTCTTTTAATAAATTCAATAAAATAAAAGAAATTTCCATTATAATTAAATATTTTTATGGTCCCATGAATTTCACTACAACGGGATTCCACTTGTAATCTAAAATGAATAAACAAGACAATGTCTATTAGGAAGGAAACAAATACATATTCAATAACAAAACATGCACAATTGTATTTGAAAAACCACAAAATGTCATGTAACGTTTGACAGTTAGGCTTTATATTTCTACTTTGCTCTAAACGTGTAAAAGTGGTTCCTATGAAAAACACCCTGTTAACGTTTAATCGTCATGTTCACTCATATTTATGTTGCTCTGGTGTGGTAACTGCAAGTATGTCCTGACAACACCAAGGTAGGGAGAATAAAAGATTGGAAATTATAAGGCATCACATTTTTCCTTAGACTCCGTCTGTTCATCCATTTTCATACCGTCATTAATCCAGCAATATGGTCACTTGGTGTAGGGCTCAGCCAGGCAATATTTGGTGCAATAGGAACCAATCCAGTACTGGTTGCCTACACCACTGAGTTACTGGCATTTATTATCACCGAACCTCTTTGATAATTGCCTTGCTTTCTAAAAACACAATCATCACCTTTTTACCACATGCCATAAACATGAAAGGGGCCCAAGTTATTATCTTTATGTTACAGGCTTATCTGTTCCTATAGTGCTGATTGGCAGTGACACATAAACCTCTACTCTTCTCTGCTTAGTGACCCTTGCACATCATTCCCAGTGTGTGTTTTTAAAACTGTCCCATTCAAATGCTTTTCTTATGTTCTGGTGTGACTATTAGTAGTTCCTTATCACAATGCCAAGTTTACTGAGCATACAATTGTGGAAATAACATTTCATCTGATACCTGATACACAACCTATTCATCCATAGAACTACACTGCACATTTTACGCTATGACTACTAATGAATAAGTCAATGTCTGTATAGAGTTTGCATATTTGTACTGAATTTCTCATTGAATTCCTTCAAGTATTGAAATTTTCTCCTGTATCTCAAAGGCTTTCGACTTCAGGTGGCTAGGCATGAGTAAGGGTCGGTATGTGCGTGAACATACGACAGTGGCAAGAAAAAGGCTAAGTTCATCCACTCATTTTCTAAACATGTTTAGATCAACATAAGATTACAGGGAGTGGACCGATGTTATATATTCATGAAATTCAGAATGAGAGGGCTGAATGGCTGGTTTTCTGTATTAACTGGTCATAAAATGTGATCTGATCTTCATCAAAGGCAAACGTATAGACAAATGCATTATGCTTAAGCTAATAACACAAACATTTGCAACAACATTTTACATCATTTATTTATATAGAACATTTTCATATAAAGAATGTAGCTCAAAGTGCTTTACAAGATGTCAAAGAGAAGGTGAAACAAGGTTAGGTAAGAATATAAATGAATAAGTAACAAAGAGAAATTGACTAAATAAAAAATCCATATGATCTTAAGAAACATAGAGATATAATTAGTAGAACGGTAGCATCCTTATGTACAGTATAATATACTATAATCTTTCATTTCTTTATTGATCATACCCATTAAATATTCACAGTGTTATGTGGAAAACAATAAGCAAACCCTTGGAATTAACAACTGGTTGAACTTCCCTTGGCAGCAATATCCTCAAACAAACACCTCCAGTAGGTGCGGATCAGAGAAGGGTCTGGCTGCAGACCTCCAGTGGCAGACCACTCTGTAGATCATTCTTCACAGTGGAATTTTTCACCATTCTTCCTCACAGCTTTCTTAGGATGTTTATTGTGAGTGGCTCTATCAAAGTTATTCTACAGCATCTCCATTGGGTTAAGGCCTGGGCTCTGATTGGCCTCACCAAAAGGCATATTTTCTTTTTTTAATCCATTCTGTAACCGATTTACATCAGTGTTTAGGGTCATTGTTCTGCTGCATTATCCAGCTTCTGCTGAGCTTCAGCTGGTGAACAGCCACCCTGATATTATCCTGTAGGATATCTTGATAAATTTAGGAATTCATTTGTCCTTTGATGATGTCAAGCTGTTCAGACCCCATGCTCAAAACAGCCCCAAATCATGATGCCCTCTCCACCGTACTTCATCATTGGGATGATGTTTTCATGTTAGTATGCAGTGCTGTTTTCACGCCATGTATACTGTAGTGTATTCTTTCAGAAAAATTCAACCTTAGTTTCATCAGTCCACAAAATATTTTTCCAGCAGCGTTGTGGAGTGCTAAAGTAGTCTTTGGCAAACTTCAGGCATGGAGTAATGTTTAGTTTTGGAGAGCAGTGGCTTCCTCCTTGGTGTCATACTGTGAACACCATGCCTGTTCAATGTTTTATGTATGGTAGACTCAGGCATAAAGATCTTACCCTGTTCCAATAAATCCTTCATGCTTTTAGATGTTACTCCAGGGTTCTCTTTTATCTCATTAAAAATTCTGTACTGAGCCTTTCGAGTTATCTTGGCTGGGCACCAACCTCTAGGGAGAGTAGCCACAGTACTAAATCATCTCCTTTTATACACAGTTTGTATAACTGTGGACTGATGAATACCTAAACTCTTTGAAATTACTTTGTAACCCTTTCCAGGTTTATGCACATCAACAATTTTTGATCACAGATTTTCTGAGATCTCATTTTTGCAAGGCATGCTTCACATCGGCAGATGCTTCTTGTGAATAACAAACTCAAAATGTTCTAGATATTTTCATGGGTCAAAATAGCTCTGAACAGCACCTCCAATCTTGTTTGATTGATTGGACTCCAGGTTTGCCAGCTTTGATTTCATTTCCAGTTACCTTTTATTTAAGTCATCAGCATAGAGGTTCACATACTTTTTCCAAACTACACTGTGAATATTTGACTAATGTATTCAGTAAGTGCAAGAACCATGTAATAATTTGTACTTTTATTAGTTAAACCAGACTGTGTTTGTTCATTTATGTAACTTAGACGAAGATCAGACCATATTTTTTGACAAATATATCCATAAATATAGTTGTTTCCAAAGAATTCACATATTTTGCTTGCTACTGTGTATAAAATACTGATATACTGTTCACAATTGACTCCTATCTTGTATCTGATGTTTTGCCCCAAGTGACCCTTAATGGATTAGCAGATTATGATATTCTTGTGTTGAAAAAAATAAATAAATAAAAGGCCAGAATTTGTGTAAGCCATCCTAATTTGGAGTGTTCATCAGAAATGTAACAATTTACTTTATAAGGTAGAAATACATAATAAAGAAGAATAGTTGTGTCAGATATTTGAAATGTTCAAATCTGTGCTAAAATTGAAATGTTTAAAATCTAAATATTCTTGATTATAAAAGAAAATTGTCGTTGTTCACCATTTGGTAGAGGTTCATAGAGGGCTAGAACCCTCAAAAAAGATCAAGTCAAAAATAACATATTTGTAATCGCTAACCTTGAAATAGTCTAAAATAGTACCCCATTTGAAATGTGTCATTTTTAACCTTCTGGTAGTGATTCCTAGAGGGACAGGACCACCTGTAAAGAATCAAATATCAAAATTATTATCATATTCATGATCAGCAACTTCAAAATAGCATAACATCCCACATGCCTATATTACAAATACCTTTTTTTGCAAAGGTTTAAGAAAAAGAGTAACTTTGACTCCTTGTATCTCAATATAAGGAGATCCCCAGGAGGTTTGATGTGGCAAGCACAGCTTCCAAGTCCTACTTATTTTTTCTGAAGACAACTGTTGAATTACTTTTTATCTTAAGGGTGTAATTTCCTGCACAAAATATATTCTACAAATTGCCAAAAAAATAGTGTTCTTCAGGTGTAAAGGGCCAAAAATAAGGGGGAACCCCAAAATGCTTGAAGCCTACATAACTAGACATCAAGATGAGTAGAACTGTATCTCATATGTGGGGATTTTCTCGTAACAGTGAGTCAGGAGGTGGCTCAGGATAAAAACAAATCTGTGATTTCAAAGCATTTATAAGCAATCCTTAAAAACACAACTATTTCTCACTCCAAAATGCATTTTGAGAAAGTAACCATTGAAGCCCAATTGAATGTATGATAATAAAAAGGCACTATTTTAATTGTTATCTGTGGTTTCAGAGAGTTGGTGGCTGGGCAGCACACGTGAAACATTTCATTGGTCATCTTTTCTTCCCCCTTCATTCCTAACACAATATGCACTGTCGGTACTTGCTGCCAAAACACTAACAATAGTTTCCGATTTAAAAGCACCGAGGTATGCCACTTTAGTAACGCAATATCTACGCTATGAGTAATTTTAAATTGTTCCGTTGGGCGTGTACATACGCGAACAGTCCTGCGACATTCCACACATGGCTAAAACTCTTCGCCACGCCCTGCGACCCTTTGCACTGCAGCAGCACCCCAGCCACTCGCTAACTTTTAAATTTGATCAGGCATAATTTTAGACGGCTAATGTGCTGTAATTCCCCGATAGACAATACAGGGGTCCTCAGAAAGGAAAAATACTGTATACGCTATTTTCTTTTATAAGCCTTCAGTAAAATATGATTAAGAAAATGTACGCACGTTTCACATACACGATTTAGACTGCGGCACATACGACTCTTCAGCACAATTTCTGAGGTCTTTGGCGAAGGGTCATGGATGCCATTTTGGCTCAAAGATGGGGGTATCAGTTCTTTCAGGGGGGTTGTACAGTTTGAGCCAAGATGGCCGAACTCGTGAAGCAGATGCACATTTGATGGTCTGCAGAAACTGCGCAAGCGTGAGCCGTCAGGCCTGTCAATCCCTCCAAGTTAGCCGAGCGAGAGATAGAAAGTCGGCAGGATAGAACAACAAGACGAAGGGAGTGAGTGGGAGTCTTTCCAAATGGAGCAGCAGACGGGAAGATAGAGAAGAGCGAAATCTCGGCCGTACTCATCAGCTACCAGGTAATGCACCACTCGTTGTGTTGGAAACGGATAGACGCATTTTGTGTGTTTGGTTGGTTGGTTTCGGGTCCTTAGTTGTTAGACACCGCGCACAACTCTTCTTAAAATAATGTGACAGGGACCGGGGCTCGGTATGGTGCTGGAGAGCTTGGCGGTGTCGGTATCAGTTTCTGACATAAGTTGTTGGCCCGGCAGCCTTGGCGACGTGGGACATGTTTGCGGAAATATAGCTCAGCTAAACACTACCAGTAAAATGGACCATTCCCCTGCCTGTCTTTGGTTTTTATTTGGGACTTGGGGTGTAAGCGACATATTCTGCAATCTAGTGAAAGGGAACCCACTTCCTCTCCAGCAAACACTAATAAAAATGACGGGAAACCGAAGTGTTTATTGAGGCGCTTTAATCAATGCTATTTCTAACCATCGACTGGCTCTAGGATAAGCCGGCTAGTCCGATTAAACCGAGTGTTGCTTGACCGAACCATTTATGTTCACCCCCCCCCCCCAAGAAAATACGTAACGTTGTTTTTTTTTTTTTTTTTTTTTTTGTCTTGCAAGACGCATGGAGAGTTAAGTTAGATTTGACAATACTCTGCTGTGCAAAAAATCAAGAGTTTTTGATGTCGTCAACAATACTTGATATTTAATGGATCGATAAATATCCACAGTCAGCATGCTGCTTTTGGCAAGGCAGTGATGCAAAGTACATAATGGAACGGGTAATAAATTAGGCAGTGGCTTGTGCCGCTGTGCCAAAGGAGAATTAATTAATGGAACTGATCAAAGAGTAAAACTTCAGTGATTGCATTAATTCCAGGCCGAAACCTTAAAAAGTATCACAGAAGTTCATCTTTATACACACAGTATAAAATATTTATAGTACCAAAGAGCGTTTTATTTTGTCACAAAACTTAATGGCTAAAGACTGATAGGAATCTGTAGTTGAAACTTCACAATGGTTCCTGTACTTGAAACTCATTTACTTCAGTGGGTTGCAAGAAGTTCTTTCCTTTCCCATAGTGCAGCCTCTTCCAGTTGTGAATACTAAAATGAATGGTGCTTTTCTCCTACCAAAGTATCCTACAACTACAAGCAATATGTAAAATGATAGCGAGAAGTTAACTGATCTGTCTGAAGGAAGTTTGTACCTTGGCTTTAATTTTCTTTCACAATAGAAACATAAAAGCACTGACACCTTTTCACAAGCGTCTAAGATGAAATATTTAGTTCATACACATCTGTTTTACACAGACCTGTAATCTCAGACATGTTCTTCTACACTCTTTTTTTTTTCTTGCTTGTTTTTTTAGTACAAGTGGTTGAATTATCTTATCTACTATAGACGAAGTAACTTTTCAAGTGACATAACCTGGCATGGAAACAATAGAGAGCTACTAGCCTTAGCTAGTTCTATTGGTTTTAGAACGGTTACAGACATTCAGCCCTCTCATTTTGAATTTCATGAATCTATAACATCTGTCCACTCCCTGTAATCTTATGTTGATCTAAACATGTTTAGAAAATGAGTAGATGAACTTAGCCATGGTGCTAAAGAAGGTTGAACCAGTTATAAAATTCAAGTGGTTGCTTATTCTTTCTTCAGCACACAGTTAATGTTTGATGGGTTTGCTCATTAAAGACATGAAAGATTATAATTATTTGGTTTTCATTAGTTTAAGAAGTCAGATTTTATTAAGTAATATCTAAACGTTTAAATATTTGTGGACTTGTCACAGAGGTCATCCATACAGAATATGTCCAGTAGTGTTCACTGATGAAATTCGCAGTAAATCTACTATGCTCGCCATTTACCTTGTTTGCTGAATATTTTCCTAGAATTTTACCATGCAGCTGTCTTGAAAGAACACTTTTTTTCCAGCTCCCCATGATGTTTTGTGACATTAGTTTGACATCATAGAGCTGTAGCAGCCATAGACATGCATATTGTAAGTGTACTCCACCCCACATTTTAAATCACTACCTCATTTGCTTCATGCACATGTGATGTCACTAGCTGCTTGCAACTCTTGCATTTTTTATGCACTCCATATGCATTTTTTTACGTTAGCTGACCATGATGAGAATACTGTGAGTGCAGCTTCTAAGTATAATAATACTGATCTAGTCATGGCATGTGGCTAATGTCATATGCTAGCTGAATGTATTCACATGCAATTTACTATGTGGCCAATGATCATTAAATTCAAACTTTAAAGGAGCTATTGCTTCTGCTCCCTGAGCCAGCAAATGCATTAGTCCCTGTGAAATAGTAATAGTAATAAATCTTTATTAGTTATTATTATTTAATATGCATTTCTCTCTTGATTGAAGAAAGAAGTGTGAAGCATCTGCAAATAGACTGGAAATAAAGAAGATGTGCCAGCTGTGTGCATGCAGCTGTGCAACTTCAAAAAAATGCTGCATGATGTGTAGGACAAAACTTAGCGGTTTTTAAAATTAATCGCAGTGAAATCCCCATCCGTTATTAAACTGCTTCATGTTTTAATTATCACTATGTACCGCTGTCTGAACCGGCACGATTAGAATGTGCGCTGCCCTCCTTGAGAGGCAGCAAAAGAAAAAGAAAATAAATAATCCGGGGCGCGAGTGACCAGTACTACTTTCCTACTACACCACTTCAAGAATAGAGACACACCAGTGAAAGCAGGGTCAAGTAAAAATGATTATTGTAAGACAATACACATGCTCACTGTAACAAAAAAACCCTTATATACATAATATCGCGCTGCAGCACTCTTCCCCCCCCCCCCCAAATCATTACACAAAGCACTTGAAAACATACATTACTAATAAAGATTTGAGCAAGGGAAACAAAACAAAAAAACAATGGATTTATAGTCCTTTAAATCTTATCTGTATGGTATCGTTGAGCTCAGTCTGCAGTGGGGAATGAGGCGCCGACCATACCTCCTATTCCGGGAAACGTATAGATTAACCGTTCCTTGTGCTGGCCCGTCAGGTCCTCTCCTGCATACCTTCCTTCCGAAAGTAAAAATAATTTGTCTGGAAATGAACCCGGGTTCACCTGACGATATCCATGAGGTGTCAATCCTTTCCCTCGTGCCTTTTTCCGTGATGGCGTCTTCCTCTCACCTAGCCCTGTCCTTTTCTTGTTTCCCGCCACCTATTTACATACTGATAGCTCCTCCCCATACAGTGTCTTGGCCTTCCAAGCCAGGTGCTCCCCTCCCCCTGTACAATGGGCAGGCCTTACAAATTAAGGCATACCACTAAAACAGGAATGGGAAAAGGTACAAACTTACAGAGACACACATATATTCCAGACGACCGTTACAACTATAAATGTATAATGTAGTCTTGCATGCATAGAATACTTATTAAGTACTTGCTGCTGTACAGAAAATGCAAGGGAAAGTAATCTTTAGTTCATTGTTGTTTAACTTGTTAATTGCTTATCAGTGAAAAACTTTAGTGTTGTGTACTGTAGTAAGTATTTGACTACATATGTATTGACTTGTGATTTTCTTTTTTGTTGTACATCTTCATGGTTTATTGTGCTAGGTCAGAGGTTGGCAACCTGTGGATCTTTGACTGCGTGGCTGCGGCTCTTCCCAGAACGATAGACACATTCACATTTTCATGTCTTAACATATTATTTGATAATACTTTCGTAAAGACAAATAATTTATTTATGGGTTAATACTATTTTTCATTTAGATACAGTAATCCCTCCTCCATCGCGGGGGTTGCGTTCCAGAGCCACCCGCGAAATAGGAAAATCCGCGAAGTAGAAACCATATGTTTATATGGTTATTTTTAGAATGTCATGCTTGGGTCACAGATTTGCGCAGAAACACAGGAGGTTGTAGAGAGACAGGAACGTTATTCAAACACTGCAAACAAACATTTGTCTCTTTTTCAAAAGTTTAAACTGTGCTCCATGACAAGACAGAGATGACAGTTCTGTCTCACAATTAAAAGAATGCAAATATATCTTCCTTTTCAAAGGAGTGCAAAGCAAGCAGTCAAAAAAAAAATCAATAGGGCTTTTTGGCTTTTAAGTATGCGAAGCACCGCCGGTACAAAGCTGTTGAAGGCGGCAGCTCACACCCCCTCTGTCAGGAGCAGAGAGAGAGAGAGAGAGATAGAGAGAGAGATAAAAAATCAATACGTGCCCTTTGAGCTTTTAAGTATGCGAAGCTCCGTGCAGCATGGCCTTCAGGAAGCAGCTGCACACAGCCCCCCTGCTCACACCCCCCTACGTCAGCGCAAGAGAGAGAGAGAGAGAGAGAGAAAGTAAGCTGGATAGCTTCTCAGCCATCTGCCAATAGCGTCCCTTGTATGAAATCAACTGGGCAAACCAACTGAGGAAGCATGTACCAGAAATTAAAAGACCTATTGTCCGCAGAAACCCGCGAAGCAGCGAAAAATCCGCGATATATATTTAAATATGCTTACATATAAAATCCGCGATGGAGTGAAGCCGCGAAAGGCGAAGCGCGATATAGCGAGGGATCACTGTATTTCTTTATATGTGAATCAGGCGGCCTGTCGTGTGTCTCTTTTGCGTTTAACCTCTTAACTTCATAATCTTCATCATCCTCGGAGTCATTCTGTTCGATGTGATTATGTCTTTGGTCAAATCATATGCTCTCCAGAGTTTTCTTCAGTACCTGAGATTGGATGTACGCTTCAATGTTTATTGGGATTTCTAATTCTGTCATATACTTTTTGTTGTTAATCATCACTATGCCTCCCCTTCCTAGGTCTTCATAAACATTATTATATTCTATTTACAGTTAGGTCCATAAATATTTGGACAGAGACAACTTTTTTCTAATTTTGGTTCTGTACATTACCACAATGAATTTTAAATGAAACAACTCAAATGCATTTGAAGTGCAGACTTTCAGCTTTAATTCAGTGGGGTGAACAAAACGATTGCATAAAAATGTGAGGCAACTAAAGCATTTTTTGAACACAATCCCTTCATTTCAGGGGCTCAAAAGTAATTGGACAATTGACTAAAAGGCTGGAAAGAGAAAAGGCGACTTTAGCCACTTATTACAAATGGATGGAACTTTCCAACTGTCGAAAGGAGGACTAACTGATTTTCGAAAAGTGGAACAGCCTTCCAGACTATTATTGTCAACTCAGAATAGTAATGTTTGGAATTTTAATGATTTTGGGTCCTCTTATTCTTGTGAGCAGTTGTTCTCCAACATGAATGATATCAAGTGCAAGCTAAGAAGTCAACTTAATGATGTAAGCTTTGAAAAATGTTCACAATTGAAGACTTCCATCTACTCACCAAACATGAAACAACTCTGTGAATATGTAGTGTCAGCAGTCTCATTACATTTTTTTTATTTATTTTTATAAGTACTTGAAGTTTTGATTTTGTGTTAAATGCATATGTACCCATATCGCATTAAAAAAATCATATCTCAAAACCCCTTCTCTACCCATTGTAAATCTTGGGGCAAACATTTAGGATAAAATGGCTCTTCGCTTTAAAAAGGTTGCCGACCCCTGTGCTAGATAATCCATCCAGTTTTTTTTCATTCGAATTGCTTAAGTAAAAGTCTTATGAATCAACCCAGAATTAAATATCAATTAAAACATTCACGTAAACACATACACTGGAACAGAGCAATCCGATTAGACAAGGTGATGTAATGTTATTTAAAACATATATCAGGGCTTGAAATTTTGGTATTGAATTTCAGGTATTCCTCATAAGTGTAGTAATTCTTGCAAATTTGGATTTTTAATGTGACAATGTCAAATATTTATTTGGCAAACAATTTCTCTTACTTGTTGCAGGGATATTCAGTGTCTTTTTTTTAAAGCACTGTTTTATAATTGTGCCTTATTTCTTACTTAGGAATTACCATATTTTTTGCTCCATAAGACGCACTTGACCATAAGACACATCTAGGTTTAGAGGAGGAAAACAAGAAAAAAATATTCTGAACCAAATGGTGTACTAATATATTTAATAAAATATAGCAGAATAATATTTCAACCATGTAAAGTCAACAGTGGTATTAAGAACCATCATCACTGTCATTAACAAATTAGGGGAGACTTTAAGGTTCAAGCACTCTTCTAGTTTTCTGGAAACCCCAAGAACTCCTCATCGCTAGTGTCAGAATGTATGAAGCTCAGTTGCTCACAATCACTGATATCCCTTTCTTCGCTATCTTCATATATGATACTATCTTCAGTTCCATTTAAGGCATTGCTAATGGTAACTTCCACCTGCAGCTATAGACTCTTCAGTACGCGAGCGACTCTCTACGTTAGTGTTCAGATCTGGACAGTACATGTGCCCAAAACATTAACATTTATATGTTACTTACATAAAAGCCAGATCGAATGTTATTTACCTTACTTCCTACAGCGTAATGTAATGAGCGTAATGCAGGAATCTATTGTTGGCATAGAGCTGGACGGTCTGACATCCGTAGCAGAGCAACGGGCACTCAGCAGGCTCCTATCAATTATGGAGAATCCACTACATCCATTAAACAGTGTCATCTCCAGACAGAGGAGCAGTTTCAGTGACAGACTGCTGTCACTGTCCTGCTCCACTGACAGACTGAGAAGATCATTCCTCCCCCAAACTATGCGACTCTTCAATTCCACCAGAGGGGGTAAACGTTGAACATTATTCAAGTTATTGTCTGTTTTTTTTATCTGCATTTTTTATTACTCTTTAATATTTTTGCTGCTGGAATATGTGAATTTCCCCCTAGGATTAATAAAGTATCTATCTATCTATCTATCTATCTATCTATCTACCTACCTACCTACCTACCTACCTACCTACCTACCTACCTACCTACCTACCTACCTACCTACCTACCTACCTATCTTTCTTCACAAGTAGACTGCAGAGCTTCCTGTGTTTGATCGACACAGGCATGCTCAAAAAATACACATGTAATGCCACGAAAAGTGCACGCTGACACTTCAGTTTTAAGCAATGGTACAAGAATGCAGTCAAACTTCTTGTTTGGGCACATACACTGTCCAGATCTAAACACTAGCGTGGAGAGTCGCTCGCGTACTGAAGAGTCTATAGCTGCAGGTGGAAGCTGCCGTCACTGTACTTTGTATGTAAGAACCAGAGTGTTATTTACCTTGATTTATTTACTTATCTTCCTACAGCGTAAAGTTACAAGTAGACTGCAGAGCTTCCCGTGTACATATACAAAGTACAGCGATGGCAAACGTGCGACGTGCATTCTTTCTCCGATGTAGAACCCTCGTCATCATCTGAGTTCACCTCTGTTGTAGGACGTCTTTATGTGAAAACAACAGGGTCAGAATGGGGGAAGCGTGAATGCGACTGAGAGAATAAAACTGAATAAAAAAAAAAAAACGAAGCTAACCTTTACAAGTTGTAGACACGGAACACACATGAAATGGATGTGTTCCAAATAACAAAATATTTATAAAAGGTGTAATTTTGCATGACTTCTCACTCTATACAACTCTAAGCAACTGACACGCAGGTGAACAGACTTGAGCTGAGAAAACTGTGCTGCGGTGGGGGGGATGTGATAGCAGGCTGCTTGCTGCTTATGGACATATTTACAAGACAAAAGATGCAAAATTTTTAAATTATTGACATGCATGTTCACGTCTTTGAAAGTTCGAAAATGTATCTGTAGGAGATTAGGCAGAAGCAGTTTTTATCTTTATGAAGAAATTTAAATCACTGTTGCTCATTTGATTTGTTTACATTTGTGATTGCTTATTGTTAGCAGGTGCCCATTTGAGTGGTTTATTTAGTTTTTTTTTAAAATAGTGTTAAAAACCTGAATTTTTGTGTGTTTACCTTTGGTTATTTCAAACTGGACGTATGCTGTGAATTTTTGCTTTTTACATGAGAATGGTTTATGTTCTAAATTAATGTAAAATTTGATAAACTTTCAATGTATATTAGTGTTTTTTTAACCACATTTTAAAATTGCTGTGATAATACCAAAGACCTAGAGCTGGGCGATATGGACAAAAATATTATCACAATATTTGTTTCTGTATCGATCAATTTCAATAATTATTAAGATATAGTTTCATATTACTGTTTCCATTTTAAAAGAGTATCCTAATATATTTTAAATACAGAATGTTTCCTTAAAAATAATGGAATGTTACTGATTGTCAAGTTTTCAGAATGGTTTCTCTTGCAATAGCTGAAATTAACAAGGCAATATATCAATGTAGAAAAACAGTGTGCACAACAGTTTAATAGTGCAAATATGTTAAATTTCAAACATAACATAATGCAAACCAAATCTCCATTACTAACTGCAATAAATATCTACTTCTGTTCCCTAGCACTTAAAAATCTCAGGTACAATAGTACCTAAAATAATTTGGGGTCTTGTATTTTTTTTCTATAAAAGCAGCACACATTGTCTCTTGTACACTACAGATTTTTTGCTTTTTAGCTGAAAGACTAGCCTATTCACTGTCTCTGGCTTCATGTATTATTAATTGATAATTAGCCTAGTAGAGGAGGCCACTCAGTTGTAGTTTATTGTAATGTCAGTATTGAAAATTTTATCTAAGCAACATACAGTCATCTCTCACCTATCGCGGGGGTTACGTTCCAGAGCCCCCCGCGATAGGTGAAAATTCGCGAAGTAGCGACCTATATTTATTTTATTATTTATACATATTTTAAGGCTTTATAAACCCTTCCTACACTCTTATAAACCTTTCTTACTCTCTTGTTAACCTTTCCCACACTCTTATAAACAATTCCTATGCTCTTAAACACTTTCTACATTCTTAAACACCGCAGACCAACACTGCATGCAACGATCAGACGTCGATGTGTCTGCACTCGCTTTGTGAAGGGGGGCAGCTGAACTCACGCTGAGCAGAAATGGACTTTGTGCTGCTTCTGCAAAATGCCTGCTTGTCGCTCTGCGCGTTCGGAAGGAGGAGGAGGAGTGGGGGTGTGTGAGGGCTGAACGCACGTTTGCTCAAACCCCCCTCCCTGGAGGCGCAGTACGCTCCTGCCACTTCGCATTGTCAAGGGGGTGGGGAGCTGAATGAACGCTAAGGAGAAGTGGACTTTGTGCTGCTTGTCGCTCTGCGTGTCAGTAATTTAAAAGCCTGTACAGCACCTATTTTCCTGTCTCACTGTCTTGTCTTGCGTGAAGTTAAAATGTTTTATAATAGTGAGATGTTATTCATATCCTTAGCCCGACATCCACATATCATGTGTTAACAAAGTGTGTTTTTTAAGTTTACATGTGTTTAAAGCATGTGGGATGGGTATTTTAAGTCTTAAACTATAAAAATGTTTATTTATATGGTCTTTCTATATCGCGGATTTTCTCCTGTTGCTGATGGGTCTGGAACATAACTTCCGCGATTGGCGGGTAAGCACTTGTATTTAAAAACCCACGAAGTCGTGAATCCGCGAAAAGTGAACCGCGAAGTAGTGAGGGATTACTGTAATACTAAGCATATTCACAACTATAAATTAATAAAACTAAACTAATAACCTGCACTTACTGATTGCATATGTACGAAGCACCAAAGGAGAGTCCAACATTTGAGTGACACAGCCTCAACAATGTTCAGTTCATTGTTCATAGTAATACACACCTAGTGGTCCTCTCTAAGCCCCTTGGAAGACAGGGCGTCCTTGAGCGCCGTTGCAATAGTTTCTGCCGTGTGATCCATGATAAAATGTGTGGTTTGAAGACATTTGCTCTGTAAATTCCTTTCCGTGTCAACATAGTGAATAGTAAGTGTTATGTAAGGCTCTGATGTCCGACTCTACCATAAGTCGGTTGTAGTGACAAAGTATCTTGCATCTTTTAATGCAGCCTTTAAGTTAGCTTGTCATTCATCATAAAACCTACCTAGGGTTGATTACTTTAAACAGTTTCCTGAAGCCTTCCTTTTATACAACACTCACTGGCATCACCTCTTTTGCTTTGAAGTCTGTGATGTCCTGATGCCTTTTTGATTTTCTGTTCTGTGGGTTCATAGAGGCAGATGACGACACAATTGACTGCTCGAACAGCAACACTGCTTTGAGGATTCTTTTTGACATTCACTATAATTGACTGGATGGTGTTATTTTTTTAAGGTGTGGAATAGGTTTGTTTTATTAGTCTTTGCTTAGACCTGTTTGCAACATATCTTGCATTATTTGTGCTTGGTCTGATTTGAGATAGTCAAACTACTTCCAAATTTTTGAAGTGTGCCCTTTTTTTGGTATTATGTCTTCCTGAGCATTTAATAGATTTTCTTCCTCGGCTTCACTTACCAGGATGTCCTTGTTGCACACCACATTTCCCATACTCTAGACCATGTTGCTAATGTTTACAGCATAGCTTACTCATGGGGGATGTACATATTTGTAAGGTGCATCATGATTGACTTTTGTGCAGGCATTTCGCGAAGCCCCTGTGCTGCGTGAAAAAACCACGAACATTTTTTTTTTTTAATCTATATTAATAGCCTACGTTTTTCATCATTATTGTCAAGTTTTTCTCCCCCGATCAAAAATCAAAATGTTTTTTTTCACCCAGCACTACAAAAACCATGGCAATTTTGGTCACAATCATGACAATGTAATTTTGATACTGTCTTATCCCTAGTGGCATGGAGACAATCAGTGCCCTGAAGATTGGAATTCTGTAAGTGAAATTTATATATATATCCATCCATCCATTTCCCAACCCGCTGAATCCAAACACAGGGTCACGGGGGTCTGCTGGAGCCAATCCCAGCCAACACTGGGCACAAGGCAGGGAACCAATCCCGGGCAGGGTGCCAACCCACCGCAGTTTATATATATATATATATATATATATATATATATATATATATATAGCTAGTTTGTGGCCTTTTGTTATATTTTGCTTGTGGCTATCTTTATGTCTGCCGCATTTGTTGATTAAGGTAAAGTGGCGCAGTGGTTAGCTGTACTGCCACACAACTCTGGTCACATTTTTTGGCCTCGATAATTGGTCCAGCATAGTGGTCAGACATTTCATTAGCACACTTAAAAGACCAATGCATCATTATAATCCATACAAAACTAGTTCAGTTCCTTTTTCCTTATTGACTCAAATGCATTTTGCTGTGTTCAGCGAATTTCTCAAACATTTTCACGATTTCACCAAATTCATGGAGGGACAAACTCCTTGAGGTTTGCTCATCACTGATCCTCACATTTTTGGATATAAGATCTGATCATGAAAACATTCCCTGGATTACTATGTCAGTCTGTGGTAAATTTCAGGAAGCGTTTTAATTCCTGAGATTTAAGTTCCTTCACAAAATATGTCAGTTCTGCTTACAGCATTCCCAAGATACATTTAATCAGTTTGTATCAAGTGCATTATGAAAGGGCTATGTTTTGTATCAAATTAGAGAATGGGCTGTTTTGTACAGATTCTGAGTTTATTTGCTTGGGTAAAAGCCACTTTTAATGACAGTTTTGAGCTAGTATATGTTCTGTTTTTGAGCGATACAGTAGATTAAAAAGAAGTAAAATGGTAACTTTAACTTTTTATCTTTTTTTTAAAACTTTTTTTACGATTAGCTTACAATCTAATGGACTAAGCAATTGTTTTCATTTTCATTTTGGGCAGATTTATTCATTGTGTTTTATTTTTCAATCCTTTAAAGCTAGACTGATTTCTAGCTTGACTGCTGATTTGGCTGTGTATGGACTATTTTTCAGCCTATCCCAGCTTTAAAACTTACCTGGCTTTGTTCTCCGGACATCTGAGTTTTCTGTATCTTCGCTTAACATGTGGACCGGTAGGATATTTATTTGGCTCGTGTTTGTTTGGTCCCTCCTGTCGTTCGCTATCCTACCTGCGACAGGCCTGCTTCAGTACTCAGCTGCCGAGCTCCTCCGACTGCGCTTCTACCTGTCCAAGCCTCCGCTGACTGGGCTGTATCTCTACCCAGACATCATATTCCTCCCCAGTGGGAGATACATCCAAGCTGACAGTTTGAAAATAATAAACTCCATCTGGTCCAGTTCTTGACTTCCTCCATGTACCCTAAGTTCTTGTCAATAAGCCGCGGCTTATCTAAGGAAAAAAGTTGTGAAAATGAAAAAATAGAATATCGGCTTATACATAAGTCCGGCTTATACATCCATCGCGGGGGTTGCGTTCCAGAACCACCCGCGAAATAAGAATATCCGCGAAGTAGAAACCATATGTTTATATGGTTATTTTTATATTGTCATGCTTGGGTCACAGATTTGCGCAGAAACACAGGAGGTTGTAGAGAGACAGGAACGTTATTCAAACACTGCAAACAAACATTTGTCTCTTTTTCAAAAGTTTAAACTGTGCTCCATGACAAGACAGAGATGACAGTTCCGTCTCACAATTAAAAGAATGCAAACATATCTTCCTCTTCAAAGCAGTGAAGCAAACAAATCAATATGTCTGTTTGGCTTTTAAGTATGCGAAGCACCGCGGCACAAAGCTGTTGAAGGCGGCAGCTCACACCCCCTCCGTCAGGAGCAGACAAAGAGAGGGAGAGGGAGAGTTTGTTTTTCAGTCAAAAATCAATACGTGCCCTTCGAGCTTTTAAGTATGCGAAGCACTGTGCAGCATGTCTTTTCAGGAATCAGCTTTACAAAAGATAGCAACGTGAAGATAATCTTTCAGCATTTTTAGACGAGCGTCCGTATCGTCTAGGTGTGCAAACAGCCCCCCTGCTCAATCCCCATACGTCAGGATCACAGATAGTCAGCGCAAGAGAGAGAGAACAGTAAGCCGGGTAGCTTCTCAGCCATCTGCCAAAAGCGTCCCTTGTATGAAATCAACTGGGCAAACCAACTGAGGAAGCATGTACCAGAAATTAAAAGACCCATTGTCCGCAGAAATCCGCGATATATATTTAAATATGCTTACATATAAAATCACAATTTAAATGACCGCTACGCGCTCGTGTTGACTCGGCGACGCCCAGAGCAGAAAGAACGCGCTCCGGCCGCTCCAACCGCGCCATGCGGGGAGTGAGAGAGACGGCAATATCTCACACTCTCTCCCCCTTAAAGAAATTAAATGGGCGCGAGTGCAATATCTCACACTCTCTCCCCCCTTAAAGAAATTAAATGGGCGCGAGTGAGACCACTGACCTCCCTCCCTTCTACTAGTTATAGGTTATAGTACGTTCGGCTTATCCATGAGTCCGGCTTATCTATGATACGATTTTATTTTAAAAATTCGTATGATTTTTGGTCTCCGGCTAATACATGAGTCCGGCTTATAGACAAGAACTTAGGGTAATTTAGGCAGAGTCACTGACCACAGTGTGTTAGCCAGCCTAGCCCGGTCGGCTAACACCATTGCTAAATGCGATAACGCCGTTGTCAGCTTCAGTTTGCTGAACATCCGCTCACTTAAGAGCAAGGGGCCTCTCATCCACAATCTCCTTACTGATCGTAAGTTTGACTTTTTCTGTCTAACTGAGACATGGCAATAACCTCATGACTTTTCCCAACTTAACGAATCCACTCCCCTGGGGTTTGTTTACACCTCTCAACCCCGTGGCTCTGGCCGGGGGGGGAGGTCTCGCGTTAATGTATCATGAGAAGTGGAAAGTCCTGCCGTTGTCTGTTCCTGCCTTCAGTTCTTTTGAATATCTTGTATGTCAATTAACTGTACCTATTCCTACTATTATTGCAACTGTTTACCGGCCCCCTAAATCAAATAATGACTTTCTGAATGACTTTTCTGTTTTTCTTACACACCTATCTACTGTTTCATCAAGCATATTTCAATATACATATGGATAATATCAGTGTCCCTATTACTAGAGACTTTACATCCTGCCTTGAGAATTCTGGATTCCAACAGCATACTGATGTTCCCACTCATTCCAAAGGACATATCTTGGACTTGATTTGCTGTTCTGGAGTTACCCCGCTTGATTGTACTGCGGATGAACTCCCCATAGCTGATCACTTTATTTCATTCAATGTTAAACTTGCACTTTCCAACACTCAGCTTTCCCGTCTCATGTCTTTCCGTAATATTAAGAATATTAACTTAGACTCTCTTTCCTCTAGTATTGATTCCCTTATGGACATTCATAATTTATCCACTCCTGAAGAACTGGTCTCACACTATAACACTGGACTTAATGGTATTCTTAACTCTGTTGCTCCATTAAAAACTAGATCTGTTTCTTTCTCTTTTTCTGCTCCCTGGTTCACGCCTGAACTTCGGCTTTTGAAAGCCAAAGGCCGGCAACTTAAATGGTTGTATAAAAAAACTGGACTCTTTGTTCACAAAGAGATGTACAAAAACCATATATTTTATTAAAAGGACTGTATTGCCCAAACTAAATCTATTATACTCATATTATTTCTTCCAATGAAGGCAACACCATGTCGTTGTTTTCACTGCTTAATAATATCACACAACCCCCGTATTCTTTACCTTCTCACCTTTACTCAACTGATTTTTGCAATTCCCTTGTGTACTTTTTTAATGAAAAAATCCAGAAGATTCATCAGTCTCTCGGTATGGATTCCTCCAGTACTTCATTTGAATTTCACCCACCAACTCACTCATTTTCCTCTTTTCAGCTTCCTACTTTCTCAGAAATCTCAGATCTTGTCTGTAAGTCTAAGCCATCCACCTGTCAACTGGACCCCCTCCCTACAGTTCTTGTCAAAGCCTGCCTCCCCTCTCTGGTCAGCCTTTGACACTATTTGTCACATTACTCTTCTCAATAGATTATCTTTGATTGGCATTACCCACACTCCACTAGATTGGTTCAGATCCTACCTCTCAGGCCACACACAGTTTGTTCAGCTTAAAACTTTCACATCCCAACCCACCGATGTTACTTCAGGTGTGCCCCATGGCTCTGTCCTGGGGCCCTTCCTTTTCATTATTTACCTCCTTCCCCTTGGTAATATCTTTCATAAATATAACATTAGCTTCCACTATTATGCTGATGACACCCAGCTCTGTCTCACTAGAATGCTTACTGCTTCTTTTCCACCCTCCTCACTTATTGATTGCATAGCAGAAATCAAATCCTGGTTTTCTTCAAATTTTCTTAAATTAAATAGTGACAAAACTGAGTTTCTCCTCATTGGTACAAAATCAACATTATCCAAAACTGATCATTTTTCATTTGTTATTGATAATTCCTCTGTCTCCCCTTCCCCACAGGTTAAGAGTCTGGGTGTCATCCTTGATAGCACTTTATGCTTTCAGTTCCACATCAATAACATCTAACGGCCGGCATATTTCCACTTGTGTAACATTAATCGTATTCGCCCCTCTCTCACTCCCCACACCACTGCTGTCCTTGTTCTTAGCCTTGTCACTTCTCGTGTGGATTATTGCATTTCCCTTTTCTTTGGTCTTTCTCGCAAATCTCTTTATAAGCTTCAACTGGTCCAGAATTCAGTTGCCCGTATCATTACTAGAACCCCCTCTATTCACCATATCACTCCCGTTTTGCAGCAGCTTCGTTGGCTTCCAGTTAAGTTCCGCATTCAATTCAAAATTCTTCTGTTAACTTTTAAGTCTATCCACAACCTTGCCCCTCCATATCTGTCTGACCTCCTCCATCTTGCCATTCCCTCCCGTACCCTTAGATCCTCTTCCTCCATCCACTTGACTGTCTCCTTCGTCCGTCTTACCACTATGGGGAGCAGAGCATTCAGTTTCTCTGCTCCCCAGCTCTGGAACTCACTACCATCTGAGCTTAGAAATATTGAATCATTTTCACTTTTCAAATCTAAACTTAAAACTCATTTGTTTAAGACTGCTTTTTCTCTTTGATTACAAATGCTCTGTCTGATTTTAATTTTTGTATTTTAGTTGTAGTTTTGTTTATAATCTGTGTTTTATCTGTTCTTCGGTGTCCTTGAGTATTTAGAAAGGCACCTACAAATATGTAAAATGTATTATTATTATTATTATTATTATTGTTAAGGCTACCATCTTAACAAATGACTGATTCAGATATTTTACATTCAAAGTGTTGTTGTGAAATTAGCAAAACATTTAGATTTTAATATTCATATTAAAAATTAGCATATATTTGAATATTTTCAAATGTTGTTTAAAATGTTTGCATGCCTCATGTACATTTGTACTATACGTGTTTTTTGTTTTAATTATTAAAAGTTTAAGTTTTTACCTAAGTTTTTACCATTTTTCACCTGTAAAAGCATGAAGTGCTTTAGATTCAAAAAGTTGTTCTTAATAGATACAGATTAAAACGTGCAGGGGTTTTGTTTTTCATAAAAAAGGTGTTCCCTGTGAAAATAACGTGACATACTCAAATCATTTGCTATTGCACAAACACGTTTAACTAATTTATTATTTAGTATTTTTTTTCTTTTTCCTCAGCTATGCTTCTAGAAGTCAGAAGATGTAATTTTATCTGCCCAACTCTCTCTTATGTAAATTAAGGCACTGTGAGTCCTTACTTAGTTTACAAATAATGTAATTACATACACTAAATGTTGCATCCTAATGGTCTTTAACACAATGAATGCTAAATAAGAGTTAAAGTGTAGATGGTAATCAATAGACATATGCCATCTTGTAAGCTGTCTTCGGGGCTGTAGCTCCAAATACAAACATATTTGGCATCTGAAATAAGAATGAAAAATCAGAGTGGCGTAACATAACAGAATATTTCACTTTCGTTTTTGTATTAGTCATATTTTATATAACAATTATTTTTCATAAAAATAATTTTCCCCCATGCATTTAAATATCTCTCAGCAACTAGTATTATTCCACTACATTGTTCAAATGGAAACCACATTTTATTACAATGAATTGTGCAAGATCTAAATTTTTAGGCCCTGCTGAGTTACAATGCATTTGGAGTGCACAAAACTGCTATCATGCAGCTGGTGTGCATAAAGAATGTTCTGCTCCATGCACTAAATATAAAGTAACTCAAATAGACTTTTTTTTTTTAGAGAGAATACATTTTTATTGTGTGTTACTCAATAACTAGTGCAATTAGTATATGGAATTACTCCTGCTTTAACTTTGGCATTAGGAACATTACATTTACCTATTTTCACTGTGGCAGTCAATGTCTTAGACTTTTCATTCTAATTATTGCTTAACAGTCACTTTTTTTTAGTACAACTTTTCAAACAAATTAAAAAAATTAGTTTGAGAGTATATCAGTAAACTATTAAGTTAACAGTACAGAATGAGATTTTAAAATGTTGAAGAAGAAATTAGTTCCACTCCCAGACTAAAACTAGCTGATTTTGCTTAAAACAGCAATTAGTTAGAGATCTCTGGTTCAAAAGTGACTTTTAGGATTCTAGTGAATTGTTATTGCTGAAGACCAGCACAGTACAAAAATTCCTCCTAAAATGCAGTGTGCGAGTTGTGTTTTAGAAGCCGAAGATGGTCCATTTTACTAATGATGATACATATTAATCATTCAAAAATATGAATAGGCTGATCCTGGAACTAATATGTAAAAGTAGATTTCACATCGTATGTCAAAAGTAATATCATGGTGAAGTTGGTAAAAACTTTTTTTTTTTTTTTAACATTTGAATAAAAATAATAATAAAAATAATAGTAAAAAAAAAATCCGTGGAAAAAAGAAGAAAATTTGAATTGAAGACAGGATAAATTAATGTATTGCTGACACGAATCTTTAAAATAGCAATCTCATGAGACTTTAGTTCACTTTGTATAATGTGAGCTGAGTTTTCCAGACGTATTGATTTAAGAGTATTTTAGCAAAATACATATATTCTGCATGTTTTGAGCATACAACTGGATAATCGATGTCTATTATACAATATGACTAAGGTGAATTTGTTTTGTTTTTTCCATGGCTGTTTTTCATATTGGTTGCCATTGCCATTGGTCACCATTGTTTCTTTTATCTCCGATCTACATAAAAGTATAGGATTAAAATTTTTTCTCTGTTAACACTACAAACTACATGGATAAGTAACATGGAGACGTATCACTTTTAGGTGGAATATTCCTTTAAAATACAAGATCAGGTTTGATGCCCAAATTTACAAGTATAAAAGAGTTACATATCTTTGTGTTTCAGTATTTAGTTATAGACTAAAAAAAATGTATTTATAGTTCTTTGTTTTGACTGCTTCCAAAGGAAATATATAAAAGACTCTCCCCATCATTCATTGGTCAATAGTCCTATTCTCAATTTAGAAAGTCTTTTCCTAAGTCTTTAAGTTTCCTGTTTATGTGCGTGCTGATAATTCCAGAAGTAACTAATTAATATTTTAGCAGAAAAGCATGCATTATGTATGTTTTAAGTATTTGACAGGATAATGGAGGTGTGGATTACACAACATAAGTAATGTGAGATTTTTTTTTTTTTGTTTTCTGTGGACTTTTTTTTTTTAACATCATTTACTTCTGTATAACTCTAGTCACTATTGGCTTCTGTTATGTAATAAACTTCTTTCTCTCTACTCTGTGTGAAATCACGAGATTAAAATTATTTTTCCACCACCACTACAAAGTACATGGCATACGTATCATAAAAATATAATTTTTGGGTGGAGTATTCCTATAAATCAAACCTAGCTATTCCTGTTAAAACAAATCTCAATTGCCATTTTTGTGATTCGTTTTCTTTTCAGTTGTTAGTATTCCCAACCATAAATTGCTTCTTTTTGCATTAAGCAAATGTCACATTATATGTTTTATAGTCGGAGGGAATGTCAAACTTGGTAATCGCAGCTGCTGATTTTATTGCCTGAGCATGTCATATTACACGTCTAAACAATTTTCCAGCACACTTTTCACTTTAACAATAATTTCTTTCATATTAACAAAATATTGCAGGCAAGCTCCTTTTTCTGATGGCCAATAATGTGTTGTTTGATAAAGCCAGTGGGAAGACATTAGAGATGCAGCAAATTAATTTGCACTTTCAACCCTTTTTTTCCATTCTGTTGTGGAGTTTAAAACATACAACATAAGTCAGACGAGTCTCTCTTCTGTTTGTCATGTCCAAAATACCCATGTTCCTAATTTGTGGCTGCGTTATATGAATTGTATTTTTGGGTGAGCATTCATTGGTTGTCCGCTCTCACATGCACATTAGCCCACCACTCTGACTTAACACTGGTTGGACTGAATTGATGGGTATGTCATACTACATGACAAAAAGTCATGGAAATGTGTTATGACTGCCTCTTGACTCACTAAGATTATGTAATTGAAGTCTGTCACTGAGGTTATCTGGAAAAGTCATGTAATGTAATGTGACTTTTAAATAGCTATCATTTTCCCAGTTTCTGTATTTTTCATAAAGTTTAGCTTTTGTTAATATTTTATTTGGAATTTAGCAAGTATTTATGTTTGTTGATTTCATTACATGTTTCCTGGTGTTCTGGTTGCTTAACGCCATTATTTGTTTAGTCCGTCTCCGCTCATCAGTAATTATTGTTAGATTGCAACTAATGGAGAAAACTCCATGAAAATGTGAATTAATAGTTCTTTTATTTATTGCTTTATCCTCTGCGAAAGTGACTCTTCATGCATTAAAAAATTTGATGATTGGTCGGTGGTATTCTATAGTACATGTTTCCTTTTTTATTTTTGTATACATTTTTAAAAATTTATTAAATATCAGGCGCTGTTTAGTAAAAAATGAATCTCATGATTAGAGTGTGCATTGGCATAACCGCTTTAGAAACAGAATTTCAGAAGCAAACGTAGGACAATAAGCAGAATTTAGCTTTGTTTGGGCGTGTAATAACTCTGTCCACAGCACCTACAGCGAGCAGAAAAGTGAATGTTCAGTGCTAGAAATGTATCCTTAACTTGAAATTAGTACCAGGACTATTTTCAGTTAACTTTTGTTGTCACAAGCATGACTCAAGAAAGCAGCAGGCATGGCTTTTTAAATCGAAACCTTTGCTACATCAAAGTGGATGTATGTGGTAAGTTTTAAGTAGAGCCCAACGTATTAATCATGGGACAGAAATGATTGGCTGGTAATGGGGCTCAAGTAATTGACATCGGCAGAAGTGATGCTGATCAGGCATCAACATTTAGAGATATGGAGTTTGTCAAAACGTGCAGGATTTAGTGCACACATAAACTGTGTGATATCAAAGTGGAGGTAAGTGCAGTTGGTAAAACTTCTGATTTAATGAAGTAAGCCTTATTTATAAGGATTAGTAAGCCTTATTTGTTTTTAGGGAATAAATATATACATTGTGTACATATCGTACACAGTGCCAATGTCAGAAGATTGATTTCTAAGCTTAACTTGAATCTGTTTCAGTATGGCCAGCAAATTTTAAGTGCTTTCTTTTCTTTAAGAAGTAGTAAATCTGCTTGTCTATTTCAAAAGGAATTATATCACAATATTGAACATGTAAATGCTTACACTATATGAGTCTTTACCTTTGTGTGTGTTCTTCATATATAAAAAAAAAAGAGTGCACCAGAATGTAGGTCAGTGGCTGCAACCTGTGTTAGCGCTTTCCAAACAGGTTTTATAGATGAACTGAATGGGCTATATAAATATGTGCATCTGCCCTCATTGGTTTTGTCATATTAAAAAAAGTTACAAGTATAGCACCCTGTCTTTAACTGCTATTCCGCTTGCGTGATTAATTTACATTATGATATTGTAGATGTACATCATCATTAACAACTTCTGAAAACCAGTTTTTCAAAGTATATGCTACTTGATGGCTGCATAGACTATAGCCTGGTTTTTGAAGAAATGCGGTCACCTTCATGGGGAGTAAGATGCAGATTCATTTTAGTGTTTAAATTAAAGCATTAGATAGAGTTCTAAAATTTGACAGCCATAGACAATCATTATAAATAGTAGTTCTCTACTAATAAACAAAGAACCTGTTTCCAAATAGGTTGGGATGTTGTATAAAATGTAAATAAGAACAGAATGCAATGATTTCCATAACAGACTATAAAATAATATTGCAGGTTAAGGTCATCGATGTCTCCCTCTGTGACATGCTGAATAAGTTTTATGGCAGGTTTGAGTCACTGAATTATACACCAGGGAAGAAACCATAGCCCCCACCCCCTCCAGTGATGGTCAGCTGGTGCTTAGACTCTGTAAAGCCAACATGTGGAGCACACAGTGAGTGATGAATACACAAAAAGCTGCGGGACCTGATAACATACCTGGTCAGGTATTAAAAGACTATATACTGCTGAGTTAACAGGTGTTTTTACAGACATCTTTAATATCTCTTTCCAGCAGTCTGTTGTGCCTACACGGTTTAAGACTACTACCATCATTCCTTTGCCCAAGAAAACAACTGTCACCTGCCTCAGTGACTGCTGGCCTGTGGCACTGACAACTGTCTTAATGAAGTGCTTCAAACGACTAGTAATGGGTCACATTAAAGCTAGCTTCCCACCTTCACTGGACCCCTTACAGTTCACATATCGTGCCAGTCGGTTCACAGATGACGAGATCACACTTTTCTTACACACCTTACTATCCCACCTAGAATAAAAGGACAGCTATGCCAGGATTTTGTTTATTGACTTCAGTTCAGCTTTAAATACAGTCATCTCACAGCAGCCAACAGTGAAACTTTCTCTGCTTGGACTGAACATTTCACTTTGTAACTGGACCTTGAACTTCTTGTCAGAAGGACAATAGACAGTACGTGTTGGCACGAAAACATCATGCACCATCAAACTGAGCATGGTGGCCCCTCAGGACTGTGTGCTTAGTCCATTGCCCTTCACTCTAACACATGACTGTACTTACAAATCCAGCACAAATCAACTCGTTAAGTTTGCTGATGATACAACAGTAGTAGAACTCATCAGTAATGAAGTTGAAACATCTTGCATATCAGAGGTGGAACAGTTATTGAGCTGGTTCGGGGACAAAAATCTGTCCTTTAATGTCAACAAGACAAAAGAGTTGATTGTGGACTTCAGAATAAAGGATTAACATTTCCCACTGCATATCAGTGGCTTTTCTGTGGAGAGGGTCAGCAGCACAAAATTCTTGGGAGTCTACATCACTGAGGATCTCTCCTGGACTCTTAATACCAAACACCAGGTCAAGAAAACTCAGCAGAATTTGCACTTCGTTAGGAGGCTGAAGTAAATGAGGATTCTTCCTTCCATCCTCACCACATTCTGTTGAGGCACTACTGAGATTGTCCTGATGAGCTGCATCACATCTTGGTTTGCCAACTACAGTGTGTCTGACAGAAAGACTCTGCAATGTGTGGTGGGGTTGGCAGAGAGGGTTATCAGGGTCTCTCTCCACCCTCCATTGAGGACATTTTTAAGAACAGATGCAAGAAGAAAGCCCTCTGCATTGTGCGAGACTCCTCACACCACTCTCATGAACTGTTCAATCTCTTGCCATCTGGTAGGAGATATTGCTCTGTAAAATCAAGAACAGCGAGAATGTGCAATAGCTTCTTTCCACAGGCAATAAGTCTGCTAAACTCTGTGTAACGTGCACATAACAATCCAGTTTTTATACACCTAATTATTTTTAACTGTAGTATTTGACTATTTTACATAAGTGTTGGTTTGGCTTTGTGAATTTAGCATGTCTTGATTTACTTTTTTTTTTTTCCTTTCCTTTTTTGCACATTTTCTGGTCTTGAGTAATGCAATTTTGCCCCATTGTATTTTAGATATGGCTGCAATGACAATAAACTTGAACTTGAATATTTAATTAAAAGCCATACGAAGACAACATAGCAGATATTGAAACTGAAAAATTTTGTTTTTTGATAAATATCTGCTCATTTTAATTTGATGCCTTTCGCACATTTCAATCAATTTGGGGTAGGAGAATGTTTACCACTGTGTTGTGTTCATTTATCAACACTAAAAATGTATAGGAACTGTGGAGACCAATTGCTGTAGTTCTGAAAATATGAACTGTCCCAATCTTGCTGCTGAACAGTTCAGGGTCGTCTTTATTATATTTTTGTTTCATAATGCGCAAATAGGTGACAGGTCTAGACTACAGGCAGGCCAGTTTAACACCTGGACAGTTTTACTACAAAGCCCTGTCTTTGGAATAACTGCGGAATGCAATTTGGCATTATCTTGCTAAAATGAGGCATTCCCTGAAAGGGCTATCATCTGGATGGCAGCATATGTTCCCCTAAAAGCTGTATATATCATTTAGCATTAATGGTGCCTTCCCAGATGTGCAAGCTACCTGTGCCATATGCACCAATGCACCCCCATGCTGTCACGGATGCTGGCTTTTGAACTGTGTGATGATAACAAGCTAGATGGTCCCTCTCCTCTTTAGCCCAGAAGATGCTGCACTGATGATTTTCAAAAAGAATTTTAAGATTTTGATTTGTCAGACCGCAGGACATTTTTCCTCTTTGCCACAGTCTGTTAAACAAGCTCAATCCCAGATAAGGTGGCGGTGTTTGAGGATCATGTTTATACATGGTTTCTTCTTTGCATCCTAATGTTTTTAATGTATTTCTGCCAGCTGGCGCAAAGAGCACGGCCATCCAGTATTAGTTTTTGGCCTTGTCCCTTGCATACAGGAACTTCTATGGATTCTCTGAATCTGTTAATAATGTTATGTACCATAGATAATAAACATTTTGCGATTTTATGTTAATGAATATTATTCTTAAACTGTTGCACTATTTTCTAGCACAGTTCTTACTTCTGAGAGACCCTGCCTTGCTTGGATGCATTTTTTTAATACCCAGTCATGTTACTAACTTTTTACCAATTTAATCTAATTAATTGTGAGCTTTTTTTTTCTTTCTTTTTCTCATGAATTCTGAAACAACCAGCCTAAATGAGGCAGGATCCTATTCCCCCCCTTTACAGATTCAGTGAAAATAAAAAAAACATAAGTTTAATACTTTTTTTTTTTTTTTTCCACCTTTTTTGATTACATTTTGCCTGAAGAAGGGGACTGAGTTGCCTCGAAAGCATGCATATTGTAATCTTTCTAGTTAACCAAGAAAAGGTGTCATTTTGCTTAAATTCTCATACACACCTTTGTTTTATGAGTTAAGTGTCAGCAGCTTCCAAAAGACAAACATTGGCTGAGGTAGCTAAGTATGCTTTCTGGACAACAGAAATGCTCTGTTAAATGGTGATTCTCAAGATGTAAAAGGAAAAATCAAAAAAGTGTTAGTTATTTGCCATTATGTTTAATGAGAAATGAAGTCAGCTTTTGCTTAACGGTTTTAATTAGGAATGTGCTATGTGATAAATTGATAATTTGAATATTCCTAATAAGTGAATGTGTGAATATTGTGTTAACTGCAAAAAAACGAAAACTGACTTACCATAAGTTAGAGCAAGTTATCTAGCATATAACAATATTTTACAAATAACTTTCTAACAAAACGTGTTTGAGAATTTAAACCTGTACTTAACCAAAGTACATATACTAAATTAGTTAAAGGAATATCCATCCATCCATCCATCCATTCATTATCCAACCCACTATATTCTAACTACAGGGTCACGGGGCGCAAGGCAGGAAACAAACCCTGGGCAGGGTGCGCGCGCACACACACACACACACACAGAGCACACACTAGGGACAATTTAGAATCGCCAATGCACCTAACCTGCATGTCTTTGGACTGTGGAAGGAAACTGGAGTACCCGGAGGAAACCCATGCAGATATGGGGAGAACATGCAAACTCCACGCAGGGAGGACCCGGGAAGCAAACCCGGGTCTCGTAACTGCGAGGCAGCAGCTTCCCACTGCGCCACCATGCCACCCACTTAAAGGAATAATCCACCCAAAAATATATTTTTTTAAATGTTATGTATACCATATAGTTAGTAAGTAGATAGATAGATAGATACTTTATTAATCCCAAGGGGAAATTCACATACTCCAGCAGCACCTTACTGATACAAAAAACAATATTAAATTAAAGATTGATAATAATGCAGGTAAAAAACAGACAATATCTTTGTATAATGTTAATGTTTACTCCCCCCGGGTGGAATTGAAGAGTTGTATAGTTTGGGGGAGGAACAATCTTCTCAGTCTATCAGTGGAGCAGGACAGTGACAGCAGCCAATCGCTGAAGCTGCTCTTCTGTCTGGAGACGACACTGTTTAGTGGATGCAGTGGATTTTCCATAATTGATAGGAGCCTGCTGAGTGCTCATTGCTCTGCCACAGATGTCAAACTGTCCAGCTCCATGCCAACAATAGAGCCTGCCTTCCTCACCAGTTTGTCCAGGCGTGAGGCGTCTTTCTTCTTAATGCTGCTTCCCCAGCACACCACTGCATAGAAGAGGGCGCTCGCCACAACTGTCTGATAGAACATCTGCAGCATCTTATTGCAGATGTTGAAGGACACCAGCCTTCTAAGGAAGTATAACTGGCTCTGCCCTTTCTTCCACAGAGCATCAGTATTGTCAGTCCAGTCTAATTTATCATCCAGCTGCACTCCCAGGTATTTATAGGTCTGCACCATCTGCACACAGTCACCTCTGATGATCACAGGGTCCATGAGGGGTCTGGGCCTCCTAAAATCCACCACCAGCTCCTTGGTTTTGCTGGTGTTCAGGTGTAGGTGGTTTGAGTCGCACCATTTAACAAACTCATTGATTAGGTCCCAATACTCCTTCTCCTGCCCACTCCTGATGCAGCCCACGATAGCAGTGTCATCAGCGAACTTTTGCACGTGGCAGGACTCCGAGTTGTATTGGAAGTCCCTTATATATAGGCTGAACAGGACTGGAGAAAGTACAGTCCCCTGTCGCGCTCCTGTGCTGCTGACCACAATGTCAGACGTGCAGTTCCCAAGATGCACATACTGAGGTCTGTCTTTAAGATAGTCCACGATACATGCCACTAGGTATGAATCTACTCCCATCTCTGTCAGCTTGTCCCTAAGGAGCAGAGGTTAGATTGTGTTGAAGGCGCTAGAGAAGTCTAGAAACATAATTCTTACAGCACCACTGCCTCTGTCCAAGTGGGAGAGGGATCGGTGTAGCATATAGATGATGGCATCCTCTGCTCCCACCTTCTCCTGATATGCAAACTGCAGAGGCTCGAGGGCGTGTTGAACCTGTGGTCTCAGGTGGTGAAGCAGCAGCCTCTCCATGGTCTTCATCACATGTGATGTCAGAGCAACAGGCCGGAAGTCATTCAGCTCACTAGGACGTGATATCTTTGGGACTGGGGTGATGCAAGATGTTTTCCAAAGCCTCGGGACTCTCCCCTGTTCCAGGCTCAGGTTGAAGATGCGCTGTAGAGGACCCCCCAGCTCCGATGCACAGACCTTCAGCAGTCGTGGCGATACTCCATCTGGACCCGCTGCTTTGCTGGCACGAAGTCTCCTCAGCTCTCTGCTCACTTGCGCTGTTGTAATTATGGGTGGGGATGTCTCTCCTATGCTGGTATCAGCAGAAGGATTTGTGGAGGGTGCAGTACTCCGAGGTGAGAGTGGGTTAGGGTGGTCAAACCTGTTAAAGAAGTTGTTCATTTGGTTTGCTCTCTTCACGTCTCTCTCGATGGTGGTACCCCGCTTTGAGCTGCAGCCAGTGATGATCTTCATCCCATCCCACACTTCCTTCATGCTGTTATTCTGCAACTTCTGCTCCAGCTTTCTCCTGTACTGCTCCTTCGCCGCCCTGAGCTGGACTCGGAGTTCCTTCTGCACGCGCTTGAGCTCATGCTGATCACCGCCTTTAAAAGCTCTTTTCTTCTGGTTCAAAAGGCCCTTGATGTCACTTGTAATCCATGGCTTGTTGTTAGCATAGCAGCGTACAGTTCTTACTGGAACTACAATGTCCATACAGAAGTTGATGTAGTCAGTAGTGCAGTCAACAACTTCCTTAGTGTTCTCACTATGTGATCCCTGCAGGATATCCCAGTCTGTAGATCCAAAACATTCTCTCAGAGCCTTCTCTGCTTCCGGGGTCCACTTCCTGAATGATCGTTTGGTTGCAGGTAGGACCCTGTAGTGGTGGGCAAGAAAAATATTAATCTCATGTTTTCAATGGAGAAATTAAATATTGAATATTCCAACTCAATGGTTGAAGTTCTGAACAGTGCCAAATAATGTGAAAAATGGCCATGTACAATTGTATGTTTTTGAGATATAATGTCTAGTAATATGGCTCAAAAGTAAACTTCAGGTCATTCTGTATCTTACAGAGTATGTGTCTTAGGTATATCAATGTATCTATTACTTTTGACTGTTGTACGTGATTTGCTGATATCTAGGATTTTAAATATTTTTGCATTGACCAAGGAGTATAAAAGTAGTAGAATCTCTTCAGGTTTAATAATGTATTTCAGCTCTGTTGGCCTTCTTAACATCATTAATTTTTAATGAATGTGTAGTCTGTAATTTCATCTGGTTTGTTTGTCAGTAGGTTAAACCAGTGTTTGTTTATCTCTTGGTCTTTCCATTTTTGCTTCAGTCAGGATTCAGTTTATTTATGGATACAGTAACATTTTTGCCTTAGATTTTTGAAGAGTTGATTGGACTAGTAATGTAATAAGACTGTGTAATCTTGGACAAAAAATGTCTGTACTGTATTTAAAATGATTATGAAAATTGCTGTTATTTTTAATGGATGTTTGGTGACTGTATGTTGCTATTGGAGACAAAAACACTGAAATTTCAGGAGTAATTATTCCTTTATAAATAATATAATGTAGCGGAAGTTGCCAAGTCTTCAATTTTTGAATGTAAACAGTTGTAAATTTCTGTGGTAAATAACACCAGTACTATTTTTTGATATAAAATCACGAGTACATTACTGAAATTAAAATGCATATGCTTTATACTGAGATTTTTGTCTTCTGCCGTGTATGATAAAATAGATACACTATAAAGAAATTTATGTACTCAGATTTTGAGTTGCATACATTTAATGATGGGTGTTTTATCAATTTGATTGTAGAAAACCTGTGTTGTTCTGGCAAAATTCTTAATCAGGTATTGGTAAATAAATAATAGCTGAAAGTGAAGGAAATTGTGAATTTAAGAGTAATGTACTCTTAGATTTTATTGGAGGCCTTCTGGTTTCATCAGTTGTGGGAGATTTGTAGGAGAATTTTCTGCTGGCAGTGCTTATATTGCACTTTTTTTTTTTTAAATCTATTCGAGATATCCTGTATTTCATTAATCCATGAGGAATCACGTAAAAGTACATTAACATGTGATGACGAGGAGACCTTAAAGAGCAGGAAAAAGCAGCAAAAGATCAGTTGAAATGTGGTCTCAAGATCAAGTTCATGATGTGGCCTACAGCAGGCTGAGCTTAAGGAGACAGGTGAAAGAATGGATTGCCCAGGATGTCCTGGTGCAGCATCCACTCCTGCCAACAATAAATGTAGGAGTGGGAATGAGAGTGGGCCAGCAATGAAAATTCACCCATTTCAAGTGGCATATCTAAACCCAGCAGGGACTAGTCGTCTCCATAGTCAACCACTACCAACACACCCTGTGGGTCAACAGCATCAACTTTTTCTGGATATTTAACTCCGCCTTCTGTACATGAAGAAGATGAAGATGTTTTGTCTGTGTTGAAGGTATTAATTACTGCTCTTGGGATGGATATAAAGGGAACTCAAATGGAAATAAAGAAAACAAACATCAGAATTGATAAGCTGAACCAGGACAGAAAGAAATACTGTAGACTCTGAATGCAAAGTGCTTTGTGATAAACTAGTAGTGTTTTGAAGATAGAGATATTGAAGGAACAACATCAGAATTGAGACTTCCTGAAAACCGTGAAATTACTAACCTAGTAAAATACATAGCTGAATTACTCCTAAAATGATGGGAGATGACTTTAATACAGTCAAATTCATATTTTTGTAGATTTCTCTCCTTCAGTTGCTACGAAATGAGCTGCATTATACATCATCTATTCGGCATTCACTCTAAACTGAAAGTAATAGTTGATGCCTAATTCTGTTTCTTTAACTATCCCGAAGAAGCAGGAATATCTCAACAAATACTGATACCATCGTCCTTTAAAACATGAACAGGAATCATATCATGTTTATCTGCTTGCAATTTGGGTCTATCAGACATACTTAAATGAAAGATGTTTGGGTATGGAGCAGTCTGCTCTGCTCACATTCATCCACAGCCACTAGTTGGGAAATGCATGCACTTTTAAATTTTTTCGGCACTTGATTGCACCTCACTACAAAAGACCTGTCTGCAGCAAATACTGATGTGCAACAACACAGCTTATATATAGACTAAAAATTTATCGACAGGTCAGGAATATCTTAGCCAACCTTCACTCCATTATGCCTCTGTGCTGAAAGCTTAAACTGACCGGTGAGGCACTACATCCCGTTTTTGTATGGTGTGGGTGCATATACATAGAACATAACATGTTTCTGCCAACAAAAAAAGCAATTTGCTTCTCTGTCTGGTTTTCTAAACATAATCAGTGCAATTTACAGCATTCATATTACGATAAGGTGCTTTTGTTAATCATAAGCAGTTAAATTCCATTATTGCACAAGTTATCTCTGATGCAGATGTGTAACTGATGAATGTTGTGTCTGTGCCCAGGGTCAATCTGTGATTCAATTATTTTGAGGCAAAGTAGCTTCTGGAGACGTCATTGTACTGTATGTGAAGAATTGCTTATTTGTAAGGTAACTGGCTAAATCCTCACTGTTTCATTTGCCCTGTACTATTCATTGTAACAGCAATCACTTCATTACATATGCCCTTCAACTTTCCCTGAGCCCCACAAAATAGTAGAGAGGTGCTGTAATGATCTTTTGCTCTCTGTTGTGGTGCACATCCAGATACTGTTGAATTCAGGTGGCAGTGTCTAGATGCACTGAGTGGAAGGCACCTCTACCAGCCAATGAAGTTTTGCAACATTGTGATAGCATATGTATGAGAATGAGTAGCATGTTCCATATATGGATGTTTCAGGGCGACATTTGAGATGCATTCACATACGCATATTTACAAGGCATACAAATGTGCATAATCCCAGGTTTTATAAATATGTTTTGTTTTTTTTTTTGGATGCACACATCTTCTTCTTTTTTTGGTGTTTGCATATTTTTATGCTCATATCCATACAAAGCTTTAAAAATCAGTCTCTTAGAATGTTTATTTCTGGTATTTGTTCCAGGACCCCAAGTGGATACCACGGATGACAAAATTTATACTGATGTTTCATTTCTACTGGTGTACTGTGCATCAATACTAGTTAGTTTGGATTTAGACGGCATCCCCTGTGTATGCAAAAAATCTCAAGGAACTCGTCCCCAAGATCATCTGTAATAATCTTGGAGAAAAATGGGAAAGATATTTCTTAATAAATATGCAGAAGTGAAGTAGATTTTAGTCATTCATAATGTACATTTTAGTTCATTATGCACCAAGCACGCCATAATTCAATTCTTATTTTTCATCTACACTTTACCCATCGCAAGATCAGTCCCATCCTCTTTAATAAAATCCCTGTGTGCGTCCAGGTGTCCGTGTGTGTGTGTCTTCTGGTGAAGTGCGCGGGGCACGGTGCGATGCGCGATATTACTGTCCGAGAAAGTTACAGGCATTTTACGGAAATACAAACCAGTATTACTGCGAGAGAAAATTAAAGGTACACAATACAGTGACTCGTATTACAGCCACATACAAGCCAGTATTACTGTCAGAGGAGATTAAAGGCATATTACCGACGCGCACGCCTGTATTACCGCCAGAGAAAATTAAAGGTATATTACGGACATACAAGACAGTATTACTGCCACAGAAAATTAAAGACACACAATACACGGCGGCAGCCCACGAACGGTCAGCTCAGCAAGTAAACATCAACAAAAGAGAGGCTGAAAGAAAGAAAAATACGACCAACAAAAAGAATGAGGTCAAAGTCCCTTGCCATTTAATATAGACTGTTCCTACTAATGTTTATGCACTACTGTTCTAGCGCCCATTATTGTAACAGGCTAAATGACAAGCAATAATCATCTTGTGCCCGCATGGCTAGGTAAAATGTTTTGGAAATGTCCTACACTTAAACGATTTTGGGTAAAACTATTTGTATACACCTTCTCTTGGATAACCTTGGATTTAGAATCACACTTTAAAAGCAATATTTGGTGTAATAAAAGATGGGATAAAAGTTTTTCTTAGGAAAAAGCAGTCCTAATTTCCTACGCCACTCTACTTAAACAAAGACTTAATTTGTGCGGCTGGAAGATTCTCAACTCAGCTGGAAAGCAGTATTCTATACTATGTCAAATTGGAAGAAAGCAAGTTCTTCTCAGATTTTTTTTGAACCTAGCAAAAACCCAATAAAAAATTACAAAGTCCCGTGTGGAACTTTTTTTATTTTATTCACTTTTACATTCTGTAAATAAAGAGCCATTATAGTCCAGGCTGACTGTGTTTCATTATTTGCTGTGTCGACTGCTGAGTTTAATGGAGTATCTTTGGAACATAGTAATGTTTTCACTTGATTGGGTTGTTTTATGTAATTATGCCCTGGTTCTTAAATTTAAAGATACATTTACTTTCAATGTGTATCATCCTTTTTTACACCTTCATCTGCAAAATACTGTATCTGCAATCATTTAAGTGTTGTCCATGTCTCTGTGTAATTATTTTGCTGACTGAAAAGAGATCCACCAATTCTCATAGTTTAGTATTTATTGCATGGTTAGCCAGTTTATTTACATTTTTTTAAGAGCATTTATGTAGCTTACAGAAAGTAGTCCCCTAAGGTATTGATCCATGAGGGAATCCCAACTTTTTATATCATGTACTTCAAAGGAAAGTTTATTTTGCCATAGACCTTTGCTTTCTTTATTTAAGCTAATTCTCCAGCCATTTATGGTAAAATACGTATTTACTGAGCCTTACTTTCTCACTTCATTATCCTTATCAGGATTAATAATGTTGCATTCTTGCATGCTTTAATTTGATCTTAGATAAGATTTAATTATCTCTTGTGGTGTTAGCATTCAAAATGTAATTAATTCCCTCTCATATTTTTGAAACTTTTTCAGACAATTGAAATTTTGCCCCATTCAAATTGCTCAAATGACATATTTACTGATATGTCAATTTTTATAGCACCAGTTTAACCTGGGGTTATTTTTTGTACAGACTTTTTATACAAGGTAAAACTCTCATTTTTACTGAGACATGAATATGCAGAAAAGTTAGATATGAGCGGTTCATATGGGATGAAAATTACAAAGATCCTCTGGTAAAAATTATTTTACCCCACCTCCTGGTGTTTATTTATTTATTTATTTTTTTAAAAAATAATAATAATTCCATCTGAATTGGGCTGACATTTAGTTTTCTTGATTTGAAGACTAAATATAGTCTACGTTTTTGTGCACCAGTAATGCAGAAATTCAGGAAACTTGGACTTGGATTGTTTAGTTACTTCGTATTCAGGTTTGTTCTTTTTTATTTGACAAAAATGACAGCTTCCAATTCTTGTCTGTGCTGAGAAATTTTAAGAAAAATCACAATAATCAGTTATTAGAATGCTTATAGTGGGCTGACTGCCTTTTAACCTAAATCTGAAAAGTAAAAATCAATAACACATACACATGCAGATTGCAATTAATGCTCAATAATAACTTGAGCATTATAAAAATCAGCAGTAGAAGGCAACCACCTCTCTAACTCAGATATGGACAATCCAGCAGAAAAATGAGAACTTTTGTGGGGGGTCTTTCACTATGATGCACATTTTTAAAATTCTCTTATGGTGTTCCAGAAATATTGATTGGTTATGACAGCAGTTCATGGTAATCGCAAAGCAAATATGTTCACTGGCAAACTAGTAATAGTTATTCTCATTCTCAAACCTGTTTACTCTGTTTCAGAAAAAAAGTAGGGAAGCACAAGGAGAAAATGCAAAATCCACACAGAAAATTAGGTGCTAGATTTGAACCTAGCATGCTGGAACAGGAAAGTGGCAGTGCTAGTCAGTCTTCCCTAATGTGTCACCTAAGCTAAGAATGTTTAAACTATGTTTAAATATCTTACATTTCTTAAACTAACAGCATTCATACTTATAGCCTTATGGTGAATGCTCAACTCTCCTAAAGCTGCAGAAAATTATACTTCAACAGGAAAAAAGTACACTATGGATTAAAAAATACTTATTTTTCTCAGCCTGTTTTACATTCTCTGGATTTTTTTAATTACTCTACTAAGGTAATATTTCTTTGGCAAGTCTGTGTTTAGGCCAAAACATGAATCTCTACAAGCAAAATTAAAGAATTATTTACCGGTAGTTAAAATAGCAGAAATAACAAGTTATTTGAATGACTGGCTGATAACTTTATCTACTATTTTATGAGTTACTGTAAACATCAGAGTGAATAAGTTGTGTGCAAAGCTTTAGGTAGCAATATTCCTTGTTTTCCATCTCCAGAAAAATCTTTTTTTTTTGTGAGTTTTGCATTTCATAATTGCAAAATCACATGCAAGAGGAATTTTAGCATTAGGTTTGCAAAAATGTATGTGAAATGAAAGGTTATTGTACTTAATGTTTCCATTTTTTTTTTCAATTTTATTTTGCACTTTTTGTGTCAATTACAATGTTATGGGTAACCAAAAGCAGTATCTGACGACATGCATGTGAGATTTTTATCTAATGTGGCTTATACACTAACATGTTTCTGCTTTTCTTTACACTACATTTTACAGGGTTCCAGGAACCAGCTCTCTAGTCAGACTTCTTGGTTGATTCCTGCTGTTTGTGCACAGTTTGTGCTAATTGGTGAATACCTCATGTGGTCAAAGCTTGGTTTACCCCTGTAATTTAAGCCTGTGTTGTACTTTAAATGTTTAAACAAACCATTTTTAAATGTTCAGTTTGGTTGTTTGCACTAATTTTGTTTTGGACAATACTTTCTTTAAATGTAAATTTAAGTAGCAGGTGCATTCATTAGACTAAACAAAAAGTGCAAACATTAGCTGAGTGTGTGAAATGTGATGTGCAAACTTTGATCTATAACAAGGCTCAGCATTTTGAAGCTGGTGTCTGAACAGCATTAAGAAGTGTTGAGAATAACTTGATTGTGTATAGAATAAAAAGTTGCCAGAAAACAACACTTGGCACCATGTTGATATCTATTATATTTGTTTGTGGACAAGTATGCAAATTTTCTTTACTTGCTATTGATATAGTTAGTACTGACACTCAAACCAGGATTTTGTCTTTATTTAGATGTTGTAAGCTTTATACCTTTTTAGGATAACTTTAAGCATCACTTTTTTTCTTGGGCTACAGTTAATTGCTTTGTTAATAAGTATAATACGATTTCACATTAGGTATGATTAGGAGTGATTAAAACTTCCTGCATTTTAAAATTAATACAGTCCCTGAGATTGGGATGTTTATTTTTCTTGTTATGCTTATGCACAGTATGTATTGTAACTATAATGATTAGACATTGTCAGTTCAATTTGATTCTAGATTTGCACCAGACAATTTGTAATTTGATTCCATAGAACACTTGTGCCTTTTTTCAAAAAATGTTTTTTCCAAATACTCTGTTAACAAGTCTGCCTCCATAAACTAATCTTTAATAGGCTTTTATAAACCAGGGGTTTTTAAATGGGGGGCCACAGCAGTCCTGACGATGTTGAAATTCTCAAATTATGAATCTAGAAATTAAAGATTGTCTTCAAATTGTTTCATATAGTTTTTAAATAAGTATAACTAAACATATGACTGTAAAACTGTGATACTTCTGAGACTAAGAAAACAAAGTAGCTGTAATATACTTGTTCTAAATATGTTCTCTTAGTTTACTGTGAAGTATTTTGATATGAGTATAGTTTGAGTTTAGTTTTGGTCAGGGGGCCCCCACTGATATAAGCACAATACTGCAAAGTAGAGCTTGGTTACAGCTAATAGTAGTAACTCTGAATGGTTTGGGATAACAGTGGACCTATCAATCAAAGTAAATGCTAATCTACAGTAGACTACTCACATATACACTACCGGTCAATAGTTTAAGAGGAGTTCAGTTTTTATGTAAATACGTGCAGTTTAATGTCTTAATTTAGCATGAAATAAAGGCATAGAGCAAATAAGCAATAGCAAATAAAAAATAAGTCAAGGAATCAATAAGTGTACAACATTTTAGTCAAATTTTTGTTTCATTAAAGTATCCACCTTTTGTTGATATAGCTACCAAACACACACGCATTCTTTCTATAAGGGAAATCAAGTATTGATCAGAAAGATCTTCCCAACACTGTGGCAGAAATTGCCACATATGTTTTGTACTTATAGACTGCTTTGCTTTCACCTTTCTGTCTAGCTCATCACAAACTAATTCAATGGGGTTTAAGTCTGGAGACTGTGCTGGCCAGTCCATGTTTTGAAGTGTGCCGCCTTGTTCTTTTCTTTTAACATAGTACTAACATAACCTGGAGGTGTGTTTTGGGTCATTGTCTTGCTGTATGATGAATCCCTTACCTACTAGACACAGAACAGAAGGTATGGAGTGGTGCTGCAAAATACTGAGGTAACCCTTTTGATTCAGAATGCCAGTCACTCAGTGCAAGTCACCAACCCTGCCTCCAGATAAAGAACCCAAGACCATCACAATTTCTTTCTGGACTTTGCGTTTCCTAGATTTCTTCTTCCTATCAGAGTTTCCTCCAGTTTCCAATTGCTTTTGGATTGCATAGGACACCGCACTCACTAACACTTTCATTTTTTTTTTTTCTTTTTTTTTTTCTTCAGTTTCTCTAAATTAAAGGCCTACACTTCTAAGGGTAATAATGCTCTGTCTCATTTCATGTGTTAATTGCAGTTTTCTTGCCATTATCACTAGAATTTACAACTTTCTACAGTGTTATATTGTCCAACTCTGCTTTAAGACAAGCAGGGTTTTTTTAAGTAATCAACAGAATTTGGGAAATCTGTTCAAATTGATTGCTTCAATTTGGAAGGCTTAATTAACTTTAATTACTGAATAACATCTGTAGGTTGCAACCTATTAGTTGTTCCCTAAAGAAAGCTGATTTGTAATATTCTGAAATTGTTTCAGTTTTTGCTAACCTAAACTTTAAATTTAAACCTCTGACAGATTACTGCTTACCTTTTTCACCATTTTAGGTCATTCAATGCATTTCAACCGATTGTACTGATTTGAAGAAAACCTGAGGTGTTCTAAATCTTTTTTTGACCAGTGGTGTATGTGGTCAAATGTTGTGCAATATCTCTATGCCAGGGGTTTTCTCAACCGTTTATGTTGACATACCATTTCGAGGGATTGAATGTTTTGAAATACCACAATTTGGTATGAATTGTTAAATACTGCACCCTGATTAGGCAAAAAACAATTAAAGATGATATTTCTTATTTCCACCATCCCTAAAATATTGTGTATGGGGATTTTAACAAGTGATTACTGAAAGTTTTTGTGTAGGTGTGTGTTTTTTAGCCCTTCTTATGAAAGACAAATGCTTTGGTAAATTACTTTTTTGGTAAGAAAAATAGTGTGGTTTGAAATTGAATAAAAATTGAAAGCCTAACATTTCCAAAATTCTAATTCGCAAAAATTTTACAGCTACATGTAAATTCACATAAAAAAAATATTCACAATTTGCATACTGCTTCAGGTCAAAAAAAGAGCAAAATAACTCAGTCAATGTTCTGCTTGATTCTGCTTCTTTGCCATACCCTTTATGTTCTCTGTGTTCCTATATTTATTTTTTAAGGATGAAGGCTTCTGAATATTGACAATTCTGTCCTAAACAAAAGCTTTTTATTGTTTATTAATATTAGTAAACATTAGATTGCATTTCATGATTATTTTATTATTAATAATTATTAACATTTATCTTAGTTCTTTATTGTATACAGTATTCTGCTTATTAATCTAATTCTATAAATCTTTTTTTTCCCTACGTGTGTATGTGCGTGTTTCCCCTGACGTGTCTCCTGAGAGCTTCTCGCATGATCCCACAGCTCTAATCAGTAACTACATAGATATTAGATCTAGGAATAAAGCAATAGTGAAACATTTTAAGTTATACTTATTTAAAATATAACTAAAATGAATACAGGAATGAATCACCCAATTTCTAATTGGCAAAGTATCACTAAAATTAACAAATATTAAAGTAATACTCCACTCAACAGAACAGAACTGCTTGTCACAGTTTGGTTCACTGTTCTTAGTCTAAAGTAAATATGATTTTACTTTCCTGCAAAGAGTTGTGTGTCTTCGATTCTCTCCCAGAGAAATGTAGATTGAAAAATATCATGAATCAGACTGAATTTTGCCATTATGCCATTTACTGAAAGGATGCCTAAACAAATTGTTAGTCATGTACACATAGGGCCGGTGCCACCCTTAACGTGAATTACAATGCAGAACATAAGAGGTCGACAGCACAGGTTAGCCACAGAGGTTAGCTACTGAACCGTCTCTTGTCACACTAATAAGCTTGCCCTAGGGTGCAAAATAACCCAGCACCAGCGCTGTTTACACATCACTGTTCTTTTTGTGAGAAAATTGTTCAACATACTGCATGTTCTAGGAGATGTGTCAACTACTTTAGTTAGGTTCCCGAAAATTGATTTTTCAGGAAACCGATTCAAAATTGAATTGACGTGAAAGGATAGATAAAAAATCATTATATCGATTTAATCTAATGACTCTAATGATAATAAGAGTTCCTGCTGATGGCAGTGTACTTAATATATACTATACATATTCAGATACCGTCAAGGGTGGTGATAAGCACAACCCTGCTGTAATGTGATCAGTGTTGTGTCCAAATTTATGTTAAGTTCCAAGGAAAGTAGGAGGTAGTTCAGGTTTGTAGGGAGGTGATAATTGTATGTTCATTTTCACTGAATGATTTAACACTTACCACAGACAGAAGCTTTCAGTTTTTATTAAAGTGTAATAGAGGAAACCTATTCAGTCAGCACCTGCTCTTAATTGTAGCTGTCAACTCATTTGCACTTGAATGATTAGCCTTTTTTGTATGTATATGGAAAGCTTGGCAGCATATGCTTTCAGCTTGCAGGCATGGTGGATAGGAAAATCTTTAATAAAATTGATTGATATTCAGAATAATGGTGTCCATTGTTCTGAGATAAGAATTATTTCTTGAGTAATAATATACTTTCACTTTTTTGATCTGTGAATGTGTTACATTACAAACTGCATTTAGTAGCTTTGTTGTTGCCTGATTCACTTTATGCCATCTGTTCCTTTTCATCACCATATTTGTCCAGCATAGGTTTGAAAGGTAACACTATGCAAATATGAAGATGATTATACTGAAGCCTTTTTCTCCACCTCCTACAAACTCCTTTTTTAATCAATTGCATCCAGCATAACAGAGAAACATGTTAAACATTCGGTTCTTTTTAACATTACAGATATTAATTTAAATGAACTCTAAAAATGAAAAAACTAAACGAAACTATTAAAGTAGCTGAAAAGACTAACTGAAATAAAATAATAATTTGCTAAAATATTTTTAGATTTCGTAACAACTGCACTTATGTAAGGGCTAACCTGGGCTGGAGGGGTCCCAAAATTAATCAAAATATATTAATAATAAGTTCATATTTGGTTTTTGAATAAATATTCCTGCCATTAGTCTTTAACCCTTGTAACTTTTAACTCTAAAACAAAAAGTCATCCACCATGAACTGCCCACATATATTCAATTTAATTCAATAGATAGTCGAGATATCAGTCTTTTTGTTCTTAACGTCAGCCATGTCATACGTATTGCATATATATAGTATTGTTGCAATAGGCTGGCACCCTTTCCAGGGATTTTTCCAGCCTTACATCCAAAGTTGCTGGGGTAGGTTTCCTGTGATCGTACTCCAGATAAGAGAGTTTAGAAAATATATATATTGCTCCTAAACTCAGATGCTGTTTCTGTTGTTTTGTGCCTGTCCATACTCCTATTACCTACTGTTACTCTGCTCATTAAGTGTTTTCTGTTCTTATGCATGGACTATTCATGTCTCACTACCCCTAACCTTGACATTACATGTTTGTTTTTCTTTGTTTCCCTCAATACAGTGAGGCGGGGTCTGCACACTGATTCAAGCCAAAGAGCCCTGTTGTTGCTAATCCCCCATGATTTTTATGATCACACCTGTCTGAACACAGTAGAATCTATTTTCTAAATATTGATATCTTTTCAGGCCTGCAGGTGGCAGAATTTTGCCTATAAATTGTATGTACTTGAGAAGGAATCAGAGATCAATACGACTGGCAGAAAATAACAAAGCTAGTATGGGATTTTTGAAATCAATAATGAAAGCATTAATTGTAAGCACATTTCCTTGGAGCAGGATATGTTGTGTGCTGTAGACATTTAAAGTAATATCTGCACCTCCAGGTCTAAACACTAGCGTGGAGAGTCGCTCGTGTACTGTATAGCTGCAGATGGAAGCTGTCGTTGCTGTACTTTGTATATAAAAGCCAGATTGAATGTTATTTACCTGTTTACCTTGATTTATTTACGTCTCTTCCTACAGCGTAAAGTCACAAGTAGATTGCAGAGCTTCCCGTGTACATATACAATGTACAGCAAAGGCAAACGTGCGACGTGCATTCTTTTCCCCAATGTAGAACCCTCGTCATCGTCCGAGTTCACCTCTGTTATAGGACGTCTTTATGTGAAAACAGCAGTGTCAGATCGGGGGAAGCGTGAACGTGACTAAGAGAATAAAACTGAATAAAAAAAAAAAAGTTAACCTTTACAAGTATCATAAATTTATACCGGCTGTGACAGACTCAAATCAAATGTATGTTTTTATTCTAAAATAGTAAGAATAAGAGCAGCTCACTTCTCAAAACAGTCATCCAGGGTCGAACCCGTGAAGTTTTGATTACCAGTCAACAGTTGTTACCGTTGCACCACCAAAGTGGTCATATCAAAGGGGTGTCAATGTTGCACCTTAATGCGGGTTCTTTTTGTGCAGTTATATTCTTGAATAGAAGCGCGCTTGTTCTGTTATGTTTGTACCATTTGTGAAAGTGTTTATTTGATATTTGGACTTCAGGCTTCACACATTATACACTTCATGTCTACATTTTATCAATTATTATTAAAACATGAAAAACATTTCTGTTTTAACGATGTGTTTACATAGATTATTGTAGACATGGAACACACATGAAATCCATGTAAAAGGTATAAAAGGTGTCATTTTGCTTGACTTCTCACTCTATACAACTCAAAGCATCTGACACGCAGATTAACAGACTTGAGCTGAGAAAACTGTGCGGTGGTGGGAGGATGCAATAGCAGTCTACTTGCTGCTTATCGACATATTTACAAGACAAAAGACGCTGATGGAGAGGTGTGAAGGGATTTAAGGTGGAACGGATTTACAAGTTATTTCGTAGGCTTTGGTAATTGTAGTGTTAAGTTAAAATGGACACTGCTTGACTTTGGAAAGTGAGCTTTTTTAAAATGCAGCAGCTTACACTTTTAATTGGAAAAAGGAAAAAAGATGAATTTGAAATTGCTGTGCAGTAAACAATAAGCTTTGTAAAGATTTGTACTGTTTTTATTTTTTGTTACTGTGTGTCATACAGCATATGTTTTGGTAAGAAACAAGTACTACATAATTAAAATGGTAGTCCATATTTATAATTACACTTCAAGAATTATGAATATCTAGTTGATACACTGAAGAATAAAACAACTGTATAAATATTGTAAAAGTATATTTTAACAGCAAACAGCTGTAGTGCAATTATCTAAAATGTGCATGTATATTTACATTAAAGCAGTATTTAATTGCCAATATCAATTAATTGATTGTGTGAGGAAAATATATATATATAATATGTATATATATATATATATATATATACATATGTATATATGTATATGTGTGTGTGTGTGTGTATTTACATATTTATTCAATAAATTAGAATATCATCAGAAAGTTTATTTCAGTAATTCAATTCAAAAAGTGAAACTCATATATAAATTCATTACATACAGAGTGATATATTTCAAGTATTTACTTCTTTTCAAATTGCTGATTATGGCTTATACCTAATGAAAACCCAAAATTCATTATCTCAGAATATTAGAATATTGTGAAAAAGTTCAATATTGTACACACATGGTGTCACACTCCACACAGCTAATTAACCCAGAACACCTGCAAAGGTGTCCTGAGCCTTTAAATGGCCTCTGAGTCTGGTTTAGTTGGCCACACAAACATGGGGAAGGCTGCTGACTTGGCAGTTATCCAGAAGACGGTCATTAACACCCTCCACAAGGAGGCTAAGCCAGAAAATTGTAATTGCTGAAAAAGCTGACTGTTCACAGAGTGCTGTATCCAAGCATATTAATGGAAGTTGAGTGGAAAGAAAAAATGTGGCAGAAAAAAGTGCACAAGCAACAATGATATCCACAGCCTTGAGAGAATTATGAAGCATAGCCCATTCAAGAATTTGGTGGAGATTCACAAGGAGTGAGCTGCTGCTGGAGTCAGTGCTTCAAAAGCCATCAAACAAAGATGTATCCTTACCTGGGCTAAGGAGAAAATGGACTGGACTGTTGCTCAGTAGTCCAAAGTCCTCTTTTCAGATGAAATTAAATTTTGCATTTCATCTGGAAATCAAAGTCCCAGACTCTGGAGGAAGAGTGGAGAAGTACAGAATCCAAGTTGCTTAAGTTTCAGTGTGAAGTTTCCACAGTCAGTGATTATTTGGGGCGCAATGTCATCTGCTAGTGTTGGTCCACTGTGTTTTATCAAGTCCAAAGTCAGTGCATCCGTCTACCAGGAAATTTTAGAGCACTTCATGCTTCCCTCTGCTGGCAAGCTTTATGGAGATGCTAATTTCATTTTCCAGCAGGACTTGGCACCTGCCCACACTGCCAAAAGTATTAATACCTGATTTAATGACTGTAGTATCACTGTGCTTGATTGGCCAGAAAACTCACCTGACCATGGGATATTGTAATAGGAAGATGAGAAACACCAGACCCAACAATGCAAACAAGCCGAAGGCCGCTATCAAAGCATCCTGTGCTTCCATAACACCTCAGCAGTGCCACAGGCTGATCACCTCCATGCCACGCCACATGGATGCAGTAATTAATTTTTGTTTGTGAGGGAAATAAAATTTAAAATCAATTACACTACATATGGATACCTGTAACCTGTACCTGAGTGCGGCCCTGAACTGTTTATGCCAGTTAAAAATGGAAATGTGTTTGGAGTTATAGACATCTGTAGAAGTGCTCATTACAACCAGAGAATGAATATGAAGCCTTGTTTTGTTTATTAGAGCTGTGTTGGACACTATTTAAAAGCGATTAATCTTGCTATCTTTACATTTCTTGTTAGCAATGCATGAGTTATACAGTATCTCACAAAAGTGAGTACACCCCTCACATTTTTGTAAATATTATATCTTTTCATGGGACAACACTGAAGATATGACTCTTTGATACAATGTAAAGTAGTCAGTGTACAGCTCGTATAACAGTGTAAATTTGTTTTCCCTTCAAAATAACTCGACACACAGCCATTAATGTCTAAACCGCTGGTAACAAAAGTGAGAAAACCCCTAAGTGACAAATGTCCAAATTGTGCCCAGTGTCAATATTTTGTGTGTCCACCATTATTTTCCAGCAATGCCTTAACTCTCTTGGGCATGGAGTTCACTAGAGCTTCACAGGTTGCCACTGGAATCCTCTTCCACTCCTCCATGATGACATCACGGAGCTGGTGGATGTTAGAGACGTTGCACTCCTCCACCTTCCGTTTGATGATGCCCCACAGATGCTCAATAGGGTTTAGGTCTGGAGACATGCTTGGCCAATCCAGCACCTTTACCCTCAGTTTCTTTAGCAAGACAGTGGTCGTCTTGGAGGTGTGTTTGGGGTCGTTATCATGTTGGAATACTGCCCTGCAGCCCAGTTTCCGAAAGGAGGGGATCATGCTGTGCTTCAGCATGTCACGGCTACAATGAACTATAGCTCCCCACTGCCGGCAGCACTCATGCAGCCCCAAACCATGACACTCCCACCACCATGCTTGACTGTAGGTAAGACACACTTGTCTTTGTACTCCTCACCTGGTTGCCGCCACACACGCTTGACACCATCTGAACCAAATAAGTTTATCTTGGTCTCCTTAGACCACAGGGCATGGTCCCAGTAATCCATGTCCTTAGTCTGCTTGTGTTCAGCAAACTGTTTGCGGGCTTTCTTGTACATCATCTTTAGAAGAGGCTTCCTTCTGGGACGACAGCCATGCAGACCAATTTGATGTAGTGTGCGGCGTATGGTCTGAGCACTGACAGGCTGACCCCCCACCCCTTCAACCTCTGCAGCAATGCTGGCAGCACTCATACGTCTATTTTCAAAAGACAACCTCTGGATATGACGCTTCTTTGGTCGACCATGGCGAGGCCTGTTCTAAGTGGAACCTGTCCTGTTAAGCAACTGTATGGTCTTGGCCACTGTGCTGCAGCTCAGTTTCAGAGTGTTGCCAATATTCTTATAGCCTAGGCCATTTTTATTTTAGAGCAACAATTCTTTTTTTCAGATCCTCAGAGAGTTCTTTGCCATGAGATGCCATGTTGAACTTCCAGTGACCAGTATGAGAGAGTGTGAGAGTGATAACAGCAAATTTAAAACACTTGCTCCCCATTCACACATGAGACCTTGTAACTAACGAGTCACATGACACTGGGGAGGGAAAATGGCTAATTGGGCACAGTTTGGACTTTTTCACTTAGGGGTGTACTTACTTTTGTTGCCAGCGGTTTAGACGTTAATGCTTATATGTTGAGTTATTATGAGGGGACAGCAAATTTACATTGTTATACAAGCTGTACACTGACCACTTTACATTTTATCACAGTGTCATATCTTCAGTGTTGTCCCATGAAAAGATTAAATAAAATATTTACAAAAATGTGAGGGGTGTACTCACTTTTGTGAGATACCTGTATATTTACACCTCATTTGATCTATGTCATTTTTTCACTCTGAAAGCATGCACAAATCTGTTTCTGAATTAATTCCATAATGGGATAAAAGTGGCAATAACTTGAGTCTGAGTGCGTGTTTTTCCTTTATTTATTTTTAAATAACACCTGCTGCTCTTGTATTTGCATGCTGAAATTTTCTTGTGCGATCACAAGGTGTTTCCAGAAGTGACCTCTGCTTTTTGTCTTTTTGACATGTCCTGATGTGGTGCTATATCATCAATGCTGTAAGCAATTTTAGATGTAGTTTTTACTCAGTTTTTAATTGCGTATTACTGCGCTTTCCAGAGTAATTTGTTTACTTGCAGTCACACAATAGTGCAGTACTTGCTTTCTCTGTTCATTTTGGCCTCCACTTCCTAACTATCCTGGTGGTAACAAGTTGCCATCTAATGACAGTTTTGTAGCTGGTAATAAGATGAATCGTGTTTGTGGTCAAATCCTGCTCAAAGATGCCAGTAGTTTACACTAAAAGGCATCTTTATCATTTGAAAAGAGTAGTTCCAGCCTGTTATTTCCCAGAGTAGAACATAACACCAGCTGATGGAAATTTGTCATAGTTTCTTTCAAATCATATGGTTAAAGTCACCACACATTAAACTGCAGGATCAGAATAAGTCATTAAAATGTTCCTGCTGTCTGAAATTACAAAACATCTGGTCACTCCTAACATAACCTGCAGTGCATTATTTGGATGGCAGAAAAGTTTGTAGGACTGAAATTTGACTCCACTGTGGACTTGTTTACATCACAGGTCAGGAAACAAGTTGAAAATATAAGCAGAGACTACACTCACCCGGGCAGCCATCTCTTTGTTATTATAATCGAGGAAACATTATCAGTCACTAAAGGCAAGAACTGCCACACATAGAAGGTTTTTTTTTAACACACTGCGGTCACTGTGGTTAAAGTCTGATTAATCTATCTCTTCTGTATTTCTATTCTCCTCCATTCAATATAAATTATGTTTGTTTTGTCTACCTAATATGTTACTGGGCGGGGGTGCAATTCTGCTTTTCTATATTGTTTTTCATAACTCTGTTTACCGTGTATAATGTTGTAGTGGTGCCGTGTATTGTATTAATAATTCTGTGCACCTTGTTGTGTTTATGGATTTAACATCAAGAGAAATATTTTTGCAATTGTATTGCCTAGCAATAAACTTCAAAGTGTTTCAATCATTTCCATTTTTGAGTCCCCGTTTACAGAAGATATAAACATTAATAAGGATGATGTGATTTATCTCCCTGGGCAAATCCACAGCCAGAATTTCAGTGTCCAAGTAATGATATCTCAGCAACAACTCAAAACCCAAAGACCAAATTTTGTAGAGATGTTCATTACATAAGCTGGCTTTAGTTAAAAAATATATATATATTTGACCAATTAAAAATTTTTTTTTCACTTTTCAATTTTTAATATTATAATCAGTCATAACATTGTAATGTTTCTTTTTGGGCAAAGCATAGTATTTATGCTAAATATAGAGCTAGAAAAGAGCTTTTAAACAATATGAGAACCATTTCTGTGCAACTTATATTTAGGGAGATATAGCCAGTCAGTCATACCAAAAAATTAAGTTCAAAATTTGCTAACTTAAATCTCCCTTGATATTGACACATACAATTTCAGTTCCATGGGTTATGATATGACCAAATCAGCATGCCAAGTTTCGTTAAAATCTGTGACGATAAGGTCCAAAAGTGTGGTGATCTGACATGAAATTACCCCATTACGTCATAGCGGTGGACTGTTGTGCAACACTCTCTGCCTGTTGATAGCTAATACAGACCAATTTTCTTTCCAAACCCCATAGGTTTATCTAATGACCCCATATGAGTAAGTGTGACTGTGTGTGTGATTGTGGTGCCCTGTCCAAGGTTGGTTCCGGCCTTATGCCCAGTGCATCCAGAATTGGCACCTGCTTCCTGCAACTCTAACCTGAACGAGAGAGTTAGAAACTGAATAAGTTGTTGGGCAAACAGAAGTAATCATGTTTATTAAATTCAGAGAATGAATGAGAATTTTTTCTCCCTATTATTTCTAATTCCATCATTCATGATGCTCAAAATTAAAATGATTGTGACACACAACTAATTGAGAGCACAGTAATGTGACCAAAGAGGGCACAAATCATGTATTTTTATTTTCATAATGGGATAAAGGTAGCAGTATCAAAGGAGTTTTTTTTGCCTTTAAAGAGCAGCAGCATTTTCACATTTTAATAAATTAAACCATACTGGATTTCTAAATAGGTGTGATTTCCACCATCCCATACTAAAATTCTATTTCTGAGAAAGTGATTAGAATGTTCACATGGGCCCAAATTAGTTTTCTGCCCTTATTTGCATTTTTTAATTGGCTGAAGGAAAAATGACTTGGTACATAAAGAAGACCGGATTCTGCTTTTTAAGAATTAAAAAGGGTACTTGAGGTGTCACCTTTTTTATCCAGTGTGTAAATCAAGATGAAAATGTTGCCTTAGCAACAATAATTATAATCTATAAAAAATATTGGTTGGAGTGAAAGCCTGTAGCCTTTTACAAACCCTGCTTTATACAGTGCCCCCTTTCATAAATCACACATTTAATATTTCATTACTGTTTTCCTTACTAATGCAATACTTGCAGTCCTTCACTCTATTTATGCAGTATTTCACTTTTTTTAGGTGGGATTGCATATAGTTCACTAAGGAGATACTGCAAAATTTTACTAGTGTAACTCTACAACAGTCAAGTAAGGCTTATAAATAGTGCTGGGCGGTATACCGGTTCATACCGAAAACCGTTTATTTTTTTTATGATTTGGATTTTTCTTATATCGCAACACCAGTTTAAATTGCCTAAACGACGTTCGGAACGTGGCGCAGCGGGAAACTGTTCAAGTGGGGACCTTTTTCACTGCTACACTGCTAAACACAGATTTGTTGCACTAGGGCTCTTTTTCACTGCTACACCACCAAATAGTGGGCGGTAGCATAGGTATGCCGCGCAGTGAAAATGGACAGAGAGCCGAAAAAAAGCAGTCACGTCTGTCGCCTGGAGATGCTTTAGTTTTAAAAGGTCAGATGTGTAAATACTGTTTCTATACTACTGGATAATACTGCAAGCCAAGTTGTACTTGTTTTATTTGTTTTCAATACAGTGTAATGTACCTGGGTACTGTGTGATAGTGTGACAACATTTTGACTTTATTCTCGACATTTCCACTTTAATCTTGACGCTTATGACGAGAATAAAGTCGACATGTTGACTTTATTCTCGTAATTTGTCATTAAAGTAGAACATCGTAAACTAAACTTCATCATAAAATGAATATTTAATTTACTAGATTTTCTCAAACCCCGTCATAAGTTATATAGCACATTAAATGCTTTGTGTTAAGTGATTCGTTCAGAGATGGGCGCAACTCTGAATGGATGGCATAATTAAACATGTATAACGAAGATATTTTTAAAGTTCTGAACACTCCATGGGCTAAGTTTATAACTAGTTTTAATTTCACAAAGACGTTTATTGTTTGGTGATTGGTTATGTGGTGAAAGAAAAAGGAAGGATAGGAACTGGGGTTTTGGTAGCCTACATCAGATAGAGACAGCATGCATGCAATAAAGATAGCCCGCTCAGAAGAACAGGCATTGAATTCTGTGTTCGTGTCTCCGACCAGCAAATCACAAACCCAACATTTACACAATATTTAAGTTAAACCTGTGCGATAGCTATTCATACATCCAGTTTTTTGGAGCCTCGTCACACCTGCCATAAAGTTCTCTACACTGAACATACACCTGGGGACCCCTTAATGCGAGGGAGCAGCACTACCGCCTCACTACCGTGCATGTGTAATACCTGCTTTAATGCATTTCATCATGAAAATGATATCAAGTATTTATGTTAGCATTCTAAATTTTCAGAAAGCAGGAATATCATGAATGGATTCTGCATGGTGATCGCTGTCTTCTCTTAGTGCGGAGGAAGTCCGTTTAAGAAGCGTAGTGATTAACCACTGGGTCGGGGAACGTAACACAAAGCATTTAATGTGCTGCATTAATTTGTGACGGGGTAAATTAAGTAATTGATTAAACATTGATTTTAGGAAGAAGTTTAGTTTACGACATTCTACTTTAATTATGGAGTAAACTATGAGAATAAAGTGGAAATGTCGACTTTAATCTCAACATAAATGGCGAGAATAAAATGGAAATGTCGACTTTAATCTCGACATAAACGGCGAGAATAAAGTGGAAATGTTGACTTTGTTCTCAACATATAGTTTGTTTTTTTCTTCCCAGTATAGCTTAGCTTGAAGCAAGGTCCATATTAATGCAGTTTGCCTAAATGATGGTTCAGTTGGTAAAGATGTCATCACCAAGTTGCACTTGTTGTATTTTATTTTAATTTGGTGAATACTGTGTAATGCACCTAGGCTTGAAGTCTTGAAGTAATAGTGCAACTATCAGTAATAATACTATTATTTATTTTATTGTTATTATTTATTAGTTTAAATATTATGTAGTTTAATGATGATAAAGTTGTTTAAAAAGTCACTTTAACGTGTCAGTGGACAGAGATTGTTAACATTAACAGAAAGTGTAGTTGGTTTACAAAAAATATTTACTATTTATTCCTTTTCTAAGACATATTCGGTGCAATACAATTTTTGACAAGCACTTCTGGATATTTTACTAAGTCTAAATGCCTCTTTGTATGGTTGAAAATATGTTGTCAAAATTATAGTTTGTTTTTGCAAAATTTGTTCAATAAAAAGGTTCTATATTTTGACTGCATCTGTCATGCAATGTGATACCTTCTCCATTAGTGCCACCCCCTTGAAAACTATCACTTTATGGGGCAATGCAAAACTGTATTAATACTTATGTGCACATTAAAATGTTTTTTTTTGTACAATGTACAATACTGTTGACAGTGGAATAGGTTATTCTTAGCCAGTAATTGCAGTGGAAAATGTGGTTAACATCCACTCATGCATGGGGAAAAAAATACCGTTGAATACCGTGAAACCGGGATAATTTAGAAAAATACCATGATATAGAATTTTGGTCATACGCGCTAACCCCTACTTATAAACCTTTGAGACTTCAAATGGTAAAAGGTAACTTGAAACACATGTACGATAATGTGGAAGTGAAAAAATTAATTGTCATCAGTTGTTTACTTTTGCAAGAGAAATTACTCAGAATTGTAATTGGGGAATTGGCTTCATTTGAAAACCATTGAGAACAGCTAATTACACAAACTTAACGCCAATACATTGCTTATTTTAGGTTGTTGTTTAAAATCTGAACACATTTCAAACACTTGGAGATAAATGTTATTTTACTATGAAGTATATGAACCAAGAAATTACAGGGCCATTGTCTTAAGCTGAATTAAATAATGAAAAACTATGTGCTAGAAATTAAGGTTTTGTCTTGTCTTTTTGTTTCGATTTTGATTTTTGCATAAATTTTTCTAGTAAGAAAAGAATCTAGCAAGAATCATCCAGAATTTAAATAATTATGCTGAAACAGCAGCATGAAAGTGTCATTTGAAATGTTTCCCACTCTGCATTAATTCACATTTCAGAAGTATTAATGCAGTGTTTTGTCTCCTGTTATAAGTTTGCTCGTTTATGTAGTAGTATACAGACAAAAGTACAAAAAATAAATTATTAAAAATATTTTTTGTGTTCTTCATTTCAGATTCTTGTTCCCAGTTTCCTGTGGCTATGGGTGATGCTGATGTTGATCAAGCACCTGCTGCTTCAGAGGCAGACCTCCATGAAAGCTCGGCAGACAGTGATAAAGGTCTTCACACGGAGGGAAATTGCCTAGGTGTTATATCAGAGGGAACATGTGAGTTAGTAATTGATCCTGATGTAGCCCTAAAGGCTTGTCAGGAGGTATTGGAAAAGGTAAAGATGATGCATACTGGTGTTTCTACAGAGGAAGATGATGTCCATTGTTCTGATCATTTGGAGCATATGGACATTCATGATGAACTTGTTAATGGGGAGACTTGCGATACACACAAAACTGAAAAATCCAACGTTTACACTGATGGAAACAGTATTAACAGTAAACTAAGGCACAGTAAGGCTTCTGCGCCTTCCAAAATCCGTGAAGAGGAGGAACCTCTGCCAGGTAGCTGTAACACTGTGAAAAATGTCCGTAGGAGACAGAAAAATAATTCAGCCAAGCAGTCCTGGTTGCTGCGTCTTTTTGAATCTAAACTTTTTGACATCTCTATGGCCATTTCTTATTTATACAACTCCAAGGAGCCTGGTGTTCAGGCTTATATTGGAAATAGACTTTTCAGTTTCCGTAATGAGGAAGTAGATTTCTACCTGCCTCAGCTGTTAAACATGTATATTCACATGGATGAGGATGTTGGTGATGCCATTAAACCTTATATTGTCCACCGCTGTCGTCAGAGTATCAACTTTTCCCTGCAGTGTGCCTGGCTGCTTGGAGCTTATTCTTCTGATATGCACATATCCACTCAGAGACACTCTCGAGGAACAAAGTTACGGAAAGTTATCCTCTCAGATGAACTGAAGCCAGCACAGCGTAAGAAAGATCTGCCTCCTATTGCCCCAGCCCCAGAACTGGGCCTTTCCCCGTCTAAACGCACTCATCAGCGCTCTAAATCAGATGCAACAGTCAGCATCAGCTTGAGCAACAACCTGAAAAGAACAGCTAGTAACCCTAAAGTGGAAAACCAGGATGAGGTAATCAAGGTTGGGTTTACCAATTAGCCAATAGTTTATTTATCATTCGTAGATGTTACCTTAGATATTTTTTAATACTTCATTTTGTTTTAGGTTACAGCTAAACATTTATAATTAGTCATTATTTTTTTGTTGTTTTTTTTATAAATACTGACTGTCATTTAATTGATGTTGAATTATGTAAATATTCATTTTTCAGTGTATAGCTTTGTTTATATTGAACATTTTGTCTTGCTTGGAGTTTTGTCGCAGGTTAAGGCAAAACCTCTTTCATATGTTGCAAAACTTCTCTTTTAATATGTAAATGGGCTACAGTTTCGGCCTTATATTGTGATTTTTTTTTTTGACTGCCTCTGTTAGTTTATGTTAGTCCTTATTACTTTGGCCCGTAAATCTTGGTTTGGCTACTCATATTCATCATCTGTCTTTTCTTTATTGCTTGGCATTGTGCATACTGTATACTGTTCAGCATGTCCTGTAAGTTTTCATTTGTTGATCTTCCCTGTTTTAACAAGAAGCCGTTTAAGAAAAAAAATATATGTATACAGAAATATGGCTATCATTCCTAAATGGCTCATACGATATTTTTGGTAAACTTCATAAATTAAAGCTGAAAGTCTACACTTCAGTCACATAATGATTGCTTAATTTCATATCCATTGAGGTGGCATACAGAGCTAAAATTATGAAAATGGTGTCACTGTCCAAATATTTATGGACTGGACTATATCCATCCATACATACATACAGTATAATGCCATTTTCAAACTCATTTAATGTAGATGAACAAACTTTTGACTCGAAAGCCAAATCTTCTCATATCTCCATTTAGTTCAGCCTTTCTAAGGCAACTTATACTTCAGTTGTGCTTGGTTTTTCAATTTACAATACCTTAAAAAGTGAAAATGGCCAAAGTGGTCTGCTGTCATATACAGGTTAAATTCAGTGCCTTTCACACTATTTCTTTGGTAATGTCTTTACTTACTAGTACTTGATCCAGTACTAAATGTGGACTGTTCAGTGCTTTGATAAAGAAAGAATGTCAGTTTCTTTCACATTTAAAAAGGTTCTGGTAGTTGTTTAGTGGTACACTATAAGAAATGCCATAAGGTAAAGTAAGGACCTATTCTTTAGTACAGTGAATTTTGCTTCACTAGGAAGAACAGAATCCCTCTAAAATTAAGGGCCTCTTTAAAGAGATGTAGTAACATGGTGCACAGTTTCCAAGTTATAACCTTTTAGTTTGTGTTTTCTTGAGTACATATTTTCAGTGCAAGGGTTTAATCACGACTAAGACATAGCCTGGTTCACTGCAGAATGCCTGTGGTTATTACAATGAGATAGATTTTCCAATGTGACTACCTGTAACACCTACAAATAACTGGATTTCAGTTTTCAGTCATTGTGTGATTTTTTTTTTTTCTTTATTTTGCTTAAATTATTTTAGAGCTTCAGGAGAATATGTTTTGTGTGAATACAGTAATCCCTCGCTATATCGCGCTTCGCCTTTCGCGGCTTCACTCTATCACGGATTTTATATGTAAGCATATTTAAATATATATCGCAGATTTTTTGCTGGTTTGCGGATTTCTGCTTCCTCAGTTGGTTTGCCCAGTTGATTTCATACAAGGGACGCTTTTGGCAGATGGCTGAGAAGCTACCCAACTTACTTTTCTCTCTCTCTTGCTCTGACATTCTCTGCTCCTGACGGAGGGGGTGTGAGCAGGGGGCCTGTTCGCACACCTAGACGATACAGACGCTTGTCTAAAAATGCTGAAAGATTACCTTCACGTTGCTCCCTTCTGTGCAGCTGCTTCCTGAAGCGACATGCTGCACGGTGCTTTGCATACTTAAAAGCCAAACAGCCCTATTGATGTGTTTGCTTTTCTCTCTCTCTGATATTCTCTGCTCCTGACGCGCGCTCCTTTGAAGAGGAAGATATGTTTGCATTCTTTTAATTGTGAGATGGAACTGTCATCTCTATCTTGTCATGGAGCACAGTTTAAACTTTTGAAAAAGAGACAAATGTTTATTTGCAGTGTTTGAATAAAGTTCCTGTCTCTCTACAACTTCCTGTGTTTCTGTGCAAATCTGTGACCCAACCATGACAATATAAAAATAACCATATAAACATATATGTTTTCTACTTCACAGCTTTTCACCTTTCGCGGGGTTTTTGGAATGCAACCCCCGCGATTGAGGAGGGATTACTGTAATTTCTAATTTGTTTTTATCTCAAATTTATTTTTAAACAGTCTGGCGCAATAGGGTTTTAGTTCCCCAGCTCTTCATTAAGAGGTTTCAGTAGTTATAAACATTATGCCATCTTAATTTCTTTCCTATTCTTGATGCCACATACAGATACTGATTTTGCAAATTAGGAATGTCTTGTAGAAATATGCACATGATAGGAAGTCTTAAATTCCTTAACTTACAAGTACAGCACTTGTTTTAAAAAACATTTTTATGAGAAAAGTTCAACCATAAAACCTTCCATAATGCGTGTCTTTTCTAAACAAGCAAATATTTGCATTCTCTATTATTACCCTTTTTACTAATGCTTCACTTATAATATGGTGGTTTTAAATAATTATCATGAAATGAGTGCATAGAAAATTGATTGCAGACTGATAAGCTGTACTGAATGAGCTGAATGCTGACTAGGACTACAGTTTTAAAGGGCAACTTGTTTCTTTCTGTTGAAATAAAAACAGAAGAATGTCAAGTTTTGGCTGTCACCAAGTTGCAGGGTTTAGAGGCGAAGATAATGAAGAGGCCGTTCAAAGCCTCCCCCTGGCACCAGGCCTGGAAATCTTGCTGTGTCAGTGGTTTGTTATTCTCTCTCTCTCTCTCTCTGGATTTGCTATGACATCATTCTTTGTACTTGCACATCTCCACAGTAACACTTGTCATTACCCCCATTAATTTATCATCCTTCTCCTGACTGCTTTATCTCAATATGTAGGAGTCTTTGTATAAAGGTCAACAGCAGATTTTTAGAATGCAGGTTTACGTGTGCAAGACCACAGCATTTTCAGTTGTCAAGTTTTCCTCATTATGCGGTTATTGTTGTGTTAATTCCAAAATGATTGACTGGGTTTCATTTTATGTGCAATAATGTATTATTTGTGCCCATCTTGATTCAAAAACATACACACAAATATTGAATGCCAAAGTATCTTCAGATTTTCTTAATCTAAATTTGCACTTTGTTAATGCAATCTAGTCGAAAGGCTTTGGAATGAAACCTGAGTGTTTTGTGTGTGTTGGGAAGTGTATTCCAACCAAAAAATAGAAAAAGTTATGTTTTACACTATGCAGTCTTAAAGGTATTTAAAATAATGGCTAACAACCAAATGGCATGTCATCTTCATTTTGGTAGTAAGATATACTCTGCTTTTATGTACATTCTTGAAATGATTAAGATTTGACAAATGAAAGGTGACTTTTTCATAATCACTCCTGGAATGTAGTTATGTATTTGCTTCTCAACTGTAAATCACATTTAAGTTCAATCTGCCTGATAGCTGCAGCCATTGACTTCATCCTTGTGATATGGACTAGCTTTATGCTTTGCAAGCTAAAATAGAGTGCTTATGTACTGCTTAAAGTTGAGGTAGGTATGGAGAATTAAAAAAAATAATGTAATGTTAATACCTACCTTCAACATTCAGAAGCAAAATTCTAAATTAAGAAAAATTTGAGAACTTGAGTACTATTTTAGTGTAATCCTTAAAAAGTGGACTGTATGGGGCTCTTCTCCTTGTGTATTTCATTTTTTTTCCTCTTCACATGACAGAACTAAATGTACACTGAGGAGGGTTTGTGAGGGTCCTACTGCTTTTGTTTAAGTAGTAGAACAGCTTCCAGGTCAATCAGAGAGAAGGTGATTCTTTTATTCTTACACCCTTGTTCAAGAAATTATGGACAGATCATATGAAATGAAATTTTGTCTCCGTTTTTTCCCAGAGGCTGATTCATCTGAACTCAGTGAATTCTGAATTGACTCTAGATGCTATTTTCCTACTATTACTGTATTTATACCTTCAGTGAACACACCCAGATGATGTACATTTAATTTCCATTTTAGTTTCAATGTCAAATTAACATAATTTTGTAGTAGGAATAGTAGTAGTGATTGTAGTTAGATGTATATAGATATACATATTAGGCCTGGGAAAGTTAACGGCTTAATTTTTGCGATTAACGAATGCCTTTTTAACGCGTTACAAAAATATTGTCGCATCCAGGGCCGGCAATGAGGCAAATACCTCAGGCAGTGCTTTGGTCAGGGCAGCATTTTCATTTTTTTTTTTTTGTGAAACATTAATACAAAAAAATTAAGTGTGTACCTAAAGAACTACATACACATCCAGTACCATATTTATAAACTATCATCAAAAATTAAAAAAAAAAAAATACAAATTTCCTACATCACATTTCAGTATGTAGCACTGGAGTTCATTTTCTTCAATTATACTTTAGGTGCAGGGGTGTTGGAAGATAAATTAAGGCAGTCCTGGTGCAATGATAGAGAAAAATTGCGAAGGTAAAAAGTATGCTTTATTTATTTATTTTTTTTATTTCATGTTTCTGTAAGAAGATGAAATCAATGTCATATTACATAAGTGCTACATTAGTTATCTTTGAGTGGCACTAAAACCAAAATAAGTCTCTAGTACCACTGTATTTAATCACTGGTGTGCCAGGTAGCTTACAGTGCTGACTGCCCTAATATAATGATAAAATTCTATGAAATAGAAGTGTAGTGATTATCCCTATCCATGATTCCAGTTTGCAGTATCTTCACTAATTAATGAAAAGAATGCAAAATAGCCATTCAAATAATGCCCAGTGTCAGTTTTTAAGCGAGATAGCAGCTACAGGGATCCTTTTTAGCATGCTAGGAGCAAAGGTGTAAGTAGAGCAGTGTTTTCCAATTTTTTTTTTTCTGTGGTGGCACACTTTTTGCAAACCCAAAAAATTCCCAAGGCACACCGCAATTCTACCAACCAAAAAAGTATTAATTCCTTTAGATGTACTAAACTGTCCAAAGGGGTGGTACAAGGGCCAGCAAAAAAAACAAAAAGCAGCTTGGAGATTGCCATTCACAGACACAGCACTTAGTGATCACTTTGTACATATTTTCCAGCTGCCTCATCCCTTTGCCCACTCATATAGGCAGTCCTATTTCTGCCTCACTCCACTAACCCGTCGTCAGAGGTACTTGACAGTGTATGCCCACTGTCCCTCGGCTCTACGACAGTTGCTGACAAACATGCACTCCTGCATATGGTCCCCCAATAAGTCTCCTGCCTGCTAAAGTGCTCTGTAAGTGCCGTGTCTGTAATACAGTGATCATGGAGCTGCTTTTATGTTGGGTTCTCCAAGTAGTCCCGTTCTCCTCAGGCAGGTCTCAACCACTTGAGTAGCTTGATTCTGTCAGTTCTGGTCCCAGGGGCACTACAGTTATTTCCATGGTGCACCAGTGGAAAAACACTTGTGTAGAGTATAATTATCAAGTCATTGATGGTGATGAACAATTGAAGATAGTATTTACAGAGTTTTAACACAACTTTTAATGTATGCCCATTTAAGAGATGTGTATTCTTTGAATTAAATAAGTCTTCAGCAGTGCATTCAAACTCAACAGTCACTCTGATTGTTTTTTTTACTTTGACACATCTGTGTCTCATATGCTATGCCAATTTGAGAATTAATACATTGACCTCATTTTCTTATTGCCTTCTTTTCAACTTGCCCTTTAGGAAGGCATTCAAATTCAGGTTGTACTTACTTAAGCAGTGTTTTGTTAAGTTCAGGTTTAAGGTCATTGTTTAAGTTTAAACTATGCCAATAAGTTTTTTAAATTCCTTTGTATTCTACATTCATTTTGTGATTCAGCGTGTATTAATTTTATAATTACATGTTTTAATGTTAGATGCAATTAATCATAAATTCATAAATTTATGTGGTTAATTAGTTAATTTTTTTAATTAATTCCCAGCATATATTTATATGTGCATACCAATGTGCAGAAATGCAGCTTGCTTTAACATTAACTCACTTAGTTGTGGGCAATTGTATAAATCGGTGTATTACTTCACGTGTTGTAAGGGTGTTCAAAGTTTGGTGCAAATTTCTAGAAATGTTTAATTTTGATATTCTCAGAGCATCAGTTTTGCAAAACTCTGTTTTCCCTGTGGCCAAAAAAATAACATTACAAATATTTTAATTTTGGCTGAAAGTGCATGGGCTTTTCCTCGTTAATGGATTGATTATTTAGTGTAAAACATTTGTTATGAATACTGTTTCATCTCTGTCAAATGAGTATCCTTTTCCTAGTTTTTTGTCCAACGTTTCTAAAACATTTCTCCTTTCCCAGGATTTTTATGCTGATAACTGCTTGAATGCCATCTTCTGACAGACAGTTCCTAGCAAGTTAGGACAACTCACAACTCTGCTAAATTAGGAAAATGGGAAAATTGATAAAATGCTTTTATTCATTTGTATCATTCTGAGAATTCTGAGCCCCTCTGAAGCACTAGACTTTTTTGCTTGATAACTGCTTATAGAAGGCTGTCTTTAAGTTTGTGTTAATGCATTATACAGTGATTCTCATTACCCTTAGTAAACAGAAGTATGAGGTTTGGTGTGCAAAAACAAATAGAATGAAATCTAGTAAAATTACAAGATTTTTTTTAATTTTTTTTATTTATTTTAAAGTTGCCTCTGCATGACAGTCATAAGGACCCATATCAGTGTTCATAGCTGGGTACTGTCATGTGAAAGAGATGAGGCCCAGCTTGTGATTAACAACATGTGTACGCTTTGCAGCGTGATAAAGGATGCTGAAGTGCAATTAGACACTTCCCTTTGTTACCCATGAATAGGAAGTTTTAATAAATGGAAACTTGTGTTGCCTCTAATCAGCATATAAGCCTACAGCATATTCCAAGAAAAGATAATTTCACCTTTGCCAGTTATGTGGCATCTGTGAAATTTAATATTCGGATGAGTAAAAATGGACTCGGACTGAATATATACTCCTAATGGAATGGTTTAAAATAGTTTATACTGATGTGTAAAGTTCAGTCCAAGTTTTATTAACTACTAGCCAAAGCACCAGGCATTGCCTGGTATATTTATAGAACAGGTTTTAAAACGATGACCCTGTTGTTATTGCTAGCTGTCCTATCTGTTGTTCACACTACCTACAGTATCTATCAAACGTCTCTACTTCAAAAAATTGTCCTTTTTGTGTCAGATTTAATTCAGGAATTGTTGTAACTACTTGCTGGGTTGTAAACTTGAACACTGTCATGTCTGCCTCATTCTCTTGGTTCAAGGTGGACAGTTTGTACAACTTAAATTATAGATAGAGAGATAGGTAGAACTTTATTTGTCCCCAGGGGGAGATTTGGCTTTTTGTAGAAGCTCTTTAAATAAATACATACATATATAAATAAATACCTGTATATATAATTACTAAAAAGAAAGAAAATGTAAAAAGAAAGAAAGTTTGACTTGCTAGTCACAGTGGTGCATTATGCAGGTGTGTTGCTGAGTATGTCCCATAACTGAGCCTGTCCTTTTAATTAGCCTTTTTATCTCTAGAAGATGTGAAGGGTGTCGCTTCCCACATTAAAGGAATACAGTTTCCTAAGGAAATAGTGCCGGCTCTGCCCTTTCTTATATAGTTCTTATATGTGTTTTTCTGTGTTATGAGATCATCCCAACTGGTCATTGATGTGGACCCCGAATTACTTGTAGAAGTACACCACCTCAACATCCACTTCCTGAATAATGATCGAACATAGAAGCTTTCTGGTGTGACAAAAGTCAATAACATGTTCATTGGATTTGCTGATATTAAGATGCAGACAATTTGTTCCAAGAAACAAAGTTCTCCACCTGACTCCTGTTCCCTTTTTCATCCTCCTTATCGATACAACCCCGTAAGTGCAGAATTTTTGCAAGTGATATGACCTGGTGTTATATTCTAGACTGAGGTGTACAGAGTAAATAGAAAAGGAAACGACTATTCCATGTTGTGCTCCAGTGACATTTAAATCCATATCAGAAGCACATTAATTAAGTCTGTCAAACTACAGTCTGCCCAACAGATACTGCATTATCCAGTACTCCATACACACATATACATTCACATGTATATATCTGATCTTACTTCTTAACATGGATGGCATTGGAAACACCGGAGAAATTTAAAAATGTAATCCGCATAGAGCTGCCAGCTTTGTCCAGGTGAGGATAAGCTTTGTGGAGCATATAGATAACTGCATCCTCCAATCCAAACTTTGTCTGATAGACAAACTACAGTGGATCAGGTTGGTATACCACAAGACGACTTATATGTTCTAGGACCAGTCTCTCAAAGGTTTTCATAATGTGAGACTCCAGTGCCATTGGTCTATATTAATTAATTGAAGAGGTGCCATCCTTCTTTGGAACAGGAACAATACAGGATGTTTTCCACAGCAAAGGCACTTTCTGCAGCTTTAGGGACAGACTGAACAGGTAACAGAGGACACCACAAAGTTGGTTAGGATGGACCTTAAGAATTCGAGAACTAACTACATCTTGTCCCACAGTTTTTCTTGTATGTAGTTTCCTCAGTCGTCTCCTTACAGGGTCTTCTGTTATGGATAGCCCAACTAATGGTCAGAGGTGGACTCGCTAATGTCAATTCCTGTTGATGTAGTAGTGATGGTGATGGAATACTAGTCACTGGAAGAATGTGGCAGTGTGAGGGAACGTCTACAAGAAAAAAAAATTGGTTCAGGCATTAATTTTGTCCACATCCCCTTCTACTGCTTGAGTCCAGTAATTATGAAGAAAAGCTGAGAAAGTGGGAGTAAAACAACTTTTCCTTTGTGTTGTGCTGTAATTCCTCTCTTTATCAAATCTCACCCAATACCCCCTGCAAACGTGCACAATACTCCTTTTTATATTGCAATACATAGAAGCAGTATGCGCTGTTGCAGGAGTAAGTAATGTTAACCTCGGGTCATTTTGTCTGGTGGCTTCAGTCTGTTTGGATGTTTCACTTGCTCTGAGCCAGCAATCTGGCGCTGGTTTGTATACTGTAGCACATAGGGATAAAAATACCTACTGGGACACCCAGGGTCAAAATTTTGAGTTTCAAAGGGTTTAGGATTTTATTGGGAACATGCAGACAGGCATTCTATTTTATATATGTGTGTTAAGGTGGCGTTAACACTTGGTTTATCTACTGTATTTGAAAGTGTTAAATCTGTTGAATCGGTGACTGGGATACTGTCTTTGTGGAGTTTGTATGTTCCCCATGTTAGAAACTAATACTCTGGACTGACTCCTGCCTTTCATCTTTTGTTGCAGGGTTAGACCTCTTCATTCTAGCAGTTAGAGTACTTACTGAAAATAAAATAATTAAAAAAGAAATTAGATAGATAGATAGATAGATACAGAGCATCTTCACTGTTACTGAGATATACTTGCAATTTACACTAGTCAAAGAAGCAACATGAATTGATAGGAACATTTTCAGAGATAGGCTACTGTCCAGCCACTTTATAGAAAATCAGTAACTGCGTATAATTTCCCTGTCATAGTGTACCAACCTTGTGTACACATTTTACAGTATACCTGTTTTTAAATGTAATATATAACTGAACCAAAAACTACCTTTTTAGTTTCCCTAATATGAACCAAAATCTAAACATACAAAGTGATTAAATTCAAGTCTTTACGTGAGGACATATAACTTGAAACATTACCTTCTTCCTCTGGGAAACTGGCCCTGTAGATGGTCATATTGCAGCACTTTTGACTAATATGCACTTTTTTTTTCCTTGTTTTGCTCTCTGCTTTCATCTTCTGTTGTCCTGTAACCTTCTCCCCATTTCCCAGGAATTGTCTTCCAGCACAGAAAGTCTTGATAAAGCGTTCTGTTCAGTAAGTCTTCACTGATTTTTGTAATCTGGATTGGTATTTTGGTGGCTGGCTGGGCGGCTTCTCTTTCACTTGTGGTATTTCTTCCATAGTATTCCACAATTTACCATGGATAAACTTTGTCATGAAACCACCTTGGTTATATATAGTTCACAATCATTGGCACTCAGGTTAAGATAAGTAAAGAAGGTAATCTCAGTCTAAAATTAATGATAAAAAGTTAGCATTTAACTGAAGTAAGTTTATTCTGAGAAAAAATCTTCATCAAGAAATAGCCATTTTTAACAAAAACCACACATGCCACAGTTATTGACACACGATATTTCCCATATTTAATGCTTTGTACCACCTCCCTTTGCCAATAAAAGTGCACCAAGTCTTCTCCTTTAACATGTTATAAGGTTGGAGAATACAGTGAAGGGAAACTTAGGCCATTCCTCTTTACAGAAACTTTCCAGATTGTCCTGGATTCTAGGTCCTCTCTTGGGTACTGTCATCTTCAGTTCATGCCACAGGTTTTCAGTGGGGTTTAGGTCTGGGGTCTAAGACAGTCATGGCAGAATCCTGATTTTGTGTTCCTTTTAACCCTTTTTTTGTTGATTAGGACACATTTTTCATCGTTGTCTTGCTGGAAGATCCAAAAATGACCCAGTTTTAGATTTTTTCAAGTGGCGGCCAGATTTAAGTTTAAAATGTTCTGGTATTTTATGGAGTCCATGATGCCATGTTCCATAACAAAGGTCCCTGAGCCTTCAGAGAAAAACCATCAACACAGCATCACAGAACATCCACCATAATTGACAGTGGGAATCAGGCTTTTTTCAGTATAGTCATCCTTCTTTTTACATCAAACCCACCCAATATAGCCAAACAGCTATATTTTAATTTTGTATGAACATAGAACATGGTTCCAATCATAGTTCCTGTAATGTTCAGCAAATTCCAGGCACTTGCATTTGTGGTTTAATGACAGAAAAAAAATGCATTTTTTCTGGCATGCCTTCTAAATCTCTTGGCATGGATGTGGTGTTTGCTGTTGCAATTGGAAACTTGGGGACCGCAAGATGGAATTTTTTTTATACCTATCTTACTCTCCAACCTGCAGGGAAAAACCTAGGGGTTCGTGGCAGAATTGGCACTCCAGCCACCATAAAAAACCTCACGCTGGTTCCATTCCATCTGAACTAGTGTGGTGCTGAGGTGTCACCCATTGCATGGCTGCACTCTGGTCCTAATCTTGGACCCTGAGTTGGTTTGTCATATGGTGGGTGCGGCAATGCACTGCATCAGCGCATGCTCCTAACCTCTCTCTCTATCTTACCGTTGTGCTCACTGTATGTGATGTGATCTTGGGTCCTCTACATAGCAAATTGGTAACAGTTCCACTTAATTTGAACTTTTTAATTGTTGCCCTGACTGTAGATATGGACATTTCAGGTAAGCAATAATTTTAATATAGCCATTCCCTGACTTTTAAAGGTAAACACGCTCTTCTGTCATTTGAATTGTGTGTTGTCTTATATTTTCCATGTTGATAAATAAGGGAATTTGCCCACTGTACCACTTCATGTATATACCCCAGTGAAACAGGAAGTCATAGATTTTTGGTTGAAAGTTTCATCTTGCTCTGATCAATTTCATATGTAAGATAAAGATGAAAACAAAAGCTTCAGTTACAGTTTGTTCATACGAATTTATAGTGGTGCAAATAATTATGGCACATGTGGTTTTATTAAAAATAGTTATTTCTTGATTAGGATTATTTTTTCACAGAATACATTTACTTTAATTATAGGTTGAATTTCTGTCATTTTATACAGAGATCACAGTATTTACACGGTAAATCACCAAAGGTGATTTATTTTTCTTTTAGCAATCCTTTACCAGAGGTGCCAATAATTGTGGAGGAGACAATATATATATATATATATATATATATATATATATATATATATATATATATATATATAATAGTTGATAGGTGTAATGGATTTTCCACTTTGAGCTATGGTAACAAATTGAGCTGTTGCCTTATAATTTGTCTGTGGTAAAGTGAACTAAAGCTTGGATGTTAATGATGTGCCTGGAGCAAGCAAATCTTTGAAGTGATCCATAGTAGTTTGAAAGATGCAAAGTTAAATCTGCATGTCTAAGGCAAACCGGTAACACTACTTCTTGGGTCTCCGACAATACTGTGTAGCTTTTGTTGCAGCTCACAACTATACAGTAGCATAATGAAATGCTATAGTGTTGTGTCTACCATTGGTAATGCTTAACATTTGCAAACACTAGTGTTGGGGAATATTTCTTTTAAAAATAATTTAGTTACATTACTCTTTTTACCAAAAAAGTAACTGAACATGTTATATATTTGCTTATTGAAAATGTAATGTGTTAGAAACAATGCATTAGTTTACTTTAAATTTTTTTTGTCTGAAAAACTGCAGTTTTCACTGTCCAGCATTTTTTATTAAATTATAAGCCAGCTGCCGACAATATTTTGCTGTGTGCCAGTAAAAAAAAAAAAAAATTCACCTTCATAGGCTGAATAATATGAAGTGGAATTCCATCAGGCAAGTAAGTAGCTTTGGTGCCAGCTATAAAGGAGCCAATAGAAAAGGCAAACATGTCAAAGTTTCATAAAAATTCTAACTGGTACAGGAACAGCGAGTAAGCTACCTTAAACAGCAAATAATCCATCTGCACTTAGGGTCCGCGAGCACTGCACTGGCCATACACTACAATATGAAATAAACCAATCCATAATGAATGTGCTTTTGTAAAGTATGGAAGGTATCCATCCATTATCCAACCCACTATATCCTAACTATAGGGTCACAGGTATCTGCTGGAGCCGATCCCAGCCAACACAGGGCTCAAGGCAGGGAACAAACTCCAGGCAGGGAGCCAGCCCACCGCATGGCACCCACACACCAAGCGCACACTAGGGACAATTTAGGATCGCGAGTGCACCTAACCTGCATGTCTTTGGACTGTGGGAGGAAACCGGAGCACCCGGAGGAAACCCATGCAGACATGGGGAGAACATGCAAACTCCACGCAGGGAGGACCCGGGAGCGAACAGAATGGAAGGTATTTTCTGCAAAATAAGAAACACAAATTAAAATTATAAAATGAAAATGCCATCTCTCTTTTGCAATTCCATTTTTGAAGTCTGCATGCAAGAATGCTGAAAAATTAAAATGAAATAACCCCATTTGCAATTTCATTTTCAGCTTGAACCTCAATGAAGCTGCAAAAATGAAAAGTAAAATGCAAATAAACACTGGTGCCAGCGGAGGTACTGGAGAGCCTTGAGGCTCAGATCCGTAACCTGGAGTGCCATTTGCAGCATCAATACAGGGATGGAGACAGCTGAGAGACTGACACCTGGGCATCTCCACCACTGCTTCTGCATCTGCTATGGTCCATTTCCCCAGGTGCGCGGCCAGCAGTGGAGTTTCAGGTTTATGAAGCTGGAGAAAAGTGTGGCAGATTGATCTGCCATTGACCTCAAGTGAGCTATGAGAAGTAGGGCCAGTAGGATCCTGAGGTGGTTCGTTGTGGAGTGGGTACACTGTGTATTAGTGCATGTTCCCAGTCTCCTCCCCTTCTCCTTCTCTCCTTTTCATTACTCTTTACTTTTAAAAGTAATCTGTCTGTGTAATGAACGTTACTTTTAACCTATTACCCCCAACACTGCCAAACACAGTAATTTGTTTGTTTGCTGGGAGTAGTAGATTTGTAAAGGTAGACGTGGCACCAAGTGTTATAGATGGGTACAAAGAAGAAAAGGGAATAGGAAGGTGTTAGTAACAGATATTAATGAGGGTTGCACTACAGCTTTATTGGATGAACATAACTGGAAGGCATTTTAAAAAAATTTTTAGTACTTCTGATGGAGAACGCCTTAAACTAATCGGCAACTCATTCTAGAACTTGAAGAATTTAACTTGTTAACAGCCTACTACTTATTTATTTGTGGTATATGGATGCCTGCTTTTTATGCTTATATAATGTGGAATGTAAAAATTCTTTTTTAATTTAATCAGACTAAAATCCATTTACCACATTGTATTTTAAGAATATTTTGAAATTGTCCCTAAACCTACCTGATCTGACAAAGTAAAATTATTATGAGGTGTTTGTCACCTGAGGTTAGATTTACATATTTTAGGGTGTGGTATAGCGTAGATGATTGCTATCATAATCCTAATGTTTAAAAATGAAAAATGGTATACTTAGTTTTTCACCTGACTGTACTTGAATGCTTTGTTGGTATGGGTGGAGATATGTATGCAGTCATGTGTTGGTTTAAGGCCATCCAAGTTGCGGTTTGAATAATAGATGATGGTGCTTTCCTTTTACAGCAGATTTGAATGATGAGTGTGGGGGGGGGGTCCCCCTATGAAATATCAGTTGATTGCTGTGAACCACCGTCACACTAACGACAAGTGGTTCCCCCATGGTATTTCAGGGCAGAGCTGCGTGGCACTTCCAAACTGCTGCATGGGAGGGGGAACCTACGGCATGATAACAGCTGAGCGGTAGTTCAAAAGTGTTATGCGGCATACTGAAAAAAGTCTGCCAAGACTTGAAGATCAGTTTGTGCTACTCCTTAATGGCAGTAAAAGAATTTGTACTGGTGACTCGCACCAGACCTACAAAGCCTCAATTTCAATGGAGCTGTAAGTCTGTGCAGGACTGTTTTTATTAGTTTATGGATGCCTTTGAAAACTACTGACTCTTAAAGTTTTATATACATGTATAGCGAAAACTACTGACTCTTAAAAAATTTTTATATACATGTATGGCATTATAAAGTGTTAAATATTTACTCAAAATTGAGGTTTCGTACTCTATTTTGACTATTGCAAAAAGTGAATACAGTACTGTAAACTACAATACACGTATTCCATTTTTGTGAAAGTCTGACCTTGAGTGGTTGTGTCACAGTTGTTTGTTGAAAAATAAAGTATCAGAATCACAGCATTGAGTCTTCTATTTATAAACCATGAGCATTTGGCTATAATTGTTTCAATCAAAGTATATTACAGCAAAAGAGGAGTACTATAGTTTGCCCACATAATGCTAAAAGATTGCTGATGTAGGTGGATTTTAGTAGAAGTGGTATATGGATTTTTGTTCCATTTATTCTTTAGCAACTTTACATGATTGCCTAGCTGATTTCTCAGAAGCATCAACATTAGACTCAGATTAGTAGTAGGTAACATGCTACCTCACACCATTTGGACCAGTGTTGTTGCCATCTGTGTGGAATTTAAATGTTTTCCCTGTGATATCTTTTTCTTTTAAACTATGATTACCTCCTCCAGGTCAGAGGCATGCTGTTACATAGAATTGCTAACTTATTTATGCCTGGCCCCAATGATTGTTTATGCAGTTGGTATATTTGGAAGATAAATATTTTTGTTGGCCCAAGGGGTAATATTGAATCGATCAAATATTTACCGATTTCTTGACTTTTGCAGTCCATGGTATGTGCAGCATCACCATTCCACTTTCTTTCACTCTGCTTTCTTGCTTGTCTTGCTTTCACAGGAATATGTATCTACTGGAGAGGCTATTGTTTAAACTGCTCATACTTGTTATTGGTGCAGCATCACTGTATGTGTTTTTAACACTGCCAAGTTTGTGTCTGTGTGTGTGTGTGTTTTTTTTTTAATCCTAACCATTTAATTTCATTATCAGGATTTGTGTATATGTGAAATATTGAGTTCTATACATCAGATAGACTGTGTTGTGCCTTTTTCTTCAATTAACTTACTCCTGGCAGTTTTAAATTTATTTACAGAATTTCTCTTCACTATTTTGCATGTTGGGTTTCAAAAGTGATGGTGTATTATTTGGATCATTTCCTTTGTTCTTGAAACTACTATGGATTTGGAAGTTTCTTTCATTCTGCATCTTCATTATTCTTTTAGTGCTAACATGCTTTGCTGGAAGTATTGGAGTCTTTTGCTGTTAGTGAGCTCTAGAATTGTATTCCTGACTGATTTTATATATATTATATGATATAATTTTTATTATATTATATGATATTATTATAAATTGTATTCTTCTAATGTTAACCTGGAAATCATTTTGGATTAATTTAAACTGAATTATACATTTTTGTTAATGTTTTATTTCATTAGATCTCATTGTTCAAAATTAATTTGCATTTGTCATTACTGTTGTTGTCCAACAATGTATTCAATCTTCATCCATATTTATTGATATTACTGTGAAACTTTAACACAGAATAATGTTTTGCTTAATTGCAGTTATATAGATTTACACTCTTCTAAATGACATGCTTGTTCTGAGCTGCACAATTAAACTGTTTTTCTGCATTTTTCTTAAAAGTCCTTTTTAAAAAATGTTTTTGTCATGCAAGTTTTGCCTTAAAAATTGTTTAGGTTAGTATTTAAATTATTAGAAGCAAGTGACAAAGCATCAACCTCTAAAGAAACCAGGGATACGTCTAGTTTTGGGCATCTCAGATTTTAATGTGGTGATTTATTAATACATACATACAGTATGTGTGATTGCTAAAGAAAATGTGTTTGTGTCACTTACATATTATTTTAACTATGTTTTATACTTTGAAGCCTAGAAAATGTAGTTCAAAAGAAACTTTTTGGTAAATATTTGACAAGAGTAAAGGAAGAAGAAATTATAATAGAAGATTATAGTTGGAATAAAAACTCATGTTTTTATGCTTGTTTTTAAGCAAACATAAATACAGTAGGTTAAAAATGATTAGATAAATGGGTGATTCCTAGACTAGTTGGCATGCCTATCTCATTCTGTCTTTTTTTTTTTTTTTTTCGATAGCAGCCAGTTCGCTTAGCCCCACAGAGGGAATTTATCAAGTCTCTGATGGGCATTGGGAAGCGACTAGCTACCCTGCCTACAAAGGAGCAGAAGACCCAGCGCCTCATATCAGAATTATCCTTACTAAACCACAAGCTCCCAGCAAGAGTTTGGCTTCCCACTGCTGGATTTGACCACCATGTGGTCAGAGTTCCACACACACAGGCTGTAGTTCTTAACTCCAAAGATAAGGTGAGTGCATTTGTATTACAGTCTTGCTAATTTAAGTGCAAACATTTTTATTCAGTCCTTCAGCTTACATAGTCCTTTAATGCAGAGAATATTTGAAGTACGGCTAGACCTGTACTGAACCTGCTCACGTATCAGACATGGTAAGTGGTGGTAAACTGCCAGCTGCATTTCTATTTCACTACAGCACAATAAACTTTACTTGCAAAACCTACTTTATGACTAAAAATATCCTTTTTAGTTGGTCTTTATTATAGTGTAGTAGTTTTTTTTTTTGCTTCTGTCATTATGTTTAAGGTAGTGCTGCTGCCTCTCAGTAAGGAGATTGAGTTTTGATTCTGGGACCTCCCTGCCTGGAGAGCGCTTTGAGTAGTCAGAAGGGCATTACATAAATATAAAAAATCATTAATTTTGTCGAAATGTATGCACCACCAAAGCTGCCGCTTGGTAAACCTCAAAGCCTGCTTGTAAAACGTCTACTGCATTGTGTTTTTTCTGTAATATAGATGGGGTCGTCTGTAAATGTTCCTTGGAGGTCTAGTATTATTTGACAATTGGTGCAGTTTATCTGCATTGTTGTTATTTTAATGTTGGTTTGTATAAATTCAGGACTTCTGGGTAAGCAACATACAGGAATTCAAACATACAGTAACATGTATAATGTAAAGTATGGAGACATCTCTAAAGAATGTATAGATAACTTTTTTTAATTAATTATTTCATGTACAAAAATCAGTACTTACTTTTAATCTGATCTCCTGATGGATGTTTTTGAAAATAATAAGTCAATTACAAGTGGTTCATTAATGGCCATCTGTCAGTGAGAATGTTAAAAGCTGTAGTTAACTATGAGATAAATGTCCTTTCTGCTTAAGATTCTTAGGTATGCTACAGTTTTGTAATGCTCACACTGTTAGAAAAAGTGAAATAAAGATTCTGTTAGTTATATAAAAAAAAAAGTAGCTTTTGTATAACTTGCTTCTCCATTACCTTCATTTTAGATGGTTTTGAGAAGCAAGGAACAACTTTCTCATTTAAAATCTGTACGATTGTAACCAAGTCCTAAAAAAACACACCTGAAGATTGAGTCAGAAGTATAATTGTGTAGGCTAGGTGCAGGAAAATAGATTCACACTATTGGCATCAGTTCAAGAACAAACCTGCTGGATGTACTAAGTAGTTAACGTACCCCGCAAGTCAATAATGAGGACCGATAATAAGGAAGAGAATGATGATTCTTTGTTAACATCAAGTAAATAACAACCATGCAGTTTTATTAAATAAGCTACAGTGAATGAAACTTTGTTGTTTGTTTAAGGGGGAATAAATGCATTATTTAATGGCATTTATTAAAATTAGTAAGTCTTATAAATGTTTTTAAAACTCTTAGCAGTAAAAAAAGCTGTAGCCTACTTGTAATTCTTGCCAACGGATATAAGTATCTAGGCTTAACTAAGCTTTCAAATATTAGAGGCAGGTTCTTTTTAAAAATATAACATTTTTCAGCTTTATCGTCGATTATTCTGATTTTATCTCTTATCTATAACTCTTGAAGTTAAACTAAAAAGCACCCCACTGACCATACAGGAACAAAGTGCTGGCTGAATCTTTTGTGCTAAAGTAACCAAGAAAGAGAATGAAACTATTGTTTGCCCAGTACTTGAAGACCCTGTCTGATCACAGGATATTAGGTTCAGGCACTATAGATGTATCTGCACTGGTAGTTCTTGTTTATTGTTATGTGTATGTGTTAGAGTGATATACTTTCTTGCGTGTCTTCCCAGAATAATGTTAGTAATACAACACCAACAGTAGACACACAAATGAATGTTTGTATGGTATGCGCTTTTTTGTATTATCAATATTTTTCCTTTCAGAGTTACTCAAAGTGTGTCTGTAAAGCATGATATACTGTACTTATTGTATGACATGTACACTTCTGCTTAATGAGACACAGTTAAAAATGCAACTCTTCACAAAAACTGGAATCTATTCAACCTGCTATTAAAAACTGTTAGATTTATACTGACAAAAAGATTTTTCTTTATTTTGTAGTAATAGCAATTGTGCTTGCAGGAGTAGTATTGGACATGCACTGGCACTGAGATCATTTCGCGCTACTAAGCATGCCCTTACAAATTGAGACACTGATAGGCGTTACATGCTTTAAAAATGATATAACTGAATGAACTTAAAGTTGTGTTGTACTTTTCTATATTTTCTCCTTATCAGTATTTATTACTAATATTAATACAATCTAACAACTCAAAATGTGAATAGAATTAATCTAGAAGTGACAGTTTCTGTTTAAGTCACTAGTGTTAACATTTATAGAAATTTCTTCATCACATGAATTACATTTTGAGGTGTTGATTGCTTTATTTTTGTTTTTTTATCTGGAAAACCTCCAAACAGTAGAAGTAATTTGTTTGCATTTGAGGTTTATTTGTTGATACAATGTGCCAGAATTTCAAATGACAATGAGAATTAAAAGCGGTTCAAGCTACATTTATAAAAAAAAAAAAAAAAAAAAAAAAAAAAAAAAGGTGGGGGGGATGGCAAATTACTGTATACATAAGTTATATGCAAAATGAAAAGAAAACGCTCTAGCATTGAAACGCTTTGTTAGTCCCTTCACATTGACAATCTGCTTAGTGGTATTTTGAGATTAGGAAGATTAACTTACCCTTATTTTTATGTACTTAGATATATATAGATAGATATAGATATAAATATATAGATATGCAGTAGATATAGATATTATTGTTAGAATAAGAACGTAGTTATCGCTACTGCACTAGTGCCATCTCCTTGTAAAGTTTCACTATAGGTTGGACCTAATTATGCATCTCTCAGCACAGAGACAGCAAGTGATGCAGAGTGTTGGCTAATGCTGGGCGGTATACCGGTTCATACCGAAAACCGTTTTTTATTTTTTTTTATGATATGGGTTTTTCTTATACCGCAACACCGGTTTAAATTGCCTAAACAACGTTCGGAACGTGGCGCAGCGGGAAACTGTTTAAGTGGGGACCTTTTTCACTGCTACACCGCTAAACACAGATTTGTTGCACTAGGGCTCTTTTTCACTGCTACACCACCAAATAGTGGGCGGTAGCATAGGTATGCCGCGCGGTGAAAATGGACAGAGAGCATTCCGAAACTGAACTAAAAGTAAAATTGAACATGTGATGAACAGAAGAACTTTTGCCGAAAAAAAGGAGTCACATCCGTCGCCTGGAGATACTTTAGTTTTAAAAGGTCAGATGTGTAAATACTGTTTCTATACTACTGGATAATACTGCAAGCCAAGTTGTACTTGCTAGTGTATGTTTTGCTTGTATTCATTCTTAGATGTGCTATCGACTCGTTCAGAGATGGGCGCAACTCTGAATGGATGGCATAATTAAACATGTATAACGAAGATATTTTTAAAGTTCTGAACACTCCGTCAGCTAAGTTAATAACTAGTTTTAATTTCACAAAGACGTTTATCGTGTGGTGATTGGTAATTATCGTGTGGTTTTGGTAGAGAGCAGGAATATCATGAAGTGAATGGATTCTGTGCGGTGATTGCTGCAGGCGCCTGCTCTTAGTGCGGAGGAAGTCAGTTTAAGAAGCGTAGTGATTAACGACTGGGTCGGGGAACACTTAACACAAAGCATTTGATGTGCTGCATTAACTTGTGACGGGGTTTGAGAAAATCTAGTAAATTAAACATTGATTTTAGGATGAAGTTTAGTTTACAACATTCTACTTTAATTATAAAATAAACTGAGAATAAAGTGGAAATGTCGACTTTAATCTTGACATAGTCAACATGTCGAATTTATTCTCGACATATAGTTTGTTTTTTTCTTCCGTGTCCATATTTTTTTTTTCTTCACAGTGGCCCTAATGCGCTTCCATAGGGCTATACCACAAACAGCATTATAATTGCAAGTTGCAGTTTTTATTATTTATGTATATAGCTTAGCTTGAAGCAAGGTCCATATTATTGCAGTTTGCCTAAATGATGGTACAGTTGGTAAGATGTCATCACCAAGACTGCACTTGTTTTATTTTATTTTAATTTGGTGAATACTGTGTAATGTACCTGGGCTTGAAGCCTTGAAGTAATGGTACAACTATCAGTAATACTATTATGTATTTTATTATTATTTATTAGTTTAAATATTATGCAGTTTAATGATGGTAAAATTGTTTAAAAAGTCACTTTAATGTGTCAGTGGACAGAGATTGTTAACATTAACAGAAAGTGTAGTTGGTTTACAAAAAATGTTTACTATTTATTCCTTTTCTAAGACGTGTTCAGTGCAATCCAACTTTTGACAAACACCTCTGGATATTTTACTAAGTCTAAATGCCTCTTTGGATGGTTGAAAATATGTTGTCAAAATCATAGTTTAAGCTTTTGCAAAATTTGTTCAATTAAAGGTTCTATATTTTGACTGCATCTGTCATGCAATGTGATTCCTTCTCTTTAGTGCCACCCCCTTGAAAACTATCACTTTATGGGGCCATGCAAACTTGGATTAATACTTGTGTGCACATTAAAATGTCTTTTTGTACGATGTACAATTCTCATAACAGTCTAATAGGTTATTCTTAGCCAGTCTACTGCAGTAATTGCAGTGGAAAATGTGGTTAACATCCACTCATGCATGGGTAATAAAATACCGTCTAATACCGTGAAACCGGCAGAATTTAGAAAAATACCGTGATATAGAATTTTGGTCATACCGCCCACCTCTAGTGTTGGCTGCAGTAACTTGGTCAAGGGGAGACATGTATAACTTAAAATTTAATTTCAAATATTAAATGATTAAATGACTGTGTAAAGTAAATTCATATATATTCTAACTTTAAAATTTTATGTGGTAGCTAGAGATAAAATGATCTTTTTATCAAGCCTAATTCAAATGCACAGAAAGATCAAACACATAAGGAAATCTGACTGGTATGTGAGCACCAGGTTTCTAACAGGAGAAAATAGGAGCACTACCACCCCCACTAGAATTAAGATGGAAAGGGTGGACAGCTTTAGATACCTCGGTGCACACCCAAACTGAAGTCCAAGTACATTGGTACCTTGGTAAAGAAGGACGACAAAATATGTACCATCTCAGACATCTCTGGGATTTTAAGCCACACTTTCAGATACTAAATAATTTCTATATATCTGCCATTGAAAGTATCCTGACAGGAAATATTTCTCTTTCTGGTTTGCAAGCAGCAGGACCACAAGGCTCTGCAGAGAATGGTACAGTCAGCTGAACACATCACTGCCTAATTTCCAGGATAGCTATATAAGTGATGTCAGACCAAAGAAAATGGTCAGAGATACCAGCCATCCCAATAAATGTCCTCTTCTCTGTGCAGTATTCAGGGAAACCGTATTGCTGCCTGAAGACTAGCTCACTGATAATGGGGAATAGCCACTTTTACACAGTCCATCTGCATCCTAAAAGAGGAGAGTGTCTAAAGCTACATGATGCTCTCTTGCTAAATCTACTATATTTATTTATTTAGTATATACTTTATAATATTAATATAATGATGTTATCACCTCTGGCCAAAATATTCCTCTTTCCACATCTGTTACTAATTTGGGTGTTAGAATGGACTCCCAACTTACTTTTGACACCCACATCAAATATCTCTGTAAGTCATCTTTTTACCATCTCAAGAACATCGCCAAACTCCGCCCATTACTCACCCTGGCAGATGCAGAGAAGCTCGTCCATGCCTTTGTCTCTTCCAGGCTGGATTACTGTAATGCACTCCTCATTGGGATTCCTGGCAAGAGTATCCAGAGACTCCAGTATATTCAGAACAGCGCTGCCAGGATCCTGATGAGGGTGCAAAAGTATGATCACATCACCCCAATCCTGAAAACCCTTCACTGGCTCCCTGTTTCATTCAGAATAGAGTACAAGGTCTCCCTTCTTACCCATCAGTGCATTTATGGACATGCCCCTCTTTATCTACAGGAACTCCTTACCCCCCATAACTCCTTACGTTCCCTCCGCTCTGTACTCACTAACACTCTTCAAGTCCCCAGAACTAAGCTCAGCAGCATGGGTGACAGGGCGTTTTCATCGGTGGCGCCGAGGCTGTGGAATGCCCTCCCTGATTACCTGAGAGCCCCACAGTCGACTGAGGCCTTTAAGCGAAACCTAAAAACTCATCTTTTTAGAAAGTCATTTTGTTAAAGTATTTTATAGACTCTTCTGTTCTTTTTTTTATTTTATTATTCTATTTTTACTCTGTAGCACTTTGGGATTGCTAAAATATAAAGTGCAATATAAATAAAATTTATTATTATTATTATTATTATTATATCTTTATATATAATAAGCTACCGTGGCTGTTTGTCCAGGATTTTAAATCACCTGTAGCTCGCAAACCGTTTGACCTATTGATCTGAAATTTGGTACACATATTTACGTCTACTATCTGCTTTCGGGGTGATGATTGACCTCCATGGTTATTCCTCTTTTTATTTTATTTTATTGAAGAATCAACTCTCGGCAGTAGCCAGCAGGGTGGCCGTGTGGTGCATGCTTATGGGCGCCGTTCTCATCCCTACCACCTTGGCCGTCACTTCCCCTACCTCTTCGTATCTTAAATCATTCTTGAGGTAGATTGAAGACTTAAGTGCCAGCCTAAGTGAAAAATTAAAGAAAACGTACTAATTAATTGCAACACAAACACTGACTTAATCAGTTTTAACTCAAAAAGATGTCGACGAAAGAAGAGAAGTGGGCCGCTAGGGTGGAGAAAAGAAGAGCTGCTCAGGAAGCAGCAAGCGCATCAACCTCTGAGCCAATGAGTGCTAAACGTACAAAGACTATGAAAACGATGAATGCTCAAGTCAAGTGTATTCACTGCATGTTATCGTGCAGTGTACTGTTATTGGTATATTGATATTTATAGAGTTGAGCATATGCTGTTTGTTGTCTTTTTATATCCTTCTAATTCATATTCCCATAATAAGAGTTTCTTGGAGTTCAGCAAGTAAGCTGTTTATAATTGTATATATTTCAGTAAATTCGATTTGAATTTATTCACTGCTATATACTTTTTCCACCCTTTGTATGAGGAGGAATGTATTTCATGCCCAGTCTATGTTTTAAAGTTTCTACAGACTGACCTTTTAATTCTAGCATTCATTTGGTATTCGTAAAATGCCAAAAGACTGAGCCAAAACCAAGTACGATTAACTAGGGGGACAATATCGGACCAAAACAATTACTGAAGAGTAGTTATAAGTATCATAAAACTGCTAAAAATGAAATATTACACTACTAAGATGGTCAGCTCGGTATCATATATAAGTAACAGATCATTGTATAACAAATCAAGTTTTAGTCCTAAAATATAATAGGCAGCAGTCATACAATATCCAATAGTCATAAATTAATAATTAAAAATTAATTATGAGAGAGGACAAAGTCCACAACTAGGAAATGCCTGATAATATCAGCAATTCCAAAAAATGTTTAATCAAGTAGATGGTAATCCATTGCTGTCCGATCACAGTGTACTGAAGGTGAAAACATGGTTCACAAATAAGCCTCTCCCACGTGTTTCGAAGAGTCATAAGTCTTCTTTTAGGGCTTTAAAATGCTTCACAATCCTGTCTGTTGGAGTTATAATTGTGTACAATTACCATTGGAGTAACAGTCATATTCTATTACATATTGGTATTTTAATATAGATTGTTAGGCTGATCACTCTGCAAGTACTTTTTTTTATACTATCAGTGATATTAAAGTGTTGAAGTAGAGACAAGCACTGGGCTACTTAAAGTCTCAGTTATAAACATAGATAAAAAGAAATACCCTGTGCATACTTGTATAAATAAATATTAAATCCCTGGCCATAAATGGGTAAACAAGAAAATATCATTAACAAATACACAATTTTACAAGAATTGAGGGCACAATAAGAGTTCAAAGAGAACTAGTAATGTTTTTGTCCATTGTTGTTGTGTGTGCTAAAATAAAGACTTTAGTTTGTCTCATTAATGAATACTGTATTTATATATTGTGTCAAATTTTGCCCTCTTCTCCTACTTCATCTTTCCTTGTAGGCTCCATACCTTATATATGTGGAGGTGCTGGAATGTGAAAATTTTGAAACTTCTAATGTGCCTGTGAGAATCCCAGAGACACGTATTCGCAGTACTCGTTCAGTGGAAAATCTTCCAGAATGTGGGATTACACATGAGCAGCGGGCTAGCAGTTTTACCACTGTACCAAATTATGATAATGATGATGAAGCCTGGTCTGTAGATGACATCGGTGAACTGCAGGTTGAGGTGAGCCTCCTTTAGGTTTGTAAAAGGTCAAAAGGGTAAATGTGTGAAGCAACTTGTAATCTATCCTAAAGTGCTTTCTTCTTCAGTTCTACTTTTATTTTCATGCTTCTTTGAAAGTTTACAATGGGTCATTGACTAGTTATTAATTTCTTCATACTTATTGGGGCAAGTATTTAATAAGTTGATCCTTAGATATAAATTCAATCATCAGCAGATTTACACATTTAAGGCATCTCTGGACCATGGTTTGACCATTTTAACATGATGTCTGTTTTTATGGCACAGTTATAAAATGCTAGACAAATCTGTATGCTTTCTGTGTTGGTAAAATGTCTTAAGTGAAGCTGTATAACTTTAGGTAGTCTTTAAATTTCATTTGACCCATTTTTTCTACTGTATTTGGTCTACTTTTAATTTATATTCACTACAGAGAATTGATTTGCAGTCTATGGCACTACAGCTTTGTTTCACCAAAAGTTTTCCAAATCAAATTCATGTTACATCTTTTTCTAAACTGCTTAATCCAGACTAAGGTGGAGTCTATCCCAGCTAGCACAGGGCACAAGGCAGGAACAAGCCCTATACATGGCGCCAGTCCATCACAGGGCGAACACACACACCCATACACCAAACAAACTCCAGGGCCTGCATGTCTTTGGACAGCTGGAAGAAACTGGAGCACCCGAAGGAAACTCATGCATGCCAAATGAAAGGGGAATAAATATATGTGTGGGACCCCTGACACTTTCATTTCCAGTCTTTTGTAATTGACACATATGTTAGATTTACTTCTGTCTAATAAGCAGTTGCTTTGGATTTGTTATATATGCATTTGAATCTTGGAGAATAAACTCTGTGCCAATGAAAGTGATTAGAGTATGGTGAACATTATGTTATCCTCAAGCCTGATTTTTAGTGTTCATTAATGTATGTAGTTTAATTGGGGAATATTGTTTTTATTTAATTTAGGTGTTATTTCTTTAAAGGAAAGGAAGTCTCTTTCCTTGCTTAGAAATTTACGTTCGGTTTTCTTGAATGCGTAAATTTTCCTCAGCTCTTGTTTCCAGTGTGTGGACTGATCTTTCCTTGTCCATCTGGGCTGCCCTCTGCCTACTGATGTTTCCACTTCTTTATAAAGCTTTAAATCTCCCTCAATGTTTTTTTGGGTAAAAGCAGCTACTGATGACAGTTAGAAGTTAATTACCTAGGATAGTTTTATAATCTGATTTTAAAAATATAGTTGGTATTACATTGTACTTTAAGATATTGTCCTTTGACATATACTGAAATACAATGTGTTTTTATATTTTATTGTTATACGGCATTGAAACAAAGTGGGTTTAATTTGGCCTTTTGAGAACATCAACAGAATAAGTATTTAATGTAAAAGTGAAAACAGATCTCTACAGAGAGATATAAATTAATTACAAATGTAAAACACAAAATAATTGTACACATAAATATTCACCCCCTTAAAATCAATATTTAGTATATGCAACTTTGGTAGCAAAGCCTTAAGTCTTTGTGGACAAGCGTCTTTTAACTTTGTACATCTGGATGCTTAACGTTTTTTCCCCATTCCTCTTTGCAAAACTGCAAGTTTTATATGGTTGCATGGGAATCATGAGTGAACAGCCTTTTTCAAGTCCAGCCATCAAGCATCTGGACTCTGACTCAGCAACCTCAGGATCTTGTTGTTTTAAAGCAATTCCTGATTAGCTTAGGCTTTTTGCTCAGGTCATTGCTTGAAACAAATCTTCTCCCAAGGCACAGGCAACTTGCAGATTGCATCAAGTTTTCTTCCAGGATTTCCCTTTTTTTTTTTTTGCATTGATTTGGCATCTGTTCTCACAAGCTGCCCAAACATTGCATTTGGTCTGATATCCAAAAAGCCCAAATTTTGACCTCATCGTAGAACCTTGTTCAAGCTGACTTTAGAGTATCCCATGTGCCTTCTTGCAAACTTTGTATGTGATTTGTTTAGTATATGTATTATATGTGTTTATATATATATATATATATATATATATATATATATATATATATATATATATATATACACAGTAACAATAACAATGTTTTTCTCTTTCCACTTATTTCTAGTTTATAACATGAAAATGTCCTTTTTGCTGCTGCATTACCAACATTATGCTGCATTGACAGGAACTAGTAGTATTGTAGACATAAGGTTTTTGCTGTTACCCATTATGTCAACCTTTGTAAGCTCCATCACTAATGGTTTCTGACCACAAAACCTTTATTGGCATTGTGTTTTGGGTGGCAACTTATTCTTAATTCACTTGTATGGAAACCCCTGCTGGTTTTCAGTATGTCCATTGGACAGTGCCATAGTGCTTTCGAAACCTCTTAAATCTTTAGTTATACCTGTTCTCTCTCTTAATTGCTCACATGCATACACACAACCTGGTAGTGCCTGTCTTCTTGCTTAAAATGACACTGTGCTCACATGTGATGGAGTCTTTCAGAGTTTAGTTGCATTTTTGCACATGGCTGAAGCCAAAACTTGCCTATTATCAAACATAAACTGATTTGTTTTCCCAAAGTATAAAAAAGACAGTCCAGTAAAAAAGAAAATACTGCTGCATTTTGTAGGTATTTCTTACCTTGACATCAGTTTTGCTGTAAACTGTCTCTTGTGATTGTGTCCTTATATACAAGTTAGTGTGTGTCCAAGAGTAGGCATTCGCAGTAGTCGACTGGCATACTTTTGAGGGTGGAAACTGCATTTCTAACCAATGTAGCTAAAATATTCTTCTGCTTCTAAAATGGTCAAATAGTTTTACAAATTTACATTATTAGTTACCATGGAACTGAAGTGTTTTTAGTCATCCAGTTCACCCACTTAAGACTGCCCATCAATTAAAAGGTTGAAGCATGTTATGTTTGCTTTATTTTTGTTTTATATAGTGCATTTCACAGAGCATAACAATGTAAGGTGTTACAGCTATTAGTAGAATATCTATGGAAATAAAAATAAAGAGAACTAAAGCAAAGTAGAAAGTAGTAAAGAAGCCTGTGAATCTGACACAACATTGGAGCCTTTGTTTGAATACATTCAAATGTAAAGAAGTAAACAAGTACAGATCACTTTTCCTAATTTTGTTTTTTAGCTGCCAGAGGTGCATACCAATAGTTGTGATAATATCTCTCAGTTTTCTGTGGATAGCATAACCAGTCAAGAAAGTAAAGAACCTGTATTCATCGCTGCAGGGGACATCCGGTAAGATGGCTTAGAAACTCTTTTGCATTCATGTAGAACTTTCATTTATTCTGTTCCTGGTTAAATTGTACTTCAGGTTTTTCTTGATTTCAGAGAGTTTATCAGGTACACAGACAGTTTTACTTAAATTGCAGTGCATCTTATTATATGCTTCATTCATTCACTCTTGAGTTATTTTTTGCTTCTCAAAACTAGTTAAAACCTTTAGAACAGCTTGTATTTGGTACAAATGAAGCATTGAGTTAGTTTTATTTGTAACTAATGCTAAATTAAATACACCTATAATTGGTTGCAGCTTTTAAAACCCAAAAATATCTGTAGATGTCCACACTTGTTGTGTTTGTCAGGTTGGAGAAAACATCCCATGGGAGTCCAATGGCCGAGGAACCTAAATATGCAGTTTGTACCAAAGAAGTGAAATTTAAAAGTATTAAGAATGGCTCCTTCTTATAACTTTCTGTTTCAGTGGTAATGTAATGTATAATCATGTATACAAAATTTACTCTTAATAATTAATTCTTTGCTGCATGTCTGAAAAGGAAAGGGTGACTTTGACAGTTGAAGTAGGATTTAGCAGAGTAAGAGATATACTGCCCTGTTTCTGAGAGTATTTAAAATATACATGACTGATTTTTATATTTATTGTGAAATTTATCCCTGTGATACACTGGCATACTATCAGCTGTATTACCAGCATATTGTGGACAAACACTGATCACACCAAAGTGTTATACATTGTGATTTTTATATGTGAGTCTGCTGTACGGTATGAAAACAATAGCTAACAAAATGTAGAACTACATTATATTAATCCTGTCACACTCTAGCATTTGTAAATTGCCGCTATCACTTTCCTCCATGCTATCCCTCAATAAGGAAACCTTAATATGTAGCGTGCTAAGCCACCTTCTGTACTTCTTGTTCACGCACGACTTCTCAAACTCTCATTAAATTTGTTGATGACACCAACAAATAGGCCTCATCAGCAACAATGATGGGATTGCTTACACTGAAGATATTTTCCTTCTACCACATAATGGCATCAGGACAAGCATCCCTGCCTTCATTTTAGCAAAACTAAAGGACTGGTCAAAGACGCCAACAAGCAGGAAGAAAACCACAAACCAATCTGCATCAGAGAAGATGTTGTAGAGAGGACCAGCAGCCTTACTTTTCTTGGAGTGAGAAATCATTGATGATCTGGAGTGGACACAACACATCTTTGGTATAGTCAAGAAGGTTAAGCAACCTCTCTTCTTCCTTAAACTTGTAAGAAAAGCTTTTTTGTCTCCAGCTATGCTTGCCATTTTCTTCAGGTTTACAGTACAGCCCACACTCATTGGCAGCATTACATCATGGTACAGTACCTGTTCATCTTATGGCCAAAAAGCACTGGAGAAGATGGTGAAGTTTGTGCAGAACTTTGCTGGCGCACCGCTTGTCTCTATTCTGGACATAGTGTATGCATCATATGCTGCCCTAGAAAGTCAAACTGTATTATCAAAGACTTCAGCCATCCTGCACATTTGCCTTTATTCCCCGTTTTGTTTTTTTTACCGTTTTTTTTTAAATCTATAATTAATAAGGTTTTCCAATAGCCACTCTTAATGGCAAATACGTGTTTGTGTATTTAAGGGGGTGGGAGGAGGTCTCAATTATTACAACTTAGTATTAAAGTGTCCCAATTAGTCTGTCTTACAGCCAACCCACGTGAACATTATTCATGCACATTTTGGCAGCTATTCGGCTAGACAAATGTTTGATTTGTGAAATGCATTAAAACAAAAGTCACTGACCAAATATTTCAACAAGTAACACTGATTTGAAGAAAAGAGCACTAATGTCTAATCTGAGATCAAGAAATTAGATCAGACAGGAGCCCTGGAGATGGTAGATTTGGATAAATTACCATAATGTTAATAAAATTTGTAACATTCAGAATATTGTGGAAAGTCATGTTACTTTTATTCATAATGAAATGTGAAGTATGACTACTTTGAAGACTGCAGCAAGAAATGCACCTTACTGTAAAATATACAAACAGAATACACATACTGCTGTTCAAATCGTATTAATAGCATGAACTGTGGGGCTGGTGGGTTATGATATGGAGATCAAAGCATCTCCCCACATTAGACTCAGTTTACATTAAATGCAAATGTTTTCTTTCCCTTATTCTCTATTGCTAGCATTTCTGAGTGTGGCTAAAGGACTTTATTTGGTGGCACTTAGTTTTCTTGTTTTCTCAGTTTCAACTGTTTTTGTTTTGTTTGCTTTTTGATATCTATCTTTTTTGTGTTTGGATTTTTCTGCCTTGTGCCTGATTCCTTTGAGTTAAGCTTTAGTTATTTAGGTGAACTGTATCATGAATTAATTGATGGATAATAGAACATTACTTGATTAAAAAAAAATTGAATATGTTTCTGGCTGATGACCAGAATTTGTTAAGGCAAGCATCTCTTGTTTTAGACTGTTTCCAGTGCTGAGTTGTGATTTCTAGAAATTTCAAATCAACTTTGAGTGATTTTTAATAATCTAGATTTTTAAACAGTAATGCAGTATTTGAAAAATGGTATGTAGGTAAGTTGCCCATAATTATAATAACTTTTTTATATTCTCATCTATTTTAAATTTAGCAACATATGGCTTATATTAAGTCTTATATTTATGACTAGTAAGCACCTGCATAACCTTAGATTTAGAAGTGTCCTTCCATGTGAAATCAACCAAATTTATCCAACCTCATTTTTTTTTCATCAAATTTCACAAGTCCATAACTCATGAACTAAACCACCGAGCAGGCTCAGACTTTGCAGGTTGGTACATTAATTGGAATAGTATGTGACAAAACTAAAACAAATGGTCCAGATGACTCTGCATGGTCAAAGCAGCCCCTTGAAACTGACCAAAATTTAATTTGAGTTTTTGGCTTAGCTATGTTTAGGCCTCAGAAATGTATATTTGTAACCAACAGAGACTTTTGATTTTTTTTTCTTATTCAGATAACTATATAAGCTTTCTGAAAAAGCATGAACAGAAAACTATCAGAGTTTGAGCAGAAAACCTCTCAAATTCCAAAAATCATTTTGGATTTCATTTTCAGAGCACCCTAGCAGCATGTGGGAATGTGCAGATAGTTTTAAACATATTTTTCATTTATTCTGTATTGTCCCTCCTTTCTCAAAACGTAAACCTTACTTTTTCATGCAAATCTTTCATGTTTATTTTCCATCCTAAACATAGGCTGAATGTGTCATGTGTCGATAATGTTAATCATTGAGTTTTCAGTCAGTAAATTCTTTTCTTCATATCAAATTACAATGTCCTATCTCATGTTGCTGAACAGAGAATGCAATTATCCATGGCCAAAAGAGTACCTGGTACTCAAGAATACCACAGTTACATCCCTACAGAAGATAGCAAAGTCTGAGTCAGCCGGGTGTCCAGTGAAGACGGTCAATTGACTGTTTGAATATTCACTACAGAAGCAACAGCAAGATCCTGCCCACTCACAATCACACTCCTGATGAATCAGATGCATCCCTCACATTAGACCAGTTTCTTATTGGAGGCTGTGTTGGGTTCATGTATGATGAAAAATGTTGGATTGGTGTAATTCGTGGCGAGAGTGAACCAGAGTCAGACATCTTGATATGTTTCACGCAACCAAACTATCCTGCACAGTCTGTCCATTGGCCACCTAGAGACGCTATTTGTTTGGTTCCATTACAGTGTGTCATTGAACTGCTTACTGGACCTGCAACGGTCATTGAGAGGTAGTGCCATCTTGATCTCAAAGGCAAAGATGCCCTACACTCTTCAGTTCAATTGAAATAGAAATGAAATTGGTCACATTCTTGCTGCTGCAACACCAAGATGTTAACATTTCATAATAACTAGTGTTGTATTTAATGACCAATCAAGAAGCTGTTGTTCATTTGTTGTGCTTAATGTGCCTTTGGTGATGTATTTTTTTCAATTAATCCAATAAAGTTAGTGATGAACTTGATAATTATCATTACTGACAAATGGTGAATTTAGCCTGTATTTAGAATGAAAAATAAAAATGAATGATTCACATAAGAAAAGTAAGATTTGTTTTTGAGAAAAAAGGGACCATGTAGGATACAAGAAAAATAATTTTTAAAATGTCTGGGCATTCCCACAATGCATTAAGCTGGTCTGAAAATTATACCCAAAATGATTTTTTTTTAACATTTGAGAGATCTTCTGGTCAAACACTGATGCAGTTCCTTGTTTGTTTATAACCTTTTGAAAAGCCCTGTGCATGTACCTAAACACGGAACAAATTTCAACCTGCTGTATCAGTTAGAAGTATGCGTTCTGAAAGTCTAAACATGGCAAAACCAAAGATGCAAAATATTTTTTTTCCATTTTTCAAGGTCTGCTTTTACCAAGTGGTGTCATTTGAACCAAACGTTTTTGGATTTTGTTACATACTATACCAATAAATATATAAGTATTCAAAATTTAGCCTGCTAGGTGTTTTAGTTCTTGAGATATTGTCTTTTGAAATTGATAAATAAAATAAAGCCATGTCAAATTTTACACCCCTTTCCCCTCACAAAATTGACTGTATCTTGGAAAGTATTGATCTTACATCAAAATAATTTGATTGTGCGTCTCTTGGATAACAAGGGTACACCTGATATTTTTTCAGAATGTGCATGTGATTTCTGGAAAAAACTGTTGATTTGACATGTAATGACCCAAGATATTACTACTTATATAGGAAAGAGAAGTTAATCACTTGTTTAATTAGTTAAAAAAGATGCAGAAGAAGGGGATGCCAAATTAAGCAATTAAAATTATGATATTGGATTATTCCAGATGTGAAATGCAAGAAAAAGCAACAACAAAAAATAAATAATAGCACACTAAACATCTGAGCGGCTACTGTAACTGAAGGCAGGAGAAGATGTGTGAATTGCAGCTCAGATACCCCAATCTATTACACAAAATACACAGAAATTGTTTCAAGGACTGGCATGGAAAATAATTTTGAAAGTAAAGTTTTGGATGTAAAGTTTTATACGTACAAAGTTACAAATTGTTTACTTTTTGCCTCAAAGTGATATAAAGTGTTTGTGTGTATATATTTTTTCTCTCATTTTTTGAGAGATTGTTCATGTGCAAGTTTCCAAAAAGGGACACAACGTTTCCAAACGAGGAACACCTTGTGCCAAGCAGATTAAGTTTGCAGTGCTATGGGATGTGACATCTAAACTTGATACAATGATAGCTGACAGATTGAGAGATGGGGAGCATGCACTCATATAGCACGTTGCCACACCCACCATACAATGAACCACCTCAGGATTCCAAATTAGGACCCAAGCGTAGCCATGCAATAGTGACACACTGGTTTGAACAGAATGGAACTGTGTGAGGTTTTTACAGTGGCCAGAGGACCAATCCTGCAACCAACCCCCAGGTTTTCCCTGCAATTTGGAGGACCTGCTTGCAGGGCTGGATGCAGGTTAACGTCATGCCCAGGATGGAGCAATTGCAGGTTAAGGGCCTTGCTCAAGGGCCCAACAGAGTGTAATTACTTCTGGCATTTACAGGATTTGAACCAGCAACTTTGTGCTTGCTGGCGCAGATCCCTAGCCTCAGAGCCACCACACCATTGACGGTTTGGATCACAAAAAATTAATTCCAGGGTTGCGATTCATAAAATGTTTTTGTCATGTACTGTAAAATCCAGCTTCTTGGACAGAAATCCTTGAAGCCCAAACTTTTTTTTGTTTTTTATTTAGTTGATATTTGTGTAAAGAGAGGTTTTTAATCATATGAATATTTTCTTTTAAAATTTTGGAGTGTTGCACTCGCTACACTTCAGCCATTTGTAGCTCTTTTATTAAATAAGTTGAATAATATATTTGTATATGTAATTTAGGGGCAGTAATACCAAAAACCCCTTCACATTGGTCATTGCATATTAATATTTGTGCTTTCAAATATTTGTTACTCTCTAAGAAAGTAAGACTAACCTATATATAACCTGTAAGTTAAGGAAGTGTATTTTGCTTTTTGATGCAAAAAAAGTGGCGACTAATTTTCAGCTACAGTTCGTCATATGCTACCACTACTGAGTCAGAATGTTTAACAGCTACAAAACAGGATAAACTGTGCTGCCATTAATTGGGATTTCATAGCTGAGAATTCTTTTGCTTTCCACTTTTTGAATAGTTGCACTTTTGTGCATTTCAGTGATAAAGAATGTATGTTTTTATTTCACAGTTGCTTTGTAAGCTTTAGATTAAAGTGAAGTGAGTGGATAGCATAACCAGATAGTGGATATTGCATAGGACTTGTTTAAAAAGTAATTAAACTAGGAACACTTCTTCATAATTTATCATAACCTCTCATTTCCTGTACTGTGTTTATATGGGAGGTTTATTTTTACCTAAATATTTCTTTTGGTTTCTTACTAGAAGCCATTTTGATATTTAAAACAAAAGGGCTTCCAAAAATTAATATTTTGCTGTTTCTTTATATTATTAAGCCGACGGCTGTCTGAGCAGCTAGCTCATACTCCCACAACTTTCAGACGGGACCCTGAAGATCCTTCGGCTGTTGCCCTAAAAGAACCTTGGCAAGAGAAAGTCCGGTAAGAATCTAAATGTTTTTGGAAAAGGCTGATTGTGTTATATAGTTGTCATTTGAATATAAGATATATTGGTCAGAGTTGCTATTAATGAATCCCCCCTTATCAATGTAACAGGCTTTTAAAAAACATTAAATTAATAAGCCAAATTGTTCTGAGTATGGAAAGTGTAATGCATAATACATTTTTCAACATTTAATTATTTACACCTGAAGCACTTAAATTCCTTTGTTTATGAACAAGTTAAGATTGCTCAGAAAAGTTAATACAGTATATTTTTATTAGCTTTATTAATGTACAGTGAGTTCCTTAGAACTTCTAGAACAGTATGACAACATTTTAGTCCACATCCTTTGACCTCTGTCATTTCCTATTGCTTCCTCTTAAGCAGTTTAAGAAACTTGTTACTGCAGCTGATTTTATGCCTAGCCTTTCTAACCCAAGTGCTTCATCTAAGTTACTGAATTTTGGGGTTTAAGCCTTATTTATTCAGCACAGAACCTTATAAGTGTATTGGCATATCTAAATGTAGGAAGAAGCAACCTGTGCGTATTTTTACCATAGATCCAGTTTTTAAATTTAAACTTTTTCTACAATTAATTAGTGAACCATGATTGTTTTGGTTTGTGATGACTGAATATTCCAGTTCAGATTCTAGATATCTGAATTTATGCTTCCCCTCAAGTATCCTGCTTAATCAGTCAATCTTCTTCTTATTCTTGATAGACGAATTAGGGAGGGCTCCCCATACGGTCATCTCCCTAACTGGCGCTTACTCTCTGTGATTGTCAAATGTGGGGATGATTTGCGGCAGGAGCTCCTTGCCTTTCAAGTTTTAAAACAGTTATTGGTAAGCTGTTCTTTCTTATCTTATCTCATTTCAATACTTAAATCCTAGAGGGCTGTATATAATTTAACATACTTGAATTTCAGTGAATCTTTGATTCAGTTTTGGAACTCTGTGGACTCTTTTTTGGTTTTTTTTTACCAGTAATATTTACCATTAAGAATTTGTGTATCTCAAAATTGGAATGTTAATTTTTCAAAAACATTTTGTGTACTTTTTATATATAGTATAGTGATCTGGCCTTTACATCTAAACTTTAGCACTGCATAAGTCAGAGGTTGGGATTTATGTTAAAAGAAGCATATGTTTTGGACATAGTAATGTATTTGTTTTATAATTTTGGTAAGTGAACCATTTCACATGGAATTAATATTTTACTGAGCTACTTTCAGTTTCTTCAATTAGGGTTCCCATTAAACCATTTGTGCATGACTGTCCAGCATGTCTCTCAATTATATTGCATGCATTTAACCATTAATGCCAGGCAATTCTGTTCAGACTGGTTAATCTGAGATGTGGGAGACTGGGTGGGTGAATGTTTGTAATAAGCTGAGATATAATTGTGTGTATGGGGTATAATGTTTAAAAATGGCAGCTTTCCAGCAAACTGTTCAGAGAGGGTTGATCAGAACATTGGTCTTCTTCCCTTACAACTAATGACAGCACAAAAAGTTTTCAGGATTCATCTCAGTCAGTCAGAATTTTTTTTATTGGTTAAGAACAGCAATGCAAAGAACAATACTGTATATTCTTTTTAGAATCATAATTCTGTGAATGAAATTAACATGAAATAAAATAGCGAGGCAGACACCTAGTATGCGCAGTTTTCTCAATATTTATTGTTAACCTTTTGTAAAAATGAGTGAAAAATCTTATTTTAAAAAAAAAATCACTTTCTGATGAATTACTTTAATCTCACATTGAAAAAATGTTAGAATCTAACCTTTAACTGAAGTAAATTTATTCTGAGGAAAAATAATTCTTTATTGAGCAGTGCTTTTTTTTAACAAAATCACACATGCCACTACAGTATTATTGGCACCCGGTGCATTTGATACTTTGTACAATCTCCCATTGCAAATAAAGCACCACCAAGTCTTCTCCTGTAACATCTTATAAGGTTGGAGAATATAGAGAAGGGAACCTGAGACCATTCCACTTGACAGAATTTCTACAGATCATCCAGGGTTCTATGTTCTGTCTTGTACATGCTCCTCTTCAGCTTGCCCCACAGGTTTTCAGTGGGATTTAGGTCCAGGGATTGGAATGGCCATGGAATAAGCTTGATTTTGTGTACCTTTAACCATTTTTGTGTTGCCTTGAACATATTTTTTGGATCATTGCCCTGCTGGAATATCCAGTGACTACCCAGTTTTAGTATCTTGGAACAGGCAGCCAAATTTAAACTTAAAATCATGTGGAATTTCATAGACTCTGATTTCATGTACCCTAACAAGGTTCAAAGGGCCTTTGTAGGAAAGCCCCACAACAGAACATCCACCATATTTGACAGTGGGGATCAGGTTCTTTTCAGTATAGCTTTTTGCCATAGAAAGAAGGATGGCTAAAGTTTATAATTTTCTCTGACTATAGAACAAGAATTTCTGAATCAAAGTTCCAGTAGCATTTAGCAAATTATAGGCACTTGCATTTGTGGTTTAATGACACAAAAGGCTTTTTTTCTTGCCCACCTTCTAAATTATAGGTTGGCATGGAAATGGTGTCAGATGGCTCCAAGGTTTTTATGTATTTCTCCAACAGTGATCCATGAGGTTTTTGTAATTCTTCTACCATCCTGTTCACTGTGAGTGAGGGCAAAATAAACCTGGCTCCTCTTCCAGGCAAGCTGGTAACAGGTTAAGTTATTTTGAAATTTTTAATTATTGCCCTAACTTAGATAAGGGCATTTTCAGGTGGGTAGCAATTTTTTTATAGCCATTCCCTGACTTAGGAAGGTCAACACACTTTTCTCTCATTTGAATTGTGTGTTCTCTAATCTTTCCCATGTTGATGAATGAATAAGGGAATGTGGCCTCTGTGCCAACTCGTATTCATACCCCAGTGAAATTGGAAGTCATGGATTACTGCTTGAAAGTTTCAGCACACTCTGATTAATTTACAAAAGTAACAAAGTAAGATAAAGATGGAAAATGCTTCAGTTACACTTTGTTCACAAGAATTTATGGGGGTGCCAATAATCACATCATATATTTCACATTATTTTTATTACAATTAATTTACTCCAATGAAGGCTGAATATTTATTTTAATGCAAAATTAAGATACTTGATTAAAGGGTGATTTTTTTTTCTCTTTTTTATATAACAGCCCAGTGACAAAACTGGCCTGTTTCAGCAAGTGATTTATATTATGAGCTTGGGGAGGGACAGATTATTTTTTATTTATTTAAGAAGAAATGTACTGTTTACAGCTGTTTAACCTAATTAATTACTTTTTGCACCATTTGCTGTTGAAATGTGCCCTCATTGCACTCCTCCATCCTCTGTTCATGGCTATTTATGTCCTGGGCAAAATGAGGAAATGCCAGCTGTGGGCAACCCAGGAATTACACCCATGTTTTACATAGGAACAAGAACTGATTTTAGGAGAATTGTTCTGCCTGACTTGAAATGGTAGATAACCCAGGCAGGACTAGCTTACTGACAAAGCCCATGAGATTTGCATAGATAATCCTAGGCATTTGTGTTTGTTTGGTGTGCCAAGGCCAACAGTAAGCTTTTCCAGTCCTCAAAAGCAAATACCAGTATAGTCAACAAAGAACAAAAATATTAAATTAAAGAGAGATTATATTAAAATAGTTAAACGAACCATCACAAGGAAAGGCAATAACACAGGAATAGTCACTCACATTCCCAGTGGGCCACATAGACTACAGGTTTTTGTTCCAATCTGATTCGTAATTCGAAGAAGGTCTTTGCTGATAATAAAACTTGGCATTTAATTATATTGATTGTTTGTGCTTTAATTTATCCAAGACAAATTTTAATTGCATTACAAGTAATTACATTGCAATTATAGAATTTCCTTTTCTGAGAATATTAGCAATATGTTTTGTGGACCAGAATAGATTTGCACTTCACAATCCTCCCCTTTTTTCTTTAATTTATTTCTAATCATATTAGTAATGTTGATACTTCATGATGCACTTTCACCATTGTTAATAGAACCAAGTTAGCTGGAGAGCTAGTTGTTTAATAGTAGTAAACAGTGTACAGTTATTGTTAGAAAACTATTCTTAAGACCTCATCACATCAAGTATGTTTTAAAAAAAAACAAAAAAAACTTATGTAGGCCAAAAGGTTTTTGAAATATTTTGCTGTCATGGTTATGTTTATAGCCTGTAGAGGTTGCTTTAGCTTCTTGCCAGTCCGTGAATCATGCAGTTTGAATGGATGTTAATGCTTCAACCAAGTTTGATTTCTGTCATTATGTTGTCATATTCCATCCATCCATTATCCAACCCGCTGAATCCGAACACAGGGTCACGGGGTTCAGCTGGAGCCAATCCCAGCCAACACAGGGCACAAGGCAGGAAACAATCCTGGGCAGGGTGCCAACCCACCGCAGGACACACACAAACACACCCACACACCAAGCACACACTAGGGCCAATTTAGAATCGCCAATCCACCTAACCTGCATGTCTTTGGACTGTGGGAGGAAACCGGAGCGCCTGGAGGAAACCCACGCAGACACGGGGAGAACATGCAAACTCCACGCAGGGAGGACCCGGGAAGCGAACCCAGGTCCCCAGATCTCGCAACTGCGAGGCAGCAGCGCTACCCACTGCGCCACCGTGCCGCCTTGTTGTCATATTGCAGTGGGTTTATATATAAATACTATATAAAATATAACAGTGTAGTATAGTCAATTTCATATTATGTAAAAAATGGCTTAGTAATTAAGAACATGTAATTTTTATATTTGTGGAAACTTTTTGAAAATGTATTTTGACCAACTCAATATATAACGCAATATGTGAATACACAGTGCCTTTTTTAAGCCAAGAATCTGTCCCTTTTAAATAGGTACTTTATTTCTGATGTTGGTTTACTTTGTTGAATTTAACTACAAGCTGGAAAGAAAAGTAGCAGCTGCTATATTAGTCAAGAAGGTTATGTCCTGGAAAGTCAGTAGATTAAGTAGGTTGTTTACTCTGCATCAATTAATTAATTGTGTTGCATAGTGTGCCCTTCAGGGGATGGACTGGAATAAAAATTGTTGAGACCTATGACTCTTGGTCATACACCAACCCCAACCTGCACTTCACATACACATAATATTTCCATATTGATTTGTAAGTAAAAGTAGTACAGTATAAGGACTAACCTAAAATTGCAGGCTATACAGCTGCTGTACCATTCTCCTAACTCTCACTAAGTACACTCTGCTGTTGCTGAACTTGGCTAAACCCGAAAAAATAGGAATATACAAAGGTTAATACAGGGTTGTTAATGTATATTACAGAGGGCCGCAGTGACAGTGTTTCTTATTAAAAGTAGCCCTTCAGAATGAGGAACAGATGGTAGTCATGCTGAGTGATGTTTAGGGAATGTGTAGATGCAGAAATTCTTAGAATCCATAGCAGTGTGAGTGGGAGGCATTCTTGTGAAGCGCAAGCAGGATAGTCGACCACTTTAATCATCTCTGTTCCCATTTTGACCGTTGCAAACGTAAATGTGTATCAGCATAATATCGATTGGTTTTGTGGCCGTTTTGCAGCACGTAATCAATATGGACTGCAACTCAACCTCATTTAGAAAGAAAGAAAAAAAATAAGCTTCCAGTGATTTTGCTGCTAATGGTTTGAGTCGTACATTTCTTTGGTGAATCACCATGCCACAATTTTTTTGATTGTTGTTTGGACTATGTTTGAATGTGTTAGATTCAGATTCTCCTTGGAACATTGGATGAACTGCTTTATTTCAGAAATCAACATTTTGGGTACCCAACATTCACAAACCTTGCTCATGTTTAATGTAGAATGGATTCATCTGGCTCATTTCTACTTCCTATATTGTCCACCTAACGCGCTGTTACTTTTTGATTAACCTGTAACAATTTCTTCATGGTGGTGACATTTTCTTCTGTTGTAGATGTCAAAAGCCCAGCCTCTCCTTGGGTCATATTCAAGAAATATCCTTCCATTATTGAATTTTGCAGCCTGTCTCTTGACTGGCATTTGAAGACACTGGCGTTAGTATATGTTGACATGGCAAAAACGAATGTCTAAAAAATATTATTTTCTAGTGTTAACATTTGAATGATGGCACAATAATTGATTTTGTTGTTTTATATATCCATCCATATTGTTGAAGGATAAGAAACACACTGTAAGCCACAAATGTTACAAACCTGCAATTTGCATATTTTAATACAAGTCTTTGACCAAAATTGGCATCATAGTAAAGTCATTTTGGATTCAAGTCAAATATTTTAATCACTTTTCATGCATATATTGAATTGTTAGCTGTTTCTTTAGTACTAAAAGAGGAATTTTGGTGATTTCTTTTCTTTTCTGCATAGGCAATCTGGGAACAAGAAAGAGTTCCACTTTGGATCAAGCCTTACAAGATCCTAGTCATTTCATCAGACAGTGGAATGATTGAGCCTGTAGTGAATGCTGTATCGATCCACCAGGTCAAAAAACAGTCTCAGCTTTCTCTTTTGGACTACTTCCTTCAAGAACATGGAAACTATACCACGGAGGCTTTTCTTACTGCTCAAAGAAACTTTGTTCAAAGTTGTGCAGGTTATTGCTTGGTGTGCTACCTTCTTCAGGTTAAAGACAGGTAATATAAATCATACTATTGGTCTTAGTTTTGTGGTTTTTTTTAAGGTAATAATTTGGTTTTGTATAATGTGTGAGACAGCAAGGTAGGTAGCAATCATGGATTAAAAATTGACTATGTATAGAAAACAGTGGACCAGCTCCTTAGTTTGCAGATGATCAAGTCCAAAGATAGTGACATTATAACAAAAAGCATAATATACAAAACATCACAGAATAAACTTAACAGTATGTTAACTGAATATGGCCTGTCCTTAGTTTTCACATTTTTGAACATATGCTATATATATATATATATATATATATATGTATATATATATAATTCACTAAGCAGCTGCCAGTGCAAGCAAGACACCCATGGAGCACGCAAGCAAGACACCCATGAAGCACACAAGACAGAGCCACGCCCACCAAATGGGATAGGACAATAACTCATAGAGCCACGCCCACCAACTCGGACGCGACAACTCACAAAACACAGCATCCGACAACTCTCAGAGCCACGCCCACCAACTCGGACGCAACAACTCACAAAACATGACGTCATTCGCATTTGTGTCTGCTACAGTCCACATGCACCTCTGAGTCATGTTGACGTTTCGGTTACGACGCACGACCGCGTCCACCATCGCAAACTGTTTTACACGCTACATACAGCGATTCGTATCCGCGACAAACATGTTTCTTCTTGGATGGTCCTGCAGGAACACGGAAAACGTTTGTCTACACAATACTCCTTATTCCCTGGCCCGCGTCCACCCTCGCTCTCCAGGCGACAAACACTGCGAAAGTCGCTTCCATCTCCATGGCACATGCACGACAGAGCCCCGCCCACCAACAATTCGCGCAAAAGTTTTTGCCAAGAATGTTTTCATTAATCAAGAACGAAAGTCGGAGGTTCGAAGACGATCACATACCGTCGTAGTTCTGACCATAAACGATGCCAACTGGCGATCCGGCGCCGTTATTCCCATGATCCGCCGGGCAACCAAAGTCCTTGGGTTCCGGTGGGGGGGGCTGGGGAATGGGAGTATGGTTGCAAAGCTGAAACTTAAAGAAATTGACGGAAGGGCACCACCAGGTGTGGAGCCTTTGGCCTAATTAGACTCAACACAGGAAACCTCACCCAGCCCGGACAAAAAGAACAATGAACAGTCAACGTGGCTCAGAGGTGCATGTGGACTGTAGCAGATGCAAAACCGACTGAGGCGGTGTTTGGAAAATGAATAGTCAACGTGACTCACAAGTTCATGTGGACTGTGCACAGACGAAAGCAATTCAGGTGAAGAGTTGGGGGCGGGCAGTGCATACTGAACAATGACTAAGAGATGACTGTTCACCCATCAATACATCGTACTCACTGGGCGTCCTTCCCCTCACACCCCGTTCTGCCCGCCGTCCAGCCCCGTCCCTCGCTCTGGGAGGTGGGGGCGTGGCGGCGGTCCTCCAGTTCTCACTCACGGACAATTGTATGTTGCTCTCATCAGAGACCAGGCAGTGTGTATGCTTCGAGAGCAAGGGTGGACGCGACAGCACCATCTAAGAAGAATCATATTTGTCGTGGATGTGAATCGCTGTATGCAGCGTGTAAAACGCTGTATTGTATGTTGCCCTCTTCAGAGTTCCATCTTTTCATTCACCTACAGTCGTATCCTCAAAACCAACCCCATTTGGACAACTGTCTTTTTCAGGAAGTGTTCACCCATCAATACATAATTATGCGGCGTATGCTACGCCGCGGGTTGGCTAGTACATTTTATAAGCTGTTGTGAGTTATGTAATTATTTGACCCACTAAAAATGATTCTCTTCTTGTGAAAGAAGCACTCTTGTAAATCAATTTTGTGTGGGGAACAATAAAATGTTTAAATATTACTGATTGATCCTACATTCATAAGCTGTACCAGTTTTAGTTACCTTACCTGATATCCTATCTTTCCACATTGTTTTCTCCATATGCATTGTCATCTGCTGCTTTAATAATAATAATAATAATAATAATAATAATAATAATAATTTCTTTGGAAGAAATATAACTCTCTCATTCTTAATTTACTACCTGGTTTGCTGTAGTATTTGTTGAAAATAACGCAGGACAAACTGTTTAAATATTTTTCCAACTCCAAATAATAGCATCCTTCAACATTCCATTTCTGGCCTGGTTTTTAGTTTTGCATTATGTCTCAGTTTAGGGAAATTTAATTTCTAAGAATTCTCTTATTTAGTGGTACTTAGGAGAATGCAGAATTTTGGCTTTAATGCTGGAGATTTTGGTGCCCATACATATGTATTTATGTTTGTAATACTGAGTATTTTTTGTAAAATTTTAATTTCTGGAATCTGTTTATGGTGTCAGTCACAGTGTCCATGTTCAGTGTCCTAAGTTTGCACTGTGTATTCAGTTAAAAGGCAGGACAGAGTTTGAAACTTTCAAGGTAATTTACAAAAATGTGCAGGAGATGCATTGTATTGTTTTTAAAGCATATTTTGTGTTTTATTGTTCTAAAACTATTTTTTTTGATTGTTTCACATTTTTTCCACAAATCTTTTTTGTCCAGTGTTCAAAGAATGCACTTTATTGCAATACATGTGTATGCACATACATATATTGTATAGCAATACATATTGTATGAAGTAAGTGTATCATCTCATGCCTAGAAATGATACACTGTATATGGGGTAAGGTTCTGGGGGTGGGCTGCAAAAATGCACCTTGCCTCAGGTGGTATTATTTAACGCACTGGCCGTGGTGAAATGACTTTGTGCCACCAACAATATTGTAACAAATATGACTCGCATCCATCTACATTATTTTGTCAAAGCATCCGTCTACATTATTTTGTCAAAGCATGTGACTTTTTCAGTGAACAAAATTGCAGAGTAATTATATGATGGTTTTTGCTACAGTATGAGAACACCAATGAGGAAGTGAAATTGCTGAGGTAAAAGGCAAAATGCACGGAAGCATAACTGTAGCAGTCCATTTTGACATATATCACTGATTTGGCTTTCACAGTCACAAAGTAGCTTCTTTAAAAAATCCTGACTTTGGCACTTTATTTAATTAGATTAAGACATCAGTTTGCAGCCTAGGGAGAAATATGGAAGTGTTTTGTAATATGTTCTTAAGTCATTTCTTTCTATTATTAATGCTACAGGAAAGCGCCTTGTTCAGCCAAGTCGAAGTACTTCTATATGATTTGTATCTTGTTCATATCTTTCAGGCTGATCTTATCATCGGACTGCCATTTAGAAGTTTAACAAAAAACTATTCTGTATTCTATGTTTTAAAGAATCTATTTCTCTTAATTATATATCTTTCTTTCTTTGTCATGTTGTAAAGCACTTCGAGCTACATCCCTTGTGTGAAATTGTGCTTTAGAACTACTGTAAATGTTGTTGGTGATGTGCAATCATCTCATCCACAGTAGTTTTATCTTTCTTTTTTTTTTGGCAAAGTCTTTTCTTCCTTACCTATTCCAGAGGTTTCTTCGTTTTGTAGAAGCCAGTCTTTTAAGTTTTGTTCAGTTAAGAATGTTCTTGCCCTGTCATATTCTAAAAAGCCATAACTTGGACTCTGAATTCACCATAGCATTAAAGCAGCTCTTTGTGGCTTTGAAAACGACCATCTTATTACTGCTGATGCTAGATAACACCTTGGACTGCTTTTTCTTCACCTCAGACCTTATCTTTAAATGCCATCATTTCTGTGCTGGATTAAGTAGAACCTACAAGTCTTTCATGTACTCCTGCTACTCCATTTATCTAAAGACAACTGCCTTTTGTGACCAATCAGCCCTTTCCAGCCTTACAGTTTAGTGGGATCTCTTCTTGACAGATCCTCATTAAATCTTTTTCTCCAGAAAAATTAGGATGCACTATGGCATCACAAACACACTAGTCAGCTACACTTTCTTGACTTGAATGATTGAAAGCCCCTATTGCAATTTTGGAAACCTTTAGAAACAAATTTTCATTTTCTCAGCTTGTTAAACAGCATGTACATATCTCTTTATTAAATAAAAAATCTTGAGACAAGACTTTTTCAGAGAGATAATTTCAAGTCCTGCGAGACAAGACTTTGCAAGGTCCAAGCGGGGCAGAAATAAAAGAGAAACAGTAGAAGAAGAAAAGACAAAGAGTAGAAGACAACATAGAACATCGTAAAGAGGTTCAAAAACGTTGGTGTGATACACATGCAGATCAGGTTAGAGATTATGAAAGTACTAAAATTAAAAAGTCTCAAAAAACTGATGGTAAAGATCGCATTAGTGCAAACAAACGGAAATTACCCAGTGAAATAACAGAACAGCATAAAAAGATCGAGTATATGGACATAGGTGATATGACAGAAGTATGAAGATATTGTTCGGCTTTAAAGTTTAAGTCGGAGACTTGTAGATCGTCTAATTCGTGTTGCCATCGGGGAAAAGTAGTGTTTCTTCCCAATGAAGGGGTGTATCCACGAGAAATAAAAGATTTATTATTTGGTGAAAGTGAAATCCACAAACAATACAGGCAGAATATCCGAATCTAAAATAATCTGTTCGTGTTCGCATCAATCAATGCTCAAAACGTAGATTTATATGATTCAGGACCATACTCTATGAGAATCTGTGGCCCCACAACAATTAAAGCTACTACAAGTTTAATTTCAAAGAAACTACAATTTGGTCAGATTTATGCATTTATGATCACGGTGAAGCGATGCAACATAGAATCAAAACAGTTAAACGATCGGATGTATTAGAAATTCTACAGCCAGTAATGGATACAACCCATATGTCCAAAAGTATTGCACTTTACATGAAACTTATCTGAAAAACACGGACAAAGAAGCCTTTTTGGATTTCTATATGAATCCAAAAGATCAGGCTCGCATATATAATAAACCAACATGTGATGAGTTGTCAGCGATAATAGTTTCGAAAGACAGAGATATCAAAGACAGAGTTGAAATTTGTGTTTATCCAAAAACACAGCACAATTCGTCGCAAGTGGCAGATCTGGGAAATGACTAGCGCGTAGGGCCCGCATGGGGGTTGGCGAGTGAAGTGAGCAGGGGGCAGAGCCCTCTAGTCTGTCATAAAAATATAATTATTATTTATATTTATTTCAATCATTAGGCAATATGGTCAGCATTTACCTTGACATACTCCAGTTTATCTGTTATCTGTGTTTAGAAAGCTTTTGAACACCTGACCTGACCTCAGCAACAGCAACAGGCCTTGTTCGCACTCCTGTGTTTTCATGTGTTATTTCCACATCCCCTTAACGCATGTAGTCCACACCAGTAAAATCAATCATATCACATTCATATCTCCAAAGAGTAGGGCATTGTGCATATTGAATGTGTGTTTGTGTTTTTTTCCCATTAAAACATAACACATGGCGCCTGCCCCTTCTCAATCACAAGCCACAGCAATTTCCTGTTTTCTGCCAGTAGAAGCAAGCTGTTTTCCCCATGTTGTCTGTACCTTTGACAGATCTTTAAGATTGCAATCACTGTAATTTTCAACCCCTGCCACACGGCTCAACAAAATGTCTATGTGTAACAGGAAATAACTCTAGTAATCCCCCCTACATCCCACACTCTTCCCCCAAAGCCCGCTGGATAAACTTTATATGCAAAGTGTCAGGCAGACATAAGGAATTTTTTTATGCATTTTTATCCACAATGTTTGATAACGCACAAAAACAAATGTGGAAAATGCTAACACATTAATGAGTGTTCCTGCTTACGTATAGTTGTGAATCAGGTCTCAGATTTACATGATTCCAGAGCCTGTCCTAGCAGAATTGGGCTCACAACAGGAAACAGTCACAAACACTTTTAATGTGCCTTTTTAAGTCTACTTGTTTCAGGATACCGATCATTGATGTATCTCTTAATGTCTTTATGCAACTTATTTTGTAATTGTACTTCATAATTTTAGACTTTGGTTTTAGAGTTTGTTTATTGCTAATTAGTTTATTTTTTCCAAAATGTTCTTTTTTTCCTCAAACATCTCTTGTTCTATCTCATAATACCCTGTAATTCTGACCTTTTATTTTAGACATAATGGTAATATCCTGTTGGACGCTGAAGGACACATTATCCACATTGATTTTGGATTCATCCTCTCTAGTTCTCCTCGAAATTTAGGATTTGAGACCTCTGCTTTCAAATTGACCAGTGAATTTGTGGATGTAAGATGGCTTTTGATTAATTCAAAACATATGATATATATATTATATTAGTTTAACTTAAAGATTTCTTTAGGTCTAGTTAGAAATATGCATTGTAAAAATGTAAGGAGGATTGATTCTGAATGTCTTAACAGAGAGAGAGAAATATATTTAAAAGAACTGAATGAAATAAATGTAGTTGGATATGACGATGAATTTATTTTGTCATAATTGTTCGTTATGTTCAATGACAGTTTGTCTTGTTTACTCTGAATTATTTGATGTTGTATTTAATCATGTTGGAGAAAGTAGCCTGGTTTTAGAAATATTCAAAGAGTCACAAAATTAATGTCAAATCTATGAAAGATGATTATAACGCCTGAATTATGCTTTTATGAGATAACGTTGTACTTGCTTTGTTATAGGTGATGGGAGGATTGGATGGTGATATGTTCAATTACTTCAAGATGCTTATGTTACAGGGTCTTATTGCTGCCCGCAAACACATGGAAAAGGTGGTACAGATTGTGGAAATCATGCAACAAGGTACTGTTCTCTTTATGTTTTTACATAATATAGGTTAAAATCTGTTTAGATCAGTGCCTATAGACATCAACATAAATCATACCTGTCTTTTAAGGTCAACAGGTTGGCTCTGCATCTTGTAACTTGCTTTATTATGTGATCTGTTAAGCGCAGTACATTATTTTAATAGAGGAGTAACTGTAGCACTGTCTACATTTAATATAAAGTAGATCTGCAGAACAATAGCACTTGGCTTTCAGTTCATTCAAACCATTGTGAATTAAGTTGGTGGTTATACAGTAATCCCTCCTCTATCGCAGGGGTTGCGTTCCAGACCCAATGGCGAAAGGTGAAAATCCGTGAAGTAGAAACCATATGTTTATATGGTTATTTTTATATTGTCATGCTTGGGTCACAGATTTGCACAGAAACACAGGAGGTGTAGAGAGACAGGAACTTTATTAAAACACTGCAAACAAACATTTGTGTCTTTTTCAAAAGTTTAAACTGTGCTCCATAACAAGACAGAGATGACAGTTCCGTCTCACAATTAAAAGAATGCAAACATATCTTCCTCTTCAAAGGAGTGCGCCTCAGGAGCAGATAATGTCAGAGAGAGAGAAAAGCAAACAATCAGAAATGAATAGGGCTGTTTGGCTTTTAAGTATGCGAAGCACCGCCGGACAACGCAGCTGCTAGGAAGGGAGCAATGTAAAGGTAGCCTTTCAGCATTTTTTTAGAGGAGCGTCCGTATCGTCTAGTGGTGCGAACAGCCCCCCCTGCTCACACCCCCTCCGTCAGGAGCACATAATGTCAGAGAGAGTGAGAGAGAGAGACAGAGAAAAACAAACAATTAAAAATCAATACGTGCCGTTCGAGCTTTTAAGTATGCGAAGCACCATGCAGGAAGCATATCGCTTGACAAAACAGCCACATTTAAGCCCAGCAAGGAAGAGAGCAATGTGAAGGTAATCTTTCAGTGTTTTTTGAGGAGCGGCCATATCTTCTAGGGGTGCGAACAGCCCCCATGCTCACAATATATTTGAGGAGTTTTATTTAATACGTAATACATGCTCTGATTTGGTAGCTTCTCAGCCATCTGCCAATAGCGTCCCTTGTATGAAATCAACTGGGCAAACCAACTGAGGAAGCATGTACCAGAAATTAAAAGACCCATTGTCCGCAGAAATCCGCGAACCAGCAAAAAATCCGTGATACATATTTAAATATGCTTACATATAAAATCCGCGATAGAGTGAAGCCGCGAAAGTCGAAGCGCAATATAGCGAGGGATTACTGTACAGCACATTAAGGCACATATTAGCTGCAAGTAGTAAAGCTTTGTGGTTTCCCTTCTCTGGATTTTTTTTTCTAAAGCCAGTTTGTAAAGTTCTTTTTCTAGCTTCTTACCACTCATGACAAGAGACTAATCCAGTTCAACAGATTTATGAGTGTAATTTTGTAATGTTTTATTTTTTTTCCATTTATGTAATTTCTTTGTATTTCACAGTTGCTGCAGCACCATGATTTTACTGCTGCACTTATTGTACTTGTGCGCGTTATGGGAAATTAAACATGTGGAAAGTGTTAGAGTAAGCACAGCTCTCACTGGTATGGGATATCAAAGCAGTCTATTTTTCCCATTAAAAATAAGTTCAAATAGAGACATACAGATTTTCTGTTACCATTAGAGAGCCATGTTTGTGATGTTTTTGGTCCATTAGTATTGACAGTAAGTAAGCTTGTTTTCTTTGAGTGTTCTGCATGTTGTTTTTGCGTGTCTAAGTTCAAGCATTGTGCTTTTCAGCATTCCTTTTTGATTTACCATTTTGAAGATGTACCAGTTTTAAATAGGAAAGTGCACTTGTTCCTTTTTTGTTCTCTTTTTGAGGTTAGAATATGTAGCTAGAAACCCTTGGCAGTGGAATCGCTTCTGTCCTTTCTACAGTAGGAAGCTATGTTAATATCCTTTTGGAATAGCAGTTGAGAACAGTATCAATGAGAAAGAAATGTATCTTGCCGATTTAAGCCAAGCATATTAAGTGATGCAAGTTTAGTCTAGCATTTTCCTTTTGGATGAATGATTCCTCAGCTTTTGCGTGTTTACTTTTTATGAGATTGAGCGTTTTCATTCTCATATTAAATAAGCAAATTTGTATTGTTTTGCATTGTAAATTAACTTTGCAATTATAAATATTTGTAAGTGTAGCCATTCCTTGAACCCATGTCTTGGTGCTTATTGTAACATTACAATTTAATAAGCACCCACTATCAAATCAAGTCAAGTCATGTTTATATTTTGTTATTTATTACTAAAACATGAAAAGCGTTTCTGTTTTTAACTATGTGTTTACACAGATTGTTGTAGACACAAAACACATCAAATTATTTCCCCTTACAATTCTGGGTAGCTCACTCCCAGATAATCAATCAAGGCAGGAACTGAGGCGGTGGGGGGTGGGGAGTGGGAGGATGGTAGAGCAGGCTGCTTGCTGCTTGGGCTTATCAACACATTTAGAAGACAAAAGACGCTGACGGAGAGGTGCGAAGGCATTTAAGGTGGCCGGAATTACGAGTTTATTTGTAGGCTGTGATATTTCTAGTGTTAAACAGAGTATTTATTTTGGACTCGCATTTCAGACATGTGCCTGCATCTGTTAAAAAATGGAAAGAGTGTAATAATGACCAGAGCAATTTTGAATTTCCAGCAGTCAAAGCGCCACTGGTTTTGTCTCACAGCTGCCTGTGTTTGAATTCCAGTAAAGGGGCAGGTGACTATTTCAAAATGAGAAAGTGAAATTTATATTTGTACGTTCCAATAGCTTAGGTGCCCAGATGCTTAGTACCGTGGCAGGCAGATCAAGGCTTTAAAGAGTTAATCTGTGCTACATTTAACAAAATACATATTAGTCCTTCTGCATTGTGTATAAAAGCTAGATTTCATTTTATTGCCAATTTTTTATATTTTATTAAAACAAATCTTGTTAAACAATAATAAAACTTTTTAGGGCAAAGATACTCATTGCCCCCAGCTGGAAGAAAAGTCAGAAAATGAGTGAGTGAATAGATATCAGAATGAAATAAAGTCACCTTGTTAAAAATACTTTTCTTTGTAACTAAGCTCTGCCTTCCTTGATTGTAGGATCCCAGCTACCCTGTTTCCATGGCTCCAGCACTATCCGTAACTTGAAGGAGCGATTTCACATGAACATGACTGAGGAGCAGCTACAGATGCTAGTGGACCAGATGGTGGATGGCAGCATGCGTTCTATCACCACCAAACTCTATGATGGCTTTCAGTACCTCACCAATGGCATCATGTGAAGCACTTGACTCTAAATTACTCTTCTTATTCAGGAGTGTCCACTTCAGTTTGGCATCATTTACCTTCAGCTGAATGTTGGGTCCTTTGTTGCCATTAGAAAACTTTGAGATCTGCTCATCAACATGTTTGCTGCTGTTTACATCCTCACCTGGGCTTTCATAATGCTTTGCTTTCTAAAGTGAAATGCGCCAGTTGAAGGAGTATGGCGCATCTCTGTATAATGGCAGCAGGTGTTACACCTGAACAGGATTTAAATGACTTTTTTGAATTTTTAAAAAATCCTTATTCCATCCATGGGCACACTGCCTTAGGTTGTCTAGTGGTAAAGGCAGTATTATACCTTTCATTCCCTAATAGTGTAAAAGCTCACTGTTTAAATGATGCTGTTTTAGAACAACAGCTTAGGTAATAGAAAATAAACTTAGATGTCCTCTTGCAATGTAAATGTTCATTTACTTGCTGGAAGAAAAAAAAAAAACACTTGGTGTTGTCATCTAATTGGTCTACACAGTATATCGAAACTACCCGTCTGCTCAGAGGACTATTTTTGTATTTAAAACAAAAAACAGGAAGAGTGAAAGCACTAAGGCAGTTAACAGTTTTGCACTTGTCCATTGAAAGGAAATACAGTATTTAGTATACTAGAAATAACTTTGCGTTTGTATATGGTATACTATGAAAAAGGTTGCTAGTTAATTTTTAACTATTTTCAGGGATAACTCTCCATCCCATTTTAAGATTGAATCAGAAACAGAGAGGGCATATCCCTCATTTATGAATAGCTGTTCTGGGCTAAAAGTTATTGTTTGTTTATGGTCGTCCCCAGAGTGATCACCAACATTTTTTTAGAGAAACTGCAAAATGGTTATAAATTTTATATTAAAGGCGTGGACAGGGGCTGAGGAGGTAGATACTCCAGCTTTAAAAGGTAGTAGTCCATCTGAATAGTCTGAGGAGTAACGGATTTTTTTTTATATATACTGAAAAACAATGTCGAAATGTGACTAAGAGGAGCCTTATAGCCTCGGTTGTTACCTTCTTACTCTTTACCCTTTTTAAATTAAGCGTCAAAGCTCAATCATGTGACTGATGACCTCTAATAACATGTGAATGTGTGTTTGTATAATAAAGTACTTATTTGGTATCAAACAATGAACAATATGCAGCAAAGAAATGGACCCGTTTGCTTCAGATTTTTTTTTTCTAAATTGCTGCATTCTACTTGTATTGTCATTTGTACAGGGACTTATCTGAAAGTTAGTGAAGGTCGGTCCACTTGTATATAAATGTATAGTAGTTGGCAGGATTAAAGCTTTACTTTAGGGGAGAGTCGTAAGGACAAAAGGGGAGTAGTTTTTGAAACGTGACTTGACAAGTAATGCCCCCTTATTCTCGAGCCATGGGCGAGGATTTCTTACTCTAGCCCTGAAAGCACTTGCACTGGACTAACTGATCTGTGGTAAATTCCTGGTGCCGTATTTTTTTAAACCCCCCTTTTAGCTATCTCAAAAAATTGTTCACATCATGTTACATCCTTGTTAAGATTGGAATTGTACTCATTTGTGGCATCTCTGTTCCAGCACTAAAACTTTTCTCATGGATTTTAAGGTGGGTTTAGAGGTTTAAATGGGAGGATGAGGGCACAGTTGGGATTGTGCATTATGTCTGAATCAATGCCTGGCTGTATTATCATTCATTTTGTAAAAGAGCTAATATTCACTTTCTATAAGGAAAAACACTCCTCTATGCGAAGTTTGCTGTTTATTTTCTGTCTGTTGTCTCCAGCAACAGCCACATGTTAATCAGTACCAAATGTTTATTTCCTCTGCAGACTCCTTGGTGGTGATGTTTTTTTAAGTTTAAGATGTGCAGAATTTTTACAAAATAGGCAAGCTTTATTTTTGAAGAGTGCATCTTGTCTTAAAATCTGTCCTATAAGAGGCATATTCTGAACTTTTGCTAACATAACTGTTTATGATTACACAGCAGAGAACTGTATCACATTCTTCCCATAAATGCCTCGACCACACACACATCCACCATGATGAATTTGATGATGCAGTTTTTGAGAGTGTTTTGCTGTTGTAAAGATTCAGACAAAGCATTGCCTGAATGAGTGGGAAATGGTTTAACTGTGTGGTTTTACACTTAAAAGATTTTATCTTCATTACTGTTCACTCTGTTACATTTGTGTAAATTACATTTTTACAATATAGTAAGTCTGGAAATGTTTGAACATTATATGTACAATACAAATGGTAAACCCCCCATCTCTCTCCAAAAAAACATCAATCTGCCAGTACCTGAGCCCCAGGAGTCTGTTGGGATACTCTTGTATGACATTTTGAAGTTAAAATTTTTTTGCACCAGGTGAAAAAGTTTTGTGTTGACCATAATTTTTTTTCCCCTGGGCTATCCTCAATAAATAAATGTATATTAACTTTTCTGTCTTTGGTAATGTGATGAAACTGGTGGTAAATAATCATGCAGTATCTCTTTTAATGAGCAGAATAATATATAATGTAACAAACATTACACAAGGGCAGACATGTCTTCGTGCTATTGCTTTATATTTTGTTGGTGTTATAAGGATATGTAAAAGAGGTAAAACTGAGTTTTACAGGTTAAAGAATGCTGGCTTTTTAAAAAAATTGAATTGAAACTTTGTAGGGGTATTTTCTGAAAACAGAGATTAAAATGTACTCTGGTTACTACATTCATCCCAAACACATGCATGAAAGTCTCTAATACCCTGTAGAATTATTTGTAAGTATTAGTGTTAGATTACTACTAAAATTTTGACTTCAGTATTGATACCAGGTTGTGGACCTCAGTACTGGCACCAGAATGGTTCAGAAACAAATAATGGATGACTCCTTCCGTCTTACTCCAGCCCCTAGGGGTCCTGCACGATTACTCGCCTCCATACCGCACAGCGTCCCTGCACTGCCCTACGCACTGCTTCCCCCTTGATAGTCGTGAAGTCCCAATCATGTTGAAGCAATAAGGGGAGAGGTGGGGTTCTTCTCCCTGCTGATGTCCAGATTATGTCAAAGAAATAGGGTTGAAGTCCTGAATGTGTTGAAACAATAAGTGGTGGATAACTCCTGGTAACCCCACCAAAACCATCCTCCTTAGTGAATATGTGCTCTCTGTGATGGAGTGTGGCCCCAGCCTGAGTTGGCTCATGCCTAATGTCTCATGCTGCTGGAACAGGCTTAGGCCTCCTATATTCAAGTTTTTGAACTGCTAATCTTTCTTACTTGTTGGATGTATTTTTTTTGCCTTAGTAAAAATTCCTCGGAATTACTGAGTGGCCATTTTATCAAACACAAATTTGGTCCACTGTTTATAGGTTAAGCACAACTGTTAGTCATCAGTACCTAGATTGTATAAAATGTATAATGTTGGTCCATGTCACCTTCTCTTAACTGATGGTACATCTCTCCTCCAGATAGCTTGTTTCATCTCATTCCCCAAATTCTGATAATTGGAAGGGCAGCCTAGTCCATTAGGAAATGTTTACCATTGTGTTCCTAGAGTCATTCCTGGGCTTCCTGTCCTTCCTTCTTGAATGTTTCACTGCTGGTAAAGCACATTTTGGTTACACTACTGCCATAATGGGAAGCAGAATGTGTTTGACCAGCTACAGTGTTTAGATGTTCTGACATTTGGGGCTTTGCAGTGCCATCAGAGATAATCAGCAAAAGCCCGGATATTCTTCTGACCAACTCATTTTTTCCCCCTAATACTCCATTTGGGTGTGTGTTTGTTTGTTCCTTTACACACTGACACTATATATTCTGTATTTCTCTCAAAGGAGTGTGGTATAGGAGGTCCACGGCTCAGAAATAAGGAGGGTGGTTTTTAAATAAACAATTAATTGGCCGGCTTGATCTCTGTGGGGGTGTGTACTCGTGCAGCTGTGGGAGGTTGGTGAGGTAATTGGGGCGAGACATACCTGCACGTGAGGGTGTGGTCTGACTCAGTTGCTTCATTGGCACCCTACAGTGCACAATTGAGATGCTGTGCCCACAGAGGCATTAAAGGAAGAGAAAGAGGAGGAAGAAAACCAATGAGCTTGGGAGAAACAGAAACAAGGGACAAAAGGAATAAAATAGACTGACCTGCGAGCGATCAAGTGAGTGGAGAAAGAAAAGATAGAGGTTAAAAGGAAAGGAAAGAAAAAATGTGAAGAGACGGAGAGCCCATGTGGAATAGAATGGAGGCAGGTGGTCAGGAGTGGAGCCTTGGGGCTAGGAGTCTGAGGCTCAAGGAAAGGGGCTCCTGTTGAATAAACACCAGCGAGCAGGAGTGACCTGATTGATGGCATCTCCTGCAAGGACCCAGTATGAGTGTTGGAAGAGGCGTGTGTGCCTTCACGTGTCGCCCTGCACAAGTCAATGGATGGGCAGCAGGGGATAGAGCCTACAGTAGATAGGATGGTTGACTGCATCTGTCGGTTGGGCGTCTCCTCAGCTGCTAAATCCCGTGTGGGGTAAGCTGAGGAGCAGCATTGGGACATGAGTTTTAAAGAACAGTGGACTGTCTCTGGTTTTAACCTCCAGTTTTAATGGATATAAGAATTTAACCTTGTTTTATGGATTATTTATTGACTGTTGGACCACTGCACTTACTGAAAACTGTTTTGATTTTTGACTGTTTTTATTAAAAACACTTCTAGCACTTTTATGCACCTACCCCTTGCATTGTGTGAGTGTCCTCATCCACTGGCTCATCCCTCAGGTATGTTATCAGCAGTTGCAGTTTCAAGAGGCTCCCTAGATCAACAGGGAGGGTGGAGGTGACCCGCAGTATCACAGGAGGACTCAAATAAGGCCAATAGTTGTCATAGCCCATCTGTACTTTGACGTATAAATAGGTTTGCAAACATTAATTCATTGTTTCCACATACTTGGATTATAGTTCTGTGCACAGACAAGGGATACTTTGGTAGACAAATTTCTCAACTTCACAAGGCACAGTAATATGTGATAAAAGTTTCAGTAAAACTACACATCTCAAAAGGGAAAAAAAAACAAAACCTGCCATGTCTGGAAACAATTTCAACAAGTAATTGCAAAAATCATACTGATGATAAAGAAAGGCAAAGCACATCCACCGAGGCTTTTGTGATGACCAGTTTTAGATTAGACCATCCAGTCATCCATCTGTTCTTTCTGACATTTACAGGTAAGGGTCGCAAGGGTCTGTTAACCAGCAAATGAGGGGGAAAGGTGGGCTTCATTTCAAATAAAGTCATTGTCATGAGTTATCTCTTTATGATATTGTTTGAGTATTTCCATAGTATGTATTTAACATTATTTTAGCAAAAAAGCATGTGTTTTGCAATTTTTCAGGATATGGCTGGATAACTGACAAAAGGTTTATGCAAAATGATTTAACGCGACACTTTTTGTTTTTTTAACCCACCCTAATGGACGTTATTCACGTCCATAGTACAACATTGGTCACCATATTTCTCCATTCTGTATGAAAACATGAGATTACAAATGTTTTGGACACTACTGCAAACTACATGGAGTAAGTGAAACATAAAAATGATTATAGTTGGAGTATTTCTTTAAAACAGCATCAGTGTGAAGATGTTAACATGCTGAATTTATGCAGGAACAAAACACAGACACTCGACAAAGGGGAATCCAGATCTGAAATAAAGGAGGAATTAGCTGTGCTGCAGGTAGACATCGCCCATCCCACCTAACTGTACGTGTGCCAGACAAGTACCAGCTGCAGACATGAAAATGTGATATGAAATGACAACCGTGTGCTTTGTATGTATGTGTAGGTGTGTGCATGTCATGCTGCTCAAGTGTTCTCTTGATACTCGGTTGCTGGCTGCCTGCTGATTCTCGCCAGTCTGTTAGTCTTTTGCACCAGCTGAATGTTTTTTTAAGTTGTGCCCGACATAACATGATGATGATGTTTGTGAAGCCCACGTCTGCTTTGCTATTCCTCATAACCCAGCACTGAAACTGCCACTGCCAGGCCATTCTCTATCTGTTCAGTTTAACCAAATGGCCACTCTGTGTGTTTTAAAGTGGTGCAGCCCTTACCCCGACTCCACCTCTCACTTCCGAACTGTACAGACAGACACACTTCCACACATAGACGTTTATATTTAAGATTGGTTAACACCCCGAAAAAATATCCAACCAACAGCCATCCTGAGGTCAGGCACAGGCTTCTGATGAAAGGGGTCAAAGGTGGCTAAGACGACCTGAGCAAAGTATAACAGGATATTAAAAATGCTTAGCGGAACATATATAGCTCATTGTATCACTGGGAGCCCGTTAGATACAAGAAGATGTGACTGTTGTGAGAAAGGAACTGGACCCTCAGGATGACAAAAAGTGTCTCCTGGCCTGATGAATCTCAGTTCAGGACTCAGGATATGGTGTCAGCCATGTGGGCTTGTGGTGTGAGGTGACTGTCATGACACTCTGACACCTATTGAGTTCAGCACTGTCTGAATGGATCTGAACTTTGCCACTCCTTAGTTTAGAATTTTGCACCACTGAACGCTGAGTGCCCCTCTGTACTCCTTATTTACCTCTAACTAAGTGGCTAGACACAGCTTCCGCTGTTAATAAAACACCATCTTCATAGTCCCTTTCTCCAACAGTGATGAGAAGGCTTACAGAGAAGAAGTTTATCAGCTGGCGCAATGGTGCCAAGTCAAGAATCAAATTGATCCAGTGTATACAAAACCTAGAAGCTGGTCATAGACATCAGAAAGTAGACCACACTGCCATCTATGTATATTGGAGGGGATGCTGTTGTAAGGGTGTAATCAGAATCTATATATGTAATTCACTAAGTCCATGGCAAGCAAGACGCACGCACGACAGAGCCCCACCCGCCAACTCTAACACTCCTCCCACGTCCATTACCTTCACATTGTTTTTCTTTTATTTCTGATCCCGTTCAACAACTATATGGCGACATCGACTTCTCAACTGTGACTCCGGAACAACTCGGTACACGAGCTATATTAAGCGTCACCAACGAAGACTCGCTACACCTTAATGAACAGGTACTGAAACTTATCCCTGCCGACAAAGTAACTTTCACCAGCGTTGCCTCCATCGTCACAGACGATCCCGCAGATCAAGTTTCATTCCCCGAAGAATTTCTTAACAGTCTTACTCCCACTGGCATGCCTCCGCATAAACTCAAAATTAAAATTGGTTCAGTCGTCATGCTTCTCAGAAACCTCATGCCAGCAAGAAGTCTCTGTGATGGCACTAGACTGACTGTTACCAGCATTCACCGCAATGTACTGGAGTGTAAAACTATCGCAGCTCCGACCTCACAAACTGTCCTTATTCCCCAGATATCCCTGACCCCATCAGATTCAAGTTTGCCTTTTACATTTACACGAAGACAATTTTCTATTAGATTGGCCTTTGCAATCACAATTAATAAGACGTAGGGACAAACTTTCAAAACGATATGCCTGTATCTGCCAAAACCAGTTTTGAGTCACGGACAATTGTATGTTGCTCTCTCCAGAGTTCCATCTTTTCATTCACTGACAGTCGTATCCTCAGACCCACCCCATTTGGACAACTGTGTCTGTCAGGAAGTGTTCATCCATCAATAAATAATTATGTGGGGTATCCTACGCCGCGGGTTGGCTTGTATAAGTTTAATATGTCACTGGGCTCTGTGCAAATATTTTAAATCTTCTTTTCTTTTCTTTTCTTCTCACGTACAGCTAACACAAAGCCAGATTTAGTACAGGGGCCCAGCATTTAGAACAAGCATTTTAAGACAAGACAAGTTAAGGACAAACTGCAAAATGGGCATTGTACTATTTCTGTGTGTCAGAGTCAGCATAACATTGGATCTTCTTTTCCTTGTTTGGAATGGCATGATTTACCTAAATGGATACCTGCACATGGAGAAAGAGTATAAAACTTTGAAACGTTGCCCGGCACACCTTTGAAGCCGACGGACGGATGGGAGATACCGTCATCTGATCCTGAAAATCCTTCCAGCATAGCAACGAAAATGGCAGACTCTACACATCGGGCTCTTGCTACCCGAAGGTCTTGTCATGGCTTCCTCATCTGTTATGCCATGTAAACCGTCATTAAAGAAAGCTAAGTTATTTCTCCTATGTGATTTCTTACTGCCTTACTAAGGGAGGGGTATCGCCTTTTTATATTATATCTATATACTTTTGGATTACGTAACATGCCGGAATTACAAAAGAATTTATTCCCACAAGGGATCTAGCACCCCCTGCTGGATACCAAGGGTGAACAGCTTTCAGTGTTTTGGGATGAGTATCACTCCACACTACTTTCTCAGATGTCTGAGGGCATCTTGCATTTATCCCTCTGTTCTCATGATCCTCTACATTTGCACAGTGGAGTCCACCCTCACTAGCTCCATCACATTCTGGTTTAGCACTTGCTTGCCTTCAAAATGTAAAACACTGCATGGGGTGATGATGGCAGCATGGAAAGTTGCTGGCGCTCGGCTGCCGTATCTTCAGGACGTATGCAACATTCCCTGACTTAGAAAAGTGAACAGTACTATTACAGCAATAGACTCTAGCTGCAAAGCTCCGCTCCACTGAGGAACCAATCAAATTATTAATATCCAGTGACATTTAGTGGCCTTTTCATTATACATCAGCAATGTTGTATGATACACCCAGTCATTTGTGTGTTTCTTAACACATCCATTTCAAGATGTATCTTGTGCTTCTTTCTCATAAAACATACATAACCTAGGGTTACGTTTTAGGTTGTGGAGGGTAATCTTACTCATGGGTAATGACAACTGTAGAGTAGGCATGTTGGGCAGCAGGAGTGTCTCTGTGGCAGTAACCAGGCCGTTCATGGACTTTCTATTGTGTAAAGCGTGACATAAACGTTCAGTTTGACTGGCTGTTCAGATGAGCTAATGAATTGCAAATCTGTGGAAGACTACAGCTAGACCTTCTCAATTAAAGATCTCGCCTACAGTAACCTGAACAGTTACAACTCACACCCCACTCTTCTGGCAAATGGTACATGGCATTGGTACTCCCGCCAGTAAAATAGATTCAGGTACAGCTTCTACCCACAAGACATCATTTTACAGAATATTAAGTACTGTAGCATAACAAACCATATATACTGTATATACAGAAATACCTTCAAATACATATTGTATAGATAGATACTTTATTAATCCCAAGGGGAAATTCACATACTCCAGCAGCAGCATACTCATAAAAACAATACTAAATTAAACAGTGATAACAATGCAGGTATAATAGACAATAACTTTATATAATGTTAATGTTTACCCCCCCGGGTGAAATTGAAGAGTCGCATAGTGTGGGGGAGGAACAATCTCCTCAGTCTGTCAGTGGAGCAGGACAGTGACAGCAGTCTGTCGCTGAAGCTGCTCCTCTGTCTGGAGATGATACTGTTCAGTGGATTCTCCATGATTGACAGGAGCCTGCTGAGCGCCCATCGCTCTACCACAGATGTCAAACTGTCCAGCTCTGTGCCTACAATAGAGCCTCTTTCTTCTTAATGCTGCCTCCCCAGCACACCACCACATAGAAGAGGGCGCTCGCCACAACCGTCTGATAGAACATCTGCAGCATCTTATTGCAGATGTTGAAGGACACCAGCCTTCTAAGGAAGTATAGCCGGCTCTGTCCTCTCTTGCACAGAGCATCAGTATGTATCAGTATATACAGTGCATCCGGAAAGTATTCACAGCGCATCACTTTTTCCACATTTTGTTATGTTACAGCCTTATTCCAAAATGGATTAAATTCATTTTTTTCCTCAGAATTCTACACACAACATCCCATAATGACAACATGAAAAAAGTTTACTTGAGATTTTTGCAAATTAATTAAAAATAAAAAAATTGAGAAAGCACATGTACATAAGTATTCACAGCCTTTGCCATGAAGCTCAAAATTGAGCTCATGTGCATCCTGTTTCCAATGATCATCCTTGAGATGTTTCTGCAGCTTAATTGCAGTCCACCTGTGGTAAATTCAATTGGTTGGACATGATTTGGAAAGACACACACCTGTCTGTATAAGGTCCCACAGTTGACAGTTCATGTCAGAGCATAAACCAAGCATGAAGTCAAAGGAATTGTCTGCAGACCTCCGAGACAGGATTGTCTCGAGGCACAAATCTGGGGAAGGTTATAGAAAAATTTCTGCTGCTTTGAAGGTCCCAATGAGCACAGTGGCCTCCATTAATAAAGTATCTATCTATCTATCTATCTATCATCCGTAAGTGGAAGAAGTTCGAAACCACCAGGACTCTTCCTAGAGCTGGCCGGCCATCTAAACCGAGTAATCGGGGGAGAAGGGCCTTAGTCAGGGAGGTGACCAAGAACCTGGTGGTCACTCTGTCAGAGCTCCAGAGGTCCTCTGTGGAGAGAGGAGAACCTTCCAGAAGGACAACCATCTCTGCAGCAATCCACCAATCAGGCCTGTATGGTAGAGTGGCCAGACGGAAGCCACTCCTTAGTAAAAGTCACATGGCAGCCCGCCTGGAGTTTGCCAAAAGGCACCTGAAGGACTCTCAGACCATGAGAAAGAAAATTCTCTGGTCTGAGACAAAGATTGAACTCTTTGGTGTGAATGCCAGGCGTCACGTTTGGAGGAAACCAAGCACCGCTCATCACCAGGCCAATACCATCCCTACAGTGAAGCATGGTGATGGCAGCCTCATGCTGTGGGGATGTTTTTCAGCGGCAGGAACTGGGAGACTAGTCAGGATAAAGGGAAAGATGACTGCAGCAATGTACAGAGACATCCTGGATGAAAACCTGCTCCAGAGCGCTCTTGACCTCCGACTGGGGTGACAGTTCATCTTTCAGCAGGACAACAACCCTAAGCACACAGCCAAGATATCAAAGGAGTGGCTTTAGGACAACTCTGTGAATGTCCTTGAGTGGCCCAGCCAGAGCCCAGACTTGAATCCGATTGAACATCACTGGAGAGATCTTAAAATGGCTGTGCACCGACGCTTCCCATCCAACCTGATGGAGCTTGAGAGGTGCTGCAAAGAGGAATGGGCGAAACTGGCCAAGGATAGGTGTGCCAAGCTTGTGGCATTGTATTCAAAAAGACTTGACGCTGTAATTGCTGCCAAAGGTGCATTGACAAAGTATTGAGCAAAGGCTGTGAATACTTATGTACATGGGATTTCTCAGTTTTTTTATTTTTAATAAATTTGCAAAAATCTCAAACTTTTTTTACGTTGTGATTATGGGGTGTTGTGTGTAGAATTCTGAGGAAAAAAATGAATTTAATCCATTTTGGAATAAGGCTGTAACATAACAAAAGGTGGAAAAAGTGATGCGCTGTGAATACTTTCCGGATGCACTGTATTGTGTGCAGTTTGATTTTGTGTGTGTGTCTTTTTGTTGCTGTTGTACACACGAGAGTAAACTGTACCTTGATCAGAAAGCTTCCATCATGACAGCCTGTTTTCTATCATGGTAGTGTTCTGTGTCGTGGGCTTTGGATTGGTTTCAGAAGATTAGCTCTAACAAATGGCTTCCTGGTCCCAGGGTCTAATTCCATTTGAACATCTGTGTGATGATATGGAGTGATCGGTTTAGAGAAGAGCTGCACATCAGATTACTGTATTTTCAAAGGTCCAGGCTGTTCTAAAGAGCTAAAGGGGAACCAATTTGCTGTTGGGTCAGTGCAAATACTAAAATACCTTTATCTTATTTAGCTTTTCTAATGCTCATGCCAGTACTCGTTACATGCGAACAGAGGATGGCGACAGTGGTTGCTTACTCAGTCTCTTGCAGGTTGGCTGTGGGTGGCTTTGACTAACTTTGAATTGTTCTCAGGTGTGTCATGGTGGTGGTGGTGGGGGGGTAATTATATGTATACAGTGCCTTCAGAAAGTGCTCAGGCTCCTTTACTTTATACATATTATGTTAAGTTGCAACCTTACGGTAAAATCGTTTAAATTCTTTTTTCAACACATCAAGCAGCACTCAACACCCTACAAAGATAAAGAAAAGACAGGATTTTAGACATTTCTGCAAATGTATTACAAATATTTTATTAAAAATGGAAAGCAAAAATATCAAATTGGCACAAGTATTCAGACCCTTTACTCAGTACTTGGGGCACTTTTGGCAGCCATGACAGCCTGGAGTCATCTTGTATATGAGGTAACAAGTCAAACATCTGGATTTGGGGATTTTGTGCTCTTCTTCTTTGCAGATTTTCTGTCACTCGACAGCTATTTTTAGGTTTCTCCAAAGTTGTTCAATTGGGTTCAAGTTTAGACTCCCACTCAAAAACATTCACAGAGGAGTTTTCTTTACTTTGTGCTTAGATGTCATTGCCCAGTTGGAAGGTGAATCTTCTGCCAAGTCTGTGTTCCCTGCTTTTGAAACAGAACCCCACAACATTATGCTGCCACCAGCATGCTTCAGTTTTGGAATGATATTGTGCAGGTGACGAGTGGTGTCTGGCTTCCTCCAGATGTGAAGCTAATCTTGGTTTCATCAGACCGGACAATTTTGCTTCTCATAGTCTGAAAGTTCTTTTCGTTACTTTTAACAAACTCCAAACAGACTTTCATGCCTCCATTCTGCCATAAACCCCAGATTAGTTGAGTTCTGCACTGGTGGTTGTCCTCTTCAAAGTTTCTTTCATCTCCACACAGGTTCTCTGGAACTCCTCCTGAGTGACCATTAGGTTCTTGGCCACCTTACTTTCCAAGTCCCTTCTTCCTCCATTGTTCAGTTTGACTGGACAGCCAGACCCAGGAAGACTTGTGGTTGTTTCAAATTTATTCCATTTAAGAATTATGAAAACCACTTTGCTGTTGGGAACCTTTAATGCTGCAGGATATCTTTTGTTGCTTTCCAAAGAAAATTCACATTGGTGTCAAAGTGTATGCATCAACGGTCAGAAAGAGACTGCACAAATCTGACTCACATGCAAAGTGAACCTGGAAAAAGCCTTTGCTATCCAAAAATAAAATGAGAAAAAGACTATAGTTAGCCATTGAACATCTAGACTTAGACCAGGCCTTCTGCAACAATGTACTGTAGACAGATGAATCAAAGATAGAATTGTTTGGCCACAGTTTCTGTAAAGATGTTTGGTGGAAACTGAAAACAGCATTTCGAGAGAAGTACCTCATACTAACTACTAATAGGTATGGTGGTGGAAGTTGTATAGTTTGGGGTTGCTTTGCTGCCTTGGGTCTGGGCATATTGCAGTCATTTAATCAACATATGAATTATGCATCATATCAAATTTACTTGATAAAAATGTGATACCATTTGTCCAAAAGTTGAAGTTGAGCCAGAAATGGACCGTTTAACATGATAATATCCAAAGCATACTAGCAAGTCCTATAGAAAAATGTATTCTTAAAACAGGTAATCTCTACGTGCTACAAAAGCATTATAAGCACATGAAAAAAGTAAATACTATATTTTACTAAGCATTAAGATGTAAGAGTTAGGGTTAAAAAGAGTCATGCCTACATATTTTTATTATTCTGTATGAGCTAGAAACCACCAATAGTTTATAAGCCAAAGGTTAGACATGCAGAAGAGCTGGCAAAGGATGGGCCCCTCGCTTAGAGAGGGAATGTGAACTCTTTGGCTGTAAATAATAGTAGCAAGTGCTGAGCTAGTAGGGAGTACATGTAGGCCCTGTCAGACAGACATGGTGGACAGAGAGGGGTCTGACACCCCCTCAGCTGAGAAATAATGGGGAGGGGAATGTTAGGTGTCAGATGAGGATGAATAATGACTTGTGACGAGAACTGTAACACAGTATATGTATGGCTGCCCGCTCTTCCCATCTTAAGTGAGTCTGTATGTGCGCCATACAATAAATCTTGATTCTGCTGCCTGTCCTGAGACTCCAAGTGCCTTCACTGGGGCTGAAGGTGCCCGAAACAGTCTACAGTCTACAGTCCATGAAGGGAAAGGATTAAAAAGAAAAAAATTGTTGGTTATGTACTGGCCTACTCCATTGGCTCCAGCAGACCCCCGTGACCCTGTAGTTGGATAATGGATGGATGGATGGATTCAAAGCCTGGATTTGAATCTCAGTGAAATGTTGTGAGGAGATTTCATCCATCCATTTTCCAACCCGCTGAATCCGAACACAGGGTCACGGGGGTCTGCTGGAGCCAATCCCAGCCAACACAGGGCACAAGGCAGGAACCAATCCCGGGCAGGGTGCCAACCCACCGCAGGACACACACAAACACACCCACACACCAAGCACACACTAGGGCCAATTTAGAATCGCCAATCCACCTAACCAGCATGTCTTTGGACTGTGGGAGGAAACCGGAGCGCCCGGAGGAAACCCACGCAGACACGGGGTTGAGGAGATTTGAAATGGGAAATATATGTAAGATGAGTGTGGGTTTTCTTGCGACTGAAGGAATGTGTCATTGAGGAATGGTAAAAGATTTCACTGAGTAGATGTCTGAGACTTATGGGCTGTTATTCAAAAAGCCTAGAAGAAGGCATTTCTGCTAAAAGGGGCAATTGAGTCCAAAGGACTGCTTACTTTTTCCCAGTAAACCATTACAGCTATGGATATTTTTTTTAATAAATTATTGAAAAGGTATATTTTCTATGTGGTTTTTATTCAAGAATATCACCGTTATCTGTAGGTACTTTTTGCATGATCTACTGTTTGCCTGTTCAAATTATTGAAAAAGTCAACCATTTCCATGGGGTGTACATACTTTTTAACATGACTGCATAAGCAGTCACTGGCAGAACACTGACCAGCCTTCTGACTTAGATATAAAGGTACAGTGAAGTATGGTGTAAATGTCATAAATCAGGACAATTACTCCATTATTGTAAATATAATGGTCTTGGCTCCATTCATGCATACATTTGTTCATGGGCTAACAAGATGAAATGCAAGAATGAAAACACAGAGTCTTCACTATCAAAGACAAAACTGCTCATGTCTTGATAGTACTGAAGAAATGTCATATAGTCTCTGATAACAGAAATACAGTAGTTTGATGGTCATCATTGATCTGTCTTTCCCTAATGATGGGTGACATGGTTACATTAACATCACAGGAAACAGGAAGTTCATTCTGTGAGGACAATAACTCCTGGAATGCGTAATTTAGCCATGGCAGTCTGACAATCCTCAGTCAAAGCATCCATTAGTTGGCATTTGCTCATAAGGATACTTATTATAGACCCTCCATCTTCAGAAGGAAAGTCCTTGATAGAATGGAGGAAAGGTGAGTGTTGTGGTAGGAGTTTATTGAATTGTCCAATGTGTCTGAAACCAGTTTGCCATCACAGTTGAGTGGTGATAAAATGCATCATCTCTAATGACAACATAGTGTGCACCATTGATCATGGCATTCTTTTCCTCCTCAGACATGGAACACAGTAGATGTCTGAAAAGCCCATTAATTAATGTCAGAAGATGTGGGCTTTTACATGATTCAAATGTATGCTGAAACACCAATGTTTGATATGGTTGCAGACATTTGCACCACGCTAGCATTGTTCCTGGGCTCTTTTGGCATAACATACCTCTCACACCTCCTTGTCTTGGATATATTGAAGCCATCTTCATCAACATACATAAATTTATGAGGTATGACATTTGTCTTTAATTATTCTGTGTACTCACAATAATCACAACAGTGGACACAAAGTGACATGTGGGATTGTAGAAGGCGGCTTCATAAAACCTACACATTATTGAGAACTTACCTGTACACAGAGACACCTCAATTCCATAACTTCGTCACTGTTTCTATCAAAGGACACACTGTATTATCTCTTAAATTCCAGTGTCGTGGCATTTCAACCCACGGTCAATGGTCTATATCTTAACGGTATAAATATTTGAGAAGATGGAACGGCCTGCAATTACAGCTTGTTTGCTTGCACCATCTGAACAATCGCTGTCACTTGTCCAGTACTGTACACCTAGGTTCACCTATCAGCTTGAGGTTTTCTTGCACAACTACATTACTATTCAGTGCATTTGACGCAGTTCACCATTTGGAGAGGGAAAGCAGTATTGATTTATGCATGGTTGCCAAACTCAGTTACATAATGTACAGGTGTAAATTTGCAGTGTGGTGACTTACTGATACTCATTCATGAAAGTCTGAATTATTGGTGCTGCACCCATAGACAAGTCATGATTTAGGATATGGTCAAAAACAGTTGCTTGTGTGTCTCCTCTTCACAGTCTTCTCCCAATATCTGAACTCTCCACATGTCGCTTCCTGGTCATCTCCTTTGTCATAAGGGTTTATGAAAGTCCTCCGTAAACCTACAGCACCACCAGCCACTTGTTTGTGACTATGTGCTGATTTGCATATAAACAGGTTTACAATGATGGCTTAATTCATTGATTTTTGGGTATTCTGATGATTGCTTTTCTAGTCTTTTGCAAAAGTTTTATTGACCATTGAGAACAATGTATATACATATCGATGTATATTTGAAATGGTGAGCTGTCATACTGAGATGGTTGCTGTTTAGCTCATTGGTGTTTAGTGTTCTCCACATGCATAATGTGTGATTTTGGGCTATACAAAAATAAACTGTATTGTATTGTATTGTATCAGCACTCCTTTGCCTGTTGGACTCCTGCAGGATGGTAGATGCTGACTGGCTACTGTCCACTCTACAATGGCTTTTCTCTTGTTATGGCGCTACCACGGAGTTCCCTTCCAGTACAACACAGTGTACTATCTACTCAGACACTCTTCAAATACTAATATGAAAGTAGTTCTGTCTTTGGGGTCCTGTTGGACATTTTGCCCATCCTCAGGCCTACCCATTGCTCGCCTAGCAAAGTCATAAACCCCACAAGACAAGCAGAGAGAAAAAATACACCATATTTATTAATTTACTTATAAATTGTATTATAATTGCTGCAGGGGTCTGGAGTTCATCATGGTATCATTATGCACATTGCTGGAACTGATGCTGGCCAGGGTGCCAGCACATCACACTTGAGTAAGTTTTAGGAAACTTTTGCATTTTGTCAATCTATATATAAATATAAATATAAAAGTCAATGTATGTGTATGTGAATGTACAGTACGTTCCAGCATCATTTCCGAACAGCTGGAGCGATTTTCATGAAACTTGGTACATGTTTCTCATTGGTTGACTAAAAATACTGTAGGGTGAAATCAACCCAAAATCACCTCCTTCTGGGTAGTTTGGGGGGTGATCTTGCAGTCTTCTATGCATGTTATCATCCAGCTGACACTCGGAATGACCACCAGAGAGTGAACGGAGGGGACTGCCAGCATTAGTTTTTTGAGCACCACCGCGCTCCTGTTGATTCTGAAATTAAATAGAGTTGGCCGGGTTGGCCTCCCAACTATTTTTGGGACTTATTCTGTCTTTGTGACTCAAACCGCCATATACATACAGTATATATATATTATATTATATATATATATATATATATATATATATATATCGAGCTACATGCTGTCAAATAAACGAACCACACGCTGTGGCGCAACGCTAGGGGCTTAGCCTCTGGCGCTGACGTCCGAGGTTCAATTTCTGAGAGGGGATACAGTGAGTGTGTATGCCTGATGAGCCCAGAATTAGGGCGAAACACGTGTCACGTACTCTTTGCATTATTTGACAGTAAACTATTTCAACCATATATATATATATATATATATATATATATATAGGGCAGCACGGTGGCGCAGTGGGTAGCACTGCTGCCTCGCAGTTGGGACACCTGGGGACCTGGGTTCGCTTCCCGGGTCCTCCCTGCGTGGAGTTTGCATGTTCTCCCCGTGTCTGCATGGGTTTCCTCCGGGCACTCTGGTTTCCTCCCACAGTCCAAAGACATGCAGGTTAGGTGGATTGGCGATTCTAAATTGGCCCTAGTATGTGCTTGGTGTGTGGGTGTGTTTGTGTGTGTCCTGCGGTGGGTTGGCACCCTGCCCGGGATTGGCTCCTGCCTTGTGCCCTGTGTTGACTGGGATTGGCTCCAGCAGACCCCCGTGACCCTGTGTTCGGATTCAGCGGGTTGGCAAATGGATGGATGGATGGATATATATATATATATATATATATATATATATATAATCTTATATATATAGCAGACTGTAACAATCTTGCTGTCTTGTATGTAGGTTATCATCCAGTGGACACTCGGAACGTTTCTGGTGTGCTCCGTAAAAGCAACCGACAGTTTTACCATGAAAAATCTGTAGTATTATTTGTTTGTCATTTAATGTTTGTTTTTGTTAACTATATTTTCATCTTGCATTATTCTTATTGTAACAATGTTGTAGTGGTAATAGAATGAAATCAACCTAATATTAATTTAATTGACTTTTTTTATGTTGTCAAAAATTCTGCATGTAAAAACTTACTAAACCACAAAACAAAAATGTAATCTGTCAAAAAACCTCAGAAAAGGCTTCACTTTTCCTGTCGTTTTTACACTACTTTGAACATATACCACGATTATATTTGGATTAAAATAGGCTATTTTATATATGATAAGTAAGCAATTTTATTTTTATCTACCATAAACATCCTATATTTATTTTGTGGATTCAGCGACTCTCTTTGCGAGTTTTCTTTATTCATTATGAACTAAATGTCATTTGTTTCGCAACATCCTAGCTAACGTGTTGGTGTTACAATTTTTTCATAAAAAAGAAATAGGAATTTTTTTTTATACGTTCATAATCAAAAAACTAATTTAACTTATCAAAATCGAAGGTAAATTATAAACCAAATACAGCTATGATATTTAACTTATAATATATTTTTATATAGGTAAAATATTTCACGTTTAATTCATTGTAAAACAATTTCAATTGGAAGAGACTAATTGGAGATTCAGTCTTGTATGTCTGTTATCGTCCACTTGATGCTCAGAACGTATGGACAATCATTGAAAATTGCTGGAATCAATTTGGACACAGCCTGTTTCTCACATGGTCAACTTCATGTGGCATGTTCAATAATAATAATTCTTTGCATTTATATAGAGCTTTTCTCACTACTCAAAGCGCTAAGCAATTGCAGGTTAAGGGCCTTGCTCAAGGGCCCAACAGAGCAGAGTCCCTATTGGCATTTACAGAATTGGAACCGACAACCTTCTGATTGCCAGTGCAGATCCCTATCCTCAGAACCACCACTCCGCCCTTCAAGGGCACAAAGTCCTAAGGACCTTTATATATTGGCTAAAGATGGAAAAACTAAAAACATTGTATATAACAAGGCACTTCAGTAAACAATACAGCCACATTAGTGAGTCTTCATTATTTGTTTATTTATTAAATTTATTTTTTAAGTTTTGTTTTTTTGAATTTTTTTTTTATTGTTTGAGAAAAATATAAACACTTTACTTTCCTCTCGGGCAATGCTGGGTATTTCAGCTAGTGCTCTCTAAAACAGTGTTAATTATTTGTCATTAATTCTCAGAATCCAGTGCTGCCTTGTCACACATGTGATGGACCTATTTTGAAGTGTCCTGAGCATTTTCAATTTGTGTGAGACCGTCACTGTCTTCAGTGAGTGGCAGTAGCAGAGACTGTGAGACAACGGTGACAACTGTCAAAGGGCACATAATGCGTCTGTAAGCACCTAACTAGACAGACGTTCTCCTTTTCCACCCTACCGGCTTAGTTTTAAAGACTCCTACAAGACTCGGAATTTCCAAAACTGTTTCTGTAACTGTGCCTGTAGGGTGGTCAGCATAACCAATCTGATTTTCATCTGGCTGGTATGCCAGAGCAGTGGTTACTTCTCTTTTAACTTGTAGCCCCTGAGAATTGGGGTACACTCACTGTCCATGTGAAATATACACACAATATTAATGATGATGATTATTTTTATTTATAATGCACTCCTCTCAAACCCACAACAAAAATATAAAATAGTGTAAAGATCAACAGCAGATGACAAAATAATTTACAACAGAATTAAGCTTACAACAAATCAGAATAGTAACAATACAGCATACAATCTACTGTAAATAAAAAAGGAGAAGCTAAGTCACAGTCATTGTGAAGGGTGTCATCATGGACTGCTTTATGGAAGTTTGATGTTAGTGTTGTTGTGATGTGATGACACAAGCAGGTTTGAGGAAGAACATGAGTGGCACCTCCTTAAATGATGTTTTTTTTTTTTCTTTCTGAAAACACGTGAATTACAGTTAATTCATCTAGAAGGCTGTGAGATAAATGGCCTTAGTCTGGCAAAATTGTGAAGGTGACAGAAGTAAATGTTAATGTTTTTAAATGTGTGCCTCAAATGTCAGTTAATTGCTAAAGAAAAATCCAATATTACATACTGTGACCAGCAGGGGGCGCTGGCTTCACAAATTTAAGTACAGTATGTATCTGTGCAGCCAGGAGCTGAATGTCAAGTGGGAGTGGACACACTTGACAGATGGAATGAAGTTTTCAAAATAAAGGTTTGTCATGAATAGTTTTCACAGCTTATATGCTGTATATAATTGAGAAAATATACAATTTAAACAGAATTTACAGGATACACTGCAAGAAGAGTTAAGCCGTGTTCCAAAAACACAGACCTAGACCAAGAACAGCCAGCCTAAGATCCACACCAAGATCTGTAATCCCAATAACACCCCCACCCCGACTGAATTTTACAAAGGCCAGCTTGGATACTTCCAATTAAAATTGGACAATAAAGTTAGGCCTAGTAGATAAGGTTTGCAATAACTTGCACCTCTCAATCCTATCTTGTTAAAGCAGATTTACATAAATTCCTTCTCTTTGGTATGGAAACTGCACTGTCTCTGATTGCAATGTCCTACAATAGACAGTGCACACAGCAGAAAAGATCACTGGGACTTCTCTACAATCCAATTAAGTCGTTTTCATCAAGCTTTGTACTTGCAAAGCCTACGGTATTGTGAAGGATTGCCTCCATCCTTCCCACAGCGTCTTTGTCCTGTTTTCATCTGGGAGAAGGTATCATAACATTCAAACCACTTGTACCAAGTTTTGTAACAGCTTCTACCCCTTGGCTTTCTGGAATCTGAATTCTGTGCTGTCCACCTCCCCTTAGATTTGCTTATACGCTAGTAGTTGATCCGAATGATATACCATACTCGTACATCTGTTACTATTGTGTCTTATTCTCAGTTGTTCTTATCATTAATCTATAATTATGTCAAATTATTCAACCTATTCATTATTTATTTAATCAATAAGTATAGTAGAGTATGGTATATAGCTTTAGAATAGTACAGTTTCTTACTTGTCCTGCACTTATCCTGTTTTTTATGTTATACTGTATGTGTATCTGATTGTATATATGTTGCACCTACGTCTCAGGGAACATCATTTCATGCCGCTGTAATATTGTGTATGGATGAAGTCACTCCTACTTGACACTGTAGTCCCTCCTACTCAAACATTCAGCTCCTGGGTGCAGCGATGCCCTTTACCACAAATAAGCCAGGTTCAGTGCTCAGAGTTGCACTTTGAAAGGTTGTTTCACTTATAGTGTCACCCCAAAATCACAATAAATTATGAAACAAATATTTAATGTTGCACGTTGCTTGTACTGAACTTTTTTTTTTCTGCATACAGCCCAAGTCAAACAAAATTGAATGATTGTAACTCCATTGAATAATGGCAGAGCAAATATTGCTATAGCAGCTGGGACACTCTCTTTGTTTCTGTTAGCTGAGGTACTCTCTTCTCCCCAGATGTTATCCTCTCCAGATGCTTTTGGAGCCATCAAAAGTTTTGAAGGTGTACGATTATGAATGGCTACGATTCAAAGTCCCAGGGTTGGGCGGGTCAGCTGTCCAGGGTTCACTGGCGATGGGCTTCTAAACTGCCAGGGTGTGGTGACATTCTTTTTGTAACTTTAAGAGAATACTGTTTTGGCATGATAAACCAGTTGGAGTTTAACTTCTGCTGGGAAGAAAAAAAAAGCTTTCTCATCATTTTATGCTGGTAAAGCCTAAACAATCATTTTTTTTTTACAGATTCATACAGTTTAACAGTGAAGTCACAAAAAAAGCAATGTACAGTAACATAATAAGTAAAACTGTGGGTTTTCTTCCAAGTTTTCTTTGGTCTCCTCCCATAGTTGAAAGACATGCAGGTTAGGTGAACTGGTGTTGCTAAGCTGACCCTACTGTGTTTGTGTGTGTTTTCACCCTGTGATGGACTGGTGCTCTGTCCAGGGGTTGTCCCTGACTTCATGCTGCACATGAAAGAAAGAAAGATATTTCATAAGCAGACTGTTTATGTGAGTTCAAAGATTATTGTGAATTATTATGAATATTACTAATCTTTGTTGCAGCCTATACACAAGAATAAGCAGTGCGTGATACCTGAGTGGTACCAACTGAAAGACTAAAATGGGTAACACTGTGTGTAGATGAAACAGTGCTACTTAAAATAACCTCAGTATTTGAACAATTTAGTTTAAGGAAGTTATGTTGCATCCATCACTATTTCTTAGAGGTAACTGGTCAGGACAGTAGTGGTAGAAATACATTTACGTTTCTACCATTGTAAATCTGAGTATTAGTTGTATAGTGGTAACAACTACAGAATCTAGCAGTGATCCAATGCTTCTATAGATGTACACTGAAAATAACACTGATCAGATGACAGTGTGGTGTCGTCACTTCAGGGTTTTTTGACTATATTGCTAAACAGCAGGTGGTGGAAATTGCCAGATTCCTGGGGCTCTGTTGCCAGTGGTTAAGTTTATTATTAGATGCCTAAAGCCTGCATCATCACCTAAAACCTCTCTCATCCTAACCAAAGGATTACAGAATAGGTGATGAATCACAAGTCCATTAGAAACCCTTCATTCTTGATTAAACTAAATTGTGAACTTTCACTTGAGCTACAAAGCTTTCACATAATTGGTCTTTGATTTTGCTCAAGATGATCTTGTTTTTGTTGTTTACTTTCAATCTCTTCTCATTGCCATTCTATGAGTACTGTGTTGTTATTAATGTGTTGCCGTGTTACAAGACTTTTTTTGAAAATATTTGAAACCGTGTATGCACATATTTTTAAGCAGAAAAATAACGATAATGAACTGAAATGCTGCAGACTTTGCATCACAATACAGCGAGCACTCACTGGAGGATGGATGAGTGCCAGCCAGGTGGAGAGTAACTGCAGCTGCACTGGTCTTTATCCTCTGGCAGGCTGATTCAGCTGAGAGAGCAATAGTATACCCCTATGTCGGCCGATTAGTGGAGTAACTAAGCTGGAATTCAAATGTGATGTGAAGACATGCAGGCTAGACTGCCTAGCAGCAGACCCACAAACTGATTAGCACAGCAGAAGTAGATAAAACCAGAAACTTAAAAACAAATTTCACAGGGTATGTGGAATTTAAGATAACATTTTTATAGACATTAATGACTGAGGCTAAGGTGAAAAACAAAGTATTAGCATACTTTTATGCATGTTAAAATATTTTTATTATAAAACTACTGCATTTTATTTTTGGAATTCAATAATTTTAAAATAATTTGTGTTAATTTTGCTTATGAGCAGAACTGCATTACAGGTAAATAACGATTACTGACAACTAACAAGCAAAACAAACATCAAAGAGATATATGAATTAATATCCTTGTAGGAAGATGGTCTTGTCTCAGTCAGGCTGTACTGTTTATGCCTGCACACAGTAATCAGTTATTCTTCTGTCTCAGATTGTTAGCAGAGTTCAATACACAGCTATATTACAATTCATGATAATTTTTAAAATGGTGAAATACTACAATGTGGATGTTTTAGCTGTAGGGTTGGTAGCACTGCTTAGAGTAGTCTGAATATTTATTTCATGAACTAATTCAAAAACTGAGTGCTGTTGAATTTTTAAAGAAAACAGAAAGGCTTATCTACCTACTATATAATAAAACACAAAGGTCTGTGTGTTTACTTCCCCTGAACAATGTGATTGGTCAGTCTGGCCTTGTTGGTGTGACGAAAGAGGAGGTCCGAGTGTGAGACACACAAGGAGGAGCAAAGGCATATGAGGCATGCTGAGAGAGTCTCCAATGACAGCAAGTATTAAACCAGACAGGAAGGGAGAAAGGTGCCTTGAAGTAAATGACGAGTCTGAGAAGCAGGCTTTACGGTAACGGGCTCAAGAGAAGGGGCACCAGTTACCTTCCACCCGTGTCCTTGACCCAGTACCAACAGGCTTTTTTTTTTTTTTTTTTATATATAAAAAAAAGAAGTCTCTGATGTCCTTACTGATAGTGTACTTAACACAGTGAACTCATCATTAGATACAGGGGTGTTCCCTGACTGTCTAAAGACTGCAGTTGTTAAACCCCTTCTCAAGAAAAATAATCTCAACTCCTCTGTCTTTGATTATTTTAGACCAATTTCTAACCTGTCTTTAAGTAAAATTCTAGAAAAGGCCGTTATTAATGATTACTTTAATAAGCATTCTATTCTTGATAAGTTTCAGTCAGGTTTTAGAATAAAATGATAGTACAGAAACTGCGCTGGTTAAAGTAGTAAAGGATTTGCAGGTTTATGCTGACAGAGGCCGTATATCTGTTCTTGTCCTATTAGACTTGAGTGCAGCATTTGACATGATTGACCACAGTGTTCTTATAAATCGCCTTAAACAGTGGGTGGGGCTTTCTGGTAGCGTCTTAAATTGGTTTCAGTCTTACTTAATAAGTATAAAATTCTTTGTTACAGTAGTTGTGGTGATTGTACTTTGGAAACGCATGATATTGCATATGGTGTACCACAAGGATTATTCTGGGTCCACTGCTCTTTTCAATTTATATGCTTCCATTAGGTCAGATTATCTCAAAAAACAAGGTGAGCTACCACAGCTATGCAGAAGACACACAGCTTTATTTATCAATAGCACCTGATGCTCGTGGCTGACTGATCCGGTGTCTTAGCAGTCTTTTCAAATGGATGAGTAGTAACTTAGTCAAACAAAATAATGAAAAAATAGAAATCTTAGTAATTAGCAAACATGGATATAGCAAGGGCACTGGAAATAAACTTGGTCCATTAGGTTTAAAAGTCAAGGCGGAGGTAAAGAATTTAGAATCATTAACTTTGACCGAAATTTTAAATTGCATATTAATCAGATTACTAGGACTGATTTTTTTCATTTAAGGAATATAGCAAAAGTTAGACCTCTTATAACTTTACAAGACATTGAAAACTTAAGACTAGATTACCGTAATTCACCCCTAACAGGACTACCTAAGAAAGACATCAATCACTTGCAATTAGTGCAGAATGCAGCAGCCAGAATCTTAACTAGAAAAAGAAAATTTGAGCACATCTCACCAGTTTTAATGTCACTGCATTGGTTACCTGTGTCATTCAGAATCGACTTTAAAATACTACTAATGGTTTACAAAGCCATAAATAATCTTACTCCGTCCTATGTTTTGGAATGTCTTTCCCCCTACACACCAAGTCGTAATCTTAGATCTTCGAATTAGGTCTGCTTATAATTCCAAGAGTCTATCTTAAAAAAGTGGTGATGCGTCCTTTTGCTGTTATTCACCTAAAATCTAGAATACTTTACCTATCGAAATTTGCCAGGCTAATACTGTGGAACATTAAAAAAAAAAAAACTGTTACAAAAACATTATTTAAATATGGCTTTTAAATAGCTGCATTTTAGTTGTGTACCTAATAGACTCTATGGGCATAGAATTATCATTCTTCAGGGATCCACAATCTGTACTAATCCCCTCTATTCCCTGCTATTTTTTCTGGTTCTTCTGTGCTTCTGCACTACCACCAACTGATCTACAAACCATACAGCTCCCTGAGATGATGGAATGAAGGCGAGTACTTCAGCTGTCCACAAGACCAACTTCATCAAATTCCTTTCTTTTGAAGCATTAGAACCAAGAGGTTTGATTTAGGAACATTTATGTTGGGTAGAATGCTTAGTGGGGACTGGGCGGTCTTTTGCCTTGAAACCCCTGCAGATTGTATACGAGAAAGATTAAAAAAAAAAGAAGTATAGGGAAATCATTGTAATCATCCAAAAATTCAATGTCAAGATTTTGATGAATCTCTACTTTTTAGACCTCCCTGACTTTCTCATATACGAAGTATAGGGAAAGTAGTGGAATCCTCCAAAAATTCCATTTCGAGATTTTGATGAATCTCTATGTTTAGATCTCCCCGAGTCCGAAAATACCATTTTTGTCTGTCTGTATGTGTGTGTGTGTGTGTGTGTAAACATGATAACCGGAGTACGCTTTCACTTAGGTACAAAACATAGATTTCTGTCAACTTTTGGGCTATTTCCGCTAACCAGAAGTGGTACGTTACCTTTTATTCATGCAGCTGCAATGTTCGATTTATTCAACTTTACTTTTATAATAATTGTTCAGTAAATTATTGATTTAATTTTTGTTGATGGTTCTTTAATGTACATACTATAAAAATATAATTATTGTCTTGCGGTTTACTCCTCAAATATCCATCCCCATATCCGAGTATAAGAGAAAGTCTAGGGGAGACTACTCCTAGTTTTTCTTTTTCCTGTCCTCCCAGCCATCAGACCTTTATCTTTTTTTGTTATTACTTAAATTCTTTAATATTATTGCCTAATCTGTTTTTTTCTTGTATCTTTGTCATCTTGTAAAGCACTTTGAGCTACACTGTTGTATAAAAATGTGCTATAAAAATAAATGTTGTTGTTGTTAACAGACATTCATAAATGTGAATAAAGAACAGGTAGGGCAAGAGATATCAAAATTTATCAAATTATTCTGTTCTCTGTCTTCAACGGGTACCATGGCTAGTTAATAAATAATTAATAAACTTGTTTTAAACAAGCAATCTATTCACCTTTATTTACTGTATAAGTAAATGAATAGTGATTAACTCAAGACTACTTCAGAGTACACATCTAAAAAAAATTATAAATTATTTTACCTATATAAAAGTACCACTGAAATTAACAGAGAAACTGTGTACTGTTCATCATTCTATCATGTGTAACAGGTTGCCATTCTAACTAATTAAATTCACCAGGAGTTAATACCACAGGATAGCAGTGAGAATTTAAGCAGGAATAGGAAGTGAAGACAATAAATCAGCAAAACCTATACATTTGAGAGGCTTCCTATGACAAAAGGTGGAGAAACTTAAAGATGACAGAAAAAAGTAAGTTTGACTGGCAGTCATGTCATATAAAAAAGCAAGCATCATTTCTTACATTTCTTTGTTTTTATGTATCAGGACACAACTAACAGTCATAAAGCCCTAAACTGGGTAAAACTAACCTTAGATGCCAAACAACACAAAACAAAATTTTAATAATAATAATAATAAAAAAAGAAAGAAAAGAAAACTTAGTCGATCTGCAGCAGCCATGTGTTAAAATTAAATGCACTCAAAGACTAAACGGCTGATACTGTACAAATCTAAAGTAATCATTTTCTTTACGAATATATCAGTCTCTCACATTGCTCTGTAGAATTTGCGGTCCACTCTGCTTCTGCATATTGATGTTTGAGAGTATTCACTTCTATACAACTATCTCAAAAAGGATACGTCTGAACTTTAACTTGGTCATTTAAATACCTTGATGGGGATGTGTTGGGCATTTATTTCTAGAACACTTTAGTAGCTGAACAAATGGCCTCACCTTTTCCCTCTGAATATTTCTGTACTTTTGTGACATCAGATCCTGCATCTACTGTAGAACAGAATCCTAAATTATCACCCTTTTGCCACCATGCTTGACAGCTGATGTGAGATACTTGAAGTGATATACTGTGCTCAGTTTTGTGCATTAAAACTAGACAACAACATTTTGTCTTTGTCTGTTGAGAGGAAAACTAAATCATGCTGCCCCTTGTTATGGAAATTTTTTCCGTGGTTATCTTTCCAGTTTTTGGGTGCTTTTGTTGTTTCTCAGAACATCAAATGCTCTGAACTTCTGGTAAATTTGCAGAAATGCCCATTCTTGGAAAGATGTTGCTAATTGTCTTGAATGCTCCTTGTAAATAGTTGTTCTTACTGTGGAATGGTGGACCCCCAATGGTTTGGAAATGGGGTAAGAACCCTTCTTTGATATATGAGTAGCAACCATTACTTTTTAAAGATCACTGCAGATGTATTATGTCCTCAGCATTGTGCTACCACAAAAATAAGCAATGCAACCTAAACTGCCGCAGGTTCTGCTTTTATACAAAGGTGGCAGTGCTTCCCAATCATGACTTAATAAAGTAACCTTGACTAGCAGCACTGGACTCTAATCATCCTATTAACTAATATGGAAGTGACAAGGCTATATATTTACATTTTTAAACATAACTGCTGAATGTTAGTCTTTTAATACAAATAAATAACAATTTACCTAATTTTATGACATTATAAAAATCTATTGTTATGTCATAGTATATAAAATTACAGATAGAGAAGTGTAAAAGGTTATAAGAAAACAAATGGCACACTTAAAGAATTTTGATATTTTATGCTTTATATCAAAAATATTTTCATCCATTACAGGAACCCAGAGCTTGTCATGACAACATTGGCGGCAACTCAGAAATAAATCCCAAATATGATTCCTGCCCACTGCAAGGCACAGTAATTAATTAAAAAGTGAATTTTAAGTGGTTTGATCATTGATATAAAGGACTAACAACTCACCATTAGACACACTCACTCATATTGGGCTAAATGGCTGTCACCAGTTGTCCTAAACTAGGGGGGTGCAGGTTTTCATTCTAACCTTCTTCTTAATTAGTGACCAGTTTTTGCTGCTAATTAACTTCTTTTGCCTTAGCATTAATTAACTTGACTCAAGCCCCTTAGTTGTTTCTTTTTCCTTAATTAGCAGCCAAACAATGAGACACAGAGCAAGCCACCACATGCCCAGCTCATTTGTGCCCATCACACAATATCTGAAAATAAAGGAAGGTGAACGTCTCAGTAAGGTGGATTTCTCAGGTCACCAAATCATTCTTCATTGAAGATGGTGCCGTCTGGTGTGGCTGGCCGTCTGCTCGTCTCTCTAGTCTATGTTTTAACTTTGTTTTTATGTTTTAGTTTATCCCAACGGCCACTGTCCTATGATTGTGAGTCTTTACTAAACATATTTTCTGGCTTGCTTTCCTCTCAATTTTCATCTCCTGGTTGGATTTTTTGTGAACCTCCACCTTTGTTTTATTCATCTCCTGACTTCTTCACCTGGACACCGGTGTTCACCTGTATCAGTGAATTGAACGCCCCTCGGAGACGCAAATGCATCCGCCGCCGTCGTGGGAAAAGAGCAGGAATTGCCATTAAACAACGCCGACTCAAGTCCCAGAGCTTTGTTTCCCGATGCCTGCGAGTCGTTTATGACCAATCTTCTCCTGCTCAGGACTCCATCACTGGTTCTTGGGCGCTGGACACCGGATTGTAATTTCTCCTTTTCCAGACAGCATCACTTTTCCTTGGCCTGCAATCGAGTAGTAAACACTGCTAATCTTCGCACGCTCACCCGTGCTCATCCTGCAACGAGCTCTTCTACCTCTATCAAGGCTGCTCTCTTGAACGCGAGATCAGTGTCTAATAAAACTTTTATTCTGCAAGACTTTATTACCTCAAATAATCTGGATTTCTTCATCACTGAGACTTGGATTTTAAATGGTGACTCTTCTTGTTTTACTGACTTGACTCCACCAGGTTACTCATATTTAAAATCTCCTCGCCTGACTCGTCGTGGGGGGGGCATTGCCACTATTTTTAAAAGTATGTTCTTGTGTCGGAGCCTTACAAGGGGTCCGTTTAGCAGCTTTGAACTCCAACTTTTCGAAGTCTGCAGCTCCCCTTCTCTACTGTTTGCCGTGGTTTATAGACCTCCTGTAATTAATGATACTTTCATTTCTGAATTCTCTGATCTCTTGGCTGATATCACCCTCTCTCATGACAAAGTTCTTATTGTTGGTGATTTCAACATTTACGTTTGTTGTCAATCGAAACCTTTGGTCAACGACTTTTTATCACTTTTGAACTCATTTGATTTTATACAACATATTAATACGCCAACCCACTCTCTCGGTCACATCCTCGATCTCATCCTTACTCGTGATATTTCAGTGAATAATATTGATTTATGTGATGCTTCTTTTACTGATCATTTTTCTATAATGATGGACCTGAATATTACTGTCGATGTCCCTACTAATAGCTGTCCCCCACGCTGCTCGCGCTTTTTAAATTCTTCTATTATATCTGATTTTAAAACCATTTTCTCTAGTCTTTATGTGCATGACCAAAATAATGATATCAATGATTCTGTCGTAAAATTTAATTCCTCCTGTAAAACGATTTTAGACTCAATTGCTCCGCCCAAGATACGTAGTAATAAGGGTAGACCTGCTCCCTGGCTTAATGAAAATACACGATCAGTGCGCCGCACCTGTCGAACTGCTGAACGGCGTTGGAAAAAAGATGGACTGATTGTCTCTGAACAGATTTTTAGGACTTCTCTTTTCAATTTCCAGGCTGAAGTTAAGAAAGCGAAACAAAATTTCTTTGCCGATTTAGTTTCCCGTCATTCAAAGAATCCTAGGGTCTTATTTAATTCAATTAATGCGGCCATTAACCCCCACACTGCGATGGGATCAAATAGCATTGTTCATTCATGTGACCAGTTTCTATCATTCTTTGTCAGCAAAATTGATACTATCCGCCGTGGCATTGTTCAAACGGGCTACGAACTTTCTACTGTTAATCATGACATTGTCTTAGAATCCTTTGATCTAGTTTCACTTTCACAGCTAAAAAGAACTATTGACACCCTTAAACCAGCCCCCAGTCCTCTGGATATTGTACCACCACGTCTCCTAGTGGAAGCCTTTGATGTGTTGGGCCCACCCTTATTAGCCATCATCAATGATTCTATTAGTTTGGGTGTTGTGCCCTCATTTTTTAAACATGCTGCAGTCTGCCCCTGTCTTAAAAAGGCAGAATTAGACCCTGTAGTTTTAGCTAATTTTCGTCCAATTTCCCAACTGCCATTTCTGGCTAAAAATCTTAGAAAAAATTATTTATAATCAATTTGTTGATCACCTTAACTCTAATGATTTATTTGAGATCTACCAATCTGGCTTTAGGCGTTATCATAGTGTTGAAACGGCACTCCTGAAAGTGTTCAACGACATCTCTCTTATTACTGATTCAGGTGATGCGGCAGTCCTTCTCCTCCTTGACCTGTCTGCTGCCTTTGACACTATTGACCATGAAATATTGCTGATGCGGCTTGAACATCTTGTTGGGCTTAAAGGGGCTACTCTTAACTGGTTCAGGTCATATTTAACTGGTAGACACTTTTCAGTGACTTAATTCCTCTTCTTCATCTACTGCTCCTCTTAAATATGGTGTTCCTCAGGGATCCATTTTGGGTCCTATTTTATTCTCCATATACCTTCACCCTATTGGAGCAATTTTTAGGAAATTTAACATTTCTTTTCACTGCTATGCTGATGATACTCAGGTTTATATTCCTGTCTGCAACTCTACAACAAATCAACTCCACAACTGTCTGTCTGAATTAAGATCCTGGATGGCTAATAATTTTCTTGATCTAAATCAAAATAAAACGGAGGTGTTTATAGTGGGTCCATCAGCTAAAGCCCAAATTGGTCTTGGTCTTCTCGGCTCTTTCTCTGTCTTTTCCAAACCTCAAGTCCGCAATCTTGGTGTTACCTTTGACATTAACCTCTCTTTTGAGAAACAAATAAATTCTGTAGTCAAGAGTTGCTTTTTCCAACTTCATCTATTAGGTAAGATCAAGCCTTTTTTAACTTCTAGGGATCTTGAGATAGCTACTCATGCGTTTATTTTTTCTCACCTCGATTACTGCATCTTGCTGTATTCTGGGATTAACAAATCCTTGATACACAGGTTACAGTTGGTACAAAATGCTGCCGCTCGCTTTCTGGTTGGGGCAAGAAAGTACGACTCTGTCTCTCCTATTTTAGCTTCTTTACACTGGCTGCCTGTCAGTTTTCGAATTGATTTTAAAATCCTGCTGCTAGTTTTTAAATCTTTACATGGGCTTGCTCCTGCCTATTTATCTGAACTGTGTGTTTTACATCAGCCATCTAGAGTGCTTAGATCTTCTGGTCAGCTGTCTCTGGTTGTCCCTCGTACCAAGTGTAAAACCAAGGGGGACAGGTCTTTTGCAGCTGTCGCACCTCGCCTGTGGAACTCTTTACCTCATCATATAAAGGAGTCATTTCTACTCACTTGCATTCAGTTAACTTCAGTAATACTGATGGCTTCCTCTTTGTGATTATATTACATTACTTCTATTTTTTATGTATATAACATTACTTCTATTTATTATGTATTTTATTTTATGTTCATATATTTCATTTCTATTTATGTTTTATGTTAATTTGTTCTATTTTTGTAAAGCACTTTGGCCACAGCATTACAATGTTTGTTTAAATGTGCTATATAAATAAATTGACATTGACATTCTGATGGTGTTCTCAGAAAAAACAGAAAATCAACAGTTTGGGAAATGTGTGCTGTGGCAGAATGAAAGCAACAATAAGCCATGGAATTAAATAATAGGTTTAATTAATTAACAGCAAGAATCGGCTTCTCATTAAGAAACTGGTTGGAGTGAAATTGGTTGGAGTCTGAAGCCCCAGTTTAGTTGGTCATCTGTTGGCTTGTTTCTCATCTCATTTCTGTTTGGTTGTCATTTAATTAAGAAAAGAATCAATTCAGAGGACTGAATCCTTAAAAACAGGGCTATTAAAATGAAGGGAAAAGAAGTTAATTAGCAGTGAAAACTGGTCACTGATTATGAAAAGGGTTAGAATGAAAGCCTGAAGCCACTGTGGCCCTCCAGGCCCAGAGTTCGACACCCTTGGAAACTAAACTTCTATGGGATATGTGAGGAAAGCATGAATATCCCCAAAAAAATGACCCTCCCAGTCCTCCACCATGACAAAGGCTGGATCCAGTCTCCAGAGCTACAAGAAGCACCACTAATCATTGCATTTCTCAACTTAACAATGTGATCGTTAATATTGTCTTTCAATGAACAAAAGTAGACTTGTCATCTGGCCAGATTGTTTAATACTTACTGTATCTATACTTTAGATATAAAATGATTTTTAAAAAACTTCATTTGTAATGAACAAATATAGTGTGGTGATATTAAACTGCTTTTTTATAAATTATGCTAAAAGAATTATTGACATTTTTGTTTCATATTTATTGAAAAAATGCAAGGGTAAGTTTAAACATAAAATATCAATGTAACTAAGCATATATTTATGATATGCAACAAGAAAGTTAAATTTATAACATTTATAAAAATGTCATTTATTCCACAATGTTTTCATACACTTAAATGTAAAAACAAAAGGATATATTTTTTTCTTTAATTTCATCCATCCATCCATCCATTTTCCAACCCGCTGAATCCGAACACAGGGTCACGGGGGTCTGCTGGAGCCAATCCCAGCCAACACAGGGCACAAGGCAGGAAACAATCCTGGGCAGGGTGCCAACCCACCGCAGGACACACACAAACACACCCACACACCAAGCACACACTAGGGCCAATTTAGAATCACCAATCCACCTAACCTGCATGTCTTTGGACTGTGGGAGGAAACCGGAGCGCCCGGAGGAAACCCATGCAGACACGGGGAGAACATGCAAACTCCACGCAGGGAGGACCCGGGAATCGAACCCAGGTCCCCAGATCTCCCAACTGCGAGGCAGCAGCGCTACCCACTGCGCCACCGTGCCGCCTTTCTTTAATTTGTTAAATGTAAATATTAAAATCATAAAACATTTTTGTAAGTGCGGAAAGTAAAACGTACCTGTTTGTTATTACCTGGTCAACTTTTCCTGCTGCTGTTCTAAGAGTGCCAAGTGTACTGCTTCAACATGGTTAAATACTTTATTTTCATGACACCATCCAACCATACTGAACATGTGCTTTCAAACGTGTTGCATAATCCTATCACTTTGGGAATGTTTGCTTACTGCTTCTACTATATTGCAAAACATTCCAAAAATGTTTGGCACTTCTCAGACATGTCCACAAATGTCTATTGTGAAATATCAAAAGTCCCTGAATGTGGACTCTGCCACCCCCCCCTTTTAAATAAGAAAAATAAACAGTGGTTGAATGTGCAACATATGCTCCAGCTTAATTACCATCTCTTTTCATTACCAGTTTGTCTACATTGGCCCTGCGGTCTAAAGTCCAATAACATGCATGGTAGGCTGATACTTGGCTTTTAACTAATTCCAGCATATGTACATGTTCTATCTTACTGTATTTTCTGCACATCTTTTTCTATCTCTATATACCATTTGTCAATTTGTAAGTTTTTGAATTATCTTCCACCATCTGTACTGTACCTGCTCATCCACCTCCAAATGCTACATTGTTTTCATTCTCCGTTTTCACCAGCAGGAAAAGTCAATCAAACAATGGCACGCTGGTGGCTCATCTGCCAAAACTGACAGATTATTATGCTAGCCTCTGACATCATTATCATCTTACAAAATACAGTTGTATAGATTTAAACGTTAAGTAAACTGACAGCCTTTCAACCACCAGGTGCTTAGGGAAATATATTGGCTATAAACTGTCTACATTGAAACAGCAACACTTAACAGTTTAGAATCAAATGGCTCGGAGATGGGAAAGAACAAGCAGACTACTAACACTACAGAATTGAACAGCTCACTGGATGTCTATTAGCAGCAGTAACGTCTGTGCAGCCAGGTGTTTTTTAACTAGCCAACAATTAAAAACTCATTTCTACATTTTACCTGTTCTTTCTGCAGCCGAATTCTGTTCTTCTTTGAATCATGAGCATTACAAAGATTGCTACTTTTCCACAAATAAACAGGAACACCTTTAGGCTCCCTTGTTGGCTTGTTCAAATTTTGTTCAGCCCTCCTCAGAAGTGGTTTAAAATCAAGATGCAGTGTAATGTCTTGTGAATTCTGCATTCCTGATATTTATCCCCTTTCTTGCTTTTGTTTTCTTTTCAAATTACTTAAAGGATGCAAGTGGTACTGGACTTCCCAGAACTCTTGACTGGTCTGTTCTGTATTGTCGAAACTGGTGTGCAAACGCGCGATTCAAACAAACAGACAAACAAAACAAATGTCCTCATTTTAATACAGGTAAGGACCTTCAAGCTACATCGCTAAACTGGTACGTCCGGATTGGGCATGCATACACATACATGTGGTATGGAGAACCCGGCAGGACCAACTAGTCCATTTCCTCATCTGTCACCAAGGCAATTTTCCTTGCTGCAAAAATCAACATTTTTCATAGATACGTATTCACACTATATGAGTATATGCTGAAAAATATGGGAAATGGTTGTTTAAGAAGACAAACATTATAATAAAATTAATTCCAAAGGGAGGCTTATAATGTAGCTTATCGTATTTAAAGAAATGCCACTAGTTTTATATGATGGAGTTAAGGCATGGGAACAATTAGCTGGCACTGTTAAGCCATCCAAACTTTAAGCGTTACCTTGTTTTGCTCTATGCACTGGCCTCGAGTTCCCTTTTTTCTTCTTCTCGTGGATTTTTTCCTGGTTTAGTATCCAAGTAGTCAGGCGTTTTTCAACAAAACAGATTTACTCGCTCTGAGGCGTATGATTACCGTTTTTCAATCTTTATGGCGTCCCCTACCTACTTTTCTGGGGTAAACGAGCAATCATATTGCAAAAAAAAAAAAACAATTACGGATTAGGGTTTTTATAAGCTGCTAACTATGAAAACGAGTCCGCTTGTTCCAGTTTACAATTTGTATGACCTTGCCCCTCTCGCTTTCACTTCTTTCTTCCACCCACCTTACCGCCGCGAGTCTGAAGAGTCTTCCTGGTAAGCGCGCGCCGCCATAAAGGTGAAGCGCGACACCAGCCCCCACCTCCCCCCCGGACCACACCCCCGCGCCCAACTCCCCACTCCTTCCCTTCATACCTGTGCAACAGCCTGTAATCTGAGCGCTCAGTCTTCTCCGCTTCGTTTAAATACCTGGAATCTTTTAACACTACGAAGAGAAAAAAACCAGAAAGATCAAAAAGGCACCAGAGCTACAATACGATTTGCACAATTTTACCTTTAACGGTTCGTGATATGTTTTACAGACTCTCGGTCTTTCTTTCCAGTATACGGACTGCCTGAGCTGGACACTTCGCTTAGGGAAGTGGCCTTTTTAATTCTTCGTGAAGTGAGTCGGTGAATTCCTTTAACAACATGGTAAGTCAATATAACTTGAAAAAAATATATTGGAATGGCGATGATCGGATTCGGGCTCGTTTAACAGGTAAAGAAATGTTCGCGTAAAAGTGGTGTAGACTTTGGCAAGTTAAACAGAAAAAAAGCGAGCGATAGCGAGTTTCTGCGCTGCTAACAACACTCACGCTCCGTGTTTGCCGTGTCAGTACACGCCGGGTGTGTGGAGACCGTAAGGTGGGGTAGAGTTGAGAACGGCGTACATGTGTGGGGTGTAATGGAGACAAAGATGTGTAGCTCTCTGCCTGCGTCTTGTGTTAGAACAGATTTTAACTGCATTTTACCTTCAAATGCTGTACAATTTGTATAGGGGAAAATAGTGATGATCATCACTTAAGATAAGGTTGTTTTATGAAGTCCAAAACAATAGTTTTTTTGCGCATGCTGTATGCATTTGTTATTCTAGAGCTGGCAAAATAATCATGACATTTAAATGACATATATTTTATGAGAAGTAATACACATGTCAATAAAATCCCTTTGATTTGAAGGTACATATAGATCGTGATTCTAATCCCGGAAGTGCTCCCCATTACTACCTGACTGCCAAAACGATTTCGAAAGGAAAATACACAGGGATGGCAGGGAATTGTAAACGTGAAGTATATTTATTGTTTACAGTAGTTGCAGATCATTAAATCTTTTTCTGTTAGCCATGTTAGGAATGAAGTGTGGAATCGGCAGAGACTCCCAGCTGCCAGGTTATGGAAATCCGTTTTCTTCCTATAAGTAACTTTGCATGTTTTTCATTTCACTTTATACTGGTATCTTAACTGGTACTCGTGTGTTATAACTCCGCCACTCAGCCCAGATAGTGCTTCTTCATTCATTCATGACCCTTTTGATATTATACTTAACGATATCAGAAACTTCACGACAGATAATGTTTCAAAGGTAATTTAAAATCAAATTTTACGTATTTGTGTTTTTGTTATGTAAATTAACGAATGTAGAAACCGATGAATTTTTCCTCGTGCCTGTGGCGGTTTTAACACACGGGTACACTTTTTTTTTTTCTTTTTTTATATTGATTTGGATGTAATGCATGTTTCTTTACAGGTTTACTAACTGGTATTTGACTTATAAATATTTTAGAATCAATACATCAAATAATTGTCCAGAAAAGCTATAGAAATTATTAAAAACAGTTAATGAAGGCATCATGACCAGGCCTCCTAACCCTTGGATTGCACTGGTTTTGCTGCTGCTCATTTCAGCCAATTCCCTCCTGTTTGTTAATTTAAATACTGCCGCCCTTACAGCTACAATAGACCAAGTTTGAATCCCAGCCTGATCACTGTTTTGCATTCTTCACCTGTCTCTGTGAATATTCTTCAGTTCTTGTTTTCTAGCACCAACTCCAAAAAGCACTACGTGCAAGGAAAGAACCAGCCTTGGAAAGGGCTCATTGCAGGCCAGACTTCCCAAACTCACTCAGGCATGACCACTGTACAGTGCCCATTTAAACTGGCACACACATCTTTAAGATAAACCAGCATACTCTAGAGGGAAACATACCGTGACAAGGCTGGGATTCAAACTCTGTCTCCTGGAATAGCACAGATGCAGTAGCTTTAAACAAGCTCAATAAATGCTGCCTACAAGCTCCATGCATCAAGTTAAACTGTTTTGAGTTTTGCTTTAAATGAAGAAAAGTGCTATTGCAACAGACTTGGCCTGCCTGCTTACTTAAATGCTTAAGCAATGTTAATAAACCCATACTCAAGTCATCAGCCCTCAGAAAAATCCCAGTACAGTATCATTATAACCCCAGGTGTTCTTTGAATCATTTTATTTAAAAAGCTGTAGAACATAAATTTTTAAAAAGCCTTTAATTGAGACATTACTGTGTTAAAATAAATATGCTGAATGAAACTGCTTTTAGTATCACATTTGAAGCTAAAGAACAATAACTCCAGTTTAAAATAAGGATCTGAATACTGACGTAGAACTCGTAGTTCCAGATTATTTGCTGTTAAATTTAGGTTGTTCTACTGTTTTGTTTTATTTTTATTTATGAAATGTGTATCATCTGTATAAGCAGAGAATGTAGGTATTATTTTTAGGGGACTTTACAGCTTGCACAATGTCAATATGCTGTATTTTGGACTAAATCATTCTCCTTTTTTGCCTGTGGTAATCCAATTAAATATGACTTATGTGTGACATATACAGTATATTCAGATTTAGTGATTATTTGGGGAAAAAAAAAACAGTCTCAATGGAGAAACGTTGGCATCAGTACATTTAGTACATTGACAACAATGCTCACAGTTTGAACGTAATGGTAAACTATTGTTAAAATATAGGGGTTTATGTGATTACCTTGAAAAACTGACCACTATTTTCAAATTTAACATTATACCTAACATTTAAATCTACATGTGTTAGGTACCATATTGACTTTCAACGGTAATATCTCTGAGGAATGCAATGATACCATTCCTGACAACGGTGTTGCTCAAGTACTTTTTTTAGAAGAAAAAGAAGAATGCAACATTTTAAAAACAAATATGTGAGAGCAATATAGTTTTATTTAATTAGCTATAGTAAATGAAACTAATAGCTTTTGTTTAGCAAATGATTAACGTACTATTTTAAAATCTACAGTACTTAAATAACAATAATCTTTTTAATATTTTGGTATTTAGCACACTGTATATTTAGCCAACAATAGTTATATACATTTTTAAAAAACTGGAATCTCAAATTGACAAACTGCATCATAATTGTATGTCTTTGTAAATGAAACAAATATCTAGTGTAAGATTTTAACTGCAATCTCTCTTTTAAAAACACAAAAAAACCCACTAACATTTCAGCTTAATCACAGATCAGTGTGTTTCATTTTGAAGTTTCAAAAGCTGACTCAGCATCTCTGATAGGGTTTGTGGTGCTAAAATAGCAAGTGTTGTAACAGAATTTAAATCCTCAAACGATCCTTTAAACTAGCAGGAAGATTTTTTCAGAGTTTGCAGGCCCTGTTGGTAAATGCTGTATCTCTCACAGTATATTTATTTGGCATTTTTCATTTTAGTCATATCTGCTTTTAATGATTTCAAAACGTGCAATAAGAGCTTGTGTTAGATACAAGAGACTGGAACCACTGACGTATCTATGTGGTATGAGCAAAGTCTACTCAAACCTTTAATGGAGACCAATAATTATCAGTGATATGGTTGTACTTCATAGTGCTAGCAATGATCCTTTAGAAAGAATTTTTAAATTACTGATTGATGTATGGAAATGTTTACAGTAGTTAATTGATGCAGTTGTAATTTATCTATTTATTTAAACTTAAAATCACAAGACAACAAGGGAAAAAAAAAATTCAGTCAAGAAAATGCACTACACTATTCTGGAAAATTAATACTTATTAAAACTACACTTGGCATTTTAATGTCCCTTCCCTTCTAACTAGTGTGGTGCTGAGGTTTTACCCGTTGCATGGTTTTAAATTGTTACCTCCATCAGAATGACATCCACAAACAAGTGAAAATAAGTATAAAAAAGTAATAATGGTATATTACTATAGCATTTTCCTTTCTTTACCTACAGAAAACTATTTGGTAAGTATAAAGTTAAACAAGATGTAGTTGCAGTCCAACATAATTTAGGCATCTATTGTACAGTGGCTGAACAGTCAGAAACTGTGTGTATGTCTAAAATATATTATTATTATTAATGGTTTACTGAATCATAGGATATTTTCAATGTGAGGTTAGCCATTTGCTATGCTGTGAGTAAGGAGGAAGTCAAACAAAAATGTTTTAAAATAGTTTCCAGTGTTTGAGGTGAGACTGGAATTTTCAGTTTACCATATCTTCAAGCACTTTAGAAGGAAGATGTATGCTTGAAAAATGTCAAGGATTATTAAATAACGTTGTGGATAAACTTGTTCTCTTCATAAAGGTATGTGAGTTAGTACTTTTAAAGCATCAGAAACAGTTCCATTTAGGTGGCATGTAGTCAAAATTTATTAATTATGGGCACTACGAGTATTTAAATTGTTTTTCGTTAATTTGGTTACAGTCATATCAAAAGGTCAAGTGCTTAGTTTCATTTTAGAAATCAGTGGTTTGATTTCCTCCTCTTTTATTTACATTTCCTGAAACAATGCATGCAGGGAGTGATACAGTTTTCCTATAACAAATTTTGAAGCAGTCCTATAGTAGATCTTATCTCTTTTAAACTCAAGGTTAACATTTAAGTTCTGCATGATTGCATTGATTAAGTAGCAATTGTTAATTGTGCTTTGGCTATTTATTAGCACTAATTCTTGAATTTCTAAAACCCTAATCTGAAACAGTACTGTTTAGTCACATACAGTATCTTCAGTTGAATTCAGTATTTTTGGCTGTAATGGCTTCAGAGGTGAAGTGAGTTAAGGGGTACCAATTGTTTATAAGAAACACATTCTTGGTCTTAGCTGTTTACTTTTCAAATCTAATCAACTTGATTTTTTTGTACTCTATTTACGTAATTTCTGCTCCTGACCTTTTTAACAGAAAAGCAAGATCTGGAAATAAAATAACAATTTTCTAACCACATTGTTATATTTATAATACAACCTCGGCAAGCACAATAATAAATAAATAATAAAGCAGCAGGGTATATGTTTTTGACCAATTAGTTCTAGAGATCTTTGTTTTCAGAACATATTCTTAAAATTCATTTTGTTTTTTATATTTGATACTGTGCATTAATTTGCTTTCCTCGTGGGAGACTGGTGTACAATAGGCAGGCTCTATTGTAGGTTTGGAGCTGGACAGCTTGACATCCATGGCAGAGCGACGGGCACTCAGCAGGCTCCTGTCAGTCATGGAGAATCCACTGCATCCACTAAACAGTATCATCTCCAAACTAGTGGAACAGCTTCAGCGACAGACTGCTGTCCCTGTCCTGCTCCACTGACACACTGAGGAGATAGTTCCTCCCCCACACTATGCAACTCTTCTGTTCCACCCGGGGGGGGGGGGTAAACGTTAACACTATACAAGATTATTGTCTATTATACCTGCCTTGCACTCTCCACCTTGCATTTTTTTTTTTTAATGATTTGCACTGCGTTTTTATTGCTCTTTAATATTGTTTTTATCAGTATGCTGCTGCTGGAGTATGTGAATTTCCCCTTGAGGATTAATAAAGTATCTATCTATCTAATCTCTCTCTCTCAGAGCATGGTCGTAAAGCACAGAATGCACTGGCTTACTGATGGCTTGGTTTTTCTCAGAAACACTGGACAAGGTGTTTGGTATCTTGCCATTAGTGCTGATTTTTTCTATTGTTTTTTGACAAGTGCACATTTCTAAAATCGGTTGTCTTCTCAGCAGAAGCTGTAGTCTTTCACCAATACAGAAAAATGTTAGCCAACGCAATCAAAGACTGGACAGCCAGTCTTGGTCATTTAACATCCATGTATGATTTTATCCCAGTAGTCTTGTCCACATTCGCACATCCGGACTGTCCACAGTACTCTTGTAGCTTTGAGAACAGCTGTAACTATTGTCCCATTATAGGATATCCTCTGCCACGAAAAAAAGAGTGTATTTGTACATCAGTCCTCCTGTTGCTTTAAGTTGTAACAGGTAAATTAAATGATCTTCATAACTGTAAAACTATAAAATGCAAGCAAGAAAAACAGTTATCTAAAAATGAAGTTCCCTATGGCATTATGCACAAGAGTAAATAAATATTTACTTAAATTTAACCTTACACTCAACCAACTCCACAGCACCGTTATGTGCAGATTATAAGGATTCACTATTTCACTGTCAGTAGAACAACATTTAATTCTATAGCATATTTTCATACAAACGATGTAGCTCAAAGTGCTTTCCAAGATGTCAAGTATATACATACAAAGAAAAACAAATTAAAATTGCATGAGACATATTACTAATAAATAGTATGTAAAATATAAATAATGTACACTTACATACAATAGATCCATAATTAAGAGAAACAGAGTCCATATGTACAAAATTGTTTCTTTAAGTCTCTAAATGATAGTCCAATTATAAGGTCAATTGGCTAGGGTGAACAGAAAAAAACTCAAGCTGGAGAAAAAACAATCTGTTAGGGTTCCAGGCCAAAAGAGCACCTAGTCCTCACTGGACCTTTTGTCTTAACATAAATGTTCTTTTAAGTAGTTCTGTATTTTTTCTTTTAAGGCTTTGCCTTAGAGAATTGAACACAGTGGGTCTCATTACAGGTTGGGGTATCTGCTTTCATTCAAAAATCACAGGTGATAGTGGTGTTGCAAAATATTACCACAGAAGAACCAGAAAAGAGAACCGAGAAAGGTAAAGATTAATAAAGACTACAAATTCATTGAGTAGTGTGATAATTCTATGGATATCTTCTTTATTAGGGGAACTAAATTGTAATTATGAAAATGGCAATTTAAAAAAGCAGGATTTTAGGATTTTTTTTTTTAATCTATAGGGTTAGCCTGGCTTATCTCTATTGGTGAAGTATTCCACATTTTTGGTGCATGACAGCAGAAGGCTGTCTCACCACTTCTTTTATGATTGGCTCTTGAAATAATAAGCAGACTACTATTAGAAGATCTAAGATTGTGACCTGGAATGTGTCAATGTCAAAGTTTTTCTAGCTTGTATATTTGATGCCCAGTAATAAAATTGAAAATAAGGTAGCGCCATGCCACCTTTTGATTTAGGTTGTTGTAGGGTCGCCCCTTTGGATGCATGAATATTTCGAATTCCAAGTAAATTAAGTTATGATTAAATCTAATTTCTTAAAAAAATAATTTGTTAATGTGAATAGGGATGTTTTGAAATAGAAACGAAACCTTAGGGGGGATATTCATCTAAGTAGTGTTAGTTCTCCCTGCTAAAGTAAGATGAAGGGTAGACCATCTATGCACGTCTTGTTTAAGTTTTTCCAAGCAGACAGCAAAATTTTGTTAAAAAAGAGCTCTATATTTACTTGTGATGTTTACCCCTAGGTATTTAAACTGATCTGCATTTATAAAAGAGAAAATGTCCAATCTAATGTTTGCTAGAGAATTCAATGGAAAAGGCACAGTTTTGTTCAAATTCATTTTGAGTCTGGATATTTTTTGAAATAATGCAGGTAAGACTGTGAGAATGTTTTAGCAGTGTATATTTTACTACTGTTTTGTTTTATAACAGCAATTTCAAGTTCCTGTCAGTTTCCTTCCCACTGTAATTAGCATATTCAGAATGGGTGTGTATACGTGTTTTTTTAGGACAACAACCTCTCATTTGTGTTTCATTTTTAGATTTTAATTTTTTCTCTAATTATATTCTTGTGGCAATTTTAGTATCATAGTAGGTAAGCGTAACCTGTAGGATTTACAAAGGAGGGGGAGAACATCATAATTGAATTCTAAGAACGATCAAATTATGATGCCAGACAATTAACACATAAAAGAACTAAGAACATCCCTTACTGTTTATATTACCATCTATTAAATATTTGTTTGCTAAAGGAAAAATCGGGTAAAGGTTACTTCCATGTTAAAAAAAAAAAAAAAAAAAAAAATTGAAGTTAGCTTGTGAGTTTTTATCGAATGTGTTATTTCTTTTTATAACATACACTGTCTGCCCCAGTGAAACTATTTCTTATATTTAGGGGGAGTTTCTAAGATGTTTCAGACTTTTTTCCATGGAAATGACCATACTGCATTTCTAGTTACATACCCTTATAAATATGTTTCTTTACAGAAAATCTGGCAGTTGTTATATGATGGGCTGATAGCCTTCTGGATCAGAATTGTAATGTGAATTTTTTATGTTACATACCTTAGAACAATACCTGTGTGTTTTCTATCTTGTATTTACCAAAGTTAAAAATTGCTAAATCTAACAATTTTTGTAAGTTTTAGTGAAATTATTTATAAATAATATATGAATCACAAAATGACTGACTGAACCAGAGTAGGGCTAAATTCCCAAGAAAGGCTAAGTTCAGTTGTAATTCAAGAAAAATGTGTCCAGTATAAAGACACAGATCAATACTTGAAAACACTTTTGAAAAATGAGCATATTTTGTAAGTTTCAATGCTTTTGTTCTCACTTTGGGATCCTATTACCCTTCACCTTCATTATAAAATGCAGTATTTATCAAAATAAAAGCTTTAAAATTGCAACACAGTTTCATGTGGCCAATTAATATTATACTTCAATTTTGTAGAAATTGCTTTGGCTTTGAAAGAACTGCGCTCTATCCTTTGAATTCCGGAAAGTTACATGTTTTGGCACCTGAAATATAACATTTGGCCTTTGAACAGTTTATCTCAAATGTTGCCTTTGCAATAGCCGGAAATTTAATTCTGATCTTATAGTAGAGATCAAAGCTTCAATTTCAGGGCCCAACATACATGGGGATATTTCTTCAAAAGTAGACAATTGTTCCTTTAGGTCAGGAGTCCTCAGTCACAGTCCTGGAGAGCCGCAGTGGCTGCAGGTTTTTGCTCCAACCCAATTGCTTAATAAGAAGCACTTATTGCTCAAGTAACACTTCTGCTTCACTTTAGTTGTCTTGCCCGTTAAGATTTTGAACCCTTATTGCTTATTTTAGTCTTAAACAGCTGTATTCTTGGTTTTTAATTGCTCCTAATTAGCAATAACATGCAAATGACAAGAGACCAGCATTTCTCCATTTAGCTTGCTACCATTTACTCCTGTGTGTATTTATCATGCACTATTGGGTTTAATTAAATACTTGGAAGGAAAGTGAAGAGAAAAAATGTGAAGGACTGAGAATTACTCCTCCATTTTAGCCTTCAAATCATTTGAATTATATCCTTAGAAAAGGGAAGAAAATCTAGGATATGCAAATGACCTGACATAGCAGAGTTGAAGTACTAACAAGCCGTGAAATTAAATTATTGGCAAGAATTGCTTTCTAATTAAGCAGCCGGGTTAGTACAAAAACCTGCAGCCACTGCGGCCCTCCAGGACTATGATTGAGGACCCCTGCTTTAGGTCATGATTCCATTAATGAGGTTTCATACCTAAACCAGTAGAGTAACCAATAGTAAAATCCTTAATTGCTCCTTTAGCTACTATTGGTTATCAACAAAATCGTAATTATTGAACAAGAAATCATCCACCATGGAGGAAAGTGTGTCATAAATATCAGTACTCCCAAGCAATCCATAATACAGTCCTACCTTGCTTGGGGATAAAGGACAGATATAAATGATAGAGAGAAATTGTCTTATATTAGCTGACCTTGAGATTTGCTTATTTGTATAAATTTGGTGTTAGAAACCATAACCAAAAGAAGTAAGGTCAGTTTTTAAGCATCATCCACCACCAATTGCCATATGGGAGAAAAGAAAGTTCAAAGGCTTGTATGTTTGCCACAGGTCAGGTTCGTGAGCAGGCACTGGTACAATGCGTTGCCGCGTCCACCGCACGACGAAACAGCTTGTGATCCTGGTTGGCAAACCCCCAGGGAGACCCGTGGTCCTGCCGAGGTAAATAAACCTTTTACGAGGTTGACACGCTCTCTGCAGACAGACATGCTACTGATGGCTATACCCAAGAGGTCATTAAAGGCCTGGATCTTGGTTTTTATCGAGGACACTTGCAAGAACAGACAGACTCCTTGCTCAGTCTCTCAGAGCCTCCATTGATTCTGCTGACGATGCTGTGATGTTTGCAATGTCAAGATCAGTGAATGTTTCTTCACCAAAAGATGCCCCACAGCCGCTGGACCCCATGTCCCTGCCCAACACCCAGTCCATGCAAGCATTGAACAGCGTAGGGGCAAGAGCACACTGGTGACAAACCCCAGAATCAACTGGGGAAAAATGCATAAGTTCTGCCTCCACTCTGCACAGTAATCACTGTACCAGTGTACAGGCCAGCTATAATATCCAGCAACTTTGAGGGGATCCAGCAATGTTTCAGGATGTTCCGCAGGGCAGCTTGATCAACTGAGTTGGAAGCTTTATGAAAATCGACAAAGGCTGCAAAGAAACTGCCATATTCGTGTTTGTGCTCCTTGAGAACCCTCAGTGCCAGCATGTGGTCGATGGTAGACTTCTTAGGCATAAAACCAGACTGCTCTGGGTGCTGGTAGGTGAGCAAGTGATCATGAATCCTGAGATCAGTGTTAACCCCCTGCAATTGCTGCAATCCAGGCGACCACCCTTCCCTTTCCAGTTAGGGACAACAAGTCCTGTTTTCCATTCAGTTGGGGTGATTCCCAACTCCCAAATGGAAGCAAGGATTGCTTGCAATGCCAGGAGGACAGCCTTACCACCAGCCTGGACAAGTTCACGCCGGATACCACAGATCGCTGCAACCTTACCTACCCTAAGCTGGTTCACCACCTGTGGAAGATCCGTGAGATTGGGTGATTCGCAGCTATTTCGACGATTAGCCTCAAGAACCACGGACCCAGAGATATCCAACGTCCTGCCCAAAGGATCAGCTTTAAACAGCTGCTCAAAGTAGCCATCCCAGCGGGTCACAATTGCAGTGTCATCCGTAAGGACCGATCCATCAGCAAATTCGGATGTGTGTAATGTTTCGGTTCATCTGTAAGCGGAACGTGGGTCACTAGACCATAGACGAATCTCTGTGTAAGTGACACAGTCTAACAAACTCCTCCTTATCTGCCCTCCTAGCCCTTGCAGCTGTCCTCAGTTCCTAGTACAGGCCGAAGTTGCTATCAAGCTGTGTGCTGCGCCCCCTGTTGATGATATCCAGGGTTCTCTGTGAGATGAAACACCTCCTTCTGGGAACACTGATAACACCAACACAACCCTCAGCAACCTTAAGAGTCTTGTCCCAGAAGGTTTCCCACATCACATTAGGATCAGTAGCCGCAACCAACTCTAAGTTCCTCACACAAACTGTGTGCAGACTCGTTAGAAACGGCCTGATCTTGAAGTCTGTCCAGGTCCTGCCTCATTTTTCTAGTAGGTGGTCTCCTACTGGATCTAAGCTGGATCTTCAGAGTAGCAACACAAGTCTGTGGTCAGAATTCACAAACTGGGCTCTTCTGTACTCCCTGCAGTTTTGTAAGAGCCTACAGCGTCTGCCCAGAAGAAAGTTTTTGATCTCCGCACCACCAATATTGGAGTATCAAGTCCAACAATGTGGCTCAGGAAGTTGGAACCAGGATCCAGCGATCCACAGCCTCTGACCTTTTACAAAATTCAAGAAACATGGAGCCACTTTCACCACAGTCACCAGACCTTTAGGGACCGACACAATCCTCATAGTCAGCCCATCAATGCCAGTGGTTGCAGTGAAGTCACACATGACCAAAGGAGTGTCACCTCACAGGCACCTATCAACCACTGCTCAAAATTATGAATAAAAATGTCTCCCTCACTGAGACTTCACTCATTTCAGTCAGAACATACACTGAGGCAAACAGACAAGACACTCGGAGAGTGCGTTAATCTGAGTCTCATAATATGCTTGTTGAAATGAGTGACATTGAACACCATCGGTAGGATCCGATCCGCAACAGCAACTCCCTGAGTATGACAGCCATCAGAGCGACCAGACCAATAAAAGGTGTACCCACCTACAGAGATCTGGCCAGGACCTTGTCTGCGCACCTCAGTGAGTGCTGCCACTGAATTGAGGAGTTTACGAAGATCCTCTGACGGCAGAGGAAAATGATTGTCATGCCAGAGAGACAAAATGTTTCACATGCCTACCCGGATGGGCTGCCTCAAATTTGGACCTGAGTGCTGACTTGAGTGGACGATGCCTCGGCACCACACCAGTTCTGATCCCCATCAGGTGTGATGGTTTTGACTTTTCCGGGGATGAGACTTCCTAGGGCCGCCAACCCATAATACAAGCAGCGTTCATATGGGTGTCTGCAGCAGAGTTACTGATGCGGAAAGGAGTCCTGTGTTGTGTGTTGTGTTTTTTTTTTTTTTTTATTAAAATCGCACAACATTTCATACAAATAAATCAATTTTTACAAACATAAGATCGAAAGCAAATCAACCCCCACCCCTGAGAAAGAGAGCTAAGCCAGCAGAGTAAAACTTAAAAGCTAGTAAAAATAAGTAAGTAGATGAATTAATAAGTGAATAATGATAAGTGGAGTTCAAAAAAAGAGGAGAGAGTCTGCTTCCTCAGTGCTTTAAAAGCTTATTCTAAAATATTGATTAGATCCTGCCAGGTTTTGAAAAAGTTCTGTACAGATTCTGTAAATGAGAATTTGATGTTCTCCAGTTTAAAATAGTATATAACATCAGTTACCCACTGACTTAGAATAGGAGAGTTGGGATACTTCCAGTTGAGCAAGATACATCTACGTGCCAATAGTGTAGTAAAGGCAATTACAGTTTGTTTGTCCTCCACTTTAAGCCCATCTGGGAGTAAGGAGTCCTGTCTTTCGTCTCAGAGCTTTTTTTTTTTTTTAATGGTGGTTGGAGTGCCAGTCCTGCCAGCAACCCACATGATCTCCATACAAGTTGGAGTAGCACTTGCAGGGCCAGATGCAGTTTACCATTGTCATACCTAGGACAGTTTTATTTGCCAACCTGTAATAAAATTGAAACTTAGGTAGTGCCGTGCTGTCTTCTGCTTTAGGTCATTATAGATCATTATCCATTATTGGATGTGTGGATGTTTACAATTTCAAGTAAATGATTGAATCTAATTTCTTAAAAAAAGATTTGCTAATGTATATGGGGATAGTTTGAAATAGAAAAAGAAGCTTGGGAAGGATGTTCATCTTAACAGTGTTGATTCAACTTGATAATGTGAGATGGAGGATGGACCATCTATTTAGATGCTTAATTTTTTCCATGCAGACAGCAACATTTTGTTGAAAAAGACCTTTATATTTACTTGTGATACATTTACCTCTAGATATTTAAACTGATTAAACTGATCTGTTAAGATAAATGGGAAGGAAACCAGTCTAAAAATTAATTTTGAGTCCAGACATCTTGTTGAAAATCTGCTAGTGCTTTTAGAATTGCTGGCACAGAATTTTGTGGGTCAGCTATATACAGTACTATGCCATCTGCATGTAATGACATTTTCTGTTCAAGTCCTTCTCTGAAAATCCTATTTATCTCTGATGCATTTTGAAAATAAACAGCCAGTGACCCAATGGCGATTGCAAAGAGCAATGGTGATGGGGAACATTGTTGTCAGGTACTGTTTTCTAGTTTGAAATAGTCTGAAATAATGTTGTTAATATGAACTGACACTTCTGGACTAATCTAGGGTAGTCTGATCCATGTACATATGTTTGGGCTAAACCCAAATTTGTGCAATGCATTCTGCAGTTTATAGCATTCCATGCAGTTCTTGCCCAGCGGTATATATAGGACAAACATCAAAAAGAATCTTAACACGAATACATGAACATCGCAACGCCGTCAGAAGAAAGGACTCACGATCACTGATCTACACGCATACTAAATCAACAGGACATACATTTAACTGGGACAATGTACAAGTAAGATTTAAGGCCAGTACTTAAAGTGCCAGAGAGCTGGCCGAATCTTGGCTATCAAATGAGAACGCCATCAACAGACATTTGGACATAAATCCAGCATATGCAAACTTAAGAAGAACATGTTCATAATAAATAAAATCTTTACAACCAATAAAATGTTCACACTGACTTAGCAAACCCCCCCACCCCAAACTCCACTACGTAATTTTTGCTATATATTGCCTTTGATTCTTGTAAGTCTAAGCATTATCCTCTGATGAAGGCCTCTGGTAGGGGCTGAAAGCTCAGGAATAAAAACTATGATACGTGATTCATTTTCTCCCATTGTGGATCTCCAGCTGCAAATATGCAAACCGTATCACAGACCTTCTCTTCCATATATATATATAATATATATATATAATATGTGTATAATATATTGTGACGCCCCTGCTGTGTATGTTCCAGGGGAGCAGCCATGGACAGCTCAATACCTGCCCTGGGGCGCTTAGTGGCAGCCTCCCTGGCCAACGCTGATTCCCCAACCTCCCGCAGGGCTTCATTGGAGATGGAGTCCTCTACAGCTTGGTTGGGGCCCGGGGTAGCCGCTAGGGTTGGGGGCTGTCTCCTTCCAACAGCCCGGCTGGACGTATCTACAGCCCCACCCAGAAGTGCAATTAGGACCAGGTGGTCAAGCACCTGGAACGCTTCCGGGTGGGTTATAAAAAGGGCCAGCCACCACCACTCGAGAGCCAGAGTCGGGAGGAGGAGGAGGAGGAGTGGTGGTGCCAGAAGAAGGGTTGTTATGATTGCTGTGAGTGTTTTGGGACTGTGTTGGGCCTGTGGGACACAGGGAGGGCGTGCCCCACAGCTGAAGAGAAATAAAAGTCTGCTTGTTTAAGTACGTGCCTCTGCGTCAGTCTGTGCAGGGTCGGGTGCTATATAGAGCCTTTCACAATAATATATATACTGTGTATGTATGTGTATATATACTGTGTATGTATGTGTGTGTGTGTGTGTGTGTGTATATATATATATATATATATATATATATATATATATATATATATATATATATATATATATATATATATATATATATATATATATACTCTGTATATATAATAAAAATGTGTATGTATATAATTATTGTGCTATAAATTAGTGCTGGGAGGTATACTGTTTCATACCGAAAACCGTTTATTTTTATCATGATATGGATTTTTCTTATACCGCAATACCAGTTTAAATAGCCTAAACAATGTTCGGAACGTGGCACAGCGGGAAACTGTTTAAGGGGGGACCTTTTTCACTGCTACACCGCTAAACATGCATGCAACGGAGTACATGTGTTAGTGGAGGTATTACGTGGTGAAAATGGGCAGAACATTCCGAAACTGAAGCTGTAGCAGACAATAAAGTTGAACATGATGACACAGAAGAACTTTTGCCGAGAAAAGGAGCCGTGTCTGTTGTCTGGAGATACTTTGGCTTTAAAAAGGTCGGACGTGGACCAAACAACTATTTACTGCAAATGCTGTCGAGCTAAAGTTGTCACCAGAGGCGGTATCACGAGCAATTTGCTGCACCACCTTAGCCGCAAACATGCTTTGGAGTACCATGAATATTTGGAACTAAGATTGTCATCCTCCACGTCCTCAGGTAAAACAAAAACAGCTGAGGATACTTGAGTCAGACGTCACTTGTAGACGCGTTTGCTAGAGGTACTAGATATGACAAAAAAAGCAAGCGGTGGATTGAGATAACCAACGCCATTACAATTCGTATAGCTAACATGTCAGTGGACAGAGATTGTTAACATTAACAGAAAGTGTAGTTGGTTTACAAAAAATGTTTACTCTATTCCTTTTCTAAGACATGTTCAGTGCAATACAACTTTTGACAAGCACCTCTGTATATTTTACAAAGTCTAAATGCCTCTTTGGATAGTTGAAAAATGTTGTCAAAATTATAGTTTAAGTTGTCTGAAAAATTTGATCAATAAAAAGGTTCTCTATTTTGACTGCAACTGTCATGCAATGTGATTCCTTCTCTTCATTAGTGCCACGCCCTTCAAAACTATCACTTTATGGGGCCATGCAAACCTGTATTAATACTTGTGTGAACATTAAAATGTTTTTTTGTACAATGTACAATTCTCATGACCGTGGAATAGGTTATTCTTAGTCAGTCTACTGCAGTAATTGAAGTGGAAAATGTGGTTAACATCCACTCATGCATGGGAAAAAAATACCATTGAATACCATGAAACTGGTATAATTTTGAAAAATACTGTGATATAAATTTTTGGTCATACCGCCCAGCACTAGTATACATAAACAATATTAAGTCTCCAGTGCCTGTTAAATATCAGTTTGTTTTGCACAGTGCAATGGATGTGCCAGGTTTGCCAGTGGATTTGACTAGGTTAAGTTTGTCTTTTGACAAGGGAATGTCTCTTGTCTGAAAACGGTGGGAATGAAAGTGGCCTGATTTGGATTTATCTCATTAGATGCATTTTAATATCACTTCGGAAACGCACTTTTGTAATTTTTTAATCTAACATTATTGTGTACGTACGTGGAGTATCCCATACTTACGTGAAAACATCTCTACGTTATCCCTTAATTTTTTTTTTTTTCACTATGTGGTTCAGGGCTTCCATACATAACAGGTTTATTACTGTGGTTTTTAATTCACCTGTGGCAAAAACATTTATCAAAAAATGGCTTGTGGATTTAGAGATTTTTATATGCAGAAATTCAGCCTTAAGATGTATCAGTAATGTGACAGGCAAAGTTCGGTTATGATCTCTATTTGTCAGTACTGTGTAAAGTATGTGGATGTGATTATTTTATTCTGAGTTTAAGTTGATACAGTGGTGGAATCCTGCAACTGAATGTTAGGAAAAACTAAATGGATTTTTTTTTTTTTTTTTTTAATTTTCATAGAAGACACTTCCTCATTTTTAATGGTTAAGCATTTTAGGTATTACGCAATATATCGAATTATAGGTGAGCAGGGGACGGCACGGTGGCGCAGTGGGTAGCGCTGCTGCCTCGCAGTTGGGAGATCTGGGGACCTGGGTTTGATTCCCGGGTCCTCCCTGCGTGGAGTTTGCATGTTCTCCCCGTGTCTGCGTGGGTTTCCTCCGGGCACTCCGGTTTCCTCCCACAGTCCAAAGACATGCAGGTTAGGTAGATTGGTGATTCTAAATTGGCCCTAGTGTGTGCTTGGTGTGTGTTTGTGTGTGTCCTGCGGTGGGTTGGCACCCTGCCCGGGATTGGTCCCTGCCTTGTGCCCTGTGTTGGCTGGGATTGGCTCCAGCAGACCCCCGTGACCCTGTGTTCGGATTCAGCGGGTTGGTAAATGGATGGATGGATGGATAGGTGAGCAGCTTATTTCAAATGTATCCACGGTTATGATTAATAAAAAACGAAATTTACTGTACCATGCAGACTTTAAGAAATTAGGTTACTCAGTCAGATGTTTACAGAAAACACACGATTTGAAAATCTGTATTCAAAGCATACATTTTGATAACTCCGTTACAACTGCAAAGGATGAAGCAAATTTATTCAGATTGGGTGAGTGAGGAAACTAATAAGAAATGTTGGCTGAATATGTGATCTGAATGTACATAGAATTGCCTGTAAATTTACTGCAAAGGTTTGGGATCTGTATTTTGAGTTCCATTGCAGAGAATAGGGATATTATGATACCAAAGCTTTGTAGTCAATACTAATACCATTGAAAATTCACAATATTTGATAATGTATCTGTTCGATATCACAGCCGAAAACAGAAATCACCATTCAATACCACTTTATTAAAAGTAACTCCATTATTTACAGGGCTCCAGACTGCAACTAAAATGGTTGGAAATGCAACAAAAAATAGGCTTTGGTAATTATCATTTCTGCTTTGATAGCCAGTGACAAATGAAATAATTGAAACTTTAAACTTTGTAACAGTTGTAAAAGGCCATTTTTTATATGTGAATCGCCCCTGCGTGCGGCAAATGGTATTGATGTAACCCAGAGAAAGCATTGGTGGGTCCTCTGCGCGTGTAAATATTTCTAACTACATGCGTCCACCGCCTATTCCAAATGATGAATTTCAAGGAGAGGCTGGTTATGCTTGTGCCAGAATGACGAACGAAGGGGCTGAATATGACGCAACAGGTCATCATAATGCAAGGAAGACATTTAAAGCATTTGAAATTAATCTGCCCATCATGTAAGTCTCCTGTTATGAAGATATATGTAATCTGGAATTCAGTTGTTCCTTTTGATTTGGCACACACGTACTGAGGTGCGATTGTCATGGATCTCCTTGTGTTCATGAATCTTTCTGTGCCGTTTCTCTTTTGATTTAACGCTGGCTCCATGCAAAATGCTGTGCTATGTTTCAGTAAACTTGCATGTTCAGCCGCCTGCCTGCTGTTTTCTCACACACATCGATCTCATGAAATCTACGTTTTAAGGTTGCAGGTGTATTATGTGCTATTGTTGTTTTACAGGGGTGCATTGTGATTTGAAGGTAGACAGTAAACTTTGCTAAAATGGTATTGACAAATGTCACTTTGTAAGTTGTTATTTCAGTTGTTTTGGCATGCAGTCTATATATTCTGTTACCAATAAATTTTATTAATGGTAGCTCATCAACAAAGAAACATGGAAAATAAGATTTTAGTAAAATATTAATAATAATTTAATAATTCATCAGTTGACATTTAAAAGAGAAATTGTTAAAATAATGTGAATACATTGAATACATTTAACACTTTTTAAAGCCATACGTGATGCCTTGCTCATAAACATATATTTTTTTTCTTTTTGTGAAAGAGAAAAAAGCATTTCCACAAGAAAGGCTTTGTTATGGAACTGAAATTTCACCTGTGTCATATGAGTGATTAAACAAGTTTGAATAAAATAGTTTGATTTCTATAAAAATAGACGAAAAAGAAATTTCTTTGCCTGTCATGATCCACTAGGACACATTTTTCTGCTGGAATAGAATTCCCCATCCGCTGCTTACAAAATGAACACTGGACGGCTAAAATTCTTCAAAATGTATTTTCAAAGGTTGCTGGCTCACATCAAACAAGTGGAAAAGAAGACCAAATTACCCTGGATGGCCCTCTGACACTGATATTCAGTGACACAGTCTCAGAGCCTGAGTAAAGTATGCTGTTCTTAACGACTGTACATAGTGTGAAAGTTATTATGACATTCTGTTATTCAAAGCATCAAGACGGACTCAATAGTACAAGGGAAAGATGTAATGCACAAAACAAAAAGAATTAGGCACAAATACATGAAAGTTAGAAAAGTAAGAGACTGAAAGATTAATATTTTACACATTTGATTATTTGTCATCTAAATCAAAGCTATTGGCGCCTAATTATTTTTTCTTTTAGCAGTCACTTGCTCTTTGAGGTGAAATTTTGTCTGGAGTGCTGATATGTATACTGTGTGTGTGTATATATATATATATATATATATATATATATATATATATATATCCGCACGAGATACGTACCCAAGTGTTTAAAATTTGAAAGTAATGGTAAAAATGTGCCCTGCACAGCACATATAATTCTTTTTTCTCCAGAAAATTGCACTTCTCTGCGGACAACTGAAACCAGAAAAACCACACTTGTCCGATGGTCAATTTACCCATGTCGGACGAGTCGGGCGTTGGATTTCTGCACCCCTGCAGAGTGCAGCAGACATGCACAAACTACTTACAGTAACTGTACCCTGGATAAGTGTTTACATGGCCACATAACCAGGTTACTCACGGAGAAATCTGTGTGTTAACTCAGTTTCTCAGAGACCAATATCCCTGTTTCTATAATAGATATAAGGGTTTACATGGCATTTCTGAAACCAGCAACAACATTTATATAGCGCATTTTCATACAAACAATGTACCTCAAAGTGTTTTACAAGATGTCAAAGACTAAGTTACAAGAAAAGAAATAAAATTAATATTAGGCAATAATAATATAGAATAAGTAACAAATAAAAAGGTAAGGTCAGATTGTCGGGAGGACAAAAAACAAACAAACAAAAAAAACTCCAGTTAGACTGGAGAGAAAAAACAATCTGCAGGGGTTCCAAAGCCAAAAGACCGCCCTCCCCCCAACTGGGCATTTTATCCAACATACGTGTTCTTAATTCATTCCTCTTTGTTTTCAGGCTTTATGAGATAGGATTTGATGAAGTTGCTCTTGTGGACAGCTGAGACACACTCCTTCATTCCATTATCACAGGTGGCTGCATGGTGCCTTGATCAGGTGGTGGTGGTGGCACAGATTGCCACCACAGAACAATTGGAAAAGACAGAATGGAATAGTAGAGATTAGAAAAGATTGCAGATCCCTGAAGAATATGGTAGTGCATATAAATGCTCTCATTCACTTTTGACATTCTTTATTATAGAAAACTAGCCATACGCCGCATAATTATTTATTGATGGATGAACACTTCCTGACAGACACAGTTGTCCACATGGGGTGGGTTTGAGGATACGACTGTGAGTGAATGAAAAGATGGAACTCTGGAGAGTACAACATACAATTGTTCGTGACTGAAAACTGGTTTTGGCAGATACAGGCATATCTTTTTGAAAGTTTGTCCCTGTGCCTTATTAATTGTCATTGCAAAGGCCAATCTAACAGAAAATTGTCTGCGTGTAAACGTAAAAGGCAAATTTGAATCTGATGGGGTCAGGGAAATCCGGGGAATATGGACAGTTTGTGAGGTAGCAGCTGCGATTGTTTTACACTCTAGTACATTGCGGTGAATGCTAGTAACAGTCAGTCTAGTGCCTTTACAGAGACTTCTTGCTGGCATGAGGTTTCTGAGAAGCATAACGACTGAGCCAATTGTAAGTTTGAGTTTATGCGGAGGCATGCCAGTGGGAGAAAGACTGCTAAGAAATTCTTCGGGGAATGAAACTTGATCTGCGGTATCGTCTGTGATGATGGAGTCAACGCTGGTGAAAGTTACTTCGTCGGTAGGGATAAGTTTCAGTACCTGTTCATTAAGGTGTAGCGAGTCTTCGTTGGTGACGCTTAATATAGCTTGCGTACTGAGATGTTCCGGAGTCACAGTTGTGAAGTCGATGTCGCCACATAGTTGTTGAACGGGTTCAGAAATAAAAGGAAAACAATGTGAAGGTAATGTTGTAGGTGTTCCGTTTTTCGAAATCTTGTTCGTGAGGAAGAGCTGTCATATTTGTCGTCGGAGTAAGTACATGCATGTGACGCCAAAAAGGTTGCTTGTTAATGCAACCGGCAACAGTAAGTTCTAGAGTTGGTGGGCGGGGCTTTGTCGTGCGTACCGCATGACGCAGAAGAAGGGTTAGAGTTGGCGGGCAGGGCTCTGTATTGCGTGTGTGTGTATCCCATGGTGGGGCGACTTGGTGAATTATATATAGAAAAGCAGCCGGAACCGAAAAGAACAATGAAAAGTCAACGTGGCTCAGAGGTGCATGTGAACTGTAGCAGAGACGAAAGCGATTGAGGCTGTGTTTGGTGAGGTGCTGCGTGCCTTGAGAGCGAGGGTGGACTCGGGAGGAGGGTTAGAGTTGGCGGGCAGGGCTCTGTCGTGCGTATCCCATGGTCTCTGTCTTGCGTGCCATGGTCGGCTGCTTAGTGAATTGTTGGTGGGCGGGGCTCTGTCTTGCGTGCGTCTTGCTTGCCATGGACTTAGTGAATTATATATATATATATATATATATATATATATAGATGTTCCCATAGTTTGTTTTGTGTCCTTAAGCCAGTTTTGCACTCATTGCTGCCTCTTCTAGTCTGAAGATTAGTGGGTAATGAAAAGCTGTTTAAAATTATCTATTTGTCAAATCCTTTTAAAACTCTGGCATGTTACTAAAGTGCATTCTCCCAGAACTTGGTGTTCATACTAACACTACAATACTTATTAGCTTTATTTACTGTATTTATTTATTTTTGTTTCAAAGATTTTTTTCAATTACATGTAGAAATGTAGTTCCATACATAGAACTACAAAATGTGCTTTCACTGTGCCAAAATGTGGATTCATTGTGCCAAGATATTGTAAAAAGTATACATTGTTGTCTTCCCTAATAAAATATCTATGATTAAGCTAGACAAACTTAGGAAAAAAAGCATTTAAAACGTGTTGGGAGAGTGGTTAGGTTCTGGGTTTGCTGTGGCTGTCAGAAAAATGTATAAGGGGTCTAGAAAAGAAAAATATACTGGCATTTAATTTAAACCTGATAAATTGTTTAAAAATGTAATGTCCGATGTGTGTGCTCAACGCAGGTGTTATTTTTTTGAACAACTTGTTATGTTAAAATTCTCTTTTGTATGTTATAATCCGCAAGCTCTATGTATCCCTTTGAATGTATATCTTGCCAGACTATTTCTGTTTACCAGGTTTATTTCATGTTGGTCTGTAATGTTTGAGCACTTAAACCAAAATCTTGTTTTTGTTCTCATAACTGTACCTACAAGAGTTGTCTTTTCTGTGTATTAAATATTATGTTGATTTGTTTTTGTGTTTGCACAGATAATAGCGACTGTGATATTTTTGTGAACCAGGTACATGCACCTGAAAAACGTATAATGCAGGACTAAATTTAAAAAGGCATACACTGTATAACATGGGTAAAATGTGTATTTGCACATTGCAGCTGTTGCTAATTTGTTTCTACTCAATGTTTTTCCTAATGTATCACAAGATATATAACAGCTCTTTTGAGAATATTTTGTTTTTGTTTTAGACATCATGCAAGTTTTGAACATGAAAGCAAAACTTTTTTTTAAAAGCTGTATGTTTTAATACATACAGTATGCATACATCAGAGCAAAATATAATTGAGGAATGTTACTGCCCACAGTAAATTTAGCAAAAGTCATGTAAAGGATGTGTGTGTGAAAATTTAGCTTACTTTGTAGATTTGGTGGATTTGTGGCACATTATTTAAAATGTTGGAAATACTGGACATGGTGTAACAATATCTGCCATGCTTCAGTATCATTTCCAACTGTAACCTTAAAGGGAATCATGCACACATTAGAGTGGCTAACTTTGTTTATTTATTTATTTATTTGTTTGTTTTTTGTTACAGGGCAGTAAGGAGCGATATCATTGGCAGACCCAAAATGTGAAAGTGAGCGGAGTGGATGACATGGTTCTTTTGTCTAAAATCAACGACGATGCCATTGTTGATAACCTTAAGAAGAGATACATGGATGACTACATATTTGTATCCTGATTTATTATAAATATTCTTTCAATATTTGAAACCATGTTTTTCTTTTTTGTAATGGTTTTCAAAAGAAAGTCCCTGTGTAACTACAGATGTTGTTGCACTTTAAAGAAAATGAAAATTGTCTCAAAAACCCAGCATTGATTGGCAAGAATCATTCAGCTTAGAGGTCTGCACAAACATAAAAGGTTTTACTAAATCAAAGCAATAGGAAATGTATTAGCTAATTTAGTTCTTAAAGAATTAGGGTAATCTACAGTACTATCTCTCACAATTTTTTATTTATTTATCTACCCTATATCTTAAGTGTCCTGTTTGTGTGTGTGTGTGTGTGTGTGTGTGTTTTTTCCCTTTGTCTAAATAAGTCTTAAGATGCAGCTCCTGTTTCTGGTGCTTTTTGGCTGTGTGTATCATGGAGTTATATTAATGAAAAAGAAAAAAATATAAATTTGGATAGATAGATACTTTATTAATCCCAAGGGGAAATTCACATTCACAATTTGCGTTCATTATGTGAAAAAAACTTTAGCATTAATTTCCTTATCATGTCATTCATAGACGTATATTGGTCCTGTTCTTATTTCTGTGAACCCTTTCAAACAGCTGCCTTATTTTACTGAAAGGGAGATTGAAATCTATCAAGGAGCAGTGAGTATCTTGTGCATATTTTTGTCTTGTCTTCAAAATCCTTAAAGAACCACATGAAGTCATTTCAGCATTGTTAAACATAACTTTATGTGTTAAGAAAATTTAATTTTAGAATTCCACTTCATTACCATAACATACAATACAAAAATCACCTAAGCATAAAACTACATTAACTTCCTTAGTGTTGCATTTTATTTAAAAAAAACATGTAAAAAGTGTTGCTTTTCTTTTTTGGTCATGAAAAATTACCGTATATACTTGCATATAAGTCGGTCATAGAATCAGACCCCGACTTATACGCCCGTTCAAAACTGCGACACTTAATTTTATTTTATTTTTTTACATCTTTTTGCCTCCTCAAATCTCGCACCAATTTCTCAGACACATCGGATTTTGTTGCAGAAGCGCAGTTACCAATTTCTTTTGCCACTTCAATGATTTTTAATTTAAAACCAGCTTCATATTTTCTTCTGATCCAACGCTCCATCGTAGATAAGGGATGCTCTTACGATAAAGGTGTATGAAGGTGTGAGATACAAAAAACATAAAACAGTGCAAACGTCGCTTCGGAATAGTTCGGGAATTCCCATGTGGTAACGTAGGCACAATGCATATATTTTAAAAAAAAACAAAAAAACAAAAAAAAAAAAAAAAAACACTGTGCTCCGTGGTTACTCTCTCAGGTGGGCGCTAGCATATCATAATCTCTTGGACCAATAGTGAGTTTTCCGCATTCAACTTATACAACCGGAAATTATACGGTAAAATCAAGCCCCGACTTATCCACGGGAGAACTTAAACGCAAGTATATGCAGTAAATTTTTATTAAATCTCAAAAGTGTGATAATGATACAAATAATAGTAATGATGAATAAAATATTATGAAATGAATAACAAAAATAATAACATTAATAATACTAGTAATGATGCCAAAACAGTATATAATCTCAAAATGAGTCCTTAGTGTGGTAAAGCTTAAAGCATTGGGTAAGACACAATCCAATGTCCCAGTAGGGACAATACCAGCTTGTTTCTTTTTTGATTTTCTTTCCAGATTTATCAGTTTTTGAACAGCACACTGCACAGGTACGAGTTGGATTCTGTTTTTTTTTCTGTTGGAGATGTATAATCAATAAAACGTCTACCAATAAGACACTCTGGATTGATCCACTATGCACTGGGTCGACTGTGTCTTTAGCGGTAGTCTGGACAGTGGATATGCGGCAGTGAAGTGTCCTACAAGTTGACATGTAAAGTTTGCATGAGATACAGTTTCACCCACTATTTTTGTTTGTATAAGACGAATGCATTCCAAATGCACTGTTCCACCAGGTGCCGAAATATCTTTTTTGTAGTATTTCTTTTGTTCCCTCCGCATAACGGGATAGAAAGTTAATTCTTGATCCACATGGTCTACACCGCCCATTGTGTTGTTTTATTCGATCACAGCACAAAACTTTGTAACTTGCTTGTTGCCTTTTGCCTGTACAGTGACTGTAACTGCATTATGTACAGTGCTAAGAAGACAAACATCTTTCTTGTCTTTCCATTTCAATGCAAGCACTTTACCCTTTAGCATACCTCACTGTTATTTAGCTCTGCCAAAGTCTTCAGGCATGCCACGATGGTTGGGGATGTACTGTTCCATATGCGTCAGTCTGTCTTTACAGCAAGATGTCAAATAGTTCTGGCAAAGTAAAAAAAATTGTCTATAGTTACACAGTAACCTTGATCCAGCAGAACATCTATCAAAATTGGCACCAATGAGATAGCAGCGCCGTATTGATTGTATTTTGGATCAAACATTGTTCCTTTCCCTGTGTACAGAACCAAATTCCAAATGTATCTTGTTTTAGATTCACAAAGCTTGTAAAACTTTATGCCAAATCTTGCTGTTTTTGATGTGATATTCAGTATCCATGATGGTCTGCCCTTATAAGCCATGATACTTTAATTGATGCCGACCATAAAGGTCTGGAATGTATGTGTTCCGAAATATGGCCTTGTAAAGCACCCAAATTTTCTTCAGTTTGGGTGCCGGATTGGTATTCTCATCAATGTCTTCATTCTAGGTAAAGTGCAGATATATCATAATTAGTGAAAACCTGCACTCGGACATAATTATTCCAAAGAACGGCAGCAAGATTTAAGGATGAGTTTAAAACAGAATTTTTTTTATTATTATTATTTTTTGGTCTCAGAATTTTGGATGCATGTGATTTGCATGTATTAAGAATTAATTCTTTTTTTTTTTTTAATATCAATAGCCAGACAAATCCAGTGTAACCCTACTTTCTTTCTTTTAACTGCTATCTTGATTCTGGCTTCATGTTTAGGAGTGGCATGTTGATCATTTATAACTTTCTGCCCAGACAGTAGTGGAAACATGTCTTGTAATGATTCATTCTTTAACATTTCTATCAGTTGTTTCGATTGGTCATCATATAATATGGAGTGACAATTCCCATAGAACATTACAACCAATGCAAAACAAGCCCATTTGTTTCTCTGTATTTCCCAAGTAGTTTTTACTTGACACTTACAGTTAATAAAATTAAAACATTACAAGCTTTAAGATCACAAACTGTAAAATTGTCCTTTAGTTCTTAAATATGAGCATTGTATATGAGCTTTGCAGTAATTTATTTAAAAAAAAAAAAAAAAAAGAATTTCATGAAGAATACCATTTTATATGCAGTGCCTCTCTATGGAAATGGGAATTCCTAAGCATTCAGCAGCATTGCTCCAATTTTCTGTCTTTTTCTTTTTTATGATCAGATAAATTTTGATCAATGAATATCATTTAGTATTAGTTTTTGATCTATTATTGCTGACCTTTTCTGAAGGCAAATTACCTCTGATGATGTGCAGTTAAGTGAATGAAACAAAATAAATAGCATTTACCATGCATGCAGATTGGGCAGGGTTTTATAAGGGTGTGACTGCAGAGCACATGTCAAACAGACACTATGCAGTGTGGTGTTAAATGTATATTTTACATATTGCATAGTTTCCCATTTAATTTGTTTTCACTTTTAATGCTGCAGAGAGTATAGCAGTGTTAAGATGATGTATTAGTTTGGTTGTGTGCTGTAGACATGCCCTGAAGCAATAGTATTTCTTCACACTTGGTAGCAATGGCATTTTATGATTTAATCTTTTCTCCTGTTTGAGAAGTTTAAAATAACAAAATAACAATCTACAGCCAAGAGAATGAAACAAGCATGGATGATTGTGCCATCTGCAGGAAAACTGAGGAAATAATTCTATTATTAGGTTTTATATGCCATATAAAATAGGTAGCAATCAGAAGCATACTAGATGTTATGAACTATAAATCAAGGCTATGTATTGTTCCTTTGACAGAGATGTACTGTAAAGTATTTCCAGTTGATGGATTAAATTTTGAGCAATTCTTTTGTAAATGTAAACTTTGTGCCTCCTTTACAAATATGGAAATTTTACAAAAAGTTAACAAAATGCTGACCTTCATGTCTTTTGTAATTTTGCATGTGTATATAACAAAGGTAAAAAGTACTACATATTTTCCTTATTTTTATACTTCCATTATACTTATTTTAGTGAAGTAAGTTATTGTGATTCCCAACTGAAACTTTTGATATTCTGCAGGCACAGTATGAAAACCCTCCCCACATTTATGCACTGACTGACAACATGTACAGGAACATGTTGATTGATGGAGAGAACCAATGTGTCATCATCAGGTGAGGTACTTATTATGTGGAATATGCCTGAATCTGCAATGTTGCAGTCGTAGAATGGCATGGTGAGACATTGGTCAGCACTGTTGCGTCATGAGTTTTCATGGTCCCTGTATTATTGTAGTATTTCCCTCTACTTACCTTTTACCTGTTTTCTTCAAGGGTAAGTGTACTCATTAGATTTGTTACCAGGTTGGTCTACTGTGGTACTTTAAGATTAACACACACATACATAGCTATACGCATACACACAGAAACTCAACAGTGCCCTATGAATGATAAACACACAGCTGGTTAATCTCTAGCACTTTAAACCACACAAGTGCCTTATGAATAACGCAACTTGTCACTCACCTAGGACTTCATGAGACTTACTTATTATCGGCACAAACAACATTTGATTTTTTTTAATGATATCTCAGACCTAAATATTACTTTTGGTCTACAGGAATACAGTTAAACATACAAAGGCTCAGCATTCTTATCTATAGGCCATTTATCAGCCAAGAGTGCTTTACTTTAAATACTGTTCTCTAATATGGGGTGGAGCTCTCACCTGCAGCCTTAATAAACCTCGCAGCACAGAGGTAATGGCAAACCTCCAGCTTCACCAGGTGCTCAAAGAAATCTACCTTAATACTTCAGTCACAAAAGACATTAAGACAATGCATAGAAAAATACAAGCAGCATCGTATTTATTACAGGAATAATAATAATACCAGTCAAACAAAGAATAATAGAAATAGGACTGACAGTAAAGTCTGGATATATACGTATAGTCTTTGAAAAAGCTTATGAAAAAGTAGAGATGACAAGGATGAATGTCACAGGTGGCTTGTGATCTAGCATTTGTAGTTCATGATGCTTTTCTGACGATCAGATAGAAACAGCCTCACGTTGATGTCAATCTTTTCTCTTCTGTCCATCCTTTCTCATGTTATAAACTAATTGATAGCCTGAGCCACCAGCAAGTCTTCCTTTCTTTGTTGGAACAGCTGTTTTAACACTAGAATTACCAGAGCCTACGAAAAAACTCGTAGATCCGGCCCACCTTAAATCGCTTCTTAAATCTGTTCACACCTCTCCGCCAGCGTCTTTTGTCATCTAAATGTCCTGATATACACAAGCTGCAAGCAGCCGGCTATTCCATCCTCCCACCGACTTAGAACGTTCTAGAACTTCTCCCAGCTAATGCCTTGATTGATTGATTATCTGTGAGTGAAGTGGAGTTTTAGAGTGGAAATAATAGATCGTTATTTAGAACACACGCATTTCATGTGTGTTCCGTTTCTACAGTAATCTGTGTAAACACATTGTTAAAACAGAAACTTTTTCATATTTTAGTAATAAATGTTACAAAATGGTGTCCTGCGGTGGGTTGGCACCCTGCCCGGGATTGGTTCCTGCCTTGTGCCCTGTGTTGGCTGGGATTGGCTCCAGCAGACCCCCGTGACCCTGTGTTCGGATTCAGCGGGTTGGAAAATGGATGGATGGATGTTACAAAATGTAGGCATAAACTATAAAATGTGTGAAGCCTGAAGCCCAAAGATCAAATAAACACTTTCACAAAAGGTTCAGGAATTAAATGACTGCCTCCGTGGCGTACCGGTAAGATTTGCTGACTCAGAGCGCAATATACTTGCCGTGCCTCAGAGACCCGAGTTCAAATCCCCACTGGGGAGAAAATGTTTTTATTTTTTTTTATTTTTAACTTTCGCCGCTCTGCCTGCCTGAACTCCCCGTCTATCTATATAGTAATAACAGTAATTTTATTATTATATAGCAGCTTCCCTGTCTGCCTATCATATAGTGCCTTTCCTTCCTATCTATCTATATATCTATCCCCTTAGCTGTTTTTTTATATATCTATCATATAGTGCCTATGGGGTGCCAAGCAGGCAATTACAATGATTTTCGGAATATATAAAGTCATTCCTGAATATACTGTGTAAAGTCAGCGTTGGAATATATAACCTCATTCCTGAATATACAGAGCATTCGGAAAGTATTCACAGCGCATCACTTTTTCCATATTTTGTTATGTTACAGCCTTATTCCAAAATGGATTAAATTCATTTTTTTTCTCAGAATTCTACACACACCACCCCATAATGACAACATGAAAAAAGTTTACTTGAGGATTTTGCAAATTTATTAAAAATAAAAAAATTGAGAAAGCACATGTACATAAGTATTCACAGCCTTTGCCACGAAGCTCGAAATTGAGCTCAGGTGCATCCTGTTTCCCCTGATCATCCTTGAGATGTTGGAGTCCACCTGTGGTAAATTCAGTTGACTGGACATGATTTGGAAAGGCACACACCTGTCTATATAAGGTCCCACAGTTGACAGTTCATGTCAGAGCACAAACCAAGCATGAAGTCAAAGGAATTGTCTGTAGACCTCTGAGACAGGATTGTCTCGAGGCACATATCTGGGGAAGGTTACAGAAAAATTTTTGCTGCTTTGAAGGTCCCAATGAGCACAGTGGCCTCCATCATCCGTAAGTGGAAGAAGTTCGAAACCACCAGGACTCTTCCTAGAGCTGGCCGGCCATCTAAACTGAGCGATCGGGGGAGAAGGGCCTTAGTCAGGGAGGTGACCAAGAACCCGATGGTCACTCTGTCAGAGCTCCAGAGGTCCTCTGTGGAGAGAGGAGAACCTTCCAGAAGGACAACCATCTCTGCAGCAATCCACCAATCAGGCCTGTATGGTAGAGTGGCCAGACGGAAGCCACTCCTTAGTAAAAGGCACAAGGCAGCCCGCCTAGAGTTTGCCAAAAGGCACCTGAAGGACTCTCAGACCATGAGAAAGAAAATTCTCTGGTCTGATGAGACAAAGATTGAACTCTTTGGTGTGAATACCAGGCGTCACGTTTGGAGGAAACCTGCCACCATCCCTACAGTGAAGCATGGTGGTGGCAGCATCATGCTGTGGGGATGTTTTTCAGCGGCAGGAACTGGGAGACTAGTCAGGATAAACGGAAAGATGACTGCAGCAATGTACAGACACATCCTGGATGAAAACCTGCTCCAGAGCGCTCTTGACCTCAGACTGGGGCGACAGTTCATCTTTCAGCAGGACAACGACCCTAAGCAAACAGCCAAGATATCAAAGGAGTGGCTTCAGGACAACTCTGTGAATGTCCTTGAATGGCCTAGCCAGAGCCCAGACTTGAATCCGATTGAACATCTCTGGAGAGATCTTAAAATGTCTGTGCACCGACGCTTCCCATCCAACCTAATGGAGCTTGAGAGGTGCTGCAAAGAGGAATGGGCAAAACTAGCCAAGGATAGGTGTGCCAAGCTTGTGGCATCGTATTCAAAAAGACTTGTTTGCCTGCCAGCCCACATCACCCCAACCCATGCATACTAGGCCTTGACTTATGAAATATTGGTGGTTTCCAGCTTGCTAAGAAAAATAAACATACATAAGCCATTTTGTGATTTAACCCTTACTATACTAACATACACTAAGATATAATGCTTATTTTCATATATGCTCATGATTCTCTTTGAATATATGCAGATCATCAACTTTAATACTATACTTTTCTATAAAGCACAAAGAAATATAAAGAGAAATCATATTGTATAATAAGTGCTTCTTAAACTGATTTTGTTATACTTGTGTACAATCTGTGGTTCAATTCTGAAGTTTTCACCTTCCTAATGTCACTCGGTGTCACCACACAGTAAGCTTATGTAGTTTACATTGTGACTGATATTTTGTAAAAGTGGATTGAAAAGGTTAGTACACAGTATTTATTAGAGTGAGGTGGAGGTCCTTTATGGGCAAATTAAGATGCATAGTCTGGAGTCTCTGGATATAGCAGAGATTGAGTCACAAAGGTGAAAGAAACCATCAACCAAAATAACAAAAATGAAAAAGTCCTCAGAAAGAATTAGCCAAATAGAGTAGTTTTGTCAAGCTGAAAAAAAGATCTTCCCTTTGAAACACAGTTCAGACAGTAACTGGGCATGAGACTCATTGTTAAATAAGAACACAAGAATTGACATGTACACATATGTACCTTATGTAAAACATACCACCTGTAATGTGTGGCTTTATTAGCAGTCAAACTCAAAAATGGTGGAGTGATAATGGTATCAACGTAACACAAGAATGGAATAAATAAACTAGAATATAAAAGTAAAATGTTACATGTACAGACTTTTGGGTATTCTTATGCTGTTCAGTTTACAATCCTGAAATGATAATCTCAGTGGCCTTTAAAAGGTTGTAGTATTGTGCTACAACCTCTGGGCTGCATGCTGTTTGTTTAGCTATCAATTGTTGTGTGTTACTGCTGCCTTTTGTTTGGCCTGGAAGGTGGTACTGACCTCCTGCTAGTCCTCCATTGTCTCAATCATTCTTTTATAAGGTCAGGCACATTTAATCTTCGCTGGGTTGTCTACTATCCAGGGTCATAGGGGAATAATGCATGTTCCTTGCCATATCTCTCACTCTCAGGTGGGGTTTATGAAGACTCTATTGTAGGGTTTGTTAAGAAAGGCTTGTGTTTATTTGCTGAAGTTAGCATGCAGCAATACTCTCCAGTCACTCCTGTATCTCGTCTCACTTTTACGTATTATTTGAACTCTGCTGGCCACTCACTCTTTTATCCATAAATGTATTATACTGTATTACAGTAATAATTTAACCAGTCTATGGCTCAGATTGTAAAAAAATAAAAGATTTAAAACAGTGGAACTTTATTTGAATACTCTTGATGGAATTAATTCTTTATGTTCATGCAAAATGTCGTGCTGTTTATGACTTAAGTTATGTAAAATATTTTATTGTGCTGTTGCAAATTTATATTCTCTTGTTGAATCTGTACTAAGTCTTTCACAAAAGGCTTGTTACAACTTGATGTAAAACGCTAGCTAAGCAGTTTTGTACACTGAATGCACAATACCATTTTTCCATTCAATCAAGAACCTCTCAGCCAAATAAAACCTGTCAGCATTTAATGCAGTGAGATATCATGGAGAAATATTTTACTTTCATGTTGTGTAATATATACTGTTTGTCTGCGTACAGACCATAGGTATCTTATTTCCCTTTTATACATGAAAATCTTTAAGATCCCTGCAAGTCAGCAACAACAAAACAATCTGATATTTCTTGAGTCTGAATTCTAGTGCATATTCACATGAGCATTTTAAATGTGTGCTTGTTAAAGATGACATTATATGTTTGTTTTTGTCTTGTGTTTTTTTTCTCTTTCTATTAATAAAAATATGACAGATATGAACACCAATGTGGATGTAGTTTACCTTGACAGCAGTATGAAAAAATGTTTTGGGTTGTCATTCTGTCGGAAATTTGTGAAACATTAAAAATGACCAGGCTTGCTTTCATTAAATTTTGCTTCTTTAATTATACAGTACATCATATACAGTAGTTTTTCATGCCTTGGATGTCTGTTATTTGAAAATTTTACTTTTCAACAGATGTCATTTTTGAAAGCATTTTAAGAACTTTGCTGGTGTGTAGTTTTGAAACTTCGATAGGAATTGAAAAACTAAGATTTTGAACTACAGTAATCCCTCCTCCATCGCGGGGGTTGCGTTCCAGAGCCACCCGCGAAATAAGAAAATCCGCGAAGTAGAAAACATATGTTTATATGGTTATTTTCATATTGTCATGCTTGGGTCACAGATTTGCGCAGAAACACAGGAGGTTGTAGAGAGACAGGAACGTTATTCAAACACTGCAAACAAACATTTGTCTCTTTTTCAAAAGTTTAAACTGTGCTTCATGACAAGACAGAGATGACAGTTCAGTCTCACAATTAAAAGAATGCAAACATATCTTCCTCTTCAAAGGAGCAAACGAATCAATAGGGCTGTTTGCTTTTAAGTATGCAAAGCACCGCGGCACAAAGCTGTTGAAGGCGGCAGCTCACACCCCCTCCGTCAGGAGCAGAGAGAGAGAGAGAGAGAGAGTTAGAGAGATAGAGAGAGAAACAGATAAAAAAATCAATATGTGCCCTTTGAGCTTTTAAGTATGCGAAGCACCGTGCAGCATACTTAAAAGCTGCACACAGAAGGTAGCAACGTGAAGATAATCTTTCAGCATTTTTAGACGAGCATCCGTATCGTCTAGGTGTGCGAACAGCCCCCTTGCTCACACCCCCTACGTCAGGATCAGACAGAGAGAGAGAGAGAAAGAAAAGTAAGTTGGGTAGCTTCTCAGCCATCTGCCAATAGCGTCCCTTGTATTAAATCAACTGGGCAAACCAACTGAGGAAGCATGTACCAGAAATTAAAAGACCCATTGTCCGCAGAAACCCGCGAAGCAGCGAAAAATCCGCGATATATATTTAAATATGCTTACATATAAAATCCGCGATGGAGTGAAGCCGCGAAAGGCGAAGCGCGATATAGCGAGGGATTACTGTATTTACTTCATTACTGAGCTGTGGAATTAAATAGTTTACACGTTTCTTGACAGTTTTTTCACACCTTAATATCTTTAGAGGTAAACTATAAATAACGTAATTGGATTAATCTTTAAAAAAATGTTTGGTTTAACTCCATATATACTGTATCTTTACGTTGGAGAAATTATGAACATTAGTTGCTACATGGTCTGTTTGACAGAGTCACTGGTAAAGATGACAATAAATTATCCTTGTGGATCAGTAGATGTTATCTTTGTTCCTACAGTGGGGAGAGTGGTGCAGGGAAGACTGTTGCTGCCAAATACATAATGGGGTACATATCCAAAGTGTCAGGAGGAGGATCTAAGGTGCAGGTAGGCTTATTGGTGACAATTTCTGTTGACAATGTACAGGCATGCAGTCAAGGCTTTGATTGTAATATTTAGTTAACCGTATGTCAAGTTATTGCAAAATGAAAGTAATGAGGAATCATTGTATCATTTCATTACATGTATTTGAGAGTTCTTAGGGACACATTTAAACTTGCTTTGCCTGCAGGTTGTATTTAAATGACCTTATTTTTAATTTTCATTTGCCATAATGCTGTCTCCTTCTCATCACTACAGCATGTCAAGGATATCATTCTTCAATCAAACCCCTTGCTAGAAGCTTTTGGTAATGCGAAGACTGTTCGTAACAACAACTCAAGTCGATTTGTGAGTATAGGAATCATATACATTAATGCAGATAGTGTTTTGTATTTAGTCAAATCATGAGATATTTAAACACTACTAAAAACAAATTACCTAAGAACATCTATCCACTTTGTTCAGCTACTTATGATCAAGACTGGAGTGAAAAAAGAATTTAATTGAAACTTTTTTGAGTAATACAAGAGTATAAAACTGTCAAAAATTAAGTATTTCTGTAGAAGCAAAACTGTTTCTAAAAGTGAAAGATACCACAACCTCCTCTCCATTAATTAATTCATATTACTATATACTCATTTATTAAGATTTTGTTTAGCTTACAATACAGTATGTTTACCTGTGTTCTTGTTTTCTGTCCCATTTCATATTGAACCATTGTAGGATGTATTATAAACCAGAAACTTTGCAAATAAGGACTGTTGTTCTGTCTGCTGTTTAGATTATCTTAGATTAACTTTATTAATTCCAAGGGAGCAGTTCAGATGCAAAATTGCAGCAGAAACATGAAAAACAAACATAAAAACTTGTGTGATAAATAATACAATAATCAATAAATAAATAATAAATGTAAGCTACGCAGAAATTGCAAAATGAATTTAAAGATTATAAGCATTTAGTTTGAGATGTCTGGAGGAAGCATTGAATTGCTTAATAGTAATGGGCAGAAAAGAGAACAAGTCCTGGAGGGGATTGAGGAAATATTTTCATGATTACTCCAATTTTTCCACCATCCTCTTTTCCACAATGGTTTCCAGTGTGTTAGAGTTACTCTATGATGGAGTCGGCTTTCTTCAGGCATTACGGTAATCCCTCCTCGATCGCGGGGGTTGCGTTCCAGAACCCCCCGTGAAAGGTGAAAATCCGCGAAGTAAAAACCATATGTTCATATGGTTATTTTTATATATTTTAAGCCCTTATAAACTCACCCACACTCTTATAAACATTTCCCGCACAATTATACAGCATAAACCCTTTGTATTCTCTTAGATATTAGGTAAGATTCATTGAAATTATGTATGTAAACACACTGTTTATATACAGTAAAACCTAAATATTATTTTAAAGATATCGAGCGTCTCCGATATCCCATATGTTACAGCCATTACGACAGGCAGGCCACCAGCAATAAATACGTACAATGCAAGAAAAATTGTATACTGTACAGTAAAATGTGTGTGCAGTGATACTAAACTATGTACATGTAATAAATACTGTAAGTAGAAAATTAATTATGTTACTCACCAACAATGACGCGGCGACTTGTCCGATAACAATGAGTTTAATTTTACTGAACAAAGGAGAGCGTTACAGCTCTTCTAAAGGAGCCTCTTCAGGCGATTGTGTAGCACTGCAGTTGTTCTTCTTCTGGCAGTCTTCAATCCAGATCCCTAAAGCAGATTCCATCCGGACTATCGCCTTATTACATCCACTTACAACTCGTTTTGCGCCCTGGTTAAAGGACACTGTGGCCATAGATCTTATATTCTTTTCCTCCTTTTTAAATAAAAAAGAATTGTGGACTCATTGATTCCGTAATGGCGTCCTGCAGCGGTATAGTTGTTCCCTTCCTTCAACATATCCAAAACTTTTACCTTTTCGGAAATCGTTGGCACTTGGACACGGCCCCTGAAGCAGTAGCAGGAGCACGTTGATGCTGAATGAGCGAGACAAGACTTCCTGGTTAACGCAGCGGAATTGAATTCTGTGCTCCGTCGCTGAGCCAATCAGCACACAGGAACTTAACTGCGTGCTCTGATTGGGTAGCTTCTCAGCCATCCGCCAATAGTGTCCCTTGTATAAAATCAACTGGGCAAACCAACTGAGGAAGCATGTATCAGAAGTAAAAAGACCCATTGTCCGCAGAATCCCGCGAAGCAGCGAAAAATCCGCGATATATATTTAAATATGCTTACATGTAAAATCCGCGATAGAGTGAAGCCGCGAAAGTTGAAGCGTGATATAGCGAGGGTTTACTGTATGCACCTTTTGAGCTCAAGTTTCTTCCCCAGGGGATGCACTGGCTACTTCAGACTGACAAAACATTTCCAGGCTCAAAACTCCTGAATCTCCCTAGGAGGTACTGTCTGCTTTGACCCTTCTTATACAGTGCCATTGTTTTGTCAAAATCCAGTTTGTTGGTTATGCGAAGTCTCAGGTGCTTGTTGCTCTGCACCACTTCCACATCCTCCCACTGAACGGTTATTCATCTTGGGAACTCTTTGGCATGCCAGAATCCACCACCAGCCCTTTTATCTTGATGTTTTGCTGATGTTTAAGTTTCTCCCTGCACCACAAGATGAAGTTCTCCACAACCCTCTTGTATTAATGCAGCCTATGATGGAGTAGTCATCTGAAAATTTCTATAGAAGGAAAGTGCTAGTATTGAACTTGGAAGCCTGTCGTGTTTAGGGTAAACAAGAAGAGTAATAGGAAGGTTCCCAGTGGTGCCCCAGTTTTAACCAACCACCATTTCTGCCATATAGTCCCTGTTGTTCAGGTAGTCCAGGATCCAGGAGATTGTGGGGGCATCTCCAGTCGATGAGGCAGAATGGTGTTAAAGGCACTAGAAAATTAAAGAATATTATCCTGAATGTCATGCCAACTTAGTCTAAGTGGGAGTAGGCTCTGTGGAGCATGTAAATCTGAGAATCCTCCATACCTATATGTGTCATAAACATCTAGGCAAACTCCAGTGGATCAAGATGCCCTTAAACCAGAGATCAGAGCTGTTAAAGAACCAGCCTCTCAAATATCGTCATGATGAATGAAGTAAGAACAACTGGTCTGAAGTCCTTGGGATCACTGGAATTACCTTTTTTGGCACTGGAACCATTTATAATGTTTTTCACAGATGGGGTATCGCCTGCAAACTCAGGGAAAGGAAGAACAGTTGTTGGAGGTCTCCACAAATCTGGCTGGCACATATTGTCAGCACCCTGGAACTGATTTCCATCCAGTCTTGCAGCCTTGTTCATACAGTTTTCCTATCTCTCTTTCTATTGTTTAATGCATAATTGGCATTAGCTTCTCATGCATTATTTTATATATGCTTACTCTTTTTTTTGAAAATTATCTTTAGGGAAAATATTTTGAGATTCAGTTCAGTCGAGGTGGTGAGCCAGATGGTGGGAAGATATCCAATTTTCTGCTAGAGAAATCACGCGTGGTGAGCCAGAATCATGGAGAGAGGAACTTCCACATTTACTACCAGGTTAGATTAATGAGAATGTAAATAACTATTTCTTTGTAATGAACAACTGACTTTATTTTTAGCTTCTAAGAAATTTTCAGTTTTACCTCCTAATCAGAATTATGAAGTGTACATTCAGATGCAGCAGCTTTCAGCTGATGTTCACACTCAGGAAAAATCTGATCTATTGATGGATAGAATGCTAGTTCAGTGGTGGGTAAGGAACCACATCTTATGCAAGAAGCTGAAAAGAGCAACCAAGGAATATTCTGCATTGTTTATAAGAAATGCTTCCTGATTGTTGGTGATATAACTTCTTCTCCTGAGTTAGAAGTATGAGGCAGATTTATGGGTACTCACAAGCCCTTATTTAATGGCTGTGTATTAATGTTTCAGCGACTTCTGGTTATAGAGTGTTTTGGCTGTTATTTACTATATCAGTAAGCATCATTTCTGCCACTTTAGATTTAGACATTGCTCAACAGGGTATCATATTGACTCTACTGTATCCAAGAAGCTTTGGAGCTTATGGGGAGTGTCAGATAACCACAAAAGGTAACTGGAAGAGATTACTACTCAGAATTTGTGTGGTGAACTGTTATTGTTATTGGACTTGTGTAAGTCATTAACTGCCCATAAAGACCACCATGCTTATTTCATAGCCTATGTAGCAAATCATCAGTGTCTGAGGTCATGGTTCGTAGCTGGAAAAAGGTGGAATGTTCTTTTCAGTTTGGGAGACCAGAAAGTAGATATGTGATTCTGAGGTCATCATACTGGACCTCCTCCATTCCTACAAATTATTTACAGGATCAGTAACAAAGGACAACCCAGGAGAAGTCCCACACCCACTGGGAACAAGTTTGATTTACTGCTGGCAATGCAGTTCTTTTCAACCACAGCAGTGAAGGTACAGAACATGGCCCATTTGGGTTCAATGTCCCTAGCCTCTCTTGGATGATCTCCCAGACAGAGACCTCTGGCAAACTTTCCCAACACATCCTGACTATACGTTTTGGCCTGCCTGGTGTGTCCAGCATCTTCATCACTATCTGATCCAACATACTACCAGGTAGTGCTCAGTTAGTTAATAGTACTGCTGCTTTCTTCACTTCTTTACATATGGTCGTAGGTCTGATGATCCGACTATAAAATCAGCCTTGGAGGTGGTGCTGGTGTTACAAGTAAGCTCTTCGCTTCTTCCCCTGGACAACTTCAGAGTGGAATAGAGTCAAACTGTGCATTGAGGTGAGTCCATCTAGATACCTCAGGCACCAAAATTGCATTTTTAATATGCTGTAATATTCAAAAAGAATCTCGGCAGCCTCACTTTCATCATGACATTCTGATTTGAAATCTTGAAAGGAAAGAGTTATTTTTTTCATAATCATAGTATAACTTAACATATCATGAGCAGTTGTGCTCTTAAGTGAATCTTTTTTTATAAAAAGAAAAAAAAATAATAATTTGTGTATTTGATATGCAGTAAATAAATCCACTCTGCTACCTCTGTTATATTTGTAATGTTGTTCTTCTGCAGCTGGAAAAAAACCTAAAGACAAAACACTAAAAAAAATACTGGAAGGCCCCCTTTTTTCCCCCCAATTTTGCAAATAAAATTATATAAATTAGGGTTAGGTTGTCAGCCAATACTAAACAATGACCAAACACTGAAAAATGTATTTCCTGAATCTCCCCTCCTGGCATACAGACAACCACCAAATCTAATTGTCCGAAGCTCCCTAAATGAACCAACAGAAAATGGCACATCTCCATGCCTACAGAAAAGATGCAAAACATGTGCCCACATCTATGATACAAACCGTATAGTTATACCACACTGCCGACTTGAACATCACATAAAGGGATCATTTTCCTGCAGATCATCTAATGTAGTCTATCTAATTTTCTGCATGAAATGTCCTGACACTGCACTCTATGTGGGAGAAACTGGACAAACACTCCGTCAGAGAATGAATTTACACAGGTTCCACATTAAACATGGCAACACAGATGTTCCTGTAGCAGCCCACTTCAACAGCCATGGACACTGTGAGAGGGATTTTAAAGTCACAGTGCTTATGGGCAACTTCAAAACACAGCAAGAGAGAAAAGAATGGGAAGTTAAACTCATGCTAAAATTTAATACATTACAACATGGATTGAATAGAGACAAGAGTTTTATTGCCAGATATGAGGATTGTTTACATCTCTCAGAATGACAGACAACCTGTCTACAGATCCACATTGTTTTGAAAAAACTCATTACAAACTTCAAAAGACTTTGTTGGACAGTTATCTTATCCAGAGATCTTGACAATACATTGTTCTTTTCTTTCTTGTTAAATTAACCCTAGCCTGAATGAATCAATTAATTTTTTACATTTAAAATTTCTCATTTAAAGATTTACCAATGTTGTTTCTTGTCCTAGAGTGTGTATGTAAACATAGGGAACTCCAGTCTCTGTATTACATCTTGCCTGAAGAAGGGGCCTGAGTTGCCTCGAAAGCTTGCATATTGTAATCTTTTTAGTTCGCCAATAAAAGGTGTCATTTTGCTTGGCTTTTCTCTACATTCATAATGGCTAACACGGTACAATACCCTAGTACTATATAAATAAATATGAAATAGATCTGTGTATAATATGTTTGAGTGGGCCATAATCCAGAGAATTGGACTGTTAAAAAATAATAAATAATATGATAAGATCCATAACTCTTAAATTGATTTTAGTTACCCATTAAAATAGTGGTTTCATAGAACTTGTTCACGACTTTAATTTATGTATATTTGTTTTGTATGGAATATAGGTATACCCTAATTATCTATAGTTTTTTTTTTTTGGTTTTGGACTGAGCATATTGCATTTGCCATAAATTAAATACTGCACTGAATCCACGCTAATGAAGTGATCTGAAGACATACTCTGCTGTAGCCTCTCACCATATGAGTTGAATAAAATGGCTCATAGGAGTAAACTTGCAGCTTCTATATGGCAGCAAACTGCAGAGCCACCACACTGCTCTGTTTCTGTTTTAGGAAAAAAAAAAAAAAACTCACAAAACTACTTAATTCTGATTGTAAGGTGTTGTGAGGCCCTTGGTGTTGCATTGTGTGCACCCTTTGTTTTGGTATGAAAATGACTCCTACAGATCTTTTAAGTGGTCAATGCAACTCCTTAAAGCAGGGGTGTCCAACTCCTGTCCTGGAGGGCCTCAGTGGCTGCAAGTTTTCATTCTAACCGTTTCCTTGATTAGTGACCAGTTTTTGTTGCTAACTTAACTTCTTTAGCCTTAATTTTAATTAAGTTAACTCAGACCCTTAGTTGTTTCTTTTTCTTAATTAGCAGCCAAACAATAATGAGACAAAAAATGAACTGCCATATAACCAACTAACCTGTGCCCATCACACAGTATCTGAAAATAAAGAAAGGTGGAAGGTCTTAGTAAGGTTGATCTGCTCAGGTCACCAAAACATTTTGACCATGTTCCTAGAAAAAACTGGAAATTTAGTTGTTTTATAAATCTCTGCTGTGGCATAATGAGAGCCAACAAGCCATGTAATTAAATAATGGGTTTAATTAACACCAAGAATTGGCTACTCCTTAAGATACTGGTTGGAGTGAAATTGGTTGGAGTTTGAATCCCTAATTTAGATGGTCATCTGCGGGCTCACTTCACATATCATTTCTGTTTGGCTAACATTTAAAGCAGAAAAAAATCAATTCAGAGGACTGAATCCTTAAAAACAGGACTGTTAAATGTAGGGAAAAGAAGTTAGTAGTGAGAACCTGTCATTGATTGGGAAAAGAGTTAGAATGAAAACCTGCACCTGGATTTGGATTCCCCTGGCTTAAAGTCTAAGAGAGAGTGGAAAGTGCTGTCTTTAAACAAGAAAAGTAAAAGTCTTAAATTATTTGAAAAGTGGCATGTTGCTTGCCAAAGTAATTTTATTTACATAGCATTTGCATTGCATTAGGTATTATAAGGTATCTATAGATGATTTAAAGTATACAGGAGGATGTGCATAGGTTACATGCAAATACTGTGCCATTTTATATAAGGGATTTCGATATCCACTGTGGGTACCTGGAACCAATCCGTGGCAGATATGGAGGGCTGACTGTGGTTAAAGTGGTGGTGTACAGCATCTGTCATTTAAGGGTCCATCTTATTCCTCAATAAGTTTGTGAATGCAGTATCTAAACAACTTGGTGTGGTATGGCATACTGTACAAAACATTCTTGTTTAATCAATGTATTGCATGGTGTAGTTGTGTTTCAAAAATGTTACTGAACTTGCACCATACTAGATATGAAATTTTATTAATTTGTTTTACAGCTTTATGATGGTAAGCTGCATTAGAACACTGGTTTAGCAGGGGTGGTTTAGTAAAGAAGGAACATTAGTTTAACAGCTAATGTGCAATTGTATTGGAGAAGCTCAATAAGTGAGATAAAAGCCTTCTTCCTTGAAGTTACATGGATAAAAGTGACTTTTAGTTGGGACTTTAAACAGCATACATTTGGAAATGTAAACTTTTATATATAAAAATAGTCACACATTAATTTTCATTTTTGAAACAAATATAACAATTGTCTTGTTTACAGTTACTTGAAGGAGCATCTCAGGAACAGAAAGAGAATCTAGGAATTGCTAGCCCTGATTATTACTATTATCTTAACCAATCTGGAACATTTAAAGTGGATGATATAAATGACAAGCGGGAATTTACTGAGACAATGGTGAGTACAGCACTGCTTAAGAAATGTTAAGACATCAATAAACAAAGACGTCCGTAAGATAAAAAGTATTTTTAAAATGTTATATCAATTTCTATGTAATTTGATTGCATATCCTTGTATTCAGTTGAGAGATTTATGAAATAAACAAATTCCTTTTCAACTTAGTTACTTGTTGCTTAATTTGCATGGATTGCAGAACAATAACATGCAAAACTTCACTTTAACTATGCATTTAAAACCTATGAAAATGTTGTCACATTACATTATCTTTTATCATATTTATTGAGAAGTGTGGTTTTATTATTTACATAACTTGGCCTGTAAACTTTGTTCTTAGTATTAAAACTGACTAGAGCAATAAATTGTTTATGTATTTTTGTGCATCTCATTTCAGTAAACTGAATTATTACATGCAAAATTTGGTGTAATCCTTGCAATTAGGGTTACATTGTACAAAAGTAAAAATAAAATCCTGAAAACCTTTTTGTGCATTGATCCGCACTAAATTTCTTACAAACTTTCTGTAATAAGTAATGGCAAAATATGCTTTTGTAAAGGTGTTCATTTTTGTCTTTTCTTTCAGAATGCAATGAAAGTAATAGGACTGAGTTCTGATGAGCAGACCTTGGTATTACAGATTGTGGCTGGGATTCTTCATCTGGGGAACCTTTCTTTCCAGGAGTCTGGAAACTATGCAATTGTGGATAGTGAAGACTGTAATTGTTGCTTCCTATTGACTTTCATGCATTTCCACAATAAATACATTTCTTTTTAAAATTATTTTTATGAAATAATAAATTAGGCAATGTACCATGTACTCACTGAAAATCCTTCAAAATCTTATTTTAATTTTGTGTTTGTTCCTGAGGAGTTTTAGGTAATAAGATTTGTTTAGTTCTATATGATGTCTATTTTTTAACAAAATGCCAGAATTATCTTTAGGCTCGTGTTCCTTTTTTGAGTTAGTTTCAAATATGTTTTTTAGAAAAATCCTAAAGGAGGTCAAGATCTAGAATATATGTAAAAAATGACATATTTATGCTCATAAATTAATTTTTCTCTTCCCAGTCCTTGCTTTCCCAGCATATCTGCTAGGAATTGACCAGGCACGCCTGAAGGAAAAACTGACTAGCCGTAAAATCGACAGTAAATGGGGAGGCAAATCTGAGACCATTGATGTAACACTCAATGTAGAGCAAGCATCTTTCACTCGTGATGCTCTTTCAAAGGCCTTGTATTCCCGGATATTTGACTTTCTTGTTGATGTAAGTAGAATAATTCAGCCACGTATTAAAATGGTATTTCAGTAAGTGCAGTATATCTTTCATCTTGGAGTTTTTTCAGTTTGATAAGAGATTATCATATTTTGGGCATTTCTGAAGCTGGACCCTTAAACAATGCATTGTGTTTATCAGGGATGCACCAATACTACTGATTGGTACTCCTATTGGTCTGACACAACACCCTAAGTTGTGGTACTGTAGGGTAGCTGGAAGCAAATCTGTAAGTGAATGGAATCTTCTGTCTTCTTCTTCTTATTGCGTAGAGATACTATAAGAAGTTTGAATGCTATTGTGTGTAGTGGTCGAATACTGAATGCTTACTATGCTTTTAACAAAGTAAAGAAAAACATTTCATATAAACATAATCATAAGCCAGCTTGCCTAATCTGAATGTGCCACTGTTCCATGTGTAGGGATAGACAAGTCTTTCAATGTACAAGAGTTGTCCTTTCATATAACTGATTTGCTGCTGCTCTGAATTTATCACATATCTTCTCTTGACACTCCAACATATTGTGTACATTTTGTTTGCTGCACCTTTAATAACTCTCTGCTGGTTGCACTTCAAATATTCCATATTTGCAAACAAACCTCAAATGCAAACAGTGATGTCTGGTGTTTAGAAATCTGTTGAAGTGCAGTTATACTGTACCTGTCTCAATAACGATGTAACTGCGGCAAAGGCTCAGAAAGGTACACACTTGAATTCTGTTATAACAGTAAAAATAAAAGTAAATGTAACTGTTAACAATAATGGGCATTAACTATACCCCCAAACAGCAAAGTTCTCAATCCATTTACTGCTACTGTATTTTTTGAATTTGGCTAATGAATAAAACATGGAGCTAATTGAAGGAGGAAATTCCATAAAGGAGTGGTGCAGTGGTTAACTATAGCTCCCATGGCTTTAATGCCAGACATATTAAAAGTAATAAAATGTGATTAGAGGTAGGTACAGATTTCGTTGTTTGTTCTAGAAGTATAGCTAATACTGGATTTAGCATTGGTCAAGTATACTGTATGTTCCATAATGAAATATATCAAGTTCTGTGTAGAATAAAACACTATGTTTAGTTAGAAATATATAGATTTTCTAGTGTAGCCAATAAAATATTGTCAAACAGCGTCAACAGAATTTATCTTTCATAGATAAGTAGGCTGTATGGGGTAATCTAAGAAAAGCTCTTTGATATGTTTTCTTAATTAAACCAATTCTTCTCCTAGGCTATCAATAAAGCTATGCAAAAGGACCATGAAGAGTACAACATTGGTGTCTTGGACATATATGGCTTTGAAATATTCCAGGTTAGTTCTTTTCAAAAAATCTCTTATAACTATCTTATTGCCCATAGTTTAACTAGGACTTCAGTTTGATTGACCTTGCAAAGGCACTGGATCCTTTCTGTAACACAGTGGTTGGGAACCAAGGATGTACTGTTATTTTGAAGGTTGCTTCACTCCTTAAAATAGTTTTTATAACAATGGAGTATGGTGGCATTCATAGCTAAGCAGGTTATTTTTCTTGACAAAAAAAAAAAAAATAAAAGCAAAGTGAAATTTATGCAATGGACACACATTATTAATGAAAATATACATCAGATTCATCTCTTTATTTACAGCCAATGTTTTTTGGATCGTCTGTTTATTTTTCCTTAAAAACCTTTTGATACAAACAACAATCATGGTGCCTTCTGCATGTTGTCTTACTTTTTGTTGAATAACTGAAGCCAAATTGAAACATGCAAATGTTATTTGATTAGATGTATCAGAATGATTTTTACTTGTAGCTAGCTTCATGAATACTTTATTTGCAATCATTATTTGATGTTGATTTGAAAACTCAGGCTGTATTTTTTTATGCAGGTGAAATTTTAATGTTTGTAAACATTTCGTCAAACACTCATTTTATGCCGTCGTTGTGTCTGTGTGCAAATGTGATGAAATTTTGACCAATATGTATGTGTATGAGTTGCAATCCACTTGTAAGGTCCTAATACAGATTGAAAACTGGACAAAAGTAGAGAGACCGAGTAAAGTTTGCAGCCAGTCTAAACAGAAACTCTTGATGACTGGTAATTCATGGACCAAATTGACAACTTTGTTTATCGATCCTTTAGCTGTTGAGGCATGTTGCATAGTTCTGACACCTTACAGCTCAAAGTGATTGTGCAGTTTGCCCATTTTTCTCCCCAGAACTTATACCTGGGTGGGATTTGTAGACAACTGTCTGCCAGTGTCCCATTGAGCATGGAGATGAGTTGGAACAAAGCCTTTCACGTACGCAGTTAGAATAGCCCAAGAGAGAGAGAATCAAGGAAGAGTCAGAATCTGAGTGGGATAGTGTTTCAGTACCAGATAATAATGTAACTGAATCTTGAGTTTTTGGTTTTTTTGAGTCAATATATACATATGTACAGTATCAACTCAACTCTTTTATATATATATATATATATATATATATATATATAATATAGTGGAAAGAATACACCTTGACACAAAAAAAGGTTTTGGGCAGCCTCCTGTATACTTGGGAGTGTGGCTGCAAAAATAGGCAAAAAAAAAAGATAAATGCAAGATAGTTATAGGACCAGTGTAGATTTTGACCCCTGGATGATAGGTCCAAAAACAGAACTCATTGAGAGAAGTACCCTAAGTTCTTGTCAATAAGCCGCGGCTTATCTAAGGAAAAAAGTTGTGAAAATGAAAAAATAGAATATCGGCTTATACATAAGTCCGGCTTATACATCCATCGCGGGGGTTGCGTTCCAGAGCCACCCGCGAAATAAGAATATCCGCGAAGTAGAAACCATATGTTTATATGGTTATTTTTATATTGTCATGCTTGGGTCACAGATTTGCGCAGAAACACAGGAGGTTGTAGAGAGACAGGAACGTTATTCAAACACTGCAAACAAACATTTGTCTCTTTTTCAAAAGTTTAAACTGTGCTCCATGACAAGACAGAGATGACAGTTCCGTCTCACAATTAAAAGAATGCAAACATATCTTCCTCTTCAAAGGAGTGAAGCAAACAAATCAATGTGTCTGTTTGGCTTTTAAGTATGCGAAGCACCGCGGCACAAAGCTGTTGAAGGCGGCAGCTCACACCCCCTCCGTCAGGAGCAGACAAAGAGAGAGAGAGGGAGAGTTTGTTTTTCAGTCAAAAATCAATACGTGCCCTTCGAGCTTTTAAGTATGCGAAGCACTGTGCAGCATGTCTTTTCAGGAATCAGCTTTACAAAAGATAGCAACGTGAAGATAATCTTTCAGCATTTTTAGACGAGCGTCCGTATCGTCTAGGTGTGCAAACAGCCCCCCTGCTCAATCCCCATACGTCAGGATCACAGATAGTCAGCACAAGAGAGAGAGAACAGTAAGCCGGGTAGCTTCTCAGCCATCTGCCAATAGCGTCCCTTGTATGAAATCAACTGGGCAAACCAACTGAGGAAGCATGTACCAGAAATTAAAAGACCCATTGTCCACAGAAATCCGCGATATATATTTAAATATGCTTACATATAAAATCACAATTTAAATGACGCTACGCGCTCGTGTTGACTCGGCGACGCCCAGAGCAGAAAGAACGCGCTCCGGCCGCTCCAACCGCGCCATGCGGGGAGTGAGAGAGATGGCAATATCTCACACTCTCTCCCCCCTTAAAGAAATTAAATGGGCGCGAGTGAGACCACTGACCTCCCTCCCTTCTATTAGTTATAGGTTATAGTACGTTCGGCTTATCCATGAGTCCGGCTTATCTATGATACGATTTTATTTTAAAAATTCGTATGATTTTTGGTCTCCGGCTAATACATGAGTCCGGCTTATAGACAAGAACTTAGGGTAATATGGCGGGTTTTAAAGTCAGGCAGGGGAAGTGACATCATCAGGACATGGACCGGAAGTGACATCATTGAGCCCAGGCAGAATGTCCCATGTTTGGTCTGTAGGGATAAAAGTGAAAGGATTAGCACACTCTGCCATTCGCTGGTTTGGCAAAGAAACACCTTCTTTCAAGCCCTTTAGCTGCCTCCCATGTGCACGTGTCTGACATGCCCCTCCTCAGCCCAGACCCATTGGTTCAGGCGTTTCTGATCAAGAGGGAGTGAACCCGAGAGAGCATCAGCATTGGTTTGGCGGTAAATGACCGAAAACTTGTAAGATCCAAAAGCCACCTTGTGACCCGAAGGTTTGATTCCCTGTGTCAGGCCATCCACTGTAACCAGGGTAAACTCATGGCCCAAGTGGTAATATCTCAGCTGAGTAATTGCCCATTTGATCGCCATGGCCTCCCTTTCCACTGCCGCATACCTGGTTTCCCACTCCAACAGTTTTGGCTCAGGAACATGATGGGGTATTCAACACCAGTGATGCTTTGGCTCAGCACGGCACCAAAACCTGTGTCTGAAGCGTCAGTCTAGATGGTGAAAGGCAAAGAAAAGTCCTAGCCGCATGAGGAGGTCATCCACATGTGACATTGGATAGGCGTCAAATTAGGAGACGCCTTGCAAAACCTCCAACTCCCATCAGGCTTTGCGACCAGGACAATAGGGCTGGACCAGGGATTGTGACTGTGCTCTGTCACACCTAGTTCCAGCATACACTTGATCTCCAACTCCACTTCTAACCTTTTTGCCTCAGGAAGTTGATATGGGCGTTTCTGGACGATCACCCCCACACTCAGTCACAATGTCTTGCACAGTCAGGGAGGTCCATCCGGTTTTCTCACTCACCACTTCCAGGACAGTCAGGATTACTGCTTCCAGCCTCCCATTGCTGTTGGGCAGTCAAATTAGGGCAAACGTTAAGGTCTATTTTATGAGCAAAGAGTGAGCGGGGCTGTCTGGAGAAGGGGTCTGGTTCCCTGTCCTTCAGCAGTTGCTTGACCGACAATTTGGTTGTTTCACAAAATAATCAACAAGCCCCTTTCTCCCCTTAACTTTGTATGGGCCTTGCTGATGTGCCAGTAATTTAAAGTGGGTGGTGGGATCTAGTACTGTTATCCGATCTCCTGCAGAGATGTGCCACAGTCATAACAGCAGACCTGAGCTACTTGCATCTTCTTTACTTGGGATTATAGAATGGATCGAATCTTTGTGAATCTATTGTGTGTAGAGTTGGGGGGTATGACCAAAATTCTATATCACGGTATTTTTCTAAATTCTGCCGGTTTCACGGTATTAGACGGTATTTTTTCCCCCATGCATGCGTGGATGTTAACCACATTTTCCACTGCAATTACTGCAGTAGACTGGCTAAGAATAACCTATTCGACTGTTATGAGAATTGTACATTGTACAAAAAGACATTTTATTGTGTACACAAGTATTAATCCAGGTTTGCATGGCCCCATAAAGTGATAGTTTTCAAGGGGGTGGCACTAAAGAGAAGGAATCACATTGCATGGCAGATGCAGTCAAAATATAGAACCTTTTAATTGAACACATTTTGCAAAAGCTTAAACTTATGATTTTGACAACATATTTTCAACCATCCAAAGAGGCATTTAGACTTAGTAAAATATCCAGAGGTGTTTGTCAAAAGTTGGATTGCACTGAACACGTCTTAGAAAAGGAATAAATAGTAAATATTTTTTGTAAACCAACTACACTTTCTGTTAATGTTAACAATCTCTGGCCACTGACACGTTAAAGTGACTTTTTAAACAATTTTACCATCATTAAACTGCATAATATTTAAACTAATAACAATAAAATACATAATAGTATTACTGATAGTTGCACCATTACTTCAAGGCTTCAAGCCCAGGTGCATTACACAGTGTTCACCAAATTAAAATAAAACAAGTGCAACTTGGTGATGACATCTTACCAACTGTACCATCATTTAGGCAAACTGCATTAATATGGACTTTGCTTCAAGCTAAGCTATATACATAAATAATAAAAACTGCAACTTGCATTTATAATGCTGTTTGTGGTATAGCCCTATGGAAGCGCATTAGGGCCACTGTGAAGAAAAAAAAATATGGACACAGAAGAAAAAAACAAACTATATGTCGAGAATAAATTCAACATGTTGACTTTATTCTTGACATTTCCACTTTAATGTTGACGCTTATGTCAAGATTAAAGTCGACATTTCCACTTTATTCTCATAGTTTATTTTATAATTAAAGTAGAATGTTGTAAACTAAACTTCATCCTAAAATCAATGTTTAATTTACTAGATTTTCTCAAACCCCATCATAAGTTAATGCAGCACATCAAATACTTTAAGTGTTCCCCGACCCAGTCGTTAATCACTACGCTTCTTAAACTGACTTCCTACGCACTAAGAGCAGGCGCCTGCAGCAATCACCGCGCAGAATCCATTCACTTCATGATATTCCTGCTCTCTACCAAAACCCCAGTTCTTATCTTTCCTTTTTCTTTCTCCACATTACCAATCACCACACGATAAACATCTTTGTGAAATTAAAACTAGTTATTAACTTAGCCGACGGAGTGTTCAGAACTTTAAAAATATCTTCGTTATACATGTTTAATTATGCCATCCATTCAGAGTTGCGCCCATCTCTGAACGAGTCGCCAGCACATTGCAGGATGAATTCAAGCAAAACATACACTAGCAAGTACAAAAACAAGTACAACTTGGCTTGCAGTATTATCCAGAAGTATAGAAACAGTATTTACACATCTGACCTTTTAAAACTAAAGTATGTCCAGGCGACGGACGTGACTCCTTTTTTTCGGCAAAAGTTCTTCTGTTGTTCATGTTCAACTTTATCGTCGGCTTCAGTTTCGGAATGCTCTCTGTCCATTTTTCACATTTCACAGAACTTTAATTTATTTGCGCATTTATTTAATATTTTAATTTTGTCCGAAATAGTCTTCCATATACCTATGCTACCGCCCACTATTTGGTGGTGTAGCAGTGAAAAAGAGCCCTAGTGCAACAAATCTGTGTTTAGCGGTGTAGCAGTGAAAAAGGTCCCCACTCGAAGAGTTTCCCGCTGCGCCACGTTCCGAACGTTGTCTATGCAATTTAAACCGGTGTTGCGGTATAAGAAAAATCCATATCATAACAAAAATAAAAAACGGTTTTCGGTATGAACCGGTATACCGCCCAGCACTAATTGTGTGACTATGAAATATACTCATATATTTGTGAAGGGGAGGCCCTCCTCCTCTCAAACTTCCTTTAAAATTACCAATATGCCCCAGGCTGTTGTCCATACAATAATTCAAATGGAGAGAACCCCGTAGAGGGTTGTGGGACTTCCCAATATGAAAAAAGGATGAGGGGGAGGAGCTGATCCCAGTTCCTTCCATCCTCGCTGACCACCTTACGCAACATTTGTTTGAGGGTCTGATTAAACCTGTCTACTAGACCACGGGTGGGCAATGTCGGACCTGGAGAGCCACAGTGGCTACAGGTTTTCATTCCAACCCAATTAATCAATTTGAGATTAAATATGAATCAGTTGGGTCAAATCCTGTGTTTTGTGGCTTAATGGGTTATGCCCTCTTCCTCCATTTCTGTCAATAAAAGCTTCAGGTAACTTTGGGTTGACATCCCCATCTCAGTAAAGGGCATACACATCTTCAGTTACCATTTGGATCATTTTTGAGACTAGAGCCTCCATTCTGTTTTCATCCAGTCTTAATGTGTTCTTGCACTCTGGCATCCGTGCTATTAAAATAAGTACAATATTATTCTTTGCTTTATATTCCATGGTTTCACAAGCTCCTGACTCAAGATGCAAGATGCCATTGCAGCCCTTTCCAATTTGTAATTTTATCTCTGGGATTTCACCTTGTTCTGCATTTGGAATTGAAACTTTTCATTTTCTAATATCATTCTTGCACATATATCTCTAACCCTTTCATCTCTGTCTGTACCTAATTAACATTGTCAAATATTGCTCCTAATTATCAACACACCCAACCAGTGTTTCTGCACTAGCCTTTTTTCTTACTGCCAGCAACCACCATTTGATGGGCTATTCACCCGAGACACATGACTTTGAGTTCTTCTAATGTTCTAACCTTCTCAGCCCATGTGTGGCCTTTTTTCCTTCTGTAAATATTTTACTGTTAGTCCAGTAAAACACGTTTCTCTGTCTTGGTATTCTTCTAGCAAATTTCCTTCATACTAGAAAGCCCTGGTCGCTATTGTTTTGTGAGGAGCTCTTTCAAAGATACATTATAGTCTTATATCAACCTTATGCATCTTGTTCTGTAGAATTTTGGGTATGCTCTTGCCATTTACTGTAGGTTTCACACTCTTCTACTTTGACCCGTGATTATATTGGAAAAGACATGAAAAAGCCAAATGCAGTTAAGTAGTGACCAGAGACAATACTGTATAATTTCGAGGATTAATAGTTACATTTTGAATTTCAACATCCTATTTAATGTATAATTGTGAAAGAGTGTCGAACCTGCATCAGCTTGGCAAAGCAATGCCAACATTGATAGTTATGTGAAACCTTTGCTAATGATGTCTGTTCCCAAATCCCCGTAAATATTAGGATCACCCTTCAACATTACATGACCATTATTTATAGATAGACTACCAGAAGCACCCACCATTGCCCAGGAATGTTGCTATAATAGGTTAAGGCAGTGGTTCTCAAACTGTGGGGCGGGCCCCCCTAGGGGGGCACGAAATAACAAAAAGGGGGGGCGCAAAGATGTGGAAAAAAGAAAACAAGAATCAAAAATATGAAAAATTCATCTATTGAAACCAAAACAAATTAACTTAAACTACATTCTGATACTAGAAAAATAAATATAGAGTTAGATAAATGTCGATAAAAGTTAAGTAGGTATAATAAAATATGCATCTATGATACAGTATATCATTAATTAAAAAAGCTCCTTTCAAAAAAACGTTAGGGGGGGCGCGATTAAAACCGTTATGAAAACTCAGGTCGCAAATACTTAAAGGTTGAGAAACGCTGAGTTAACACTAGAATTACCAGAGTCTACGAAAAAACTCGTAGACCACCTTAAAACCATTCACACCTCTCCACCAGCGTCCTTTGTCCTCTAAATGTGCCGATAAAAACAAGCTGCAAGCAGCTGGCTATTCCATCCCCCCACCGACTTACAACGTGCACGAGCATCTCCCAGCTCATGCCTTGATTGATTATCTGGGAGTGAAGTGGAGTTTTAGAGTGGAAATAATCGATCGTTATTTGGAACACACACATTTCATATGTGTTCCGTTTCTACAGTAATCTGTGTAAACACATTGTTAAAACAGAAACTTTTTCATATTTTAGTAATAAATGTTACAAAATGTAGGCATAAACTATAGAATGTGTGAAGCAGCATGAAGTCCAAACATCAAATAAACACTTTCACAAAAGGTTCAAGAACAATACAACAGCTTTCGTGGCGTAGCGGTAAGATTTGCTGTCTCAGAGCGCACCAGACTTAGTGTCCATCAGATACCTGAGTTCGATTCTCCATTGAGGAGAAAGTGTTTTTTTTTTTTGGTTTTTTTTCTTTTTAACCTCAAACGGACATAAAATTTATAAATTGGTATGCACTGTCAGTTAATGTGATCGTTATATTTTCATGTGGGATGCTCCTTTTAGAATATTTTTTAACAATTGAGAGTGCAATTAACCTGAACAAGTGTCCTTATAACTGTTATTTTTAAGATCCATAACACACAGACAGACAGGCAGAAAAGTCGCTAGATATATAAATAAACAGGGAAGGCACATGAACTGAAAAAAAAAAAAAGATCATCATGTGCGTTGATCCTGCTGCACTGAATAAGCTCAAGTGCTCTAACATTCCCCCCCCCCCCCCAATCTGACTCTAAGTAACAGCGCAAGTACAGATGCAAACCAAGTGTATGTGTGTACTGTATAATATTAACAAAAAGAGCAGCTAACTACTGAAAACAGCAAATAAAAGGGTGAGTGGGGATCGAACTGGAGACTATTGATCACACTTGGTTTGCGTCTGTACTTGCGCCGTTTCTTAGAGTCAGATCTTGGGGATGTTGGAGCGCGTGAGCTTATTCAGTGCTGCAGGATCAACGCACATGTTGATCTTTTTTTTTCTTTCAGTAATAGCGCCAACATAAATCCACACCTGATCTGACGCTGTTCGTTTTCAAATAATATTGTATTAGTGCGATGATGTTTTCACATATATTGTCTCTTTCTTTCAGGTGTGTAATAGGAACCACAGCATAGAGAGAAGTGTGTACATTGTATCAGGTACACACGTTGTAAATGTAGGAAAGACGATCCTTGCATGTGTGTGAACAGTTAACATTTGAATCTGATGATTGCATATAGCGCTGAACTTACTGCTCTGTACTATTCTATCCTCTGCATGTCCTGGAGTACAAAAAAAGCAGCATACAGCAACATGTGGGGACTGGCAAGATCGGGGAAAAAAAACACGCAGTCACGTTGTATGTATTGTGATTTAGAGAGAATAAAAGTTTAAAAAAAAAAAAAAAAGGTAAGTTTTACAAGTCCTATAAATGCACACCATGTGTTACAGACGCAAACCAAATGTATGTGTGTACTGTATAATATTAACAAAAGGAACAGCTCACTACTGAAAAAGTGGGAAAAATATAGGAGTGAGTGGGATCGAACCGGGGACTCTTGATTTCAAGACAGCAAATCTTACCGCTATGCCAATGAAGCTGCTGTCTACTCCTTGAATCTTTTGTGAAAGTGTTTACTTAATCTTTGGACTTCATGCATCATACATTATATAGTTTATGCCTACATTTTGTCATTTACAACTAAAATATGAAAAACATTTCTGTTTTAAAAATGTGTTTACACAGATTACTGTAGAAACGGAACACACATGAAATGCGTGTGTTCCAAATAGCAATCTATTATTTCCACTCTGAAACTCCAGCACTTCAGTCACTCCCAGGTAATCAAACAAGGCATGAGCTGGGAAAACTTAGTGAACGTTCTGCGGCGGTGGGGGATGGAATAGCCGGCTGCTTGCTGCTCGTCTTAATTGGCACATTTAGAAGACAAAAGAGAGGTGAGAACGGTTTTAAGGTGGGCCGGATCTACGAGTTTTTCCGTAGACTGGTAATTCTAGTGTTAAGGTGAAAAAAGGAGATTTTTTTTTTTATTTTTATAACTGTTGTCCATTTAGTCATTGCTGGCTGAAATACATGTGACCCACCTGTAATGTATACTACTTCTCTATCAATTTATTTTCTCTCATTAGTCTAGAATTTGTTCTTTTTATGTGTGATTTTATTGATATAATTATGGTAACTCCTTGCTGCGTTGAAACCTTTAACACTACTTATTAGTATTTCCTGGTTTACTGAGACTTCCTGAATAGATGTTTAAATCCACATTAGTAACCTTTATGGCTTGTTAAATAATTTAATCTATCAACTGTGGAAAGTATCTACAGTAAGTTGGGGTCTAAGGTATTGGGGAGGATTGTGATTCACAAACATTGCCACATGTTGCAGGAGGCAGTACCAGTGGTGGTATTCAATATTTTTATAAAGATGAAGCAGTTTATTTTTCAGATTTGATTTTAAAATTGCTACAAGTCACCATGCGGTATTGGCATTAAAGTGTAATATTAGAACTGCATCATCATTAAATGGAGTTCAGTAAAAATCTACCATCAATAATAAGTAAAATTTACAGTTTACATAGTCATTCTCTTTCTACCATATTTAGAACAGCAATTCTATATGCACTAAAATCTTAAAGCATTTACAAATACATCATACTGAAATCTTCAGAAGTTTCAATCATACCGTGTTATGGAGTTTTGGCCATACTGTGCACTCCTGTTTGGAAACCATTTTTATTTTCCTTTAACCTGATACATTTGTTTCACTTTTTGTTACATTATAATTCCTCATCTCCCTGAATACATTTTACCATTCATTTTTTTCTCTTTTAAAGTGCATTTTCTAGAGAAGTCAAACAATCAGTCTTTCTCATAAGTCTGTAGAATATTCTTCTCTTTAAATTGTTTCTTTCCAAGATTACTCACTCAAAAGTTTTTCCAAATCAATATTATGACAACAGCTGTAGAAGTTCCATATGTCAGATCTGTGCCTCATGTCAATTATCACATGATCAATTTGGTTCTGTGGATTTCTACCAGGAGACCACCATGTTACCTTGTAGATGCACTCACGTGGTATCCATGAACTACATATGGTCATTCCTTTGCTCATTGCAAAGCACATTAGCCTAAATCCACTATCATTGGTGTCTTCATGTAAGCTCTTATTCCTATGATGGATATATACACTGGCTCCCTCCCAGTCTGGGTATTTACATCTCTAAGCATGATATCAAGATATGGAGCTGTTTTAATATTCTACCTTATTGTAGAAGGTCTCTTTTTCTTTATTTTCATGTTTCTCAGTAGGATCATGCATGTATATCAGTTACATCCATGCTTTTAAACATAAAGCATAAAGATGCTTATTTCAGACTCTTAAAGCATGGGGACTTGTTTCTGGGATAGAATAACATATAATCTTTGAATTGTATTATGTTGGTCCCCTTCCATTAAATCTCTTGAACTTCACTGTTCCTATATACTTGGCTAGCTTATTTACTAGGCTTCTAAGAGCACCTTTTCTGTAAAGACTGAAAACATTGCAGGTCGCCATGAAAGTGGTTCAATACGCTGCAGTTGTTCTCTGTGTGTGCTTTGCGAACTGGAGTGTAGCTACACATCTCAGTCTGATCTCAAAGGAACACCCATTTCTCTGCAATATTTCATATATTTTACAACCAAGCCACACCGTCAACCCTCTTTCCTTTGAATTTTCCTTTCTTTGTCTGTTTCACATTTAATGTTCTGTGCAGCTTGCCTCCTCATCTCTTTCTCCTTTGCAGGGCAGCTACCCTTTTTCACTCACTGCCAGCCCCAGTTCTCTGTGCGATTACAACATCAGCTTGTACAGTGGTACTGTTCTGCTTGTGCCATTCTTGTGCATAAACTGCATGCTTCATCTCTGAAAGCAATCACAGCTGTGGCAAATGATAAATATAGAGAAACAAAAAAGCATGTGTTGGTTAATTTTCTTTTTTCTGGTAACATCTCCAAATTTCAATAAAATCTGTCAAGGCTTTTTTTTTTTTTTTTTTTTTTTTTGGGGGGGGGCCATAGGCAGATTGTGGTATAGTGGGTTCGTGGCTCAGAAGAGAGGGACATTTTTAAAAAATAAATAATTAATTGGCCGGCTCAGTCTCCATGGTGTGTGCGCTCATGCAGCTGCAGTTAGTTAGTGGAGTAATTGGGGCGAGATGCACCTGCACGTTTAGGTGTGGACTTTCTGGATTGCTTCATTGGCTTCCTGCAGCGGCTTATAAGAATTGATTGGCACGACAAAGAAAAGAAAAGAAAAAAGGCAGATCGGAAAGAAAAGTGAAAGGAGGTTAAAAGATGAAGAGAGGCATGAGCAAGGGTGACATCCGGTGTGAGTGCCAAAAAGGCAGAGAAGGCAGACAGCCAGGACAAAGTCCATCGGAGCATGTGAACGGTGATCAGGGCTGATGGGCCCCTGTTGTAGCAACTCCCCTAAAAGAGGCAGCACAACTGCAGGGTAGTGAGAGGTGTTCAGCAGGTGGTACCATGGACCATGAGGACGCAAGCCTGGCAGCAGGAGTAAGAGGCTGGATAGGGTGCCCTGCCTGAAGCCAGAAAGGGCTATATGGAGTCTGAGCCTAGGAGCAGCACTAAAGGTGAGCTGAACTTCAGATTAGGCGCCTGCTTGGCAGCAAGACACAGTGTTGGGTTAAGCCAAGGTGATGTCAGTATTTAAGAACTGCATCCAGGCTCATTGTTTATAAGGACAGTTTCCTACAGTGTTTTAACGGATTATTTATTTGATCATTTGAACTTTTTGAGGGCTGAATATTTTTTCAGTTTTCTGAAAAGCACACAAAGCAATGGTTTCACACATAAATCAACATAAAACGTCTGGTGCTGTGTGCTGTGGCTGCTGTTGGCACATGTTCGGCATCTTTGGAGGCACAGGAGCACCTCGATGGCCAGCAGGAATGCACGGTGGGCCGGCTGCCTGGCTGTATTCGTGCAGCAGGTGGGTGGCGGTGGCAGTCACAGTGTGATGCAATATGGTTTGCACCTCTTGTCACCATAAGTGGTGGTCCTCCCAGGTGAACGCTTCTGTAGGCGTATCAGCTACATGAACGTGTTCAACACCACGATCAGCAGGGGACCAATCAGCCGATGCTGGTCCCTCACTTTTGTTTTTGACAGCCATCTCCAGATCATTTGCATCAAATTCCAAGTCCGACAAGTCAGAGTCCAGTTCAGCAATAATACGTAAAACATCCATGGAGTATTTTAATTTTCACATTCGTGTTAATCTCTCACCATAAGTCATTTTAGAGGGTGTTTGCTTTTTGCTACTACATGCAGGGAATCGAGGTTAAATCAGCAAAGGCTACTTAACTTTTTCCTTCTAGCAAAGAGAGTTGAACTAAAACGTAAGGACGGGTTTTGTCACAGTTTACAGCCAATTTCCATCCTCTACCCCTGAATTTCATTAAAAGTTGACATCAGCCCCAAAGGAGTTAACCTCCATAGCTCACTTTATATAGGATTATTTATTTACTGAACTTTACACTGAACGTTTTGGACACTTGTTCTGTTTGTTTTTTTTTAATAAAAGCACTGAGCACTGTTTCAACCTTCCCTATGCTTTATGTGGTGTCCTCATTACCTGGCTCATCCCTCAAAATGTTATCAGCGGTGGCGGGTTCAAGAGGCTTTCGGTGGGGCCAGCCCACACCGTCACACAAATAATAAATTTCTAACATGTTGTGTTTCACTTAAACTTTTGACCCATGTAATTAAATGTTTTTACCTCTGGGGTTGATTTTTCTAGTGCTTGAAATCGAATAAAATTACTGCCAGTACTATGTTTTGAAGTCTTCTTAAACAACACTTTTGACTTCTGCATTTACAACAGGGGCTCAAAATGGCATATTTGTTTGGTAGACTTTTGTGGCGAGTGTGTAAACAATACTAATAACACAACCGAGGAAGCAAGATTTGTTGCTATACAAGGCTGCACGGATCTTCCCTTGTGCACATGACACATGGTACCATGGGTTTCAAATTTATCACGAATATGTGCCATTGTCTGGTGTGTTGGTTACTCTGTTGCAAATTCACATCTCCATTGTCATTGTACTTCAGCAACATTCTCAAATTTAAACCACAACTTTGACATGGTCTTGTGCTCCTCGAATGATAACCATACTGCTGTCATTTTGTTCGAGGGTCCTACCTTCTATATGGTGATGCTAGTCATTCACATAATGATTTGTTATATTAATGAGGATTTTTATGTTGAAAAGCAGATACTTGCAATGTTGTTTCTTTTTAAATGAACCTGCCTTTCATTACGATACTTTCCTCAAAAACTGGGACGTCACTGTTTAATTAGTGTAGTAGCAGCATGTAATATTGTGTTACTATCAGATAGATAGATAGATAGATCAAAGTACTTCTCAAACTTGGTATATATTAATATTGTTACTTTTAATGCTTTTTTTTATATAACCAGTACACCAAACTATAAGGTTGTGTTTGCATAATTTCTTAATCTTTTCTTGCTGTAATTTAAGATGTTATCATGTACTTTAACTTTTACATACACATACGTTTGTTTTCTTAATATAGCAGAACCCCATTTTAACATTTCCACGTTTAACATCTTCCCACATTTTACATTTTTGAATGGTAAATGGTGGTGATGGCTGAATTTTCAGAAGGAACATTAATTTTGGAAAAACAATTTGTATTTGTGTTATACTTACACAGATATTTGCAAAATAAAATTTATCAGTAGTTTACTGTTTTTACTGTATTAAGAAAAAAATGACATTTTATTAGTGTGCTGTATTTTTATTGTAACAAATAAAGATATTACATTTAACAATTTCATATTTTTGAACTGGTTTCCTGCACAATGATGGTTGTACTGTAATCCGTCCAAACAGAATACAGGATATGCAGTTGGCAAGACAAGGTGCATTTTACATTGTACTGTTAATTAAAAAATTACTAATTGGAATTATAATATCAAAGGTAATCATCAGTTATTAATTTTGTCATAATCGTGCACCCCTTTTAAAATGAAATGGCGCCACATAAATGTGCAACCTGTAAACATCAATGCTGTATGTTATAAGTTAAATTAAACCACACTTGCTTTTGATCTAAACCCTCCAAAACTTTGTAATTGTAAAACATTACGGATCAAAGTATTACATTTAATCTGATTGAAGCTACCATTTTTACAAGATGTGAAATTATTTATTTATTTATATATATATATATATATATATATATATATATATATATATATATACACCCAAAATTCCCACTATTATTCCTCCTAATAATCTAATTCAACTCATCTTCTGATGCATCCGATTAACCGATGAAGCTATGTTGTAATAGGAAATTTTTCAGGTGAAGAAGAGTAACACAGGCATACTTGTATGTAAAAACCAACTTTGACTAAACTGGCAGTGTGCACGTTTACTTTATTGTATGCTTTGTATAAAATAGTTATGCTTTGTTCTAATTTTATTTGAAGCTCTCATCTACAATAAAATAATTCTAAAATAATTTTTTATTTTCATGTGTACCTTCATTTTTTTCTTATTGCAGAAAAATGGATTTGAGCAATTCTGCATCAACTTTGTAAATGAGAAGCTGCAGCAGATTTTTATTGAATTAACTCTGAAAGCTGAACAGGTACGTGCTTTACGTGATAGAGCATGTCTGACATTTGTATAATTTACTGATAAAGCCTTCTTTTTGCTGCAGGAGGAATATGTGCAAGAAGGGATAAGGTGGACTCCTATTGAATATTTTAATAACAAAATTGTTTGTGATCTCATTGAGAGCAAAGTGGTGAGTAACATCTCTGCAAAGGAAAAATTTGGTTTGCACTCCTGTAGTTTTTACATTAAATAACCTTACTACCTGAATCCTTTTCTTTTGAGTTGCAGTAATTAAACTTTGCTCTCAATGTAATTGAAATTACTTTATATGCTCTTATACACAATCTGAGTTACCTTCCATTTGTTATAAGTGGTATCGCCTTTATCTATCCATCCATCCATCCATTCTCTTCCGCTTATCCGAGGTCGGGTCGCGGGGGCAGCAGCTTGAGCAGAGATGCCCAGACTTCCCTCTCCCTGGCCACTTCTTCTAGCTCTTCCGGGAGAATCCCAAGGCGTTCCCAGGCCAGCCGGGAGACATAGTCCCTCCAGCGTGTCCTGGGTCTTCCCCGGGGCCTCCTCCCGGTTGGACGTGCCTGGAACACCTCACCAGGGAGGCGTCCAGGAAGCATTCTGATTAGATGCCCGAGCCACCTCATCTGACTCCTCTCGATGCGGAGGAGCAGCGGCTCTACTCTGAGCCCCTCCCGGATGACTGAGCTTCTCACCCTATCTTTAAGGGAGAGCCCAGACACCCTGCGGAGGAAACTCATTTCAGCCGCTTGTATTCGCGATCTCGTTCTTTCGGTCACTACCCATAGCTCATGACCATAGGTGAGGGTAGGAACATAGATCGACCGGTAAATTGAGAGCTTTGCCTTATGGCTCAGCTCCTTTTTCACCACGACAGACCGATGCAGAGCCCGCATCACTGCGGACGCCACAACGATCCGCCTGTCGATCTCATGCTCCATTCTTCCCTCACTCGTGAACAAGACCCTGAGATACTTGAACTCCTCCACTTGAGGCAGGATCTCGCTCCCAACCCTGAGAGGGCACTCCACCCTTCTCCGGCTGAGGACCATGGTCTCGGATTTGGAGGTGCTGATTCCCATCCCAGCCGCTTCACACTCAGCTGCGAACCGATCCAGAGAGAGCTGAAGATCACGGCCTGATGAAGCAAACAGGACAACATCATCTGCAAAAAGCAGTGACCCAATCCTGAGTCCACCAAACCGGACCCCCTCAACACCCTGGCTGCGCCTAGAAATTCTGTCCATAAAAGTTATGAACAGAATCGGTGACAAAGGGCAGCCCTGGTGGAGTCCAACTCTCACTGGAAACGGGTTCGACTTACTGCCAGCAATGCGGACCAAGCTCTGACACCGGTTGTACAGGGACTTTATCTAGTTACAGAAAAATTTCTCAATCATTCATTCCTCATTGCTTCCAGTTTTTAAAGTGTGAGAAAAGCCAAGGGCTTGTGTGCTAATAAAATATTATTCAAGTTTTATGTCCATACATTTCTGGCTTCAGTCAAAATGTTGGGTCGGATTTAAGACATTTGGCTATCATAGATGTATTGCACTTTGCCATTGCAAGTACTGAATTTTATCCAAGTCCTGCCAGATTTTGGAGACTGTTGTTTGTGAACTACCCCCAAACTTCACAATTTTATTAAATATTTTTGTATCTAGATCATTTACATACAGTATATCCCTGTAGCACTCTATCGAGCCTATCAATATAGACCAAAAATACAGTACCTACTTAAACTCTCTGCTTTCTGCCCTGTAACCAGTCAGGAACATTAAGCGCACAATAACTCATAGCCTGTTGTTGCTGTTGTATACAGTACAGTAAACATACCTTTTTATGTGGCTCTTATCAAATGCTTTTTGGAAATGAAAGCAACTATGTCACACAAATATAACAACATTCTTTAATACAACCTTGTGTTTTATGACTGCATTAGATTTAAGGCAGGAACCAGTCCAAGACCAGGGTGCCAGTCCACTGAATGGCCCAGACATGAATGCTCACATAAACGGTTACAAAGGGCCTATTTGGAAATGTTAGATAATCTAATCTGCACAAGTTTTGGGATGTAGGAAGAAAACTGGAGTAGCAAGGGGAAACCCCATGCAGACACTGGGAGAATGTGCAGTTCCACATAGGCAATAAGTGTGTGTGAGATTCAAATTTAGTTCACTGGATCTGTGAGGTGTCTGCTATCCACTGCATCTCCATGCCACCTTATTATACAAATTTAGATCATGCTAGCCATCTCCTAAAATGTTATTGTATAAGTAGTTTCTCATTTTATTTCTTAATATGAGGTCCTTGATTCAAGAGAATGTAGAAATGAAACTTCATGTTGACTGCCATTTTTCTTTAGAAACCTACTTAATAGCTAGTTATTTCCCCATTTGTCTTTGGGAAAGCTTCAGTATGTTTGAACATGGACTTGGCAAGCTCTCGAAAAAACAGCTCTGGGACACTGGACTGTTTTGACTGCTGTGTGTTCTTTAATCAATGCTAGTGGAGGGTCTCTACTTCAGTTTTTTTTTTTTTTTTTTTTAGTTTTCAAATACCATATATCCCATATGTGCTTGATTAAGTTTAGATCTGGTTACTAGGAAAGCAGCTACATTGAGCCAATTCACTATTTTAATGGAACACTGAGGGAGTCTACTAGCTCTGTAAGTTGAACTATTACTTTAATGAAAAGCCTATTAGGAGATGTGCAAATTCTATACCCATATAGGAAGCATCCAATCAACACAGGAACATACATAGACTCTGTATATACCTTAAAGGTACCTGCTGATTTTTCTCCAACATTGCCCATTGAACCTCGAGATTGCATTACCATAATAACATCTGACTATACAGATAAAATTCTGTTACAACGAATATCTTTACAACGAAATTTTCATTACAACAAAGTATTTTTATGGTCCCAACAGTTTCTCCATATGACACGAGTCTATAGAAATATCATTACTACGAAGTACATTCAGCAGATGTTTTCATTACAACGAAGTGCCCAAGAGACCTTGAAATGTCTGAATAAATCATCCACAGAGCAGTTAGTTCTGTGGTCGCAGCTCAGTTGTTCACAACGATCCCCAAACAGAAACATTGTAAAAAAAAAAAAAAAAATTTCTTTCTTTCAAATTTGCTCGTACTGTTTTTTTTTTTTTTTTACTGTTTTTGTTTTTCGGTGGTTTTCAGTAATACCTTTTGCTTAATTGCTCGTCAACATCCATTGGAATTTAACTCCTTGTCACCCTCCTATAGAAACGGCAGACACGAAAAAACAATAACAGTTCATATTAGAAAAAAACTACATTTTTGCAGCTCTTGATTGCGACAAAAAGAAAAAAGACGTTGCCAGTGAATTCGGAATTTCACCTTTGACACTGTCAACTTTCTTGAAAGACCGAGCAAAAAAAAAAAAAAAGAAAAATCTTGGGTTGCAAATGTATGCGAACTGCTGCATTTGAAGACGTCGAAAAAGCAGTTTTTATGTGGTTCAGTGATGATCGTTCAAGAAACATTCCTATTAATGCGGCACTCATTCAAGAAAATGTGAGGTTTCTAAACTCTTTTGGGACCTCCCACAACTGGACAACATGCCAAAGAGCGTCCCGAAGTGCAATCACCGCGTCTGTGGAAGATTGTTAATATGTTGCTGGGGCAACAGCTGGCTCACAGCTCTGCTGCGTCTCTCCGCCAAAGCAAACTTGATGGGGGATTACTGCTGTGTCTGTTTATAGGAGAGTGGCAGATCCCGCTACAATAAATAACCGTGCTATTCCAGTTTCAAGCTGAATAGAGCTGGTTTTGCTAAAGTACTGAGACTCAGCCTTGTGTTTTGGGGTATAAGACAGGGACTCGTAGCGCGACCCCGATTCACTTCTGTGGCGCCTCACTGGACTGCTGTTAGCCTGCTGTTTCCCTGCCCCGGCAACGGACAAACAGTCTTACACAGACGCAGCAATCAAGCTTCGGAACACACTTCAGTGTGACATTCCCGTTGTTTGGGGGGGGGGGGGGTTCAGAAACGAGTTCAGAAACCTCACAATATGAATATCTGATTGATAACCGTGCTGCCCACAACATGCTTCCGCATTTAGATAATGTTTGAGTTGAATTCCTCCCACCCAATTGCACAGCAGTGCTTCAGCCATTGGATTTGGGCATAATTTGCACCCTGAAAGTGTATTATCGCAAATAAATGCTGAGAAAAATTCTCGTCAGCATAACTTGTGGACATGAGAAGATTAAAATTAACGCGAAATAAGCGTCCTGGCATCTGCAATCATTTCAATAGCAAGTTAAAGAAAGCACTATAGCTACAAATACAGAATCTCATTATAAAGAAATTTTCATTACAACGAAATATTTTTTAGGTCCCTGGACGTTCGTTGTAACGGAATTTTACCTGTAATTCGAACTCTCTTTAAATCTTAGGGGTGTTAAAAGCAGGCATACTGTATATAGTTTAATGGGAACTGCGATTATAATAATACTGTTTTCATTTTGGACAGGAAAATGCTGCTACTGTAAATTTGAAAAAAGTGTCTTCATATTGGTAAATAATTACTATTCACAGTATCTTCTGCATTAAATAACAAAATAAGTGTGGCATATATTGTATGATAATAAGTATGGTGCTTTTTTTTTAAATGTCATGCACAAGTCAGATATCTTACAATGTAATGGTTGTTTATTGTGTTCATTTCTATCTATGTGTATTATTTATTTCCTTCTTTGGAAAACATTTGTGGATTTCAGGATGATCACTTTAATTTTTAATTCTTCTAGAATCCAGTAGGTATCATGAGCATCCTTGATGACGTATGTGCTACAATGCATGCAAAAGGCGAAGGCGCAGACCAGACACTGATTCAAAAGCTCCAGATGCAGATTGGCACACATGACCATTTCAATAACTGGAACAAAGGCTTTATTGTACACCACTATGCTGGCAAGGTAGATATACACAAAGTACAACCAATGAAATGAAAATCTCGGGAGCCTAAATAGTAAACCGTGTTTGTTGGAAGTCTTAATTTGATTTTGTTTTAACCGTTTGCACAGAAAAGAAACAAATTTTGTTAAGATTTACCTGTGGCCCATGAGCAGTTTTAGTGCATTGATGGTCAATATTTTCTTGTAACATTTTATAATTTAAATTCAACTAGTAATGAAAGAAAAATACCAACACCGTTTCTAAAGTTGCTTATACGGAAATCACTCATCATTCTCAACTTTTCATTACATTTTTGTCTATTATGATTTTACTGCTGTTGAATGCTATACTTCAGGCTCTATGTTAGTAAGTTATGTACAGGTGCTGGTCATAAAATTAGAATATCATGACAAAGTTGATTTATTTCAGTAATTCCATTCAAAAGGTGAAACTTGTATATTAGATTCATTCATTACACACAGACTGATGTATTTCAAATGTTTATTTCTTTTAATTTTGATGATTATAACTGACAACTAATGAAAGTCCCAAATTCAGTACAGTAATCCCTCGCTACTTCGTGGTTCACTATTTGCGGATTCACGACTTCGCGGATTTTATATGTAAGCATATCTAAATATATATCGTGGATTTTCCGCTGCTTCGCAGGTTTCTGCGGACAATGGGTCTTTTTACTTCTGGTATTTGCTTCCTCAGTTGGTTTGCCCAGTTGATTTCATACAAGAGATGCTATTGGCGGATGGCTTGAAGCTACCCAATCAGAGCACGCAGCTAAGTTCCTGTGTGCTGCTGATTGGCTCAGCGACGGAGTGCTGCATTAACCAGGAAGTCTCATCTCACTCATTCAGCATTAACGTGCTCTTGCTACTGCATTCAGGGGATTATCACCTTCATCGTCATCATGTTTACTGCGCAGCATATTCATCACCATCATCACGTCATATATAGCTACGTGTACTTCGCTATACAGTAAGTGTAAACTTATCTACCGATTTCATATTGCTTAGCAGTTGTCCCTGTTATTAATAGAGTAAAGAGTTGGTTGTACACAATACAGGGAGGGTTTAAAAACGTCCAAATACACGTTAAATAATTAAATAAATATGGTGTCCCTACTTCGCGGAAATTCAGTTATCGCGGTCGGCCTTGGAACCTATCTCCCGCGATAAGTGAGGGATTACTGTATCTCGGAAAATTAGAATATTGTGAAAAGGTTCAATATTGAAGACACCTGGTGCCACACTCTAATCAGCTAATTAACTCAAAACACCTGCAAAAGCCTTTAAATGGTCTCTCAGTCTAGTTCTGTAGGCTACACAATCATGGGGAAGACTGCTGACTTGACAGTTGTCCAAAAGACGACCATTGACACCTTGCACAAGGAGGGTAAGACACAAAAGGTCATTGCTAAAGAGGCTGGCTGTTCACAGAGCTCTGTGTCCAAGCACATTAATAGAGAGGCGAAGGGAAGGACAAGATGTGGTAGAAAAAAGTGTACAAGCAATAGGGATAACCGCACCCTGGAGAGGATTGTGAAACAAAACCCATTCAAAAATGTGGGGGAGATTCACAAAGAGTGGACTGCAGCTGGAGTCAATGCTTCAAGAACCACCACGCACAGACGTATGCAAGACATGGGCTTCAGCTGTCGCATTCCTTGTGTCAAGTCACTCTTGAACAAGAAACAGCGTCAGAAGCATCTCGCCTGGGCTAAAGACAAAAAGGACTGGACTGCTGCTGAGTGGTCCAAAGTTATGTTCTCTGATGAAAGTAAATTTTGCATTTCCTTTGGAAATCAAGGTCCCAAAGTCTGGAAGAAGAGAGAAGAGGCACAGAATCCACGTTGCGTGAGGTCCAGTGTCAAGTTTCCACAGTCAGTGATGGTTTGGGGTGCCATGTCATCTGCTGGTGTTGGTCCATTGTGTTTTCTGAGGTCCAAGGTCAACGCAGCCGTCTACCAGGAAGTTTTAGAGCACTTCATGCTTCCTGCTGCTGATGAACTTTATGGAGATGCAGATTTCATTTTCCAACAGGACCTGGCACCTGCACACAGTGCCAAAGCTACCAGTACCTGGTTTAAGGACCATGGTATCCCTGTTCTTGATTGGCCAGCAAACTCGCCTGACCTTAACCCCATAGAAAATCTATGGGGTATTGTGAAGAGGAAGATGCAATACGCCCGACCCAACAATTCAGAAGAGCTGAAGGCTACTATCAGAGCAACATGGGCTCTCATAACACCTGAGCAGTGCCACAGACTGATCGACTCCATGCCACGCCGCATTGCTGCAGTAATCCAGGCCAAAGGAGCCCCAACTAAATATTGAGTGCTTTTCATGTTCATACCTTTCAGTTGGCCAACATTTCTAAAAATCCTTTTTTTGCATTGTTCTTAATTGATATTCTAATTTTCCGAGATACTGAATTTGGGACTTTCATTAGTTGTCCGTTATAATCATCAACATTAAAAGAAATAAACATTTGAAATACATCAGTCTGTGTGTAATGAATGAATCTAATATACAAGTTTCACTTTTTGAATGGAATTACTGAAATAAATCAACTTTGTCATGATATTCTAATTTTATGACCAGCACCTGTATGTATGAGAATGTGTTCCACATTATATTTTGACCTCAGGAATGCATACTGGTTGAACCAGAGATTAGCTACGGGAAGATTTTTAAACATGTTACAAAAGTTACATTAAAGTACCACATATCAGATTAAAAGATCTGTTATAGTATCCTCAGTATTATACTGTATAAGACAAATAAGAATTTTGCTACACACTGTACATGTGACAATAAACTTGCACTTGTTTAATTAACAGTTATAAAATGTTGGTGGACTTGATTGTTTTGATTCAGACAGAAGTATCTTCCTACATTCACTGTCTCTCCAATGCTAATGATTCTGGGTTTTGTCATTTCTTTACACAGTGAATCAGTAATCCACCTAATAAGACCTCGCACATCAAAATCTTACAGTGTAAGAGAATTCTCTAGGTCTGTTTCTTGTTCATCTGTACATTTTGGATGATCAGATGTTTTTTCTTCTTCCTGTAGGACAATCACACTTGAATCATATGTAGACTTTGTGAAACTTAGTTGACAAGACAGCTTTTCGCGTGGTATATTATCACACCTAACATAACTTTGGCTGGATTTTCTTGTCAGGAAAATAAGAAAACGTAATACTTTTAATAGCTGAAGATGTCTTATGGCCTCTGTTACCACCCATCTCTGGCTGTTAGGTGTCTCCTTGAGAAGAATTAAGTTTATTTTGTTCAGTTTAAATATTTTATGTACATGTCAGATTGGCCTGTAACAATTTATGCTAATATCATATAATCAACTAAGTATAATGAAAAATGTATATTTTTGCCTAATATGTCTTTTCAGTTTTTCTGTTGGAAATATATAATCACTTAATAATGCTTGACTTTAACTATTTCTATTGGTTAAAATAAAATTCTCATTAAATAATGGCTTAGATATGATAAGAGAACGCAATTTATAAACAATTAGTATGATAAGAGAGAGTTGAACGATAGTTTCCTTTTTTCTATTTTTGTATAATTTTACAGCTGTTACTTTTTGCTTTATTATATGTTTATTGAATATTTTTTTTAACTTATTTGTAAATTAACTAAAAACTGGTTAATAAATGTTGATGAGGTAGATGTACTGAAAATTATTTCTGCTTTAGGTGTCTTATGATGTGGATGGTTTTTGTGAAAGAAACCGTGATGTACTGTTTACTGATCTGATAGAGCTTATGCAGTCTAGTGAGTTGTAAGTATTCTACACACTTGGAAACTAACTAAAAAAAACTTATGTAAGTTAATGGATGTCTTTGTATTTAACTTGAGCTTGCATGCATACCATTCATCAACAAAATTATGTAGACTGATGGTAAAGCTTGATTTATTGGAGCACAGAATTGTATTTAAAGGATTCATCTGTGAAAAATGAGGGCTAACTGTACAACAAATCTTCAAAATGTGTTAGATATTAAACTTGCTATTACTAAGCTTGCGTTAATGTTTGAGAGTTCCTTTATTCTGACATTGTAGTCTCACACAGTGTTGCTTGTAATTTGAAAATAAGCAACACAAATGCTCAATTCAAGAAAATGTACAGATCTCATTCTATACAGAACAAATACTGTTATTTGTTTAATTCCGTTAGATATTGTACTTGCTTACTGTCAGTCCTGTTCACCACTTTGTGCCAAGTGGTCTCAAGATAATCTCCACCCTCTTAGCCCTAAATTGAATTGGATTGCAAGCATAATTCGTTCCGGAAATGTGCTTGTAATCCAAAGCACTCCTATATCAAAGCAAATTTCCTCATAAGAAATAATGGAAACTCAGATGATTTGTTCCACAACCCAAAACTATTCATATAAAAATGATTAATACAAAATATAAAGTAAAAATACATAAAACAAATTAACCTGCAGTTTACCTTTGAAAAGAATCATGGCTGGTGTGAGGGAGACGAGAGAGAGGAGGGTTATTGTGTAGGACGACTTTCACTCTAACTAACGGAATCCCTGCTATCTGTTGGCTCACTAGAAACTTCTTCTTTTTTTGTGACTTTAACAAGGAACCTATCCAATGACAGTTGCTTTTGCCTGAAGAGTCACTACACTTGGACACAAAATTTAAAAAAATGCTTTATGCACTGTAAGGTTTCTAAACTCCATTCCATTCCACCCAACGGGATGACACGTTGAAGAGGGTCCCGAAGCAACTTTAGGCTCCCAGCACTGTAGCAGTTGGTGGTAAAAGCGAATCCGAAAAGATCGCGGACATGCTATAAGTGCCTGCCATTGATGGGTGATACAAGGAACATTATAAATGCAGGGCACAGTATTACTTGGCCACTAACCTGGCCATGACCCTGAATGACTGCTGTGTTTGTGTATAGGGGAGTGGCAGATCCCGCTACAATAAATAACCGTGCTGTTCCTGTTTCAAAATGAATAAAGCTGGTGTTGCTAAAGTACTGAGACTCGGCTTCGTGTTTTGGGGTGCAAGACAAGGATTCACACATTACAACACACACGTGGTCACAATGCTATAATAAACAGTATACGCTCGTATGGATGTTAACTATTTGAGTGAGGTACACCAGCTGAGACCGAGAATGGAAGACGATTACCCACAATCCTGCAGTGAGAGAGAGAGAAGAACCATCAGCTCAGTTGTGATCACATGATGCTCGGCAGACAAAGCGTATACGTACTACTCATATTGCAAGACCTCGCTCATTTATCAAGTTAAAATTTACTAAAAATTTTCGCTCGTCTTGCAAAACACTCGCAGACCATATTAACTTTGTTAAAAAACAATATGGAATGATTATTGAAATATCTAGGTCATGGTCTATTGCTTTATTTATTTTGTGGTGTGTTGAATGAAAGATGTGTACTAAGATCACAAAAAGGGAACTATTCAATGACTAATTGTGCTGAGAATAGAACCCGTCCATCCAGAAATTAGTGTGCTCGACAGGAAAGCTGTAATTCAGCTGTGTAAAGATTTTTCCTAGAAAGTAACTCTAGCACTGGTTAAATATGCCCAATGGTTTTGCAGGTCGTAGCATAGGACTAGCAGTGCAAGAGGTTATGCTTTTTGGCCTGCAGATTGTTTTATGTTTGAATATTGCAGTGAAAGCAGAAACCTCCATAAATCCAGTTAATGACAAACCTTGATACAAGTGACATGCCTGGCATCATTTGATCCTGGGGACGTGGGAGTCAGGACTAATTATGACCTGACTGCCTGGGTTTTACTATTTGTGTTTGTATTTGTGCTTTTTTGTGATTTTTAAGTTATACACCAGCTCTACATCAACGCTTTTGTTTTTTGACCCACACAAATTACTAATAAAAAGGAAATCAAATTAAGGGATGTTATTACTACTGTTGTCAAACTATTGACACCTGTTTCACCATCTCAACCCTGAAGGGTGTAATAGATTTTTTTTACCTTTTTTTTTCTGCCTGCAAGTGTAGGCTTTCTGGTTTCTGTTTCTAAGTTATTATATTTTTTCTGAAAGTTATAAGCATGCAGAGAGTATTTTCAGATCTAAGAAGGCTTTATACATACTTTTCTTTTTAATCCCTAAAGCAGAATGAAATTAGCATGACTGTTAGAAATTATCCTGTGAAAAGAAGTTTAAACCTAATAACTCTCTAAACAGAAGCAAGTTGACCAATAAAATAAAAATGTTATAAAAACTCTACTTCTTTGTTTAGCTGCTTTATTAAGGACCTCTTTCCAGAGAACCTTAATGCAGAGAAGAAAGGGCGTCCCACCACAGCCAGCAGCAAGATCAAAGTAAGTGACTTTAGAGTTGAGCTGGCACAGAGTGAGTAAACATATTTAGTAATGAAAGCAGTATTTTGTTTTCAGGTAGCTTTATTTTACATATTTATTTAATAAAATACTTTATATACATTTAATTATACTTCTTTGTGGTTTTCAAGACATAGATATTCATTTAAAGCTAGCATATAAAATTGTGATATTTGTATATGTATATATATTCTTTATTTCTTGTCTTTTTTTTTCCTGCATGTTCTAAGAAGTCTGTTTACATCTTCATGTTAATTGTTGCATGCAAATTTGTGGATATGAATTTTTAATTTTTTACAGTGTGTTTCCTATGTCTTATCTGTTTATTCATTTTTTTTTAATTGTCCATTGTCTGTTTTAAGTGATATATGAAGTCGGACTGATGTCCTTGCACTCAACATTTTTGGAACTGTTAAGTTGATAGTGTTGTTTTTCTGTATTTCCTTATGTTCTCTTTGCTCATGTATCTTTGAAAAAGAACTGGCGCACACAAAAATTACTCACATTTATATTCTCAAACCTACAAGATCCAATTCAGGAGCTAGACTAGAGTCTATCCCTGCAGAGTTGGGCACAAGATCAGAACCAGCCCAGAGTGCAGGTTCATTGCAGTGCTGATCCATGACATACCCACATTCACGCTTTGTGTATTTAGAGATATACAAATTGAGCAAATAGTTATGCCTTAGGGGATGTGGCGTGAAAAACCTGAGCATTTGGGGGAAGAAAACCCGTTTAGACTTAGAAAGATTATGCAAACCTTAGAGAAACTAAAAACAGACACAAGATTCAAACTTGGATCTGTTCATATGTCACACAACCAAGTTATTTTATAGCTATTAATCTTGTTTTATTTTAGTTACACTGAATAAACAATTGCCATACTACAGAACTTCATTTTTACTTGTTACTCAGTCTAACCAAAAATTATACAGAAAATTAAAAAGATCACTGCACATGTAAATTGATTTTTGACTGGTATTTACCCTTTAAAAGAAATAAACAACTGATGTATAAGAGTCCTGTTTTAAAAACATAATAACACGAAAACTGAAAAACACACAATTTACATGCAAGGAGTGTTTTAAAAAGGCAATGTATTAGCACTATACAAGCTTACAACATTCAGATTAATGCTTATATAATAGGCAATATCTGTTCAGCCACTCCATTCAAACTAGTGTGGTGCTGAGGTGTGCTTAGATCCTAATTTGGGATCCTGGGGTGATTTTTTTGTGCGGTGGGTATGCCAATGCACTGTATCAGTGCATGCTCCCAGCCTCTGTATTCATTCATGAATTGAATTTTGTTGACTGGAAATGCCATTGTATGGTAATTTTAAAAAATGACAGTTATAAAATTGCAGTGATTTTATGCATCAAACTCTTCAACTATGAGATAATGCTTGTTAATTGAAAAATCAAGAAGTCCGTTGGTAATACAAATACTAAAAATAATTGTATGTCTGCAGCTAACATGCGTCTTTACAAATGCAAATGAATAAAACTCACAACTTTGTATTTTTTTAAAAACTATAGACAATCCATTTTATTAGCTTGCTTAAAATGCAGTTGTTGAATGCTTGATGAAATCCTGGTAGAATCAGCTGTAAAGGAAAAATTACAATACTGGACAAATTTAGAATCATCAGTGAACTCAACCTTATGCCTTTTTTCACTGAGGTAGGTCAACACAAAGCGCAATATCAACCCTAGACTGCAGTTTAAAACAAAATGATACCAAGTATAGGACTTTTTTAATATGTAAACACTTAAAGATGATACTGTGGAAATTGTGACTATTTAGATCAAACACACAGTGTATTGTCACCTGACAGAAGTGCCGTTTTATTATAAAGTTTGAAGAAGCAGTTGCTTTCATTGGGTAGCAAATCATATGTTAAATAGTTAGCAGACGCCTTTTAGATAAAAAAGTAGGGGAAAAAAAGTAGGGAGTAGCAGCCGCTATCACACATGTATGTGTTTACACAGACATCCAAGCTGATTACAAACTAATACAATAACAAGTACGGTATGTATTATAGGTTTAGAAAATAACTTTGCCAGAGCACAGTTTTCTGCCACAATCTGAAATCCCAGTAATTGCAAATTCAACTAATGAATGTTTGATTTCTTAGGCAAATTTTAACAGACATTCTAACAATGTAGCAGAAGAGTGGTAAAATAAAAAGGAAAAGAAAAACAAATCACTAAAATATACAAACGGTGCACAGAGACAATCCTGTTTTTCTTTCCTTTTTATTGCTTGCCTTTCAAATGGGGTAGCATTTCTGAACATGAAATCAAAAATGGGTTAAAGTTCTTATCACATTATGCAAGTAATGGAGGGAATGACACTAATATCTTCTATCTTAACAAGCATTCTAAAGATCACACGGTTTCATGCCCTTTGCCATTTCTGTGCTTTTTGTGGATAAAGTAACATTGCAGTGACAACAATAGCCGAAGACAATTTACCAAAATGATGTAATTAATTAAACCATACAGTATGAATTAAAATACTGTATTAAGAAAATCAAAAATGAACCCAAGCTGTCCGGGCATGTGCTTAAACGTAAGAAAATATACAGTCCGTTTTAACAGTGAGGCCCATACATTTCTGTATGATGATGGATTTTTCAGAGACTTGCTTTCAGGGGGTATAAGTTCAGATGGCCTTTATCTGAAGGAGATGCTGGGTAGTTGAGTACTTCATGCTCATGGTTGCTCATCCAGAAGGGGAGTAACTAGTCTGTGGCATATTTTATAATTGAAGGAATATGCCCAAGTTGTCATTTAGGCAAATAATGATACAAGAGATGACTGCAGAGCCAGACAGATCAAGAGAGGTAAGTCATAGTTTGATTTAATTTAAAGGGCTTCATCCCCAAAGGTGCAAGTACCCAAATGTTTTCAGGACATCATGTATTTAGGTGCTGATGCTGATAATGAGATGGTAGGTGGAGGTCTTCTCAAAACCAATCCTCAGATAGAGGGAAGTAAAGATAGCGGAGGAACTCAATTATCAAGATAATTAAGACTTGGGATGGCTTCAGGGATGGAATTCTAATATGGCGTGTTACCTTCCTGGTTCACTGGTGGATGACCTACCTGGACAGATGAATATGCAGCTGGGTAGAGCTTGAAGCTGATCCATTTTGTTATTATCCACATGGCAACAAATGACATTGTTAAGGATAGTCTTCTGGTTGTGCTGGACATATTTAAAGCTGAGGAGCAGAAATGATAAAGAGGTGTTGCCAAGAGTTCTGTCTGTGCCTCTTGCCAGTCCAGGTCACACCGAGATTAGAAGGTTTAACAAGTGGCTTTTTTTTGTTAGTGTAGAATATATAGGTTTTATTGGACATTTGGGTGAAATTTGGAGTAGATGGTATTTGTATCCCCAGTAAACTGAAGTGGCACAAATTTATGGGTAATGCATAAAGGATTATTTAAACTAGGGAACAGAGAGGCCAGGAGTTTAGTGCAGGCTAATTTTATAACTACACATAAAGTAAAGAACAGTAGTATTAATACAATTGTTCAAGGTTGCTTTGAAATAACACCTACAGGCAATAAGCCAAAATAAAATAGTAACATATTTAAAAGTATCAAGAATAAAATCAGTGAATCTGTGTTGTATGTAGCTGCACAAAAATGATATTATAGCAACAGAAACCTTGCAGAATCTGAGAGACAGGGTTTGAGAGGATGAGTATAACATAGACATGTACTCATTATTTAGGAGACAAGCAAAATAGAAACAAATAAAAAAGTGGGAGAGTAGCCACTTATGTAACATCACTAATTGCTCCTTTTTCCAAAGTAAGTTAAAATACCAATGCGTGCCGAAGCCTGTCTAGATTTTGTTACTCTGTAATAATCAGGATTGAATTCCATGGTGGGAGCATCCTACCAACTTGGGTAAACCAGGGAAATGGTTGTTAAATGGGCAGAAAGTAAGACAGAGCGAGTGTTTGAACCATTAAGATCTAGTGATCATAATACAGTATATAAGAAGGACCAAGGAGTCAGAGGTGAACCTGTCCACATCCAGGCAGTATATAGAAACAATTAAGAAGGTTAATAGGATGGTAGGTTACATAGAACAATGTGTATAGTACAAGTCAAGGTATGTTATGCATATACAGTAATTTGTTTTATCTTTATGTAACCAAGTAAAGCAACTTTTTAAATAATGCAAATCACTTCACTACCAACAGTTGACATTTTTTTATTTAAAAAATATAATGTAAAATTTATATTTAAAGAAGCTTTACTGCAAAGGATAGCCTATAAATAACAAATACAGTAATCCCTCACTTATCGCGGGAGAAAGGTTCCAAGGCTGATCGCGATAACTGAATTTCCGCGAAGTAGGGACACCATATTTATTTAATAATTTAACGTGTATTTGGACGTTTTTAAACCCTCCCTGTATTGTTTACAACCAACTCTTTACTCTATTAATAACAGGGACAACTGCTAAGCAATATGAAATCGGTAGATAAGTTTACACTTACTGTATAGCGAAGTACACGTAGCTATATATGACGTGATGATGGTGATGAATATGCTGCGCAGTAAACATGATGACGATGAAGGTGATAATCCCCTGAATGCAGTAGCAAGAGCACGTTAATGCTGAATGAGTGAGATGAGACTTCCTGGTTAATGCAGCACTCCGTCGCTGAGCCAATCAGCAGCACACAGGAATTTAACTGCGTGCTCTGATTGGGTAGCTTCTCAGCCATCCGCCAATAGCATCTCTTGTATGAAATCAACTGGGCAAACCAACTGAGGAAGCAAATACCAGAAGTAAAAAGACCCATTGTCCGCAGAAACCCGCGAAGCAGCGAAAAATCCGCGTTATATATTTAGATATGCTTACATATATAATCCGCGAAGTCGTGAATCCGCGAAAAGTGAACCGCGAAGTAGCAAGGGATTACTGTAAATACAAAGCTATGAGTTTGCAGGTACCTGCATTCATTTTATTACCTCTTAGAAATAAGCGCTTAATATACAAGCACACACTACACAGTCTTAACCATATTTGTTACCTAATTTGTGTTTACAGTAGTTTGGTGTTTTGCAAAAAGAATTACTAAAACATTTTAAATGTAGTAATTTCCGAAAACTGATAACATTGAAAATTATTAATTACAAAGCTTTGTTTGAAACAGGGAAATGTAGATAATATGTTTCCATTTTTGATTTTTTTCTTGCACAGAAACAGGCAAATGACCTGGTCAATACTCTCATGAAATGCACTCCCCATTATATCCGTTGCATCAAACCCAATGAAACAAAGAAATCCAGAGACTGGGAGGAGAGTCGTGTCAAGCATCAGGTGGAATATTTGGGGCTTCGAGAGAATATCCGTGTGCGGCGAGCTGGTTATGCCTTTCGACGGATCTTCAGGAAGTTCTTACAGAGGTTTAACTTTTTTCATAAGGGGGTTACAAGTTAGTTGCAAGATGGGTCACTTTTGCAGTCATGCATCTTAAATATTCAGTGATGATTATTATTCAGTGTTATATTTTAAAACGTACTCTATCAAAAAAAGGACTTATAGCATATTTAATATATTATTCAAAAGAGACATAACAGTGTGGCATAATGGTTAAGGATTTGAACTTCATACACTTGCTACTGATCACAATTGCCTGTGCTCCAGTTGAAAAAACAAAGTAAATGCCACCAATTGTATCTCAGATGTTGTAAGTTGCCTTGGATAAAGGCATCAAACAAATAATTTTTTTGGTGTAAACATCACGAGTAAATATAAAGCTCTTTTTCAACAAACTTTTGTTGTTTACATGGACAAAATTAAACCAGATGTGTATAAATGGTCTACCCTCCATCTTACTTTAGCAGGAAGAATTAACACTATGAAGATGAATATTCTCTCTAAGCTTCTGTTTCTATTTCAAAACATCTCCATATACATTAACAATCAATCATAACATCATTTATTTGGAATTTGAAATATCCACGCATCCAACGGGCGACCCTACAATGACCTAAATCAGAAGGTGACATGGCTGTACCTAATTTTCAGTTTTATTACTGTGCTTGAAACATACAAGCTATAAAAACCTGGACATTGACACAAATAGATGAACATACACACTAGCTTGGTCTGCAATAGAAATTAAATCCTGCATTACCTCTTTGTATTCCTTGCTTTGTATACCAGTAAATACAAGTTATCATCAATATACTAACAACCCAATTGTCTTTCATTCACTCAGAATATGGAAACAAATGTAGGAAGCACTTCAAGTTAGAGAATATTTTATCTGTGTCACTTCTACATGATAACCACCTTTTTCCACCCTCTCAAACTTACACAGTTTTTAATGTTTGGACAAATGTTTGGGATTAAATCATTTAGAGATTTGTATATAAATAATGTCTTTGAATCCTATTAACAATTACACTCTAAATTTAATTTCCCATCAACACAATTTTTCCACTATCTCCAAATTAAAAACTTTGCTAAACGAAATCTGCCCAAATTTCCTCACCTCCCACCTATTTCTGTTCCAGAATAGATATTGATCAGTCTTGAAGACTCAGAAAGCATTTCCATAATATATAAAACCATTTTAAAGTCCATTCCTTTTAAAGATCCCAAAATACTGTGGAAAATTAATCTCTTACTCAACATTTCAGAAAAGGATTGGAAGGCAGCCATGCACAGAATTCACTCAAAGCACTCAATTATTCATCATAAAATTTTTTTATCAAGCACATCTATCGCGTTTAACCCTTTAACCGCCAACTCCCTAAATATTCCCCACGCCAGGCGAAATCTGAACAATTTTCGTTTTTTTACTTTTTTACATTTTTTTTTACATTTTTTACGTTTATTCAAGCAGTATTGACCACTAAATGTTGTGCAAGTTCTAGAAATGGGCAAACGCATAAAGTAATTCAAAAGTCAAAAGTAGTTCAGTCAATCATAGTTTCATTCCCAGTATTTGAGTTTGCTGTGCCACAGGCCAAAGCAGGGAACTGCACAAAGTCCTGGATTGCTGGGACACTTTGAGCAGAAGGTCTTGACGTCTCTACGCTGACCCTTCTTTGAACAGACACGACAGCGTTTTTCTGAAAGTCCAAAGTCCTTGCATTCATCTGGCAACACTGCTGAAATACTACTCATAGGATCCTCTTTGCCAGTGTATACACGAAATCTATAAATGTAACCTGAATTCTCAGCTAAGCAAAACATCTTGATACCAAACCGTGCCCTTTTCAATGGTAGATACTGTCGAAACTGTAAGCGGCCCTTCCACAATAATAAACTTTCATCAACTGCAACTGACGGTCCTGGCATGTAGGGCAACTGAAATGTTTCAAATAAATGGTCAATCAAAGGACGTAGCTTGAACAAGCGGTCGCGGTTTGGATCTTTCTTATCTGGCTCATTTCTGTTGTCATTCAAATGAAAGAATTTCAGCAGCAAAGAGAATCGATTACGTGTCATGACAGCTGCAAAAATAGGTGTTGCATACATAGGATCTGTAGACCAGTACATCTCAATATCTGGTTTTCTGATTATTCCCATCAACATCAAAATCCCAAAGAATTTTTTCATTTCGTTTTCATCAGTGTCAAACCAAGCACGAACACGGGAATGTGGAGGTAAATTGGGATTTTTCTCAATAAACTGTGCTGCATACAGATTTGTCTGATGAACAAAATGTCTGATTAAATCAGGTGACACAAAGAGCTCATAAAACTGCTCAGCAGTGTAATTGTTTACATCAACAATAAAGCCACACGTTGCCTCAAACGGATGCAGAAAAGGTAGTTCACCTCGGGCAGCAGTCCAGTTGAGATGCTGGGGATACACCCACTCATCGCCGTCATCCGATGCGTCTTCATTCACAGTATCATGCAGCGCACGTTGCTGCTCATCATTGTCGCTAAAATCTTCTTCAGAACTGCTACAATCATGATCAGAACTGTCCAAAATCGCCTGCAAAGCCTCACTTGAAGTCAGTTTACGTTTCGCCATATTCACAGCTTTCACTTTCGAATCACATCACGTGATCGGCCAATACAAGCGCAGAGTTGTCGAAATACAACGTAGTAATAATTCCCACGCCAAACTGTCAGTTGTATTACGTGCCAGGCATTCACATAACCACAGGCAAATGTGCCGGATAATTCCGGCAGTATGGCGTTAGCAATAAAACAATGGTGCCGGATATATCCGGCAGAGGGCGGTTAAGGGGTTAAAATTGTCCAAAATGGTTCCAGGGCAAGATCCAACTTGCGAATATTGCAATCAAGCTCCTGCGTCACTAGGCCACATGTTTAGAGTGTGTACCAAATTAACATCATTCTGGACAAAAAAAATTTAAATGCTTATCGGACAACCTTGGTGTCTCACAATCATTCCTAATCCATTAATAGCTTTGTTTGGTGTACTTCCAGATGGACTTAAAGTGGAGAAGGACAAACAAACTGCAATTGCCTTTAATTCACTATTAGCATGTAGACTTGTCTTGCTCAACTGAAAGAATCCTAACCCACCTCTGCCAAGTCAGTGGGTAACTGATGTTATATACTATTTGAAATTGGGAAAAAAAAAATCTAATTCTCTTTTAGAGGATCTGTTCAAAACTTATTAATTAAACCCTGCCAGGTTTTTAAAAATATTTTAGAATAAGCACTTGTATTGGGGAGAAAGGCTCGTTTCCCTCTATACTACTCTCAAAAGTTTTACTCTGACTGTTAGCCTTTCTCATGGGTGGGGGTTGAATTGAATCTAGTTTGACTTGATTGTATGGAATGTTACATGCTTTAAATAAATTCAATAAAAGTTTAAAAAAAAAACAAAAAAACGAGTAAATGTAAATAACTGAGGGATACATAAAGAAAAAGATTAAAAATGAATTCCATCCTAAAAATAATAAGAAACACAGTTTAGCTGTTGAACCTTCATCATTTTCATCAGCTCCTATTTTTTTCCTTTATTACATTCTTTTCCATGTGACCAACGGTGTTGAATGTATGGATAAATGGGCATTGGAGTTCAAGCAATGATTTGAAACAACAGGTCATACTGTATGCATTACTGTGTTTCAGTTTAAGTAAGTGCCTAACAGTGATTTCAGGGTTTTCATTTTTGAACAAACAAACTGCAATCAGTATATTCTTTGTGAATAATTAATAGAAAACTTTCTAAGGATTTCAACCGTGACAATACAAACTAGCAAATGAACAGCTGGGTTTTTATTCTCTAGTTTTTAATTTTAAGAGAAATGCTCACAGTATTAATTAGTAACACAAGGTGCTTGATAACTTGTTTCATTGTGTTTATCAATAAGGGTTACAGTGCAGGTTGATCATTTCTTTATAAATGTGTTACTATATTAAGATTTACACTTAATATTATATTTTTTGTATACCTGAATATAGCAGTATAAGAACTGATTAAACCTGTTTTCAGGTATGCCATTTTGACTCGTGAGACATGGCCATGCTGGCGAGGAGAGGAACGTGAAGGGGTCCTTCATCTGTTACGGTCTGTAAATATGGAGAGTGACCAGTACCAGCTGGGCAAGTCAAAGATTTTTATAAAAGCGCCTGAATCGGTAAGTGAAATAATGGTTATTTCATTAAGGAATGGGCATTTAAGTCTACTGAAATAGTTTTGTCAGATTTTTATTTCAGTATAATTTTGATTTGTTAAGATAAATTCCTTACCAAAATGGATGTGTAAAATTATTTTCAGTTATCAGACTGATGTAGTTAAAAGTGTATGAAATTTGTTTGTCAGTGTTGAATTAAACACTCTATTAGAAATGATGGGATAGAATTATTTTACACATTTGTTAGTTTAAATTGAGCCTTCTCAGCATCCTTTTTGAATAAATCTTTTAATTTACTGAGCAAAATGCATACAAATATAGAGAGGCAATATTTGCTACAATGTTTGCATTTTGCATTCACTAATTTTCATGGTGGAGCAGTATGGTTGCACAGTAAGTAGCTCTGCTACCTCGGAGCTCCAGAGTTTGAAACACCGAGGCACTATTACTTGAGAGATTATACATTCTTCCTGTGTACTCTGGTTTTCCTCCCACATCGTAAAGATGTGGATGTTTGTTTAATTGACAACATTAAACTGGCCTAGTATGGCTAAGTTTGGGTGCATATGTTGCCTCACAGTATCTTGATTTGAATTTAGAAGGTCTGAAAACCGATAGTTTTCATAATCTGAAAAATGTTTACATGGTGTTGGACTATTTTTTATTAGGGCAAGCATCTTGAACTTACTTAGGAAGTGTGTATGTTTATAATATCAGGGTAAATATAATAAACAAATCATTAAGGAAAATAGTTTACTTTTTCTGTCTTTTGTAATGCTCAGTCTTCAAAGCAGAATCCCAATAATCTCATGTAGTACCTTACCAGTCTCATTTAAATGTATTTATTTGGCTGACGACTTTATCCAAGGCGACTCACAACATTTATGATACAATTGGTTACATTTCTTTTAGTTTTCCAGTTAGAGCATAGACAGGTCAAGTGACTTGCTCATGGTCACACAGTGTCAGTAGTGCTTTGGGGTTTGAAGTCCAAAACCTTAACCACTACACCATACTGTCTGCCATTCATTACCACTCATGTTAGTGATCCGTCCCTTAACCAGCATTTTTTAAGCTAAAATCTTTTAGTAGAGCCTGCCTAATTCCCATTTAATAGGTTGATCTCCAAAACCTGAATTTATGAAATATTTATTTTGCATATCTAATAAATGTTTTCAATTTGATTTTCCATCAGTTGTTCCTGTTAGAGGAAATGCGAGAAAGGAAATATAATGGCTATGCCCGGGTCATTCAAAAAGCCTGGAGGAAACACACTGCAGTCCGTAAATATATCCGTATGAGGGAAGAAGGTAAGTTGTTAGTGGAAGAACCCTGACAAGTTAGAGAGAGAGAGAAACTGGGTTTTAGTGTAGATGATCAAACCTCTTAGAACCCAAGAATGACCTGCAGGAAACCAGAAACAGGTGTGCTCTGCAGTTAAGTTATTCAGTTAAATTTTCATGCTGTATGCATGTAAAGCATGTAATTATTTAGAGAGAATGTATACTTTCGTATATTTAAGTATAGCCTGCATTAAGAATTTTTTTCTTTTTCTTTTGATTCTCCTGTTTTACAAAAATAAAGCACGCTACACAAATCCTCCTAATTTTTAAATTTTGATTCTGCTGTTTCACTTATAGCCTCAGATATTGTCCTTAACAAGAAGGAGCGTCGTAGAAACAGTATTAATCGCAACTTCATGGGAGACTACATTGGAATGGATAACCATCCTGAGATTCGTCAGTTTGTTGGGAGACGGGAGCGCATTGACTTTGCAGATGTTGTCGTTAAGTATGATCGCCGTTTCAAGGTGAGAGTTCTAACACTGATAAAGATATGTCAGTATTGTTTGCTAAAACGAAGTGCAAAATTGTAGGACCTAGTGTTTATGCTTTTTTAACCTTTTGCATTTTAATCAGAAATGTGTTAGCTGTTGCACAGATATCTATAAGTATTGTAAAGTATTTGGAAGCAGAATATAATTCTGTGACACTAAAGTACCTTTTTGATAATATTTAAATAACAATGGTACTGTTTTGGTTAGCACTGTGTCTTTACAACTTCTATGCATTGAACTGGAATGTTGGCCCAGTCGCTGAATTTGCAAGTTCTTCCTGTGTCAGCATGAGTATTGTTCTGTGTTTTCATTTTGGTTCTCTAACCCAAAGATGTGCTTGTCATGTTTATTAGTGAACTAGCTTGGTGTGCCTTTCCCATTTCAGAATACTGTCATACTACCCACCAGGCCAATTTAAAGTGTTCAGTAAATGTACCATGCATGTCTTTGGGAAGAAAAAAAATAAAATGAGAGTGACAATAGACAACCTCTCGGTGACATTTGCAAATTCTTTACAATAGAGCCCAGGATTCAAACCCAGGACATTGTTATTTGTTTAATAAGTTAACTGCTGTATCTTTCAAGCATTTCCAGTGGCAAGACTAATCCTTTTCCAGAAATCTTTGCACTGCACATCTCTCTTTGGCTGTCTTTCTACATAGGCTTGATTTGGAGCCCAAGTGTTATTTGCACATAAGATGGTTTTTGTGCACCGTGATTAGTAATTTAAGATATTTTTTTCTGTTTCGGTTTCTTTGTGGTTTTGGGGCCAGTAGTCTTTCTAACTTGAATGCATTTAGATTAGTGTTTGCTTTATTTTATTTTTATTGTTTTAACCTTTGTTCTTTGTCCTCTGATTTTCAGAACACAGGCTTTTTAGCATTCTTTATTGTTCACAATGAGAATTGTAGACTTGCCTACAGAGTTTTTTCAGTCATAAAGATTGTAGACTTTGTCTTCTACTTCAGCAAGCCAGACTGCTGTATGTCATCAGCAAAATATAAAATATTAAGGTGTTTTATTTTCCATATTTAAACATATATTTTGTCAATGTCTGACAAAACTAAATTAGCATTTAAATATATCAAGAAAGCATATATAGTATTATATAAACCATTGGGTCATAATGTGCACTTTCTCTTCTCTATTGATTAACCACTCAGTGTTTGTAATATAAATTTTCATGTAGTCATCGATTTATGACCACATTTGGCTCTGATGGACCGGTATATGTATTTAAACCTGACAGTATGTATAGTACTGTATCGAAATCTCTTTTTATGAACTTTTTTTTTTGTTTTCAGGTTGCTTGCATGGGTGCCGATCCTTTAACAGCTTCACAAATTTTTTCTTTGTGTTATATTACATCATTAGTATGAGCCTCTCCTAGTGTTCATTGTGTTAACATTTCAGCCTGTTAATATTAAATATTAACAGATAAAGGAGTTCAGTGTGGTTCATGGTGGTTCGTATGAACCGGCACACTGTGAGACACAACAAAGTAGCTTCAGAGGTTAACTAGATTCAAAGCCAGAGCGTAGCAGTGCAGCATGCACAGCGAACACCGGTTACAATGGGGTAACTTAAAGTCACATGGGATCGCTTTTGCTTTCTTTCCTTCCTCATACTGCTTGATCACCTTCATTTTTGTGGTACAATCAATTGCCTTTCTTCCTGTAATTTTAAGACAAATGTTACTGAACCAAGTTGAAACCACTGTAAGGAATAAACTGAAATCGAGATAAATGAGTCACAGTATTCAGAGCTGGTATGGTGAAAACTGTCATTTGCCTGTGAGAAACAGTAGCGGTCATAAGACGAATGATCGTAAGAGGCATAGGTTGTAAGTTTACGACTAACTGTACATACAGAATAGTTTAATTAGTGTTTGTATATCAGTAGCCATTTATCATTTAGCTAAAATGAGTGCATGTTACATACAGTAGGTGGTTATGAAAACTTGCTTCTCTGACATTACTATTTTAGAAACAAGGGTTTTTATTATTAGGTGCAGTAGATTGACAGATGCAGTATTTGCATATAAGAATTGGAACATTCCTCCCACCTAAACATTACCTTCAGACAAATATTGTATGTAAAGTACAAACTACCTTAGAAATGAACTTACACTTCTGGGACCTGAAGTAAGTCAGTGTTATCTCCTGTTAGGATCAAGTTTGTCTGGTTATCTGTTTATCTGAAGTTTGTCTGAAACTGGTTACACACACAGAGGCTGGGACTTATCTTAACATCATGGCACAAAGCAGGATAAAGCCCTGTTGGAGAGCAGCATCCTACAGTCCATCTTTTTAGACCTACAGTACAGACAAAAATCATACTTTTGTTTTGTATGGCACACTTTGGGCTTCTTCATAGAAAAGTGAAGGATCTGTAAAATTTACAAATATAGTGAAGTTGAAAGTAAAACATACAAGAAAAGGCCTTAAAGCACTAAAGCACCACCTATAGACATACTCCTATAGATTTTTTAAAAATATTTTGGTTCTTGTTGTACCACAATATTAAAAATTAGATGACACAGTAAATAACTGTCTTCTAAACGACATTATAATATCCTAAGATTTTAGTACTATGCTGTCCATTAGTGGAGTCAGAAACTAGGCTAATGTTCACAGTGAAAGCTTTACTTGGAGTAGTGCCTTCTGTGATCATGGGAAATGTGAACTCACTACCAAATAAGATCGACAAACTGGCTGCGCTGGTGAAAAATGTCAGAACCTACAGAGAATGCAGTTTGTTGTGCTTTTGCGAAACGCGGCTAACTACCACCATCCCAGATGCTAACGTGGAGCTACCTGGGTTTAGCACAGTTAGAGCGGACAGAGACGCAAGTACCTGTGGGAAGCACAAAGGAGGAGGTCTAGCTCTCTATGTCAATACAAAATGGTGTAACTCTGGACATGTTGTTGTTTTTTTATTTATTTTCTTGTGAATTTCCCCTTGGGATTAATAAAGTATCTACCTACCTACCAACCAACCAACCAAACGTGCCAGTGTCAGTGCTGGTGTAAAGAGACCGTCAAACCCATTTACACATTATCATAACCACAACTAGAATAGCATTTAATATATTTTAATGTTTGTTTTTTTTTTCCCCAAACAGACAGTTAAACGAGACCTCTTGCTGACACCTTTGTTTCTTTACTTGATTGGACGCGAGAAGGTGAAGCAGGGTCCAGAAAAGGGGATGATCAAGGAAGTACTGAAAAGGAAAATTGAGATTGATAAAATTCAGTCTGTCTCTCTCAGGTAAGGATAAAACTTAAGCAATGGTTGTGAACCTAAGCTTGTTCAGGCATGGACAGTCTGACTTTATAACCATAAGATCAAATGACAACTTCTGAAAAGAGATGTACTTTAAAGCACAAGTTGGCAGTTTGTTCTGAACTTGTACTCGTTCTTCCTGCCCAGTCTCTAATGTGCTTTTCATTAGCTTGTATTGAATTCTCATGTAATAAGGATACAGGTTAATCAGTGAATTCAGTTTTTGTTCTCTTTTTGACTTAACACATCAAAGTAGTCTTATCTTAACTGTTATTGTCATAAGTTGATGTAATTAACATGAAAAAAATGTATTTGCCTTACATTTGTATGAACATTTTATGTATGTTCTACTGAACTGTAAATCTTGCACATTTTTGTTCTACCTGAGTGGAGAAGTAAAAAAAAAAAAAATCCTGTTAGCTGTATTGGATTGAGTGATATAATTGTTAATATGTGAATTAAATTTACAGCACACTACAAGATGATATTTTCATCATCCATGAACAACAATATGACAGTGTTTTAGAGTCTACTTTCAAGACAGAGTTTTTCAGCCTTCTGTATAAGCGGTATGAAGAGAAATGTAAGCGGAGATTATCATTTAAGTTCAACAACCTGTAAGTATAATTTTCCAGACTTTTCACAAATTTGCAGCTTAACATCACCACAATGCTGTATATATTTATTTGACACTGATAATCAGTTAGCTTACATTTGCCTAAACTGTAAACCGTAGATGAACCATTGTACTATAGTCCTGTAACGTGCCTAGCCATGATGAAAAATGTTATATATAATAAGCCTTTTTTTTAAACTAATACATCACTTCTTTCCACCCTGTCTTACCTTTCTTGTATTCTTAAAACCCTGCTAGACTGGAGTTTAAAGTCAAGAAGGAAGGATGGGGCCCTTGGGCTGCTGCTGGCTCGAGACAGATACAGTTTCAAATGGGGGCTGGTGAGCAAGCAGTCCTTAAACCAACTGGGAAAGTGCTGAATGTCACCATTGGACAGGGCCTTCCAAAGAACTCAAGTGAGTCAGATTTTCTATTGTAATTCTCTAACAGACTTGACTGAAATTGTTGTTGTATTACTTGTAAATGAAAAATGTATTGCAGCTATACTACCCACAAAGTTTGTGCTAAAAAGGGCTTAGATCCTTAAAACAATATTTTTCCTCAAATATCTTCTCTTGCAAAAAGCTTGGAGGGTATGACTCCATTTCCCTACAAACTGCTTCCAGAAGAAATTTGACATTTAGTGTATGGCTGTGATCTAATATTTAGCTAGCATATCGTATTTGTTTTTTTATAATACCATAAGTGGTTAAACAGTATATTAAATGTTATGTGAGAGTTTTTGACAGATTGGGGTGATAGTGGGGTGGGATTTCTGAAAACACTAGTGAATAGTGTCAGTAATTTAGTGTAGTGAAAAAATAACATTTCATCATACAGAACTTGGGAAAACAGATTCACAAACTTATCAGTCAAAGACTTTCAAGCTGATGAATTTGTAGCTGGACTGGGGATTATCAGCTTTCCTGATCTCATATACACACGTCATGCTGTCTGACCTCATACATTAATTGTGACATAGTTGTTTTTGTTGAAGATATTTAGGTTGAATTCATCAGTAAATCCTTTTTATACACCAACACCTATGGATATACAGTGGAACTGGAAAATACATGTTGGAGAAAAGGATATGTCAAACCATAAATTGTATGTGAACACGAACAGCTTAACAATAAGCTGTTAATATTATAGAGTTCTTGTTTTTATTATACATTAATGTTTTTTCAGAGATAAGCAGGCAAATTAAATCAATTTCTGTGACATTATAGCCTTGTCTTGCTAATTTAAATTACAGGATTTGTTTTCTTCCAGCTAGTGGATATTGAAATTGTTTCAGAATTTTTAACTTGAAGAAATATTGTATAATTAAGATTTAGCTGTATCTTATTATTTTGACAACCTGAAATATAAGTTGCATAAACTTCCAAGTCTTAATTAACTTCCATTGCTGCAAGATGTTAACCCATAATTTCATCCCTGAAAAAAACCTTTTGTATAACTCTAATAATGACATTATTTTTCAGTTTGGGTAATCTAAACTTTTTATCTCGGGTAGATTACCATTTATCTTTCTAACATTTCAGGTTATTCAGTGGACATGAACTGCTTAAATTTTAATAATAAAATTGAAAAATAGGGGTGTTCTAAAACATTTGTCAGGTACTATAGATTCAATAATGTATTTTATATTTTTTATATTTGTTTTTATGGCTTAATGTAGGACATTGTGGTTACAACTTTTTTTTTTTTTTTTGGTTTAAAATTTTTAAAGGTAGAATTTTAATAGAATTTGTAGCTGATACTGTATATATAATTCTTTGTTACAATGATCAGCATTACTTTAATAAGATGAAAATTAATGGCAAATAAACATTACAATGGTCATTTATATGTAATATTCAAAAGGAATTGATCGTCAACGTTTCATCAACAGCAAAGCATAATATGATAAATGAGACAGGTAAGTGCAAAGCTGCAACAGGAACAAAAAACACACCTCTAATGCTAGAAATTAAACCGTTGTTACCACTTCTGTTTTAAACATGCACTTTCAAGTAGGCCATCTTTATTGGAAACTGGCATTCAGAAGTATATGTCTAACTGCTGTGAGGTAAAAAAAATAAACTGACTTATACTGCACCTACTTCAGGCACAGTCAGTGGCTGGCTTCAACAGCAACTTGCACTCACTCACATAGGGCCAATTCTGAATTCCCATTAACCAAGCACACATCTTTATGGAGATGTGAGTTAAGTCAAAGTTTGTGTAGACTTCACAAAGACAGTGACCAGACATGACATTTTGAACTTGGGATGGTAAATTGGGGAGGCAGCAGAACTAACTTCTGCACCACAATGCCATCCTACATGTTAAGTAGTTCACCTAAACATCACAACACATCTAATGAATGTGTCTCAATCACTACCAACAAATAAGATTAGGACAAATGTGAATTCACTGCTTGTTCCTATGTCTTTACCTCGCATTCAATGGTAAGATTACTCTGTCATGTAGAGGAACATTGTTTTGATTGTTTATATAGGTAGGATTATGAATAGGGCAAGACTTTTCCTTTTCCCCAGTCCAAAAGAGAGAATCAAAAAGTAGTGGCGAAAGAAAAAAAAATAGAAGGATCAAAAAGAAACATGCTAATTATATAGAACTTTACACATTGCTCATGGCCACATAACAAACAGCAGTCACAGAACATTCTGCTGGCTAGTCAGCCATTGATATCATTAAGTCAGGACAGCTCCACAACTAGCATTAATTCCCTTTTATAAATTTGAACTGTATTTAATGACTTCAGGACTGAAACGAATAGCTATTATTTATTTTGTAATGGTTTAAAAATGATCTCCAAAACCTACATATATTTGTACCCAGAGAGGCTGATTGCACCCTTTTATCTTGTGGGATACTATGTCATCGTTTGTAGTCTTGGTGCTTATGGACATCCTTGGTAGCAATACCATTTAAACTTTGTTACCTTCCAATAACAACCAAATCCCAACTGAGAATTAATAGTTTAACAGTAATTTTAATGAATTGATATTGGTAGGTTCCATTAATGTTAATCAGTGTGGAACTGCTTTGTTTCACTGTGTGTTTAGACTAATCTGCGTATTTATGTGTATGCATTATGTAATTAAGACTAATTGCATTTTACCTGTGAACTTGTTACAGTGTTCTGAGCCTATACTTAATGAAGAGTCCTTTACAACAATAAACTAATCTAAATAGCATTATGAACATTAAATATCACAGAAATTATATCGGTATAGTATCAGGCTTACCATATTTCTGAACATAACATTTCTGAAATGAAATGAAAACCCTATGAAAGCTCAAATGCCCCTAAAACCCATCATGTTATGGCAATAACCGTACTCCTTCACGTCACTTCATGCATTTATGTATAATTCCATTTCTACTTCACATATTGTACAGGAGAAAGAAGAAAACTGAAGATCATCATTTTATTTTATTTTTTTTGTCAAATACTTAACCAATATTTTGCCAGTACATGTAATGCCGTGAGGTGTTCACCTTTAGATAAATATAAATAAAAATGAAAGATATCAGGAATTGGAATAGCTGCGGTGATCCTAGACTTGCATTTATAGAGCAGCAATAGTTAAACAAATGATACAATAACTAGTTTTAGTAACTTGCTATAGTCTATGATGCATATGTGTTATTTGTACTTATAAACAAAAGGGGAGAGTCCACATACAAACAAGTTTCACGCTTCTTGTTCTGAGTTTTGTGAGCTACTTAAAATGTATTAAAATTTATTGAGCAAAAAATTGTCCAGTGAACTTTTAGTGAAAGCATTTAAACGGACACAGAATCTAATATACACAACCAACATTTCCAAGACCACAAGTAATTAGTTTTTAGCTTTTAATTGATCCATTTTCAACTTTACTTTAGAGCCAGTGTGTCACACTTCAGCCCATGTGCCCTTTTTAATGTGGTCTGCATCATCCGTATTCAAAATACAATTGGCCCGTGATGACAGGCTATTTTTCACAAAAGACTCTTTTAATGTTTGTTTCATATATTGATCCGTATATAATTTATCAGGATTTTATTTATACCTGCCATCTTAAATTTCGGATTGCTTTTATTTGCACAGCATAGCGCGTCACAGTTACTAAACTGTAGTTAAAGGTCTCATTAAAGCTATACATGTGCTACTTTTGCACTTTCTGATTTTAAAAGCAGATTTTTGGATTACAGACATGTATGTCCTTGTTTTGTTGATGTCAGACATGTTCCTGAAGCTAAAGTTATTTCTGACTGCGAAGGTCTTGGTCTGCTGCTGGCAAGTCAGGAATAGAAAGTTATTGTTCTGCCAGTGAACTTGGCAGTTTGCTCTGATGTACATCGTTCAGAAAAGTTTTTAACTCATGTAATTTCATAGAAAATGGAACATGAAACATCAATATGCATCAGAAAATGAAAAATGAAATGAGAAGAGAGAAAGACAACAGTGCTAGATAAAACAGGCGTTTTCGTTACCATTTTCCAACATTGAGGATCTGGGGCCTCATGTATAACACTGTGCATAGAATTCACATTAAAACATGACGTACGGACAAAAGTGGAAATGTGCAAAAAAATCCAGGTATGTAAATCTGTGCGTATGCCAACTTCCATGTTTTTCTGCTTCATAAATCCCGGTCAATGTGAAAAGTAACGCTCGTGCACGCACATGTTGCTCCACCCCGACTCCTCCCAGAATTACGCCTCTTCAAATATGCAAATCAATATAAATAGCCCCTTTTGTTTTGCATTCTGTGAAAAGACAATGGCAAAAGCACGGAGGAAAAAAGAAGAATTTCAGCGAATACCAAGTAGAGGCAAGGAAAAAGTACCATTTGTTGGTTTAAGCAGTGACATAAACAACAAAAGGAAGTTATCGAGTGACAGAGTGGCGGAGAAACTCGAAAGTTGAAGTTCAGAAAGTCGCACAGTGCCTGAAATAAATAAGAAGTGGTCAGATATCAAATTCGCCGTGAAAAGGCGAGTCATAACCCACCGTCTGAGTGTCATATGGAAGTGTATTAGGGTACAGAGAAAAGAAAAAAAACTGGGACACAGTGTGGAAAAAAAAAAAAGTCAATTTCCACTTTTAATCATGTAGTTTATTTTATCATTACAGTAGAACGTCATAAACTTCATCCTAAAATCGTTTAATAGTTTCTCAAATCCCATCGTAACTAAAGTAGCACATTAAATGCTTCGTATTCTATGTACTCTTACGTGTGTGAATCAGTAGGTGCTTCTTAAATGGGCTTTCTCTTCTGCCAACAGGACACAGAATGCATTACATTCATGATGTTACAGTTCTCTGAACAATTTAAATACTAAGATGTATACTTGATATAATTTTCATGATGATAGATATTAAAGCATATATAAAATGTGGAGGCATGTTGCTGTAGTGGTAGCAACGAGCTGGCACCCCTTCCAGAGATTGTTCCTGCTTCCCGCAAGATGATTGCTGTCCTGTGCACGACCCTCAATAAAATAATTTATTGTACCAGTACTGTCTCTTTCAAACATACTATCCCCCAATTCCTGTCCTTCCTTTTCTTTCTCCAAATAACCAGTCAGCAAACAGTCAGCTCTTTAATTAATTTCAAGCCATCTGTAAGGTTAGATCGCCGATTCTTCAAAACTTTTAAGGAACACTGAAATATCGTTGTAGTACATGTTTAATTATTCCATCCATCAATCCATCCAGGATCTCGCCAGCCCCAGCAAGTATACAGCGCGAGGCAGGAACAATCCCTGAATGGGGTGCCAGCTCATCACTGAAGCTGCACCACCAAGTCCTTGCATATTTAATCATTAACAATATACATTATTTAAATTAAGTTAAAAATGTATCTGTATAATGTAATATCCATCCATCCATTATCCAACCCGCTATATCCTAACTCTAGGGTCACGGGGTTCTGCTGGAGCCAATCCCAGCCAACACAGAGCACAAGGCAGGAAACAAACCTCAGGCAGGGCGCCAGCCCACCACAGGGCATAATGTAATATATATACTTTAATACATTTCATCTTTAAAATGATATCAAGAGCTCCACAAAGATAGCGCCTGGAAATCTAAATTGACTTAGAAGCCAGTCATTATCATCATTTATAAATACGCGCTCTCAATTGAATTGAATTTCTTTATTATTATTGTATAGTACAATGAGATACAATATGCAAATCCTCCATAAACTTATTTTCCTATAAAATAGTAAAATAACAACAACTATAATAATAGGATTAAAAAAAAAATATACAGTATGAAAGCATAAGTGGCTCAGGTTGTGCAATATTACAACTGTAATGCAAGTTTACAGTGAAGTAATTGTACTTATAAGTACAAATAGTTCTACAAGGAGCACTTGATGGACTGATTGAGTGTGTTTAGAGTCCTTGGGATGAAACGGTTTCTGAACCACGGGGTCCATACAGGAAAAGCTCTGAAGCGTTTGCCGAATGGCTGAGGCAGCGTGTGCTATAGAAGCTCTATCACAATATTTCTCCCCACTGTTGACACAATCTGTGGTAGAGCTTTCTGATCAGCTGCTGTGATTCCACACACAGATACAGTGGGTTAAAATACTGTGAGTGGGGCACTGATAGTAACAACGCTAAAGTGGCTATGGTATATGGAATAGTCTGGCCATTCGGTGCACAATTATGTGGTTACAGGTTGATTACAATCAGATGCCTTGAGCTAAAAAACAATATGCGGTTAATTTCAGTGTATGTGATAAAGCCACGGCAAGAATGTGAATCTAACAAATAAAGGGAAACCACACAGGAACAGTAGCACTGCTTATGCTATGGTTTGACCGGACGTGAAAATGTGCTTGGCTTTACGCCAAGTTTAGTTTTTATATATTGTGATGTGAGCGTGGAAACAGGTGTACGCTCTGTTTATACATTAGTCCCTTGGTGAGCAGTGTGTCAAAAGCACATACACAAACAAAACTGCAGGGACGTGCACAAAACAGAGGCTGCAGTGGATGAAGCCACAGCTACTTTCCACTTATTGGCACAATTTCCTTTTTCTTATGTTAGAACGTAACCATAAGGGTATCCCTCCTTTAAGAACTGATGAAAAGCAGTGAAGAGCAACTTTGTTAAAGCTAGATAGGCTCTTTTAACTATCCAGTATGAAAATAAAATATGGTTTATGATAATTGCTATTGGTATTGATCACCACCCCCAAAACTATTAAAAAAATTAAAAAAATACTTGTGTGCTGGTTGGATGGTAGTTCTGTTTGTACATGCTGCACATGTTCACAATGTTTATAACGCTGGCTTTTTTAGCTTGTTATGGTTATCGGCTACTACCCATTAGATTTTTTCAAAAAACTTTTTTCAACAGTACGTAGCACTTTCTGCCCATCAGCTGTACTGCAATTTACTATAGAGTTTTTCACGAGTATGAGTATAATGGGGTGCCCACAGGTGCAGGTGAAAGTATTGCCTTATACCCGAAAATAAAGTTAGGGAAACTAACCAATCCATCAAGGTGGAAAGTATAATTTTTATGCATTTAAAAGAAATGCCCCAAAGAATCATAGTTATCCACAGTCCCGTTTAAAATGCTTGCAATAAAGTTCTTGTGAAATTATCGCAGGTGCTCTTCTCAGGTCAGCATGACTCCACCAACAGCTTAACACCACTTTTCCATTGACAGATTGAAAGTTGTTAACAGTATTTGTGGAAGTCGCACAAATCAGTGCATCATAGTAACTTTTAATCACCTGCAAAAACACCAGTCAGAATTGTTTGGTTTTTTTTGGTTACGCACCAGGGACCAAACTGTTGGCAAAAATAAGACCTGGACAGTCAAGAGTAAAAAAGTTGAGCCAAAAACACTAGGAAAAAATGGTGTGTGTTCATCATAAATAAAGTATAACATCAGTTAAATGATATATTGTTGATTATGACTGAAAATCTTTTTTTTTTTTTAAATCTTCACTGTATCATCATCTTTACAGCAAGCACGCACATTCACCAGGACATGATAAAGGGTCCAAAAGGCTCCGGTGTTCTCCGAAAGGATAGGCAAAAATCATGAATTTTGGATTCTGAATTCTGAATGCCTGGTCCAGAATAGGCACTTGATGGGGGGGGGGGAGAAATCTTTGACTTTGGTGGGCTATGTTGTGAACTTTTGCTATTAAGATCCATGTAATTAGAATGGAATACTTTTATTTGCTCTTTCATCTTGTCTTTTCAGATAATCTGACAATCGGCCAATAGGAACATATGTTTTTTGCCAAGTTTAGGAATATTATACCCACATTTTCAGTGAAATTAAAAACACAAACAAAAGTGTACACTAATTTGTATCCAGGATTACCAAATCATGTTCCTGTAAAGTTCCTCTTCTCCCCTTTTTGAGCCACTTTACTCCAAATGAGACCGCCTGTAACCGTTATCGACTGCATCTTGCACATGATTGTGCAGCACAGTTAGACTAAAAGAGTCAAACACTACTTACTGTACCTATCACTGTAACTCACCAGCGTCTACAGAGTTCTGCAATTCTGAGTGCTCTGCTCTGCAAGTATATGCTTTGGTAAAGTAGTTGACCTTTCAAAAGAAATAAAAATGGTTTGTTCTCTGTGTATCATACAGTATAAGATTGATAAGTAAAATTCATATTTGTAATTACACCTCAAGAATTGGGAATGTCTGACTAGCACAATGTCAGAAAAAAACAAAACAGTAAAATACATTAAAGGTATATCTACAGTAAATACTGCAGTACTTTTTAATAGTAAAAAAAATAAATAGTATTTTTTTAGTATTTTAGTAATGGCTAAAATCATATATATATTTTAGTGTTTCAGCTGCCAACAGCAATTAATAATCAATGTGCAAGAATATTTTATTAATATTTGTTGTATTACCATAGGCTCAGAATGATGCTGACTTAAAACTTGGACTTTTGTTTGGTGTACTGTATACATTATTTTACAGCCATTTTGTGTTTTATCATAAAATTCTGATTGGCCTCATTTATCATATTACAAAAGTAAAAAAAAATCCAAAAATAAACACTTTGCAATATTTTAATAAATGGATCCATAAATTGAAAGTATTGTTATAAATGGTTTATATTTTTTATTTGTTTAAAAGCAATTCCTACTGGTAAAATAATGAGGCCCTAATAAAGGCCCATGACCTCTGAATCTGCTGCCGATTCTGCCCACATCGGGTATGCAGTACACCTGCCTGTCACTGTTGGCCCTCAATAAAACTGAGTGTGACGCCCCTGTTTGAGTGACGAGAAGAAAGACTTTTGGATTATTTGCACACTGAAGACTCTTTTCACACCACATGATAATTTGACACTCGCTTTTCGTGCAGGACCCACAAGACAGGATCGGAGGAAGAGTGCTTATTTTGTAAATCACGGTCCTAACCCTGGATATGAGACATCAGGTAATCTCTGTTCATTTTGAAATTTGGTAATATTTGGTAAATATTTGTTGTGATCAAGACAACTTTGGAGTAATAGTAGTGATCGTGTTGTATTTATATGTTCCTCTTACATTTAACACTTTTTAAACATTTCTGATCCACTGGTTCTATAACAGTCAAAGGCAGATAAAAACAGAAAATGCCATTTTATGTCGACCAAATTCTAATCATGCATACTACTTACATGTTGGGTCAGAAATTGTGGTTATTCTTTAGACTAATCCCCTAAAGATTAAAATGATTTAGTGAACAGAATATTTGAGTGTCTTGACTAATGGTATCACATATACAATTTTATTAAGAACAAGCTAATACTGCAATGCTTTCAGATCTTGCATGTAAAGTATCGTGTAATGTTCATTTAATTTATCAACAGGGTCAAAGAAAGATGGACCTGCCCGGCAAAGAAATGGTGGACAAAACCAAGTGCATAAGCCTCAAGCTGCAATGCGACGGTCTCTTCTCTCTCGTCAGTCCAGTACGGATCAACCATCCCTGCCTAAACAGAGGGCAAGCATTCGCCAACATGACCCCAGTATGCGGCTAAACATGGATTTCATGAATGTTCCAGACCAGGGTGCTGCAGGGTAATTAATGTTTGCAATGATTTTAGGATTTGAAGCAGGCACGCTCTCTGACATCTAGCGCATATCTACTTCTATAACAATCATTAGGCATCTATAAGTGTTTATCTTAAATAAGACTAGCAGATGCACATGATAAAACTCAGAACATCATTGATGCATTAAGTTAAAAAAAGTAACTACATTATAGTAATCGAAGAAATAATAACAAGAAAAAATGATTTTTCCTTAATGATCACATTATCACAACAAAAAATAGTTTGTGAATGCTCCGCATAGGAAGGAGCCCATTATAGCATTTGAGCTGGCTATGTTCCCGGTGTTCTCTGCTCATGAAGAGCACTACAGTTACAAAGGAATTTTATTTGACTGTACTGTGCAAAATTTGAAGTTCTATTCAAAAGACACATTTCATTTTTCGTTATTGTGATGTATCAATTGCAAATAACGATAAATCCAATTGCAAAAACGTCATATGAATTTGTTATAAGCATCTCATTTCTTCTTGATTGTCAGATTTGATGCTTGCCAATGGTTTCCTTCTCCTCTTCCCACAGTAGTGTGAAGTAAACTTTAACTCATTGGTTTGCTGTAAAGCTTTGATTGTCTTCTAGGTGGTTGTATGTAATTTTTCTGCAATTGCAGCTTCCCAGTAATTCATTAGGAAATCACAAGAGCATGCGTGGCCTTTGCCATTCCCTAATCAGTTCTCTTGTCTCTTAGCCTGCAGCGCCGCCTTTCCAAAGAAGTGAAGCCATTGCCAGGAGGAGGCAGAGGCAAGCCGACCCCTAAGCCTAAGCCTGTGCCGAGGGCACCTCAGTGTCGGACTCTGTATGCGTATGACGCCCAAGATACGGATGAGCTAAGCTTTAATGCCGACGACGTTATCGAAATCATTCGTGAAGGTAATTAATTGCTTTATTTCCTAACAGTACTTTTTAAATAGAAAGTGTTTAGTTACCGACTGTTGACCATCTCATGTTAAATGAGAAGTCACGTATGGCTCTCCTGCTTCATCATCAAACATTCAGACATCAAAGCTATGTGTCCAACATTGTGGCCTAAGGTGAGCTCCCGTCTCCTTCAATCTGTTCATCTGCATTATGAAGTGCTCAGGCCTCTACATGGCATTGTGGGGTACAGTTCTACAAGATGCTGTAAATAAACTGAAATATTAAAAAAGAAAAATAGTAAATTGCTCATGAACAATGTGAAAATTCTTGAGTTAACATGCAGTGAGGGCCCTTCTACTGGCGTGGTCTCAAATGAACTTCTTATTATATTGACTGATGGTGGTTGATGATTGAGCCCAGTGCTGTCCTTGTAATTAGTGGTCTTTTCTGGGATACTTTAAAACTTTAAAAAGGACCATGGTGCCTCTGGCTAACCCAGTTGCGTTGCCATATGTGTGCTGCTCCAAACCGGATGATGCAATCGGCACTTCTAAAAATGTGTATGTGTGCGACTCGTGTACAAAACTGGGAGCTCCTCTACATTCTCCTGTCAGACTGTTTTGTTCAGGAGGCTGTGTGTATTCTGTGTTTCAGACCCCTCTGGCTGGTGGGTGGGACGTATTCGAGGCAAGGAAGGCTTGTTCCCTGGAAATTATGTGGAGAAGATCTAAACACTTGCTAAAGAATACAGAAGTGGGAGGCCTGCGAAATGGAGAAATTCAGACATGAAAAGCACCAATCAATATCTGGAGGACTACAGGAAAGCTGCTGGGAATCATGGGAGAACTCGGTGGGAAGACAAAGGTGAAAGTGACATGCAGATGTGCCCACACCTGCACCCAGGCTGGTAAATAATGTGGTGATCATGGCATTATCAGGGCACTTTGTGTTGTCAGGCTGAGTTTAATGTTTTCAGGAATTTACACTTCCAAGGTATCTGGATGATTTTTGTTTCCTTTCAGGTAATGGGGTAGAGAATATTGTGTATATTGAGACCAGTATTTATTCAGTTTAAAATTTCTCCCATTTACATTTTGGGGAAATGGTGTGTTTTTAAATATTTTTTTTTTTAAAGGTACTGCCACCAGGTGGCACAAAGCCTTCTTATTTTCATAACTTTTCAGTGCCATCATGCTGTATGTTGAACTTTGAATACTAAACAGCGGTGTTCAGTATACTGTAAATCTATCAGAATGTCTATTTTGCACAGTTTATATTTAGTATTCTACAGGTGATAAAGGAGAAATCGGCCATTCCCATGCTCCACGTCCAAGAAAATATACTGTGGTAGAAAAATACATGAATAGGAACCTCACGGGGCTGTTGCACATTTTTAATGCAAACAAGATATTTTAATTGGGGGGAAAAACTTTTATACATCACTTTTTTAGTGAATAAAAGAATTATTTACAGGAAATATCCAAGTGCTGTTATTTGTTATTTCAGAGGCTGGCGCCGGTGCCACGTGTGCCACTTGTCGACCCCCTACTCTCTCAGCCTGCATCTCTTTGTACTCGTAACAATTCTTTAATTGGGCTGCTTGATCAAAGACGTCTCTCTCACCAATGAGGCCCCGTCCAGACATGCAGACATCGGACACACCGCTTCGTCCATACAATAATATACAATTTATTTTTGTATAGCCCAAAATCACACAAGAAGTGCCGCAATGGGCTTTAACAGTTCAAAGAGAGACCCCTTTCCAGGTAGGCTGGGCGTGCAGTGGGTGTCAAAAGAAGGGGGTCAATACAATACACAGAACAGAACAAATCCTTAATACAGTATAAAAATTTTAGAAGTAGGGAGCAGAATTTAACAGTAGATGATATCACATAAGAAGATTTGGATATTTTTAGAGTCCTGGAGACCTTATCCATCAAGCTGCCTCCCCCATTTGGCCATTCCACAGCTGAAACAGCGCTGGGCCAGCCAATCCGATGAAAGGACCCCTCTTTCCCACAATTCCTGCGATCCTCCATCAGGGATGATTTTGCCTTAGGCAGGCAAAACAAATTGGCAGGTGGGCCATGGCACCAAGTGCCACATTTGAGTACCAAGAAGAGAAACAATTCTAACTATCATGTTACTTATGTTTTAGTGCTAATGACTAACAACAGAGACGCAGTCTGTACAGTTAATCAGCAGCTCTAGTCAGGCTATGCTAAACTGAAGTAGTGCGTCTTCAGCTGGGATTTAAAAGCTAAGACTGAAGGGGCATCTCTTATAGTAGCAGGCAGACCATTCCACAGTTTAGGGGCCCTGTAACTAAAAGCTCGACCTCCCACTGTTATTTTATTAATCCTTGGAATCATAAGCAGACCGGCATCTTGAGATCTTAATGTGCACTCAGGTTTGTAAGTCATAATAAGTTCCGACAAGTAAGCCGGACCTCGGCCATTTAATACTTTATATGTTAAAACACAAACGGATACTTCGGATGGCGCTCTGCAGAGCTGTATTCTTGTGCTCTGATTGGTTTGTGCTTCTTTTGTGGCCCTTCTCTGATTGGGTCCTACTCATTACAACTCCACATCACCTGATTGAAATTCCTTTGCGGAAAAAAAAAAACCAAAGTCCAACATGGCGACCCAGAGGCGTTGCTAACTATGGTGCTTGCAATGTTTCTCATGTGTATGCATCTAAATTGTGTTTTGTACACTTTGTATGCTTCTTGCATACACAAAGGGCAAATAATTTCCCACTTGCTACAGTTTTGCAGTAAATCCCATAGCTGATGACTTTACTGTCCTTTCAAGGGTTTTTCCACAGATGCATGCTTGCCCAGTGTAGGCGAACGTCTGTATCATGTGCTTTTGATTATTTATTTTAGCGTGGATGGAGATACTTTCATAAACCGTGGGATAATTCCAGGGTGGACAGAGATCATTTTGGTTTGAAATTGCTATTTTTAAAGGAAAACATAGTAAGTGTGGATGTAGCATAAGATGGAGGAAAAGCAAAAGCTGCTTGACAGAGAAGGCCGTTGACGGGGTCTGCTTGTGTGTAGCAGTTAACACATTGCTTTGGTGCAGACAGGAGACCTTCAACACTGGCAAGTCTTCACACGAATGGCACTATCAAGGTCGCCATTACTTCAGGTGACACCTCTTCAGGTCAGTAGGAGTGAAATGTCGAGCAGTGCATGGACTTCATGGTGGTGTGTGCAGTAGGCTTGTGCTCAACTGGCCAACAGTGCTATATCTAAGCCTATGCAGCACCAAAGTGGGGTCATTACAGCTTGATGTCTTCCCTGTGTTTGTGACTGATTTAATTCAATGTATGACACTGCATATACAGTATATGTAGAAGTCTACAAATATTTAAAAAGGAGTCTTTTCATCTCAAGTTATTCTCTTCTTTGGGCCCCAAAGAGTAATTTTCCTTAACATGATCCAAGTTTACAGCCTTATTTATAAGAGTGTTCAGTGAATAGATGGACCTGCAGCACGACATACAATGGAAGCAAACCCCCAAAATGCAGACGTACAGTTCTGATTCCTTTATAATTAAACTAGCAAAATACCCGCGCTTCGCAGCGGAGAAGTAGTGTGTTAAAGAGGTTATGAAAAAAAAAGGAAACATTTTAAAAATAACGTAACATGATTGTCAATGTAATTGTGTTGTCATTGTTATGAGTGTTGCTGTGTTTTATATATATAAAATACACACACACACATATAAACATATATATACATATACACATATATATACATATCTACATATATATATATATATATATATATATATATATATATATATATATATACACATATATATACATATCTACATATATATATATATATATATATATATATATATATATATATATATATATATATATATATATATATACATATACACATCCACATATCAACATATATATATACACATATATACACACACACACGCTTTATGGGTGATGATTGTTTTACTCTTTTTATCTTTATTTTATTGTAGAATCAACTCCTATCTGCGCACAGCAGGGCAGCCGTGGGCGGATGCGTATGGTGTATTCACTCCATGTTATCGTGCATTGCGCTGTCAGTGGTATTTTGATAAAAGAATTTGAACAACATATAAGAAGCGTATAAATTATTAAACAGTAACACATTAACATTTAAGAAGTAAAGTTACATTAAGTACTACTGCAGTGCCTTCGGGTAGACCTCATTTTTTGTTTGCCCATTACATGCTTAAATGTATACATTTTTTGGTGCACCTACCCGAGAACACGCGACATATAACCGAGCGTGGGAGAAGCATGGATTTTAAACACGCGTTGAGTTCATCTGCTGGTCTCCCTCGTGGAATAACTGGTAATGTTTGACTAAAATGTACAGCGAGTAAAACGACATCACCTCCTATTTTTTTTTTTACGATCTCTGAGATCTTGCTTTTTTCGGTTCAAGGCTTCATAAGCTCTTTTATGTTGTATGGTGTACTTATCACAAACCATCATCTTTGAATGTTCGCCTTGTATGTAGATCGGGGTAATTACACTCATTGCATTCCTAGTCTGAATCACAATCTGATTGTATGGGTGGTTACCTGGCACTGTAGGGTTGCCACCCGTCCTTTAAAATCCAGAATCGTGCCGCGTTTGAGAATGAAATTGCGCGTCCCGTTTTGAATCAATACTGGACGGGATTTATCCCGTATTTTTTTTATCATTTTTTTTTTAAAGCAGCGTCTCATGCAAATCATCCCACACGCTTTTTATGAAGATGCCTCCTTTCCTACTTTTGATTGGGTAATACTTGATGTCATCGTTAGTTTGATTGGTGTTTTTAACTGTCCAGTGAGGAGGGCGTGTCTTTTAAGTAGAGTCTGCAAAATGTTGGCACTGAGATGTGGCGTCAGCGCCATAGTTGAAGCCCCTAACGTTGCGGTCAGCAAGTCGGCTAACATCCGCCATGTGCCGTCTTTCAGTTGCGAGAAGCAGATCATAGAATGGTTGAAACTGTTGCCCCACGGCGTGTGGTTCGTTTATACCTCGTGTCTTCTCATTAAACTTTTATCTGGCGAATATGTTATTGCAATCCGCAGCGGGAGCGTTTCTATAAACTTAATTTAAACTTACGGTTCACACCGTGCTTTGTTTCCCTTATGAACATGCTTGTATGCTTAACTCGCTCCGTTCTCAATTGTTTAATTTTTTGCTCTTCGCTGTTTGCGGCTGTTCCTCCATTTCCCCCTACTTCGTTCTTTTATCTCGCGAATATGTTATTGCAATCCTTAACGGGAGCGTTTCAATAAAGTGATTGAAAATAGTTTAGCATTTACCTTTTTAGTAAAAGGCGAGCTTTTAAGCCTGAGAAATCACCCCGTAAATGCACACGTTTAATTGGACATGTGTTAATATGTATGGTTACACAGTATTAAAAGACAGTGAACAACGTCAGTTACCTTTCTTCCCGCGTTTGATAAAAGGTGAGCTTTTAAGCCTGAGAAATCACCCCGTAAATGCACACGTTTAATTGCACATGTGTTAATATGTATGCTTACACAGTATTAAAAGACAGTCAAAAATTAACGTCATTTACCTTCGTTCCCGCGTGTGACTCGTGCTGTAAATGTCTTCCTTGTTTTTAGTTCACGTGATTACGTAGGAGGCGTGATGACGCGATACGTGACTCCGCCTCCTCCATTACAGTGTATGGACAAAAAATATGTTCCAGTTATGACCATTACGCTTTGAATTTCGAAATGAAACCTGCCTAACTTTTGTAAGTAAGCTGTAAGGAATGAGCCTGCCAAATTTCAGCCTTCCACCTACACGGGAAGTTGGAGAATTAGTGATGAGTGAGTGAGTCAGTCAGTCAGTGAGTGAGTGAGTCAGTCAGTCAGTGAGGGCTTTGCCTTTTATTATTATAGATAATCCCAATAAAAAGGTGTTCTCATGGAGGTTAAAAAGTCACAATATTCCAATAAAAATGAGGTGAAAATCCCAAGCAGGGTCTATCTGTCCATTATAAACAACTACAAGCTTTAGTGGTTATGGACTCTGGAGCACTTGATGAGGAAATTGGCAGCTGCACATGAATGCGGGGCTCACCAGTCTCCCCATTAAAACTGCGGAGCTGCTCCACCAAGCTTCCACGTGCACCAGCACCCTTCCATGACCCGAGTGCTTCATATTTTATTTAAAAATGACACACCACAGTCTTCATCACTCACTTTACCACACAGTCTCTCTCATTGTTTTGTCTCCATATTGCTTCAGATCCTTGATGTTTGAGGACATCGTTTATGCAGTGTCTTCACATTTCACAAGTCGCCCAGATCTGTAGGTCATGTAATGGAGTTGCTGTTGGGTTTTTCTTGATTTCTCGGATCTCGGGCTCAATTTGAGGGGCCCTGTACTCCTGGGATGACTGGCAACTGTCTTGAAAGCTCACCATTTGGAAACAATACAATTTATTTTTGTATAGCCCAAAATCACACAAGAAGTGCTGCAATGCGCTTTGACAGCCCCCCAGCCTTGACTCTCAAAGAAGAGAAGGAAAAACTCCCAGAAAAAAAACCCTGGTAGTGGGGGGGGGAAAAAAATGGAAGAAATCTTGGGAAGGGCTGTTCAGTCCTCCTCTCTGGAGAATGGTGAATTTGAAATTGCTTTTAAATGGCTGCCTAGCCCATCCCAGACTGGTTGGCAACAACTACTGCTTTCTGAGAGTTCATGGCTGATGTCCTGGCATAATGTGAACACAACCCAGGGTGCTCCAGAACACCAAGCTGTCAGACGTTTTGCTTTTGCAGAGGCAGTCGCACGTCCGGCTGATTCACTCATCTTGAGCATTTGCTTAGTAACACCTGGCTGGTAAGTACTCCGGTATTTACTGTGGATGACAGGGCGGTGGGCTTAGTTTTTTTCCATAATTTCTGAATGTTTGCTTGCTTTTTTGGGGGGGGGGGGGAAACAAACATGTTGAAGTCCACTGTTTTATTTATCATCAAAAGTTAGCTTTCTCAGTTTAAAAAGGTTAGCAATGACGCCGTAATTGTGATTTAAGAATTGGAGTGTACACTTTACCTTTTTTTATTTTGTGTCCTGCACTATAAAGGATGTCCTTGTGGTTTGTGACGCTTGTCTAGCGAGGTGTGACAGACATGCGTATGCGGTCTATTCAACTAAACAAGGTATCTCAAATAGTCATTTATTTGAATAGGTTCAAATACTTCATACATTCCCTAAAATCCTGAACTGGATTTTAGGAAGTATTTGGGAATTGAGTTAGAACAGAGATGAGTAACGTCGGTCCTGGAGGGCCGTGGTGGCAGCTCTCATTTAACTTGGTCTTGTTCGTATTTTAACTCTGCTGTGACGTCATTCTTATTGTAGATTTTTTTTTTTCTTTCCGAGGATGTCGTCAAATTATATGCAGCTTGAAGCGGATGAGTAATTCCCACTCCATGTTCTTTTCTCTTCAGTTTTCCTTCCAAGTATTTTATGTAATTAAACAGAGCACAATGAATACACACGGGTGTAAATGGAAACAAGTTCCATGGAGAGCTGCTGGTTCCCTTGTCTCTTGCATGTGCTTGCTGTTTGAGACTAAAATAGGATTTCCCACCCATAGTTGATTGACAAGCAAGACCACTAAAATGAAGCAGAAAAATGGCACTTGAGCAATAAGTGCGTCGTCAGTAAGAATCGACGTCTCATTAAGAAATCAGCTTGGAATAAAAACCTCCAACCACCACACCCTTGGGTTAAGGAGATGGTTGTTAAGGTGCTCAAGAACTTCATTTATTCTCGATTTTGGGTGAATTGCACAATTTTAATGTTCCCATCAGTTTGTCATTTAGACAAAGCTCAAGTTGGTGTTTGATACACCCTCGAGGTTTAAAGATCGCTCTAACGTTTGTCCCCATACAAATGAACTGAGAGTTTATTTAAGGGCGCACATGTGAAATGTTTGTGTGGAGGTAGTGAAGCCCACCTGTGGTCCCTTCAGCACAATTCTGAGGCCCCACCTTCACTGCCACTCTGTGTTCAGCCTAAAGCAGTAATGATAAAGGCAGTAATCAGAGTTGTGAAGTTCACAGTTCAGTACAATAAGTAAAGAGCAATGGAGGGAGCTTTGCCATTTAAATGTGATGGAAAAGGAAGCAGGAACAGAGCAGCCTCAACACCAGCAATTAACACGTATGAGATTTTTGGATGGCTGTATTGTGTGTGAATGGCAGCCCCAGTCCGGTGCATACTAAATGCCATCTGTCTGTCTGCTTTTGGAGTGTTCAATTTAGAAACCAGCTGTTTCTCATGAAGCCTGCAGCCCAAGTGACAGAGCACAGTTCAATTTAAAATAACAGAAATACACTCCAGTTCCAGTCCTGTTGGAGCCACATGCCCACCCAGCACAGGCTACTCGTCCATGCAGGTCCAGTTCAAACGTGCCAGTCAGCCTGTGTGCTGCGGCTGTAAGACCCCTGCAGACTTGGAGAGACACGCGACTTCAACACAAACTGTGCTGATCTATAGCAGCCACTCCATGGCCCAATTGTAAACGTCACATCTTAAAAAGGTACAGCAAATCCACCCAAAGAACGTTTACAGGTACTTAAGAGCACAACCCAGGGTGCGGGACTTTCTTTTTTTTCAAGGTTTTTATTAAGACAACGTAAACCTACATATTAAATACAAAGCAACCAGTGTTTTGTGTATGTAGAGAAGTACACAGGGTCATACCGAGCGTTGTGCTTTGAACTGCGAACATCTCCAGCTTGACACGGCCACAACCACAACTCTTCACAGTGCCCCTTCCACAAGGGGCAGCCAACTTCAGAACGTCACAAATGCTTTTCAAACTGGGATTTTCCCCAGGCCAGACTTACTTCGGTCAACTGTTAGAACAGGTCAGTTCTTTGTGAGTTTGAGGCTACCTTCTCATCAAACCAGAGATTGCCATGATGGGATTTTATAAAACTCCAGTTGCAAGAACTTTAAACAGTATTCTCCTAATCCGGCAGCAGTACCCTTCGATGCGTCATCAGTAGCAGCTCTGGAAGGTGGATGCTGGCTATAATATGACACAGTCCGAGTCCTCTTTCTTCTGTTTCCGCTCTGGCCCCTGACGTGCTGGCGGAGGGCTCCTCTGTAACAAAGAGAAGAAAAAAAAATATATATGTACACCATAAAGAAGGACACTCGAGGGGAGAGTTAATTATTTCAAGTGTTGACTATGAAGGCCACATATTCCAATCCACAGTCACACTTACATGCAACTTCAGGGGACAGGCCTGATTAGGAATCTTCTATCTACACAGAGATGTTTTGCCTTTAAAATAATCCAGCCACCCATTTTTCAGACCTGCTTATTCATAACAGCGTTTACAAGGTTGTTGGAGCTTAACCCAGCATGCATCAGGCATTGCTTTGGACCCTGACCACCTTGTTGTGTTGGCAGCAGTGTTACCACGGTCTGTCTCTCTGCTAACATGATGCCGTTAGGTTATTTTCAAATGTTCAATGCAGTTGTGTTCTAAAAATCTCGTTCACAAATTCTCACACCCTGTCATTTAGTCCACCATGACAGTGAACAGCCGCCTGCTATTTAACTTCCACCATTTAATGGAATGAACTTCGCTTTGTGGAAATGAGAGCTGTCACTTAGTAAGAAAAGTGACAATACAACATCCTCTGCTGTGAAGTATGGTGACAATGTTTGCAAGTGCCTGTGTGCACCAAGAACAACAACATTTGTTGCTGAAATACAATTTAATATTTTTAGTGCTATATTCCTTAACAAAATAACCTGGCACTAAACTGAACTGAACACTTGGCTGTACATATTCATTTATATTGTATTGAAGGAATGAGCACAGATTACCCAACACCTCCTTGTAAAAACACAGTGAGGCACAAAAAACAACAATCAACTCCCCACAACAGCTGCAATTAACCAAAATGGCCAAACACCCAGTGAACACACTGCCATGCACACATTTTCTCTGCACATACAGAAGATGCTTCACCCACCCCAGAAGGTGAAAAGCGGCAAAGCGGTGGCCTCAGAAGTGAACAGCAGGCAGATGGGGTGTACTATAAGAATAAAGGTTTTAGAAATGATATGGAAATGGCCCACTGAAGGAGCCTTAGAGACAGAAAAAGGACACTAGGAAGAACAAGACTTGCTTCTCCTGCTAGCACAGGAATTTTTGGGGGTTTGGCCTGGGAACACTGGGGGCAACATACAAGACCACCCTCAAAGGTGAGAGCCTGAACACTGAAAAAGAGCCATGTGGGGTTTTCCAAGGATGCCGGTATTCTAATGTCCTGTGGCCTCTCGCATGTATGTGATGGGGTGGACTCTCTGCTTACAAAACGCTGTAAACACAACCTGAGCCAATCAGCTTGATGAGAGATTGAGAGCGAAGGCCACCTGGTCAAATATCACTATTTGAATAGAACGTGCATGTACTCCAAAATATTCTTATCACTTGATCACAGCTTTAACGCTGCCGTCTTTAGGAGGATGACCTCCTTCCCCCTCCATCTTGGTGCACCTCTTCACCCAGTCATCCTTTGCCTTTCACTCCAGTTCTCTCATTCACTGCCACACCACCTTCATCTCAAATGCTGCACATCCATCTCACCATTCTTCTCGCTGTTCTGTCCTTGGCCATATCTCACTGTCACAGCACACCATATTTAGCTTTCATAAGCGTCACCCTTCAATGCAGGAGAGACTCCTTTAGAAGTCAGAATAGGGGGGCAGCTCCATCACTATCACTGCTGTGCCTGGTCATCTGTCTGCACTCACCAGATCACCTAAGTAGCAGAACTTCTCTATGTTCTTCAGAACAACTGCACTACTGCTGCCGCCACCTCCATTTGACCTTACTACATCAACATTCTGTAATAAAAACAAATAGTACAGTCATGTGGTCCCTTCCCCCCCAACCCAACCCCGGAACTGAATTAGCTTTAAGTTATTCCAGCCTAGCAGCACTTGACTGGCATCCAACACTGCAGTTAATGAAGCTGGGCACTGCCCACCCAATCTGCTACCCACCACCTGCATCCACTTACTGCACATACACCTTAAAGATGGGTCACACTGCAAATACTGAGCACAATCCACAGGTGAAACCATCTGCAAAACACGTATTTTTACAAAAGTGTTGCTAAATAAATAACTTCTGGTAAATGCTCCCTTGAACTAAAGTGTAACACACTTAGACAAGCCCAGGCATTTGAATAGAAGACTTCTCATAAGGCCCCAGGTTATTAGTTAGGAGTCAGTTGATGAGTTAACTGTAACTGAGCTAACGCTACACTTCTTCTGATAGCAACAGTGCAAAGTTGAGTGGGAATCTGAGATGATTCCACAGATTAATCCATGCAGTTTCACAACCTGCTGTTAAATAATCCTGAGGGACTCCAGTTGTGGATATGAATAGAAATGTAGCAACGTCAGGCAGGTCTGCACTTCAAATGCTCATTCACATCTGAGCGCGTTCCATTCCAACTCACCAGAGCGTTTGCCAGAAGTGACTTATTAAACAAAATTAGGAGCAACCGACTGGATGACTTGCCATGCGGATTATGAGACACAAGTAATGTTTTGATTTTTTTTTCACGATTGGTTTTGACGCTGTATGCTGTTGTCCTACATTGGGTATTACAAACTTGTATACTATCAGAAATGTTTTTATCTCTTTTTTTTCTCGGCCATCATTACAATTGACATGGGGTAGGGAAAATAAAAAAGATAGTGTGGAGTATTCCTTTAACCACACAAAAAAGAGCACCTCGACTCCACATTCTGCTTTCCATTTGTAAGCCGGCTTATTCAAATCCAAGTTTGCTGTGCTGACTGCCACAACACGGCTGACCCCGGGGCATCAACACATCATAAGGAACAGACGATCATTCTGGGAAAATTGAGAGTTGCCAATCAACCCTACTAAGACATTTGGGATGCAAGAGGAAAAATAGAAATGCCAGGCTTTAATAGGATCACAGTATTCAGGTGCTGAGAGGCAGCAGTGCCACCTTGTAAACAACACATTTTACTTGGCACATGAGCCAAACGTATTACAATAAAGTAAAACGTCTTGTGAATATTAAAAGTGTAATGGCAGGAGCAAACTTAAAATTAACAAGATGGTTTAACTGTACCTACTCGAGTGCTCAAATTATTATTAACAAACAGGATTTTGCAGTACAGGGAAGAAGCTTAGGCAGTTTTGTTGTTGACAAATTCCAGTGGAGGTTATGGTGACTGGTTGAAACGAGTGCATCTCAGTCCAAGAATTCACCTGTTGTGGCTGCTGGCCAAGAGTACTTTCAGTTACAAATACACAAAAGAAATTTTCATCACAGAGAGCAACAGGAGAACATCTGTAAGATAGATGCAGCGTCTAAGCTGTAAGCAGTGCACTTCCATGTGTGTGACGTCAGGGTGAGCCCCTCTGCCAGCTCCCTGCTTCCTATGCGCACCACAAGACTGTTACATTGTGAAGGGATGGCTACGATGACGGGAGGATTTACTTTGCTCAAGTTCATATGCTTACCAAAAATTAAAAATGGAAGGTTTCCCTTACAGGTGCAATTCATTCATACCTGCCGATATTGGGCTCCACATGAAGCGTCCCTCAACATTCACATGAAAGTTATCAAAACCACATCTTTAAAACATTAGTCAAACATTAGTAAAATATGTTGCCTCATGTATTAAATTTGAAAGCTAATCTATGTCCTGGTTTTTGTGCACAGTTGCATGCCAACACACTACAGATTGTTTGAAAGAAGCCTGAAGGTGTGTGTTTATGTACAGCATACCCTCTAGCTCTCGCAGTGCTGGTGGTTGACATTCTCATTATTAAAATAAATATTTGTAGACAAACGTGTGGAGATTTTTCAGGCAAAAAACTCAGGTTTCCAGGAAAGGCAGTTCTACTCACTAATTCATAAACCAGTGGACAGCAGCAAGGTTAGTTTCCTAAGCAATCCAACAGTAAGGTTGGTACAGCTGATCAAGTAGTAATGGAAAGAGCAGGTAAAGCCTGATGTGGCCAGCAATGTACTTTCTCCAACTTTACTACAGAAGTGCAGTGTACAGTGTGAATTGACCAAAATATATGCAGGATGTAATCACAAAACCTCGCTTTCAAAGTCCTAAATGTGTGTGCAGAGGTTTGGCTGTTGTTGGCATCGGTTTTAAAACCTTTTAACCTTACAATTTCAAAGCTAGATTGTTGCAATGCACACAGAACTGAATCAGCCCTTATACCAAACAAGCAACTGCAAATTTTCCAAAGTTCCTTAATAGTCGGCCTATTTGTTCTGGAGGTTAGTGTCCAAACATTTCTTACGTATAGACAGACACCTTTTCTAAAATTCTCAAAACTTGTTTAAAGGATTTCAAAGTGGTGTTTTTTCCATGACTAATAGATGTACTACAACAAGCCCTAAAGCCCTTTTTCTAAAGTGTTTGTGAGAAACCTTGACAACCTTTAAGAAGTGTCTGAATGAGACATTGGGGCAGCTTAACCATTAGCTAAACAAACAAACTTGATGAGCCGAGCAGTGTCCTCGAGTTTTGTTTTTTTTTTAAAAACGTATGTTCTCAGGATATGAAAGAGTCAACACGCAGCTAAATGGTGGTACAGAGGTGAGCACGGCTGCCTCAGAGTTCTAAGACTTCCTAGCCCAGTCATTGCCTGTGAACAGATTGCAAGTTCCCTCAGGGCTGACTGGATTTATACTTCAGTTTCATCTTGTGTCTGTGTATTTATTGTATATGCAAGTTAGATTAGGATGGGCCTTTTGCACCATGCGACTGCACTTTAAAGAGCAGGATCAGATCAAAGATGAATGAAGCTTCCCATTTCTCCTTTTACCTGCATTTGCTGTGGTGGCAATGACTGCTGCTGGTGATGTTGTTGATACTCTTCTTGTTGGAGCTGTCGGGCCAGCTCCAAATCACTCAGTGCATTTGGACCCTGTTGTTGTTGCTGCAGAGACATGGCCACCATATAATCCTGCAAGACATTTAAATATCAAGCACTAGAATAGATACAGAGACTGAGCTGCTTTGTTTTTTTGTTTTTTTTTAAAATAAAATTTCAAAACAAAGGTTTCACATAATTACAAATGAAGTCACTTCCTTATGTGTTTAGTAGTGCAAGCAGGTCTTAGCACTATAACACATAAAGCACGTTTACCTGGTCAATCTGCCGCTGCTGCTCTTGTTGCTTGACAGTGCCCTGGCCCTGTGCTGTCACAGGCTGTGGCTGCAGAGCTACAGTGTCAGGAGGGTGGTTCAGCCGGAACTCAGAGTTGCAAAAGTTGCCATCACCTTCCACATTATGAAGGCTTTCCCATACTAAATTCTCTTCTTGTAAAAAACCTTGATCAGTCACCAGCAGGTAAAGGTGGTCCTTTGGAGTACAAAGAATAGCAACGATAGTCAACCATCCATCCATTATCCAACCCGCTATATCCTAACTACAGGGTCATGGGGGTCTGCTGGAGCCAATCCCAGCCAACACAGGGCGCAAGGCAGGAAACAAACCCTGGGCAGGGCGCCAGCCCACCACAGGGCACGTGCACACACACACACACACACCCACACACCAAGCACACAGTAGGGACAATTTAGAATCGCCCATCCAACCAGACTCGAGATATTCTACATCTACTCAATTTATCAGCAGGTGACCTATTGAAATTTGGTAAGCTAAATACACACATTCTTGGGTACAGCTTGTTACACATGCTTCTTATTAAGAAAAAAAAAAAGATGCTACCTTGTGTTTGATCATGGTACTAAAGTGGTTATTCCTGAAGAATACAGACAGTTCTCCTTCCTTTGCTGTTGTGCTGAGTTCACACAGACCATGATAGGACAACTGAGAAGCTGTGGACTCCAAGAACTGTTCTGCTACTAAACCTGCAGAGGCATAACACAAGGATGTTATAAAAACATCAAGGCATATATCTGACACAGTCAAGTCAACGATCCGGTTACCTTCACTAACTTGGTTGTTGTCTGCAGAGTGTTTATAGAGGATGATCTTTTCGACCAGCTGGTTGTAGCTGAGTTTCCCAACTGCATTTACAGTGTCTTGGCTCTGCAAAAGAGAAAAGTCTAGCTAAAATCAAGTGTTCCTTTCACCTTTATGTTTAAAAATGATACCTAATCTTCAATTCCACTAAGTAGATTTTCCAAATTACTTTTTAGTCATGAGTCTTTTGGGTGTAGCCCATGGAAAGTCATCATGGGGCATCCTAACTAGGTTATCAATTCACCTAGAGTGATCCTCTCTATTCAAAACAGCAGTGGCATTTACTCCAAAATGATCCTAGATTGTTAAACTCCACATTTTATATATATTATATAACTCAGTGGAGAAAACTCAATCTGGCCGATTCTAATTGCAGCCCGATTCTTCTGGTCACCACAATGAAAGTCTGCAACTGCCCTGAAGACAGGCACAAAGGTAAACAGAGATCTTCTTCTGCAAGGCTGTGACTTGGACTGTATAAAATTCGGATCCATCATTTCAACTAGCTACTTGGTAACTAAACAGCTGCACATTATCAAAGGAAGATGTTCTAAGAACTTGATTCATTTTCATGTATATCTATTTTTAAAATATCTTAAAATGCTTAGTCATGGATGCACGCTTCTTTTACCTGTGGATCTACCAGCCAGCCGTGATAGAGAGGAATGTTAAGCAAGTCAAAGACGATGCATTCTGGAGTATACTCAAAGTCTGACACTCCTGTGAAGCGTACGTTTACATCCAACCCTGTAGAGAGCTTTGAAAGGACTGCCATGGCATCACTCATATTCTAAACAAAAAAGTTTACATATAAGAAAAGTTATGTATAAATATGATATGCAGTTCCTCAATGTTGATCCTAGCTAACCAAATTAGGCATGTGTACCCAATTTGGCGAGATAAAAGTGGTTTTAAAACTACTGAGATTTTCAAATTGTGTTTTGCTAAATAATACACTACAAAATCCAGATGCCTGGTAAATGCAGCTGTACCTTTTTGCATTACACCCTTCAAAACCACTTTTACATACTTAATATCATATCGTAGCTGTCTATATTACTAAGGCATGCTTGAACTAATTCATGAACACAACATAAAAGCATTAGTATGAAATATACATACTTGCTGAAAATTTAACTCCAGCCCTTCCGCATTTTCTCCTGGCTTTATTGATAAAATGCATTCCCCTGCAAAATGAAAGCATTTGTCCACTCTAGTATCAGATTATATCAAAATGGCAATCATGCAGCAGTGGATCTATAATGTTTCGTCTACAAAGTGATACAACTGAGTAACCCGGGGTAAATGACTTGACAGAACATTCCTGAGAAAATATATTTAATGAAAAAAGAAAACAAAATTACAGAAAAACCTAATTAAGACTCAAAAACAGTCTTCTGGAAGCAGGATTCAGAAGTGTTGCTGAAGTGCAAACCCATGTGTCTGGAAGTGAAGTAATACATTGGCCATGTTCAGTGGCATTAATGGCAAGAGACAAGTTACTACTCATTGACTGCCTCATATGTGTGTGGGTGTCCGTATCAACGAAAGGCGAGAGTGTGAAAATGGACGGGCAAAGCAGACCAAGAGCCTCTGGTGCCCTGCACTGAGGACTTCACAGCTAACCTTGCAGAGCACTACCGTGACACAAACTGCTAAAGTACATGGGACACTTTTGGCTGTGTTGTGTCACTGACATGCGTGGTTTTCTTTTTTTTTTTTTTGCTGTCATGGTACCTTAAGCTGAGATTTACTGCCATTCTGTACATTCGTGTCATTTGTATGTTATGTTGTGGGATATACAGACACAAAACAAATAGGATCCTTATTTAAAAGGGAAGATTTTACTTTATTGGCTTTATAAATGGTTAAACACAGAAATAAATTGAAACAAACGTGCAATTCATGTACTCTGTCTTCAGAATACTCACCAAGGTGTGCCATCAGCTCCTCTGTGGTGATCACTTCTGTCTGAGGTGGCAACTTAGCCTAAAATACATAAACAAAAGCTCTGTAGCTGAAATATTAAAAAGTTGAGGTTTAAGTTAATAGCAGATCTGCTTTTAATCATCTTGTCATAACTCTGCCTATTTTAATAGCTCTTTATATTTGCATGACTTTAACATATTATGCATGCAAATGCAGTGCAGTTTAATAATGTACAGTTAAATTTCTGTAAGTGCACTGAACTTGTACTGATTTACATGAATAAACAAAATTAAACTGAACAGAATAATACTGGACAACATTATCAGGTCCCTTTATCTTCTTCTGTAATATTTAGCCATTTACTTTGGGTAGAATTTGGGTAGTACATTTACAGACAATGGGAATGTTCAAGAAAGTATTAATAAAATATTGTTATACTAAAATACTGGTGAAAATAACTAAAGGGAGGTCAAGAATGGTGTATGAAGAAGATACAACTTTAAATTAATTATCAGATTGAGTTATCTGTTTAATCTTGCAGTTTATAAAGACTATTTTATTTGGTTACCTTTTGGAAGAGAATTGGGTTGGAGTATTAATCACCAAAAATAGGGAATTCTAAAACAAAACACAGTCATCTAATTTGTACGTACTGTGATGCAATAAAAACTTTTGTTTCATTTATTTATCGCTGAAGCATGTGATTAATTTATTACTGTTTGCAATAAAATCATGCAACTATATTGAGGATTTAAGTAAACAACTAACTGTGAAAAAAGGCAAAAAGTGACATCATTAATGTTTCATTTCATGAAACCATTGGTAGATATGGCACAAAAAGACGGGAATCTCTAACACCCTACTATGAATTCAATTTTTTTTTTTTTTTTTTTTTTAATTTAAGACCAAACTTTCAGTGAACAACGAACAGTATGCAAAATAAATATTTCACATTGTTTGGGCATCAGATTAGGACTTTGCCAAACTAGGTGTTAACAGTGTTCCTTCAATGGCACAGCTGTCGCACCTTTGAATTACTGACAGTACCAACAAGTTTACTGTATATTTGACGCTTCTACTTCACATTCTCTAAACGAATTCAATTACAATAATTAATAAATACTTTTGTTTAAAAATAAATCAAATATAAAGTGTTAGATCATATCTACTGGCACATAATGGATTCAAGATTTTAAATTTTAAGAATTCGTAGGTGGTGCAGTGGTAGCACTGCTGATTGGCAGTAAGGAGACTGTGGGTTTGCTTCCTGGGTCCTCCCTGCATGGAGAGCACTTTGAGTAGTGAGAAAAGCGCTACATAAATGTAAAGTATTATTATTGTTATTATTATATTAATATAAGATTAAAACGTGAAATTGAATAAAAGTAACAGGTACAAGTGCACTACACCTCTAGAGCTGTATGAAATTTATGGATTCTTCTTAATACTATAAAAGTCAAATATCAATGAACAAGTCAACAGAACTACCATGTGATCAACAAATTAAAGAGAAAAAAAAAAAACAATTAGATGAGACACAAACCTTCCAACGCAGAAATAAGACGTTCATGATTGCAAGCAAAGGGCAGGGTCCATTCTCACTCTGAGTTATGATTGGCGTTCTTTCTCCTTTCCAATTGATCCACTTCACAAAGTAATATGCAGGAACTGGTTCTGATAAGGGTGCATGAGCTCCTTCCTCCATAGCATCAGCCACTGAATCTCTTTCTAATTGAGCAGAGGAAGGCAGTGCAGATTCCACTGATACAATAGGTGCAAGGCAAACAGATTTACTCTCAGCCAAACCAACACCAGATGTGCATGGAGAAGACGCTGCTAGGTCCGAGCCCTCCTGACTTTCCAGGTCTGATGCTTGCACAGCACTCCCTATGCTGGACATGTTTACTGCAGCCTCTGAACATTTGTCAAGAATGAATCCATGCTCAGAATCCAACTCATCTGGCAACGGATGGTCATTACTCAGTAGACTACATTCCTCCGATTCTTTGGGTGTTTGGCCATCAGCCACCTCACTAACACCAGTTTCCAATGTTAGTTCTCTATCAAGCATATTTACATCTACTAAATGAGAAGTGACTGCACTTTCACTTATGTCACACTCCACACTACCCTGCCTCTCTGCACTTTCTTGGCTTTGCTCTTCCACAATCTCTAACCTTTCTTCCATTGTGGGGTTTTTCATGACCTCTCCAACTTTTATATCCTGGCTGTCCATAATTTCGTTTTTGCTACAATTCCTTCAGGTAAACTTGGGATTTCTTTCTTAAAATGCCTCCATCTACACACGAAATAATAACCTAATGAACAACTCACTAAATGAAACAAAACATATAGGAACTTTGAAGTCTTGATGACACACTGTTGCTTCCTGCTCTTACAAAATAATTCTTATCTAATTAACTTACTGAACTCTTCTACCCAGATGATTTTGTACCTTGAAACAGAAATAATATAATAAACGGCAACTAACCTACTGTACCACTGCTTCTCAAGCTATAGAAATCTTTGACACTTTCACCCCAAAACAAAAAAAAGAATTTCAAACAATTAAATATTTCCTACAAGGACAATAAGATATCTGAACAATTACTGTATATTAAACCTTATAAAGTGCAAACCCCTTTTAAATAAAACACAGAACAAAATATATTCACTGAAGAAAATAAAAAGTCGTGGTGAAATCTGCAGTTAATGAAGCAAACTCAACTTCTTCAATGTTAATCTTCCTTTTCTTCTTTTACATTTGAAGCAATTATCATCCAGCAGTCTTACAGCATTAGACGTATAGAGGAGCACTGAGATCACATTACCTGTTTGGGAAACAAAAATCAATGCTGGATTATACATTAAAAGAAACTAGAGTAAAAATAAAATTCAAAAATCACATTAAAACAGAAAATGAACATCATCATCATCATCCTGGAATGACTTTTTGTAGCCCTCATATAGGAATGCAGAAGAAAAAAACATCTGCCATATCCTGCACACGGCATCCCAACGCCCAGCCTGGACATCAGCAGTAAAACACTGTAGATAAATACTGCTGGCTGCTGTGAAGTTCAATAAGATTTAGTGTGTCCCTGTTGTCTGTGTATTCAGTAAACAGTAGCATATGAAATATTACAGTTTTATACAGGATATGTATTCGTTTCATGAATATTGTTATATTGCCCGATTTCCTTTTTATTACACGCTCTTGCTTTTTATTAAAATACTTGTGCTGTATCAATCTGTGAGAAAAAATTTCTTAGGCTCTGCCACAAGAATGCTGAAAATGTTTTTTGTTTTCTAAGATTTCTAGATGGGGCATCAATTCAGACACAGATTGGTTTATTGTACCAAAACAACATTAGCTTAAGGTTGCAAAAATGTGCAACCAAACCCTGGCATTTCAGCCCACCCATAGTTGAATTTTGGGACTTCGAATTGCGGCCAAACACAACCTTCCACCCTCCAAACTTGTCTGCACACGCCAAGAGCAGCTGAACAAAACAACAGCCTGTGCACTGACAGCACGGCACCATAACTAGCAGAGATACAATCGGTGGAAATGTTTGGAGAAATTGGGAAGGTACTGAAGAAGTGGCTGTGTGTGCAAGTTTCAGAACTGATACAAAGGGAGGGTTACAAGCTCTTGGATTCTCAGTGATTCAAGACTGTTAGGGTTAATGGAGATTATGCGGAATATAATGAGGAGTGCATTAATAACAGAACTAGTTATCATACAAGTAATAATAATAGTAATAATTCTTTACATTTATATAGCGCTTTTCTCACTACTCAAAGCGCTCTCCACACAGGAAGGACCCGGGAAGCAAACCCACAATCTCCTTATGTGTAAACAACTCTATAATTATCCATCCATCCATCCTCTTCCGCTTATCCAAGGTCGGGTCGCAGGGACAGCAGCTTAAGCAGAGATGCCTAGACTTCCCTCTCCCCAGCCACTTCTTCTAGCTCTTCCGGGAGAATCTCGAGGCCTTCCCAGGCCAGCCGGGAGACATAGTCCCTCCAGCATGTCCTGGGTCTTCCCCGTGGCCTTCTCCTGGTTGGACGTGCCCGGAACACCTCACCAGGGAGGCGTGCAGGAGGCATCCTGATCAGATGCCCGAGCCACCTCATCTGATTCCTCTCGATGCAGAGGAGCAGCGGCTCTACTCTGAGCCCCTCCCGGATGACTGAGCTTCTCACCCTATCTTTAAGGGAGAGCCCAGACACCCTATAATTAATTACCAGCAATAAAAACAACTGTTGGCAAACTTTGTGGACATCTGTTATATTACTTTGTGAAAGTGAACAAAATGTATTCATGAAAACTGAACTGGTGTAGTCAAAAAGTGGCAACATAATAAATAAATGAAGTGTCAAGATGCTGTAGTAAAGAAAACAAAAAAATTTTTTTTTAAAGCAGCCATGACTCAAACTTTATTAAAGAAACCAGATAGACAGCTAACCAATCAAATCTTAAATATCCAGTTAGAAGAAATGTTAGTCTGACTTTGACCTCAATTACAGCACAGTGTCAGCTTTCACAGACACGGTTAATGATACTCTCAAACTCTTTGATGCAGGACAGGTCACCGTTACACTTTCAAACTTACGTGATGATTTTGACACCACTAATCACAGCTTTCTTCTACACAGGCTTCAAAATATAGTTAACTAACTTCACACTCCTCAAATCAGTTTTCAATATGGGCAGACACAGTCCTACCACATTCCTCCATGCAGTTAGACATGGCATCTCTATGAATTCGATGCTGGGATTAGTTTAGGAGAGAATCATTTCCAAATATAGTCCTAACTTAAATACATAAAGTGTCTATCATTGTAAACAGAATGATTCTTCTTCAGTAACATCATTTATTAACGGCTTTATTGAGTCATCCTTGTTGATGACTGATAGTTATTTACTTTTAAGTTTGGGAAAAAGTACATAAAAACTCTTGCTATTTATATGGCTATATTAAAAGAAAGGTTTGACTGAATTTGTCTTAAATGTACGTACAAACTCTTACATACAACTAATGTTGAGTCATCACAGCTACAGTTTTAAAGCCTATTTTGTGTGGTTATGAAACACTGCAAAAGCTAGCGCTTTTTTTTTCTTCTAGCAGAACTGTAATGCTTTATGGTGAATTATTCACTTACTACCCTAAAATTAATTTAAAGCATGGCAAGTTTCACAAATAGAAGTAAGTAGTATTAAAATACTGTGTAACACCAGAATTTAACTAGCTTCACTACATTCCAATGAAATTTAGAATAACTTTTATAACTGGCCTTCTCACAAGGAGTATAAATAGTTTAGAAGCCCTCTCACCCCACAGATCGTATTAATTCCTATACTTCAGGGCATACAAGACAAAGAGCTGCCTAAATAAGACTAGTGGAGGTGGTAAAGTCTTTAGCTCTAGCCCACCCAAACTCAGGAAGGTTCTGCCAATTAGTGCAATTCAGTCAAGGCTGCAGGATATCTTTATGATGATGCACAGATGTCTTAGTAGTTCAAAATGGAAACTGCAGAGTTATGGCAACCTACACATTTTAACAGTATTTTTCCTTAAGCTTTTTTTTTTTTTTTTTGTATAGTAACAGTTTTTGAATTGAAATTACAAAGTCCCATTTACTTATGCAAACCTTTGCTGATCCACTCAGTGTGTGACCGACTTATTGCATCTGAAAGGTGGACAAAAAACACACTCTACGTATATCTACATTTCCTGGAATATACTGCATGATATTTATCTCTTTATGTTTCAACAACATGTGTCTAAATTAGATGACTTCTAACCATACTAAATCACTAAACACTCACTGAGCAAATTAAGACCATCTGTACGTGTGCTTTTCCATGCAATTATCTACTCAACCAATGACGTGGAAGCAGCACAACACATAAAATCATAAAGATATATATTTGGAGCTTCAGTTATTAGTATCAAACACCATAATTGGGAAAAATGTGGTCTCCGTAAATTTGACTGTGGCATGATTGCTAGTACCAAGTAGGCTAGTTTGACCATTTCTGCAGCTGTTGGTCTACTAGGATTTCCATGCACAGCAGTCTCTAGAGTTTACTCAGAATGCTGTCAAAAACAAAAATCATTCAGTAAGTGGCAGTTCTGAGGACGTAAATGTTTTGTTAATAAGAGAGGTTAGAGGGGAATGTCCAAACTGGTTCAAGCTGCCAGAAAGGTTTTGGTAACCGTACAGCATGTCGAACCATGAGGCAGATGGGCTACAACAATAGAAGATCACATCGGGTTCTACTAGAAAGCTAAAGTTATGGTGGGCACAGGCTCACCTACACTACACAGGGTGAAGAGCGAAAACACGTAGCCTGATCTGGTGAATCTCCTGATTTCTGCACACAGATGGTAGGGTCTGAATTTGGTTCAAACAACTTGAATCCATTCACCCAACATTGCCTGTGCCAACAGTCCAGACTGGTGGTGGTAGTGTAACGGTGAGGGGCCTGTTTTCTTGGCACACTAATACCAATCAATCATTGCTTGAATGTCACAACCTATTTGAGCACTGTCATTAAACATGTGCATTTCTTTACGACCCCAATAAGGTGCAATAACCCAAAGATTTCTATTAAAATATGCAAGGCAAAGGACAGACTTTCTGTATAACATGTAACACTTTAATTAAATAATCTACTTTTCAAGTATATACAGTATACATCTACAATATATATTTGCTTTCTTACTATATTCTTCTTTCCAGATCAAGTTTATGTACAAAGAATTTATTGTTTTATGATTAGCAACATATAAAAATGCTGAAACAGTTTTCAGTTAGGATAGTTATAAATATTGCATTAAGAACCGTCTTTCTCGATAAGGAACGGCTGGCTTCTCCCACGCTACCACATTACTAGGACGCTATTTCTGCGAATGAACATATGGTGCAACAGTAACTCATTTGCTGTGAATGTCTCTTTAGGGCTTTCACGACACTTTATCCATTGCCGCCATTTTTTCTGATTTCCACCCTCAGATTGTTATTCAGCCAGCAATTCCAATTACGTTCTTCGCTAGTCTTGTGACTGAGGAGGGTCCCGATCTTCGTTAATGAACCGATCGGGTGTGTGCGAACCAAACATCAGTTAAACTTCTCAGACTGCATCATCAGAAGACACGTTACACGGGTAAGAAAGAGCAGGAACTATTCAGCTTTGAAATTACTGATACTTTAGCAGGAAGCTAAAACTGAATATTTCTATATTTTAGTAAGGGCAAAAAAGCTGGGGATTAGATTATGCGCAGTACCTGATCTGCATGTTTCCAGACAGTTATTAGGACGACAAGAACACAGAACTCCCCACCCCCAACACACACCGATTTATGCACGTGACCACACAACGGATGATAAAGCGAATTCGCCTTCGTAACACTTTCAACGTCAAGTCCTTCACTCACATAACATCACACAACAGTACTGTACTGAAAATCCCAAGCTATCTCAAGATGTCCCCTGAGGTTTGCGAGAGGGAGCAGCAGACTACTGTGTTCGCAGACTGTGGCGCCGCGTGTTGAAAGCATCTCAACGCAGGCTTATTTTCAGCTCGCACAGCGTTTCTTTTCTAAACGATATCGCCCTCAAAGTAAACAGGATTAATAGTAAACGTTGGCACAATAACTCACCTTCTTCGTGAGTACACAGCTGCAGCTTGTCTATGAACTATCATTTTGACTGGCTCTTTGGGTTGTTCACTTTACTTTCGCCGAAAACACCGATTCACTCCTTGACAACCACCAGACAATCGGCTTTAGAACACTTTTAAGTAGCTTTATTAAACTACAGGACAGTAAACAAAGTCGCACTTCTTTTTCCCTTGGGGTCGACAGTAAACTACATGGCTAAGCTCGAGTTTAGTCTTCCTTTCTACTTCCCGCTTGTTGTTTTCACAGCTCTGTATACACTTCACACATAAAGACCACCAACTCCTGAAAACAACTAAAGAGTTTACACGAAGGGCGCGGAGCACTCGGCTCTGTATTTACGGAAAGACAGACGACTTCAAAACAGTTCCGCCTCAACTTTCTTGACAGGCGCGACTAACGCGCTCCCCCTTGCGGCAGGAGGAGCAACATCTATCAAGGCGAGAAACTCGAGAACCAGGATCTGCCCAAAAGAGAAGAGTATGAACTCGGCTAATTCAGTAGGAGAAACTTCAAAATGCTAAGACAACGCTAAAAGAAATGTAACCGTTTAGCAAAATGGCTTCAGTGTTTCAAAAAATAAATGCATCAGTGCATCTTGAATCTAATGCTGACACTGGCATGTCAGGGATTTTCAACAAAAGTGGAATCTGAGACAGTTGGTTTTCTTTCAACACATTTATTAGCCACAGGCCAATTATTGTTATTAATTGATTTCAACAACAATTTATTTATTGTACAGCTCAGAATTAACACAAGGAACGTCCCAATGGGCTTTAACAGGCCCTGTTTTTGGACTGTCCTCCAGCTTTAACTCCTTAAGAAAAAAAAACAGAGACACACAACGTGTAAGGAAAAAGATGGAAGAAATATTGGTAAAGGTAATTCAGAAAGAGACCCTATTCCAGGTAGGTTGAGTGTGCAATGGGTGAGAAAAAATGGGGTAAATACAACAGACAAAACAGAAGACAAGAATCCTCTTCCCAGAGCGAGATGGCCAATCTATCATTGCCACCTCACAGAAAGAATAGATTATCTCACTCAATAAATACAGAACTATCACCTATGAGGACACAGATTTGTTAAAATACATCAAAAACAAAGTAGAAACTAATTAACATAAATGAAAAATGAGAGTATCTGTCCATCAGATGATTGTAGAACCTCCGGCAGGCCGTAGAAAAGGAATCAGACAAGCCAGACACAGTCAGGGTCCTGGAGACCTCACCCAACAAGCAGCCTCCCCAATTCTGGCCTTGCAACATCCGAGTCAGTACTGGGCTGGCCAATCAGTCCACAATACACGGCACTTTTTTGAATTTTCCAAAAAATGTAGATGGTTGTCTGTTAAGGTCATTAATTAAATTAAACTGTTCCATTATCTCTGATATGTAGATTAAAATTTTTGAAACTTATTCATTTTTAACTGTGTAGGAAAGATACTGTATCTAATCACTCAGTTAATTAATTACCAGTTTTGCCTTTGGCAAAGCTGATAATTAATTAAAACAATTAACAATACACCAACACCAGGGATGCCAAACTAATGTAGGCTGTGTGAAGGATCTGTTTCATTTCCCAGCTGGGATGCCAGGAAAATGAAGAGATCTGTCCATTTTATGAATGAGGTTCCTAAATCAGCGAAAGTCTATGTTACACATTTTGTGGTTCGGCTAGACTATACATTTACTTTCACAAATAACCCAAATACGCTTGTTGAAATAAACAAAGTAGAATAATCTAAAGTATAAGGATAACAGAAAATGGATATATGCAAGTATATATATGTATATAGATATACTGTTGTCACTTGGTGTCCGCAGGGGATTAGTTCCAGGACCCTCCATGGGTACCAGGATTTGAGGATGCTTAAGTCCCTTTTATTAAGTGATGTAGTATTTGCATATCCTACACACATCCTCCTGTATACATTAAATCATCTCTAGATTACTTAAAATAGCACTAGCAGTACTGACACTTCCACAAATTTCATCTTCTTTCTGCTTTATTGTGCAAATGTTTGATTCATTCTTATTGCTCTTATGGTACAATTCTGCGAGCATCATGGCACTTTTGAAAAGATGTTATTTTCTCTTTGAGAGACAGCACTGTACTGTACACTCCATCTAAAGGCCCATTTACAAGTATACTCGGCCACAGGCAGGTGAAGACAATGTCGAACACAGAGCGTGTACACCCTGGTTTGTTTATAGTTCAGTTGTTCGGTGTGAGGCAATGCAAGTCACTATGTGGTTGCAGAATTCATGGCTTTTGCCCCAAAGTTTTTTCTTTGCCTTTACATATCAATCTTGCAGATATTTTCATTTCTGTCTGCACAAACTTTCATCTTTCCCCAGGGTCTGGTGTTTTCTTGCCATGAATCTGTGGCCATTTGGCTAACGCTGTGTGCTTTTAATGTTGGATTATGTAGGTGCGGGTATCAACACTTCACACAACTGTTCCTTTAATGAGTGCATGTTTTCTTGTCTAGAGTATGTGCAATCAACATGCACAGGGCCATGTGGTTATATAAATTTGCCAACATGAGGGTCTGTGCGCCAGGTCTGATGACAAAATGTGTGTAATGCCTGTCAGGTATAAACAGGCCTTTAGCCTTTGAGCTCTGGCACTGGTAAAGTCCCTGCACTTTGTACACAACGCACATTCCTACTATTGATTTTATGGTTTAGTAAGGTCCTCAGACTGTCTCTGCCGCAATTGCTCATGGCCTCTGGTAGAATGGGAAGAAGACAATTAGACTTGACTAAAGAGGAAGTAAAGATCATACCAAGGTTTATGTAGTGCAAAAATCATTACTGAGCCTCGAGGGGTCCGCCTGACCCTGCTGATTCTCCCCCTGAGTCGGCATCCCACAGAGTATGCCTACACATCATTGTAGCAAAGTCAAGTTTTGCTTTTTGGAATTTTTTTTTTGTTTTGTTTTTCCAAATATTTTTAATCTGCATTTGGTTGAATCTGCAGATGCTGAACCCATGGATACAATGGTTCGACTGTATACAGATGAAGGACAATACCAACACAAACCATAAAATTACAATGGCTTAAACATTTTCACTTCTATAGAAAAAAAGGCACTTAACTTATGACTTATTAACTTATAACAATTCATGCGATCAAAATGGATAAGTTCTTTAGCTAGTTATTAAGTTTCTAGTTCCACACCATGGCATTAATTTACTCAATTGACAGTCTACACTGGCTTAGCTCCCCCACACAGAGTTTCTGTTTTTGTGTGGGTGTGAGTTGCCACTTTGCACTTTCAGACTGGAATTAGGAAGACAAGTTATAACACCTAGACCTTACTGAGGTTTTTTCACAAGGTGTCCTCATTTGCTAGCAAAGGTACTCCAGCTGGTTCAGCTGGTGATCAGTCAGCTCCCATCATTAGAAAGGTGAATGTATAGCTTTTACATACAGTCTCTCTGTGCTTGTACACTTGCTATTCCTGAGCAATGGTGGGACTAATGCTATCCTCATCTACAGTTAGGTCTATAAATATTTGGACAGAGACAACTTTTTTCTAATTTTGGTTCTGTAAATTACCACAATGAATTTTAAATTAAACAACTCAGATGCAGTTGAAGTGCAGCTTTTCAGCTTTAATTCAGTGGGGTGAACAAAACGATTGCATAAAAATGTGAGGCAACTAAAGCATTATTTTAACACAATCCCTTCATTTCAGGGGCTCAAAAGTAATTGGACAATTGACTCAAAGGCTATTTCATGGGCAGGTGTGGGCAAGTCCATCGTTATGTCATTATCAATTAAGCAGATAAAAGGCCTGGAGTTGGTTTGAGGTGTGGTGCTTGCATGTGGAAGATTTTGCTGTGAACAGACAACATGCGGTCAAAGGAGCTCTCCATGCAGGTGAAAGAAGCCATCCTTAAGCTGCAAAAACAGAAAAAACCCATCTGAGAAATTGCTACAATATTACGAGTGGCAAAATCTACAGTTTGGTACATCCTGAGAAAGAAAGCAAGCACTGGTGAACTCAGCAACACAAAAAGACCTGCACATCCACGGAAGACAACAGTAGTGGATGATCGCAGAATCATTTCCATAGTGAAGAGAAACCCCTTCGCAACAGCCAACCAAGTGAACAACACTCTCCAGGGGTTAGGCGTATCGATATCCAAGTCTACCATAAAGAGAAGACTGCATGAAAGTAAATACAGAGGGTGCACTGCAAGGTGCAAGCCACTCATAAGCCTCAAGAATAGAAAGGCTAGATTGGACTTTGCTAAAGAACATCTAAAAAAGCCAGCACAGTTCTGGAAAAACATTCTTTGGACAGATGAAACCAAGATCAACCTCTACCAGAATGATGGCAAGAAAAAAAGTATGAAGAAGGCGTAGAACAGCTCATTATTCAAAGCATACCACATCATCTGTAAAACACGGTGGAGGCAGTGTGATGGCTTGGGCGTGCATGGCTGCCAGTGGCACTGGGACACTAGTGTTTATTGATGATGTGACACAGGAAAGAAGCAGCTGAATGAATTCTGAGGTGTTCAGAGACATACTGTCTGCTCAAATCCACCTAAATGCAGTCAAATTGATTGGGCGGCGTTTCATGATATACGTGGACAATGACCCAAAACATACAGCCAAAGCAACCCAGGAGTTTATTAAAGCAAAGAAGTGGAAAATTCTTGAATGGCCAGGTCAGTCACCTGATCTTAACCCAACTGAGCATGCATTTCACTTGTTGAAGACTAAACTTCAGACAGAAAGGCCCACAAACAAACAGCAACTGAAAGCCGCTGCAGTAAAGGCCTGGCAGAGCATTAAAAAAGGAGGAAACCCAGCATCTGGTGATGTCCATGAGTTCAAGACTTCAGGCTGTCATTGCCAGCAAAGGGTTTTCAACCAAGTATTAGAAATGAACATTTTATTTCCAGTTATTTAATTTGTCCAATTACGTTTGAGCCCCTGAAATGAAGGGATTGTGTTAAAAAATGCTTTAGTTGTCTCACATTTTTATGCAATCGTTTTGTTCACCCCACTGAATTAAAGCTGAAAGTCTGCACTTCAACTGCATGTGAGTTGTTTCATTTAAAATTCATTGTGGTAATGTACAGAACCAAAATTAGAAAAAAGTTGTCTCTGTCCAAATATTTATGGACCTAACTGGAATTCCAATGCAAACAAGACTTCCACTTTTCCAGTTCTGCACATCTGCCCTTCAGAGTATACTGTAGAAGGATTGCTCTAATCTTTGTTGTGGCCACATGGGGTATGGCTATGGCCAGCCAATGCTACGGCTAGGTTAAGAGTAGTGAGCTTGGTGAGAAGAGAGATTTGGGCTGTGCAAGGGTTTGTAAAGGAAACAATACAGTCTTGTACATAAGCCCATCCTTTAAGGTTGACTATTGGAAGAAAGTTGTGCCCATCAAGGCTGTAAGCCATTGAGTTATGGCTTATTTAGATGGTATTTTGGAGAGCCATTTCTGAGATGTCACCTGGCTTGTGATTGATCATTTTCTCAGATAAGGCGCAGAGGCTGCATTTCAAAAAGAGGCCCTGTTATCAGGATTGAGGCTCTTAACTGACATTAAGAGTGTCTGGCAGTGGCTTTTTAAGCCAAGGACTTGTGTTCCAGTCAAAGCAAAATGGATAATGTCAGTATGTTTTACAGCTGCATCGTGCTATTCTGATAATGGAAGCTCACTCACTGATGGAATTACGTGGACTTTGTAGTATAAACTGAAATGCTGAACAAACACACTGTAAAGGTTTATTCTATACATTAATTATTTAATGAGCATTTTAAAGGAAAGCAAGAATGTATGGCTTAGCACTATCAGGATGCCATAAGCAGCTGTGTGCCTCTACAGAGGCTCTGTAATAAAGAACTACACCACCTGGAATAAAAGACCATCTTAAAACTACTGCAACTACAAAACTCCAGGTCGTATACTTTATGTACTGTACTACTTCTTTCTACGATATTACATTTAGATTACATTAAATAGAAGAACAGTTTGCCTTCACTGCTATTCTGCCTATGGTTTCTCTAGATGAGGATGTTACATAATACTACAGTTTGGAGTACTTGCTCCCACATAACAAAGAACCTAAAGTTTACAATCAGTATGAAAAGAAAAGTATTTTCCTTGATAATACAATCTCTTACACTTTTCTGCTTCATCGTGATTTACACATTGGTTTAGATTTTGCCTCTAATATTTATCAAAACAGTAATGAGTTAACAACAATCACACACAGCTGGAAGGACAATTGTAAGAAGATTATGAACCTCCTTTAAAAAAAAATGGCACACCATGGAAAGAAAGTTTCTGGAAGCATACTCTTCTGCTTTGCTAAAGACACACATACAAGCGATGCATATTTCCTCGTGTCTGTATGGATTTTTCTTGGCTTGTTCCAGTTTTTTCCAGCATCGTAAAGATATACAGGTTGAGTTAACTGATGACAGTAAAATGAGTGTGCCCAGTCTTGAACTGGTGCCCCCTTTAGGGTTGTTTTCTGACATCTAATGGAATAAAGGGGTTGAGAAATTGCAAAAAAAAAAAAAAAATAAGTAAAACAGCCTTGGCTACTTGGTATTTCTGATACAGACTGAACGATTAACTCCGCCAAAGTAAGGACATGAGTTTGCAGCATACTCCTGTGTTCAGACGCCATGCCTGGTTGTTGTCTGTGTCGTCTGCATGTTCTCTATGTGTCTTTGTGGGTTTTCTCCTACCTCCTTTGCTCCAAATTGGCCATGTATGAGTGCTGCATGTGTTCTCAATGTGGCCAGGATAGGCTCCAGCACTTTCTTTTCCTTGAACTGGATTGAACAGGTCCAAGAATATACTGTATATGCATAGATATAGGGTTTAATTTAATTTTTTGCTGGACATGGATTGAAACGGCTTATTAAGCTCAACGGCATGCGCCATGGGAATTTTTTATTTCCATGTAAACAGCAGACAAAAAAAATGTTGTAAAACCAACGTATTTACTGTAAATACTAATAAAAACTGTCCTTATATTAAAAGCCTTGTTACTTGTGCCATGCATTACTAGGAGTCATACCTTCAGGTGTGAATCTTTATTTTTTAAATAAAGTTGTTTTTTTTATCTGCGTTAAACTGTGACATTTCACATACTAAAGTTATAGTCTGGGGTTCTCAGTTCCAGTCCTGGAGGTCCACAGTGGCTGCAGATTTTTGCTTTAACCAATTTTTTAATTAGAACCAATTTACTTACTACTAAAGCAATATGTTTTTGTGGGGTTAGTTTTAGTTAACTCATTTGTTATAATTCAGGGCCCTTAATTTCCTATTTTAGTCTTAAACATCACATTTAAATTTTAATTATTGCTCGTTTTTTAACCAGCTGTCAGTTAATAATGAGGTGCAAATGACAAAGGTCGCAGTGGTAGTGTTGCTGCTTTGCAGTAAGGAGACTGTGGAAGATTGTGGGTTCACTTCCCGGTTCCTCCCTGTGTGGATAGCGCTTTGAGTACTGAGAAAAGCGCTATATAAATGTAATGAATTATTATTATTATTATTATTATTAAAGGAACCACCTGGCTGTGTACTGCATCATGAAGTATCTGTACTAATAAAATGAGACAGAAGTGAAGGACCAAAAGGTACAAATCTGTTCCGGACCACAAACCATATGGAAAACATTCTCAGAAAATGAAAAATCTACAATGTGATAAAGATTTGTGTTAGAAGAATTAAAACACTAACAAGTTAAATATAGTTAAATATCAAGTTTCATCATCTGCTAGGCCTGGCTTCAAATTACAAAACTGGTTTGAATGAAAACCTGCACTCACTGTGAACCCCCAGTTGTTTAGTCGCCACATGCAGAAATAAAGTCAGAAAAAGAGAAAAGTGACTCCATGAATATGTAAAATCTGGTAAATAGTGTAAGTGAAATATTGTGCTTTTATTGTTGGTCACAGTTGTGGTTGTGGGCAAACATAGACAGGGTGCCAGTACATTGCATGGTAAACACACACACACACCAAACACTAAACACACAATAGGGTCAATTTAGCATTGCCAATTCACCCAACCTGCATTTCTATAAGACAGTGGTAGGAAACAAGACCACCCAAAGGAAAACAACACATTTGAGAGAACATGAGACTCCATGAAGGGAGGACCCGGGATGCAAACCCTGATCCCCTTACTATGAGGCAGCAATGCTACCACTGTGCCACCCTAAATTATATTGCAAATGTCTAATTTTATTTCATATCACAATGCAATTTCTATTAAGTTTTATGGTGATATATACCTGACAACAGAGAAAGTGAATTCAGATGGTGGATTTACTGAAAGATAAACAGATAAAAGATACAATGCACAAACTACACAATACTTGCCTGAAATACTAACCTTGGCTATGAGTAGATATCAGAATAGCTTCCCAGCTCATATCACATGGAAAAAAGTCCAAGTTCAAGTTCCACCTTCATTTGCTATTTGTAACAAGTACATTGGAATTCTTGTTCTCCCTGTCATTAATATACAGAAACAACACAGCATTAAATAAATAAGCTTTCTGTGATGCCAGGATAAAGGAAGCAAGTTCAGAAAATGGTGGGATAGACCATTAAATAAAAAGTTTTATGTGAGGTTTTCTGATGTGCAAATGGTTTTGGCACAGAATATAGACAGGGCAGTAAATAAAAAGAAAAACCTACACTGACAATGAAGGAAGCATTTCATTTTGGGAGGAAATGAAGGTGTTTGAGTGATACCATTATAGACAGCAGCAGATGGTTCTCATCAAAGAGTGGAATCGTTTTGCCCTTTTAAAGATGAGGCTACTGGCTTCTCAATAATCAACAGTGAGAGTCTCAGTCATGCGCTTCTCATTAGTCTCCCACCAAGCACTTTAGGCCATTTCTCGAAGGCTTGAGAGAAGAATCCCTCACTGGTGAAGCAAAACCATGTCTCAAACTTAACTTTCCCTTTAGAGTTGTGGTCGTCCAAAGTTCTGGTGAAAGAGGAAACAAGGACAATCACTGGCAACAGAAGGGGGGTTTGGACCCCTAATGAATGTCTGCAAAATTTTTGCGCAGCGTTTCAGACTAAAATCACCAAGGTGGACTTTACTCCCAACAAGATAACCCCACACCCCATCTGATGAAACAATCAAGTGTCCGCAGGCTGAAAACTTTGCTGTACTAACGTTACATATGTTCTCAGGTGTGTGTCACATTTCATCCACAGCCAAAATGTGCAGAACAGAATCTCAGATCTAAATTAAAAAAACCCCAAAAAAACAGGCACTATTGTTTTCAAAGAATGGATGGGAGCTTCATTATTTTCATTTCAACCTGGTTATGGGTGTGGGTTCCCTCATTCTTGTGAGAGTTGTTCCTACAATGAAAACTTCATTGTCTAACATTCATCCTGTTTGAAATGTATCTTTCCTCTCTAAGCTGTGCTTATTGCTGGACAGGCGGTGGTCAAACAGTAAAAACTCAAGCTCTTTGATAATGTTCTCAGGTGTTTTGTAAAAAAAAAAAATCAGGCTTTATTCTCAGTTCTTGATCTTTACATAGGTAGCTTAGCTCTGGCTGGATTCTTCTTTCTGTACTAAATAATCATCTACAACTCCCTCTCAGTAGACACATGCAAACTGTCTTTCTAACTGTCTTTTTCATATTGTTCTAGTTGTCACATGTTGGTTGGGGCATCGTTCTTCCTCTCGTGATGACCTTACTGAATCTGATATACATCCTGTAACATCCCTTCTGATCTGCTTTTGGTCTCCTCTGGTTAAGAGAGTAGAAAATGTTTTGAGGCATCTAGAGATCTCAGGATCTTTCCCGCTGCTTGTCTCCGAGTTTCTAGTTTGCTACTCATGAAAACATTACAACATTTTTGACAAGAACAGACCATTCTGCTAAACCAGCAAGCCCGCGATTCTCGAAAGAATCGCAAATCCAAGAATGGCAATCACTTTCTGTTCCCTCCGATACTTGGAGGGATGAAATATCATGGAGGGTGGGTACGTCCTGGGAAAGTTCATTTAATTAAATAAACATACTTGTACTAAAGCGGTTTCTTTTTGGAGCTGTGACTCATCTGGTTCTGGTGTTTCAGAAGCACGTTGTAGGCGCCTTCGTTTATTGTTTTTATACATGCAGTCTCTGTTTTGTTTTTCTATGGCTGTGTCGTCAGCAAGGAGTCCTTTGCTGACGGTGGCGAATTCGCGTGCTGAAGTGACCATGGCGGCGGATCCGGGCATGGAGGGCCACATTATTAAACGAACGTGGTATATGCGGTGGTGTGGGCCGGTGCGTTCGGGCGGCTGTACAACCTGGCATGCACGCTTTACCTCAGGTTTAGTTTACAGGTCGTAGCCATGGTAAAGTTTTCATTTAATTAAATAAATGGGCTCGTGTTTGTATTACTAATCGTTGAGCTCCTTCCATTTGAAGCCGTGACTCCTTTGCCTCTGCTGTGTCATAAGCGCGTTGTGGGCGCGTTTGTTCATTGTGTTTATCCATACGGGCTCGTTTTGTATTTCCGTTAGTTGAGCTCTTTCATTGTGGAGCCGTGACGTCTTTACTTCTGGTATGTCTGAAGCGCGTTGTAGGAGCCTCCGTGTATTGTTTTTATCCATGCGGCCTCGTCTTTGTTGTTCTGTGGCTGTGTCGTTAGGTAGAAGTCGTTTACTGTTAGGAAGCATACTCCAACTTACACACACTGACTGCTGGCACAGTGGATTAGAGCAGGTGTAGTTTACAGGTTGTGGTGTTTCGGCCCCAAGCACTGACTCTGGGAATCATGGGCGTGGTTTTGTATTACACATCGTTGAGCTCTTTCCATTTGGAGCCGTGACTCCTTTGCCTCTGCTGACACCGACTGCTGGCACAGTGGATTAGACCAAGTTTAGTTTACAGGTTGTGTTGTTTAGGCGCCACCTACTGACTCTGGGAAGCCGCTGGGTTTGACTCTGGGGCGCTGTGGCGCATGCAGTGCGTCTGCCGTCCATGCATAAATTAAACTGTCGTTTAGTAATATAGACAAGCTCAATAACTAAGTCAGGTCCCTAAAGTCCTACTCTTTACCTCACTATTTGTTAATTTATTCCATGTGTCTATAGCTCTGTGTGAAGAAAACCCTTCCATCCTTGTCACCATGTTCTTGCTGAAAAGCATATTTTACTGCAACAAGCTTAGATCCACCACACTAATCATCCCTTAGTGACCGTTTTCTAAAGCTGAAAAGTTTCAACTCCTTCAGTCTTTCCTCCTAGATCGTATCTCAGAGTCCTGTAAATGGCCTAGTTGGTCTTCTCTGGAATTCCACCAGTGCTTGTGTCACACACGGTACTCCAGATGAAGACTCACAAGTGCATTAAATAACTTAAGCATAACCTTCCTCGACTTGTAGTTTACCTGCTGTGCTATATAACCTAGGCCACATCTATGTAACATATATCCTAAATAACATTCAATTAGCCTTCTTGATTGCTTCTGCACACTGTCTAGATGTAGATAAATTAGTGATGAGTCCACTATGACTCCTAGGTCCTTCTCATGGTGTATGTTTAGGTGTCAAACCCAATTATATTAAAATCTAGTATTTGTACTTCCTATATGTACTACTTTACATTTATTTACAGTACATTAACTTTAATCCATGACAAATTTATCCAAGTCTGAATTCTGTCCAGGTCCTCTGTAATGATTGTAGATTTTCTGCCATTTCACCTAGTTTGGTATCATCTGTAAACTTAACCTCCAATTATTTACAGTATATTATTATCAAGACCATTTATGTATTTTAAACAGAGCAGGGGCATCACTTTTACTACCAGCTAAATTTTAAAAAAGTGTTTCTTGCAGCTTATCTCTTTGGTGCCTTTGTTTAAGGCAATTTTGCACCTTGAATTCCTAATTCTTTTAGTTTGATCACAAACGTTTCATGTGGTGTTTTATCAAATGCATTTGAAATTTACTGGCCTGTAGTTATCTGTGTCCGCCTTATCGTCCTTTTTATATAGAAGGATAAAATTTGTTAGCTTCCATTTCATAATTTCCCCAGTGTGCAGTTATTTTAAGTGTGTTATGTTAACGGAGGAAGCTACTCACAGGAAAAGCCGTGGGACCAGTTGGAGTCAGTCCTCGAGTTCTTAAGACCTGTGCTGACCAACTTTGTGACATCCTCTGTCACCTGTCCAGTTGGTCCTTAAACCTTCAGAAAGTTCCACTGCTGTGGAAAACATCCTGCATGGTTCCTGTTCCAAAGAAGGCAGGTGTCTCTTCACCTAATGACCACAGACCAGTGGTATTTACATCTCACATTATGAAGACCTTTGAGAGGCTGGTCCTGTCCTATACAAGTCCTCTTGTGGTGAAATATCTGGACCCACTGCAGTTTGCCTATCAGACAAAGACTGGAGTGGAGGATGCAATTATCTGTCTGCTCCAGAAAGCTTATTCTCACCTGGACAACACTATGAGGAATATGTTTTTCAATTTCTCCAGTGCCTTCAATACCATCCATCCATCCCTGATAAGTGGTAAGCTCACAGATATGTAGGTGGATGAGCCTGTCGTTTTCTGCATAATGGTCAGGCAGACCGTAGTTTGTGATGCTCAAAGAGCAGCACTGGAGCACCACAAGAAACAGACCTGTCTATTTTTCTCTTTATTCTGTTCACCTCAGAATATAAATATAACACCAGGCCATGTCACTTACAGAAATTCTAAGCTGAAGCTACACTTATTGGGTGTATTGATAAAGAGGTTTGACACAGTGTCAGGTGGAGAAGTTCATTCCTTGGTGCAAACACAATTGGCTGCATCTTAGCATCAGCAAAATCAAGGAACTGTTTATTTTGCCACACCAAAGAGCCTCTGTGTATGGTAATTGTTCAGGGAGTGGATGTAGTGGTGGTCCACCCCTGCAAGTAGTTAGGGGTCCATATCAATGTCAGGTTGGATTGACCTCGTAACACAGAGTAGCTACTATACATAAGAGTGGACAGAGCAGGCTTTTTTTCTTAGGATACTGCGTTCCTTTAATGTGGGAAGTGTCATCCTTCACATCTTCTACAACTCTGTGATGGTCAGTGAAATTTTCTACACTGTGGTGTGCCAGCTTGGTAATATCACTTTACAGAGCAGCCAACTAAATCAACAAGTCAATTAAAAGGACAGGCTCAGTTATGGGATGCACTCTGGACCCTGTGGAAGTAGTAGCAAAGGAAAGCTTTAAAACAAAACTGAGTGCCATTATGAACAATGCTGCACACTCTCGCTATGACACACAGTATTTTAAGCTAAAAAATTATTCAGCAGACATGCATCAAGAAACACTACTGGGGATCATTTATATCAACAGCAATACATCTGCATAATGCCTTAATGTAAATGCGACTGTGAAGTCAGTAGTTTTGTTTTTTTTTATTTTATTTTATTCATTTTTAGTCATTCTGGTGTGCGTTCAGATCTTATTGTGTATGTATATTTGCTATTTTCCTGTTTGTATATTTTAGTTCACCCTTATCATTCCTTATGTATTTTACCAACGCCTTGACTGTTCTTTTACTGCTGAAAATCAGAATGAATCACTTTGGATAATCTCTCACCTTTTTTCACAATATACAGCATTTGTCTTTTAGCTTTCCTAATATCTGTTTTAACCATTGTTCTTATGCTCTTGGTTAGTGTTTGAATTAGTGGTAATGTACACCTTATACAATTTTCTTTCCTTGTAGCTTCATTTTTAGCTCCTTGTTAATGTACCATAGAGTTCTCTTTCATACTACTTCTAAATCTCAAGATGAACTTGTCCTTTATTGTATGTAAAACACTTTTAAACCTGCTCTTCTTCTTCCTGAATATCTCCACACGTAAGGCTTTATTGCAGTTTTTATTTTTTAGACTTAGAAGGTGTAGAACCTGTGACACCATCATAAATATTTTTACAAGTTGCATTCTGTCTTCACCATATACTGTAACTGATTTGCTTCTTGTGCACATTCTACTGTAGATCTGCTTTTAAAGTTCTCCTGATTGCTCTGCTGCTGACTGAGAGGAACCTGCCATGGATGTCCATTCCTGTTTCACCCATCTGGCAGCTTTAGTCTGTCATCTTTAGTGGTGATTTGAGTTCCCTAATATCTCTTGATTAGAGGATTTCTGAAATTTCTGCAATGGACACACTTATATTAATACCTTTATACTGTCATTTACATTACTTGATTTGACAAAATGATCTCTTCTTCTGTGTGCATACTGCTGACAGCGAGTACAACTGCCTGTACATATCACTAACAGATGCAGATCTGGCATAGATTTACTGTCTGCTTTAATAACATCACTTTAGTTACATACTGTAGCATACTACTCTAAATAAAACCTCTGAGTGCTTACACAGATTTACAACTAGATAACAGAATGAGGGAAATACAAAACCATGTACCATTTTCAAATACACTCAGTGGACACTTTATAAGTTACATCTATCTGCTACCCGTTAGGTAGAATATCATACATTCTTTAAACATTCCTTAGGAATTCTGGTCTATGCTGATTCAATAGTATTGGGTGGTCCCTGCAGATCTTTCTTTCACACATTCATGCTCTAAACCTCCCATTCCACCTCATCACAAAGATGCCCTGTTCATTGAATTGAGATCTGGGGACCGTGCAAACCACTGGAGTAAACTGAAGCCTCTGTTATTTTTGAGAAGGCAGCTTGAGATGATATGTGCTTTGCAAAATGGCACTTTATCTAAAATGGGTAGGCTGTGGATGTAAAGGCATACAGATGGTCAGGAACAAAACTTAAACATGCAGTGGTATTCACATGAAATACAGTTAGTATTAAGAGGTTTAATAAGTACTAAAATAACATTCCTTATACCATTACACTACCATCATCAGACTGTACAGTTGACAACAAGGCAGGGTGGATCTTTGTAATAATGCTATGTGTTTCTCCAAACTCTGACTTAGCCATTGGCAAATCACAGATGAAATTTAGATTCATCAGACCAGGTGCCATTTTCCCAATCTTCAATTTCTTTTCAAACTTTTTTTTCAGTTTTGTCGGTCATATGACTGCTGTAGCCTAATCTTCCTGTTCTTATCTGACATTAGTGGAACCGGCATGGTCTTCCACTGCTGATTCACTTCAATTTCCCGCACTTTGAGCATTCAGAAATGCCCTTATGCACACAGCTGTTGGAAACAGTTGTTATTGAAGTATTTATGGCCTTGAACAAGTCTGGCATATTCTCTTCTGACCTCCATCATTAACAAGATGTTTTTGGTTTATTGCATGATTCTTTGTAAACTCTTAACAACAATCATACCATGATAATGTCACTTAAATGATATGTTTTGCACATTCTAATATTTGGTGAATCAAGAATCGAACTGCTTGCCTATGTGTGCATGTCATATATACTCAGTTGTTGCAATAACATTTAGGATTTCCCAATAAAGTGCAGAGTACAGTATTTGTATACATATGCAGTATGACTAATAAAAATCTAGATACTTTATTTGGACTATTTTTAAATGAGGAATTTAGGAAATCTGCCTGTTTATTTTCTGAATCCACATAGTCCAGTTCAGAGCCAGTCAGAGCCATGACCTATTCCAACAGCATTAAGCACAAAATAGGAACTAACCCCAGGTGGGGTGTCAGTTCATTACATGGCATACATTAACAGGACCATGTTAGCACTGCCAATGAACTTAGCACACACCTGTTTATGGAACAAGAGGAAAACTTAAGCACCTAGAGAAGAATGGAGACTGTGACAGGGAAAGTACAAAAACCCAGTCTCTTGAAGTTACATCTCACCAGTGCTAAACATTATTGCTTTCTCTCAATAAAACTCTGATGCATCTATGATCTTTACATGCTAACTAATCTACTTTGGAAATATACTGGAAATATACTGCTAGGTCTGTCAGTGAGGATTTATCATCCAAAATATTCATAAGATTAAAATCAAGGCGAAGACCAATGTTTCTTTTCTTGCATTTTAAAACTACTGCTCCTTCAGTTCATTCTTTTGAAACTCATTCTGCTGTACTTAAATATTCTATTGTTCTATCTGCTGTGCTCCTTACTACCCCCTATTCTGAGTTTATATATTTGTATATTCTGGTTTTATATTCAGCCTTGATATTATACTTCATATTAGGCTATGCGGGCAGCATGGTGGCGCAGTGGGTAGCGCTGCTGCCTCGCAGTTGGGAGACCTGGGGACCTGGGTTCGCCTCTCGGGTCCTCCCTGCGTGGAGTTTGCATGTTCTCCCCGTGCCTGCGTGGGTTTCCTCCGGGTGCTCCGGTTTCCTCCCACAGTCCAAAGACATGCAGGTTAGGTGGATTGGCGATTCTAAATTGGCCCTAGTGCGTGCTTGGTGTGTGGGTGTGTTTGTGTGTGTCCTGCGGTGGGTTGGCACTCTGCCCAGGATTGGTTCCCTGCCTTGTGCCCTGTGTTGGCTGGGATTGGCTCCAGCAGACCCCCGTGACCCTGTGTTCAGATTCAGCGGGTTGGAAAATGGATGGATGGATGGATTAGGCTATGCACATCATCCAGATGGCAGGCTTGACTACAGGAATGGGTCCCACTATCCTGCTCTGGATGAGGTTTTTTTTGTTTAATTTGAGACTATCCTGAGGGTCATCTATGGATTGTTTGCGTCTACCTTCCCCTGATGAGTTTGCCATGGGTAACCTTATCAGGAGCAAATGTCTCCAGAAAATATATTTCTAGGGCTCACAGGTCTCCTCATCATGTCAAGGAGGGCTTAGGAGGTAATCTAAATCCTGTAGAGATTGAAAAATGCCAACTATATACAGCCAGACTTATCTCTATGCACAGCTTTGTTTCTGAAAACAGACATATTGATTGTGTGTGCTATCTCTCTTCTGCTCTGCAAGTACCCTCTATAAGACAGCACACAATAGGCCCTGGGTGGGCACAGGTGGTAGTAGGAAGTCCCCAACTAGGTGCCATACAGTTGTAGTTTCTTTCACGGGTTGACGGGGTCACCTCAACGAGACTTCATGATGAAAAGAAAACTTTGACTATCGTTTATGTGCATTGACCATACACCGATTCAGAGTATTTGGCCCTTTTAAAAACACTGGATTCAGTCCTTAAAAGTGTACCATCTACTTACTTTGTAGTCCCATTAGGAGACTTTAATACTTTAATACTCACATGGGGAATGAAAAATGGTAAACTGTTAATTGGATTTCGGTGTTATTCACAGATTGTCTATAACAAATTCCATGTTCTAACACAAGGATTCTCTTAAGTACATCTGGTAACAGAATGCCTTGGGTGAAAGGTCAATGATCAACAGTTGTGTTTTCTAATTCGAGGCAGTATATTTTGGACACTTAGGTAGAAAAAGGAGCTGAGCTATCAACTGACCACCACTTGGTGGTAAACTGGCTCAGTCAAATGCAGTACTCAGTGGACAAAGCTGGAAAGCCCCAATACGAACTAAAAGTTTTCTGGTAACATCTAGCAGATGTCTCTGTTTGGGATCAACGCTCACTTCGGGATGAACTTATCCTGCATCTCAGGAGAAGTCAGGGATATGGAGTCTGAAAGGACTGTAGTGAAGACTTCAGATCTGGATGCAGCTGCAAGGAGTTGTGGCCAGAAGGTTGCTGGTGACTGACTAGGCAGAAACCTTAAGAACTATTGATGGACACAACAGCATTAAGATAAACTGTCAAGATGAAGTAAAGTATTTCTATTAGCAGTATTGTCTGCAGATTTGACTGAAAAGTGCTGACATACTAAACAGACATTGGCTGTAGTGAGCTTGTAAGTGGGTGTAGTTTGGGAAGGCAACGGAGAATGGCTTTTGGATAGATTTAGAGTAGCTCTGGGGAACCACTGAAAGATGCAGTGGAGGTAGGTATTACATCACACAGGCTGTCTTCAGCAGGGGTGGCAAAATGTTCAAATTTCAACTGGGGATATTGTTGAGACATGGAAGGAATACTTTGAGGAACCGCTAATCACAATTCCAGTTCCAGAAGCATTTGTTGTGTTTAGGTTCACATCTGTAGCTGAAGTCACTGCGTTGATTAAAAAGGTCTGTAGCATCAATGGTGCAGAAGTAGGTTAGATCCAGCCAGAAATACTGAAAGAACCAGATATTGTATGTATGTTTTGCCTTAAACATGTTTTCAAAGTTGTATGAAAGGCAGAGCCTTGGGATTGTCAGTCTAGAGTGGTTGTCCCTATTTTAAAAAAGGGAACAACAGGGTGTGTCTCATGTAACTTCACAGCCTCCTTGGAATGGCTTTGTCAAGGTACTGTAAAGCAGACTCCATCTGATAACTGAACCCCAACTATGTGGAGTTCACTCTTGCCATGGAACAGTGGACCAGCTTTTTACCCTTGTGCAGATACAGCATTTGAGAGGGCTATTGGAATTTGCCAATCTTGTCTGCATGTGCTTTGTGGACTTCGAAAAAGCATATATGGCCATATAACCTGTAGTTATCTTATGAGGTGTGCTTCAAGAGTATGAATATATTGGGGTGCTTCTGCATGTCATTCAGTTCTTGTATTTGTAGAGGGAAAGTCTGTTTGGGTATTTGATGCTAAGGAGAATCCATTCAGTATTGATGTTCATCTCTGTTCTACTTTGGCAAGGGTGCATCTTGTGTCCTATTCTGTGCATAATTTTCAAGCACAAGGTATCAAGGTGCAGCTGAGGAGTGGCAAATATGTAGTTTGTGAACCTAAAGATTGCATAACAATGGTAAAGAGGATAAGCAGGGAAATAAAAATGCATACAGTAAATATGTTGTGCATTCGAAACAAATGATAAAGAAAAAAATGGGAATATAATTAGAAAGCATAGATAAATATTAAAAGACAGCCAATAACCAAAAATGGAAGCAAATGGAAAAAAATATAGAAACAAAATAAACAAGAAATACAGATTTTAATTTCAATGTATCTATGAAAAACAGAATCTTTATGACATATTTAAGTATACCAAAGGACTACAAAACTAATTATCCAAGGACAGTTGCAGAAGTTACATACTCTCTTTCTCTGTGTGTGTATGTATATATATATATATATATATATATATATATATATATAAACAAACAATTGACTACATGTTCTGCGGTGGGCTGGCGCCCCATCCGGGATTTGGTCCTGCCTTGCACCCTGTGTTGGCTGGAATTGGCTCCAGCAGACCCCCCCGTGACCCTGTGTTAGGATATAGTGGGTTGGATAATGACTGACTAACTGACTACATGTTGTGGCAGACGACCAGGGACCTTGCCCCACTGGGACGCCTGCAACATTAACGGACCGGTGAAGGGCACTATCTTTCCATGGACATAAGAGGGCAGCCCCCCTGGATTCCATCAGGGCTCAACCCTGTGGGGGTCTGTGGCCACCGCCAGGGGGCACCTGGATGGTTCCTGAGCCAAAGACAACAAAACTTCCACCACACCAGGAAGTGCTGCCGAATCAGGAAACATGTATGCCCAGAGTGCTTCCGGGTGCAAGGGCAGCACTTCTGCCACACTAGGAAGTGCTGCCGGAAGACCATCACAGAGCACCTGGAGCACATCCGGGGCAGGGATAAAACAGGCCAGCTCACTCTATTCAAGGAGCTGGAGTCGAGTGGCAGTAGACGGAGCTTGCAAGAGAGGAGTGGAGGCGGCTGAAGGAACAAATATGACTGAGTTTAGTGTGCACTGTGTTTGTGCTGTGTGCACCTAAGAAAATAAATGGTGCGTGTTTTGGACATTTGGAGTCCGTGTCTGTCTGTGTCGAGGCTGGTCTTTCACAATGTATAATAAAAGGACAAATTAACAAATATAGAGTATATAAAAGAGGGGAAAAAAGTAGTAAAAATGTTACAAAAATCAATATAGAAAAAACAAAGGTATATACATTACTTTTATATATTGAAAAATACAGCTCCAGGTCACAATAAGGAGATGTTTCTGTCCAAGTAGTACTTCAAAGCAGAAGTCTTAAAAATGAAACATAAAAACTGATAGGAACTTCAAATCTGTTTATCTGTTGTGAGTAGTCCATATTACTTTCTAATGTCTGCTCCCTGGACAATAAATTGGAATGCATCCGACTCCAGCAAACTACCCAGCGTGAGTTTAGAGACTGTTGTGTCTTTGTTTTCACAGAGACATGGCTCAGCAACAGACTTCCAGACGCCGCCATTCAGCTAGATGGGTTAGCCGCGTTTCGAGCCGACAGAAATGCTACTCTGTGCGGTAAGACTCGCGGTGGTGGACTGTGTGTTTATATCAACACAGAATGATGCAGTAACTCTGTGCTTGTTTCTAGCTTCTGCTCACCATTAGTGGAGTTTGTGATTGTTAAATGTAGACCTTTTTATTTGCCTCGGAAATTCACCACCATCCACATAATCGGAGTTTACATACTCCCCAGCGCTAACACTAAAGAAGCGCTCTGGAAACTGTACGGCGCCATCACAGACATACAGAACACACACCCGGATGGACTGGTTATTGTCGCTGGAGATTTCAATCATGCGAATCTCAAGTCAGTGGCTCCCTAAATTCCATCAGTTTGTGGACTTAGCAACGAGAGGGCCGAACATGCTGGATCTTATTTATACAAACATTCCTGCTGTGTATCGGGCGGAACCCCGCCCCCACTTTGAAAACTCAGATCACATCTCTGTCATGTTAATTCCAGCATACAGACTGCTCGTCAGACGCACCAAACCAGTTCTGAAGCAGGTGAGAACCTGGCCAGCAGAAGCCATCTCTGCTCTTCAAGACTGTTTTGAGTGCACTGACTGGGACATGTTTAGAGAGGCTGCAACCAACAGCGACTGTATCAACCTGGAGGAGTACACATCATCAGTGACCAGCTACATCAAGAAGTGCATTGATGAAGTCACTGTCTCCAAGTACATCACTGCACTCCCCAACCAGAAACCATGGATTACAGAGGAAGTGCATGTGCTACTGAGGACCTGGAACTCTGCCTTCAAGGAAGGTGACGAAATCGCCCTGAGAACAGTGAGGACCAAACTATCCCATACCACCAAAGCAGCAAAGTGCACATACGCCCAGAGAATCCATGGACCTTTCCTACATGACAAAGACTCACGGAGCATGTGGAAAGGCATCCAGGATATCACTAATTATAGGACAACACCACCTACCTGTGACAATGACGCCTCCCTTCCAGATGTGCTAAATAACTTTAATGCACGGTTTGAAGCACAGAACAATGTGGTGTTGAGGAAGACCACCTCTCCTCCTAGCGACCAGGCATTAAATCTGACTGTGGCCGATGTGAGAAATACTCTACGAAGAGTCAACCCACGGAAGGCTGCAGGACAGTATTCCTGGCAGAGTACTAAGGGAATGTGCAGACCAGCTTGCAGACGTTTTTATTGACATCTTTAACATCTCCCTAAGCACGCCATCGTCCCAACCTGCTTCAAAACCACCACCATAGTTCCTGTGCCAAAAAAGTCACAAGTGTCCAACCTCAATGACTACCGTCCCGTTGCATTCACATCCATCATTATGAAGTGCTTCGAGAAGCTTGTCATGAGGCACATCAAAACCCTGCTGCCCCCCTCACTGGACCCCCTGCAGTTTGCTTCCCGCCGGAACTGTTCAACAGATGAAGCAATAGCCACCACTCTCCATCTAGCTCTCGCTCATCAGGACAATAAAGACACATACGTTCGAATGCTGTTCATGGACTTCAGCTCAGCATTCAACACGATCATTCCTCAGCTTCTGACGGAAAAGCTGAGCCTGCTTGGACTGAACACTTCCCTCTGTAACTGGATTCTGGACTTCCTGACTGAGAGACCTCAGTCAGTCAGGATTGGAAACAACATCTCCAGAACCACTACACTGAGAACTGGAGCCCCTCAAGGCTGTGTGCTCAGTCCATTATTGTTCACATTGCTGACTCATGACTGTGCAGCAACGCACAGCTCTAATCACATCATGAAATTTACCGATGACACGACTGTGATGGGTCTCATCAGCAACAACAACAAGTCAGCATACAGAGAGGAGGTGCAGCGGTAAACGGACTGGTCTAAAGCCAATAACCTGTCTCTGAATGTAGACAAAACATAGGAGATGACTGTTGACTTTAGGAAGACTAAAAGTGACCATCTGCCACTGAACATTGACGGCTCAACTGTGAAGGTTGTCAATAGCACCAAATTCCTGGGTGTCCACCTGGCAGAGAACCTCACCTGGTCCCACAACACCAGCTCTTTAACCAAGAAAGCCCAGCAGCGGCTCTACTTCCTGCGTAGGCTGAGGAAAGCCCATCTTCTACCAGCTATTCTAACAACATTCTACAGAAGAACCATTAAAGCATCCTGAGCAACTGCATCACTGTCTGGTTTGGAAATTGCACGGTCAGAGATCGCAAAGCCCTACAACAGATAGTGAAGACAGCTGAGAAGATCATTGGTGTCTCTCTTCCCTCCATCATGGACATTTACACCACACGCTGCTTCTGCAAAACCACCAGCATTGTGAATGATCCAACACACCCTTCACATTCACTGTTTACACTCCTGCCATTGAGAAAAAGGTACCGAAGCATTCGGACCCTTACCATCAGAATGTTCTTCCCCCAAGCAGTCAGACTCCTGAACACTCATGGACCGGTCTGATATTTGATATATGTGTTCTGTTCTGCAGTGTTGCACATAGTTGCACATGTTTGCACATTTGACTCACATGCACCTTGTTATAATGTATATTATGTGTCTTTATGTTATGTGTCGTGGATTCTTCGCTGTCCTGTGTTATATGTAGCACCATGGTCCTGGAGGAACGTTTTTTCGTTTCACTGTATGCTGTACTACTATATATGGATGAAATGACAATAAATACTCTTGAATCTTGTTCCTAACAAAATCTGTCAGTATTCAATTGCTGACGCGTTTTGTGGAATGAATCTCCTTCCTCATATCTTTGATATAATTCAAAATAGCAAAGAAATAAAGAAAACACTTTGCCTATTGAATGAAATCTAGAAACCTTAAAAATATAAATGGAATAACAGTGAATTATTAAAAGTAAATTACCTTTTATTGAAGAAGAATACTATGAAAAGATTGTTTACATACATAAGTAGCTGGTAAATTATTGGGTTCTGATAAAATGAAGTCAACTACAGGTATATTGAAACAAAAACAGAAAGGAGTATTTAATCCAATTAATTTGAAGGAGAATATAGAATAAAAAGCGGGTTGGAAAATGGATGGATGGATATAGAATAAAAAAGACAGGACTTACTTCTTACTTAAGAGATCAGGTGTACATTAAGCTACCATTAAAAGAGTTTTTTGCTGGAGCTGGGTGGAAACAAGATTATATATAGAAGATATCCACACTTCAGTACATGTAGGGAGCTCGGAGGTAAGTATACTGTACATGTAAAAATGGCATACAGGAACTTAGCACTAAGAAACAAAATAATATGATTGTAAATCAATAGAAAGGAATTTTGCAGTACACTTTAAGGCTATAAAATAAGAAAATAAGTGAAAACAGAAAGTAAGGGCTATGAAAAACAAGGGATCTTTGTGTATAAAGTAGGTAAGTAATGGACACATACCCAAAGCTACCAGAAAACTGATCTAAATTATGGCATAAGAGATGCACTGTAGGTAGGAATTTCTTCTTATTCTTCTTCCTTTTCATCTTTTCCCACTTCTTTGTGGGGTCGATGAGCTTGATCATCCTTCTCCATACAGCTTGGTCCTATGCCTCCTCCCCAGTTAGACCCTTTTCCTTTAACACTTCTTCTACTTTATCCATCCACCTCTGCTTTGGCCTCCCTGGCTTTCTCTTCCATTCATATCACTCTTTTGCTAATGTATTCATTATCTCTCCTCATCACATGTCCATACCACCAACATACTTTCCTGTACTTTCATAGACATCTCTCCCACTTTTGCTTTACCTCTGATTATCTTATTTCTTATTCTGTACATTTTTGTAACTCCACACATTCATCTCAACGTTCTTATTTCTGCCACATCTAAACTTTTTTCTTTTGTTTTCTTTTCTGCCTATACAGTACATCATTGATGGTGTTAAACACTGTCTTAAAATCTTACCTTTAACCTTTGTCTTAATTATTCGATCTCATAATACTCCTGATATCTTCTTCCAAATAAGGAAATACTGTACATTATGTCATTTAATTCATTTAAGCCTTGCGGTTGTACTGTACTGAGTTTAAAGATCCAATAGGCTTCACTACATTACAGACCATTATTGTAGTCACTGTGCAATGGGGTGGTTTAACAATCTCAAATACTGTAAATTATAGATCTGTAATTGTGTGTTGTACAGTTGTAAAGTGACAAGAAAATAAGTGTTTAATAGAATGTCTTCTAGTATTACTTTTTTGCTCTACAATGCAGTGTCTGGTGTTGTGAAAAGCTTTACTAATAAAGAAAGAGGGCAAGGAAATACCAACATACCAATCTGTTGTAAAGTAAAAAGTAAATCCCTATTTAGGACTAATGCATTTTTATATTAATTGTGAATGAAAGTCTTGTTATAACCTCCCTGCTGAAAACATGCTTTTATCTCATTAGCCAGACTGATAAAATCATATTGGTCTGAAAGGATGCGCCATAATCTAAATGGCAAAACATGTCAATTGTTTATTAAAGATCTAGGATGGAAGCTTGCAGTAAAGTATTGCGATCTGAGGGTTTTCTAAAAGATGAGACTTGGAATGAATTATTGGTAATAATGTGATATCTAAAAAGAATAGAAGTGAAATCATATGTGAGAAGAACAGATTAGAGTCACAATTGTTGATATATGTGTGAAAACATAAATGTACTTCAACTTCTCTCATTCAGTTCGAAAAAATGTCAGCTATATAGCTGTGGGATATGGCCGGCCAATACCCCCAGGCCGCCAGATGGAGCCCTCCCTGTAGCGTGGAAGTGTCCCGAATGCCAGCAGGGAATTATGGACAATGGAGTGTTTATTCACAGCCCTGTTGGATACCATGGGGGCCGCCAGAGAACGCTGCAGGGAGGAGTAAGGACTATTTTCCCTACACCCCAGAAGTACGTCCCAGTCACATGGACAGAAGAAATGATGTGCTTCCGGGATGAAAAAGAAGAGTTTTTACCTGACCCGGAAGTGATAGAAAGTCACATGGACTGAGGGACAGAAACACTTCCGGGTCATGAACTATAAAGGACTGTGGGAAATCCCAGAAAGACGAGCTGAGTTGGGAAGCAGGGTGACTAAACGTCTGGGAGTGGAGGATTGTGTATTGCTATTTATTGTATTGATTTATTGGAGTATTGTGGAGTGGTGGTGCTTTGTGCACATTATAGTTCAAATAAATAATTATTGGACTTTTATCTGGTGTCTGACGTATTGTCCAAGGGTTCAAGGGAGCGATAGTGGCCCCAATCTGTCACATAGCATAACCAGACAATAACGAGTTCAGCATATGGGTTATTTTAGGAGTATATGTACTGTTCTTCAAAATGTGCTACATAAAGATTTGCAATACTCGGATTAAATGCAGCACCCATCGCATCTGGTTTAGGGTGACAACAAAATTGGTTATTGAAAATAAAGAAATTCTAGTTAGTGTGAGTTTTGTACATTGTACTATGAAATCTAGCTGATAAACTAACATTCATACTAGAGAGTCATGTACTATTTTTTGAGCAACATGTTGTGGAATATTTGTGTACAACAATTCTATGTCCATTGTAACTAAAAAATAGCCATCATAAACAATAAGTGCTTGCAGGTGAACCATAAAATCTGTAAAGTTCTTTATATAAGAACGGGCAAATCGAACAAAAGGAGCAACATAATAATCAGCAAAGAAAGTGACATGTTATAAAACTGAACCTATGGCAGAGACAATTTCAAAGATAATACTGTATATCTGACTCATGAGCTCTAGTAACAGTTGAAGTGATCATGTAAGTGATGTGAGGTTTATGATCACATCTGTGGGGTTCATAACAAGACGTATCCCTTAGTTGCTTTAACCCCTCTTTCAGGTATTGGGATGTGTCCATCACCACAAAAGCATCACAATTACCTGCTGGACAAATAGTGATGTTAGGGTCGTTTTCTAGAGCCATCAATGTCTTATGTTGATCTGAAACATTAAAAAAGGTTTTATCTTTTGTGTTTCTACATCCTTAGTACCAAGTCAACAAAAGTTCTCTATTTTAGGGTCAACAGGGCCTAGAGGGAAAAATATGGACTTAGTACCGTAGTTGGAACAAAAGAAACCTTTTTAGAAAGTATTTCAATTTTATGTTTTGTAAGGATTTGGTTGGGATATTGATTATTGGAATCGGACTTGTTTTTGACTATAGGAGGTTTTCTCTGAGGGAATGGTAACCAGGGGTGGTCTTTGCTGTCCTAAAATGCAGAAGGAAGACTGTGCTAATGAGGAAGAAAAAGAAGATGAAGACGTAAAGCCCAAATGGCAATAGCCTTTGGTGCAGTGTTACGAATGTTATACTTGTGGAGGAGCTGAGTTTGAAAGCCATTTGAAAACATAACCATAAATGGTTACCATACCTCATTAGGATAACTGATCTGATACTATATTGAAAAAAAATTCATTTTAAATATCTGGGATTCTCTATTAGTTAAAATAGAAAATGAAAAAAGTGCTTCACCATGTTTACATTTCTGTTTGTTCACCCTATTAGCATGGTCTCTTTCACAAGCATTTCCAAATTACATCATTATTTAAAAATAACCCCCTTTGCTATTTTAATAAACAGAGATTAATGTTACAGTGGAAAACATGACCAGTTCAACAGCTGATGTATTATGTATGAAAAGACTAATATCCCAAAGTCATAAAACATAAAGCATTGTGCGCTTTGCTCTGTGTAAATTATTATACTGAAACAGAGGTAAAATTAAAAGCAAAATGTTACAAAGATTTGAACACAGTAAATATGTCCAAGAAGACCTCAAATATGTATAGACAAAACAGTATCATAACTAAATATTTGATATATTCTCTTTCACAGTTTTATTGCTATGGCTACACTTTATACTGTAAGAGCTCTATTTTATGAAGACTGCACCTTCTGCACACTCCTGTAACTGATCAACCTAAAGACCAGTTTCATGTTCCTTAACAACTATAAGCTGGTTTAAAATGAATTACTTCATGCTAAATAAAATGCACAGGCATTGGAGGAGGTGGAGTCTAGCATAGCTGCCCTTCAAAAGCCATCTCATTTCAGTTTTTTTTAAGATAATATAGGAAAGATTTTGAAGTTGCCTGCACTATTCAAGTCAAAGCAAGCAACCATTACTCATTATATTTTGAGGGGAATTACAATTCTATGATTTTTGCATTCTATATGACACTCTTTGATCATTTCAACATCACTAATAGGCCCAGAGGTTTTAACCCTGTGTTGAATATAATTTGAAATCAAAACTGCATAACATACATCACTATTTTTTTAATTTAATAAGCACTTTCTAATTTTTTACAGGAATTTAAGGATATTTTTAATTAAGTACATGTTATGCTTAATAAATAAATAAACAAATTAATTAATAAGAAGATTGCTTAACCAATGCACCTTTTGCTGCAAAGCACTGGCCAGTCATACAGTAGATGGAAGCTGTGAAGCAGCAGTGACTGTAAAGACTTTTGTCTGACAGGGTTTTCTAGCCTATCTCAGCTGCACTGGCCCCAGTGCGGAAAATAGCCTTGAATGAACTGCCAAAATGTATTACATTGGAAACAACATCAAGAATATTTAATATGTACACTGGTATAGTATATTTACATGTAGCATAAGTTAAATCTGAATGGGAGATGTGACCCCTGCAATTTGCCTCTACATGCCATGGATACTTAAGTCCCCAAGCATCTGAGTGCACAAGAATGTAAATTCTTATTCTTAACTATACCTGACAAAAGTCACAAAAGCAAACTTACTGTATATATCCATGATTTACATACATAAATACTGCTCATATAGGTACTTTTTTGGGTTTTATTACTTATTAAAATCCACTTTAGGAAAACCTGTTTATAATTCAGAAACATCTTGGAACAAATCTATGACACATGACAAACTTCTACACATTTAAACCATGGAAAAGGTTACCCTTTACATGTTTTAGGCACATTCAAGAAGGTATTTATGCACTCTACATCATAGAGCAGATGTAGAAGGTATGTTTTGTGAGTTATTCTATTTGTAAAGTGAACACCACAGTATTACCCATCTAATGTGAGTAAATGAGTTAGGGTATGTAGGCTATGCCAGCATACGTATGGTAAAACAAAAAAGGGGAAAATAATTCCACTCTGACAAACAGAAAAAACTCAGAATTATAAAGTTCAGCTGTGGAGCCTTCATCAGATGCACCTTTAAGTAAAGAATGAGGGGATAAGAACTATATGTGAAAAGGGGAAGAAACAAAGGCAGACATGGTCAAAAAGGTACTGTATATGAGAGGTAGCCATCTACGAAGATCAAGGATGAAATTCAAACATTAGTTAGACAATTAAAAATAGAGGATATGAGAAACAAATGTAGTTTTTTCTGTTTTTCTGACATGATGAGGCATTTTTTGGAGACATTAGATGGCACTGATTGTTTTTCTATGTGTAACACTGTTAATAAGGATAGTGTGTTATTTTGAAGATAAACTATAGAGTATCTATCAATCTGCGTTTTATGTCATCTTTCATTATTGATCTACGCAGCCTTCTAGCCCTTTAAGTTAAAAATGAGAACTAACGGAGTACAATTTATAAAAACACAATTTAAATTATGTTTAGTAACTATGTTTGCCTCCACCATTATGTGGGCTTTTGACAAAGTATAAGCTGCTGGTTTTATTTACAATGTGTGTACCTCGGTGGTCAGAAGTGCTGCCTCACAGACCCATAAATCTATCAATTCTTGTTTGAGCAGTGTCTATGTGGAGTTTCATTATTCTTCTTCTATCTCCACATTTTTTTTCTCCTGATGTTCATTTTCCCTGTTGCATCCTACAGATGTACACATTAAGTTGACTGATTACTCTAAATTCACCCTGCATGAGTGAATGTGGGTGCAATGATTAGTGTGCTCATGGTGTGGTGCCTTGCCCAGGCTTGGTTCTAGCATTACTCCTTTGGTCTACTCTTAAAATCAAATCGGAACTACACCCTTTAAAATATATTTTACATATATCCCATTTTGAGATTTTGGGATATTAATATGTCTGAAAATGTGTTTTAGGTGGCACAATAGTGCTGCTGGTAGTGCTGTTGCTACGCAGATCCAGCTTCATTAGTTGGGCTCCCATGCCCATACATAGTCCATGTACAGCTTGCACATTCTCACCATGTCTGCATGTTTTTTTCCAATACTCCACATTCCCAAATATGGGTAGGTTAAATTATTTGGTGATTCCCAACTGAACTGTGTGAGGGAGTGCCCCTTCTAATAGACTGGTGCCCTACCCTACCCTATTTCCTAGCTTACATCCAGTGTTGCTCAAATAACTTCCAGTCTCTTGTGACCCTTAATTGGGTCAACTGGGTTTGAGAATGATATAAAATGATAAAAATGTGATTTTGAAATCTCAAATGTATGTTTATGTAAAGATATTTTACATTGCATTTTAAGTTATATTGATTTGATTTCAAAATACCTTGAATACTGTGTGCAGTTTTTGGTCTCCAGGCTACAAAAAGGACATAGCAGCACTAGAAATGTCCAGTGACGAGCGACTAGGCCGATTCCAGGGCTACAGGGGGTGAATTATGAGGAAAGATTAAAAGAGCTGAGCCTATACAGTTTAAGCAAAAGAAGATTAAGAGGTGACATAACTGAAGTGTTTAAAATTATGAAGGGAATTAGTACAGTGGATCGAGACTCATTTTAAAATGAGTTCATCAAGAACACAGTTGGAAACTTGTTAAGGGTAAATTTCACACAAACATTAGGAAGTTTTTCTGTACACAAAGAACAGTAGACAACAAGCTACCAAGTAGTGTGGTAGACAGTAAAACTTTAGGGACTTTCAAAACTTGACTTGTTTTTTTTGGAAGAAATAAGTGGATAGGACTGGCGAGCTTTGTTGGGATGATTGTCTAAATTGTTCTAATGTTCTAAAATAAAAGACCATTTTGAGATATCTTAAAATTACTCACTATGTACATCTAGACAGCTTAAAATGACAAGATGCCCTCCTGAACCAAATTTATTTATATAGCACATTTTCATACAAACAATGTGCCTTACAAGATATCAAAAATAATGCCACAAGAGAAGAAAAACAAATAAGATTACGCAATAATATTGAAGAGTAAGTAAAAAAGAAAAACAAATAATCTATATGACCTTAAAAAACAGATAACTATTAAGTATTACAGTATTATGGGAAATTTAATAATGGGTTTCTGATAAATCACAGTGACAATTTCAGACAATCTTGAAATGTATCTGAGATATTTAAAAAGATGTTGATATTTTGAAATAATCTATAATAATTTGAATAATAATTCTATCAGATATCTGTAATGGATTTTTAAGATATCATAAAATTAATTTTGAGATATTGTAAAATGTTTGCAGTGCTTGCCATACCAGTTAAAGTAAAGTGTTTACTTTTATTTTACATAATGTGTAAACTTTTTTTAAAACCTGGCAGGATCTAATCAATAACATTCTCTTCCCTCTTTTGTACTTTTATTAAAGTTTTACTCTGGCTGTTGGCCTTCCTCTCTTTCTCTTGGGAGGGGGTTCAATTGAACTTCGTCTTGTTACGTTTGACTTGATTGCATGGAATGTTACTTGCTTTTGATAAAATCAGTAGTAAGTAAGTAAGTAAATAACTAACTAACTAACTAAATAATGTTCTTAAAATGTACAAGCATACAGAAACCTAAGTGATTACAGAGTTGGAGAAAAGGGTGAATGAAGAGGGTGTAGATTGAGATCAAGGAGACTAAACAGAAAAACAGTAGATAGATAGATAGATAGATAGATAGATAGATAGATAGATAGATAGATAGATAGATAGATAGATAGATAGATAGATACTTTATTAATCCCAAGGGGAAATTCACATATCAGTAGGGAACTGGGGTCAATCTAGAGCAAAACAGCAAGTGGGAGGTGTTGAAAGGAATGAAAAACATCACAAGCTTTACACAGTTCAATTGAAGATGATATGTAGGAAGTACATAGAGGGCTAATGAGTTAAACCAATTATTTAACAGGCTTGACGGTGGCCTTCCTGCTCACAGTTTAACCACTCAGATACCTTGGCAACCAGTGAGGTCTAATTCTAACTCCCCTTGTTCTTCTTCTCTAGTCCACATTACTCTGCAAAACCACGTACCACAGTCCACACAACCTCCCCCCTTTTCACTTTCTATTTATACTTCTGCATAGCAACTGCCAGTGTCTCTGTCCTCATGCACCAGATACAGCAACTTACACCTGACATTCCGCCAGCCTCTCAGCTACTCAACACTGACCTTCACAGAGGACCATGTGATGAAAGAACTTGGAAAATTAAGGCAAGGCAAATCTGTCGGACCTAATGGTGTTAATCCTAAGATATTGAAACAGGGTGCTTGGCATCTATATTAAATCTTTCAGCATATCTTCAATATGAACCTAATGCTACAAAGGGTTCTGGCTATATAAAAACAAAAATTGTGTGATCCCAGTCCCCAAGATAGTGCAGCCAAACTTCTTAAATGACTACCAACCTGTGGCTCTAGCTTCACTCATTATGAAAACTTTGGAAATGCTAATATTGGCTCACTTGCTACCCTTGATCAGAACAACACTGGACATTCTGCAGTAGTCCTACCAGGACTTCATAGGACTGCTGAATAGAGTCTATTCCCATTTGTTAATACAGGGCAGTAGGGTGAGGATATTGTTTTTTGACTTCACTAGTGCATTCAACATCATAAAGCCAAATTGCTTGTTATGTCCCATGCCTGCAGACTTTTAGTTCAAAAGTGTAACAGAAATTAAAAGGTACAAAGAATTAAAGTGTTCAAAGTGCTACAGTGCTTCAATAAATGATCCTTCTTTAAAAAAACGAAATTGTGCCTTTAAAACAGTGTTTTGGGATACTCCAATAAATAAATAAAACAAATAAATAAATATTTAAAAATATGTACAATCTTTAACTAAGTATTCCCTTTTTCTTTCATCTGGACATCAACTCGAATCTTCCTCACACAGTCCACCCCATCCCAGTCTAGCACATCTACCAGTATCCACAGACTAAAACTGCCACCTCAGCCGTTCACTTTAGCTCCCCAGAACGCTTTGCCATATAAACAGATGCTGCCACGCTGTGGATCCGCCTATTGGTATTTTGTTTCCATGGCCTCACTTATTCCTCATTTGCTCTACAGTACTACTCAAACATCATCAGGCCTTGGAACCTACATACCAGCCCTATCCATCAGTTCTACTCCCTTTACAATGCTCAACAGAAGTCAGTCAGGAAGCTCCTGGACAATGACTCTCAGCCCCTGTATGATGTCTTGGCTAAACAGAGGAGTCCATTCAGTAACAAACTGAGACAACTGTGTTGCTCCAAGGAGCACTGTATGAGGTAATTTCTACCCTCAGCCACCAGGTTTTATGATTCATCATTCGTGTGATGAATACTGAGCTACTCTAGCAGACATCTTAATAATGACACACTGTGCAATATACTGCTCTAATGACTAACATCCTGTACTGTGAAACTGTAACTGATAATTATGTGCAAATAATTATGTGTAAATAGCTAAACCTGGTTAATATGCTTGTAGACAGTTCTTGTTATATGTGTTTTTGCACCTTGTTAACATACTTAATATTATGATAGTTCTTGTTACATGTACTGTATATTCATTCCTTTTATGTGTGTAGCAGTAACCTTGTAACTTCCTTCGGGATTAATAAAATTTCTATCTATCATCTATCAAGTGATGTTGCGTGTTTGCTGCAATGGATCAGCTTCCTTTCCGGTGTTGCCCAGTGTAGACTGTTGTACTCCTAGACACTACCCAGCTATGCATTGACTTAAGCTAGTACAGCATGTACAGTATGTGTTTTGTGCCAACTCGATGTACTGTATTTGGCATTGAACTTGTTGAGACTCTCCATAAATATCAGTCAGACAATTACAGTGGGTATTGAAATGAATCGCCTTCTTCAAAATATTCACATTTTGTTGCTTTGCAGCCTGAAATGAAGACATACAAAAAATTCCAGCTGTATTTTCTCGATGCAGCTTATAACAGCCAAGGATATAAAAGCAACAGTTCAGAAAAAATAAAAAAATCAGAATCACTGAAATGGTTAAAGGATCACCTCCCTGTGTCAGTACTTTGTGGAACCACCTTTTACTTTGATTATATAAGTCTGTAGGGATACTTCTCTACCAACTTTGCACATCTAGACTCTGCAGTATTTCCAAACTCTTCTCTACAGAACTGTTCAAGTTCAGTCAAACTGGATGGTGACTGTTAGTGGACTGCAATCTTTAAGTCATGTCACAGATTTTCAGTAGGGTTTAAGCTTGGGCTCTGACTAGGCCACAAAAGGACATTCACCTTTTTCTCCATCAGCCACTGTGTGGACAACTTTGCTGTGTGCTTCTGGTCACTGTCATGTTGGAAGGTGAACCTTCTTCCCATTGACAGCTTTCTGGTAGAGAGCAGTATGTTTTCTTCAAGAATTTGCCCCATCCATTTTTCCTTCTGTCTTGACAAGTGCCCCAGTCCTGCCACAGAGAAACACTCCCACAACAAGATTCTGCCACCTCCATGCTTTACTGTAGGTATGGTGTGTTTTGGATGGTAAACTGTATTGGCTTTCCGCCAGATACACCATTGGGTGTTAAGGTCAAACAGTTTGATTCTGGTCTCATCTGACCATAACACTTTTTTCCATTTGGCCTCAGAATCTTCAAGGTGTGTTTTGGCAAAGCTCAATCGAGACTTCATGTGGTCTTTCTTTCCTGAGGAGTGACCTTTTCTCTTCTCTTGCAACCCACCCATACAAGCCACATTTGTGGAGCATTAATGATATTGTTGTCACATTCACACAATGACCACTCTTTGACAAAAATTCATGTAACTGCTTCAAAGTTGCCATATGTCTCTTGGTAGACTCTATGACCAATTTCCTCCTCACTCTTCCATCCAGTTTGGAGGGATGACCTGATCTGGAAAGGGTCCTAGTAGTACCAAACACTTCTTACTTCTTGATTATGGACTTTACTCTTCTCCTTGGGAATGGTAAAGCCTTTGAGAGTTTTTGTATCTTTTTCCTGACTTATGCCTGTCCACGACTTTACCCCCCGAGATCTTTTGAAAGTGCCTCGCCACCCATAATTGATTGTTTGCTTTCAGTTGCACTTCCAAGCACTGGAATGCGCCAGGAATAGCTGGTGTTTATGCTGAACCAATCAAAATAATTATAATTGATCACAAGTGGAAGCCAATTAGGTCCAGGTGCAATGGTGACTAGTGGCGCAATGGAGATTAGTTACATGCGACCGAGTTTACTAGTATTTTTAGCAGAAGAATCTCTTTAACCACCTCAGTGATTCTGTTTTTTTAATTTTGTTCTGAACTGTTCCTATTATATTTTTCACTTGGCTGTTATAAGTTGCATTAAGTAAATATTGCTGGGAAAATATTTTGTACGGGCGGCACAGTGGCGCAGTGCATAGCGCTGCTGCCTCGCAGTTAGAAGACCTGGGTTCACTTCCCAGGTCCTCCCTGCGTGACGTTTGCATGTTCTCCCCGTGTCTGCGTGGGTTTCCTCCCACAGTGCACTGGCAATCCTAAATTGTCCCTAGTGGGTGTTGGTGTGTGTGCCCTGCCTGGGGTTTGTTTCCTGCCCTGTGTTGGCTGGGATTGGCTCCAGCAGACCCCCGTGACCCTGTAGTTAGGATATTGCGGGTTGGATAATGGATGGATGGAGATATTTTGTATGTGTCTTCATTTCATGCTGCAAAGCAACAAAATATGAATATTTCGAATGGGGCGTGATTCTTTTCTATACCCACTGTATGCACTCTCATTTTACACTTTCATCTCAGCCTAGCCTGATATTAAGCAATGGACGTTGCACCCTGGTACTTACTCTCTTATTCCAAATATGTCTCTAAAAACGATGAAGCTGTGAGGTTTGCCGATGTGTTTTCCTCTTCACAATGCAAGTAAATGAAACAAGAAATACAGCTGCTAGGAAATATATATAAAGTGAAAATTAATAATAAAGTACGTCCTGATAAAGGACGGGGTCAAACAACGCATTGTGCTTACCGCTCGTATTGCCTTTTCCGTATTTACTACACACACACACACACACACACACACATGCACACAGCACAGAGATCAAGCTGCGCGCGCTGGTCTCGAAGGCGCTCTTCTGTGACGTCACACGCTGTCTGCTCGCTTTGCCGAGGAAGGGTCACTCTCACAGTGTCAAAGCGCAGTAAACACACAGTTGTGGATTACCTTCGTGCTTATATATATTTACTTTGTGTAATACGGTAAAATACAAATGGAGAAATTTCTTCGGGACTGTTCATCCGATTTACAGGTATGAGACGACGTGTACCATAATTATATTTCGCTCACATGCTTATTTTTGACGGCTCCGTGGATACTTTTAGGGTGCATGTTTGCCGACGATGCTTAACTCCCTTAACTGGGTAAGTACAGTGTAGCACACAGGAATAGATGGCTTCGTAAGAAGAGAAGTCGATCATAAGCGAAGCACGCAAACAAAATGTGTTTGTATTTTTCTTAAATACTTTAGCGCGCTGTAAATAGTGCATACAGATCTGTCAGCGATTGTGGCGGCGATCCCTCTGAGACGCGACTCTTAGCTGTCAACATGTGCACATGTCTATTGCGCAGATGATTACAGCGGTTTTCGATCCGTGTCGTAATACGAATAAAGTATTTTAGCTGTTTGTATTTCTTAATTGCGTCTAATAAACACGCTCCCGCTGCGTGTTTTTCAAAAACATGAGACTCACTGTAGCAGTCACGTGTGTTTTTCTCGGGAGTTAGGAAATGTGTTCCAGTACCGCCTGAATTATTCATTAGTTTTTCGCATGCACTTGGCTTATATACCAGAAAATAACGTAAGAAGTTTGTGAGCAAGGCTAAAACATTTGTATACAGTACGTCTTATTGTGATAAATCATAATAACAGTAGTGCATAAATATGCATTGGTGGTGTTAAGAAATTCAGATGTTGGATAACAGTTTTAGTTGTCATCCTGATATAGACCTTAACGTAAACTCGTTTCATTTTTTGTTAAAAGTGTAAGATTGACTGCCAATGTATTCATTCAGGTGGCGGAGGATACCATCATTTAGTAAAGAGAGATCAACAGCACTGCCACAGAGGCTTTCGTTATAGTTGTGGTGTTTAGAGGCCGTCAGCCACCTCAGCAGTGTCTTAATTCGTTGTTATACGTTTCATTCTGTGGCTTTGTACATTCTTTTTATGATGTAGTAGTGATTTTTGCATGCAATGAATAATTAATTGTTTTCAAAAGTATATCTAGTAGAGTGGAATTTATAATATTTATGAAAAACCATTTACAACATTTTTGTACTTAAGTAGGGTACAGGTACAATAGGAGGCAGGTTACAGTGCTTATTCAATATTCCTTACATACCAACCTTTTTCTGTTGCTTTTTCCTCAACTGCATGACATTATGTATTGAATTAACAGTTTATATGACTGTATCGGTTAAGCATCAACTAATACTTTATCATCAAACATATTGTCCTGGATATGACATTAAACTGCATCCAGCCCTGCAAACAAGTCCACCAACTTGCAGGGGGTTGGTGGCAGGATTGGCACGCTAGCCACTGTTAAAAAAAAAAAAAACCTCACACTGTTCCACTCCATTTGAACTAGTGTGGTGCTGAGGTGTACTCCCGTCACATGGCTGCACTCAGGTCCTAATTTGGGATCCTGAGGTGGTTTGTCTTGTGGTTGGTGTGGCAACGCACTGTATCGTTGCATGCTCCCAACCTAAACATACTGTAGCTTGTAAAAAATGATTTTGCTGCAATGATTTCTGCAAGAACAATTGCACTGAGTAGTTAATACGTTTCTTTTAATACATTTTTAAAATTTTGATGTTTGACAGCTAATGCAGTTGTAAGAATATACAAATATGGTAATGAAACAATTTACTAATTATGTATTTTAAATTCTCATTAACTTCTTATTAGTTTGGTATTTTTTTAATTGTGCTGCACTAAATTCAATGGGATGTTGCCTGCATGCGTTCACAGGCACATGCTGGATTTGCTTCTACATTCATATGTGTAGTTCATTCATTCTAATCCTTCTCAACACATTCTTGTTTTGCTCAGAGTGATATATGCAATTCATATATTCACCTGAAAGTTTCTGCAATTTTGTAGCTTTTAATGCCAGAACCAAAGCATTTTAAACCATTTTCTTTAATCCAGTCAGTCTGAAAGTTTACAATTGACTTTGCTTTGTATGGGAAGAATTTTACTTTATTTAAAAACAAAAAAAGCATGAAAAACTTCTTTAAACATCCAGATGTTTGAAATCATTTGAAAATACAAACAACACTGTAATAATTGCTGTGTCACTTTTAGCTGATTTTTATTGTATTCTTAGAAATGACAAAAAAAATAGCATTACAATTTATCCTTATATAATACAATCTAATAAAAACAATATAATTAAGCATATTTTACAACTAAAATGTAATAATGGTAATTTATAAAACTTACATTAACATGCATGACCACCCAAACTACATTATACACAGAGTCACACAGAGCATTTTCAGTTTGATTAATGTAAACAAATAATCGCATTCTAAAATTAATTTTAACTAAGATATGACTAGTTGAAAAATGGAAGTGTCTGGGCAATCCAAAATTAGTTAAAAGAAATAGTCTTATTACCAATGCCAGCTGGCTGAATACACCCTTGTGGGTATTCTACAAAAATACTTGATGTCAATAATAGGAGTCGTGTTTTGGTTAAATTTCCAAAAAAATTGAAATGCCCATTTGGGTTCAGTTGTAACCTGTAAAAATTAAGTTTATTTTGTAATAATGTATTATCATCACAATGTATGAAGTTACGTTTTCAAAGCTGCATTTGCACTGCAATTTCATTATGCTGCAATGCCCACAGCTATGTACAGCTTCAGCATAACTGTGATACTGTAGCTAGGACTGATTTAAGTTGATTGTGTATGCAGTACAAAGTGTAGCTGAACATCATTTCATAAATTATTAGGTTCCTGGTTTCATTGTTGTTTTTATTGAGTTATTTCACTTTTACCATCCCAGTATCAGCATCATCCTTTTGATCACTCATGGTGGCATAGCTTTCAGCTCATTACAACCCTGAACTGAATTAAGATTTAACAAAAATGTATAGCTTTTTGCACACTTTGTTTCTGTTCTTTACTAAAAATGACAGTCCTGCAAAGAAAAAATAATAGATCATTATGATTAAACTATTTGAACAGAATACTTAAAGTCATTTGAGATTACCAAGTTCAGGTGTTAAAATGTTAAGTGCTGCAAGTATTTGGTGAATATGTGAATGATATCTGAAAGCAAAGAAATTATCCATGTATGTGCTAGATTGAGTTTGTCTGTGCAAATAACATATATATGTGAATGAAGTCTACAGTGCATTGCAAAAGTACACAAACCCTTGGAAATTGTTTAGATTTTTTTGCATTCAGCTCACATGTTCAAAATATTATTTTGCATATGAAAAATTAAACACATTACACTATTAGGTGGTAATACCAAGAGTAACAGATGATGACCTCAAGACAGTTGTACTGCCACTACAGTCATAAAACCATGAATTATTTGTACAGACAATTAAGCGAGTTAGATAGAGGCCCGGTTGTCATTGTTTAGTGGCATATAAGTCAATCCAACATACCTTGGCACAATATCAGCTGTACTGATTTAACAGTGAGATGGTGAGGGTTGGGTGCTTGTACCCATTGAGAACAATTTTATGGTTGTGTCTATTGAGAAGGATTTCACTGCACTTGCATCTATGTTTTGTACCAGACCTGCAATGGTCACACAATGACCCTATATCCATATACTCTAGTATTCTGTTATCTTGTGATATGATCTGCATCTTACTTATGAAGAATAACTTAATATTTTAAACTGGCAACACTGGGAAATCTAGTACAATGCAAATTTAACATTCTCCAATAACAAGCTGCGAGTACAGAAGGTGTCATGTGGGGATGTCATTGTTTACATTAACCTAACTGTTCTGCAGCAATACTTGTTACAGGAATTTAGTCTGTAAGTACGTCATTTTAAGAGCTTTTGCTGCAGCCCTCCATGGTACCGTTTTGATACAGAAAAATGCCTGACTTCATATGTTTACCATATGCCAAGAATGCCTACATGATTTAATCAACTTTCTTGTCTCCTAGAATGTATATGTAGGATATTGTGGGGTGCCAACTACAGTCTGCTCTGCTTACTCTGCCAACAATTGCCAGCCTGGAGAAGCACATGCTCAGAGCTTGCTAAGTGCAAGAAAAAAAACATTAAACTGTAGGGATTGTTGTACAGTATATGGTGCATAGAACAGTATTGGGTTGGTACCATGTATAAATGTATTTTAGATGTTCAGAGATGTGCTTGCTTCAGTGGGGTTTCAGAGGCAAGTTTAGTTAGACTTTATGCTGCACAAATAACTACGTTTATTACATTTTTGAGGCCAGTACCTTTTTCTATGTATTTTTCTATAGTTAACTTGTGATTCTTTGAACAATTAGTTGCATAAATACTATATACAGGGACTAATTTGAATTTCAGCCTGGTTTTTAATTCTGATTGGTTAAATGTAAGTGGGAAAATCCTCCTGCTGTTTCCAAAGTCAAAAAGGACAATTATTATGGCCGTTTATTTCCCACTATGCAATTAGTTCAGAAAAAAAAATGTGATTCATGCATTCCTTGAGAACAAGATAATGTGACCAATCACTGGTTAAAAATGCTAGAGCAAGAATAAACACTTGTTTATCTTCTGAGTCTAATGGATAGGGCTACTGTCTGTCCAAAAATCTGTCTGTTTACTAACAGGCTTATTCAATTTAGGGTCATGGAGAGTGTTATTAATTGGCTAATGTCTTCTCCATACACTGATGCAAACATAAATCCCAAAACAGCAAAGGTCACAAACCTGGCAAAGTGACTTGTTGACAAACTGTCTTTTAAAGTGTTTTGTTACAAAAGAAGAAGAAGAAGGAGGGTAGGAGCATGCACTGATAGCGTGTTGCTGTACCCACTACACGACAAACCACCTGGATTGGGAACCAAGTATAATGGATGATACCTCAGCACCACACTGGAACAGTGTGAGGTTTTTGATGGCGGGTGGAGTGCCAGTCCTGCTATCAGCCCCCAAGTTTTCCCTGTAAGTTGGAGGACCTGCTTGCAGGGCAGAATGCAGATTAACATCACACCCAGGACGAAACAATTGCAAGTTAAGGGCCATGCCCATGGGCCCAACAGAGTAGGGTCACTTCTAGCGTTTACAAGATTTTTTTACAAAAGCAGCATTAAAAAGTTTGTGTAATGAAAATACCCTGAATAATGTTTGTAATGTGAAATTTTATTTTTTTTGTTCTGATTTTAAGTAGTATTTTTCAGTTAATGAGCAAAACTTTTCATTGAAAAAATGTAGTACTTAAAATGATGCCTTTGCATTCATCCTCCAGTTGTTATGAACATGGCTACAGTTGAAGCTGAGCTATATGGACTAAAACTGATCTTGGAATTATTTTGTCCTAAAATGCAATATTCAATATCTCTTGAGACGTTCTCAAAACACCTTAAAGACTGAACATCAGCACTTTATATACATGTATATACATGATAGATAGATAGATAGATACTTTATTAATCCCAAGGGGAAATTCACAATCTATCTCTCTTGTTACACCACCGTGTATTAACATAGAGAACGAGTCCTCCTCCTTTGTGCTTCCCGCAGGTACTTGCATCTCTGTCTGCTCTAACTGTGCTAAACCCGGGTAGCTCCACGTTAGCATCTGGGATGGTGGTAGTTAGCCACGTTTCGCAAAAGCACAACAAACTGCATTCTCTGTAGGTTCTGACATTTTTCACCAGCGCTGCCAGTTCGTCGATCTTATTTGAGATTGAGTTCACATTTCCCAGAATCACAGAAGGCACCGAGGGCTTAAAACGCCACTTTCTCGCAAGCCGCTTCATTTTTGGCTTAGTGCCAGCTCTGCTGCCATGATACCACCTTCTTACCTCGTCGGGTAAATAGGGTACCACTCCGGCACTGGCATTTGTTCTCAGCGCTCTAAGTTGAGTACTTGAATAGACGAGTCTCGGCATGTAAAAATCCATGCCCACGTTGTAAAAGTAAGTGTGTCCAGGGAACGAATCCTCATAAAATAAAGTGATAGGAGTGATCAATAAAAAAAGAGAAAAATAAAAGTAGAAAAAATAAATAAGAAGAAAAATAAAGTCGTACACGGAGCTGCTGAAAAGGCTGCCACTCTCGGCAGCGCCTGCTTATTGATATACATGTATACATGTTATGTATACATAGTTCAAAGCCTGGTATATTTTCTCACAAAATGTAACAATCTAAAGATTAGCTTTATCTGAAGGAAACAGCTCAAATAACATGTTTTTTGACATCATTTTTAGGTGTGTTCACATAAAATGTATGAAGCACAAATTGTGATAGACCAGTTTTGTTGAAATGTGGCACACTTATTCTTCAAGGAAATTTGTTGAGACAGTTCCATTTCCATTGAGATACAGTATCTTGAACAGATCGAGTTGTATACAGTTTTAAAATTTCATAATCTCCCATTGAAAAGTATTGGTGATTTTCCAAACTAGTCTAACTTTAAAAGGGCGAAATGTTCTGTGAAGTATGAAATAGTTCACTGTTACAGTTTTACAGTATCTTGAGAGTGGTTACACCAACTTGTATATTTTCTATATTTTGTTCATTGTCACCTTTGATAGACGCTACTGACGGTAGGCAGATCCCCAAAAACAAGTTAATAAAAAAAACGGTAGGTTGAGTGCAAAGGGTAGGAAGTTGCTTCCACTTGCTGCTTGAGCGAGTGTTGTACCGCAGTCTTCTTATTAAGAAGTCCACCTTGGTCTGCGCAGAAAGCTGTACATGCATCTTCCTCATCCTGATGTTTCAATTAGTAGCAGGTAGTTTAGTTAAATATCTTACTAACTGTAAAAATATAACATGCAAAAAAGGAAAAAAAGAGTTATCTACATATCAATGAAGTACCCTGTAGGTGTAAGCTGTTGTGCACAGAGCAAATAAACATTTACTACTACATTTACTACATGTACTATTTACCTTACACTAAACCAAGATTACATCTGCATTATCCACACATTACATTGATTCACCATTTCAATGTTACTATAATTTACTTGGTTGGCCAGATGCCCAGGTGACAGTGATAGGAACAGGCCCTATTTCTGGGTATCTGGTCCAATAAATAACTGAGAAATATCAAAATAGTTTTAACATACTCCCTGTCTTATGAAGCGTTGCCCCACAGAAGCTAACTTCCTCAAGATATGTTTAGAACAGTGCATCCAAAACTCTAAAACCCAATTTGATGTAATATACATCTAAGAATTTGTGTTAAACCTGAACAGCATTGCGAATACAATCAAGAAATGGAGAAAAAACAACAGTACTGCCACGTATTTCTTTCCACTTCAAGCACTGTAGAATCATATGTGTTGATTTGTGAGTGTTTTTTTTTATTATTATTATTATTTTTGGCCTGTTTCCTGAACCATCACTGTTGATGATGAGGTGAAGCAGGCATTAAACACATGAGGTTGCATACTACACAAATGTCGTAGTTTAAAAATTTGAAAATCTAGTCACCCTATAATTTCCCCTCACAGTGCCACATTCACTTGATATCTAATGTATAACGACCAATTGCTGCAATAAAATTTGCCTTTCACTTCTGTTATTCCCTAACAGTTGTCATAACTGAATAGCTTTGCAAAACATTTCATGAAAACTACTACAGCGAGACACGCTCAAGCAAATAAGGACTTAATTACAGAGGTTTTTTTTTTTTGTTTTTTTTTTATTTAGGTTATGTTAATTGCCAAATGCGAATTGTCAGTGTGAATGAGTATGGTGTGTGTTTGTGTATATGTTTGTATGTGTGTGAGTGAGTGTAGTCTTTGTGGTGGACTAGAGTCCTGTCCAGGCCTCTTTTCAGCCTATTTTCCCAATCCTGGTGAGAGCCTGTAAAGGGATATTTTGCAAAAGAATATTTTGGGGCAGATTTAAGTCTTGCAAAGTTCGAAACCAGGAAGTGTGACTGTGCTGGCATCAAGCTTAATCAAAATACCAGAAATCAAAAATCTTAGAAGTCCAAAGAAAACAAAGCCCTACATTGAAAACAGAAGATTGGTAAACAAAATGCACTTACCACTAAATAATTTTATCCAGAACTCGGATAACCAGGAAGTCTTTGTGCTTGACTTTATACCCTCTAACTTGTGACATCACTGGTCGTAATATCTGTTTGTTCTGCATAGTAATGTGGCATCCACAGAAAACAAAATGATGTCACTGAAAAATGTTTAAAATATTTTAAACAGCATTAAATAAAAGCATTTACAACAAAATATTATCAAAATAATATTTACCAACCTTCAACACTGAACCACAATGTCAAAGAAAAAAACAACAAACAAAACTGTAAAAAAATGTATAACAAAGTCAGGTCATAAAAGGTGTACCTTGAAATTCTGTGAAGGGCAGTAATATATAAGTGGAAAAAGAGCTTTTTCAGCTATACAATGAAGCTTTTCTTTCACTTTCAATATGAATAAACAGTGAAATAACATATTCCTATTAAAATTTTGGCATTATAAAATCAAGATTTTTATTTCATTAATTGATATTTTATTATCCTATAACTAACCTCTGCTCACAAAGTAATTTGGTTGTACATCTGACTTTTAGTAATCGTGACAGGTGCAAATATCACCTGAAAGACATATTTATAAATGTTAATGGAAAACTAATGTGCTAAATGTTGAATATTCATTATTGTAATTAGAAAGCTTAATTCACCTGCTTAACAAAAATATAAACTCAAAATGAAAATAAAAATAAATTGGCCAGTAATGCTATTTACCCTCATACATGAAGGCTGAATTATTCTCACATAAGAAAACCATGCTTGAAATATTTCAGTAGCTGAGATTGCTTACTGTATGTGAACATGTCAGTTCTGCTGAGATGTGAAATTCTGATTCATGTAGTTTTTTGAACACTGGCAAAATGTAATTAGTTTTAGTGTGCATGTTAAGTAGGCAAAGGTGTGTTCTGCAATACGGTAAGTGTGAGTGAATAAAGGGAACCATCAATGGATAACACAGCTTTTTGTAAATGAAGAAACTAACACTATAGTAGAGCAAACAGATAAAATGCCCTAGATGATTTAAGAAGTTACTGTCATGTGCCCAGGAAGACTTATCAGTTGTCACATAAACAGTTTTCCATAAAAAATAAGAGCTGAACTTGAGATATTTAAGGACAAGAATGTAGTAGAAATGAGACTTTTATTTGGGTAGGTCTATTTGGGTATGTAAGCTGTTCAGCCAGAGTGTATGCAAGGAAGTGAACCAATCAGAGTAATCATTAATTTAGCACTGTTATGCAAATTCAGTTTTCTATAAGAATAACTCTCTGCCTTTGTTCTGTGACCATTTTCTGACAACCTCCGCACAGGACACTGTTCCTTAGTAGATTGCTGTAACAGGGTGCTCCTTCTTCCCAAAGGAACCAGGGCGGTCGCCCCCTCATGGTCTGGAGGAGGCATGAGCCCTCCTCCTGTCTTGCTGGGCGTCCCGGCTGGGTGCCACCCCCAGCCGCGTGCCACATTCCAAATTTATTTATTTCACTTAAGTCATTTCAGCTGTTATCTTCTTCCACCTGTTGCTTGTCCTCTCTTATAGCATACAATAGAACTGCAAACACTTTATGGAACTTTGCTTACTCGGAATCTGTTTTGCTGGGGCAGCAGGAAATCATGTTGCAGGTGCAGCATTGACTTACCCAAGTGACCTCTCCATATGCAGTAACATGTTTTATATTAAGATATTGTACTGCTTCAATTGTCATCACAGGTAAAATCAAACAGCACTAACCATACCTGTTCTAAATGCTTCCTCTTCTGATCCTTACTCAATTTTTTTCTTACACTCATCACTACCAGTTATCATGGGTGGAATTGACATATACAGGCTTAGAAAGAGTGCTGAGGGTTTTGTGGAATTTTATGTAACATTCAAAAGAAGTACATCATGATATTGGCTTTTGTATATTGATTCCTATTAAATATTGAAAATTGGATTTATTGCCATGTTCTAGCTGCAGTTGTCCATTCAGTCCTCTAACATGCTTATCCAGTTCAGTATCTCTGGGAGATGGTGCCCATTGCAGCTGCACTGGGCCAAAGACAGGATCCAACTTTGGAAGGACACCACCTTTGCGTAAAACAGTGACAAAATGAGCTACTCCATGTGTTCATAAATAACATTTATTTTATTAATTTTAGAAAGCTTCCACATTGGCCAGACATTTTTTGTGGCTCAGCTCATAATACTTTGAAGCATGAGAAAAATCCCTCCATTTACAATATAGGGCATTGTGTTAATGGACGAACATAATCACAGAGGTGCACAGTTAGCGGGGCTACTAAAACAGGTTACTTCACTGCTGACAACGAATCGCCAAATATTAGGTTTCTATCATTCTTTGTATTTTTGTAGCCAGTGTAATGTTTATAACTAAACTCTTAATGTTTCATAAGTACAGTACATGTAATAGATACCTAAACAGCAATAGAGAATGAAGTGCTGTCTCCAGTTTGAAGTAATTACCGCTCTTACAGTCCAATTCGATGGCTGATGTTGCATTAGTGCATAGACATAAGCAGCAGCAAAGTCTGACTACATAAGTGAGATAGATTGAAAAGAGCAGTACAACGACTATTTTTCAGGGATTCTAAAATAAAAAATAATAAAGTTAAATTGACAGGTTTGATTTCACAAAAGTATCCTTCAATTTGGGACAAATCTACAATAGGAGGTATTGATTGGGAAAATTAAATTCCTGTTTCTATTTACAGACTTTAAAAAAAACAATTCTTTATTTAAGAACTCCAATTATATGTCTGTCTTAAAGTGTGTAGGCCTATTATTTATTTTTTGTATACTTTTTATACCTTATTTTTCTTCTTTAATTTTAGTATGTTTTTCTTTGCATATTTCTTTGAAATCTTGTAAAACACTTTGAACTGCGTTGTTTGTATGAAAATGTGTTATAGAAATACAGTAAATGTTGTATCACTCTCAGAACATTGAACACTGGTAGAGTGAGTGTAGTTGTAAATCCAAATGCTTTGTAATTTGGTATAGTTATGTCGTATTTGCCTAAGAGCTCAAACATGCACATATGCAATAATCACTTTACAGTATACTTTCCTAGAGCTGTGTTCACAGTCATTCTAACCAAGAGAAGGTAATGCTGACATTAAGTATAAATCTACCCTAAACTGCTACTGGACTTGATAAACAATAGAAAAACATGTAAAAGGTACTTAAAACAAGGGGGTATTATTAAAGAGTATCATAGAATTAATTTCATTTTTTTTGTATGTAGAACTAAAAAAGTGTAATTTTGATTGTTTAACATCTGTACAATCAATCAGTGGAGGAATGATTGAAATTTTTCTAAATAATTTATTTGACATTGACATTGAAAATTGGACATTAATTGTGGTCTTAGATGTTTTATTTATTGTGTACTGAAATATGCACGCAACCCTGACAATCGTTTTTCAATATCTGAAAATGGTTAAATGAGTACATATTTTTTTAAAATAAAACTTTTATATGTCAGTTATCTGCCCTGTTGAGCATCAATTCAGAATGTATTTCACCTGCCAGTTATATCTTGGCACTTTGGACATATATATTATTTATAAGCCCTACCAGGCTGATTACTCAGCTGAATCTCTGTTTTCACCTAGTTGCTTAAAGAGCAAGGATTAATCTTGGCGTAAGCCACTAATTTTCAAATGACTATACAGTATGTATGAAGAGATAAACTAATGTAGGCTGTAATCAAGGACTTAAAATACAAAACATAAGACTAGATTATGTTATGTTTCTAGTAATTGACAAGTTGAAACTTTTGGTGAGGATAGAAAAGGTTGATTATTTAGGCCAAACCTAATTGAGAGTTGCATTAAGAAGCACATGGACGTACACCAGCAGCTATACTGACATATGGTGCTTTACTTTAAAAGGCACAGAAGAGAGTAAACATGAGGGTAATGGAAAAACACCTGTTAAATGGGGGTTATCACTGTTCTCACTGTTTTTAAAGCATGACTCTGTCCTAATGTCTTTAAACAGTTGATAAGTGAGATGTGCTGGATAATACATTCAAACGCTGGACACTTCCGGCTTTGCTTCTTCATGCCTCATTAGAGATGATTAATCAGCACACCAGTGACAGATGATTTACTGAAGAAAAACTTATATTTCATCCATTGAACAGATAGTGTACAAATGGATTTAAACACATTGACATTACCAGTAACTTGGCATGTAAATCCTGGCTGAAAATAAATAGTTTTAAAATCTGCAAATTAATGAAGGGAACTATTTTAGATTATAAACTAACATACATTTTTGTGAAACATTGAATTGCCAACATAACTGGAGTAGAGCTTAACAAGTCAACAGCAGGCCTGCAATGCACATAAAACTAATGCATTGTAGTAAAAGTAAATAATTCTGGTGCTGGTTAAATAAAACTAGACTAAACCCCATTAACACTAGACAAAGTTTCCTGTGATTCACTTACTTCACGTTTCATTTCATGTTAGTCTTCACTTCATTTGGTGCTTTACTCACACTCCATGTTACTTGGAACTAATTGGCTTGCCATTCATTTCAAGGGAGCATTGAAACGACAACTCCCTGAAGTTTGCCATGAGTGCAATTGCTGTGATTGATGGGAACCGTACCAATAATCCCATACCACAGGGATCCCACTTTGCGTTGAAAAATTATGTAATTTATTTTGTGGCTGAGCGTGAGAGTGAGGTGCGATCCTTGTTGTTGCAGCAGTTCTGCGAACCTTCTGGCGACAGGTTTGCAAGCTAGCACACGCCCACCAGTTAGGCATGATATTGTTGACAAATAATGCTCCATAATTAACTATCTAAACTCAACCACAATAAAAATAATAATAAAAAATAAAAAAAACTGTAGTGTTATCTCTTTTGCCTGCAGTGGTTGGCTGCATGTTAGGCTGGATTTAAATTTCCATTTGTCTAGTGCAGGGCAAAGCCAAAATATGAACTTGCAATATGAACTTGCAGAGTGCTCTTGCTAATTCAGTTCTTAAACATAAATTACATATTGCTGATATACAAAGATTTACAAAGACTGAGTCTAGCAGCGACTGATGAGATTTAAATGCATGGTATTTAAATTAGAAGTGTGGACGAAGACACCAGACAAGACAGCAGGTGTGATCATATAGCAGCTTTATTTTCTCATCGTCACAGTGAGCAGAGGTTCAGAAAAACAGGCAATCAATAATACATGACAGTGTCAGGGCTCTTCTGAACCCAGTCTGTTGGGTGGGGCAAAGTTTTTATACCCCTAGCATGCGTGATTTAATATTCATTATGAAATGCAACAGTCGACACTTTATTATACACAATCCTTGAGCCCCTTCAATGCCCCTTGTGCAACTTGATTCCTTGGCCCCTTTGTTATGGCGTTCAGATGTAAACTAAGGGAAAACGTGATAAGGCAGTCTCATGTGTGAAGTGCTTAGACCTTGAGTCCGTTTGACAAATATTTTTCTGTTTGCTCAGCAAAGCATGTTTTTAAAGCTTACTTCTGCTTAACTCCTTAGACAAGGATTAATTAGTACAAGGGAACGAAGAGAACATTCATCTTCCACAGAAGTCAGTTAGGAAGAGGCGGAACAGATAGGCAGAAATGATGTCAGACACAGCAGTTAATAGGAGGATCTTCGGGAGGAACCAGAAATGAGGTTTACAGAACCAGAAATGAGGTTTCAGGAAGTCCTCTTTTCTGAAGATCTGCAGATGAAGAAGAACAGGCATTATTGCACTTCTCCAAACCCTCTCTGGACAACCCCCTTGATCAGTTAAGTCCTTTAATGGCCTCTCCAGCACACGTGTGTGACATGGCTCCCCTTCAGCCCAGACCTGTTGGGTCGGGCAGCCTGAACTGAGTGGTCATGGACCCTTAAAAGAGCATTGGTGTTGGCTTGAAGTGAGCCCCATCAATAAACAACAGAAAACCTGTAAGGCTGAAGGTCTAAAAACAACCTTGTGATGAGAGGGTTCAACTTCTTATGTACTGCCATCGACTGCAAAGTAGCGTGGTCAGTATTCAGGGTGAATTCACGGCCAAGAAGGTAGCACCTTAGTTGGGTTACTGCCCTTTTAATCGCCAGCTCTTGTCTTTCTACCACTGGATACCTGGTTTCCCAGTCCAACAGTTTCCGGGTCTGGAGATTTCAATATGGGTGCTTGATGTAAAGACCTTCTTTAGGTCACTGAATGCAGCGTCTACTCAGTCATACCACACACCAATGCATACCACATAATTTGGGGCTTTCTTCTTTCTCAAATTGGTCAAGAGCTTTGCCCTTTTGGAGAATCCATGCACAAACTAACGGTAGTACCCCACAAATCCAAAAAAGGCTTGAACCTGCCTCTTGGTTTTCGAATGGGGCCATTTTAAAATGGCATCAACTTCTGAACATTGTTGTCTAACTGTACCCCGACCCACCAGTTAACCTAAATATTTGGCTTTGGTTAATCCAAAGATGCATTTCTTGGGGTTAATACGAAGACCGGCTTCTGCTAGTGTCCGGAGCACAGCCTTAACAACACATGTTCTTTCCATGAGCTAGAATAGATGACAACGTCATCTAAGTGGGCAGCGCTATAGGCATTGTGGGGCCTAAGCAGTGTGCCACCCGATGCTGAAAGCTGTGGGAGCCGTGTGCAAGCTGAATGGGAGGACATAGTATTGCCAGTATCCACTAGGGGTACTGAACACTGTTTTCTCTTTAGTGTACTCCATTAAGGGAATTTGCCAGTTCCCTTTGGTCATGTCTAAAGTGGTCAAATATTCAGCCTTTCCCAACCTTTCAAGGAGATCATCCACGCATGGCATTGGATAAGCATCAAAATAGGAAACTTGGTTGAGGCATTGGAAGTCATTACTAAATCTCCAACTGCCACCTGGTTTGGGACCAATACAATGGGACTAGACAAGGGGCTGTGACTTTCCTCTATTACCCCTAGCTCTAGCATTCATTTGATCTCCAGTTCCACTTCATTGCGCTTTGCCTCCAGGATTCAATAAGGCCACTCCCTGATGATCACCCCAGGCTCGGTCACAATGTCATGTGCAATCACAGAGGTCCACCTTGGCTTTTTGCTCACCACCTTTGGGACAGACAGGATGGCTAATTCTAGCTCCCGTCCTTGAATGGAGGTCAAATTGGAGCTTAAGTTAAAGGCCTGTTTTTGATCAAAAAGGAAATGGTGTTGGCTGGAGTAAGGGTCAAATTCCCATTCCTTCCACAGCTTCAAAAGGTTAACGTGATACACTTGTTCACTCGGTTGAGAATTGGGTTGTTTTACCAAATAATTGACATGTCTTTTCCTCTTCTTAACTTTGTAAGGACACTGTCAATGAACTAGTAATTTGGAGTGTGAGGTGGGAACAAGAAATCCCCTGGACAGAATTCGCGGAGGGTTGAACATCTGAACATCTCCAAGGCGAATGGCATTCCCTGGTCCATAAGGACCTCTTTAGGAATGCCAACTCGTGCAAAGATCCCTACTAATTTCAGTGTGATGTACTGTAGCTGAGCGTAGTGGAACAGCTTCTGGTTATCAGGTGGCATAATCTACGAGGACCAAAATTAATTTGTATCCCCAGGCTGAGGATTCTAGGAGTCCTGCAAGGTATATCCCGATTCTTTCAATGGAGACATCAATGAGGGGAAGAGGAACAAGAGGAGCACGGTCCCTTCTAGGAATCTGTCGCAACTGACACTCGGGGCAAGAGGTACAGAAGCAATGGACCTTCTCATTAATTCTGGACCAATAGAAACAAAGCTTAATACCCTCAAAAGTTTTATTGGGGCCCAAGTGAGCTACCAGGAGGTAGGCATGTGCCAGTTCACAGACCTGCCACTGGTAAGTCTGCGATACGAGCAGCAGCGTCCGTACCTCCCCCTCATGTTCTGCTACCCAATAGAGGAGATCATTATTGATAACAAAGTGTGGCCCTTGTGGCATTGGATTTTGGGTCCGCTGACCATTAACAAGCATTATTGCATTCTTTCCAAACTTTAATGAATCATCATTCCACTCCTCCCTTTTAAAGGAGACCAGCATTTGTAAATTGGAAGTGCAGAGTATGTAATGGGTCTGAGTCGACCTCAATGGTCGTGGTCTCTGTCCACAGCGTCACAGCGCCCGGTGTTGTAGTTTCCAGCTTCTCTGTCGCGGTTTCCACCACATCACACTGGATGGCCTCATGACTCCTAGAAGCCAGCTGTGGGGGCAGTCTTGGACAGTGTTCCGCCATCCATTATTAGACCTAAATTACTTGAAGGAGCGGGGACAGTGATACTGCTTTTACTATTAGACCAGTCATGCCCCAAAATCACTGGATACGGAGGAGTAGGAAGTACAGCGACCATGAGCTGGTGAACCGTATCCTCAAAACTAATTACACATGAGGTGAACCTATACCAATGGGTTTCGCCATGTATACAGGTCAGACTGGTCTTGATAACACATAATAGTGAGCAACAATGGAAATGTTACTTGTAAAAGGCGCTTTATAGCGCCCGACCCGGCACAGACTCAGGCAGAGGCACGTACTTAAATAAAACAGTTTTTATTTCTCTTCAGCCGTGGGGCACGCCTTCCCCGTGTCCCACAGGCCCAACACAGTCCCAAATACACTCACAAATACTCTATCCACCTCAGCACCACCACTCCTCCTTAGGCTTAGTCCTCCTCCTCGTCCCGACTCTGGCTCTCTCAAGTGGTGGTGGCTGGCCTTTTTTATACCCCACCCGGAAGCGTTCCAGGTGCTTGATTACCTGGCCCTAATTGACCTTCCGGGTGGGGCTGACGAGTCGACCAGCTGGGCTGGAAAGTCCATGCAGCTCCCCCTGGCGGCCATCCAAGCCCCCATCCAGGCTGTAGAGGACTCCATCTCCCATGGAGCCTTGCGCCAGGTTGGGGAATCATCGTCCACCAGGGAGGCTGCCACCAAGCGTCCCAGGGGAGGTACTGAGCTGCCCATGGTGGCTCCCCCGGAACAGATGCAGCAGGGGCGTCGGACCCGGCTGTCCTTCACATACTCGTGGAATCGATTAGTGCAGTCACCTTATGCCCATTTACTATCACTGCTACTATGAAAGGAAGACACAAGGAGGGCAGAAGTGGATGGTGTATCCAAACTCTTCACACTTGAAACAGTGGGGGGAGGCTCCTGTGTTTATCCTTAGGTCAGGTGGCGAGCTTCGTGCTGTGGCAAGTGTGCTCTGGGGGAACAACACATCCCTGTCGGGCTGAGTGAGTTGACTTTTTCGTCCACTCAGGTTGATACGCTGCCCTGTGTCGCTCGATGATATTGATAAGGGCCTCCGAATTTCTGTATGGCTGCCTGCAGACCAGTTGGGTTAGATAGTCTGGAAGTGCATTCACTAGGACATCACAGGCAAGTTGTTCGACCACTTGCCATGAGTTTACATCTGGCCTTAGCTAGCACCCAGTTGGTTTTTCGGGATCAAATCGCCACTCGTGCCAGAACCTTCAAGACCACGGTTTTGAGCTTATTGTAATTGGCAGTGTTCTTCTCCGAGGGGTTTAATAGGCCCTCTATGCTTCACCCTTCAGGTATAGCACCAATATGTTGCCCCATTCTGCAGGCGCCCAGTAATGTCGGGTGGCAGTATGCTCAAATATTATGAAATATGTTTTGATATCATTACTCTCCAAGAGCGGGATGAGTACCTGGGAGGGAGTCTGTACCTGATCCTGTTGGACAACCATGTGAGACTCATAACAAATCTCTGCTTCAGCGAATTGAGTCAGATAATTTGCCCATCTGGATCTTGAGCTGTTGTACCTCCATGACTATGTTGGTCAAAATGGTGTGTAGGTCTTCTTGCTCCTCAGACATGTTGAAAAATTAGATCCTGCCGACTAAACCACTGTAAATGAAGAGGCAAGACCACAAAAAAGGTTTGGGGGGCCACCCTGTATACTGTCAAAAAGAAGGAAAAGAGAAACAAGATGTACAAAATTAGCAATCACAAAATACAGAGAGCAGTCTCTCAGCGACTGATGAGATTTAAATGCATGGTGTTTGTATTAGAAGTCAGACAGGAACAGGCAGAGCAGATGAGCAGAAATTATGTCAGGCACAGCAGTAATGGGAGGATCTTCGAGAGGAAACCGAAAATGAGGTTGACTGAACCAGAAGTGAGGTTTCAGGAAGTCCTCTTTTCTGAGGATCTGCAGATGAAGAAGAATAGGCAATATTGCACTTCACCAACCCCTCTCTGGACACACCCCTTTGCTCAGTTAAGGCCTTTGACTGCCTCCCAAGGGTACGTGTGTGATACCATATTCTTATGTCACATTTTTGAAAGTAAAATAGTTTATGTAAAAGAGAGTTTGGTAGTGACATTACATATTTCTAGACCTTGGCAGCACATAGGAAAGCCTATGCATAAACAACAAAATGTACTTAGGTCAAACTAGTTAAAAACATCTGCTATCTTCAACAATATTGCCTATGTTTCTCCTTTCCTTTAGACTAATTTATTGGGCACACCAACTAGAATGGGCCCATGGTGTTCCTGTTTCCCTTTTCCCTTTTTTGTTTTTTTGTTTGTGTGAGGAACAGCCAAAATTCACCTTCTCCTAAAGTATGTGAGTAATTGGCTTTTTTATAGCACTGTCACTATTAGCCGGAGCAGTTAGACAGGTGCATGCTATCTTGGTCTTTGAACTGGAAAGAAATGTGGCTGTAAGCCTTAATGCAGCTCACGGTAAAGATGACATTGGAAAGAAAAAATACTTTTTCTCACTGGGTCAGTTTGCTTGTGTGATTTTTTTTTTAAATATTTTATGTAAGCCTTAACATTATTGTACCTTGCACAACACATTTATTTTTTGTCAAACGTTATATTTTAGGATCACCCTCACTAAATTATATGAATTTTCTTTGGCTCAATTGTGTTTTTGGTACGTCTTGTAGTATTAATTGTCACTCCATGCCACCACTGATTTGTGCTATTTCTTGAGGAATGTCTTTGCTTATTCAAGTTTCTGCTTTGAATTGAAAAAAATCCAAGGACATTTTGCTTCAGAGTTTATCCTTGAACAGACTTTGCTGTCAGCTGTGATTTAAAGTAAAAGATTTTAAGCAGTAACAACATATAATACAGGAGAAACTTTGCCTCATTTGTAGCCTGCAAACAGCATGCTCCTTTTATCTTGCACCCAAGAATGTATCTCAGAGATCCCCTAAAGGCAGGATTTCATTTGCACGCCTTTTGAAGTTTTATTCATTTACTTGGTGGGCCATGACTGTATGACCTTTCCCTTTCTGTCTTTTGAACACCTCCACTTTCACCGAGCTCCTCCATTCATTTTGAACATTTTTAAAATCAATTCATTTAACTTTCACTTCTTAATATACAGTAAACACTGCACCAGCTGAAAAATTAAACAGAGCTTACATATGGAAATATGATTGATAGATAGATAGATAGATAGATAGATAGATAGATAGATAGATAGATAGATAGATAGATAGATAGATACTTTATTAATCCCATGATTGACAGGAGCCTGCTCAGTGCCTGTTGCTCTGCCACAGATGTCAAACTGTCCAGCTCCATGCCTACAATAGAGCCTGCCTTCCTCACCAGTTTATCCAGGCGTGAGCCATCCTTCTTTATGCTGCCTCCCCAGCACACCACTGCGTAGACGAGGACATTCGCCACAACCGTCTGATAGAACATCTGCAGCATCTTATTGCAGATGTTGAAGGACGCCAGTCTTCTAAGGAAGTATAGCCGGCTCTGTCCTCTCGTGCACAGAGAATCAGTATTGGCAGTCCAGTCCAATATATCATCCAGCTGCACTCCCAGGTATTTATAGGTCGGTATCCTCTGCACACAGTCACCTCTGATGATCACGGGGTCCAGGAGGGGCCTGGGCCTCCTAAAATTCACCACCAGCTCCTTGGTTTTGCTGGTGTTCAGGTGTAAGTGGTTTGAGTCGCACCATTTAACAAAGTCCTTGATGAGGTTCCTATACTCCTCCTCCTGCCCACTCCTGATGCAGTCCACGATAGCAGTGTCTTCAGCAAACATTTGCACGTGGCAGGACTCCAAGTTATATTGGAAGTCCGATGTATATAGGCTGAACAGGACCGGAGAAAGTACAGTCCCCTGCAGTGCTCCTGTGTTGCTGACCACAATGTCAGACCTGCAGTTCCCGAGACGCACATACTGAGGTCTGTTTGTAAGATAGTCCACGATACATGCCACTAGGTATGAATCTACTCCCATCTCTGTCAGCTTGTCCCTAAGGAGCAGAGGTTGGATGGTGTTGAAGGCGCTAGAGAAGTCTAGAAACATAATTCTTACTGCACCACTGCCTCTGTCCAAGTGGGAGAGTGATCGGTGTAGCATATAGATGATGGCATTCTCCGCTCCCACCTTCTCCTGGTATGTGAACTGCAGAGGGTCGAGGGCGTGGCATACCTGTGGCCTCAGGTTATGAAGCAGCAGCCGCTCCATGGTCTTCATCACATGTGACATCAGAGCGACAAGCCGGAAGACATTCAGCTGACTAGGACGTGATACCTTTGGGACTGGGGTGACACAAGATGTTGTCCAAAGCCTCGGGACTCTCCCCTGTTCCAGGCTCAGGTTGAAGATGTGCTGTAGAGGACTCCCCAGCTCCAACGCACAGGCCTTCAGCAGTCGTGGCGATACTCCATCTGGACCCGCTGCTTTGCTGGCACGAAGTCTCCTCAGCTGTTTGCTCACCTGCGCTGCTGTAATTGTGGGTGGGGATGTCTTTCCTATGCTGGTATCAGCAGAAGGATGGGTGGAGGGTGTAGTACTCCGAGGTGAGAGTGAGTTAGGGTGGTCAAACCTGTTAAAGAAGTTGTTCATTTGGTTTGCTCTCTTCACGTCTCTCTCGATGGGGGCACCCCGCTTCGAGCTGCAGCCAGTGATGATCTTCATCCCATCCCACACTTCCTTCATTCTGTTATTCTGCAACTTCTGCTCCAGCTTTCTCCTGTACTGCTCCTTCGCCGCCCTGAGCTGGACTCGGAGTTCCTTCTGTACGCGCTTGAGCTCATGCTGATCACCGCCTTTAAAAGCTCTTTTCTTCTGGTTCAAAAGGCCCTTGATGTCACTTGTAATCTGTTGCTTGTTGTTAGCATAGCAGCATACTGTTCTCACTGGAACTACAATGTCCATACAGAAGTTGATGTAGTCAGTAGTGCAGTCAACAACCTCCTCAATGTTCTCACTATGTGATCCCTGCAGGATATCCCAGTCCGTAGTTCCAAAGCAGTCCCTCAGATCCTGCTCTGCTTCAGGGGACCACTTCCTGAATGAGCATGTGGTTGTAGGTAGCTCCCTCACTCTTGGTTTGTAGTGAGGCTGAAGCAGAACCAGGTTATGATCTGCTTTCCCAAGCGCAAGCAGCGGGGTGGCGCTGTATGCGTCTTTAACGTTTGCATGCAGTAAATCAGTAGTCTTATTTCCGCGGGAGTTACAGTCCACATACTGGGAGAAGGCAGGTAATGTTTTGTTCAGCGTCACATGGTTAAAATCTCCAGCGATTAGCACAAGCGCCTCAGGGTGCTGCGTTTGTAACCTAGCAACAGTAGAATGGATGATGTCACTCGCTGTCTCCACGTCCGCCCAAGGAGGGATGTAAACAATAACAACAATGACGTGTCCAAACTCTCTGGGCAAGTAATAGGGATGCAAACTTACGGCCAACAGTTCGATGTCCCTGCAGCAAGTGGAGATTTTGACGTTAACATGTCCAGAGTAACATCACTTTGTATTGACATAGAGAGTGCGTACTCCTCCTTTGTGCTTCCCGCAGGTACTTGCGTCTCTGTCCGCTCTAACTGTGCTAAACCCGGGTAGCTCCATGTTAGCATCTGGGATGGTGGTAGTTAGCCACGTTCGCAAAAGCACAACAAACTTCATTCTCTGTAAGTTCTGACATTTTTCACCAGCGCAGCCAGTTCGTCGATCTTATTTGGTAGTGAGTTCACATTTCCCAGGATCACAGAAGGCACAGAAGGCGTAAAACGCCACTTTCTCGCAAGCCGCTTCATTTTTAGCTTAGTGCCGGCTCTGCTGCCACGATACCGCCTTCTTACCTCGTCGGGTAAATAGGGAACCACACCGACACTGGCATTTGTTCTCAGCGCTTGAAGTTGACTAATTGAATAGACGAGTCTCGGCGTATAAAAATCCATGTCCACATTGTAATAGTTAAAGTGTCCAGAGAACGAATCCACATAAAAAAGTAATACAGGGTAGGATTCAAAAGTAATGAGCCTTTGTTCAAAAAGACAAATTTATTGAGCAAATTGGTACAACTAATTAATAGTCTTCAAAATAGGCACCTCCTGCATCAATACACTTTTGTAGGCGGCTTTTCCATGACTCGAAGGCGTCCACGTAGGCCTGTTCCGGGATGGCTGCAAGGGCTGCCTTGACATTTGCTTGGATGTCCTCGATCGAGTCGAAGCGTTTTCCTTTCAGCGCTGATTTTAAGCGCGGAAACAAGAAGAAGTCAGAAGGCGACACGTCCGGACTGTAGGGAGGCTGGGGGACCACCAGAACGTTCACCCGGGCCAGGTAGGCGCTCACGATGAAGGCGGTGTGGCTGGGCGCGTTATCGTGGTGAAGCTTCCAGCTGTCCTTGATGTCCCTTCGCTTGCGCGCGACGCTTCTTTTCAGCCTTTTCATGACTTCCAAGTAGTAAGCAGCATTCACGGTCTTTTCTTGCGGGACAAACTCGTAGTGGATGATCCCCTTCACTCCGAAGAAGGCAATGAGCATGGTCTTCGTCTTCAACGCGTACCGTTGCTCTAACGAACTTTCCATTCCGCCGTGTAACACACTACCGCACAGGGGTTCCCGTCAAGGAGCGGTAGGAGCTCCGTTGCGTTGTGAAGCCAACACCCACCGTCGCTGGCAAGTGGGGCGCGCGGCGAGGTACGTTCACATCAGAACAAAATGAGGCTCATTACTTTTGAATCCTACCCTGTAGGAGTGATCAATAAAAAATAATAAAGAGAAAAATAAAAGGTAGAAATATAAAGTCGTACATGGAGCTGCTGAAAAGGCTGCCACTGTTGGCTGCGCCCGAGTCATCATGGATTGAAGCATGACACTCATGCACAATAGAATGCTATAGTGAGTGGCTGATGGTGATGAGTGAACCCCACGGTCTTCACTTGCTGTGAATTCAGCAAAATCATGCAAATGTTTGTGAACTTTGTTGGACTCCACAAAATGCATTGAAGTCAATGGGGAAAGAGGAACTAAACTCGTTTTGAGTGGATTATATTGCTGCAGTTGCGTTTTACGTAACCCTGAGAGCTATGGAAGAGACGGCCAACTATGCTGGACTGAGTATTGAGGTCAAAAATGTGATCTGAGCTGTGAGGGTGTGGCGCTAACCACGGCTCCACTGTGCCTCAAACAACAAAAGTCACTGACAAAATGTATACCACAAACAAAATACAACAAATGCACAAAGACTAACAATAAGTAAATAAAATATAGGTCATTCCACCCACAGAGTTCCAAGCTTGGGGCACACATTAGCCATGCCATGAAGTGGCAGCATTGGAGTGGCTTGTTCCATCGTTTGAAGTTGTGGCTCTAGGTCCAGCTGGAAGATCTTTACTTTTTTCTTCCATCAAGAAGAAACACTTTGTATATAGTAATAAATCATTTGTTATTATTATTTCACATGGTCTCCTGTGTTTTCTGTTCAGGGGAGGGGGAGGGCTCCTTTAAAGCTTGGTTTTGAGATTGTAGCTGGGCACATGAGTAATTTGCGGTGCTTCTGGAAACAGTGTTGTAACGTCTATCTATCTATCCATCCATAGCACTCATTATGATCAGCTAATAAATTCCCAACCTTTATGGCCTAGGGACCAGTTTTACCTTTTTAAATTCACTGACGACACACAGACAGCAACTGAAGAGTGGTTCCCCCTTCATGTAACGGGTGCGATCAGAAGAACAGGTTTCAAGGAGTTCCCCCTTTAGTAAATGAATGCAGTTAGAAATGGGGAAAAATATCTTTTAACACTATTGATCATTTCAGGGACCTTAGTAGCTGAAGTGGCTTTTTTATCTCCAGGTGTGTTTGCCGCCCAAAGACAGCCACTCACAACCCAGCATATTTGTTGCAAAGAACGTCTTGGTGTATTTCGTCAGTCAACACTAGTGGCTAATAAAATTTGGCAAATATGCTTGAAAGTTGTTTGGATTATTGGAGCAGCTCCAGTAGAAAAGAGATACTTGCCTTTCCCACACATCACTCACTGCCTGCCTAAACATGTATTTAAATGGCAAAATTATTGTACATTTGGAATTTTTTTTAATTATTGGTGAAACATTGTATAGACAACCTTTATTATCGTACAAATACAATTAGTACTGTGCACTTGGTAACAATGTTCTTTCCTTTTTTTAAGGTTACTTTCCTTTGCTTTGCACATGAACGCTAATCTGGCTAATTTTATTTAAAAACAGATAATTTTATTTTCCCATAGCAGTCATCTTTTTTTCCTTTATATATCATTTAGGTTACAAAATAAAGGTACTACATAATGGTTTAGGTATGAGATTCTACATTACTTTTGACAAATTATGTGATTCTGGCTTTCAGTCATCATCAGGGTTACAACAAACTACGATCAAACATGATAGTAAAGCAAAATAAGGATTAAAATTAATACATCTATTTTAGATGCTTAGACATACTTTATTAGTTATATGTCTCTAATTTTTTTTTTTGCAACATGTGTAATTTTTAAATCAGTAATAATGCCAGCTTGTTCTAACACATCTGACTTAACTTGAGATTAATTCAGTTAATTGATATTTGCCATTAGCTTAAATGATATCTAGATAACTATGTCTGTATAAAGATGTTGGGAGTATTTATTAAAACTAATAATACTGTTTTAATATGTAGTCAACATTAGATACAAATTATTTTAACAAATTGGAATTTCAATTAAAAATCTTCAATCTAACTGTAATTCTAGTAACTGAAATAAATACGTAACTAGCTTTTTTAGCTAGTTTTTTTTTCAAATGTTACAGTTGGGTTCTTTTTATAAAAGAGTAGCTTTTCATCTGTATCACAGATCAGTCTGTTTTTCTAATTCTTGAATCTGTACTTAAGTTCTTCACCAACCACATTTGTACACAGTGCTGACATACAGTAAGCTTTCATACTAAATTAGCCAAGGAAGGAAACCAGGCTATATTGCTTACTTAGCAGTGGAGAACACTGTCTGATCTTGGGATATTACATTCAGCTACCGTAGGAATGTTTGCACTGTGAGTTCATGTTTATTGTCACATTTACATACATGTAGTAGAATGTCTTCTCACAGTAGTGACAATACTACACCCTCAACAAAAGGCACACACTTAATTGTTTGCACTGTTTTTGCTTTTTTTGTATTATCAGTATTTACTTTCTTTGCTTGCTTTGTCTGTATAGCATGACATATTTACTATGTGACTTAACACACTTCTTTAATGAGACACAGGTGAAAACTGCAGCTTTAAAGAAGTTGACATTCGAAAACGGGATGGATCACAAAAATGGGATTCTCTGTATGCACAATATGACTTAAAATGTGTTCAGAAATGTTATCCTAAAGTCAGAAACTGTTAGATTTACTCAAACAAAAGTTTTTTGTTATTAATGAAGCAACAATTGCGCATACATCATGCATTAAGCATGGCGCTTCGCAAGGTAGGCCTTGAGACACTGTAAAAGCAATTTGTTAGTTAGTTAGTTAGGTTATGTTAAATTGATTTTTAATTGATTTTTACTCATGTTAAAATGTTTGCCTATATGTTAGTGCATACATAGTCTGTGGCAGGTTCTATTATAACCTCCACAAACTAAACTATAAATGGAATATTCTAATTATTTCTTGTTCCTCTGACCACAGGTTAGTCCCAGTTTATGTTCTGCTTTGCAATTGATCAGGCATGAAGGGCAAACCATACTGTACATACAGTACTTACAGAATGCACTGAATGTATTAAGTGAAGACAATGTATGTTTGCCATAGAGAAATAACACAACTTTTAAGTATAGAAAGTAACTGAAGTTTAACACTAGAAATAGAAGTTTGTAGCAGAAATCTTTTTTTTCTTTTTTAATTTTATTCTGCGTGTGTAATAACTTTCTTCTGAAATTTTGTGATTTTTTTTTCCTTTTTTTAAATTTTCAGAAAGCTTTTAAAATGAACTTTATTGGACTGAGAAATTAATTTTGTTACACGTTTGACTTACGCTGGATCCTACCTTGCCAACTCAGTAGCTATTTGATTTTGGGAACTAAGAAAAGACACAGCTCCAGACACCAAGAGTCTTTGTGTGATTTACAAATTGTTGGTCTGCCTCACAAACAAGCCTTACCCTCAGGAAGACTGGCCCCAAAATGAGGCCCAGGTTTTTAAATGTTCAAAATATACAAAAACACCGTTCAAGGAGGAGATTTCTGTTAGCCCCTAGCTGAAGATCAAAAACAAAACAATGTTCCTTAGTGAAATAATTAAAAGAAACACAAATAATGGCAAGGCAAGAGAGAAAGGCAAAAATAATGAAAAATGGTTTGCCTAAAACCCTAGTCTTGTGAGGCCAGACATGATTCTCAAATGAGATTTATACCTGGGGACAACAATGTTTGTAGTGAATAGTGGCAAAATCCACTGCTGAAATGGCCCTGTCCACATGGTTTCTTCCTCGGTTCCTCCTGTCCATGCACTTTAAACCCTGGGGTTTTAGAGAGAACAAAAGAAACTGGAAAAAAAAGACTTCATTCTGACAAAAAATAAGAGGTCATAATTTAAAGAAACAAATATTAGAATTCATAACTATCAAAATACAATTCCTGAATTTTAGTGTATTGCAGGCATGGGAATCCCCCCAGTGTAAAACCAAATGAGAGGTTTATTATCTTGGGGGGATTTCAGCACAGGGGTTGTAAATAATAATATATCATGAACTACCTAATTTAGTTTAGCAGGTGCACGTTCTAAATTTATTTTCTAATATTTTCTGTCTAGTAACAGAAAAATACAGCTTATAACCCATGCTAAATATACAAATTCATACATTATTATACATGTATTGTAGAATTTATGAATTCGAAAGATAATTCAGGATATTTCCATTTAAACTGTTTAAAGCTTTTTTTTAACAACATGCTTTTAAAATCTCAGTAGTCAATGAACCAATCTATTAGGTTTGTAACATTTGCTTTTGTAAGATTTATATTTCTTGCATCATTAACTGGTTAAAAAATACTACTAAAAAGTGATATTTAACAGATTAGTCAAATTATTTCAGATTTTAAATGTCAGAAATTCATGGTACTTTAATTTTCCAAATCTGCCCCTCCTTTTGTACATTTTCCCAACTTTAAAGCTTCCTGTGTGAAGTTAAACTTGTTAGTTTTACACTAATCCTTTATTTCAGAACTCCCTTATAACAGCCTTTGTTTTGCTGTTTTCACGTATTTTATGAGAGTTATCAGACTTTGTTATTGTTTATGCCTGTGTACAAATCCAGAATTAGAAAATTACTTGGGCTCTTGTTACCTGTAAACAATAAATTTATAACTGTGAAACAGTATTAAGTTCTTCATGTACCATTCAAATACAGTATATGGCACGGTTACGTTCACTTATAGGTTATACTATTGAATATTAGTTTGCCTTCAAAAGCCAAATTAATGACACCAATTCAGTGTTTACGGATTTGTATTTAGCAATGAAGTATGCTGTTTATCTTGTCCTACTAATTGTATGTTTTGGCAATTATGCATCTCTTTTAACTTAGAACATACTATTTTAATAGAGAAATGTGCTTTGCCTTTCAAAGCAATTAAACACTATTTTATTAAATTTTATTTTGGTAATAAATAAAGCAGCAAAGCCACTTCGTTTCAGTCTTATCTCGACGTTTACTTGCTAAACCTGTTCTTGACAATGCCAGTCCTGCCACATCCCATAGTAACTGTGAATGTAAGGTCCTCCCGCAAACCTGAGCTAACTGTACTGGTTAGAAGATAGATGGATGCTTGGACTGATGTGATTGTGTAAAAGTGTTCATTTAAGTCAGAGAATGAATACAAAGCCTCTGTTCCCTCATCTGGACTGTGCAGGACACTGTTTTCAATAACAATTAATCTTATTATCCCTTCATCTCCTCTTACAAATGCGTGATAGTGCAAGTTAAGTGGTTACACCTCATTTGATCAGTAATGTTATTTTGCACTCCAAGCACGCACAAATCTGTTTCAGAGTTGACTTTATAAAGGGATAAAAGTGACAATAATGCAAGCTTGTCTATGTGTTTTGCTTTATTTTAAATAGCAAGTACAATTCCTTCACAGTAAAATCTTGATTTTCATTTTGAATTTCATTTTGAATTTTTCCACAGCGTAGTAAGCGTAGTGCCTCTGAAATACATGTGGTTCTTGGAAATGAAGCGTGTGACCTGGATTCCATGGTGTCAGCGATAGCCCTGGCCTGTTTTCTAGCCAAGGTATGTTCATACTTTCTTATGTATTTTTCTGTCACAACCCTGTCTGTGTGATGAGTGATGTCAGAGTGTAATATTTTTTAATGTGTTTTTCTCTATATTTAGATTTTTTTTTTCTGTTATTAGCAGCTTGCTAATTGTGTAATAATGATGACAGTGTATTGGTGAAACATACTAATATACAGTATTTATCCTTCTTGGTTATTTCCATAGTAATTTATATTGTATAAAATCATTTTTATTTTAATTGTGAAAATAAATGCTTTTGACATTCAACATTTCATTTGCCATAGTTATCAGTTTGTATATCTGAGTTTTTTGGCAGACAGCCATATCCAGGATATTGTTGTTTTGTTTGCCATATGGTTAGTGTAGAGTTTGTCCAGATTAATTTGATCATTTTTAAGGGTGCTTTTTTTTCTTATAATTAGAAAATTCAAAAATCCTTTCTAGCATTGAAAGGGTACATTTGTTTCATGAGTCAAGATAGTGCAAGTTGTAAGAAATGACTGTCTTCGTACAAATTGCTATGGGTGAAGATTCCTCAGTGGGGAATTCTGGTGACATAGTCGAACTTTGTAAGCTTTTTCCAAAAGGTAGGCAAACAGTACTTGAAATCCTTAAGTAGGGAGGTGTTTTTGCCATTTCTAGGTTGAAAACACCAAATGGACATCCTGTAACTTCTAAACCCACAAAGACAGTCTATTGCTTTCCACACAACAAGCCCTAGATTGCTAGGGAGCAAACGGTCTCCTGAATAAGAAAAAGAGATTATTCAAATCTGGTGACAAAGTGGCTCTGAAGGATGTACAGCGTGTGCTAAAGGAAAAGAATGAATGAAAGGAAGCTTACAAAGCTAAAATAGAAAACAAACTCACTAAGAAGCATGCCTGGAACGGACTCTGAATATTTACTGGACACAGGCAATCCAAGGCTCAGGTGCTAGAAGGGGATTTGGACAAAGCTAACACCCTGAGCAATTTTTTAATAGATTTTCCTTCCCACTGTCATCTTCTTCCACTGATCAGTCTTCCCACACCATCCCTACCACATCAACAACTCCTACCACATTAACTGGAATGGCCAGTGACAAGTCCACCTCTGATCATTAGTGTGGACTGTCCATAACTAATACCAAGTAACGAGACAACTGAGGAGGCTACACACAGGGAATACTGTGGGACCAGATAGAGTCAGTCCTCAAGTTCTTTAGGCCTATGCTGACCAACTTTGTGGTGTCCTCTGTCACCTGTTCAGTCTATCCCTAAGGCTTCAGAAAGTTCCTGTTCCAAAGAAATATACTGTGTTTCATTACAGGTTGAAGTTTCCAGGCCGTGTTGAGCACTGCCAATAAATGATGTTCCTTTATCTATGGTACAGTGCACTTTGGACAATATCTTGCACAGGATTCCACATATTTCTTATATACAGGGGCTGTGTGGTAAACCACAGTGTATTTGAGTGTTCTATGCTTATGCTCAAAATGGTCCAAATTAAAGCTTATTAAAAAGATAACTGTTTCCTCCCACAGTCCAAAGACATGAAGGTTAGGTGGATTGGCGATTCTAAATTGGCCCTAGTGTGTGCTTGGTGTGTGGGTGTGTTTGTGTGTGTCCTGCGGTGGGTTGGCACCCTGCCCAGGATTGATTCCTGCCTTGTGCCCTGTGTTGGCTGGGATTGGCTCCAGCAGACCCCCGTGACCCTGTGTTCGGATTCAGCGGGTTAGAAAATGGATGGATGGATGAATGGAAAAAGACTAACTTAAATAAGATATGATTACAGTAATCCCTCGCTATATCGCGCTTCAACTTTCGCGGCTTCACTATATCGCGGATTTTATATGTAAGCATATTTAAATATATATCACGGATTTTTTGCTGGTTCACAGATTTCTGCGGACAATGGGTCTTTTAATTTCTGGTACATGCTTCCTCAGGTGGTTTGCCCAGTTGATTTTATACAAGGGATGCTATTGGCAGATGGCTGAGAAGCTACCCAACCAGAGCGCGTATTACGTATTAAATAAAACTCCTCAAATATATTGTGAGCACGGGGGCTGTTCGCACCCCTAGAGGATAATGCCGCTCCTCAAAAAACGCTGAAAGATTACCTTCACATTGCTACCTTCCTTGCTGGGCTTACATGTGGCTGCTTTGTCAAGCGATATGCTTCCCGCACGGTGCTTCGCATACTTAAAAGATCAAACAGCACGTATTGATTTTTGATTGTTTGCTTTTCTCTCTCTCTCTCTCTCTCTCTTGCTCTGACATTCTCTGCTCCTGATGGAGGGGGTGTTAGAAGGTGAGTTGCTCGCACCCCTAGAGGATACAGACGCTTGTCTAAAAATGCTGAAAGATTATTTTCACATTGCTCCCTTCCGTGCAGCTGCTTTGTCAAGCAACATGCTTCCCGCACGGTGCTTCGCATACTTAAAAGCTCGAACGGCACGTATTGATTTTTGACTGTTTGTTTTTCTCTGTCTCTCTCACTCTCTCTGACATTCTCTGCTCCTGACTGAGGGGGTGTGAGCAGAGGGGCTGTTCGCAAACTGGCCTAGAGGATACGGACGCTCCTCTAAAAAATGCTGAAAGACTACCTTCACATTGCTCCCTTACTTGCAGCTGCTTTGTTCAGCGGTGCTTCGCATACTTAAAAGCCAAACAGCCCTATTGATTTTTGATTGTTTGCTTTTTTTTCTCTCTCTGTCTCTCTCTCTCTGACATTCTCTGCTCCTGACGTGCACTCCTTTGAAGAGGAAGATATGTTTGCATTCTTTTAATTGTGAGACGGAACTGTCATTTCTGTCTTGTCATGGAGCACAGTTTAAACTTTTGAAAAAGAGACAAATGTTTGTTTGCAGTGTTTGAATAATGTTCCTGTCTCTCTACAACCTCCTGTGTTTCTGTGCAAATCTGTGACCCAAGCATGACAATATAAAAATAACCATAAAAACATATGGTTTCTACTTCGCGGATTTTCACCTTTCGCGGGGGGTTCTTTAACGCAACCCCCGCGATCGAGGAGGGATTACTGTATACTACTTTTGTCATGTCTTCTGTTAAGAGTCTTACTTTTACTTTTGAAATGGATATCTTTGAGTTGGCTTTCCCTTGTTTCTATTGATACAGTGTAAGTTTAAAAAAATGAATTTTATTTTTACCTGCAGACGACTAGGAAGACTGTTATCCCAGTGTTAAACATCCAACGCTCTGAGTTTGTACTAAGGACGGAAAACACATATTTTCTCAATGAGAACCAGATTTCAGAGGACTGGTTGATTTTCAGAAATGAAATTGACCTCCACGAACTTCATCAAGCTGGTCTGTTAACTTTGACACTAGTGGACCATCATGTGTTGCCTAGGTAAAAATTGTAATGCATGAACTCTTGAACCACAGAAACCTGTTTTTGTTGCATCATTTGTATTTTAATAACTTGAATAAAGTATTTACCTGTATGTGCTTGGTGTGACCTTTCTTCAGGTTCAGGACTATTTCTTTTAACTTGTACAATTTTATAATGGAATGGTGGGACTTGAAGCCAATTCTTATTCAAAACTATCCCCACCCAAGAGAAAGAGAGGAGAGCCAATTAAAAAAATGCTACTCCTTTTCCCCTAAATGGAAGCTTATTCTAAAAAGTTATTAATAAGATCCCGCCATTTTTTTTTTGGAAAGTTTTGAGCAGATCCTCTAAGTGAGAATTTGAATTTTCCCATTTTCAAATTTTGCTTTGCCTCATTATGTTTGACTTGACTGTATGAAATATTTGCTTCTAAAGAAAATCAATAAAATAAAATATATATATATAGTTACCAGTTGGCTCAGGAAACAGAAATTTTAATTAGAGTTTTACATTCAGGAAGGACCAGATCCTGGAGGAGGCAGTTGTGGATGTGATAGACCACCGCCCTTTGGAAAGGCTAAGCTCCCACTCCTGTGGCCTTACATCAGAGTTGGTGGGATCCTGTGCTACTCTCATAACTGAACGAATATTGAAGAATGCAGCAGAGGTGCTTGATAAAAAGTTGGCAACACTGCTGTATGGTAAATTTAAACAATCACTACATGTAACATAAATTTACTACTTGCATCTTATTAAAGATAGAATAATTTAGTCTACTACCATTGTAGTTACATGGACACGCTGATCATTAAACAGCCTAATTTAGAACTGTATAATTACTATTCCTTAAAGTAATTTTTTTAAAATGTCATTTATGATCAATATTTAAGATGTTTATGTTGTACGTGTAGTCCTCTCTTTACAGTAATATAAAAAATAAAATTAACAATATGTAATATAATTCACTTAAGCTAATTGTATATAGCCAAATAAATTGATTTGCTAATTAATTTATAATTTATTAGATTTTCTTTCATTTCAGTTGAGTATTTTTTATACTAGAACATGATATCTCTGATTTTCTAGATTTTCCCTGCTATGAAGGCTTAATCCTTTGTACTGTTAAAATCTTACATTTTGATATGAGTCTCTGTGATTGGATAGTTGATGTTTTTTTTTTATTGTATATAGGTACCATTGTGCTAGACTGTGTAAATATGGCACCAGAAGCAGGAAAGGTCACTTTGAAGGACACAGAATATATCTCCAAATTAGAGGAAATGTTTCCAGATCTGCCTTCAAGACACCAACTCTTTGAGTCTCTGCAGAAAGCAAAATTCAATGTGTCAGGTAAATATGCTGTCTGGATAGGAACAGACTTGGCATAAATCTATCTTACTATATTCCAAGATATGCTATAAACCATTTAAACATTCTTGTTCAATACATATGTTACTTCCTACATTTTTGCTTTGTTTTTTTAAGTAACTAGAGACTTTATTAAATGTTAAAACCATAAGGTACTAAGATATTTAGTATTGACAAAAAGTAAAGTTCTGTTTTGACCATTACTTAATCTGCATTTCCATCATTAAGACCTTTTTGATTAATCATTGTTTTCTGGTGTTAAAAGACATTACTGACAATCTTTTCTAAACTTAAAATTAGTATAATTTGTTGTAATTTGTATTAATTTTTATTATATATATTGATTCTGATATCATATATATCAGGCCTTACTACAGAACAGATGCTTCTGAAGGATATGAAGGTTCTATCTGGAGGAAATACCAGACTTGCTATTAGTGTGGTCTACTTGAAACTTGAGGTAACGTGAATGGAATTCATGGTTCTAGGTTCTAAAATATATAGGTATAATTTGTAGTGCTGTGCTTTATTTACTAATAACCTGTTGTCATAGAGGGTGGTGCAGTGGTAGTGCTGCTACCTCACAGTAAGGAGACCTGGGTTTGCTTCCCGGGTCCTCCCTGCGTGGAGTTTGCATGTTCTCCCCATGTCTGCGTGGGTTTCCTCCGGGTGCCTCCCACAGTCCAAAGACATGCAGGTTAGGTGTATCCTTTTGGCGATCCTAAATTGTCCCTGGTATGTGTGTGTGTGTGTGTTCTGCGGTGGGCTGGCACCCTGCCTGGAATTTGTTCCTGCCTTGCGCCCTGTGTTGGCTGGGATTGGCTCCAGCAGACCCCCGTGACCCTGTGTTAGGATATAGCGGGTTGGAAAATGACTGACTGTTGTGATAGATGTATGTTCCACTGTATATTATGACCTAAAGTTAATGAATCTTGTATGAGATAAATAAAACCGTTCAAAGAGACAAATATTCTTTGTGAAAGCATTTGTTTATGTACAGGGTTATTTTAATTTATTTTCTAACTCCAGAATTATACTGTTTATGTTTCAGTTACCCAGAACAAATAAGAATATATTTTGCAAACTACTGTCTATGTTTAATTTGGCATTGTTGTTTGTTTGTTATTTCCAAATATTTGGTTTTCATTTTTGTAAAGTATATTTTGCTATTTTAAAGTACTCCATGGATTTTGTAATTTGAGAAATTATGTGCCTTAGCTTACGTGTTTATCCCCGTCAGCAGTGAAAAATTCCTGTTACTTATTTCTCGTAATTCTCATGTCAAAACATCCAGTCATATGCTCACAACATGTAAAACACATGCATGTTTTGCTAAAATATTGTTATATACAGTACTGTGCAAAAGTTTTAGGCAGGTGTGAAAAATGCTGTAAACAAAGAATGCTTTCAGAAATATAAATAATGATTGTTTGTTGTTATCAATTTACAAAATGCAAAAAGTGAGCAAACAAAAGAAAAATCTAAATCAAATCAATATTTGGTGTTACTACCTTTGGCCTTCAAACCAGCATCAATTCTTATAGGTAAAAAGTCAGGGATTTTGTAGGATTATAGTCCGGTGTATGATCAACCAATTATACCAAACAGGTGCTAATGATCATCAATGTCACACGTAGGTTGAAACACAGTCATTAACTAAAACAGAAACAGCTGTGTAGGAGGCTTAAAACTGGATGAGGAACAGCCAAACTCTGCTACCAAGGTGCGGTTGTGGAAGACAGTTTCATGTCATGGCAAGATTGAGCACAGCAACAAGACACAAGGTAGTTATACTGCATCAGCAAGGTCTCTCCCAGACAAAGATTTCAAAGCAGACTGGGGTTTCAAGATGTGCTATTCAAGCTCTTTTGAAGAAGCACAAAGAAACGGGCAACGTTGAGGATCGTAGAGGCAGTGGTCGGCCAAGGAAACTTAGTGCAGCAGATGAAAGACACATCAAGCTTATTACCCTTCGAAATCGGAAGATGTCCAGCAGTGCCATCAGCTCAGAACTGGCAGAAACCAATGGGACCCAGGTACACCCATCTACTGTCTGGAGAAGTCTGGCCAGAAGTGGTCTTCATGGAAGAGTTGCAGCCAAAAAGCCATACCTCCGACGTGGAAACAAGGCCAAGCGACTCAAGTATGCACAAAAACATAGGAACTGAGGTGCAGAAAAATGGCAGCAGGTGCTCTGGACTGATGAGTCAAAATTTGAAATATTTGACTGTAGCAGAAGGCAATTTGTTCGTCGAAGGGCTGGAGAGCGATACAATAATGAGTGTCTGCAGGCAACAGTGAAGCATGGTGGAGGTTCCTTGAACGTTTGGGGCTGCATTTCTTCAAATGGAGTTGGAGATTTGGTCAGGATTAATGGTGTTCTCAATGCTGAGAAATACAGGCAGATACTTATCCATCATGCAATACCATCAGGGAGGCGTATGATTGGCCCCAAATTTATTCTGCAGCAGGACAACGACCCCAAACATACAGCCAAAGTCATTAAGAACTATCTTCAGCATAAAGAAGAACAAGAAGTCCTTGAAGTGATGGTATGGCCCCCACAGAGCGCTGATCTCAACATCATCGAGTGTGTCTGGGATTACATGAAGAGACAGAAGGATGTGAGGAAGCCTACATCCACAGAAGATCTGTGGTTAGTTCTCCAAGATGTTTGGAACAACCTACCAGCCGAGTTCCTTCAAAAACATGTGCAAGTGTACCTAGAAGAATTGATGCTGTTTTGAAGGCAAAGGGTGGTCACATCAAATATTGATTTGATTTAGATTTCTCTTTTGTTCATTCACTGCATTTTGTTGATTGATGAAAATAAATGATTAACACTTCCATTTTTGAAAGCATTCATTGTTTACAGCATTTTATCACACCTGCCTAAAACTTTTGCACAGTACTGTAAATACGTTTGGAAAATCAGAGCATTGCACACAAAGGAAACATGTTCACACAGGGACAAGCTATGCCTCTCCCCTCTTTCATTGGTCAAGATTCCTGCCTTCAATTCTAAAGCTCTGGATTTCCTATGATAGGTGCAGATAATGTTTTACCGTAGAGCAAACTCTGTAGTAGCATGTAACACAGTAGTGTTTGATCCAGGGCCATCTACAATATATGTAGGGGTATAGAATAACTTTACTCTGAAACAAAGAGTTATCTCCCTACCACCACAATACTATTTTTCTTTATAGTTGTCTGCCTTTTTGTCCCACTGCAGGTGTTGTTGTTTTCCCTGAAGGCAAGGCTTCTGGGTTGTGTGGCTACATCTTGAAATTTTGTTTTACAAACTGTTTTGCTGTCTTTTTGTGAATATTTTGCATTGAGATTTAATGACCAGCAACAAAACATCATGCAATATCATAATTAGACCATCCAATGAAATCAGTGACAGCAGTGCAAGAATAAACAATGGGAGCTCTAGTGCTGTGAACTTTATTCAGTTTATCTAAATAACACTAAACCTACACTTTTTTTAGAGAAAAACACCTTAAAAAGAATTTAAAGTTTGAAGCCCTAAACAGGTACCTCAGTGTGTTCAAATTGCCTTAACCTTAATTTAGAGCAATCAAATCAAATCAAAATGGATTTATTAATTAACTAACCTTAATGGATTAATCTTTATTAAACAAATATAAATTAAAAAAGAATATAAAAAAAACCTCAAAATACAAATACAAGGCTAATAAACATATGCTGTACTTAATAAACATAATTCTGTGCTTAATCTAGAATAAACCAGAAACCGAGTAACTAAAAAAAAAGCATAAAAATAATTAATTGTAACTATTGTAATTAAACAATCAAAAGCCTTTAAAGACATTTTCAAAACACAAAGAGAGGACATTTCAAATCTATCTAACAATATAAATCAGAAGGCAGAGCACTAAAACAATAAACAGAACACAAATACAGGAGATATCATAACCTGGGGCTATGCCCTGAGAAACCCAGAGAACTAAAACACCATATATTAAAAGAAGCAGTGCTAAAGCAGTCATTCTCAAGAGACCTAAGTCTGCAGTGCAAATGGGAGAAATGCTTCAGAAAAAGGCTTGATTTAGTAAAATTCAGAAGAAGAACATCATAGATATATCAGTTTTCAGAGTATTGCTGTTCAGGTTATTCCCAGTGTAACAGTTACCTCTCTAGTCATAAAATAAAAAGAATGCCTTTGGTTTTTGTGGAAGCTCAGGAATGCACAAGAATCTTACTGTGATTATTCTTAAGGCTTTGTGGGTATTTTTAGTGTACTAAATACAATAAATATAATCTTCCATGATGCACTCCAGTTATAGAGAAACATTTGAGAAAGGGCCAAAGGAAGGAAAACAGCATGAAGCTCAGTTATGCCATACGAGCCCCAAACCCCATCCTCTGTGATTCACTGAGGAAAAATAGTGGCTATGAAGCATTGTAACCCAAATAATCTGGTTTTGTACTTCAAAATCTCACCAAATTCATAGACATTAAAAGATTAAACAAATTCAGATTGTCAAAGTCAATTTTTTTTTTGTTTTACAGAAATACTCCACCCAAAAAAAAAGTATATATTTTTTTAATTGTTTATTACTTACATTTTATTTTTGTAGTGCTGGCCAAAGTAAAAACCTGTACAACGGAGATCACAACATTTTACATGAAATGGACTTCAATTTAGCTGGAGCAGAGTTGGGGGCAATACTGACGAACAATATTTTAAAAGTGTAAAATAAATTCTGTTGCATATTCCATATGTCATTTATCCAGTTGTATACTCCCAATGTGCAAAACAATCTTTTGCTAAAATACTGTTAAACATTTATTTATTGATTGATCAATTGATTGGCTATATTATTTATCCCCTGAGTCTGTATTCTTGTTTTTTTGTTTTTGGTGCTGTATGCACCTGAATTTTCCCATGGGATTAATACATTTTACCTAATCTAATAATCTAAATAAACACGGAAAATTAGAATAGTGCATTAAAAGGAAACACATTCAAATGGCATTAGATACTTTTTTCTATGTGAGACATATTAAAAGGGGGCATACATTTTTATAACATACTGTATTACTTTGGTTGCTGCACATTACCTTTAAATCACTGACATAACCTACACAGGTGTATAATTTGCAATAATGGAAAAATGTCTGGGTGGAAAATTTAATTAAATTATTTGGCCAACCTATTGGTGTACTGGTTAGTACTGCTGCCTCAAATTGTTGAGTTTGATTGGTTTTCCTATGCCTGCTTGGATTTGTCTTTAAGTACTCAGGTTTTCCTCCCACATTTAAAATACTTGTAGGACAGGTTAATTGGTTACCATAAACTGGCAAAGTATGAGTATATACAGTACATATCTGCATTTTGTGATTCACTGGCTACTCCAGTTTTTCTACTAAATCTCAAAGTTGAACATAATTTTGCTAATTGATGATTCTGTATTGTTCCCATACGAGCATTACTGTTGGTATGTGCATGAGTGAGGCTTGCCGTGGATTAGTGTCCCAGCTCGGAGTTGTTTCCTGCTGTATGCCTAATACTGTGTGGATAGCCCCTACACAATGACCCAGAGCTGGATTAAAATGGTTTTAAAATGTTGTGCTATGTCTTACATATTATTCAATTTTATTTTATTTGTAGTCGTTTGTATGCTAATGTCTGCATTAAAACAGGAGGAGCAAAGGTAGAAACACACAGGGAGGGGGTTGAGAGACTACAGTAAATATTACTGCAAAAGAAGCTAATATGCATTGTAAATGTTGTACAGTATTCAAGACAAGCAAATATCACTGATGTTCTGGGTACATATAGGTGGCCACTTGCCACAATAATATAACGTCTTAACTCTGTCATTGACAGCGTTTCTCAGTATGCAGGTGAAACATGCTATTGAGGATAGTTTTCTGGTAACATTGCTTTTTTGATGTGATTTGTAATTCTGGCTCATAATAATTACCTATTACCTATCAAAAGCCTTTTCCATCAACAACATTGATTTGGTAATGTGTCTTGTTCTATTATTCTATCATCCAATTTCCTAAAAAAATTTTAAATTAATTCTGTAACTGATAAAAATATTCATTTTTTAAACTACTAATGTTATTAAACATTAATGGAGTTGTCTAGTTTTATGAGTTGAGTTATAAAATACTCATAATGTTCTCAGTTAAAGTGTCTTGTCAACATTTGGGCTTTTAATGAAAAAAATATATTTGAAATATACATTTTCTAGAGGTTTACCATTCCTGCTCTGCTGTCAGTTAACTGCATTTTAAATTTCTGTGTAGTAGCCATTTTAGCCAGTTCATCTCGCCCTACTCCAGTTTACATTCCCTTTCTAACTCTTAGCAAATTAATTTAGTCTTCAGTGGAGAGAAAATGAATATATTATAGGTTTTGCTTTTAGTATATTCTTGTTAATCTGACGTTAAGAGTGGGAACATGTTGCATGGTTGGATGCGCAAGTACGAATTTTACTGTGTACACAAGACAGTACTGTTACTGCTATTACTATTTTAAGTTAATTGAAAAATGGCTAATCATTAAAATGCCACCTTTTATTAAGTTCTCCCCTTTTACTTTGTGTTTTTCTGTAATATAGTTGGTTCTTTGTTTCCCATTTTTACACAATAGCATATTGTTTAATGTTTGTATTGAGCTACTGACCACTTCCCCATTCATACATTTGTTTTATTAAGGCCTTCCTGCAACGACCCAATATTTGTCAGGATCTTTGCGAGTTCTGTCACAAGTTCAAGTACAATATCCTGGTAGCTATGACAATATCCTTTAATGAAAAGAGTGAACCTTTCCGCCAAATTGCTGTATACAGCCAAAGTGGACAGCTCAGAGAACAGGTAAGCCTGGTTGCTGACAATGGTAGTAATTTAAAAATGAATTATAAACCACAATTTTTTTCAATGTCTTCTGTTATTGCCAGTTGTTTGTGGTGGGTGAAATTTTACCATAACTTTATTATTATTATTATTATTATTATTATTACCATATATTTGGCTAAAGAATTTATAATTGGTGACTTATACTGCTCAAAGTCTCACTGTAATGCATACATTATGTGGAAATTGAACCAGCAGGCTTTTTGATTACGTTCCCATGCTGTAGCCACAACATCTTTTACTTCCAGAGTCTCTTATAAAAGCTAAAATCACTTTAAACTTGAACAGTATTACATTTGTAAAACAATTGAATAACTACTGAAAGTACTGTTTTTGGTAAATAATTCAGTGTTTTCTTCTTTGTTCCCTAGTTATGCCAAACATTGGAGAAGGCCCTAAATCCACATCTTAACTTGTCATCTTTTAGATGTCCTCCTCCAGAAATTAGAGCATACCTACAAGGGAACACTTTAGCATCTCGTAAAAAAGTCCTTCCAATTATTAAAGACTTTCTTAATGACCTTGACTGTAAGGAAGGAGCAGTCTGTGCTGAAAATGGAGAATGTGAGTTGGAAGATCAAGGTGAGCAGTTTGAACGTTTTGATCCTGCATGCAGTGTTTTGTATGAAGAGGAGCCACAGTCCCGATGTAGCTCTGTGTCACAGCCCAGACACCAGGTAGCTGAGGACCTTGCAGTTGAAGAGGATGTCCGCCTGCCACCTACTCCTATGAACAGCCTGGTGGAGGGCTGCCCCCTAGATGGTGGCCTCCCCAAACTGACTGCAGAGGCCTTGCTTGAAAAATTTGGACAAATAGCTGATGAGGAAGACATGGAAGAAAGCACCTTAAATATGAGACATTAAACAAAATGAAAATATTTGCCTGTGCACTATTTTCTCTAACTGCTTTTCTCTGTTTAAATTAAGCCTTGTTTAATTTTAATAGAACAGGGATTTATGAATAAATAACACTGTGTTATGGTAAGTCAGGGTTGGTCTGGAGCTTCTCTCACACTCCACTTTACAACAATTTCTTTTTCTTTCTGTTTGATAGCAATATTTTCAGATCTATGCACTGGGCTTGTGGCAACAATTTACTGTGTCATACAATAACTTATCATTATTATTAATATGAACCGGTAAGTATTTGGTTATAAGTCCACTTGTTTAACACTTGTTTTCATTAAGCGCACAATCCAGTCACATCCACAGTTAAAAATGAACTACACATTGTAGATTGCACAACATCTGATTAAAAGGCCAGTTCTTATCCCAGAGTTTTGGAACTAATTTGTCCAATTCTCCTTCCTGCATTGATATAAGATACTAGAGGCCATTCACTGTTTTGAGACCTCCTACTATAGATTTGTGTATAGTTTTCACACATTAATGTAACTGTATATTATGTATTTAAAGGCAGGAATCAAACCACTATTGTTGTGTTAAATAACCCTACATTTTAAAGGAATGCCTAATTTAATTTGTTTGTAAGTTATTTTGTTTAATGGCTTTTGCATTCATATTTCATGCATTTTTCACATATTCCAAATACAGTATTGGCTAAGGTACTGGTGGTGATTTTGCAGTTTCCAGTATAATGTAATTGTCATAACAAGTTTTGTACATAATTGTCATAATTATATTAGATTGAAGACTGAATGAAAGAGAGGGACAGAGTTAAAGTAAGCAAGTGTGTGAGAAAAAAATAAGGAGAATGGGAAAAGGGAAAGCAAATTATATAATAGACCCCTATTCAGGTATGCCAAGATACTACCGGACAATCAGCATATTTTTAATGTGTTTCACACAGGCAAATCACCTAGAGATAATCTGGTTGTCTAGTCCATAGCAGAGAAGAAAAATCAGCTAATTCCAGTCACTGTACAATCTTTGCATCTTTTCTAGCACAATGAGCTGTTGCAAGCATCTGGCAATGTTTAACTTCTGCCAAGGCCCTGTTATTTTAATTTGTGTAAGTAAGGTTTTAATATTATTTTCCTCCATTATGCAGGTTTTGCTTTTAATTCTGTTGCATCATTATAATAACTTAGTTGTCATTTTTTTCTGTGATTGGTACACACTTTTTATTTTAATTGATTTTGCTCAACTTGATTAAATGCCAATGAAAAGTTAAATTTACAAGGAATTCTTTAGTTGCCGATTTTCGTTTTAAATGCTTTGCCACCATCAGCAAGTTTCATCCAATAAATAATTGAAAAAAATTTCACAAGTACTGAAATCACCGTCAGGTATTAGTCCTAGAGTATGACATACGAGTATGGCAAATCCCATTGGTTAAGACATGAGATCTCAGGGGAGACTTGGCTGCCAACTCCTACAGTTTCATCAACTCTTTATTATCAAGATTAGGAAAAAATAAGAAAATATTAAGTGTGATGTTAATTTAAAAAAAACCCTCCAGTTAAAAAGTTGTATCCAGCTCTAACTATAGACCCCTAAGCCTCTTTCAACCACATATTTATTTTGTTTACCCTTAACTGATTTTTCCTCCATTATTATTCTGTTAGTCCTGTCTTAGTTTTCAAACAGAATATAACTTATTCGTCACTTTCTGTTTTCTGTTGACTTAATCATCTCTACCTAATCACAGGGAACTTTTCAAACCGAAATATAAAATATTTCCTAGAGCAAAGTATATGTTAATTTAGAAAATAACTTTTCCATTTTAAAGTTTGCTAAAATATGGGTGATGTGGTATCATATCAGTTGCCAATGGTGCCTAGTTCATTTCCACCCTTTTTTGAATCTGTTTTAAAAGTTGTGTGAGATCAGAGCATATCCCGGCAGCATCAGTCACAAAGCTAGAACAAACCCTGGACAAGGTGCCAGTTCATCTCAGGACACTCTTACACTCAAAAAGACTGCTGGAATGAACTTTGTATGAACACTGCCATTCTTTTGTGTTCTTTCAGGCTTTCTGAGGCCTCTAATGTTTGTCCAACAGTCCAGACAGCATACTTTTAGTTTTTTGTCAAGGCTGAATTTCCCCATTATGTTTATGTGGACACTGTGTACTGAATTAGATATTCTGCTTAAGGACAGATTCTTCCTTATGCTTATTGGTTCAAAGCTGCAGTCTGAATTTACCATGACTCCAAGTGGATTAACAGCTTTAAAAACATGATTTGATACATAGTAACATTTTAAAAAGCTATATCTTGAAAATAATTATGAACGTTTCATTATCTATGTTTACTTTAAATGTTTTACTATCTATGCTTGCTTTTTTGAATGCTTGTTATGAAAGGGATGTTTTATGAGTGCTGCTACAATCTCTGCAGATCTTACTTTAAAACAATGCCTGTATTCATAGAATGGCTTGTCATCTAATTCACTGTCTGCTGAGTCATGTGCAGCAGTAATGGTGGCTTTCTCTAAAAACTAGTTCACTGAATAATTTATGACATACTCTTGTTTATAGTCTGAAGAATTATTACTACTGCAGTTTGTTCAGGTTTTTGTACTTTATCTAAAAAAGCAGTTGCGGCTTCATAACATATATTTATTTAGCAAAGCTGTACTACCTTTGTAGAATGATGCTTACTTGATTGGTGACGTGAAGGTGATGCATTTACAGTATGAAAGTGGATGGCAGAACAATTATTATATCGGTGTTCTGTGCCACTCAGCATTTATTGAAAAAATTGAGCGATAGTGGCTTTACAGCCCTCTAGTGGTGGAAAAATGAATACCTCTTTTGTATCACTGTCACAAAGGTAAATGTGTTTGCATGTCTTTTTCTAGCTCTTTTAGCACAAATTAAGGAAATTTTATTGAAGACTTTAAAAGCTAGGAATCGTAGTTTCAAGCATGCCAGTATTGAAACAGTGTCTTTTACTGCCAAATACCCAATAAAATGTGTTGAATATTGATATGGTAGAATTTTAATATATAACTGTTTTTTTCTATAGAAAGTTATTTCTGTTGGTTTCATGAAACTGAGTAAAGCTAAAATCAGCTCTGTTGCAGGTAAGTTTTTAATGCTAACAGAATTGTCTGTGCATAGATATGTCTATGTATCTTCCTAAAAATACAATTTTATTAGTCATAAAAATGTAAAACCTAAATGTAATGAATATTCTAGAAAATACCTCATATTTTTGTTGTTTGGAAGATTATTACAGAATATACTGTGGAAAAAAAAAAACTGTGGTACTTTGATTGGTTCGTCATATGCTTAATAGTGTTAATAAAATTTTTATGATTGAATTTCAAGAATATCAAGACTGTGCTGAATTGCTCAATCACTTCTTTAATTGTCTCAGATCTACTTACAAAATATCATTCTATAGAAAAAATATTGCATTACATTAAAATATTTATTGCTCCATCAAATCATCCAGAATGCAAAGAAAAATTAAATAAAGATTCAATATAAGATGACCAATTTCATAGTACTGTAAGAAAAAAGTGGATATTCAGTCTGCGATTAAATTTTGAAAGCAAAGATTACTGCTTGTGCTGCTTATCAGAAAGCTTATGGAATATTTAGAGAGAACAGAGGAGAAATTTTTCAAAAATGAAGAAAATGGCTTCTGATGGTCTGAATATTCACCTAGTTTTAGAAATAGTAAGAAACTCTTTTTTCCCTGAATCCTTCTGTTTGATATTAACATTAGATATCAATAAAACGTACTTAAAGATATGTTTCTTTTGCCTTTTGGATATTAAGATTAAACCAAATAGACTTTTTATCTAATTGTTTTACATATTTTCCCTCAATCTTTTTGGGATATTTCTTGTTTTTTAAATATCTTCTGGATATTTATAATACCAACTGAAACATTCTGTTCAGCTGTTTTAGGCTGATTTTATGCAGGGTCCCTTCATAGAGTTTCACCATTGCACAAAGTTTCAAAGTTAATTCCTGTGGTGGGCCTTTCAAGAGAGGGTTATACAAGAAATAAAACATTGCTCCTATGCTTCATTTAACATTTCTTTTGGATGGTAGGAACACTATGACTTTTCCTTTTTTCCCTGAAAGCTGGTAAACATCTCCTTTTCCTGTTCTTTTTTTTTCATGTCTTCTGCTCCTCATTTGTTTGATCTTCTTCTTTTGACTGCTCCTGTTAGGGGTCGCCACAGCGGATCATCATTTTCCATATCCCCCTGTCTGCATCTTGCTCTGTTACATCCACCACCTGCATGTCTTCTCTCACCACATCCATAAACCTCCTCTTAGGCCTTCCTTTTTTCATCTTACCTAGCAGCTCTATCCTTAGCTTCCTTTTCCCAATATATCCAGCATCTCTCCTCTACACATGTCCAAACCAAACCTCCTTTGCTTAATCTGAATTTCCCATAATGCAGAGTGAGGCAATTGGCAGGAGTGGCACATATATGATTATTCCATTAATTTTTGCAGAAGCAAGCAACAGCAAAAACATGATGATATAGCAGTCATTTTTTAAGGATCAGCCTGTTTTTATAGTGTGTCTAGTTTTATAGTGTATACAGAATTTCATTAAAGGAAAGGCTGATGCTTTTTAAAGGCTCTTCCCACTTTGGGAGCCTGCCATGTATGACAATTCACATTATATAAAAGAAAGGTTGGCCAATTTTTATTAGTACTTTTGTACACATATGACTACACAACATTAAAGGCTCTTCCCACTTTGGGAGCCTGCCATGTATGACAATTCACATTATGTAAAAGAAAGGTTGGCCAATTTTTATTAGTACTTTTGTACACATATGACTACACAACATTAAAGTTAAAAAAGACCATTTAATATTAAAGTGATAATCCCATAGTTGAAATCATCATATACTAAATACAAGGGTAGTATCAAGAAGACACCATTAAACAATTGATGTTTAATCTTGGGCAAACATCTTCCTAAAATAAAGAAAACTTCCAATCTATAGCATGAATTGTGCTCCTCCTTTTTTTTTTTAATGGACGTAATGCACAATGAAGGATATGCTTGGAAAGTGTGCAGAAAGTGTGCTCTCCCAGTCCCAAAAGTACAATGTGCATACCCAGAACACTGACCATATGATTCTCCAGCACAAGCTTCTGTGCTTTCTCTCTCATGACATTTAAAATTACTTGAGCTGGTTTGCCCTATTACCTTTTTAACGTAATTATTTAATTTTTGCTGGCTTAGAGTCTTCTGGTGTTTCCGTGTTGGCCATGCTGCCTGCTCAGGGCATTTTATTTGCTTTTAACCTTTATAATCATAACATAACCTTTTTTTTAAATTTTCCAATTATTTATTAATTAGAAACCCTGAAGCTACTAGTGTTGTCATCTGAACCAATAATCAAGACTCTTAATATTTCATGTTAGAAGTATATATTTGTTTGAATGTGTTGAGTTTTACCATTGTGCCTGTAATTAAGACTCTGTTTAGTTAAGGTCAGCCCTCGGAGCATATGGAATTTTGTTTTCTTCCCCTTTCTCCACATTCTTTTTCTCTGTTAGAAAACCTGTATCCACTCTATATATTTGTTTTATGCAAATCTACGTACAAACAAATTTCTATATGCTCTTACCTTCCACATAATCTTTCCCTTGCAGGGAATATATTCTGTAGTAACATCTCCTGTTGAAAAAATTCCAACCACCACAATATGCAGTTCCAAAGAGTAGAACACATTACTACACAAAGGTGCTTTGCAATGAGTCTGTCTTCAGGCCCTCTCTGTACGTTTTGTTCCTTAAATGGTTATGGAACTTTTTCACTATGCAGTATGATCTGGGACTGCTCCACCGTCTTTTGATGCCTTATCTGTATTGACAAATGTATTACCATTAGGATCCTCTTTTCTATAAGTATATTTTTTCTTCATTTAGATAGCTTCTGTCTTTCTCATACATTCCTCCAGCAGACAACTTTATCTAAGATTCATCTAAACATCAAATGTTCTCTTGCTGGTTCTTAACTCCCTCTCTCTCTTTGCCGAGAAACTCTCTTTTCATACTGTTAATGCCCCTTGTGCTGTCTGCCATGAAAGTTAATTGTGTTTCTAGTGATAACATTAAAAAAGTGGTCTTCAGTTTTGGAATTATTGCCTCACAATAATTGTCATGAGTTGAATGCAGCATTGGTGCTCAACTTTTATTTCTCAAAGGTCCCCCACTGTACCACAAGATTATGCGAGGACCCCTCCTATACAGACTATGATATTTACCATTATGTACTTTTGCTGCCGTCTTGACAAAGGTACTTTTGAATCTATTTTAGTAGCATATTTGCTACTAGTACTATTTCATTGTCTGTGTTTGTTAAATTATAATTCAAAATTAATAGGCCATTTCAAAAACAGCAAGCATGTTTTTTAAATAAAGGTGTTTTTTTTACTAGTGCTTGAATTTCTGAATCATAACATTGAAGAAGTAGCAATTTTTATGGATTAATAATGACTAATAATTACCAAAATACAGAATTTGTGACTGTAGATATTTTTGATAAGAACTAAAGCTGCCCTCTACTCACTTGGCTTAAGTATTACCTTTTTAATTAATAAACAATTATGCATTTCTGAAAATAAATAGTCAAAAGTAAGTTTTAAAAATGCAGATTAGTCTCTGTAGACATTTTTTCATGACTTAGTTACAGAAGCTACTTTATTATGTTCTGGATTCAGCATCAGCAATAGTCACATTTAACATGAGTGGAAATCCACATGCATTTTCTCTAAACAGACAACAATCAAGTTAGAAGAAAAGACACACTGTGTAGGACTTTGGTAGCAGTCAAGTAAGCAACAGAAGGGTGATCATCCCTGACACTTGTACAGCAGCATGTGAAGTTGACCTACCATGTCATTCATGAGACTGTAAAATCTTTGGTATTGTGATAAAACACTTACAGTTCTTTATGGTGTGAGGCATGTCACCACCCTTTCACTTTTTCTTGTAGTGACCTTATGAGTTCCTTGTTACTATTCTAACTACAGGTTTGTAGTGATGCACCATGCTGCAGTACAGAGATAAAAGTGAGTGACGGCAAAACCCCCAATAGCTGTATCCGGATATGATGCGAACACTGGAGATGCATTTCAATGCCAGATGTAAATGTAAACCAGTACAATGTGGTTTAAAAAGATATGTCTGAGAACCACTGAATGCAGTATTTTATATCCTCCAGCTTTTTTTGTGGGAAGGCCTTGTGTGTTTTCATTTCAGTCCCATAGGTGTCACGCTTTCACAGGGTAGGCTATGGATGGATGGATGGTATGGTAGGTGGGCATCACTGGGGAGGAGGTTCTGTAATTTTTCTTGTGCTGTATCTTTTTTAATTCTCTAAAGAATATAATGTCACAATTTTCATGTTTCAGTTTTCATGTTTCAATAAACAATTGTTGAAACAATCTGGTTATTCTATACAGTATTTGTTCTAGTACTGTAAACTAGTATTTCTATGAAACTTTAGTTCTCTCCTTTATGCTGTTATTAAACAAGTAAACATGTTGAACATATTCTGGTTGCTAATTCTTTATTACTTTAAGTAATTAGATATTTTAACTTTTCCATTTGCTCATGAAGATTCATTGTGAGTCGGTGCCTTTTTTCATCCTAGTCAGACAGCAGAGATTAACACCAAATTACAGTTCAGAAACTTTAGCTACTCTAAATGTATAAAAAAGCAACATACAAGTGGAAATGAAGAGGTGTACACTTTGCACAAGACGTCATATTAACACTTTAAATTGTGTGGGAGATCTACACTGCCTGGCCAAACAAAACGTTGCTACATGAATTAAAATACATAAATACTTAAGAGCCAATGGTTGGATTATTATTGTGCTGATTAATATGTTTCAGATGTCAATTATTTCCTTAACTTTAACTAATGCAGTGTGTACCTTTTCATTTCTTAAACAACCATGTCAGAAGATGTTTCCCGTGGTCGGAGGAAAGATGTTACAGTGTTTCAAAAGGGGCAAATTATTGACCTTCATTAAACAAAGAAAACAACTAAGGAGCTTGCTGAAAGTAATGGAATTAGGTAAAGAGCAATCCAACACATTATTAAAACCTGGAAGGATAGTGGTCAACTGTCAAAAAAAATCTTACATGATCTTGATCAGAGATCACTAAAACTCTTGGTGCAGTCAAATCGTAGAAAAACAGTAGAACTCATGACTATGTGTAATGGTGACAGTAAGAGTATTTCCATACACACAATGTGAGGTGAACTAACAGGATTGGGACTAAACAGCTCTGTAGCCATAAGAAAAACACTTTGTTAGTGGTGCTAATTGGGGAAAAAACAACTTCAGTTTGCTAGAAAGCTTAAAGATTGAACTTTGGAGCCATGGAAAAAGGTTGTGTGATCTGATAAGTCCTGATTTGACCTATTCTACAGCAATGGGTACATTAGAATAAGAAGGTAAGCACAGAAAGTAATGGATCCGTCCTGCATAGGGCCCACTGTACAACCATCTGGAGGCAGTGTTATTATCTGGGGTTGTGATAAAAATAATTAATAAACAGTAAACAAAAAAGTAATATGCCTGCATTATGTTTCACTGTGACTACCAGGTCAGAAGTTTTCTTTCTTTTTAAATTTTTTTAGTCATTCTGGTATGTGTTAGTGTATATGTATATATGTTGTGGACGCTAGGGGTCACTGTTGTCCCGTGAAACCGAACAGACAGACATCCAGGACACATGTGTAAAAGCACTAAGTATAATTTTTTAATATTTTTCTTAAAGTGCACAAAGCACCACAAACGCCACAATTCACCAATAATAATAATCACAACTATACAATCCTCCACTCCCAGCAGCTCTATTGCACACCCTCCCGACTCCGGCTACCTTGCTGGGTCTCCAACAGTACTTTATATATTCCATGGCCGGGAAGTGCTTCTCTTCTTCCGGGTCAAACGCCACATCATCCTTCCTCAAGCATCCCGGAAGTACTGTGGGTTTCTGTCCTTGTGACTCCGAAGTACTTCTGGGTTGTAGAAAAAGTAGAAGTCCCCAGGTCCTTTATGGGCTCCCCCTGGTGGCACCCACAGCACCCAACAGGGCTGAGAAAATGGACTCCATGTCCCATGGTGCTCTGCGGGAATCCAGGCATCCGCCCACGCAGAGAGCATCCCTTTAACACACAGGAACTCCCAGTTCTATGCTCTATTTTGTCAGGAGTTCCCTGCTTTTCCTGCGGGTTCTCCTTTTCTCTCTGGGGCTTGCTCACAGTTTGGGTCTCCCTATGAGTAAGAGAGAGACCCTTTACTGTCTGCACCCCTTTGGATTTGGGTGAGACCGGCACCAATGTTTTAAGGTTTGGGGAAAACCTGGAAGTCAGCACTATCCCGTTGCTCCGACTCCCCCGCTCCTTCCACCGGACTCTTGGTCATCACCCCCATTTCACTTGTGGGACTCGAGATTACTTGGCAGCCGATACTAGCCAATCGTGCTGCCCTTTTACTCTGCGTCCTGACTTCATGTACGGTACCGGTCAAACCCACCTGTACCGCCGAATCTGTATTCTGAGGAAGCTCCCGTCCAAAGCGGCGTAAGTATTCCTCCACCCGCCGTAAGGGTGCCTCTGCCGTCGCTCCCAATTCCTCGATGATCTTCTTCATCGAGGTGATGACCTGAAAAAGGCTTTTTACAGGCTGGATTACCTTTTCCAGCTCCTGCACATTAAAGTCATTTTCCCGATCGGCTGGACACGAGCTCGGACTTTCAAAAGCCCTGTCCTGCAGCCGTGAGCTGGCAAGCAGTTTCTGCGCCTCCGCAGTTGGAACTCGCACTGCCTCTTGGGATTTGGAGTTTCGGAGACTAGCTTCAGGCTGACCGCGATCCGCCTGACTCATTTTTTCGGTGGATCGATCGGTCACTCCCCGAACCTTCTTATCTTCTTTTATGCCGTGCGATGCTTCATCCGCCTTCCCCTCCCTTTTTGGGAAATCCGCATCCGTCTGTCGGGATGTCTTTAATCCAGCATATGGGCCGCTGTTGACCTCCTCTATCCCATGATGCCTCAGGCCTGGTCACGTGTCCGTTGCTGGCAGACCAAATGCGGAAGTCTTCTGCATTCAGACATCCCTCGGAAAGCGCACAACCGTCTTCGGGAAGATTCTTCGTCTTTAATGCGAACTCCGGATGAGCTCCTTCTACAAGGTATGATCACGGGACAAAGTGTGTTATTTTGAAGACGTTTTCAATCCCTTCCCCGGCACATACCTCATCTTGGATGCAGGGAACATTGAGCGCCTGACTTCTCTCTGTACTGTTGGTCTGTTTGGTCTTCTTTTTTCCCATGTCGGACCAGCGAATGGGTTTGGCGGTTCCCATGTGTCCACGTTAATTTTGAAAGGTTTTCTGACCTAAAGTGACGGCCAGAATCCTGCCGACTACGCCAATTTTGGATGCTAGGGGTCGCTGTTGCCCCGTGAAACCCAACAGACAGACGTCCAGGACACACTTGTAAAAGCACTAAGTATAACTGCCACTTCGCATCCTGGGGGAGGCAGTGTCCTGGAAAGGCTGCCCTTCTCCACTGTTCCTGTTCTGGGTCATCCCGGCCGGATTGAGCTGCCAGCCGTCTATCACAATATATTTATTTATCTATGCGTTTATTTATTTAAAGAGCTTATGTAATAAACCTTTATCCATCTATTGTGAAGATATAAATGAGAGACGTCACACTCTTAAAGGTTTGGGGTTGAATTCCCTGTATACTGAAAGGTCCGGGTAGTATATCAAGACTAATACAGTGATTCGCAATCCTAACAAGGACAACAGGATCACGAGATGACTGGATTTATATACAGAATGGACAGGGAATGATGTACAGAAGGAATGATGGGAAAATCAAGGAAGTGACGGAGATGACATGGAAATTCTAAGCCGGAAGTGAGGTCATCAGATCGGGTTGGAAGGAAGGTAGTTGTTGTCATGAACACAAAAGAGGAATCATCTCTGGATCTTCAAAGTGGTGCATTTATTCATTTGGTTTTCTGCTAAATAAAAGAGAGAGGTATTAGTACTCTGTTCCAAACCCATCCTCTTTGATTCTCTTTGAGTTACCGCGCTTCATTGAGCCTGTCGGCTGCTCCCTAATTGCACTTGTGTGACTCTATCTATCTATCTATCTATCTATCTATCTATCTATCTATCTATCTATCTATCTATCTATCTATCTATCTATCTATCTATCTATCTATCTATCTATTATAATATTTGTCCTTTGAGTCTGTGAATTTCTTCTTGTGAATAATGAGTATTCTTAAACTGCCCAGATTTCCACTTCAGTTACATGACATGGAAGTGAGCCACTGAGCCTGTTTGTTTTGTACTGTAGATTCCATCTTGAATATACATCGCCTTAATATGGGTAAGTCATTCAAATGCCTCTTTCCTTGAAGTTTCTATAATAACCCAAATATGTTAATTAAGATTTCATTCACCTAAAATTTAAAGTAGCCTCCTATACACACACTCATACACACACATTGTCACAGTTACTTGTCATATATCCATGTCTATCTAAATTATTCAGCCATTGATATTATAATACTGTAAGTATAAGCTGCTAAATAGAATAGTTACCAAGAATTAATAATGAACACTTTGAAAACACTTGTGCAAAATAAAAAAAAGGAGGGATTGGTGATGCAGCCTTGAGAAGTGTTATTTTATGCTATTTCAAGGTTGCTAATCACAAATATGAAAATATCTTTGACATCTGAGCCTTTACCGTTGGTTCTAGCCCTCCAAGTGCCACTCACAGAAGGTTAAAGCTGATAAATTTCAAACATAAGCATGTAGTGTATTGTTTAAGACTATGTCAAGGTCAATGATTACAAATATGTTAGTTTTGATCCTTTACTAGGGATCTAGTCTGTTATGGACCACTACTAGAGGGTGACAAATGTCAAATTTCTCTTAGCATTGAGAATATTTAAACATTTTACTTGAAGCACACATTTTAATATTTCAAATATCTGACACAACAAATCCTGTTTATTGTGTACTCCTACCTCATTAAGTAAATCAATACATTTTTAATCATTTTGAATACCCCGAATTAGGGTGGCTTACGTTAATTCAGAAATTTACTTTTACTACACCATTGAGAAAAGCAAAACGTACTCTGCTAATATTTCTTGGTTTGCTTATTTAATACTAGTTAGTAATTTCAATAAAGTTTCTGTTATCAATATTCATTAATGCCTTATACTGTACAAGTTATTAATTCTGACCTGTCCTGTGTGCCCTGCCCCTGTGTCTTCCAGCCCAAATGCATACTGGCAGCACATGTCACGTTGGTTCCAAAGAAAGCTCTGGTACCCCATAAACCTATAAGTACTCTGTGTCATCAAAATGTGAACCACATTTTAAACCTTGTGCTTGGTAACTATTATGTGTTATATTTATGAATATTAATTTTTGTAACTTGTCATTGATACAGGAATCCTCCAGAAAAAGAAGAAATAGACGATTTCCTCAGTTTTACTTTGAATATTGCATGACACAGGCGAGACTTCCAAGACTGCACATACATTATACTGTACACTGATCAGAGCCCTCTTCTCTAGTGATAAGCACACCCTGCTCATTAAATCTTAGAATTATACATTTAGTGGAAATGCTACTAGACTTTGGAGCTCATTCTCAAAAAGAATTAGACCGCTGAATTCTATAGATTTTTAATCCTGATTTCAGACCCTTTATATGATAAAACTTTGATTTTATGTATGCTGTACCTTGTAAGTTTATAATTCTATTTATGCTATGAAGAAACTGCAATCTGTCAACAGACCTACATAAGTTAAAGTAGCAAAATCTGAAGCCTGTAGTGAATATACTTTGTCATTATTTTCAACACTGTTTTGATTTTAACGAGAAAGGAAAACCAGCTAATAATAATAGAGATCCAATTTACGTGTATCATATCTTAGTCTAAATACTTGCAGCTGATGATACTGTTTGTGTGTTTTACACTCAATATTAGAGACACTATTTTTATGTTGTTTAAGAAACTTTGCTATTGCTTCAAATTCCTTGTCAACTAAACGTTGGCCAATATTCTAACACCTCCTTGCCAGTTCTGCCCCTTAGGTTTACTCTCGTCAAATTTGTCTTTTGCATAATTTTCAGGCTACCCTAATCTGTGTAATTTTTTTCCAACATGGGCAATGGGAAATAGAACTCCTGTAGTTCCTACCAAAGGTTTATCTGCATGTCCAAGTTTCTCATATGTACACTAAGACAGCCAAAGAGCAAGGAAAGTTGTGTGTTGCTGGTGTGAACCTCCCTTAAGAGGCTCCTTCCTTTCATCCCAGTTGTAATGGAATAACCGTCATTGTGTTTAAAGTGAGCATGTTAAGTGCTGCTCACCACTGTTGCTCTCTTATCCTTTACCTTGACAGTGACCCAGTGGTGTGTGCCCCCTCTGATCTTGAATCTGCTCTTGTGATATACTATACTTCCCAAAAGGACCCCTGGGAGAGTGTCTTCTGATCTAATATATTGTCCAGCCACCCCATCATCCACTACCCATCTGTGATCTAAAATCACCTGGACATTGCTCATAGTACTTATTACAGAACTAAAGCAGAAAATGTTTGTGTCAAATGAACTTAAGACTTGGCCTATTATTAGCACAAGCAGACAAAAGTTTTGCAACTAGGAGGCCAGTTCAAGTCCTATCTCGCATGCTTACTCACCGAGTAAGTAATTTATTTCACCACCCTTTCTTTTGCCATTCTTCCAAGCTGGTTTTGCAGTCTATAATATGTTTGTAAAGAGGGTTTGGAGCTTTGTACTGCCTGTCAGAGATTAGATATGAAAGTCAGGTTAGTAATGAGGTGGTGACAGTATTCCAAAAGCTAAAACACTAGTCAGGTTCAGAGTCTTCATGATCTAGTGATTGTTTAAAGGTATGTCATAAATGTAAACCTTTGACCTTACTTTACCGGGTACAGGGAATGAACTAGAGGTCATACTGGCAACATTCAGGAAGTGGTCCCCTGAAGCAGAGCAGGCTCTGAGAGACTGCTTTGGAACTACGGACTGGGATATCCTGCAGGGGTCACATAGTGAGAACATTGAGGAGGTTGTTGACTGCACTACTGACTACATTAACTTCTGTATGGACATTATAGTTCCAGTAAGAACAGTACGCTGCTATGCTAACAACAAGCCATGGATTACAAGTGACATCAAGGGCCTTTTGAACCAGAAGAAAAGGGCTTTTAAAGGCGGTGATCAGCATGAGCTCAAGCGCGTGCAGAAGGAACTCCGAGTCCAGCTCAGGGCAGCAAAGGAGCAGTACAGGAGAAAGCTGGAGCAGAAGTTGCAGAACAACAGCATGAAGGAAGCATGGCGTCCTTCAACATCTGCAATAAGATGCTACAGATGTTCTATCAGATGGTTGTGGCGAGCGCCAGGGCCGGAATTATATGAAAAGAGGCCCTAGGCTATTCCACTTATGAGGCCCTTTCACCTTCCATTTTTAAGTTTGTAAATCACATGAGAGATAATAAAATTTTGCTAACAATTTGAATGTAGGCCCCTCTTGATCTTGAGGCCCTAGGCTGAAGCCTAGTTAGCCTATAGGAAAATCCGGCCCTGGCGAGCGCCCTCTTCTACACAGTGGTGTGCTGGGGAAGCAGCATAAAGAAGAGGGACGCCTCACGCCTGGACAAACTGGCTCTATTGTACGCATGGAGCTGGACAGTTTGACATCTGTGGCAGAGCGACGGGCGCTCAGCAGGCTCCTGTCAATCATGGAGAATCCACTGCATCCACTAAACAGTATCATCTCCAGACAGAGGAGCAGCTTCAGCGACAGACTGCTGTCAATGTCCTGCTCCACTGACAGACTGAGGAGATCGTTCCTCCCCCACACTATGCGACTCTTCAATTCCACCCGTGGGGTTAAACATTAACATTATACAAAGTTATTGTCTGTCTGTATACCTGCATTGTTATCACTCTTTAATTTAATATTGTTCTTTATCAGTATGCTGCTGCTGAAGTATGTGAATTTCCCCTTGGGATTAATAAAGTATCTATCTATCTATCTATCTATCTATCTATCTATCTATCTATCTATCTATCTATCTATCTATCTATCTATCTATCTATCTATCTATCTATCATTAGGCACAAGGTAGGAAACAACAATGGGCATTATCTGGTGCATTCATTGAAATAATCACATGGGGGCAATATTGAGTTGTTACTCCTCTCAACAGCCTGTACAGGACAATGCTGGTAGAATATGTAAAGTCAACATCCCAGAAAACATATTAATCTCTATGAATCGGGCACAGCCTGTGCGTTTGTTATTTATGCCTACAGGCTTGAAAATTTGCCACATTGGTCAGGTTTCTAACATATAACTTTCACCCTTGTGTGGGGTGGCTCTGGGTTTTAGCGAGTGACAAGACATACTGAAGTGTGGTCCAACAGAGAAAGCCCTGCACAGTTGTGATGATGGTGTGACGGTTACCACGCCTGCATTATTCTTTAGTCATGCTTTTCCCTCTCTGTGTTTGTCCTGACTCCAAGCCCTCACAGATGGAGCCATATTGTCTCTGAGTTATTTATTGCAGTTTGAGTACCTTTGCACTTGGAGGAAAAAAACAAAACTATTGTATACAAAGATGCTTTTCCAGTGCTAACAGTATTTATATATTACATGCAACTAGTTTAAGGGTAAGAAAGTTTAGTAATATACGTAATTGTTTATTACATTTCCACATTCTCATCTGGGCAATGCTGGGCAACTCAGCTTGTATAGAAATAAGACCTTTGCATCAATTGCATGTAATTATGAAAATAAAGAGAAAAGATTTTATTAAATTTTATTTTTTTTTTGTGAGTCCATGTTTCATATATAGAGCACTATCTTAAGGTACAGGAAAGTACAATGTCAAGAAAACACGGTGGCAGAAGAAATGATAAGAGCCTGCAAATCAAAGCGAAAACAGTCACCAGAAGGATACTGAGATAAAAAATGATGGGTAACACACAGTTTGGTAAGTATTTTTATAGAAACTAGTAAAACACTTTGTCCTTTGGTCCTTGAAGAAGGGTGGTTTGTGTGCCTCTCACAAAACACATCACCTCAGGTCATTCTGTCAATGTTGCTGTCACTTTTGGCTTGTGCAATGTCCCCTACTGCCACATGATGTTATCTCAGCTGTTCTCCTGACAGACTTGCCGTTCATTGTGCGAAAGACATGAGCCCAATAACATGGTAGAGCTCTTTGGTTGAGCATGAGTCTCTGATGCACTCGCAATTTTCTAGCAGCCATCTCAACCTTGGTCAGTTTGCCTGTGCAGTTTGCTGTAGTAAAGACATGCACTATGATTACTTTGCAGAGGCCAGAGCTGTTATTTCTCTTCTTCCTATTACATATTTGGCCTCCGTACAATTTGCCTCATGCTCAGCGGATCCAGACTTAGTAGTTTGAGAGTACTGGCAGGTTGCGTGCAGAGGAAGGTGGAGCTGCCATTCTTCTTCCTATCACGTAATTGGCCTCTGCAAGTTGCTTCACCGTCAGCAGATTTCATTGCTGCTCGTTTCCTTTCGGCAGTGCCTCCCAACTGCTTGCTGTTCTTTTCTTGTCAGCCATAGTGCAAATTGGGACATAAAGACTAATTTTGTGACTGAGGTAGCTTGAACTTCCAAGGCATGTGTATCATGGCATAAGCTCTCAATTAAGACCAAGAACAAGGCCCAATGTTTTGTAAGTTTTTGCATGACAGACAGATGACCCTTACCATTTTATATATATACATTTTAATAAGAGGTGTCTCTGTTATTCTAATAGATGGTGCCGCACAATCATTAACACCGCTTTTACGAATCTCATACAAAATGGCATACAACATAGACATATGTGTTGCATGATGCACTGCAAACATTAATGCTGAGGTCTACGTTGATTAGAAGTCAACCCATTTAAGATGGATAACACAGCTAGGAGAACAGATAAATACATATTAGATCTGCAATCCAACTTTAAATGAATTTAAAAGTTTTAGTTCAGTCATCCTGCTTCATAAGAATTCAATATATTATGGATCTGTGATCTCGTGGAATTAAAGTGGGACTTTTCTTGTGTGATTTCAGTTCTGTGAATAATGAAGCCTGACAGACAGCATAAGAGAGACTTGTAAAGGTAAGAGCTTTCACTAGGTACCGTATAGCTGGACTTTGGAACTGAGATGTCATTTTTCTGAACACCTTAAATAGGTGTTCTGGGATATTAGCATCAAATACATCCATTCTGATGTCTTTTCATCTGAAGGAGTCTCTACACAGGTGACAACTTAGCCCTGATTTAACACCTTTGTTATCAGATTAAGTAAAAGGCAGCCCAAAGAGTTTGTAGAGCTGCAGTTCAGCCATTTACTTTAGTGTTCACTCTAGAATGCAGTGGGGGTACAGCTGGATTTCTGTATCCATGTTAAATTTATTGTTTTAACAGGCCCTGTGAGCCACTAAAAGAATAGCAAAATGGGCAATGCCCACGTTTTCCTACAATACAAATGGGTATAAGTGGATTATTATTTTCTAGAGAAGGTAAGCTCATCAAAGCAGTTTGCTCATCTCTGTCTCTGCCAACATCCAGGGTTAGTCAGCAATCCTTCCTGTTTCAGCTGGTGCACATACTATCTTTAAAAATCACTCAGTATGACAGCCATAAGTCAGGTCTTTCAGTGGCACCTTAATCTAGCCAATAAGAACATCTTTAACATGGGATTGGTGTGTGTGGATTTTGGGTGTTTGCCCTTTATGGACTGGCATCCAGTCCGGTATTGGAATATATATAATCTTTCTTTTCATCAAAATGTATGCATTTTTTCTTAAACAAAATAAGGACTTATTACAATGTTCATCATACACACCAGTTTCACTTCTGAATAATGATGTTAAGATACTCTCCAAAGTCCTAGCTAGAAGGATTGAGAAAGTGCTTCCTTCCGTAATATCACAAGACCAAACTGGATTTATTAAAGGCAGACACTTAACTTCCAATCTTCAGCGCCTGTTTAATGTAATATATTCACCACAAAGTCTAAAACCCCACAGATATTATTATCGTTGGATACAGAAAAAGCATTTGATATGGTTGAATGGAACTACCTTTGCACTACATGGGAGAAATTTGGGTTTGGCCCGAACATTTCTGCATGGATCAAACTACTGTATACCAGTCCAGAAGCTTCAGTTTCGATTAACAACATTAATTCAGACTACTTTAAACTAGAACGTGGTACCAGACAAGGATGCCCCTTGTCACCACTGCTTTTTGCAATTGCCATTGAGCCACTGGCAGTTCACTGTCGAAATTTTTAATGAATTAAAGGGAATTATTAGAGAAGGACTTGAACAGATAATTTCACTATATGCAGATGATATGGTACGATATATATCAGATCCATAAAATACTATTCCTGCAGTCCTAACAGTACTAACAGAATTTCAAAAGATTTCTGGTCTCAGAATTAATTTGAATAAAAGTGTGCTTTTTCCAGTGAATTCTCAAGCACACAATATTAGATTGGACACCTTCCCTTTTATCATCACAGATCAGTTTAAATACCTAGGGGTAAACATCACAAGTAAGCATAAAGCTCTTCATCAACAAAATTTTGCTGTCTGTATGGAAAAAATTAAGCAAGACTAAGGTAGATGGCCTACTCTTCATCTTACTTTAGCTGAAAGAATTAACATTGTTAAGATGAATATTCTTCCTAAGCTTCTCTTTTATTTCAAAACATTCCAATATACATCAATAAATCATTTTTTAAGAAATTAGATTCAACCCTAACCTCATTTATTTGGAATTCAAAACATCCACGTACCCAAAGGGAGACCCTACAAAGACCTAAGACGGAAGGTGGCATGGCTCTACCTAACTTTCAATTTTATTACTGGTCAGCAAATATACAAGCTATAAAAACCTGGACATGGACACAAATAGATGAACATACACAGGATTTGTCTGCAATAGAAATAAAATCCTGCAGTACTTCTTTATATTCCTTGCTTTGTACCCCAATAAGTACAAGCTATCGCCAATACACTAAAAACCCAATTGTGCTTCACTCACTCAGAATATGGAACCAATGTAGGAAATATTTTAAGATAGAGAAGCTTTTATCTGTGGCACCTCTGCATGGGAACCACCTTTTTCCACCCTCTCAAATGTCCGCATCTTTTAATGTCTGGAAAACATTCAGGGTTAAATCACTTAGAGATCTGTACATAGACAACGTTTTTGTATCCTATGAACAATTACACTCCATATTTAACTTTCCAGCAACACATTTCTTTTACTACCTTCAAATTAGAAAGTTTGTTAAACAGAACCTGCCCAATTTTCCTCACCTCCCACCTACCTCTATGCCGGAAAAAATATTGATCAGTCTTGAGGGCTCAGACAGCATCTCCGTAATATATAAAACCATTTTACAGCCCCTCCCTTTCAGAGATCCAAGAGTACAGTTGGAAAAGGATCTCTCACTCAACATCTCAGAAAAGGAGTGGAAGGTAGCAATGCACAGAATTCACTCGAGCTCCATTTGCGCAAAGAATACAATTATTCAACTTAAAATTATATACCGAGCATCTGTCTCATTTAAAATTGTCCAAAATGTTTCCAGGGCAAGATCTAACCTGTGAACATTGCAATCAACTTCCAGCCTCACTGGGTCACATGTTTTAGGCCTGCACCAAATTATCATTATTCTGGACCAAAATCTTTAAATGCCTTTCAGACAGCCTTGGTGTCACAATCCCTCCTAATCCAGTAACAGCTGTGTTTGGTGTCCTTCCAGACGGGGTTAAACTGGAGCAGGACAAACAAACTGTGATTGCCTTTACTACACTATTGGCACGTCGACTTATCTTGCTCAACTGACGTTATTTACTATTTGAAATTGAAAAAAAAATCAAATTCTCACTTAGAGGATCACTGCAAAACCTTTTCAAAACCTGGCAGGAACTAATCAATAACATTTTAGAATAAGCATTTTAATTGAGGAAGCAGATTCTCTCCCCTCTTTTTTCCTTTTTTTTTTTTTTTTACTAATTTATCAATTTATCTATTTACTTATTTTTACTAGCTTAAAGTTTTACTCTGCTGGCCTAGCTCTCTTTCTCATGGATGGGGGTTGATTTGTATCGACCAAGTCTTGTAAAAATTTACTTTTTTGTATGGAATGTTAATGTCAATAAAATCCAAACGAAAAAACAAAATGTTTGCATTTTTTAATGTGAAGCTAAATAACCTGTATGTTTGGAAGAGCTCTTCCTAATAGGTTGTTATCAAAAATCTAAGTTGTGTTTGGTTAGATAGAATTAAAATCAAATGTTCATTTTTCATAAGTTTTGTGGATACTTGAAGGTTTTATGTTTATTTGCTACTAGCTGTCCCCCGCAGCCACACCTGCGTAGTAGTGAAACATGATAAACTTTAAAAATCAATAAGCAAACAGGTATCGCTAGCTAAGCGGTGGTAAGGTGCGCTCCAACACGTTGTGAGAGGTACACAGACTCGAACGGAAGCTGGCACGTGAGTGAGGAGGGCCCCGCCTGGCTCCATACTCCTGACGTCACGCTTCCCCCTCTCCTTGGTCCGCCGAACCTCTGTCACGGATTATCACGAATATGTTGCTCCTGCAAGCGAACTATGATACTTTGCGCAAAGAGAGAACTCACAAAATCAGCCGGAATGTTGAAGCAAATTATAGGGAAAAAAACGATCTAAATCCATTAAGTAGTTCTCTTGTTCGCTAGTTAATTAGACATAAGGTACGCCCCTCTAGCCACACCCCCTCCCCGCTGCCTGCTGCATGTCTCTCAGATTTGTGGAAATAAATCAGTACCGCAAGCGAACTACGATTAATAGCGCAATGAGAGAAGTCGCAAAATCAACCGGAATATTCAAGCAAATTATAGAAAAAAACCCGATCTAAATCCATTAAGTAGTTCTCTCATAAAAAGCAGACAGACAGACGTTGGATTTTATATATATGGTGATAAGTTGAAATATTTTATAGAGTTAAAAGTTTTAATTTATAAGTTGGAAATGTTTGTATTACCTTAATAATTAAAAGGGCTTTTTGAAGGAGAAAGAAATGCCTTAGACATATTAACATCACTTTTCCAAATGATTTAAATCCTGGGAATAAACGAGAGACGCAAAAAACTATTCATACCTGAACAAACATTTTCCACGAGAGAGCTGTAAATGGGAACATGGGGCCTAAATGTTTTTGCTAATTCGATTTTTTCTAAGAGCTACATAGAAACCTACTGGCTGGTGACTTCTTTGACTTCTTTATGCTAAATGAGAGATGTTTCCTGAAGGGCACTGGCTGCTCCTCATCCTTAAATTGTACAGTAAATATAGAAAAGATAAACAAATGAATGTGTTGAGGGGTGGCGCAGTGGTAACGCTGCTGACTCGCAGTTAGGAGACCCGGGTTCGCTTCCTGAGTCCTCCCTGCATGGAGTTTGCATGTTCTCCCCGTGTCTGCGTCCGTTTCCTCCCAGAGTCCAAAGACATGCAGGTTAGGTGGACTGGCGATTCTAATTGTCCCTAGTGAGTGCTTGGTGTGTGAGTGTGTTTGTGTGTGTCCTGCAGTGGGTTGGCACCCTGTCTGGGATTGGTTCCTGCCTTGTGCCCTGTGTTGTCAGGGATTGGCTCCAGCAGACCCCTGTGACCCTGTAGTTAGGATATAGCAGGTTGGAAAATGGATGGATGAATGTGTTGTTTAGTATAATGCATTGGAATCTACTTATAACGTCTACACAGACCCCCATAGAACAACCTTCATGCTATTCTGGCTTCTTTTCTTTTGAAACTGGATGTTTTGTGACATTTGTTAGGTGAGTTGTGTGAATTCACTCTTATCAGATTGTTACATTAATGGGACCGGTTTCAGGCTTTTCCCTGGGAGACACCTTTTCGCTCTGTTTCCTCCTGCGTTGGTGAACACACTAGTATACGTACAAACAAGCATTTTAACTATAGCTGTTTATTATACAGTTCCTAGCATTTATGGGATTTGACTATATTAACAAAACTGACAGTGGAAAAAAATAAAAGGGGTAATAATCTGCTAGGCCTGTTGTTTTGTCCCTCCTCTACTTGTGGTTAATTACTGTAAGTTGACACATGGGTGTCAAAAGAAGGGATTTTGGAGCAGTTGCAGAGAGAATACTAAATGCCAGGTATAGGGAGGAAGTGTACATAGAAAAGTGTACCGTTTTTACACTCATTCGAAAACACTCCCTGAAACTGATGTTTATTCAAATATGTTGATCTCTTTGGTAAGTTGCATTGGATAAAAGCGTATGCTAAGCAAATAAATGTAAATGTAATAAGCAAGAAACATCAAAAAAACCATTAAGAATACAAAAAACTCTGGAGCATGAATGTTTATGAGTGTTATTACAAAAGTACCGGAAAAAGATAGATGGACTGGTAGGCTATGGGGATGTTCAAGTTACCATGCACTCTTAATTTTCCATCCATCATCAAATCCACTTAGTCCATTTTAGGGATAAGGGGCCCAAAGCAAATTCTTGGATGGGGCTCCAACTCTCTTAATTATTGTATTTGTGAACTGTCCTCATATGTTAACAAGGCGCCTGAAAAGATATGTCTGTGCATCCTGTCCAGAGTTTGTTTCTGCTTTGTGTCTGATGCTGGCTGCCTTGATAGACTCTGGTCGCCTGCAGTCCTGACAGGAGTTTATATATCACTCCATCTATTATGCTTTATAGTGCCTTTCATATTTAGCTATTATATAGCCTTTTCAAATGCTCTCATAGTGTTCTTCCTATGTATCTGCCTTATATAGTGCCTTTCCTGTCTTATCTATCTCAGCTGCCTAGTATAACTATTAATGATAGTGTTTTTTCAAGTTACCTATCTACCTTTTAGTATTCCTCCTACTTTTCTATCAGTCTATCTTATTAAGTCCTTTTGTCTGTCTGTCTGTCCTTCAGTGTTCATTATCTGCTGATATAGATAGATAGATAGATAGATAGATAGATAGATACTTTATTAATCCCAATGGGAAATTCACATTCTTCAGCAGCAGCATACTGATACAATAAATAATATTAAATTAAAGAATGATAATAATACAGGTGAAAAAAACAGACAATAACTATGTATAATCTTAAATATTAACGTTTACCCCCCCTGGTGGAATTAAAGAGTCGCATAGTTTGGGGGAGGAACGATCTCCTCAATCTGTCTGTGGAGCAGGACAGTGACAGCAGTCTGTCGCTGAAGCTGCTCTTCTGTCTGGAGATGACATTATTTAGTGGATGCAGTGGATTCTCCATAATTGATAGGAGCCTGCTGAGCGCCCTTCGCTCTGCCACAGATGTTAAACTGTCCAGCTCCATGCCAACAATAGAGCCTGCCTTCCTCACCAGTTTGTCCAGGCGTGAGGCGTCTTTCCTCTTAATGCTGCCTCCCCAGCACACCACTGTGTAGAAGAGGGCGCTCGCCACAACTGTTTGATAGAACATCTGCAGCATCTTATTGCAGATGTTGAAGGAAGCCAGCCTTCTAAGGAAGTATAACCGGCTTTGTCCTTTCTTGCACAGCGCATCAGTATTGGCAGTCCAGTCTAATTTATCATCCAGCTGCACTCCCAGATATTTATAGGTCTGCACCATCTGCACACAGTCACCTTTGATGATCACTGGGTCTATGAGGGGTCTGGGCCTCCTAAAATCCACCACCAGCTCCTTGGTTTTGTTGGTGTTCAGGTGTAGGTGGTTTGAGTCGGACCATTTAACAAAGTCATTGATTAGGTCCCTATACTCCTCCTCCAGCCCATTCCTGATACAGCCCACGATAGCAGTGTCATCAGCGAACTTTTGCACATGGCAGGACTCCGAGTTGTATTGGAAGTCCGATGTATATAGGCTGAACAGGACCGGAGAAAGTACAGTCCCTTGTGGCGCTCCTGTGTTGCTGACCACAATGTCAGACGTGCAGTTCCCAAGACGCACATACTGAGGTCTGTCTTTAAGATAGTCCACGATCCATGCCACTAGGTATGAATCTAATCCCATCTCTGTCAGCTTGTCCCTAAGGAGCAGAGGTTGGATTGTGTTGAAGGCGCTAGAGAAGTCTAGAAACATAATTCTTACAGCACCACTTCCTCTGTCCAAGTGAGAGAGGGATCGGTGTAGCATATAGATGATGGCATCTTCCGCTCCCACCTTCTCCTGATATGCAAACTGCAGAGGGTCAAGGGCGTGTTGAACCTGTGGCCTAAGGTGGTGAAGCAGCAGCCTCTCCATGGTCTTCATCACATGTGATGTCAGAGCAACAGGCCGAAAGTCATTCAGCTCACTAGGACGTGATACCTTTGGGACTGGGGTGATGCAAGATGTTTTCCAAAGCCTCGGGACTCTCCCCTGTTCCAGGCTCAGGTTGAAGATGCGCTGTAGAGGACCCCCCAGCTCCGATGCACAGACCTTAAGCAGTCGTGGCGATACTCCATCTGGACCCGCTGCTTTGCTGGCACGAAGTCTCCTCAGCTCTCTGCTCACTTGCGCTGTTGTAATTATGGGTGGGGATGTCTTTCCTATGCTGGTATCAGTAGAAGGATGTGTGGAGGGTGCAGTACTCCGAGGTAAGAGTGAGAGTGGGTTAGGGTGGTCAAACCTGTTAAAAAAATTGTTCATTTGGTTTGCTCTCTTCACGTCTCTCTCAATGGTGGTGCCCCGCTTCGAGCTGCAGCCAGTGATGATCTTCATCCCATCCCACACTTCCTTCATGCTGTTATTCTGCAACTTCTGCTCCAGCTTTCTCCTGTACTGCTCCTTCGCCGCCCTGAGCTGGACTCGGAGTTCCTTCTGCACGCGCTTGAGCTCATGCTGATCACCATCTTTAAAAGCCCTTTTCTTCTGATTCAAAAGGCCCTTGATGTTACTTGTAATCCATGGCTTGTTGTTAGCATAGCAGCGTACTGTTCTTACTGGAACTACAATGTCCATACAGAAGTTGATGTAGTCAGTAGTGCAGTCAACAACTTCCTCAATGTTCTCATTATGAGATCCCTGCAGGATATCCCAGTCTGTAGTTCCAAAAAGTTCTTTCAGAGTATTCTCAGCCTCCGGGGTCCACTTCCTGAATGATCGTGTGGTTACAGGTAGGACTCTAACTTTTGGTTTGTAGTGAGGCTGAAGCAGAACCAGGTTATGATCTGCTTTCCCAAGCGCAGGCAGCGGGGTGGCGCTGTATGCATCTTTAACGTTTGCATACAGTAAATCAATAGTCTTATTTCCCCGGGTGTTACAGTCCACATACTGGGAGAATGCAGGTAATGTTTTGTCCAGCGTCACATGGTTAAAGTCTCCAGCGATTAGCACAAGCGCCTCAGGGTGCTGCGTTTGTAACTTAGCAACAGCGGAATGGATGATGTCACTCGCTGACTCCTCGTCTGCCCGAGGAGGAATGTACACGATGACAACAATGACATGTCCAAACTCTCTGGGCAAATAGTAGGGACGTAAACTTACGGCCAACAGTTCGATATCCCTGCAGCAAGTGGAGATTTTGACGTTAACATGTCCAGAGTGACACCACCGTGTATTAACATAGAGAGCGAGTCCTCCTCCATTGTGCTTCCCACAGGTACTTGCGTCTCTGTCCGCTCTAACTGTGCCAAACCCGGGTAGCTCCACGTTGGCATCTGGGATGGTGTTATTTAGCCACGTTTCGCAAAAACACAACAAACTGCATTCTCTGTAGGTCCTTACATTTTTCACCAGCGCAGCCAGTTCGTCGATCTTATTTGAGATTGAGTTCACAGTCCCCAGAATCACAGAAGGCACCGAAGGCTTGAAACGCCACTTTCTCGCAAGCCGCTTCTATTTTAGCTTAGTGCCGGCTCTGCTGCCACGATACCGCCTTCTTACCTCGTCGGGTAAATATGGAACCACACCGGCACTGGCATTTGTTCTCAGCGCCCGAAGTTGAGTACTTGAATAGGCGAGTCTCTGCGTTTTAAAATCCATGCCCATGTTGTAAAAGTGTGTCCAGGGAAGGAATCCACATAAAATAAAGTGGTAGGAGTGATCAATAAATAAAAATAGAAAAATAAAAGTAGAAAAGTACACATACATATACAGTCATACACGGAGCTGCTGAAAAGGCTGCCACTCACGGCGGCGCCGGATGTTCTATTTCAGGGCTCAAGCAAAACAGGCCCTTACCAAATGATCCTTGCAATCACACTTCTTGTCACGACAGATCAGCCAGCACCATTCCTTGATGGACTCAGCTTCACTCTTATATTAAATTATGAGTTTTTTTTGTTGGTGTAACACAGGACAACGACCCTTGGGTTGGTGCAGCTCGAGCACTAAGCATTCTATCCCTAATGATCAGCCATTAAAATCACCTTTAGTGAAACGCAAAACCCCTCAGGTGCTCTGTAATGTACTGCAGGCAAACATTATTTATATAGTGTCTTTTATACACAATAAAGAGGTCTCAGACATCTCATCAAATGAGAGTCTCTAACCACGTAGCCGAGCACATGAGTTCTGACACATGTTAACAGCAGTATGCCTGTGGTTAACTAGGAAAGGAAGTCATGGTGACAATGTCCTGAAATTTGAGGAACCAGAAAGAAGAGAAAGCAGATTTCAGAGTAATAAAGTGTGGAAACAGGATGACTATTGTGGCCCAGTCCATAGACATGACGTGAAGTTTTCTAGATCTACATCTGTATGTACAGTATGTCTCTGTCCATACCCTCACACAGCATGTAATCCCCAGGCAGTCATGAAAGATGAATGTCTCTTCTTTCTGTTTATCTACCTTCTTATACAGTATACTGTAGTTCCAGCACTTCACTGGAAGCCTGTGAAGCCAGACACTCAATCATGCTGGAAAGAATTAGCAGATGGCTGGGTACAAGGTGCTCACTTTACACACAAGAGCAAAGAAAAGTAAGAAAAAAATCCAGAAACGTTATTGTATTTGTTTATTCTCGGTTTTTCATAATTCCTGTGCTTCTAATTAATTGTAGTTTAGTGGTGCAGTAGTTTGAACTGCTGCCTCCCATCTCTAGGGACTTGGGTTCGATTCCTGCTCTAGTCACTCCATAGGGTACTCCATAGGGTTGGTACATTGTCCTGGTGTTGCCACTGGCTTTCTCCCTAAATCAGATGATGCCCTGTGATGATCTTTATTGTACCCCTTCCCGCTAACTTAGTTTTCAGCTTCTATTACACCAAGTAATGAAAAGAGGCAGTACAGAAAGTTGTTCAATGATGTCTTCATTTTATCAATTCATTAACTGAACCCTGTTTCCAAATTCAAGGTTGTAGGGTGCTAGATCCTAGTCTGGCAATGTCTTGTGTAAAATAGGAACCAGCCTAGGATGGGCTGGCAAAGCTGTGCAGAGGTACAGTCGCTCATACTTGCCAGATGGCACGCAATCATCTTCAAATGCATGTTTTTAAGAAATGGGAGTACCTGAAGGAAAACCCACACAGTCATTGGTCCAGCCAGGATTTGAAACAGTCTGTTGGAGTGATGAAGCCATGGGGTTTTATCTCAATTAGAAAAAGGCCACTGTGTCTGTCTCTTTAGAAGATGTATGGTCCATTTATAAATAGAAGTGTAAATTTAACCCTCCTGGTGACATCATGGATGCGGGTGTCTTGTTTTGTCTTATTCCCTAGGATGACAACCATCAGCCTCCATGAGTAGCTGAGCAGTCAAAGCCCTAAGGATGCAGCCTACCGCAAACCTCGCACGCTACTTGTGAGCTGCCTGGCAGTAATGCAGTTCAATGAGCCAAGCTGTAGGTTCAAATGCAACTGTGTGGTTACTGTGTCCTATAAATTGCTTTATAATGTCTTCAGAAAATTCATTGTCATGGTGCAAATGTGGACAGCCAGAATATATGATTTAGGCAGCATACGTAAAATACGCTTCTTAGCAAAGTGCACATCTGCTGGCAGCCTTTGTGGAGAGTCTTATTTCTTTTTGGGCGCAGCTTGGTTTTCAATTGATTCCATCTCACATAATATTTAGCAGCCCACTAAGAGTCACAGGAAGCTGGAGCCTTAAGGAGGGACCAGACACCACGCCTTTGTAATGCATATACTCTCACATACCCTCATATACAGTTAAACTAAAATCATGGAGACCGGCACCTCTGAAGAAGTAACATGGGCAGAATATTGTTAAAAGAAGCAATCACACCGCTACACAACTAAATATCACTAAGACTAAGGATATGTCTGTAGATTTAGATGTTAAAAGTGGTATTGCTCAGGGATCAGTGCTGGGGTCGCTGCTGTTTTTGACATACTGTGCATAAACAATCTAGTAAAGAATATAATCAATACGCTGGTTAATTTTGTAGATGATGCCAAACTAGATGGAATGGCAGATAATGCAGAATCAGCTAAATTGTTACAGAAGGACTTAGAAAGCATACAGGTTTGGGCAAATGAAATTGAATGTAAGTAAATGTAAAGTACTTCATATAGAAAGTAAAATGTTAAATATGAATACACAATGGGAGGTCTAAATCTTGAAAGTACCTCGTATAGGAAGGACCTAAGAGTCATAGTGTATGTAGTCATACAGAGTACAGATGAAGACAGCTAATAGGCTGTTAAGATAATAATAACATGTTTGGTTTTGTATCACAATGTGTACAGTTCAAGTTAAGGGAGGATGTGCTTAAGTTATGTAACAGCATAGTGAGGCCTCACCTAGAGTACGATGTACAGTTATTACAAACCAGACATAGCAGTTCTAGAGAAAGTCCTGGCGAGGACCTCATAGACTGATTTTGTGCCTATGAGGACAGACTGAAGGAGCAGAACCTTCTCAGTTTGAGCCAATGGAGATTAAGAAGTGACTTGATTGAAGTCTTTAAAATTATTAAATTAATTAGTACAGAGGCTCTGAGTTGTTAGTTTGAAAGAATTTTTTTTAACAAACTCATAATGACATGATCTTGTTAAAGGCAGATTTTGTACAAACACTAGGAATATTTTCTTTACACAAAGATATATAGACACATAGAAAAAAATGCAAAGTACTGTGGAGGAGAGTAGGTCTTTAGAGACTTTTAGATTTCGACTTGATGTTATTTTAAACAGTCTAGGGGAACAGGGTGGACAAGTGTGTTGGGCTGTAAGGCTTATTCGCAAAATAATTTTTCAAGCTTTCCCTTCTCTGTCTCAACAGTAATAAAAGGGCAGCGTATAGACATGGTGGAGCACTCCAAATATCTAGTTCCAATTATGTCCAGTTAATATGATGGCTTTTAATCTCAACATAGAACAATTCTGTAAGAAAAGACAAAAACATCTGCTGTTTCAACCTGTTCATCCATCTTCCAAACCTGCTCCATTCTGAGGATGTTTGCAGCGAAACTAGAGTCTATCCCAGCAAGCACAGATCATTGACAGGAATAATCCCCTCACAGAGGGCCAGTCCATAATGAAAACACACACCCATTCACCCTCACAAGGGTCAAATTATCATTGCCAGTCCACCCAACCTGTATGTCTTTGGACTGTGGGATTAAACCATAGTACCCGGAGAAAACCTACACAGACATGGGAGAACATGCAAACTCCATGCAGGGAGGACCAAGGATGGGACCCTGGCATCCTTGTTGCGATGCAGCAGTGCTACCACGGCATTGCTGTGCCACTCAAATTCTTTATAAGAAAACCCAACCAATTGAAAGTAGATAAAACTATAATGGCACTTTATTATGAGTCTTTAGTCAAATCTGATGTCACATATGATTGTATTAGTTAGGTTGGAAACCCTAGCATTAAGAACAAAAACAGTCTAAACAACGTAAAATAAGAAATAAAATTATTGGTTTGCAGCAGCCCCTCTCTCAGTACACTGTATCACAAACAAGTGGCTGGCTCAGTTCTGTTATACAAAAGTCATCATAGTTTCTGCAAGTTTCATTTGACACCATCACTGTTTGGTTATATATTGATTATATTGAATGACTTATATTCTTGTTAATTGTTGGCTTTTGCCTTTAACACTCTTAGATGGCATTTTAGTTAAAGCCTCTTGATCTGTGACCTAGTCCTACTGCTATGTCTCTGCAAGGTTAACTAATGATAAGAGAACCAGTATAATCTAGTGTAGCAGAATTATGACTCCAAGGATGCATTTATTAATAATTTGCAAGGACATGAGAAATGAAGCGAATCATGTAATTCTATACAGTGCATCCGGAAAGTATTCACAGCGCATCACTTTTTCCACATTTTGTTATGTTACAGCCTTATTCCAAAATGGATTAAATTCATGTTTTTCCTCAGAATTCTACACACAACACCCCATAAGGACAATGTCAAAAAGTTTACTTGAGATTTTTGCAAATTTATTAAAAAAAAAAAAACTGATTAATCCCATGTACATAAGTATTCACAGCCTTTGCTCAATACTTTGTCGATGCACCTTTTGCAGTAATTCCAGCCTCAAGTCTTTTTGAATATGATGCCACAAGCTTGGCACACCTATCCTTGGCCAGTTTCGCCCATTCCTCTTTGCAGCACCTCTCAAGCTCCATCAGGTTGGATGGGAAGTGTCGGTGCACAGCCATTTTAAGATCTCTCCAGAGATGTTCAATCGGATTCAAGTCTGGGCTCTGGCTGGGCCACTCAGGGACATTCACAGAGTTGTCCAGAAGCCACTCCTTTGATATCTTGGCTGTGTGCTTAGGGTCGTTGTCCTGCTGAAAGATGAATTGTCACCCCAGTCTGAGGTCAAGAGCGCTCTGGAGCAGGTTTTCATCCAGGATGTCTCTGTACATTGCTGCAGTCATCTTTCCCTTTATCCTGACTAGTTTCCCAGTTCCAGCCGCTGAAAAACATCCCCACAGCATGATGCTGCCACCACCATGCTTCACTGTAGGGATGGTATTGGCCTGGTGATGACTGGTGCCTGGTTTCCTCCAAACGTGACGCCTGGCATTCACACCAAAGAGTTCAATCTTTGTCTCATCAGACAAGAGAATTTTCTTTCTCATGGTCTGAGAGTCCTTCAGGTGCCTTTTGGCAAACTCCAGGCGGGCTGCCATGTGCCTTTTACTAAGGAGTGGCTTCCGTCTGGCCACTCTACCATACAGGCCTGATTGGTGGATTGCTGCAGAGATGGTTGTCCTTCTGGAAGGTTCTCCTCTCTCCACAGAGGACCTCTGGAGCTCTGACAGAGTGACCATCGGGTTCTTGGTCACCTCCCTGACTAAGGCCCTTCTCCCCTGATCGCTCAGTTTAGATGGCCAGCCAGCTCTAGGAAGAGTCCTGGTGGTTTTGAACTTCTTCCACTTACGGATGATGGAGGCCTCTGTGCTCATTGGGACCTTCAAAGCAGCAGAAATTTTTCTGTAACCTTCCCCAGATTTGTGCCTCAAGACAATCCTGTCTCGGAGGTCTACAGACAATTCCTTTGACTTCATGCTTGGTTTGTGCTCTGACATGAACTGTCAACTGTGGGACCTTATATAGACAGGTGTGTGCCTTTCCAAATCATGTCCAATCAACTGAATTTACCACAGGTGGACTCCAACTAAGCTGCAGAAACATCTCAAGGATGATCAGGGGAAACAGAATGCGCCTGAGCTCAATTTTGAGCTTCATGGCAAAGGCTCTGAATACTTATGTACATGTGCTTTCTCAATTTTTTTATTTTTAATAAATTTGCAAAAATCTCAAGTAAACTTTTTCACGTTGTCATTATGGGGTGTTGTGTGTAGAATTCTGAGGAAAAAAATGAATTTAATCCATTTTGGAATAAGGCTGTAACATCACAAAATGTGGAAAAAGTGATGCGCTGTGAATACTTTCCGGATGCACTGTAATTAACAGTGTATTTAAGAAGTGTAAGTGACTGCTCTATTTCAGCCATCTTCTTCCTTGTACACCACACATATGTCAAATAAGAGTATATTTCACATCTTAAACTTGCTTCGTGAAATTGACTTTGACAGTTGGCTCTGCAATCAGGGTTTGAACCTGCACAGGGATTACCCCTAAGTTACATTAAAACAAATGGCTGTACTTCTGGCCACTTAAATTATGTTTCTCCAGATTTTCAAAAACTGGTTCTTAATGGTACCATTGGTGTGCTTTACCAGAGCTACGCTCTATGGTCAGTAGGCCCAGTGAAGCAAATCCTTAATTTTTAATCCTTTAGTAATGCACTGTATAAGTTCATTAGGAAAATGAGTGCCTCTGTCTGAAGACATTTGAACTGGAACAAAGACAGTGGCAACACCAGGACAATGTACAAACTCCATGGAGTGACTAGAGCAGGTATCGAACCCAAGTCCCTAGAGATGGGAGGCAGCAGTGCAAACTACTGTACCACCAAACTACAATTATGTACTGAGAAAAGCGCTATATAAATGTAATGAATTATTATTATTATTAATTAATTAGAGGCACAGGAATTATAAAAAACAGGGAGTAAACAAATACAATCAAGTTTCAAGTTTCTTTTTTCTTACTTTTCTACGCTCTTGTGTGTATGGTGAGCACCTTGTACCCAGCCATCTGGCTTCACAGGCTCCCAGTGAAGTGCTGGAACTACAGTATACTGTATAAGCAGGTAAATAAACAGGAAGAAGAGACATTCATCTTTCATGACTGCCTGGGGATTACATGCTGTGTGAGGGTATGGACAGAGACATACTGTACATACAGATGTAGATCTAGAAAACTTCACGTCATGTCTATGGACTGGGCCACACCAGTCGTCCTGTTTCCACACTATATTACTATGAAATTGCAGCTCTGCTTTCTCTTCTTTCCGGTTCCTCAAATTTCAGGACATTGTCACCATGACTTCCTTTCCTAGTTAACCACAGGCATACTGCTGTTAACATGTGTCACAACTCATGTGCTCGGCTACATGGATAGAGACTCTCATTTGTTGAGATGTCAGAGACCTGTTTATTGTATAAAAGACACTATATAAATAAAGTTTGCCTGTGGTGCATTACAGAGCATCTGGGGGGATTCTGTGCCTCTTGAATCCAACCTTTTCACTAAAGGTGATTTTAATGGCTGATCATTAGGGATAGAATGCTTAGTGCTTGAGCTGCACCAACCAAAGGGTCGTTATTACACCAACAACAAAACTCATAATTTAATATACAAGTGAAGCTGAGTCCATCAAGGAATGGCGCTGGCTGATCTGTTGTGACAAGGAGTGTGATTGCAAGGGTCATTTGGGTACAATTCTTGGCATCTAGTATGGTGAGGGCCTGCCTTGTGTCCTGAAATATATCAGATGAACATTGAATGACAGATAGACAGATAAAAAGACATAAAAGATAGACTGATAAATGGAAAAGAAATATATAAGGTAGACAGAAAATTTGGAGGAATACTAAAAGTTACCTGAGTAATTTGAAAAAACACTACCATTAATAGTAATGATAGGCACTATATAATATAGATAGCGGAGATAGATAAGACAGGAAAGGCACTATATAAGGCAGATACATAGGAAGAACACTATGAGAGCATTTGAAAAGTCTGCACAATTGATGAATATGAAAGGCACTATACAACATAATAGATGGAGTGATATATAAACTCCTGTCAGGATTGCAGTGGACAAGAGTCCATCAAGGCAGTCAGCATCAGACACAAAGCAGAAGCAATCTCTGGACAGGATGCACAGACATATCTTTTCAGGCGCCTTGTTAACATATGAGGACCGTTCACAAATATAATAATTCAGAGTGCTGGAGCCCCATCCAAGAATTTGCTTTGGGCCCCTTATCCCTGAAATGGGCTAAGTGGATTTGATGATGGCGGCACGGTGGCGCAGTGGTAGCGCTGCTGCCTCGCAGTTAGGAGACCCGGGTTCGCTTCCCGGGTCCACCCTGCGTGGAGTTTGCATGTTCTCCCCATGTCTGCGTGGGTTTCCTCCCACAGTCCAAAGACATGCAGGTTAGGTGGATTGGCGATTCTAAATTGGCCTTAGTGTGTGCTTGGTGTGTGGGTGTGTTTGTGTGTGTCCTGCGGTGGGTTGGCACCCTGCCCAGGATTGGTTCCCTGCCTTGTGCCCTGTGTTGGCTGGGATTGGCTCCAGCAGACCCCCGTGACCCTGTGTTCGGATTCAGCGGGTTGGAAAATGGATGGATGGATGGATGGATTTGATGATAGATGGAAAATGAAGCGAGCATGGTAACTTGAACACCCCCATAGCTTACCAGTCCATCTATCTGTTTCCAGTGTTTTTGTATTATCACTCTTAAACATCCATGCTCCAGAGTTTGTGTATTTTATGTTTGTATGTTTTTTTTTATGTTTCTTGCTTACTACAATTAAATTTATTTGTTTAGCAGATACTTTTATGCAAGGGGACTTACCAAAGAGGTCAACATAATCAAATAAACATTAGTTTTGCGGACTGTTTGGGAGGGCGGCACGGTGGCGCAGTGGGTAGCACTGCTGCCTCACAGTAAGGAGACCTGGGTTCGCTTCCTGGGTCCTCCTTGTGTGGAGTTTGCATGTTCTCCCCGTGTCTGCGTGGGTTTCCTCCCATAGTCCAAAAACATGCAGGTTAGGTGCATTGGCGATCCTAAATTGTCCCTAGTGTGTGCTTGGTGTGTGTGTGTGTGTGTGTGTGCCCTGCCTGGGGTTTGTTCCTGCCCTGCGCTGGCTGGGATTGGCTCCAGCAGACCCCCGTGCTAGGTTATAGCAGGTTGGACAATGACTGGCTGACTGTTTGGGAATGAGTGTAAAAACGGTATGCTTTTTTATGTTTGGGGGTAAATTTATCACAACTCTCTTTTTTATTTTAGTTGTTTTTTTTTTTTGTTGTTTGTTTGTTTCATTTTACATTATATACGGTGACAGTCAGCAGCCCAGGGCTTGTCAAATAGTTGCTACATCAGGGACTTACTGCCTATGGAGACTTCTTAGTCTGGGCAGGAGATCACCAGCCTCATCTTGGCCACTGGACAGTAGTAAGTATGGCTGTCCTCCAGCAGCTTGGGTTCAAGTCTTAGCCCAGTTATCATCTGCATTGGTGTTTCTTTGTATCTGTATGGGCTTTATTATGGTTCTCTGGTTTTACTCCTACAACCCTAAGAGCTACAGCTTATGTTAACTGGCGGCTCTGCATTGTCATCTACTAACACACCATCCAAGTCTGGTTCCACCCTTTACCTATTGGCACTCCACAGTTCTGTAACGACCTAAGCAGGTTCAGGAGGTGTGAGGATGTGTTTTTTTTTCCATTATGTAAGCTGGGTTTCCTCCCCACATTACCAACCCCAGGTGGGTGAAAGAGTGCGCCCTAACGTGGACTGGCACTTCATACAGAATTGGTTCTTGTCTTGGCTGCTGAGTTTCTAATGCCAACTAACACTAAAATTAGATTAAGGGGTTTCAGTAACTGCTTGGATGGAATATGCCCAAATAACTAAAAGTTTTACGAAATGTGTTATTTTTTGGTTTACATATGGTGCTTCTTAAAAGACATGTAAGAGATGGTCTTTGAAGATTGTTAATTTTCAGTTGTCTCCATCTGTTCATCTACTGTATTATTTAACCCACAGCCAAGTCAGAGCTTATCCTGGGTGGATTAGAACATAAGAGCAAACAAATATGACAAAGGAGAGAGATTGCATTTTCATTTTCTAATTTTAGTTTCTCTTTTTTGCAGAAAATACCTCCCCATAACACACCAAGACGGGTATGGAAAATAAAAAGACAAAATGGAAAATGAAATGACAAAAAGGTGATTTAATTTTATTTAAAAAATTTTCACAAATGACTCATGTGTGTGGGAAATAAAATTGCAAATGGTCTTATTTCATTTTGTTTTTAATGTTTGCAGCTTCCTTGCGTGTAGGCTTTGAAAAATAAATGGCAAAAGACAGATTGCATTTTCATTTTATAATTTTAATTTTCATTTCCTTTTTTTGCAGCAAATGTCTCCTATACCTTCTGGCTCCAGTCCTAAATGCAGCTCTCCTTAATTTGCATTGGTGTCTTGGAGTATGTGATTCACTCTTGGGTTGAAAAAATTCTGCTGGAATAACTTTATTAGTGCTTTTGAGGATTTTGAAGACCTGGATTAGGTCCCCACACAGCCTCCTAAGGTACACACTTGAACAGGTTTAATTTACTGGGTCTGTCAGAGTAGGACATGTTCTTAAGTCCTGGCTGTTCTCTTCTGTGTGGCTGCAGGTGCTGCCATGTCTTTCTTGTAGCGCGGTGACCAGAACTGCACACTGTACTGCAGTCCAGATGTCTGTCACTAGTCCATTGCATACTCTCAGCATAACATCTCTTGATTCATATACTCCATGGTTTTTACAATGTACACTAACATTTTATTTGCTCTTTTAACTGCTTATGCACATTGTTTACTTGATGAAAATGTGGCTGTGTCGACATAAACCCCTAAATCCTTGTCAGAGTGTCTCTAACCTTATTATTTATAATTGACGTTCCTTTTGCCCACATGTAGCACTTTTCTACATTAAATCATTTTCCATTTGTGCCCCAGTTTTGAAACTTCTCCAATTCTTGGAATTATTTTTGCTGCCATTTCATTGTCTGCCATTCCTCCAATTTTAGTATCCTCTGCTAATTTTTGTCGTTAATATAAATAAGAAAAGTGACGGACTCAGGACAGATCCCTGACGGGATTAAACCAAGGATAGGGCACCAGTCTATCAGAAGCTACACTCAGATCTTTAGAACTAACAGTCACTGCCAGCCGGCATGTGATGAGGAAGTCGATATAAAAGACGCGAACACTTAAAGAGGGGCCAGACTGGGAGCTAAGCGTTGAGACAGTAGGATTGATTCTATTTTTGTGTTAATCAAACTTTGTTAATTAATATAAAAAGGGGAAAAGAAGTTGTTCAGTCGCGCAACACATTTTTATTTAGATGGCAGCGAATATGTTCAGGAGAGCGGTGATTGCCTGACGTCCCATTCTGGAGACAGACCCCAGTTCTGCCAGATAACAAGGTGTCCGCATTTGAAATTGCAGGTAGTGGATAAGCCGCTACCTGAACAGGTGTGCCACTCCAAGGTACAGGCTGCTCCCTTTAGGACCACGGTCGTGCCCGCTTTGTATGCAAATGAGGTGTGCGGCTTCTAGCATTCAGCCCGCAAAACAACAAAGCAGCTCTGCAGGTGAGATGTGGAAAAACCGGTAGAGACGGGAGGCTGCACGAGTCATTGAGGAGAGGAAGCCGGGCGCCGACTTGCACATGAGCAGACCGAGGAGCACACAGGGGGCTTAAGTAACCGATCCGTCTGTCTCTGCTTTCCCGAAAAAGAGAGGACACCAACACCGGTGGTCGCACCTGACAGCCACGCCGTGCCGCGTCGGAATGGGCTCGTATGCGGAGCTGAAGGAGAACAAGCTCGTCAATGGGAGGTAAGCCTACGAAAACCTTTGGGCAGCTCGGGGCTCGTCAGCTAGTCGTAATGCCATGGGCTTTACTGCCTGGGGAGACTTCTTAGTCTGGGTAGGGGAACACCTAAACACCTAGCCTCACCTCGGCAGCTGGTCAGTTGTCAAGTCCACTCTTCAAGAAGAGCGCTTCTACAAAGGCAATGACAACGAAAAGTTTGCCTGCTTGTCATGCTTTGATGTTAGGGTGCTTTTGTGAATACGAGTGCGCTTGCTACACAGTGCATAGCCTATCTATCAAACAAGCGCACTTTATATAGCGGGTTTGGTAGTTCGCACCATCACAAAACACTGTCCCCAGGAATTTAAACTCGCTCGTCACACCAAAGGGAAGTTTCTTGTGGGTTTCTCCTGATGTCAACTTTTGCTGCCTAAATTATATTTTTGGAAATCAAAATTAAAAAAAAAAAACCGAATCGACCTCAAGTAATCCTGGACCCCCCCTAGTGTCCACTTCCCCCCGCTATAATTAATATAATGTCCCCGTCCTTCCAATAATGTCAGTTTACTTTTATCAGAGATCAGAGCTGAAGTAGGGGTGAGGTGAATGTGACGCAATGGCCGAGGTGTCTATTGAGTTATAAGGTGCCCACGTCGCTTAAATCGTTGATCCACCGGGTCAGATTCTCCTGTCATCCTGTTTCCACACCCCGATTTGTTGCTGGACTCACCCTGACATTACAACACTTCTTTCTGCTGCATCAGCTTCCTCAAATTGTTGAAAGCACAGCCATCATGGCCGTGTTTCCTGGTTAACCACAGTATCTGTGGCTGCTTAGACAGCCAATCGCCTCAAAGGCTTACCTGCTTTTATTCGTGATGGGCGCATGAGATGTGGAGACATTTGGTTGTAAATTTGTCAATGGAAGGTGCTTTAATAACATAACATGGGAGTAAAAGCATGTGGCCTGACGTCCATATCTAGGAAGGGGCTATCCTTGTGCTGCACTGGTGGTCCATGACCCTCAATGGGATAAGTGGGTTTAAAGATGAGCGTTGACACCCTACTAGTAAATCTAGCCATGTAAGATAATATGATGAACCTTTGGGTGAGATGATACATATGTATGTATTTTTTTTATTACTTTTACGATTCTGAGGAGACACATAAATAGACATTTTATATTACCATCTATTCATGTTCCCCAAAGACATTCTGATTAGGTTAATGTTGAGTGTGTGCCCTGTGATAGCCTGGTACTCTGTCCATGGCTCTTTTGTGCCCTGAGCCCAGACTTGCCCTTCTAGGCTCTGGGCTATGCCACCCTGAATTAGATTAAGCAGGCTGAAAAATGATCGTTTTATAATTTTGTAGGAATGGAGTGGAGATGCATGGGCATTAGCATTTCCAAAATTTTCTTTATCTGTCCGTTCAGAAACCAATGAGTTTGTTCACATATCATCAGGCACCTGTTGAGGAGCAGATCATGGAACATATTATTTTGAATTGACTGATCTGATTTGATGGAATGTCAATGGGGCTTCATGCATGTGAGAGACTTGCCAATAGAAAAGGGAACAGGGTGCAAACAAATTCTTAAGTCCTATACATCTGAACACAAAACCCATTTTTGTATTTTTCTGGGAATGTGGACACAGGGATGAGAAACCTACTGCCTATTCTTTCACAAATTGGTTAGAATGAAATGCAGCTGTCATCAGGGCCTTGGGATGTATGCTGTGTTAACTTGATTTTCCTCCCATAGTCAACTGATGACCTGTGAAGCTGCCACATTCAGTGTGAAATTAAAATGGTGCAAGCCCATGACCCGCAAATCATTGATTGGGTCATTATTTACTCGGAGGTAAATGAACTTTGTCAAAGCAAATGGCTTTGTCTGATAATTTACACATTCTCTTTAGACATTAGCAAGGCTCTGAGTTATGATGGCTCATAACAGCAGGATGTATCAAGTATGTTACTCCTATAAGCTTTTTATCCATCCATCTTTGAACCTACAGTATATATTTTGGATTACAGCTATCTGTGGATGACAAAGCCTAGGCAGGGATTAAACACAGAGAGGAGGTCATATTTTAGGCCACAATTAGCCAATTTAGTGCTATTTTTATAATAAGCCTGTCTTAGGATGTTGGATGAAATACCCCTGGCCTTCTGGACCAGTGTCTAGAGTGGATGTTGAACCCGAGTACTTCGAGATGAGAGGCAGCAGCACTAACATCTGAGCTCCTTAGCTTTTATTTCAACGGTTAGGTGTGTTTGTCATTATTATGGTTGATATATGCAGTGATTCTTCAGTAAGTATAGTTGCAATCATTAATAATTTTGAAAAACTACAGTTTAGGCTACTTTTCAGTGACATATTCTTGAATATTGAGGAATGAGTTTGATAACTTTACTATTTCTTGTATCCCTGTGGGTCATAAGGCCATTATTATGCAGTAATTATTTCAGTTCATCTGTACGTGTTTTGAATCAAGATCATCGTTGTGGTGGTAATAGACACAAGATATGACCAGGCCTGGGAAAAGCCCCATACACTCGCTCACACACACACACCTGTGTGACTCACTGACTTTAAATCAGTAAAGCATAAGACATGCTTGTTATTACTTTGGCCACTTAACTGATGCCCAGTGACCTTGTCACACATCCGTGGCATTAGTAGTGTCTGTGACTGATAATTTAGTCCTGTTTGGCTTATCAGCTGTTTTGATGGGTTGGGCAATTCAGGTTTGACTGCTTACATCTGAGCTGTTGGTACCTAATGGAAAGCAATTGTGATGTTACATTTGAAAATGGAAGTCATCTTTTAAAATATACTTAACAACTAAAAGAATTTCAGATACAACATGGAGTCTGTATATTCTCCCCATGTCCATTTGGGTCTTTCCTTTGAGTAATAATAAGTTTGTTTAGTTAAACTCCGTTCTAAATGACTGTGCCCTGTGGTGAACTGGTAATCTGTCGGCTAGTGCTTGCCATGCTTCTGTTGACGCAGCATACACTTTGGCTTCCCAGGTCCCTAAATTGAAATAAATGGGTTTAGCCCATGAATGGTTGAAAGAAGCTAGGTGGCAACATGGCACAACACCTCACATACCTGGATATTTACATTGTATTCCTTTATTCACATGGTATTTGTCCAAGAACTTTTTAGGTCTCGGACTCATGCCATGACTTCATTGGTCGGATGCAATGAACTGTTGATGTGTAGGTGGCCACCTTGACCCTGACCACACAAAAAAAGATGGATGGATGGAATAAGTCAATGAAGAAGTGAATTATGAACAGTGCTGTGTGGCAGTACATAGATCCTACAGTTACACCATGGCATTGTGGGTAGCTAAGGGTCTAAAAGGTAGCCTTTTGTCATTTCAGTTTAAGGCAGGAAACGTTTAAGATCTGAAGTAGTCAGTAATGTGGTGGAAGAGACCATTTCATTAACCATTTTTATGTCAAATTCAGGAAATGAATACAAAGCAATCAAAACTCTGCTGTTTTTTAGGATGGAGTGAGTAGGTGATGGTATGTACAGGAATTTTATTCAGGGCTGCTTGCTGTTTTGTGGTTAACGCTTCCAAAATAGGCAACCCTGCAATAGACGAAACAGCTGGTTTATGGAGGAGAGTCTTCTCAGTGGTTTCCAGTCCCAGTCACTTTTTCACAATATACAGTATATAGGAAAAATATTGTGATGGATTCAAAATGTAACCTTCAAGTGTTAAGTGTGTGTGTGTATGTATATGATCCAACCTGATGGAGCTTGAGAGGTGCTGCAAAGAGGAATGGGCGAAACTGGCCAAGGATAGGTGTGCCAAGCTTGTGGCATCGTATTCAACAAGACTTGAGGCTGCAATTGCTGCCAAAGGTGCATCGACAAAGTATTGAGCAAAGGCTGTGAATACTTATGTACATGTGCTTTCTCAATTTTTTTATTTTTAATAAATTTGCAAAAACCTCAAGTAAACTTTTTTCACGTTGTCATTATGGGGTGTTGTGTGTAGAATTCTGAGGAAAAACATGAATTTAATCCATTTTGGAATAAGGCTGTAACATAACAAAATGTGGAAAAAGTGATGCGCTGTGAATACTTTCCGGATGCACTGTATATATATATATATATATATATATATATATATATATATATATATATATATATATATATACATACTGTATATATACACACACACACTATACAATTAACTGAGATGGATAAATACAGTATATTAGTATGTTCCACTAATACAAAGTCGTCAGTCAGTCAGTCATTTTCCAATCTGTTATATCCTAACACAGGGTAACAGGGGTCTGCCAGAGCCAATCCCAGCCAACACAGGGTGCAAGGCAGGAACAAATCCCGGGCAGGGCGCCAACCCACCGCAGACAGTCATCATTATCATACAATTAGGAAGGTACTAATAACAGTAAAAAATCAAACTATACAAAAACATCTTAAAAATATTAGACTCTGACACTTTGTGAAAACAAATACATAAGAAATTGTTAACATACCTTGGCAAAAACCTAGGTAAGGACTACAGCTGACGCCATGGAGTGGAATTCAAGTCACATGCTTCATTTCCAAGAACCACAGGGGCATCACGCTTACAACCCTGTTGCAAAATTAAAATGAATATCAAGATTTCAGTATGAAGTTTTCTTCATGGAGGAACTTTACTAGTTTCATATTCAATAAAGTGCCAGCATAGGCTTCAGTGTTCTTCGGTATTCAATTGGATTACGCAAGTTTGAGAATGTTATGTTATAATATTATATGTGTTATGTTTCAGCAATGTTTTTTTCACATGCTTAAGTGTATTTTCCTTTTTTTGTTATTTCTGTTGTTTTGAAATAATTATTTTTCATTTATTTTTGTTATTATGCAAGTATTAGTTAGTTTTTAAAATAGGTCTATAAATATTTGGATGGAGACACAGTATGCATATGGAAGCTGTTGCTGTGAACTCTCAATATGAGGTCTAAAGAGCTGTCTGTTTAATAAGTAAAAACAGGCCATCATTACACAGAGAACACAAAACAAATCCACCCGAAAAAATAGCACAAACACCAGGAGTGGTCAGATCAACCATCTGGTACATTGTTAAAAAGAAGGAATGCACTGGTGAGCTCAGCAACACCAGAAGGCCTGGACAACCATGGAAGACAACTGTGCTGGATGATTGCAGAATTCTTTTCTTGTTGAAGAAAAACCAATTCATGACATTTAGGCAAACCAAGAACACTCTCCAGGAGGTAGATCTATCATTGCCAAAGTCTACAATCAGGAGAAGACTTCATGAAAGTAAATACAGAGGGTTTACCACAAAATGCAAATAATTGATAGACCTCAAGCATAGGAAGGACAGATTAGGCTTTGCCAGAAAAAAATTTTTATTTAGTTTTGGAAGTTTTCTTTGGACAAATGACATTAAAACCAATATGTACCAGAATGATTGATACAGAAAAGTATTGAGAAGAGAAGGAACAGATCATGATGTGTAGCATACCACATCATCTGTGAAACATGGTGGAGGCAGTGTTATGGCATGGGCATGTGTCGCTGGCAATGGAAGCTAGTCACTAGTGTTTATTGATGATATGACTGCTGGCAGAAGTAACAGGATGAATTCTAAAGTTACAGGGCTATACTGCCTGCTCAGATTCAGAAAAATGCTGCAAAACCGATAGGACAACACTTCTCATTACAGATGGACAATGAGCCAAAACATATTGTTAACAGCAAACCAAGTGCTTTTCAAGGCAAATATTCAATGACCAAGCCAGTCAACTGAAGACCAAACTGAAGGCAGAAAGTCCAATGAAGAAGCAGCACCCGAAGACAGCTGTAGTAAAGGCCTGACAAAGCATCAGTAGGGTGAAAACCCCAGCACTTGGAAATGGCCAAGGATTCCAGACTTCAGGCAGTCATTGACTGTAAAGGATTTTCAACCAAGTATTCAAAATGATTGTTATATTCTTGATTGCTTTAGTTTGACCAAATACTTTTGAGCCACTGAAAACGGGAGGACCATGTATTAAAATGTTTGTCTTTTCTAAATGGCTCATACAGTGTTTTACACTTCAGATAGATAGATAGATAGATACTTTATTAATCCCAAGACATCTTGATTGCTTCAATTCAAATCCAGAGCCAAAATTATGAAAGTTGTTATCACCGTCCAAATACTTATTGACCTAAAAGTATTATTTAGTATATTATATTGCTACAACCCCCCCAAGAGGCAGGGTCTCCATGATGTCACTGCTAAGGAATGGTCCTCAGCCTTTATATTTAGGTTGAGGAGTTAGGCCCCTTGGAATGGTTGTTGTGGAGATATGTTCTTTTGTGAGTTCTACTTGACTTTTCTAGTTTTTGGGTATTTATGCTTTACCTTTGGTTTCTGATTTCTGAATTACAGATTGGCCTTGTTACTGTTGGGTTATGTATGTATAATATGTATATCTGGAGACAGCCATGCGTGAATTTTGCTTAAAACCTGGATGGAAACAATTAGATGTCTCCCCAAGTGTCACATTTTGTTTACCTTGTTCAAAGCTTTTGATTACAATAAACTGTCTACAGCCAAAAAGTGTGCTGAAAGCATATTAAGCATATCAATGTGTTTCGTGTGTGCAGACAGCACACTGTATGTGCTAAAAATAAACAATAACCTGATGCAAGGAAAAAACATTTCTGTAAAATCAGGTTATACTTTGGCATTCGAAGACATCGGTGAACTAGAGGTAAAAGTGAACAATATGTTGTCACAGGTGCTGTGTGTGTTTTCTAATTTTCCGTTACAATGATTGCATTGGTACGGAGCCCTGTAATTATCAGGCAAATTATTGAATTTATTAAAAGCATGAAATGTTTTATACAATCAAGTCAAACTTAGTAAAACCGAATTCAATTCAATCCCCACTCATGAGATTAGCAAATCATTTGAAAGAATTACATAACTCATTTGAACTGATTATTTTTTATTTTTTTGTTATGTCAGTAGCTATTTATTTTTCCTGGTATGCAGTTTAGTGAACCAGAGCCGGAAGAGTATAGCCAGCCAATAGTTTCAGTCTAATCTATGCGGCTCAGTGCTATTATCAACTATATTTTGAACATACCTTTTCTTCTATTAACGTTTCCACCACTGACTCAGGAATATCACATTCTCTGAGAAAATTCCATATATCCATTTTTGTAACTTCTGCATCTCAAACTAATTTCAGGACTCAAAAGAACCATTTCAACTGTGGTGGTCTTCCAGCTAGTTCCTTTTCCTGTTCACTGATGTTAACAAACACATTACAGTTCACTGAACTGCATGCCAGGAAAACAATGTGTGGCGCCGTAATAAGAACTGGACTGCAATGTGGAAAAATAATAATAATCTTTTCGAGTGAATTAATATGGAACAGGGCTTCATACTACTGAAATAAGAGTCGGGGGAAAAAAAATAAAAATAATCCGTTCGAGCAAATTACATAATTTTTTTTTTTTTGCTTAATATCTATGAGACTCCATACTTTGGAGTTGTAAGGTTGAAAGAATTGGCAGTCATGTCAATGAACATATGAATTGCAAAATATATAAAGGAAGCAAACGGTGTGTCACACCTCATCAAGAAGAGGATAAAAGGATTGCCGTTAAGAAAGCTGATAATGAAGAGGCACAGGAGATTCAGATTTCAGTACTCAAAACACCCAAATTAACAATTTTCCCTAACAACACTAGTAGATGCACAGATGAGGCTACACAGCATCTGCCTTCTGACGGCTTCTCTAAACGAATAACTAAGTTTAACATTATTGTCTAGCTAACAATGCAAATATGCCACGCCAGAATATAGCTGTAGCGTTTAAACACTTAGTTTATCCCCACATTGCTTATCTCTGCTCTACTGCATCTGCATCAGTCTATAGCATAACAAAAGCCCCAGTCCACAAAGCACTACAGAGGGTGGTGAAGGTGCCTCAGAATATCACTGACACACAGCACCTGCTTCTGTTCAGAGTATGTACTGTACACCTTGGAGTTTAGATACACCACTGATTAGTCATGTTTTCTGACTTGGCCATGATTTGGTGAGCAGGAGGATCACTACAGGGTCCCGATGAAGGATTTTTTTTACAGTAGCTGCAGTTCAGCATCAGTAAGATAACAGAAATGGAGATGAATGGAAGGCCAAGTCAACCTCCTGCTTCTCTGTTGCTATTGGAAGTGTAGATTTGGAGGTGGTGAGGGCCTTTGAGTACCTTGGGCTGGGTTTGGATAACAGGCCTGCGTGGAACACTAGAAGTTATATACAGAAGCTGTTTACAAGAAGGACAAGAATTGCCTCTATTTTCTGAGAAGACTTTGGTCCTTAAGTCTATGCAGGTCACTTCTATATGTCTTTTACCAGTTTGCACTACTCTGCACAATCGTCTTTATAGTCAAGTTCTGAGGATGTGCCATCAGTGCAGGAGGTTCCTAAGGCTCAACAAATTAGCATGAAATGCCAGTTTAGTTCTTAGAGTTAGGTTGGCTTCACTGGAAGCTGTACTGGAACAGCAAGCATGCAGGAAACTTAGAGGGATTTTTGATAATGACTCTCATTCTTCGCAGGCCATCTTGGCTAAACAAAGGAGTGATAGGCTGATACAACAGCACTGCTCTAAAGAGTACTATATGAAGTCATTACTATCTTCAGCCATTAAGCACTACAGATAGATAAAAATGTATAATTGGTCAATTTGTAGTTGCATATTAAAAATCGTTCATGTATATTGGTACCTTACTGTAAACCTATCATTTCCTTCAGGACTAATAACGTTTTGTGTTTAGTGTTTTATTCATTGTCTGCTTTTTGATTTATTTTCTGACCTCTTACACTACTTTCACTTGTCTGAAGGTGACACTATGTGCACATGGCACTAAACCTTATTATGGTGTGATTTTTAAAAGGCACCTGCTCTGTCTTTGGAACTTCCTAAGCAACCATTTGTATATATTGATCAATTTTATTCACTTCAAAAACTACTTTTCTGGCACATGTTTGCTTGCCCTGGCAGGAACCAGCTCTGGATCAGACACCAGTCCATCACAGCACACACACATTAAACAGTTTACTACACCCATGTGACTTTGGGAGAAAGCCAGAAAAAGCCACATAGATAACACCTTGAATATTCTGAACTTATATTCTGTAGAGTGTATATTTAAATATAATACAGGCTCATTATAAAGTTATTGTGCAGGTTTAAATAATCATAGCTTCAGGTCTATATATGATGAAAGGAATCTGTAAAAAGGATAAATGGAACAATGTATTACATCTTTGCACAGAGGTATTCTTGAGGTTGTTGATTTTCAACATGTCCATCATCATCATCACATATATACAAACCATGATGTGATTCTAAAGTTCTATAAATACATTTTACAAGTGATTTTCAGTTAATGCTCTGAATCACATTAGTTTTCCTACTCCACAATTCAACTAAAGAGTGTGGTATGGTTGTGTGGTGCACCTTTCTTGTAATGGGTTCTAAATCTTCTTTGGACCACGCCGACCCATTTTTAACTCGGCCAGCCACAGGATGCACTTTACTTTCTCATATGTTGAAGTTATAGTTATGGGTCAATAAAAATTCTGAAAACAGAGTAATGAACAAATTAATTAAAAAATTAATGAACTATTACACATTTAGTAGTAAGTTATTATAAAATAAATCATGCTTCACAATGTTCTTTTATGTATGTAACTGAAATTATGATTATTTAAAACTGTGCAAGGACTTTCCAATGACCCTATTATAAGTGTGCGTGTGTGTGTGTGATAATTAGACAAATGCAGTTCCACACTGAGGTTGAGTATGTCCCGTTCACGGCTAGATGGCTGAATTGGATTGTGAGCTACAAATCGTAAGAGCAGAAAGCTGAGTTTGTGTGAGGTTTGTTTCATGATTTTAAAGGTTAAGACTCAACGCACTCTCTCTGCCCACCCACCGGCCTGTTTGTGCTACTAAAAGCCAGTTTTGCTGGTTTAGTACTTCCTGCATAAACAGTGCATATGAAATGACTTCTGCACGCAGCATCAGTGTGCACAAATGGTGTCGTCTTCCTCCCTATTTATTTCATTTGCCATTTTTTATAGATAATACAAGAAAAAACAAGTTCTCTGTTATCATACTTGACCATAGCAATGGGCCGACATTTGCCACATTGAGGACTCGCGCATCTGTACATTTTGTTAATTCTGTCAATCGTTAGTTTTCTTATTCCATCTTTACCAATGCAAGGCTGTAGAGAACTGGAACTGAGAAGGAGCCAAATCCTGGACAGCACAACTGGGACAATTCTCACATATACACTTGCTCTGCAAGAGTTTAGCATTGGCTGTTCAATTAACAATTTATGCTGGCTGGAAATGTAGCTCCCTGATCTGTGGGTTCCTAAATTAACTTAACACCATTAAGCTCTCTGCTGGAGTTTCCTGCAGATGATGACATGTTTTACCTCAGTTGTGCTCTTTCCTGCCCTGAGCTTGTTAGCATGTAGTTATGGTTCCCCTCTTTGATTTATATTAAAGCACTGGACTTTGAATCTACAACTTTAGGGTCTAATCTCCACATCTGATGCACTATTTGATCCTGGAGCTCTTCTTTCATCATACAATATGTGGACAACTGTTCTGTGATTTTGATGCCCCTTGAGACACACTTTACTATACCATACAATACTATAGAAAGGCTCTGAATACAATTGTTTGGAAAAGTAATGCTGAAAGTGGATGAGTGTAGCAAAAATAAGTGGAAAATGTAATGAGAGGAATTCAAGAATTAATTTTTGAAAATTGCAAACACACGAGCAGCTTGTACAAGTATTCCTCAACTTGGAGTTCTGTTACCCAGCGACTCAATATTTGTTTCATGTTGGTAGCACTTTTCACAGTGAGCTCTATCAAAAAGTGATGAACAAAACAGACAGTAGTATCTGACATGGATTGTGTTGAATATGTGAGCAGGTTACAACGTGCATTCATGATGGCAGGGTACAACTGCTGCGTTTAAAAAGGCTCTAAGCCAGAAGGAGACGAATGGGACGTTGTGGGGACTGATCTCCATGCTTCAGATGATAACATGTATGGTAGGTTAGCTCTGACCTGAGAGCCACAAATAAAATTTAAAGTCAGGAGGCACCGTGGAAAGGCACTATATAAATAAAATGTATTATTATTATTAATAGAAGTGAGGAGGACCCACTATTCATAGCTTCAAATCACATTCTTTATTTATTATTAATTTCCTTCTTCTTTAATAAATAGCAGATTGTAAACTTGACAGCTTAGAATAAAATACAAGATATTTTGACGTAGATCTTTAAATGGCAAGTCTGAGACTTGGCTCAGGAAGCCTAAAATAATGGCTGTTTACACTTAGGATGACGAACACTAAAAGCAATGCCGTCTCTCTCTTTATGCAACTGAAGGGTGAGCCTTAATGCTGACTTGTAACAACTTGAAAATAACCAGGCGGGCTGAACAGAGAGAGACGTCCTTGACAACAAAACAGAACTCTCGTCTTCAGCCATATGATGATCTGTTGGTGCTTCTGCATAATAAAAGCACTGTGATGATTAAACAAATGCCAACCATGCATTTACTGAACCTGTGTTGTCCAGTACTAGGTGTTGACTAGCAGGAGCCCATCTTGGCATCATAGGAAATAAGGCAAGAACCAACCCTAGACAGCATGCCAGTCTGTTACATGGCACAGTAATGCTTGTCCTTAACTGGCCTGCTAGGCTCCCCTATTACCCCAACACACACATTTTTGACATGTGAGATCAAGACTGGAGAAGACACACATAGTCAACACAAGAACATGCTAACCTGTGCTCCACCACCTCATCTTGAAGTGTCTGTAATAAATGGTAGTAATGCTGTCATTTTTAGTTTTTGCCTGAGGCTCATATTTCCGGATTTTGTGGTATTAGTCTGATGTTGCAATAAGGTGAGTCTCTCCAGCACATCTTGGAATAGTGCTTTGTGTTTAGAGGCAGGGGCATTTTTCTCATTAATCGTCATTATAAATTGATAACAATGGGTTTACTTTTAAATATTTAAAAAAAAACTGCTTGTTTGCCATTTACTGTATATGTTCAAAAGTCAAATTTCGATAAACACCCTGGTATAGAAGGCAGCCTGTAGAGAACCAAGTTTAACCAATACTTGCCATTATTTTTTGTCATATGTAGGAGGGCTATTGAAGGCAGCCAGCATGTTGTCTTTAGTGTTACAAGAGAGAACGTCTGCACGAGAACCACCTTTTTCCACCCTCTCAAATATATGCAGTTTTTAATGTCTGAAAAACATTTGGGATCAAATCACTTAGAGATCTGTACAATGTCTTTGCATCCTATGAACAATTACATTCCAAATTTAACTTCACAGCAGCGCATTTCTTTTACTACCTTCAAATTAGAAACTTTGTTAAACAGAACCTGCCCAATTTTCCTAACCTCATACCTACCTCTATGCCGGAAAAAATATTGATCAGTCTTGAGGGCTCAGACAGCATCTCCGTAATATATAAAACCGTTTTACAGCCCCTCCCTTTCAAAGATCCAAGAGGACAGTGGTAAAAGGATCTATCAGTCAATATTTCAGAAAAGGAGTGGAAAGTAGCAATGCAGAGAATCTACTCGAGCTCCATATGCACAAAGCATACAATTATTCAATTCAAAATTATATATCAAGCTCATCTGTCTAGCTTAAAATCGTCCAAAATGTTTCCAGAGCAAGATTCAACCTGCGAAAGTTGCAATCAAGTTCCAGCCTCACTGGGTCACATGTTTTGGGCCTGCACCAAATTAACATCATTTTGGACCAAAACCTTTAAGTGCCTTTCAGACAGCCTTGGTGTCCCAATCCCTCCTAATCCACTAACAGCTGTGTTTGGTGTTCTTCCAGATGGGTTTAAAGTGGAGAAGGACAAACAAACTGTGATTGCCTCTACTTCACTACTGGCATGTAGACTTATCTTGCTCAATTGTAAGAATCCTAACTCACCTATTCTCACTTAGAGGATCTATGCAGAACTTTTTCAAAACCTGGCAGGATCTAATCAATAACATTTTAGAATAAGCTTTTAAAGCACTGAGGATGCAGATTCTCTCCCCTTTTTTTTCTCCCCATTTATCATTATTCACTTATTAATTCATCTATTTACTTATTTTTACTAGCATTAAGCTTTACTCTGCTGACTTAGCTCTGGTGTGGTGGTTGATTTGTTTTCAATCTTATGTTTGTAAAAAGTGATTTATTTGTATGGAATGTTGTGTGCTTTTAATAAAATCAGTAAAATCAAAACAAAGAGAGAACCACATCAGAAGTGTTGGATATCTGTCCAAAACCTAAGCCTGGTGCCAAAACCTGGTGGTGTGCCATGCCCGCTGTTCTTCTTTACAAAAGTAGTGTACCAGAGAGGCTTGAACATCTGGTTTCGAGACTGCAGAGAGGCATATGTGAGGCGGGAAGAAATGGCACACTGGGTAGTGACTCAGGTTTAAGTTCCAGCCTCGCTACATGTTCTCCACGTTTCTTTCACGTTTCTTTATTGGTTTTCTCATTGTACTCTGGTGCTCTCTCCCATCCTGAAAACACGCTTAACTGGCAACTGTACATTGGCTAAAAGTGAATGAGTGTGTCCTAGAATGAACACATATCCTGTCTGCATCCAGTGGGGCCAGGATAGGATATGGGTCTTTGTGACCCAGACATTGATGGATCTTTTTTCCAGTAGATCTTGTTATCCTTCTAAATGTATTGCTTTCTATTTTCCACCTTTCTTTTCATCACACATGCTGTACACCGCCCATATTTTACAAAGTGAAAGCTGAAATGTCACTTATGAAGTTCTAAGTAGGCCAATGCATGTCAGCTGACATTAATAAGTTAATCTGGGAACCTGGCTCTGTTATGGAATGTCTGAAAGAAGTTATATAAGAAAGAATGTTAGCTAAGCTGCTGGCTACCATGACAGTCTGGTCAACTTAATTTTTCTGCTGTACTATGGTGCTCTAGGGTTCCTGTTAGAGGTCTTTTTCCCAGGTGACTTTTGTCCCCCTCTGATTTTAATTTGGTAATTTAAAAAAAAAATTATAGACATACTCATTAATTTACATATTTTTAAATTTATTTTACTGTGTAGATGCAAGTATATTCTGTTGAGTCTGTGTGTCAGCTGCTGTGACACTGGATGATGGAATGTGTGAATGTACAGTACAAGCTTTAACAGCCTGTCAGGTGATCTACCAGCCCCTCAGATCCATTCTCTTGTGCTTGTGGGTTTTCCTGCACATTTTGTCACTACTGGTACTGTTTTCACACAGTCATATCCCTACGTCTCCCCGTCTTATGAAAATAAATGATTCAGTCCATAATAAACTCACTCACATGTCTGCACCATCCATGAAAATTCCTTGTGTGCTGTTGTAACAGTCTTGAGGTGGCCATGATTGGCCTTTGTTCAATTACTGCATTTTATGGAGGTCATTCTCCATTATTTCACTCTAGAAGTGGTTGAGTGAATGTGCTAAATTTGGTTTTATTTCCCTTGCTTGTATTATGTGTTGTAGCATCGGTTTGTGTTTCACGAAAGAAGAGTCATTTATGCTTTCTGTACCCAGTTGGAGAGACACCCATAATTTTGTTGTAATTATTATGCAATGGCAATAAAGACTTTCAATTCAATACGGCTATGGTGATCTCAAATGACCAAAACAGATTTTTGAGTGTCACTTTTTCTTTGAATGTAGTATAAAATGTATTAGTGATTCGCTCCACACTACTACTTAAAGAGGCAGTTTTGCTTGTTTGTTATAAAATATTTAAAAAAAAAATACAATGAAACCTCATATTTACTTTACTTAAGAGTTCTCCTTCCAAACACTTTAAAGGACTTGAGTCTGGGGTTTAGTTTGGTAGCTGAAGTGCGTTCATAGTCTTGTTCTAAAGACATTTCATGGATGTGTTTGCTTAGGCTTGCTGCTCTGTTATCATGTGACTCTTCAGCCCAGCTGAAGTTCTTGCAAAGACTGATGCACAACGCCAATGTTTGTTTGTTTTTTTTTCTCCTACATTCACTATTCCTGATGTCCCACTCTTTATGAGCCTTGGCCTCATAAAGGTTTTACCCATCCCATCCATTACACTTTATAATTCTGCCAATTTAGTCATTGACTTTTTTGTTGCTTCTCAGACCATGGATGATATTTAACTGCTGCTTTGTTTAAGAGGATGGCCTTCACCAGAATGAGTCTGGGCACTTCACATATTCCTTCTACACTCTAATATATGAATTCTGGGAACTTTCAACACTCTTCAGATTTTTCTTTACACCATACCTGCCACCTAAAGCCTCACAACTTTATTACAGACTCGTACACACAGATCCTTTATACATAGTTGTGATTCTGCTCTGACGTGCGTTGCAAATTATGGGGGAACTTGGTAGATGGGTGTGTATGTTCTGAAATTCTGAACTAATGAAATTAGATTCTACTGAACACTAAATGTTCTAGCAAAGCAGGCAAACACATAAAATGAATGTTTGTTTTTTTAGATTGCATGTGTACAATTTCTGGAATTGTTATTCCTCATTTAAACTATAGATGGTATTATCTATCTATCCATCCATCCATCCACCCACCCTTATAAGTGGGACTATTCTGCAGTACTAAATTTCTTGTATTGTTACCAATGGTCTGTTAGCTTTAATGTGTCTTGCAGAGAATGACAATAAATTACTTGCATCATTTGTGTCAATCATCTTATCAAATAAGAAATAGGAATAATAGTAATTAAAATATTGGCTCACGCAAACAAATTAACTGTGTGTAATGCAGTGATTTTTTTTCTAAGGTTAAAGTGTTTGAGTTGCCAAACATGAGGTGAATCATGTCATAAACAAACGGGGGCATATAGACCAAGATTAAATAAATTCTTAAAATATTTTAGGAAATAACTCATTTAAATGGATTCTTTCAAGTATTCAGTATTTTAATGAGGATACAGAGGTATAGTAATTGAGAGAAGACCTTACAGAAATATTCAAAAACAAATTTTAACCAAACATTTTATAAATAAATTGTCTCTAAGGGTTGTGTCACATTGGTCTCAAAGTTTTAAATGGCAGTTGATGAGCAGAGTTTTAAAGGTAATACTAGGTGACATGGCCTCTGCTTTTTTATTTTATTTTGCTGCTCTCCACTTTCTAAACAAATCCCCAAACTCCCAGACATCTGTTTTCCACCTTTCCATTCATCAACTCCTAAAATGTGTGCAGTTGTGTGTTATATTATCACACCCGGTCCTGTATTATCTGTGCAACTTGCCAAGAGATGAGGCAGGTTAACAAATTCAGTTTTGTTAAGCAGAACTCTATCTATTATTATTCATTTTATCAGTTTTGTTCAGATAGTCTTGAAGGTGTCCTCAGGTGTTTCAAGTGCAGGATCCCAGATAAAGTATGAGTAAAAAGTCCTTACCCTGTACATCAGTGAGATTAGATTCCTGAACAAGTGGGCACTGTCTCAGGGGACTAGCCCACAATACTTGGCCTTGCTGTTCTTCTGGGAGCAAATCTCCCTACACTAGGAAGATGAAAGGGAATGGAGACGAGGTTTATTATCTATTTATGATCAAATTCTTCATAATTTTTATCTTATTTTACCTAAATCTCTGTTTTGGCAAGGGGGGGAAAATAGGTTTGGGTTTATAGGGTCATTATTATCACATGCATAGAGTGCAGGGAAATTCTTACTTTATGCCACTGAAGACTGGTGATAGGAAACTGATTGTGTCATTCGTCTCTTATGCTGTAGTTGTTACATTGTATTGTACTTCATAAAAGCATTCATCAAGATACACTCTGTATAATAGAGACTAATCAAAGAAAGCTTTGGGGACAGAACTGGTACAATCAATGTGTTGCTTACATGTTCTCTCTGTGACTATGTCTAAGGTTACTCTGCTTTTACTTTCATATCCCAACGACATACATGCTTGGTTCTGCCCTATCCGGGTTCTGTATTGGAAAAAGCAGGTTTGAAGTATTAATGAGTAAATGAAAAACACTATATAAAGTGGGCATTAACTAACTACTGCTAGTTAGATGAACTAAACATCTAAATTTGGCAGCCATACAATGTCATTGATTTGTTTTACCTGTGCTGCTCTGTCTTTTCTAACAGTGTCCAACATGAAAGGTGCTATATAGAGACAAAATAATGGACTCCTGCTTTTTAGACCAATTTAACATCAGTAGATAGATAGATAGATAGACAGATAGATAGATAGATACTTTATTAATCCCAAGGGGAAATTCACATACTCCAGCAGCAGCATACTGATAAAGAAAATATTAAAATAAAGAGTGATAACAATGCAGGTATACAGACAGACAATAACTTTGTATAATTTAAACGCTTACCCCCCCGGGTGGAATTGAAGAGTCACATAGTGTGGGGGAGGAACGATCTCCTCAGTCTCTCAGTGCAGCAGGACATTGACAGCAGTCTGTTGCGGAAGCTTCTCCTCTGTCTGGAGATGATACTGTTCAGTGGATGCAGTGGATTCTCCATGATTGACAGGAGCCTGCTCAGTGCCCGTCGCTCTGCCACGGATGTCAAACTGTCCAGCTCCGTGCCTACAATAGAGCCTGCCTTCCTCACCAGTTTGTCCAGGCGTGAGGCGTCCCTCTTCTTTATGCTGCCTCCCCAGCACACCACCGCGTAGAAGAGGGCGCTCGCCACAACCATCTGATAGAACATCTGCATTATCTTATTGCAGATCTTGAAATACGCCAGCCTTCTAAGGAAGTATAGTTGGCTCTGTCCTTTCTTGCACAGAGCATCAGTATTGGCAGTCCAGTCCAATATATCATCCAGCTGCACTCCCAGGTATTTATAGGTCTGCACCCTCTGCACACAGTCACCTCTGATGATCACGGGGTCCATGAGGGGCCTGGTCCTCCTAAAATCCACCACCAGCTCCTTGGTTTTGCTGGTGTTCAGTTGTAGGTGGTTTGAGTCGCACCATTTAACAAAGTCATTGATTAGATCCCTATACTCCTCCTCCTGCCCACTCTTGATGCAGCCCACGATAGCCGTGTCATCAGCGAACTTTTGCACGTGGCAGGACTTCGAGTTGTATTGGAAGTCCGATGTACAGTATATAGGCTGAACAGGACCAGAGAAAGTACAGTCCACTGCGGCGCTCCTGTGTTGCTGACCACAATGTCAGACCTGCAGTTCCTGAGACGCACATAGTGAGGTCTGTCTTTAAGATAGTCCATGATCCATGCCACCAGGTATGAACCTACTCCCATCTCTGTCAGCTTGTCCCTAAGGAGCAGAGGTTGGATGGTGTTGAAGGCGCTAGAGAAGTCCAGAAACATAATTCTTACAGCACCACTGCCTCTGTCCAAGTAGGAGAGGGATCGGTGTAGCATGTAGATGATGGCATCCTCCGCTCCCACCTTCTCCTGGTATGCGAACTGCAGAGGGTCGAGGGCGTGGCAGACCTGTGGCCTCAGGTGGTGAAGCAGCAGTCGCTCCATGGTTTTCATCACATGCGACGTCAGAGCGATAGGCCGGAAGTCGTTCAGCTCACTAGGATGTGATACCTTTGAGACTGGGGTGATGCAGGATGTTTTCCAAAGCCTCGGGACTCTCTGTATGCTTGGAAAGCACACCCAAGACCTGCATTACTCCAATAATTTAATCTTTAAAAAGATTTTCATTCAAATCACCTTAATCAAAAGCATAAGCTGTATCTGGATCTTAACACTAAACGTGTCATTTAGTCAGATGGCTTGGTTGTAGAAATTTTTTGTGAAAATTGTTGACTACCATGTTACTTGCCCCTCGTTTAAAAAAGAAGCTGGTAAGAACTTAGATTTATAGCAAGCAAGTGAATTAAAATAGCTGACTGGCCTCCCATGTGCTAAAACCTCAGGTTAATGAGCTTCTTTTTGAAGTTCATAGACATGTCAAAGCCAATGTGTAGGTCATTTCTGAGAATGCAGACAGTGAGATGGATCAAGCTGTCTCTGAATAAATGTCACATTCCTTTAACTAAAAGAACTGGCTTCATTGAAGAGAAGACCTGCAGCCATGGTGGCAGTCCAGGACCACATCTGATTTTTTTTTTTTTGTAATGTCTTTGTGGGTGGGTAGCAGTAATAGAAAAGCCTCATTGTGTCCTTTCATATGGTTGAATGTTTCAGGATTGTGTACAGCTTTGTCTCATTGATTTGGTTGCATATTTTCTTTCAGATGTGACCCACGTGCCTATAATATTTTACTTGAGCTGCTTAGCAGTGTCACATGTTTAAGCCTGCTTTCATTTTAATAAGAGTTCAATATATGGAGAATAGATGTGGACTTGAGCAGAGAACTAAAATGACTAGATCAAACATCTAGAGTGACCAAAAAAAGCCTTTTATGGCTGCAGACCTAATTGTACAATGGTGGCAGTTCTCGGTGTACATCAGGTTCTAGCCGTCAATGGAGTGACAATAGCAATATGCAGCATTACCATGGAAAGCTTGGAATGAGTATGCTGTGGTATATGGGAGCTCTCATGGAAGTCCCCTGCATCCAGAAATGCACCATGGAGGCAGAAATGAACTAAACTTAGTACATTAATTAAATAAAAATACTTGGGAGGGGCTGACAAAAGGGAGAATATAAAGATATAAGAAATGAGGGCAAATTAACAAGGTCTGCAGGGACTCGGCTCCTAACTATACAGGTCTTGCACTCCATATCTTTCAGATGTGAAGGCTTGCCCATTTGTCCACCACAACTCACTCCCTTTCTCATTTTCTGTCTTCTTCTTTCTCTCCTTCTTCCATACTCCAGCCTCGTATCTTTCTACCAGCTACGTGTTGCTTTTAAGAAGTTTCCAACCGTGTCCCTATGTACTTATTAAGGAATTTATTCTAAAGTGGCAGTAGGGATGCATTGTGCTACAGTAATTCCCTTTAATACTTTTAAACACTTCAATTATGTCACCTCTTAATCTCCATTTGCTTTTACTGAAAAGGTTCAAGTCCTTCAATCTCTCCTCATAACTCATACCTCTTGGTTGTGTAATTAGCCTGGTTGCTCTCCCCTGGGCTTTCTGTATCTGAGATGTATTTTTTTTGTGTGCAAGACATTAAATAAGGCCTCACTAGTGAGTGAGTGTTTGTTTTGTCACGCAACAGTCCAACATAATCCATATAAGGACCGTGGATTGGCCGGGCCCTATTCCAGCTAGCATAAGGTGCAAGGCAGAAACAAGCTCTAAATAGGCTGCCACACCATAGCAGGGCAAACACACCCATACACTAAGCACACACTAGGGCCAAGTTAGCATTGCCAATCACTAATGTGCATGTCTTTGGACAGTGGGAGGAAACTCACATAGACACGGGCCGAACATGTAAACTCTACGCAGGGAGGATCTGGGATGTGAATCCTGGTCTCCTGTGAGGCAGCAGCACTGCCACTGCGCCATTGTGTCTCCCTGTTCATTTTGTAATATTCCTGTATTTCTGTAAATGCTCATTTTTCCCTCTGGACAAATAGAATCAATTTATTTATTTCTCTCACTGACAAAAGGATAACTTCCCTTGGCTAGTACTCTACTCACTGTGCTGCATAACCCAACATCCGTTTAGCCTTCTTAATTGCATAGACAGTGATGAACCCACTATGAATCATGGGTCCTTCTCATTGGGGAACTTGAAACTTTCAGACTTCCAATTATGTAATCAAGCTAACATTTCTACTTCTTATGTGTAATACATTAGATTTAAGTATATTAAATGTCATCTGCCACAGATATGCATTATCCTGTATTCCAGGCATGTCAAACTCACTACCATTGGTGGGCCACTTCGATGCCATATGTGCGTCAGCGGGCCGCACTGTAACAAATACTATTATACTATTACACAAAGTTACTGTAGCTTTCTTTCCAATACTGAAAACTTTAAAAAATGTAACACTTAAAGTTTAAAGAAAAGCAATTTATTTCCATGCAGTCTCCATACAACAGTGTAGTATTAGAGTCTTAACCTCTTAGCTAGGTCCTTATTATATTACTAGGCTCACCCGCCTTTTAAGGCGACCGACTTTTATCCTCAATTTGTGTGCGCTCCATGTGTACATCAAGCTAGAAAGTGTAGGGAATGAGAACATCAAAGTGCCCATTCATAACATCTCCTGAAAACCTACGTTTTTTTTATCCCCTCGAGTGCCTGCCCAAACTTGGAGTGTAAGACTCCATAATAATATACTTGAAACTCATAGGGGAACAACTCTCCCGCTGCCATTAGCTCAGAAATGGTACCATACGTTTGAGACTTTGACATTTCAGTGAGATACTGAAGCTCATTTGTATAAGAGATTCCTGACGGCATCATTGTAAATGGCTGAAACCTTGACCAATTACTTAAAACATGTCGTACAATGTCAGCCCGAATCTGTACCGCTAAAGACGGAGTTTCATGCACTAAATAAGCTATAGATGAGAATAAGTAAGCACCATCTCCCCTGATATTTACTACGCGGTGAGGCATTTGTACTCCATCAACATTAATTATTTCCAGAGACATCATTTTGTCTATTTTTCCAGTGCATCGCGCACAAAAGCAAGGGAACGATGGGAGCACCAGAACTCTGCTCACATCGCGTCGCTTCATACCGCAAGCCGCAAGTAGTAAGTCTGTGATAAGAGGAATACCGCTACGCTTTGCACTCACGGGACGGAAGGACAATCCCGACCGCTTTTATATTGTGTCTTGATTGATGATTGATATTCATTATATTATATTCATTGCTTATATAGGAGCCTTACAGTGTGAGATTTATTTCTTTTGTCCCGACACTTGGCATCTCTTGTTAGTAACCAGTTCGTCAATATCAGGCTTGAAATCTTGTGCAGCTGCAACTTTTATGAGGGATGAAAGGTGCTCGACGGTAAGTCTTGAGCGATGTGGAGTTTTGGTAGCTTTCATTAACAAAAACAATTGCTCACAAAGGTAAATGCTTCCGTACATTGACAGTACTCTCGATGCCAACGTACGGATCTGCACATACGAGGGTGGCACACCAACTTCGTTGTATTTTGCCTTCAGAATAGAATCTGACTGCACTTTAATCAATTCCATTTGGATATTCTCAGGCGCATTCTCAACGTTGTAAGAGAACAGCGCAATGCCCTGCATGTTTGTGTGAACTGAAATCACGAAAATGCTCACTGAATTCATTGCTCAGTAATTCAAGTTGGAAAACAAATCCTCCAAAAATCAAATTTTACTTTACTAAGTTTACTTCAAAGTTTATGTTGCAAAATAAGCCGATATGCAAAAAGCCACCTGACCTACAATAATTTTACAAACTCAAAATCACAAAAATGTTAATAAACAACTCACCAACTTCTCGCGTCCACTTCAGATCTTCAGCTGTAGTCTACACTAACTGTTCGTTACAATACTAGCACAAAATTACATGAAACTAGAGCAAAAAAACGTGAAAATATGCGGGCTATTACTACTCGTGATGGTCAGTTCTGCCCAGTGGCCAGTCTCAGCAGCCCAGTCAGTAGTTAGCAGGGGCGGCTCTAGGCTCGTGGCGGCCCTGGGCAGAGAAAGAATCGGTGGCCCCTTCGCCTGGCAATGTCCATACGGTATCTTATGCATGGCGGATGGCCACGTCCGTTGCGAACACTGCATAGCCGCCTCGTGCTCATGACACGCTTCTATATAGGCCTACACGTGTCTGTAACTTGAAAACCAAGTGGTGGCCCATGATATTCTCATTACGGCAGAACATTATAATACTACATATAGCTTACTGCTCCGACTCTAGCGACATTTGTAAATACAGCGTACTAATTAACAAGAAACAGAATGTTTTTTGGCCACATTGCCGTCAGCTGTGTCATTATTTTCTCTTTCTGTTTTATATTCAATATATATTGGCGTGACGGCCCCTGGGATTTGGTGGCACTGTGCACCTGCACAGTTTGCACATGCCTAAGACCACCCCTGCTACCCGCTGCTGCAGCCTAGCACTTCAATTGTGATGCTGCGGCTCATTAACTTTGGTCAAGGCTCGTGGCTATACTAGCAGATAACGTTTCCGGTACCGTAATGCCATGGGAAATGCGCTTTTGTCAGAAGGCAGAAGTAAGAAAAGTCAATAAGTAACACCGAAGATGCAGAATGATTCAATCACAAACGATAGTAATCATTTTGTACAAGTTCAGTGCTAACTAGGATCTGTCATGTGGGCCGCACAGATTTCTGTTGCGGGCCGCGTGTTTGACATGCCTGCTATATTCTGTTAAGATCCCTCAGCAGTGACTTAGCTAATTGTATGTGATATCTGCCATTCCTTCTAGTTTACTATCATCTGCAAGCATGACCAAAAGTTCACATACACCCGATTTCTGTGTGTTGCCCCCTGCACTATGTAAGGATGAAGCCATAGTAAACTTACCAGGAGATGTGCAACTGGAAAATGTATAAGTGTCCATTTAAATTAAGCCTACCATTCTGTGGTAAAATCCATGATAAGAATAATGCTGTCTTTTACCTTTTCTTTGGAAAAATAAAATAAGGAAGGAAGTTAGTGAAGTTCAATTAAAAGTCTAAATTGGTAGAGAACAGCCGGCACCATCCAGCTCTAGGTGTTGCCAGAATTGATACTTGGCACAGTGATTAGCACTGTCTGCACATGAATCCAGTGTTCTGGATGTGACTGCTATTCTCGTTCATTATCTGTGTAGAATTTCCAGGTTTCTTGCCAAATCCCCAAAAACATTTGTGCCACTTAATTGGCAGTTCTGAATGGCGCCAGTTTTTATTAGGTGTCTCAGAATTACTTTTAGGAATTGAACAAAAAGTCACACTAGGATAAGAATTTGTCTCAGCTCAGAGTAGTACATAAGAAGTATTTATGAAGCTTCTTAGTCCCAGATCTGCGAGGAGTAGGGAGGCCATGTCAGAGAATAAATGACATCAAAACTTCATGACACTCTGTGCCACAAATTGGATGTTATGATGATGTTTTGTAGTTTTCTGATACTAACTCCAAGGCTTCACCACAAAGATAATAGTAAGAAGAATATTACAAGTAGTATTATGATAATAATAGGAAAAGGAATATGTAAAACATAATAAAGTAGGAGCTGTACATAATTATTGCCAGTTTGCTACAACAATAATAATACTATAATGAGCACTGAGAAAGAAACAACGAATGAGAGTAGTGCTCAGTAATGGACACATTTATTTAAGAAAAAATGTTCCAGGGATTGTTCCTGCCTTGCACCCTATGCTGTCTGTGATAGACTCCAGCTTCCCCCGCGACCCTGTCCAGGATGAAGTAGGTTTAGGAAATGGATGGATGATCCACAACCATACTTTCAGATGAATCAGCTTTCCACTACTGTGGCACACTGTGTAAGGTAACAGTTACTGAAACTAGCCACAGCTATCCTTATGCTGTTTCTGAAGTTATATTCACTGTTCCACTGTCCCGATCATCTTCCACTGTGCTGTGACACATCCTTCTCCATGATCCTGCTTTATCTTCTCCAAGAAACTATTCAAATAATCCCCTGGGAGTCTTTGTTTGTCTTCTTGAGCCTTCTCTTACTTGTAAAGTGTAATGTGAATGTTTGAGAGGTTCATGAAATGCAGAGCTCAGCATACCTGTGTGACATTTCGCTGTCAGTCACCCATCCAGCCCCACTTATCTTCAGGGTGATGTGCTGGCTACTAGGGTACAGTTTACATCCATGGCCACTGTGTGCTAATACTGTGATATCACTTATAATTCACATATGCATGCTCATCCACACTTGATCTTTATGTGCATGCCAATATGCGTGAATGTAGCTTGTTTTAACATTATCCTCACAGGTGGCGCAGTGGTAGTGCTGCAGTAAGGACATTGTAGGTTCACTTCCCGGGTCCTCCTTGAATGGAGAGCGCTTTGAGTAGTGAGAAAAGCGCTATATAAATGTATAGAATTATTATTATTACTAGCAAAATACCCGCGCTTTGCAGCGGCAAAATACTGCTTTAAAATTTTTATTAAGAAGAAAAGTAAACCTTCTTAAACTGAGGGAAAATATACCAATAATTATTTGTTAAGGATCTCTTTGTATATCACGGTGTCAGTTCGCCCCTCTGGTTGTAATATGACCAAGCTGTGTGCTGAGCTTACTCTTGAGCATTCAACGTATAGTTGGCCATGTGAAAAGCAATATTGCCTCAAATCAATGCCAACCTTTTCTAGGGTCTGTCCCTGAGACTTATTAATTGTCATTGCGAAGCAGAGCCTTACTGGAAATTGGAGGCGTTTGAATTGAAATGGGTTTCATCGATAACTTCGCATCCAGCTTTTGAGAGTTTAAACATTCATAAACATCAAAGTGTCCACTACTCAGATCGTCACCTGTGAATCGAAGATGTTTAAGAGGCATTGGCGGTTGTCCAAAGGTGTAAAATATTTGGCCATTTCGGTACACTTGAAAGCGACAACTGAACAATTCAGCGGCAGCCATCAACTCACATGCAGAACCATAGGTGAAGGGCTTAAGCATTTCACTTTTCTAGTGCTCCTGTGTTGTATAATTATCTCCTCTACCGTCATCAGTCCACACCTTGAACTTGTCCCAGTCATTCAATACATAAGACACAATGTTCCTTCGGATATCAAGAGTGAGCCTGATATGGCCATGCAATATGTAACACAGAGAATGGAAAGGCAGTTGCCATCTCCGGGCATGGAAACCACTCGGTAAGTGACAGTTCTTTGATCGATGGTGATCACCTCGATAGACATGTTAATGGGGATACGGTTGGAACGATAAAGGAAATGGGTACCTGAACAATGTAAACTAAGTCTAAAATACCTACACAATAACTATAATCGTAAAAAACGAACGATAAAACAGCGGAGAAGCCGTGGATTAAATAAAAAGGCTGGAGTTATCAGCAGGGAGACGTGAATACCGTGGCGAAGCAAGGAAGGGAATGAAGAGACCGGAGTGACGGACAGCCTTATATAGGCAGGCAGCCAACCACGTGGGAGGCGTAGGGATGGGGGACCCAACGCTGCCTCACACAGTGACCGAGCTGCAGGCTATGGACGTACAGGGTATATATGTACATAAGTAGGATTCAGTTAGCGTTGGGAACCCGCGTACCAAATTTCTTGAAGATGGGCCCATAAGTAACAAAGACCGTTGGAAAGTTCAATATGGTGGCTGACAGTGGCGTCATACCACTGAAATAAGTACATACATCGGTTTCGGTTGGCGCAGGGAAGCTGCCTACCAAATTTCATGAAGATGGGGCCATAAATAAGAAAGTTTAACATGGCGGACTTTGTCGACCGTTATGACCATTACGCGTAGAATTTCAAAATGAAACCTGCTTAACTTTTGTAAGTAAGCTGTAAGGAATGAGCCTGCCAAATTTCAGCCTTCTACCTACACGGGAAGTTGGAGAATTAGCGATGAGTGAGTCAGTGACGCAGTGAGGGCTTTGCCTTTTATCCATATTACTAAACGAGAATGGTAAACCGGAAATGGACGCAGGGACCTGCCCGTGGATGCAAAAGAGAGAGACTACGTACGTGCGCAGGCGCCACACAAAGCCCCCCCCCGCACCAGAGCAAAACGGGACAGACTACAAACTGTCAGAAAAGGAAACAAAGTAAAACGTCGTAAAGAGGTTAAAGAACAGGGACAAACACATGGAGAGCAGGTTACAGAACAAAGCCCTCCTGCCCAGAGTAAAATGAGAAAGACTACGAACCGTCTGACAGGCCGCAAGCAGGATAAAGCGAGGTCAGAAATAAAATACAGAGTAGGAAACAAAGTAAAACTTTATAAATGGATTAAAGAACGGGAACGAACACATGGAGAGCAGGTTACAGATGATGAAAACTGGAATGCAACAGCTTCAAAAAAACCTAGGCACGAAACACATGCACACCGAGATACAGAATATAAAGGCAGAAACAACGACAGTTAAACGTCCACACCGCACAGCGGAGGTGGACCCGGAAGGTGCAGGCGCCTACATCGTGCGTCGGAAGGCGCGGTAAAGTACAAAAGGCAAAGGCGCCTACACAGTGTGGTAAAAACCGACATAATACGGAAGGCTCAGGCGTCGCCGCCATATTGTGAGTGGCACTAATGCGTGGTGAAAGCGCAGGAGGAGACATACTAAAACAAGAGGAGTCAACGCCCCGCCCCAGAGTGAAACGGGACACACTACGGAGTCCACAAAGGTTCATACATCAAACCCGAGATGGTACAGACACACGTCTGAAACCGCGGAAGCAAAACTGTCTCGGCTCCAAAACCAAACAGCTCAACAACTAACACAGCTTCGACACCGAGCCCGCCTGGACAGATCTAATGAACATGGACGCCTACAACACGCGTCTCAAACTGCGTAGGCAAAGCAGGCATGGATTCAACATGACACAGCTCGAGTGACCGAGATACAAACACGCACCTGCCTGGATATAATTAATGAACGCAGGCGCCTACAACGTGCGTCTGAAATGCCGCAGACCAGGCAGGCACTACTCCAAAAAGAAAGAGCTCGACTAAACGAGATATGAAGTGAAACGGGAAACACTGCAGAGTCCGCAGTGCTCCACAATGCACCGCATAATAGTTCGGAAAGAGCTTCGTAGTAACAGTGGGAAGACCCAGAGTGACACGGGCGAACGCTCCGTATTAAACATACGTCATCCTCACACGTCCAAACTATACAGCATAGGTGAATCACATTACAGTGATGCATTATTAACAGTACGATAAACATCACAGTATCGCAAACAAATGAAAATTATTACTCGAAAAAGGGAAAATATATTCACCACGGACCAGGTGTCATTGAAACAAAAGCAGAATAAAGCGAGATCAGAAATGAAAGACAGAGTAGGAAGCAAAGTAAAATGTCATAAACAGGTTAAACGAGGGGGCCAAATACATGGACAGCAGGTTACAGATAATGAAGACCAGAATTCAAAAGCTTCAAAAACAAAAGCTCGACTAACCGAGATACAAACTGAAATGGGAAACACTACGGGGTCCGCAATAGTCCACAATACACTGCATAATAGTACGGACAGAGCTCCGTATTAACAGTGGGGGGCCCCAGAGTGACACAGGCGAACGCTCCGTATTAAACGTGCGTCATCCTCACACGTGGCTGCCCTGTGGGCACGGGTTCAAAACGCCAGGGGTAGACGAGCGAAGCCCCCTTGTTAGTATAGATTACCTTGTGTGGAGTGGTGGGGAAATGTATAAATATGTATATTATGTGTTGAAAGAGCGTACAAAGTTTGGTGTAAAATTCAAGAAATGATTGATTGTGGTACCCAAATCATCGCTATTGCAAAGCTGTATTTTATGCACAATGTTCCTATGCTTCCATGTTAGCTGACAATGCATGGCTTCTCTGCATAGATGGAGCAATCACATAATGCAGTATAAGAGATCTGTTATGAATATTATTCCATCACTGTCAATATTTTTTTACCTGTTCATTGTTGTGCACTGTTTCCAAAACATTCTGCCTTTCCTTGGATGCACATGCCAACCTCTGCCTGAATGCCATCTTCTGGAGATGCACCCTATGTGAATTAGGACAAGCACACAAGTTCTCCTAAATCCTCATGAAGTTAGTAGTAGTTTCCTAAATTAGGAATTTGATAAAATCCTTTTACTCCTCCTCTAAATGTAGGACCAAATTAGCATCACTCTGAGAATTTTGAGCCAGCAAGGCCCATTTTCCAACTTTAAAACACTTGCTAAATACAGACCCTGGTCTTGTGTGAGTGTGCCCTGTGGTGGAATGTCATTCTATCCAGGGTTTCATCATGCCTTACACACAATGATGCTGGGATAAGCTCCAGGTCCCATAATACGGATTGAGCAGATTTGAAAATGTTTATTGTGGTGGGACGTGTGGGATTGCACCTTGCAGTGGACTTCTGTCATGTCTGGGATTGGCTCCTGCAGTTTGCTGTGATCTTGTCTTAAACAAGGAAGATTGAGGAAATGGAATAGAATTGAGTACTCTCTTTAAACCAGCCTGAGGATAGGGGACCTTAGAGAAATGGTTAGTATGACTGAAATGCAGAAAAATTGAAAAGAAGATAACAAAGGGATGGAGAACATAACATACTCAGACCTAGTAAATTGATTCATTGTCCAGAGTTTTGAGTCTGACAGGGCAGCATTCAGTACAAATCTGGAATTTTAGTCCAGTCCAGTGATGGGCTCATTCATGCTCTGACCTTCTGGGCTGATATGGAATCACAAATCAGCTTAATTAGCACTTGGACTGTGAAAAGTCAAACATGCAATGACCAGGCACAGAGTTTGAACACAAGATGCTGGCTGTTTGAGGTGGCAGTACTAATGAAATTGCCAGTGTGTTTATATTAGTCTATACTGTATTTATACTTTAATAACACTTGGTCCATTTTCCATCTATTTAATACATCGGTCTGCAAAATTAAAACTCCTAAAAATTATTTGAATAGTTATTTTTATTTGCATTCACGAAAGCAACAAAAATATAATTAGAATGCTTCCATCATGTTATATTTAAGTACAAAATTAAAAAGAAGTTTAAATACAATTTAAGAATTGACTAAATGTAGTCAAGAATGCAATATTGTTCTAAATAAATTTAACATAGTAATATTTAGTCAATCTAATACGTTTAAACATATGTACAGTAAATGAAGTGTATGAAATTTTAAGAAACTACACAATTTATTGATCTATACAATATTATTTTAAATCAATTTAGCATGAAAATACTTAGTCAATGTAATATTTTAAACATAAACAGTATATAAATAAAGCAACAATGCATAATCACTGATTTACTTCTCTACTGATTGTTTCATTTTAGTGTTTTGATACAAACCTTCATTTGGTGGCCCGTTGTTTGTACCCTTTTTCTGACGCGTCCCTATGAATCATCCAGAAATAGTCTGCCATCATACTGACACCGTAATATCCCTGGTACTTTCTTTCCATGTCCTGGATATCCTGATGGAGTCTTTCACCTTGCTCTTCACTCACCTCTCCAAGATTATTAAAAATTCTAATTCGGATCCAAAAAGTGAATTTTGAGACTCCTGTTGCAACCTAGTTCCTTAAACTTGACTAATAAATTTTTCACAATTTCTTTATAATTTGGATCTTTACTGTTACATACTTATTGTTATTTCTTTGAATAATAGCTAAGCCTCTCATTCCAGGTTGTTCATCGGACTTCTCAGATTCTGCATCTCAGTTTTCTAATATAAAGTACAGCAAAAATGCTTTCTCAGTTTAGCATCAGACAAACCCATGACACTTTCGGCACAAATACATAAAACAATCTCCATCTTTTGAGAGGGATTGGACAAACTGCTTTATTAAACCAAACTTAATATGAAGTGGAGGTAGCAGCATTTTAACGGGATACACCAAGTTAGGTCTGATGATGCTTTTGGCATCAATGTAGAGTTTGTTTCTAGTTGGCCATTCCTTCTGAACCCAATTTAAATTCATGACTCTGCTGCCCCACTCACAGAGAAAACATAAGAATTTTGTATGCTGGGACTGCTGAACCAGTAATTAATATACATAGAACTTTCAGATCTCCACATATGAACCATATGACCTTATTATTTAATAGTAACTTGCACATGTTTACACAACTGTTTAAATGTAGATTTTAATATTAGGAAATATTAAATTAAAACAAAGTATAATTAAAATAAAATGTATATTTAATTATTGTGTAAAAACAATAAAAAAATCAAATTTATTTTGTGAAAAAATGTTGCGATAGGGAAAGATAGTTTTCATTTTTTTAAGTCGGTACCAAAAAATATGTAAAAATCAAATGAAAAACTGAACATTTTTTTCAATGTCTACCAACTCACAATGCAGTTCAGTGTCACAGGAGCTGCAGCTTATCTATCCCACCAGTACTGGCCCCAGCGCAGGAACTAACCCTGGATGGGGCACCACTCCATTACAAGAAACAGTCCCGCACACACAATGTACTTCTCTATTATGCATATCTTGAGGGTTTGTTGTAGAAACACAGGCACTGACCATACTGGGTCTCCACCTAGGACTTACCACGGCTCCTGCTCCTTATTACCTTGATTCTCTCTTGTATACGTGCTCACGTTTGTCACCTTGTTTTTTAAAACATGTTGCTCGCTCAACTCCAGGGATCATGGTTTGAATCCCCATCTTAGTGGAGTTTGCATGTTTTCCCCATATCCATGTACATCTTCCTTCAGGCACTCCAATTTCTTCAGAATTCCCAGACATACAGATAGGTTTTGATAGCTCATAATTGTCATGTATTAAGCCTCCAGTCTTGAGCCTAATCCTTCTGTGATACTCCCTACACGTGACAATATTGACTTTATAAACTAATAAACACTGACTTCCTGTAACCCTTTGTTGTAATAAGAGCATGTGCTAATGCTTCAGAAATACAGCACATCCATCCACATTCTAACCCACTAATCTGGTTCAGACTAACAAGTAGCTGGTGCGAGTCCCACCATCACAGGCTACAAGCAACCACACTCACTCATACTGGGCCAGCTTAGAGATTCCAATTAAAAAAAGATATCGGGAAAACTACGCAAACACAGAGAGAATATATGCAATTGCCATCAATTAAGTATCCATGACAGAATTCGAACCCAGGACTCATACATAAAGGCAAACAAATGAACTGATAACGCCTGAAAGTAAACTAACAAGTGCCTCAATTAACCTAACGACACCCTATGTTGCCCCTGTTTCTGTCGAGCGCAAGCTGGCCAGGGAAAGGCTGTGAATGGTCCACCATTGACATTACTGTAAGTTTTCAAACTGGGCCCACGACCATTCACCAGGCGCCCTGAAGAGGTGTCCCTCAGGTGACTAGTATCCACAAGCGCTGTCACTTTCTTCTTTCTAGCCTGCCGTGCACCTCAAGTTGTGTAAATACTGGCAAGCCCTTGTAGGTCCGGTTGCCATGGTTGCACTCGCGTTGGGGCGGGGCTCTAGTGCGGTCCCGCCTTGCCAGCCAGGTGCGACGGTGAGCTCTTGGGCCAGCATCAAACGCTGAGTGGCTGTACCGGCTACCCTAATCAGAGTTGCGGTGTGTGCCAGCGAACTGTAGATGGAATGAAATCTTAAAAGTCAACAGGGAAACACTGAAAAAGGTACTTTAAATACAAGCACGCGAAAGTGTTCGAGAATACTCTGCTAGACTACTCTAGTTTCAAACTTGGAATAAAGCACACTTTCCTGCTAGTTACGTGTAATGTTTATATACGCGCTGCGTCAATGTTTGTCCAGGCACACTGTGCGTTTCTTTATGCCGTTTCCTTAATTTTGTCTTTTTGTACGTGTATGTATAAAAGCTAAAAATCTGTCTACCTAGTATGTGTGTGTGCATAAGGTGCTGTGATTCCTTTGGCAATCAATGTATCTGTAGCCCATTGCTTGTGACGTTTGCTTTCATTTGGGTTAAATATTTTCATTATTCAAAAAACGATAATGCAGCTCCTTGTCCCATTGTCCTGGGTCTTGCTAATTTTTGGGGGCGTATTCCATCATTCACCCTGGAGCACATTCCAGAGGTTTAGCTTTTTTTTCTGCTCTTCTTCTAATAATCCAAATACCTCGGCTACCGCCCTTTACTTGAAATGTTTAGCTGTAAGATACGCAGAGCAGTTGATCGCAGCGTGCGGTTTTATCAGTCCTCCAACGCTATGAATATGTGCCTCGCATTGTATTTGGATTTTCCACTTGAAATAAACGAAAATGGAAAAAAGACACGCTGTACATCGAAGATAAGTTGGTCAGCATTGGGAGGTACACAGTAATATTGCATCTTTTTATTTTAAGGGCGCTATATAAATATAATGCACTAATTAATTAATGTATTCATTTATTTAGATTATCCCGATCCTAACCAGAAAACGCAAGTTGAAAGGTGCATACAATCTTGACCTTGGCACAATTATTTTAATGGCAAAAGGCGTTGGGGGAAATATATATACAGTGCCCTCCACTGGCACCCCTTGTAAAAATTAGTAAGAAGGGTTAGAAAAAAAGGCTGAAGAAGCCTTATCTTGCACTGAAAAAATGAGAAACATCTGACTTTTAACTGAAATAAGTTCATTCAAAGAAAAACAAAGCCCTCATCAAGAAATAAACAGTTTTAACAAAAACACAATTGTTGTCATCCTTGGAAATTAATGTGAAACAGTGTAACTGAAGAATGTTTCCCATTTAAATTGGACATTTTTAAGTTGATTGGAGTGTATAGGAACTTTCCAGCTGAAATCAATGACTTCCTGATTAACTGGGATACAAATGTGAGGAGACAGAGAACCACATTTCCTTGCAGCCAAGAAAAGAGAGCACTCAATTCAAATGAGGGAGAAATGTGTTACCCTTCATAACTCAGGGAATGTTTATAAAAAAAAAGCTGCTGGCCTGAAACTGCTGATTTCTACAGTTAGGACAATAATAAAAAGTTGTCATCAACTGGAACTTTGTCAAACTTTCCTGGAAGAGGACCCACATTTATTTTACCCCCATGTACAGTGAGAAGGATGGTAAGAAAGGCAACACTATCTCCAAGGATCATTGTTGGAGAATTGCAAGAAAAAGTAAAATCCTGGGGTTATCAAACCTCCAGAACCACCATCAGAAGGCATCTCCATGCTAACAGATTATTTGGAAGGTATGCCAGAAAGAAACCCTTTCCGTTAGTTAGATGATACACAGGTTTATATTCCCATCTGCAGCTCTGCAATGAATCAATTGCACAACTGTCTTTTTGAACTAAGATCCAGGATGGCTAATAATTTTCTTGATCTGAATCAAAATAAAACGGTGGGTGTTTCAGCTAAAGCCCAAATTGGTCTTGGACTTCTCGGCTCTTCCTCTGTCTTTTGCAAACCTCAAGTCTGCAATCTTGATGTTATCTTTGACAGTAACCTCTCTTTTGAGAAACAGATCAATTCTGTAGTCAAGAGTTGCTTTTTCCAGCTTCATCTTTTAGATAAGATCAAACCTTTTCTATCTTCTAGGGATCTTAAGAAAGCTACTCATGCTTTTATCTTTTCTCACCTTGATTACTGTAACTTGCTGTATTCTGGGGTTAGCAAATCCCTGATACGCAGGTTACAGTTGGTCCAGAATGCTGCCACTCACTTTCTGGTTGGGGCAACAAAGTCTATTTCTGTTTCTCCAATATTAGCTTCTTTATACTGGCTGCCTGTCAGTTTACGAATTGATTTTAAAATCTTGTTGCTAGTTTTTAAATCTTTACATGGGCGTGCTCCTGCCTATTTATCTGAATTGTGTGCTTAACACCAGCCATCTAGAGTGCTTAGATCTTCTGGTCAGTTGTCTCTTGTTGTCCCTCGTACAAGTGTAAAACTAAGGGGGACAGGGCTTTTGCAGCTGCTGCTCCTCGCCTGTGGAACTCTTTACCTCATTACATAAAGGAGTCTTCTACAATTGAACTGTTCGAAACAAGATTAAAGACTCATTTCTATTCACTTGCTTTCCGTGACCTTCAGTAATACTGATGGTTTCCTCATTGTGATTATGTAATCTTACTTCTATTTATTATTTTATTTGCGTTCATTTATTTTATTTCTATTTGTTATTTATGTTAATTGTATGTTTTTTTTCTTCTTTTATTGTAAAGCACTTTGGCCACAACATTCCTATGTTGTTTTAAATGTGCTATATAAATAAATTGACATTGACATTATCCACAAGCATAAGTGCCTGGAGTTTCTAAAATGTTACAACAACTTTGACTGGAACCATGTTGTATGTCTGATGAAACAAAAATTGAACTTTTTGGCAATAAACACGCAAAGTGGGTTTGGTGCAAAAAGAAAGATGGCTATAATGAAAAGAACCTTTTCCAACTGTGAAATATGATGGAGGTTCTGTAATGATGTGGGGCTGTTTTTCCTCCAAAGGCCCTGGAAACATTGTTAGGGTACATAGCTTCTTGGGTTCCATGAAATATCAGGAGATTTTAAATCAAAACCTGGCTGCCTCTGCCAGGAAACTAAAACTGGTTCGTCATTGGATCTTCCAGCAGGATAATGATCTGAAACACATGTCCAAATGAATACTGCAATGGTTAACTGACCACAAAATCAAAGTTCTGCCATGGCCATCTCAGTCTCCTGACCCGAACCCTATTGAAAACCAGTGGAGTGAGCTGAAAAGGAGAGTACACAGAAGAGAGCCTAGGACCCTGGATGATCTGGAGAGACTGTGTAAAGGAGAAAGGTCTCCGATGCCATGCTCTGTATTCTCCAACCTTATAAAAGGTTACAAGAGAAGACACCGTGCTGTTATATTGGCAAAGGGAGGCTGTACAAAGTATTAAATACAGGGGTACCAACAATAGTGGCACGTGTTTTTGTTAAAAATATTTGATGAGGGCTTTGCTTTTCTTTGAAAGAACTTGTTTCAGTTAAGTCAGCTGTTTCTTATTTTTTCAGTGCAAGATGACAGTTCTTCAGCAAACAGTGATTTTTGATTTTTTTCTAACCCTTCTGATTTTTACAAGGGGTTCCAATAATAATGGAATAATAATTATCATAAAAGTACTATTATACTGCTTCCTTTAGAAGTCTCAGTTGACTGTAGTTTTTACTGTAAAGAATGATTAATGATACAAAGCAGTTGCAAAATTTTTTAAGTAGTTTTAGTTAATAATAAATATACATTTCCTATGGTATTTTGATACTTTCGAGAGTTTTAATACACACAGAGATTTTGATTTCAAATTTTCTCTTAACGTTTTTGATTTTGTTTGGTATGCAAAAAATACATTAAAAGTTACTTGATTTTGAGGTTGCTCACAAACAAAATTTAGCAACCACTATAGTAATAACTAATGTGAAAGTGAAGCCAATATCCCAATACCTACCTGCAATGAAGACCTAAGGTGTTTTTAAAAGTCTTAAAGTATATTGTAATTTTGGTATACAGTTTTATCTGATTATCTGTGTTGGCAAGAATTTAGGGCACCACTGTCTTCATCCTTTTGTTCCCCTTAAGCAGTTCTCTTTCTCCAGTACTTTTCTGTTTATCTCAACTGCAGGAACATCAAGAAATAAAGTTTCTTCTAAAGTGAAAAAGCAGTCCTGCATTCCTTATTTTATATAGCATGATCCTAGACATTATCCCCAGGCAAATTTGATCTGAATCCATGGGAAAGGTGCTATATAAATAAAATGTATTATTATTATTATCATCAACTATCAGTCCCTCCTGATAAAAGTTATTGTTGGGAGTAGTGTGATTTTTGAGCAAAAGTTGTCAGGCAGGAATCACCCTGATTGGTTCTGAGATTTGGAACAAAATCACGTATTGATATGAATTAAACATGGCAACTCATCCTAGATAAGACATAGGCAGGATATAAACCCAGGACTGTAAAGCATGTTAGGCAGTAGCACTGACCACTGCACCACACTATTCTGTGAACTGTTTGTTATTAAATGTGAAATTGTTGTTCACAAAACTTGTTACATAAACCTACATGTTTCCATTTGACATTTTACACAAGTGAAATAAAAGATAAAATAATGTTGCTGCCCTCTCAGGGTTGGTAGCGAGATCCTGCCCCAAGTGGAGGAGTTCAAGTATCTCGGGGTCTTGTTCACGAGTGAGGGAAGAATGGAGTGTGAGATCGACAGGCGGATCGGTGCGGTATCCGCAGTAATGCTGGCTCTGCATCGGTCTGTCGTGGTGAAAAAGGAGCTGAGCCGCAAGGCGAAGCTCTCAATATACCAGTCGATTTATGTTCCTACCCTCACCTATGGTCATGAGCTATGGGTAGTGACCGAAAGAACGAGATCGCGAATACAAGCGGCTGAAATGAGTTTCCTCCGCAGGGTGTCTGGGCTCTCCCTTAAAGATAGGGTGAGAAGCTCAGTCATCCGGGAGGGGCTCAGAGTAGAGCCGCTGCTCCTCCGCATCGAGAGGAGTCAGATGAGGTGGCTCGGGCATCTAATCAGGATGCCTCCTGGACGCCTCCCTGGGGAGGTGTTCCGGGCACGTCTAACCGGGAGGAGGCCCCGGGGAAGACCCAGGACACGCTGGAGGGACTATGTCTCCCGGCTGGCCTGGTAACGCCTCGGGATTCTCCCGGAAGAGCTAGAAGAAGTGGCCGGGGAGAGGGAAGTCTGGGCATCTCTGCTCAAGCTGCTGCCCCCGCGACCCGACCTCGGATAAGCGGGAGACAATGGATGGATGGATGCTATGAAACAGGAACAATATCATAATCCATTTTTATGCTATAAAAACTAACTTAAACTATAATTTTACTGCTTACATTATCTGTTTGTTATAGGGTTTCTTGAAGGATACAATTTATATAAATACAAGCTGAAATACCCAGCGTTGCCCAGGAGGAAAATAAAGTGTTTTTTTTTTTTTTTTTAGATAAATATAATTAAAAAAAAACACAAACACAACTTTAAAAATAAAAATAAATTGACAAACAGTGAAGACTCACTAATGTGCTTGTGTTGCGGTCTTGTATGTATGTTATCATCTAGTTGACACTCGGAACCGGCCAACTCTAATTTCAAAAGCAACAGGGGTGCAGTAGTGGTCAAACATAAAGAATGCTGGCAGTCACCTCCAGTTCGCCCTCTGGTTGGTCGTTTTAAGTGTCAACTGGATGATAACATGCATAGAAGACCACAAGATCACCCCCACCCTACCCAGAAGGGGGTGGTTTTGGGTTGATTTCACCCTATAGTATTTTTAGTCGACCAATGAGAAACGTGTACCAAGTTTCATGAAAATTTTGTTTCTACTTTTTTCTCTTTGTATTAATAATGGCCTTTCTGTGGCAGTGTGACTCACACATGACACAGACTCCAGTCATTTCAGTTCTTGTTGCACTCCCTCTTTCACAATAGCAAAAGGCAGGAAGTGAAAAACGTTGACTATTAAGAACAGCATGTACTGTTTCTCATGAGTCTGACCAGCATAACTCAATGGCCCGCTATTCCATTTCCACTGGGTCTTCAAAACCTGTCCTGTATGAAGCACCCACAGAGATGAATGAATCTTTTCTCAACTGAATTCCTGGAACACTGCATTCCCAGATGTAGGCTGACTGAGGATTTATACACCTAGGACCATTCAGAGCACTACCACTCATAACATTTAAATGCTAGCTACTGTGGAATGAACCGACCAGTAATAAAAATGACCCACGACCACATTGGCCAGTGTTCATTGTGATAGCACTCTTTTTTTGTTTGTTTTGTATATGGCCTCTCTGACCAAAAAAAACGAGTGAGTGTTAGAGAATAATGTGACATAGGGTTTATAATCCCAGTATATCAGTGTCCAAAAAGACCTATGGAAAGTGTTAAAAATTTTGAATCCACAGACCAAAGAAATTCAAACGTGCCTCTGTCTCGCTTTACTCTAGATCTATGACACCTCATGGTGGTGTCTTTACAGACCTACTTCCATCCATCCATTTTCCAACCCGCTGAATCCGAACACAGGGTCACGGGGGTCTGCTGGAGCCAATCCCAGCCAACACAGGGCACAAGGCGGGGAACCAATCCCGGGCAGGGTGCCAACCCACCGCAGGACACACACAAACACACCCACACACCAAGCACACACTAGGGCCAATTTAGAATCGCCAATCCACCTAACCTGCATGTCTTTGGACTGTGGGAGGAAACCGGAGCACCCAGAGGAAACCCACGCAGACACGGGGAGAACATGCAAACTCCACGCAGGGAGGACCCGGGAAGCGAACTCGGGTCCCCAGGTCTCCCAACTGCGAGGCAGCAGCGCTACCCACTGCGCCACCGTGCCGCCTACAGACCTACTTGATTTCATTTTCATGTACCATTCCAAATAGACTCTAAGGATTTCATATTCCAGTAACATGTAAGTAGGGTGGCTCATTAGTGCAGGGGTTAGTGCTTCTTCATGGACCCAGTTTCCTGGATTTAAATTCCAAACCCAGTCATTGTCTGTGTAAAGTTTTCACATTCTACTGATATCTGCATGGGTTTTCCTTCAAGTATTCCAGTTTTTCCTCCCACATCCCCAAAGACATGCAGGTAGGTTAATTGAGAATGAATGGCCTGTTCTCATCAAAACTGTTTGAATATTCAAGTGTAAGCCTAGTTCCTGCCTGTGTAGAGTCTGCCCGTTTCTGCATGGGTCTTCTTCAGGAGCTACAGTTTTCTGTCACATACCATAGACTTGCACGTGAGGTGAACTGAGAACCCTACATTGGTCTTGGTATGAGTGTGTGATATGCCATGAATGACCCCAAGAAGATGCGTTCAAAAATGGATAAAATGGTTTTGTTGTGGACTTTGTATATAAATCAGCTATTTTTTATACCAAGTATTCATTTTATGCTTTTGTGAAATTAACAAATGAATTAATGATCATGTAAAACATTGTAAAGGTGGCAAGTGTTAGAAACATGCTTCAGGTTGGATACAGATGTCAAACAGAGGAAATTTAATTTGATGACTGTTGAGGTGAAATTGCCTCTTCTTTTTTGACTTGGCTCACAAGGTCTCTGAATGTTTGCCCTATTTTTATAAAGAAGTCCCAACCCAACCAACCTTATATGGTTATTATCACGTGTACTGAATAGAGTGAAATTTTTACTTGAATGTGTTAATCAATATGCAACAAGTCGCAACACCCCCCCCCCCCGCCCCTTAACATTATTAGTGAAGATAACCAACATTCTGTCTCGTTTCATCTCCTGATCCAAACTTGTGTGACTTGCTAAAAAGAATGAATTGCATGGTTTCAGACTAGAGCTTGAATTCTTCAGTAAATTATCATTTTCTCAGCAGTCTGCCATGTGGAGATTTCCCTGTAATCATTGGCTTACAGTGGCTTTTCTGGATGTTTTGATTGAATGTAAGAGAGATTCTGCTTTTACCTTTTATTGATTTAAATGAATATTATTTTGTAACTTAAATAAGACCTTTTGAAACCAACAAATCTCTTCCTATTATCTGTGGAGCAAAAGGATTTAACATGCGGTACTTTTCTGACATAGGCAATAAAAAATTGTATTATTTGAGTGACACATGAGTTTTTAGCACTGCCAGCTTGCAATTGCACAAAGCTGTGTTTGACTGTTTTTATGTCTCTTGCACAACCTTACTATGTTCATGTGGGGTTTTCTTCTAGTACTTTACATCCAAAATATGTGTAGAGAGAGTTGATTTATAAAATGTAGTTTGGCCTGCTGCATCTTGAAGTAGACTGGTGATCTGTCCAGGGTTGACACCTACCTTGCAACCTAAATTTCCGGGATAGCCCCAGCTCCCCATGACCAATTGAACTAATAAAGTTATTTAAAGTGAGAAAGAAACATTAAAGAGGAACATAAATAAAAAAAAAAGAAAATTACAGATAAACTGTAGGGTGGGGGGTGGATCTTGTACGCATTCCCTACACTTGTTCTAACCTGTTTTTTTGCATTGTACTGGGGATGAACTTACTCTGGCGACTGGTACAAGCATGTTAATTTATGGTTGGTGGCTTGGGCTCAGCATTCTCACTTATTTTGCTGGTTATTTAGGCAGTTGGATGTGTGCTTCTGTTGCAGTGTCTTTCCAGCAATTTACCATCTGTTTAGAAACATGGAAGGTAAAGGTTTTCGTCATTAACAATATTAGGTTTACTGGCATCATCTTGTAATGGTGAAATAACTTCATCCATTGGTTGCCGTATTTTATATCTAGAATAGATGATATGTGTATATATGAGTGAACTCCTCTTCAGTTCAGGATTGGCTCCTGCTTTGCACCTAATTCTGCAAGGACATATTTGGTTTGTGTCTCAAAACTGGATGAAGTGGTTCTGAAATTGGATGAATGAGTGGGCAAGTGCTGGATTAAAAGTTAACAGACTTGCTTGACCTAGTCATGTATTTCATTAGTGGCTTTTCATGGCAAAAATTGAAGACCATTTGTTAAACACTTGTCAAAAATGACGGTTTTCACAAAACACATAAATTGTCATCATGTTTTACATCAGGTGAATTACCAGATTAATTATTTTTCTTTTGACAGTGATCTGAAATCAGAGCTGCGCATTGACGATATGGAGCTCAGAGAAGAATGGCAAGATGATGAGTTTCCAAGGTATTTTTTTTTAATTACAACTTATCCTTCTAGTTGTTGTGTATTTACTGAAGTATGGATAAAAGTATATAGGCAGAGTATAGGTCCATGTGAAACGCGTGTAGTCTATTTTATTCACTGTAAAGTATTGTGATGAGCTGATTAGTTAAATTTGGCTGGTGTGTTAAGACTGATGTGAATTTTAAGGCCATAGTGCAAGGTGAGAAGTACTGTAGTGCCTTATAATTTGTTTGACTGGTGAGAGAAGAAAGTGTCAGATGACCAGTGTAATCTGAGGAACTACTTGAAAAGTACAATATACTGAAGTGCTGCCAGTAGGCGCACAGTGGGGCCTGTTTTTTTAAGGAAGTGCCCTACTGGGGGCTTTATAAATTTACAGAAGCAGTGGGAATTGATGGGTTAAGAGTCTTGTGCTTCTTTAGAGTCAAACATCTGCTGTGCTAGTATACCTGTGCAGTATTACTATGTAGTCACTATTTGTCTGGCACTTTATACATTGTTTATTGTTAAGGGTGTAGCACAGGCTAGGAATCATAAAACAATGTGTGACATTTTCTGGCGTTTCATGATGCGCAACCAAGTTATACGTTGTTTGTATAACTGCATGCACAGCTTTTAGGAAAATGCGTAAAGACGCCCATGACAATAGGAATCTAGAGGGGGAAGAAGGGGCAAGTGATTACTGTTGGAGAAACAAAAGAGTAGGTAGTTACGCTTATCATATGCTCCATTCTGTGCTTGTCTCATACAGAAAAAAGTCACATGGGGAAATCTTTTTTTAAATCCTTTCCCAGTTTCTCCCGATGTCTTAACTTTCAAAAAAATGATTTAAAACCTGTTATTGGCTTGTATAGAGGATGGTTCTGCTGTCACACAGCTCCAAGCCATTTGCCAAATCTGTATGTTTTCAGATGTGGATTTTATTACCTGTATACAGGTGCTGGTCATAAAATTAGAATATCATGTGAAAGTTGATTTATTTCAGTAATCCCATTCAAAAAGTGAAACTTGTATATTAGATTTATTCATTACACACAGACTGATGTATTTCAAATGTTTATTTCTTTTAATGTTGATGATTATAACTGACAACTAATGAAAGTCTCAAATTCAGTATCTCGGAAAATTAGAATATCAATTAAGACCAATGCAAAAAAAGGATTTTTAGAAATGTTGGCCAACTGAAAGGTATGAACATGAAAAGTATGAGCATGTACAGCACTCAATATTTAGTTGGGGCTCCTTTGGCCTAGATTACTGCAGCAATGCGGCATGGCATGGAGTCGATCAGTCTGTGGCACTGCTCAGGTGTTATGAGAGCCCATGTTGATCTGATAGTGGCCTTCAGCTCTTCTGAATTGTTGGGTCTGGCGTATTGCATCTTCCTCTTCACAATACCCCATAGATGTTTCTATGGGGTTAAGGTCAGGCGAGTTTGCTGGCCAATCAAGAACAGGGATACCATGGTCCTTAAACCAGGTACTGGTAGCTTTGGCACTGTGTGTAGGTGCCAGGTCCTGTTGGAAAATGAAATCTGCATCTCCATAAAGTTCGTCAGCAGCAAGAAGCATGAAGTGCTCTAAAACTTCCTGGTAGACGGCTGCGTTGACCTTGGACCTCAGAAAAAACAATGGACCAACACCAGCAGATGACATGGCACCCCAAACCATCACTGACTGTGGAAACTTTACACTGGACCTCAAGCAATGTGGATTCTGTGCCTCTCCTCTCTTCCTCCAGACTCTGGGACCTTGATTTCTAAAGGAAATGCAAAATTTACCTTCATAAGAGAACATAACTTTGGACCACTCAGCAAGCGAGACGCTTCTGACGCTGTCCCTTGTTCAAGAGTGGCTTGACACAAGGAATGCGACAGCTGAAACCCATGTCTTGCATATGTCTGTGCTTGGTGGTTCTTGAAGCACTGACTCCAGCTGCAGTCCACTCTTTGTGAATCTCCCCCACATTTTTGAATGGGTTTTGTTTCACAATCCTCTCCAGGGTGCGGTTATCCCTATTGCTTGTACACTTTTTTCTACCACATCTTGTCCTTCCCTTCACCTCTCTATTAATGTGCTTGGACACAGAGCTCTGTGAACAGCCAGCCTCTTTAGCAATGATCTTTTGTGTCTTGCCCTCCTTGTCAATGGTCGTCTTTTGGACAACTGTCAAGTCAGCAGTCTTCCCCATGATTGTGTAGCCTACAGAACTAGACTGAGAGGCCATTTAAAGGCTTTTGCAGGTGTTTTGAGTTAATTAGCTGATTAGAGTGTGGCACCAGGTGTCTTCAATATTGAACCTTTTCACAATATTCTAATTTTCCGAGATACTGAATTTGGGACTTTCATTAGTTGTCAGTTATAATCATCAACATTAAAAGAAATAAACATTTGATTAAACATCAGTCTGTGTGTAATGAATGAATCTAATATACAAGTTTCACTTTTTGAATGGAATTACTGAAATAAATCAACTTTATCATGATATTCTAATTTTATGACCAGCACCTGTATATCTTAAAATCAGATAAGTAATTTAAAGTGGCCAGTGGATGTGTTTGTTAGTAAGTTCTCTGTGATGGACTTGTATCCTGTTTAATGTTTGTTTCCTGCAAAAACTCTCATGGGAACAGGTTAATCAATTTCAAAGCAACATCAGGGAAAAATATTTTGGTCCTCACTGTTCACAAGCAACAGGCTGATATCAGTCTCATTTTTCTGTTATCAAAGGCCTCTTCCAGAAGATGCAGAGTCTCCAGGGGAAGATCCAGGAGATGCTGAAGAAGGGGATCCAAACAGACCAAGTAACGGAGTTTCTGAGCATTAATAGTAAAAACTATATGTTTTCCAGTGGGAAAGGAAATATTGTTTTATGTTTGAAGGATATTTTAAGGAGTACTTCTTGTGTTTATAATTAAAAACAAATAGAAAAAATATAAGTGCATCAATTGGCATCATTTATCCATGCATTTTATTTACCCACATCATCTTAATAATGGTAATGAGCAGTAAGAGCATTAAACAAAGTTTGTGGGCTTAAGACAAATACCAGGCATGTAATTGATGCCAGTTGCACAAAACCACTAGGTCAAAGGAGACTAGATTGTGGATGAAACACACTGCCATAAAGTTATATAGTTTATATATTGCAAGCACTATCCACTATCTTTTTTTATGGAATTTGTGTTAATTTTTCACATTCTTTACATCACATCATGAATTGAATGTTGACATTTCATTTTTTTTTCTTTTTGGGTTGCTTTCCATTTTTGGTGCCTCTGGAGCATGTGTGTCAGTTTGTGACACAGCAGATGTCAGACTGTTTAAGAATAGGGTGTTGCCATTAGCAGTCATCCACTATTTATGACTAATAAAGGAAAGACTCGCCACATTCCTTAAATTAAGTAATATATTTCAGCTTTCTGATTTTGCTTGTTTTTGAGTTTAAGGTTTAGTTCACCTAGTTTATAAAGGATGGTTAATTATTTTAGCACCTTTCTTTGTAATTTTTTTGATTTCTTGTTGGTTGATTCTAAACCTGTGCCACTCAGTTCACTGCCAGTGAGTACTGGTTATTTTCTGGATCATTGTATTTACTGATCAGACTGCACTATGATTTCTTTGTTGTTTACTAGTGTATAACAATCTTATTAGTTTCTAATGTTAAACATGTGCTTGTGATGTAGTACACAGTCATATGAAAAAGTTCGGGAACCCCTCTCAGCATGCATAATAATTTACTTTCAACAAAAAGATAACAGTGGTATGCCTTTCATTTCCTAGGAACATCTGAGTACCAGGGTGTTTTCCAAACAAAGATTTTTAGTGAAGCAGTATTTAATTGTATGAAATTAAATCAAATGGGAAAAACTGGCTGTGCAAAAATTTGGGTCCCCTTGTAATTTTGCTGATTTGAATGCATGTAACTGCTCAATAATGATTACTTGCAACACCAAATTGGTTGGATTAGCTTGTTAAGCCTTGAACTTCATAGACAGGTGTGTCCAATCATGAGAAAAGGTATTTAAGGTGGTCAATTGCAAGTTGTGCTTCCCTTTGACTCTCCTCTGAAGAGTGACAGCATGGGATCCTCAAAGCAACTCTCAAAAGATCTGAAAACAAAGATTGTTCAGTCTCATGGTTTAGAGGAAGGCTACATAAAGCTATCTCAGAGGTTTACACTGTCAGTTTCAACTGTAAGGAATGTAATCAGGAAATGGAAGGCCACAGGCACAGTTGCTGTTAAACCCAGCAGGTCTGGCAGGCCAAGAAAAATACAGGAGCGGCATATGCGCAGGATTGTGAGAATGGTTACAGACAACCCACAGATCACCTCCAAAGACCAGCAAGAACATCTTGCTGCAGATGGTGTATCTGTACATTGTTCGACATTTCAGTGCAATTTACACAAAGAACATCTGTATGGCAGGGTGATGAGAAAGAAGCCCTTTCTGCACTCATGCCACAAACAGAGTCGCTTGTTGTATGCAAATGCTCATTTAGACAAGCTAGATTCATTTTGGAACAAAGTGCTTTGGACTGATGAGACAAAAATTGAGTTATCTGGTCATAACAAAAAGCGCTTTGCATGGCGGAAGAACAACACTGCATTCCAAGAAAAACACCTGCTACCTACTGTCAAGTTTGGTGGAGGTTCCATCATGCTGTGTGGCTGTGTGGCTAGTTCAGGGACTGGGGCCCTTGTTAAAGTTGAGGGTTGGATGAATTCAACCCAATATCAACAAATTCTTCAGGATAATGTTCAAGCATCAGTCATAAAGTTGAAGTTATGCAGGGGTTTGATATTCCAACAAGACAATGACCCAAAACACAGTTTGAAATCTACAATGGCATTCATGCAGAGGGAGAAGTACAATGTTCTGGAATGGCCGTCACAGTCCCATGACTTGAATATCATCGAAAATCTATGGGATGATTTGAAGCAGGCTGTCCATGCTCAGCAGCCATCAAATTTAACTGAACTGGAGAGATTTTGTTTGGAAGAATGGTCAAAAATACCATCCATCCAGAATCCAGACACTCATCAAAGGCTATAGGAGGCGTCTAGAGGCTGTTATATTTGCAAAAGGAGGCTCAACTAAGTATTGATGTAATATCTCTGTTGGGGTGCGCAAATTTATGCACCTGTCTAATTTTGTTATGATGCATATTGCATATTTTCTGTTAATCCAATAAACTTAGTGTCACTGCTGAAATACTACTGTTTCCATAAGGCATGTCATATATTAAAAGGAAGTTGCTACTTTGAAAGCTCAACCAATGATAAACAAAAAGCCAAAGAATTAAGAGGGGTTCCCAAACTTTTTCATATGACTGTGTAGTATTCAGACTATGCAGAGCTAAAAAATGGTATTGCTGTAGATAACTTTGTGGCTGTCTATCCACTGTGCATATCAAATGCTTGAAACCTTATAGTGAAACTGATTTTAAATTTCAAATATCAATTTAAATTTCAATACCTATTTGCAGTCCTGTATTTAACATTAAGTATGATTGATTTTAGGCTGTAGAAATAAGAAAGAAGAAATGCACTATCTTTCAAGTTTTCTATACTGGTTAAATGATTCCATGGTGGCAAGAGGCACAAGAAGATGTTTCTAGGTGGGGGTATCAATAGAAAGTAAATTTATCATTGCATTATAGTTTAATTAAAAGAGACTTGTTTTGCATAAACATAGTTACATATCAGCTACCTTTATTATTGTGCATATTGTAAGCGCACAATTTGAACTAGCCTATTAGTATATTGGCACAAACATAGTAGCGAAAAAACTTAATAAAAAAACACAATCCAACTACAAGAGGCATAGTGGCAACATACTGAGTTGGACAAACCAGAAAGTACCCAGTATTCAGCAAGCCTCCAGTTCTTCTTGGGGAACTCTCAGGATGTTCTTAGCCATTTGGGGTAAAGAGAGAGAGAGCGAGAGACAGACAGACAGACAGAAAGACAGACAATCCTGTGTACTAGGTCTCGTCCCAGTAGGTTGTGCCTGAATAACCCTATGCTTCCACCAACCGCCATCTATCTCCCCCACCACAAACCCCAGAGTAGTGCCCACCACACTAACATCTTAACAAAGAAGAATTTCTATTCTGAGCTTATCACTCTGTCATGGATAGTGATCCTGGAAAATCTGCATGGGAATCTTATTTAGGTAATTTGTACTTGCATTGTCTTTCTTTTTGGTTACCCCATATCCATGAAAATAAGGATATCAACTCAGAAGTAAATTTTAGCTTTGATCAAGGACACTTCCTACTTTTAGATACTTTTAGGTTAACTGGTGACTCTGTGTTAGTGTGTGTTTGTGTGATTGTGCTCTTCTGTGGGTTGGTATCTCATTCACGGAGCTTTTTTTACTGTGTGCCCGGTGCTGTTGTAATAAGTTTGGACTTTCTACAACTCTATAATAGAATAAGTGGGTTCAATGAATGGATGGGTATTCATTCAATATGAGAAGCAGTTGATCAAATTAAAAATATTGATCACTATTGTTATTTTTTGTATCTTTTCTCACTTCACAGTGCTGTCTCACAATTAGATCATACAATTGACATAATGGCTTCTTTAGCCCATGGTCAGTAGTAATAGTGCTTATGTTATTCACAGTGTGTCTAGCCAATTTATTAAACAAGGAATTCTTATTATGAAAACACCGCTTTTAATGGAAACCTACAGTTGCTGCGGCATAGAAGGAAACTGTTTCAGATATGTCCATCTATTTTTTAAAATGCTTGCAGCTAGTCATAACCTCTCCTGGCTTGGGGGTAGGTAATGACCCTTTGTGTCCAGAAGTAGTACTCCTTATCGCAGCTCTGATTAATCATTGAATAATGTATGGATGAACACCATTCCTTCATCCAGAATACCAGGCACAGTGCAAAATAATAATATTTAAGTTTATTTTCTCTAAATTGTGGCTGGTTATGTGTGCTATGTTAAGACTCCATAACTATTATAGCAATACTATGTTTGTTTGTTATATAAATATGTCATTTTATTTGTAATTGCACAGAGCCACCTAGCAGTCTGGCACTATCTGGCAACCGACATATGAAAAAAAGGCTTGCTGCTCCAGCGCTGAGCTTGACACTTGACCGTAGCGATTCAGTGATCTCTGATGAGTTCCTCACTGCAGCAGTTTCACCGTCACCCGATGATGACTTTGAAATCAACATAGATGAACTGGAGACACCCTCTGACAATGAGTCCACATCCTTTGCTGAGAATGGCAATGATTTGGAGTGGGAGGGTAAGAATTCACTTTATATACTGTAACTTTTCATAGATAGGCATGGTAGGCCTAAATAAACCTATAATTTTGGAAGCAGGACTTTCAGAAGACCTGAAAGATAAAATTTCCCTAAAACACAATTCAATAGATTCTTATGTAGTTACAGGTGTATAATTATACAGTAACTGGAATGTGTGCTGTTGTAGGATCTATCCACACCCAAACTTATTCTATGAGGTTCAAAATTTATACAAAATAGCACCATGGCTTTTAAACTTACGCTGCCCTCTTGCCCTCACTGTGACCAGCTTCATCTCTTTTGATCAGTGAATGTCATCTTTTTATAATCTAGCAGTTCTCACACTTTTCACACCAAGCATCAGTTTATCCTCCACCAGTAATGTAAATAAGTAGATGTCTGATATGAATCTAATACACAGCTGGATGTGAGGATATCATTAATGGGCAATGTTTGACTTTCAGGTCTGGGTGTCCTACCTTCTATACAACCCTCTTTGACTTTCTCATGTTTTAATGCCCACTACCACTACAGTGAAAGTACTATGTCCTGTTATCTCTACTAAAATTATTACTTACAAGTATGGGGTTGGGGATTCTTAATTTCATTGTTTTATTATATATTCTCCAAATATAATTGTGAATATCACTTTTGGTTTTTTCAGCATTTATCTTATTCGGCAATAATTAAAAATATACAAAATGGTGTACTTATTAAAATAAAACTGACAAAAAGGGATAAGCAGAGGGACAACACAAAACTGCCACTTCTCAGATACAACATTCACAGAACCTCTATCTACCAAGATGGTGAAGCTCACCCATTTACCTAAGTATCCTTGTCTCCACCTCATTCTCTCTCTGTTTCTTACGTCTCACCCACACACACCTCACCATCCCCAAAGTGAGCTTGTTTCATAGCTTTTTCATTTTATTTCTAGTATTAGTGAGACTGCCTAGGCCACAGCATTTTTTGTAAGGACATTCTTCATCACTTGGTATCACCATTCATGCAAACACACCTAAAACCTATTTATTAGTATTGCAACATACCTTGTTCTGTGTGCCATTGCACATTTTTTTAAAAACTGAGATTTTTCAGCATCCTCTGTCAAAGACTGTGATATTACTTCTGCTAGATTTGGATTTTTCTCCAAGTTAGTTGTATTAGAAATTATACAAACAGCTGCAGTCACTAGTGCTTCACATGTTCAGATAAGTAATGGACAGCAGAGCATGGGTATTGTAGGAATATCTCTGCTTCATTTGGTAGTGGGTATCATTCAGTCTAATTTAAGCCTTACCATTTCTTAATAATTATTATTCCTTGTAGTGTCTTTTATTAGCTAGCCATTATGTAGAGTAAATATGTGGTTGGAATTAGAGACCAGAGAATTTTTTCAAATATTATGTGAATAAACATCCTGAAAAAATCATGTTTTACTCGGTAAAAAGTAATTTATTACAAAGTAACCACAAAATGTAATGAAAAATTTATATTTACCATAAATCACTTCCAGTGTGTCAAATAACCCGTATAATCAGGGGTCCCATTGGCGCTTCATTGTTTGAACACTCAAGTCTTATTCTAGCATAATGGAATGTACAATAAATGCACTAGTGTATGTACTATAGAATGCTATCATTTAGGATAAGCAGGTGAATTGCATCACAGACATACTCTGTACACATATAAGCCAAGCAGCCTTGCACGTCTGAGTAGTATTGCCCAGAAACAGAACTTTAAAATAGCTATTTCTTCATGCAGATTTAAGGTACTTGTATCTTGTGTACCAATTTGGTCTTCTGTCACAGACAAGCACTGCAGCTTTTGTTAATTAAGAGCATGGAAGGAAGAAATATGTCTTTGTGATGGTAAAGTAGTGTTCCAGTGCAACCGGAAGACTCTTGGTATCATAACAGTTTCATCATTTGCCATCTTTAACTGTAATCCACCATCACATTCTTTAGTATCACTGACACCAAGGTGAACACTAACAACTGTGTGGTGTTCTTATTTATACTTTTTCTCTGTATCTTTCCACCGTCTTTCAAGAATCCTATTGAGGCTTGACATAAGATCGCACTTGTCTTCCCTGCCGACCAAGTTTACTGCCACACTAATATCTGGACCACACCTAGCCTGTGAAACACTCGTGGCCAGCTGCCTTCCATCTCTGCACATAAAGAGCTGTCTGACTGCCATTTTGCTGCTATAATACTTCCTTACAAATTCAGTAATGTGCATCGAGCGATTTATAATTCAATAACATATTTAAAAAAAATTATTTTCAGGTACCTCCAACAATTTTGACTTTTAGGCTTTCAGGGAGTCCTAGACTTCCTTGCTACCTTCCCATGTTTCGCTCTGCGGTCACTTCCCCATGTAAAGAATATTAGCCATCTGCATCTTGTTTGTATTGCATTGCAATAAATATTAACTTCTCATGTTTAAAAATTATTTTAGCATATTTTATGTTTTGACTGGCTTAATTATAAAATTCATCAAATTAACGTCTGTACCGGTGGATCTGTGTCTACAGTAAAGTGTTTTTTGATATGGCTATCACATGAATTATCCAATATAACTTCTTTAACTCGATGGTGTAATGTAGTGAAGAGTAGAACAAGTCTGTATTGTATGTTTTGATGGCCTCCCAAAACACAAAACCCAGTTACCACCTATCAGTATGCTCCATGAGAGTATATACTGAATCATAGTTTTGTTTTACCTAACAGTTTATCATTGACTCTGTTAAATGTTGCATTTGATTTAGTTAATTGAGATATTGGGGGTGGTATGATTGAACCTTGAGTAATGCAGCCACCTTACATATCCAGTGTCCGGAGTTCCAATTCTATCATTGTCTGTGTGGAGTTTGCAGTTTCTCTATGTTTCTGAGTGTTTTCCTCCTACCTTCATACAGATTAGATTAACTGGCAAATTCAATTGACTCTGTATTAATATATGTATGTGTAGACCCTGTGATGGACTGCTGGAAAACTGAGGAATGTTAATGCATACATTTAGCAAAGCATTTTCCATTGTAGTTTACTTTAATGGAATCATATAAAATGGAGATTCAGTATTAAATGGTAAGAATAATATTTTTTGTTGCATCTTAACTTGCTGAGCACTCACCGGGGGTATGTCATTAGTTTGATTCAATTAGTGGGAGAATAAGGAGCACTCATAAAAGTGTTTGATGAATGCTACATGAAAACACCTATATTATTATTTAATTAATTAATTTATATATATATATATATATATATATAAAAAAAATAGCCCGGCCACAGACAGTCACGGCACCAAAATGTCTACAACATGCATGTTTATTTATAATATTTACAGTGGTTGCTCAGTCCTTGGTCCTTTGGCTGCCTCCACTCCTCTCTCGCAAGCTCTGTCCACTTCCACCTGACTCTGGCTTCCCGATTTGAGTGAGGCGGTCCCTTTTATCTTGCCCCAGATGTGCTCCAGGTGCATGGTGACGACCTTCCGACAGCTCTCCCCAGTGTGCTGGAAGTGCTGCCCTTGCACCCGGAAGCACTCCGGGCATACACCATCCCTGGTCCATCAGCACTTCCTGGTGTACTGGAAGTGCTGTCGTCCAGGGTTCAAAGGACCGTCCAGGCGCCCAGGGAAGAATAGTGCTGCTTTCCCGGTCCGTCCTTCCTCCAGGCGTCCCGGTGGGGCAGGGTTTTTGGCCATCTGTCACTATATATATATATATATATATATATATATATATATATATATATATATATATATATATATATATATATATATATATATATATATATATATATATATATATATATATATATATATACTGTATATATAATATGCAAAGTATTTAATGAATATCAATTTTTATTTTTAAGGGTTCCTACTTAAAATCCTTTATCTTAGATACTATTAAATGAGCCTTTGAACGAAATTCTAAAATAATGTCTGTATTGCATTTTGTATAATATATATTTTTAGAAGTCGTGTAAGTATCTATCTATCTATCTATCTATCTATCTATCTATCTATCTATCTATCTATCTATCTATCTATCTATCTATCTATCTATCTATCTATCTATCTATCTATCTATCTATCTATCTATCTATCTATCTATCTATCTATCTATCTATCGGACTTTAAAACCTTATGTTGCTAATCTGTAGATGACTTGCCACGAATGAACCACTCTCAAGGTGGACATGACAATGTGTTGAAGGAGAGGATGACTGAAGATCATGTATCAGAGGAAGAGGACAGTGAAGGGCGGAAGTGGAGAGTATTCCATATGGCGGAACAAGTGTACAGAGTGGACACAAGTGTCACTGAGGCCTACCATAGGGTGCTGTGTCATGGAGGTGAGCAAATGGCTATATTAGTCAAAATGAAGATTGCAACTGATTTTCATATGTATCTGTAATATTGTATTGGATGCATGGAAGGGTAGATTCATTAACAGACTTTGTTGTTTGATTAAAAACACAAATACAGTGTTTTCCCTGGTATCCAGTCCAGGTTAGGTTCTTGCCTTTAGCCCAGTGCTTTAGTGATAGGCTTAGGTCTCCATGTCCTTTAACTGGACTAAATGGTTTGGATAATGGATAGATGGCTGGGTAAAATTATTCTTAATCCAGATGTTGCAAAATTTTATTTAAATTTTAATTGAAGATTATAAGGGGATATAAAGGACCCGTAGCTCTTCTAAAATATAATAGGAAATGGGATAAGTACCACCATTTGGTAACATGAGCACTGGGATAATGTACTGCACAAAATGAGAATGATTATTTTCTTGGCTTTAAGGCGTTGCCTTCACGGGGAATGGCCCAAAAACAAAAACTCAGATGGAAAGTAGCTGGGTGAGGCAGGCCGACAGGCTGTAACAAGTCTGTTTCTTTTAGTTTTGGAACTGAAGAAAGAATCACTAGCATTTATTACAGTGCTGAACATGACTCAAGGGATTCCAGTAAAAAGAAAATAAATGTATTGACTTTTTTTTTTTTTTTAACTCATTAATGGGAGCATCTTTTGTGCCTTTTGTGTAATGGGGTTGGGACAATGGATTTGCCAGTCTCCCTAATGAAGCTGCCAAACAACAACAACAACATTTATTTATATAGCACATTTTCATACAAAAAAAGTAGCTCAAAGTGTTTTACATAATCAAGAAAAGAAAAATAAAAGACAAAGTAAGAAATTAAAATAAGACAACATTAATTAACATAGAATAAGAGGTCCGATGGCCAGGGAGGACAGAAAAAACAAAAGAAAACTGCAGACGGCTGGAGAAAAAAAATTAATTCTGTAGGGGTTCCAGGCCACGAGACCGCCACAGTCCCCTCTGGGCATTCTACCTAACATAAATGAAATAGTCCTCTTTGTATTTAGGGCTCTCACGGAAGGACTTGATGATGATGGTCATGCAGACTTCTGGCTTTTAATCCATCAATGTTGGAACATCACGGTGCTTTGAGTAGATGGTGGTGGTGCAAGCCGCCACCACAAACAAACCAGAAAAAGAAACAGAAGAGAGAGTAGGGGTTAGTACAGATTTTTAGGGCCACCATGAATAGTTATTATAATTAATTGAATATACAGAGTATCAGGATTAAATTAATGTGAAGTTATGAGAAGGCCATGTTAAAATAATGTGTTTTCAGCAGTTTTATAAAGTGCTCGACTGTATTATCCTGGCGAATTCTTATTGGCAGGCTATTCCAGATTTTAGGTGCATAACAGCAGAAGGCCGCCTCACCACTTCTTTTAAGTTTTGCTCTTGGAATTCTAAGGAGACACTCATTTGAGGATCTATGGTTACGATTTGGAATATAAGATGTCAGACATTCCGATATATAAACCCATAACTGAATGCAGATACTGTAAAATAAGGAGAATGACTTTTTATTTTTCAATGAATGTATTTTTCTGATATTTCTGTGTTTTTTTTATTTTTATTTTTACATAGCATTAATTCCATATTGCTTTCAGTCTTCAACTCTAATGCCCTGTTTTGTAAACCACTAATTTTCCCACTAAATGTTATCAGTGTTTCAGAATGAAAAATGTATCAGTGTCTTCTTGATAACAATTGTATATATCTTAAAAAAAGGAAAATATCCTGTGGTAAATGTCTATTCATTATCTATCTCTGAATTGTCCAGTTCAGCAACAGGGGTCATAGTCCAATTTGGTTGTATTGCAAGATTGAAACTTTGAGTTTTGGTGGCTGTGGACAGTTGTGATGCCAGTTCACTCACATATCCAAACTAACTCTCTAGCACTGGGCCACTTTTGCATTGCCAGTAAACCTGAAATGCATATTCATTAGAGGTAAACCCACCCAAGCATAAAGAGGACATGCAAACAGCCCGCAAACAGTGACTGGACTCAATTTGTTTTGGGTTGTGTCTGTTTTTTTGTAAATATTTTCCACAGCAGCCAGTAGGTGGCATTATGTTTTTCACATGGACAATTAAACTTCAGTAGAATAATTCAGTGTATACCATACCATTCAATATGTTATTTAAAATTGTAAATCATAGCTAATTTAAAGTTGTCAATATCATGTACTGGACCTCAGAGCCAACTCTAATGTAGGGTTTTATATACGTTTTTTCTATTAGTCTCTACACTCATTTGGAATACCAAAAATGAATACAAATATAAAAGAGAAAACACTTATTTTTTTCTTTTTGTCTGTATTTCAGGTTACTATGGGGATGGATTAAATGCAATCATTGTGTTTTCTTCTTGTTACCTGCCTGAAAACAGTATTCCAAATTATGATTATGTCATGGACAATCTTTTTAGGTCAGTGCCCACTCCATATTTTAATTTTGCCAAGTTAATTTACTGTCATGTGTCATTTTTTATTAAGCAGACTGACCATGCTGTACACAAATAAACAGTTAAACAAAAACAAAACGGTATTCAATATACATGTGTATTGCAAGAAGGGGGACAGCTCTCTGTACCCAGAATGAAGCCAGAATCTCAAAGGTATCCAAAAGAAAAATACACAAGGAGAGGAGTAGAATATGGGAGAACACAATACAAGCATGAAAACACTGCTGCCTCTCTTAGCATCCTTACAGTGGTATTCACTCTGTCTGCTATGATGAATAACTCGCTTGCTTGCCCAGCTTCAGAAGTCACCAAACAAACCCTTTCTCCCATCTTCACTCTCTAAAAACTAACCTCATCCTCCTCCCTGTGAGCCTACCATCCTCCCTGGCATAAACTCAGTCTTGGGGATGACGTGTGACCAAACCCCATATTCCCTTTCAGGATTGAGGCAGCCATACTTTATTATAGTTAAACCAGGTTGCGACTTTGGCTTCTAATGTCCTTGCACCCCCTGAGCCTTCAATATTACTTAAAGGGGCATATTTCTCAAATGGAGTGACAGAGTCTATCTCTCAAAAGACAGGGACCATGTGTTGCTCCCAAGCCATCCTACCACTCCTCTCTGACCTCAATTTCTGAATGAATATCCTGATGCCAGCAGTAACGTTACGCTTTCATCTGTTGTTTGAGTCTTGTAAGCACTTGCCAGTCATTCCTGAGATCTCAGACATCCCAGATCTTTGCTGGTTCTTTTGCCCTCTAGCACCCTGGGAAAGCAGTCCGCATTTCCATCCAAGCTATAGTGTTTCTCTCCTTTACTGATATCTTTCCTGGGTACTCGGTACATGTCTGGATTTACTACCCACCACGCTGCCCTGTCTTTTTACACTGATATATTTAGTTGCTCTTGTTAGTCAGCGTATGTTTTTCTGTCTTCCACAAGAGTTTTGTGGGATTTTACCAAACCCTGTACCATCCTAGTGCTATTCTTGTGCCAGTGACTTGTCCAACCAGATAATCCCTGAGATAATATAGAACATAACCATATAAAAGTTAATAATTTTATTTTCTTTAAACTCCTAATAGTAATAATGTAATGGTACTGTAAGCCAAGCTATAACTTGGCAATTAAAAATGGAAAAAATGTTTATTTTATACTGATCTTGGAGAAAATAAACCTCTGGGGGCCCAGAGTTAAAGGTAAAGTCTGCCTGAAGTTGGCCAACTTGCCCCACTGTAGGTAATATATTGTAACACAGTACAGTCTGTGCCACATATGAAACAAACTACTGGGACATACATTTGAAGCAGAAACCTTGACAACCTTTAAGACAAATCTGGATGAGACAAATCTGTCCCAAAGCTTAGCTATTACCTAAACACACAGGCTTGATGGACTGAATGGTCTCCTATTGTCAAATTTCTTACATATCTTTTGTACAGTATGTGGAGAAATCACTTCATGGTCTGACCCTGAGCCTGTTTATTATAGTCATGTCATTACCTCCCATCCATTCTGACATCTTATTCCAACCTCATGAGGATTACTTGGTGAAAGTGGCATCAATGCTTCTATGTGCCAACCAGAGTTCAAAGAAAATGAAAAAAAAAAAGTTTTGTAATAGGTAGTCCTGATGATTGACACAATTATAATAAAGAAATACTCATTAGACTGCTGAAAATGTACTATAATATTAAGAAATGTCAAGGAGGAGGTGGTACACAACTTGGGTTAGACCACTAGAACTGTAATATTAACTGTCTTTGACCCTGACTCTGTCAATCATATCTGACCATGTACCTGTAGAGGTTTATTATTTCCAGGAATACTGTTAATTGTTTCAGTTGGTGTTTTCCTCTCCTCCATTGTCAACTGGTCATATCTCAGTTCTAATGTTAACAGACTTGTATTATCATGGCTTGTTTATATAAATCAAATTATAATTGCTGTGTTTGTTTATGCATGTGCATGAGGTATGATTTAATTATTTCTTTCATTGAATTATAAAATAACAAATGCATCATTTTAGATTGATAGATAGAACTTTGCTTGTACCCAGGGGGAATTTTAACTTCTTACAGAAGCTCTTTAAATAAATAAATAAATGGAGAGATACATAAATATATATATGCATATACACTGTAATCTGAACACACACCAGAATGAGTAAAAACAAAAAAAATTAAAAAAGAAGAACGTCTGACCTGCCAGTTAAAGCAACAATGAGGCATTATGCAGAGGTACTGCTGTTGGTATAAATGAGCCCCAGTAGCATTTCTTGACACACTTTTGCTGAATAATCCATTGTCTGAAATTACTCCGAGGATGTGCAGCATTGTACATAATGGCACTCAGTTTTGTTTTAATTTTCTGTCTTTCTTCACTACCTCCAGGAGGTCCAGAATGTGTCCCATAACCGAGCCTGCCCTTTTAATTAGCTTGTTGATTTGGCAGGCCTTTCTTGAAGTGATGTTACCAGCCCAGCACACTACAGTGTAGGAAATCACACTGGCCATCACAGAGTTTAGAAGATGTGAAGGATGTCACTACCCACATTAAAGGAACACCGTTTCCTATTAAAAACATGTATAACACCAGTGATAAAATATATATTTGTTTATTGATTTTTATATAATTTTATATTTAATCCCGTATGAACACTTCTTTCAACTTTGCTTCACTTTTAAACCCATGTCCTGCATACCAAATAATTTACTTTGAAACAAAAGTATAGTAAGTGGAATTGCATTGTCTTTGGTAAAACCTCTTAGAAGGTAACATACAGATTCAGGGGTACATTCATCTCTTTATTGTGTGCCATCTTCTTTGTTCCAATGCTCTTTATTGAATCTCTTTTAGTGATACAGCCGACACGATACTCCTGACCTTAAGTAGGTGTCTAGCAAATAAATGTGTCATGTCCTTAAAGAGTGATCTATACACAGAAGTCCCTTTTTGCAAATTGTTGTTCTATATTGCTAAATTTGGACATGACATGTTGTCAGAAATGTTCATTTTTTTCCTTACAGGTATATCATAGGAACTCTGGACCTTATGGTATCTGAAAACTACATACTGGTTTTCTTGAATGGCATGACTCCTCGCAATAAAATCCCCAGCATTAGCTGGCTGCGCCAGTGTTATCTCACCATAGACAGAAGGTACATTAATTTCTCTAGCAGATGCTCTCCTTCACCTTTCTTCGACAAAGCTACATTTTAAAATAGGCCTGTATGTTATTTTGACATTCATTTCTACAAAACATCAGTAAAGACTCTATTTGTGGTCTTAAAGCTCTAGAAGAGAAACAGAAAAGAAGGGTCAAGATTGAATATTTATTAAAGAGTGCTGAATTTGTATGCTTTTTATATTTCTATTTTTAAAACATAGAAAATATATTTCCCATTGCTGTGGCAGAATGTTTATTAATTTCACATAGTTAAGTACTTGTATCAGCCTTCAACTGTTTCATGTTTCTGACTGTAGAATTCTTTGACTTCAGCAAACAAAAAAAATCTCACCTGCAAGGATTAGTGTGCCTTTGAGAAATGTGATGATTGAATTCAGTTTCTAAAACAAGAGCACCATCTGATGGTTAAATTGTGTTCAACACCATTAATGAAAATTTGTGAAATGATACAATTTAAATAGCATCAAATACTTGCCCAAAAAGGACTGCACAACATATGAGTGTTTATATAAATGCAGTTCATCATTAAGTAATTTCATAAAGTGGTTGATTTTTGGAAAATATGATCTTAATGGGGCGGCACGGTGGCGCAGTGGGTAGTGCTGCTGCCTCGCAGTTGGGAGATCTGGGGACCTGGGTTCGCTTCCCGGGTCCTCCCTGCGTGGAGTTTGCATGTTCTCCCCGTGTCTGCGTGGGTTTCCTCCGGGCGCTCCGGTTTCCTCCCACAGTCCAAAGACATGCAGGTTAGGTGGATTGGCGATTCTAAATTGGCCCTAGTGTGTGCTTGGTGTGTGGGTGTGTTTGTGTGTGTCCTGCGGTGGGTTGGCACCCTGCCCAGGCTTGGTTCCTGCCTTGTGCCCTGTGTTGGCTGGGATTGGCTCCGGCAGGCCCCCGTGACCCTGTGTTCGGATTCAGCGGGTTGGAAAATGGATGGATGGATGGATGATCTTAATGCCCAGCCAGTGTCAGTGTGAAGTTAATTTGAGACTGTAAATTGTCCTGGAATGAGTGAGTACCCAACTGTCAACGTCCTGTCCTGGTTTGATTCCGGCCTTCCTTCCATCACTGCCAAGATCAGCTCCAGTTTCCTTCCAACATTAAATTGAGAAAGATGAATTTAGGAAATCTTACTTTGTTCCCTACTGTCAATTCATAACTAAATTTTCTGAGCCCACTCATTCCAGTTCTAGATTCCCAGTATTTTTCCCACCAGCACCAGGCACAATGCTGAAGGCATTCCTGAATGGGGTGCCAATTAACTGCATGGTACATTCTCACACATCAGACTGGTCTGAGGCAAGTAAGCTGATATTATAAGAGAACATTCATCTAGTCATGCAAATGTCACATGGGTAGTGACTACTTTGAGACCGGAACCTAGTCACTTGGAGCTATGAGGCAGCAATATTAATCACCACATTACAGTGCCACCCCTTTTTTATGCATTGGAATAAAATATCTAATATATTACTTAATAATTTATATGTTTTTAGGGAATGCACATTTGGTCTGAAAAAAACAAATTCATTATGTAATGAACATAGAAAATTGTATAACAATGGAAACTGTTCATGGTACACTGATTTTTATTACTTGTCATATGTAAAATACCCATCTAGAGAAACAGGCCAGGCAGCGCTATCAATGTAAAGAGCAGAACTACATTTTTCTAATGCGTAAGATAGATAGATACTTTATTAATCCCAAGGGGAAATTCACATACTCCAGCAGCAGCATACTGATAAAAAACAATATTAAATTAAAGAGTGATAAAAATGCAGGTATAACAGACAATAACTTTGTATAATGTTAATGTTTACCCCCCCCCCAGGTGGAATTGAAGAGTCGCATAGTGTGGGGGAGGAACGCTCTCCTCAGTCTGTCAGTGGAGCAGGACAGTGACAGCAGTCTGTCGCTGAAGCTGCTCCTCTGTCTGGAGGTGACACTGTTCAGTGGATGCGGTGGATTCTCCATTATTGACAGGAGCCTGCTCAGCGCCCGTCGCTCTGCCACGGATGTCAAACTGTCCAGCTCCATGCCTACAATAGAGCCTGCCTTCCTCACCAGTTTGTCCAGGTGTGAGGCGTCCCTCTTCTTTATGCTGCCTCCCCAGCACACCACCGCGTAGAAGAGGGTGGGGTTTGATTTGTCTTCAATTTTGTTTGGTTATAAATTGATCTATTTGTATGGAATGATTAAAATAAAAATTAATAAATAAAAAAAAAAAAAAAAAAAAAAAGAAGAGGGCACTCACCACAACCGTCTGATAGAAAATCTGCAGCATCTTATTGCAGATGTTGAAGGACGCCAGCCTTCTAAGGAAGTATAGTTGGCTCTGTCCTCTCTTGCACAGAGCATCAGTATTGGCAGTCCAGGCAATTTATCATCCAGCTGCACTCCCAGGTATTTATAGGTCTGCACCCTCTGCACACAGTCACCTCTGATGATCACGGGGTCTATGAGAGGCCTGGTCTTCCTAAAATCCACCACCAGCTCCTTGGTTTTGATGGTGTTCACTTGTAGGTGGTTTGAGTCGCACCATTTAACAAAGTCCTTCATTAGGTTTCTATACTCCTCCTCCTGCCCACTCCTGATGCAGCCCACGATAGCAGTGTCGTCAGCGAACTTTTGCACGTGGCAGGACTCTGAGGTGTATTGGAAGGCCGATGTATATAGGCTGAACAGGACCAGAGAAAGTACAGTTCCCTGTGGCACTCCTGTGTTGCTGACCACAATGTTAGACCTGCTATTCCCAAGACGCACATACTGAAGTCTGTTTGTAAGATAGTCCACGATCCATGCCACCAGGTATGAATCTACTCCCATCTCTGTCAGCTTGTCCCTAAGGAGCAGAGGTTGGATGGTGTTGAAGGCGCTAGAGAAGTCCAGAAACATAATTCTTACAACCACACTGCCTCTGTCCAAGTGGGAGAGTGATCGGTGTAGCATGTCGATGATGGCATCCTCCGCTCCCACCTTCTCCTGGTATGCGAACTGCAGAGGGTCAAGGGCATGGCGTACCTGTGGCCTCAGGTGGTGAAGCAGCAGCCGCTCCATGGTCTTCATCACATGTGATGTCACTGAAGCAAGAATTTTCACAACATAGGATAAAGGAGTACAAATATTTCATGATAAATTTGGGTGTGAATTTATAACATCAAAGATTTAGCAGTGTCAAAGCTTTTGACTGTAGTGAAAAATAAAATGGTTATGTTGCAACGGGGTGTCAGAATTGCATGATACTATAGGGGGCTTTGCAGGGCAGGAACAAATCTTTATTAGACCATGACAATAAGAAGAAAGCAAGATTTGGTAGGAATGACATTGACTGCCAAGTCAATAAAATAGTGGAAATGGTACCAGATATGATAGGTCTTTTAATAGGTAATTTAGAGGTACACCAGACCACTAGCAGGAAGGAGGTTGTCTATATGATTTGAGGGCTCTTACAGTGAATTATTGAGAATTCCTGTGATATCGTAGACTTTAAAAAGTAAGCTGGGACCTGTGGTTTAAAGAATAGCTGTGGTGATCTATGAGGACTTGAATGGTGTGCATCCCTCCCTAAAATTTTATAGATTTACCTTGGAAATACTCCCAGACTGGGACTTAAATGTTCTTTTTGACCAGTTAACTGGTGAGCAGGGCTGTGTAGACTAGGTTGGAAGAGAAAGAAGAAGCCCTCAGTGAAGTTGTTTGTTTTAAAATGTGATAAAATACACTGACCAAATTCATTCAGACTTCATTTTAATATAAGAAAATGTTTTAAAATTTAACAATATGACATTGACACCGTGCACCCTTACAGTATTAGAACACACTCACTGTGGCAAATTATGAATGTATTCTAAAACATTCAGTGCATTAAGCTCTTTTTGAATTGTATATCTGCTTGGGACAGTTGTGATGATACAGACACTACTTCTGTAAAGTTCAGTTGCATCACTATTCAAAATACAAGAAAATATGAAAGAAAAAGTACTTGGACCAACAAGCAGGTCTGGTGGGGGGTGGTGGATGTTTTGTAGACTCCTACCAATAGCCAAAAGAAAGAAGGGCATTTGAGGGTCTTTCATGGAGGTTTACAGAATCTACTTGCAGATTATCCATTCTCTGTTATGTGTTTTCAACCAAATACTGTATTCAATCCTGGTAACTCTAACAAGAGAACTTTTGGGGAAAAAAAGTTGGTTGTGCTAGGTTTAGTCAGTAGGTGGCAGAGTTTCTGAAATACTTATAGAAAAATTTATAGAAATACACGTTAAAATGAAATGCCATAAGCTCACTTAAAGCTGGCTCTTATTCGGTCAGTACAAAATTGAAGTGGCAAATTCTAGTGGTAAAAAACATTCAATCTAAATCCCTTTGGTCCCAATTTTGAAATGTTTAGCTAGTATTGATCATGATGCTCTTTATATTGTTTCTGCACTATGCTTGTGTATTGTGTTAGTTCAAAATGCTGTGTAGATAGGATTTACAAATATGTTGTTGGCTTCCAGTGTTTACATTTGACTGAAAGTCTGTGGTATTTCTTAAAAATATATGCACTCTGACTCTAAGGGGTATGCAATAACTACATTTTGTTGTACCTGTACAATGACGATATCATTGAATGATTATCATTATTTAGTATATGCTAAGTGTTCATTGTCAGGCTCTGTTAAAATATGAACAATCCTGCAATGTGCATTTTTGTCAGTAATACCTCATGCTCTTTGTCCAGTCTACAAGACTGACTTAGTTATCTCTTTTCCAGACTACGCAAGAACCTGAAAGGTCTGCTGATTGTTCACCCAACTTGGTACATAAAAGCATTGGTGACTGTCTTGCGACCATTTATCAGGTAAGCCAAGCAATTTGGATATCAGGACTTATGCGTTCAATGGCGTATTCTGTGCCATTTAAAGCAAAGACTGGTGCTCTGGCTCCCTCTAATGTCACAGAAATGTGTTCGCCTAACTGGTGACTCTAAGTAGGTATTGTGCGAATGAGTGCGGGAATGTGTGTAAATATGCCTTGCAAAGGACTGGTGTATCATCCAAGATTTGTTCCTATCATAATCCTGAAGCTTCCAGGGTAGGCTCTGGTTCTTTTTGAACTTCTGTTTGAGTAACTGGACTCAGAAAATGGATGAGAAATAATGGAGGGTGTCTGAGAAGGGTGAATATTAACCTAACATAGCTGTGTGATTTATTCAAAAGTAAGTTTTTCATATTATACCCTCATCTCATTTTCAGACCCACTTAATCTAATTAAAGGATGTTCTGTGTTTGGTAGAAAATCTGGAAACAGACCTGGACAAGGTGCCGTTCATTGCAGGGCTCTCTCATGCACACACCCATAATTGCAAAGGGGCCAGTTTGAAATTGGCATTGAACCTAACCTGCACGTCTTTGGGGATGGGGGAGTAAGAAGGGGAATACCTGAAGAAAAACCTAAACAGTCCAAGGGAATATGTGCAAACTCCACATGGACAACATCTCGGCAAGGGAATTTGAACCCAGAGAGCTTCAAGAGGCGGCAGCACTAACCACTGAGCTACCTGTATCAGAAGGCTCTGCCTCATAATGTGCAATGAGTACCATAATGAGATTTCATTAATTGACTTGTTCACCTTTACATTGGGTGGTTATCAGCTGTATTTTGAACTTTTGATCTTTATTTAATTAAAAGCACTTCAAAAATGACCATCTGGGGACCAAATTTAAATTTCCAAATACCAATGCCTTTCTCAACAAAAGCACTTTTCAAATTTTTAGATACAATATTTTTGCATATTTCATTTAGTATTTTGTCTTACTGTATATATCTATTTCACTGTCAACTCCTACCACTTTCTTTTATGTGGACTAGTTCCATGGACACTTTTTATTGTTCTTTATCAGTATGCTGCTGCTGGAGTATGTGAATTTCCCCTTGGGATTAATAAAGTATCTATCTATCTATCTATCTATCTATCTATCTATCTATCTATCTATCTATCTATCTATCTATCTATCTATCTATAGCACTGCGGTGGGTTGGCACCCTGCCCGGGGTTTGTTTCCTGCCTTGCGCCCTGTGTTGGCTGGGAATGGCTCCAGCAGACCCCCGTGACCCAGTAGTTAGGATATAGCCGGTTGGATAATGGATGGATGGATGGATGTATATATACCATTTTATATATACATGTGTGTATATATATATAATATTTTTACTTTTTATTTGTAAAGGAATGAAAAGGAGTTCAATTTTGATGTTATTAATCATATACTTGGGTGTAACAGTTATATTCTGCAATGTTCTCATTTCAGTGCAAAATTCAGTCGAAAACTGCGATTCTTGAACAGTTTAAATGAGCTATCCAAACTGATTCCAATGGAACATGTCCACATTCCAGAGTGCATCAAAAAGTACGTATTAGCAGCTTAGTATGCCTCCATTAGAAAGCAATGGCCATGTGCCACCATTGATTAAAGGTTGTAATGACAGAAAATGTTAGACTGTAATTAAGTCCTGGAGGCAGTGGGCAAGCACCCTCTACTGTTAGCCAAGCTATGACCTAATGGGGCAACTTGCTCTGATTACTTTTGATTATTTTAACCTCTTTTTCAGGCTGGACCAAGAGATGAATGGATTATAGAAGTCTGTAAATTGAAAGAAAACACTATTTTAAGAAGACACAAGTATATGTTTTAGTATGTATATACATATGGGGACTATAGGCTGACAGACTACAGGAGCCAAAGACTCTTTAAAACTTTCCTTCTGTTACCTATCAGCTGTAAATAAAATAGTCAATAATACTAAGCTGCTGTTCTTTGGTGAGGAAACCCTTTTTAAAATTATACTAACTTAAACTTGTACAAATCAACTTCTGCTGCTTCTGTATTTTATTACAGAAGTAAACTTTGAAGTCAACTTTTAAGTGTATACATGTTTAGCGTTTTTGTATTTAGAATGCTGGAGTTGTTGCTGTATGTTTTTTACCTTTATATAATTGATTCAGTATTGTTTGGAGCTGGACCATTTTATAGTTGTCCTTTTCTGGTCACTGTGTTCTTCACCTTCGTAGCCTTTTTCTGGGATGCTGCTACTGTAACACGGGGTTCTTTAATGTATCAGATGCTAAATATTCTTGTGGTCAGTCACACTGTCAAATCTTGCCTGCCACACTAAAAGTGCACTTGGATTCATTGTTGAACTAAAGTCACATTCACCAACACTTTTTCTGCATATGTCAATGAACAGAGAGGAAGGGATGAGGGATTGAGGCTTTATTTGTCCTTGGATCTTTTCCCACATGGTGTTCTGTCTGTAAACCATCCACCAGTTTAATGGAGACAGAATGTGTAAACTGTTGCCCGGGGTGAAAGAGTTTAATTGTGACATTTTACTTTGTAATCCTCTACGACCTTAGTCTCTCTTCATGGAACCTGGTGTGATGCATGAGTTGTGGAATTTGTCCGTGATTTCAGGTCAAAGCAAAACTCGCACTGAGCCAGAAAAGATCAGACTTGGATTGCCTTGAAGTGCACAAAATTCTGAATGGAGCAGACGACAAATACTACAAAATGAAGCACTGCAAAGGACACAGGTGAGCCCCTTAAGGACTAATGGTGCAAGCCTAAAATAAGGTAGCATTCTGTGGCAGACAGGATCTGTTTAAATTTGGGTTCCCCACTGTATAATAAAAGAGCACTTTGATATGTAAAATAACATTTTACTTTAGCTCTAAATAGTTGAACTGCACATTAGTTATGTGTCACAATAATAATGATTTGTCTTGTTTTAATATTTTATTTTGTTGCCAAAGCCTTATCAGCTGTGCCTGTATGGTATCTGTCTAATGAAAACAATTTAAAAAGTGATATGGCAAGTTTTGTGCTGTTGGTCTTCAGCTTTAGACGCTGTATCAGGAGATATTTTGAAAAACATGTCTGCTAATCATTTGTTGACGTGTATTTTGTCTCTAGTGCAGTGTGTCTTAGAAGATTTCAGGGTCTTAATTGCATTAACAAAGGAAATGTATACTTTCTAAATGATTCCTGTTTTTTAATGTACCTTGTATGTACTATCTGTATAAATAAAACACTGTTCTATATATAGGTTGTGGTCTGCCATCTTTCCACAGGAGTAGCTAATGAGGCCTTCCTGAGTTAAAATATATTTTGTTTTAACACTTAAGATAATGTGGGTAGGCTGTAATTGGTAGACACAGGTTCTGAGCAAAGTACTCCTTATTTATAGTGGAAATTAATGAATTATCTTGCATGTTGCCACTGCAGGAAGTCTCAGCTCTTTGTGACATTGTAATAAAAAAGAAGGTTTAGAAATTGGATGAATGCTTGTGTGTTTGTCTGTCTGCAAACCTGCTTAATCCAGTTCATCATCACATGGGACCAGTGCCTATCCCTACAGCACTGGGCACAAGATGGGAATCAGCCAGTGCCGATCCCATGCTAGTCACACTCATACACAAACCCACTCTCACTCATCCATCCATCCATTTTACAATCTTACTTAACCAGGTCAGGGTCGCAGGAATCTATCCCAGTATCAGCCACAAGACAGAAGCAATCCCTGGGCATGGCACCTTGCCCTCGCAGGGCGAACACACAAAGAAACACACTAGGGCCACAATGCCAGTCCACCTAACCTTCATGCATTTGGACTGTGGGAGGAAACCAGAGCACCCAGTGGAAATGCACAAGGAGAATATGCAAACTCCACACATGGAGCAGGAGGAACTTTCACCCTGCTGCCGCCATGCCACACTACTCTCACTCATATAGGGCCACAATAGATAGATAGATAGATAAAGACTTTATTAATCCCAAGGGGAAATTCACATACTGTACTCCAGCAGCAGCATACTGATACAAAAAACAATATTAAATTAAAGAGTAATAAAAATGCAGGTAAAAACAAACAATAATGTTGTATAATGTTGGCGTTTACCCCCCTGGGTGGAACTAAAGAGTCACATAGTGTGGGGAGGAACGATCTCCTCAGTCTGTCAATGGAGCAGGACAGTGACAGCAGTCTGTCGCTGAAGCTGCTCCTCTGTCTGGAGATGACACTGTTCAGTGGATGCAGTGGATTCTCCATAATTGATAGGAGCCTGCTGAGCGCCCGTCGCTCTGCCACAGATGTCAAACTGTCCAGCTCTATGCCAACAATAGAGCCTGCCTTCCTCACCAGTTTGACCAGACGTGAGGCATTCTTCTTCTTAATGCTGCCTCCCCAGCACACCACCGCGTAGAAGAGGGCGCTCACCACAACTGTCTGATAGAACATCTGCAGCACCTTATTGCAGATGTTGAAGGACGCCAGTCTTCTAAGGACATATAGCCGGCTCTGTCTTCTCTTGCACTAAGAGTTGACTATTAATATAATACATATATCTTTGAGATGTATGAGGAAATCCAAAGAAAATCCCTTGTAGACACAACATGTATATGCAACATACAAGTGTCCCAAGACATGAACATGGACATGGACTGGTGTGGTAACAGCATTGTCAACCACTACAGCACCATGAGCTGAGAGAAACGGGGCATACATAATTAAATATAGAAGGAAGTGCGGACATCCTGGTGGTAGAAGGAATGAAATGTGGCCCTGGGAGCTGCCCTTCATTCTGACATCTGACGTTTCCAGAGGCCTTGTAATTAAGTTAACAGTTAACTGGAGTAAGACTTGACTAGTGCTGTAGTGCACTGCCCTCTTGTGCTGAAGCATTGCATGTTGTACTTACAGAGCAGGCTGTTTTTGAAGGTCTTCATTCAGCTACCACATCTCATTTGTGTCATTTATTTGCCATTCTTGCTGGTCTTGCACCTCATGATTGTGTCTGCTATGCAGGGCTCTAGAGGAACAAGGAGTGCATCAGATAAGCTGATTTGTGTTTTCTGTATCTTAAAATCACGTTTTGTATTTTAACACATTCTTATTTATCATTTACCGGGACGGGGAGTGGCAACCTGCTGCATGCTGATCAGACCTGCAGATAAGAAACTTCCTCTACTCTGTCTGCATGACAGTACTACTACTACACTTATATTACAGATGATTGGCATTATCGGTTAGCTAGCACAGGCTGATTTGTGCTGCTGCTTTTGATTTGCATTTTGAACGGTGATGACATTCTTTATGGATCAGTTAGCAAATATAACAGTGAGACTCTTATACAAATACTTTTATTTTTGTGCATATGAGAAAAAAAACGCTCGCCTGCTTTGCTACACTTTTAAAACATGCCAAAGACAGTCATTTTAATAGTGACCGACAAGGGAGTGTTCATTTACATGCCAGGGTACCCACTTTTTAAAGTGGTCTTGCAGTCTTAAGTTCTTGTGATATTTTGGAGTGGTTAGTGCTGTTGTCTTTCAACTTCAGGGATCAGGGCTCGTTTTTTTTATGAAGTCACCATACTGTAGATGTCCTTTTCTGAGCGAGTGGATTAGTGTGCTGTGCCCACCAGGGCTGGGAAGTTCTGTAGCTCATCCACACCTGTATTGGAAGAAAATGGGCTCTGAAATAGATGACTTTCCTTCTGCAATAAAAATGGAATGCCTCACATCTGCCAAAAATAATTGAACAGAACATGCAGTTTATAATTATTGTTAAGGGAGAAGGTAATAAATATTTTAAGATGAAGTTGCAAAAATAATAATAAAAATAGTAGTTGGATGTACATATGCAAAGTATGTGAAACTCATCCACCCATTATTTTTTAAAGTGTAAAGCCAACTTTGATCAAATCTGATTCAGCTAGTAAACAGTTTTCATGTATCAAGTTATATTCATCTCAGTTAAGGACCTGAATGAAGTGGGCCACTCGTTGATACGCATGCAGCCGTGATGACTTTTGTGTCCTGTACCTGTACATAAAAATTTCATTTTTTCTCTCATGAGGCACAACTAAAGGAGGTCTGTTTCTAAGCTCTCGCTGTGCAAAAGGCTGCATGCTGTGCCCACTGAGAAGAGGCCATGTCTTCCAAAAGACCTGTCATAGTATTGTACTTGTGTTGGCCCTGAAATAATGGATAAATCCAGAGGAGATGCACAGTGTCAGGCACTCATGAAGTGTGATGAGCCTCCAAGCTGATGTTTGGTAGATTGAGGGGAGTTGCTTTACTTGTCCTTCACCTTTGGGGTCAGTGCAGTTTCATCAGCTACCTTTATAATGCGACAGGCACAGTTAGAACCCCGAAATCTTGATGTTCTACAGCGTGAACATATGCACAATGTGTATAAAACAACACTGAGCTTCATAATTATATAAATCCAAAAGTACATATGCACACTGAGCAAATTATTAGGAATATGTGCTTATCCATGCAATTACCTAATCAGCCAATCATGTGGAAGCAGCACAACACATACAATCATGTAGATACGGGTCAGACAAACACCAGAATGGAGAAAAAATGTGATCTCGGTGGATTCAACCAAGGCACGATTTCTGCTGCCTGAGGTGCTGATTTGAGTATTTCTGAACTGCTTATCTCTTGAGATTTTCATGAACAACAGGCTCTAGAGTTTAGGCAGAATGGTGCAAAAAAATGTCCCGTGAGCAGTGGTTCTGTGGACAGAAATGCCTTGATGTTGAGAGAGGTCAAAGGAAAATGGCCAGGCGAGTTTGACCTGACTAAAAGACTACAATAACTTGGATAACAACTCAGTACAAGTGGGGTGAGCAGAAAAGCATCTCAGAACACACAACTGGTCAGACCTTGAGGGTTAGCAGAAGGCCTCATCAGGTTCTACTCCTATCCGCCAAGAACAGAAAGCTGAGTTTGCAGTTGGCACAGAATCACCAAAACTGGCCTGGTGTGATGAATCTCAATTTCTGCTGAGGCACACAGATGGTAGGGTCAGACGTCTGCACCAGTAGCATGAATCCATACACACAACATGCCTTGTGTCTACAGTCTAGACTGGTGGTAGTGGTGGTGGTGGTGTAATGGTGTGGGGGAACATTTTTTGGAAAACTTTGGGCCTGTTCATACCAATCAGTAATCCAATGTTTCAGTATTGTTGCTGACTATTTGCACTCCTTCATGGCCACTGTTTACCCATCTTCTAATTACTACTTTCAGCATGATAACGCACCATGTCACAAAGCAAAAGTCATCTCCGAGTGGTTTCATCAACATGAGAATGAGTTCAGTGTTCTTCGGTGGCCTTCCCAGTCACCACTTCTGAATCCAATAGACCACCTTTGGGATGTGGTAGAACAGGAGAATCACAGCATGAATGTACGGCTGAGAAATGTGCAGAAACTGTGTGATGTAATCTCAGAATCTCAAAAGAATGTTTCCAACATCTTGTGGAAGTCATGCCACTGTGAACTGATTGCTGTTTTTTGAGGGCAATGGGAAGCGCTACCAAGTGTTAGTGATTGTAATAATTTGCCCAGTGAGTGTATTTTCTCACATCCTAAATCCTTGAATGTTAGGTTTAGAATTAGGTGATAGTGTTTGACTTTTGGGAAGTAAAATTGGCCCAGCATCAGTTTGCGTGCCTTGTGGTGGACTGCCATTCCATCCAGGGTTGGTTTGGCTACTTTGCTTCTCATGGTGCCATCCCACAGTGCTATAATAGAAAGATGGATGGTGTGAGGAAGCTGTCTGTGCCTGTTGTTTACACAATGCATGCCAGTTGTTACTGCAACTTTTGTCTTTTGCTGCCCCCACCACCCCCCTCAGCTAAAATCATTCATCTGTGCATCAGACAGTGCGCCAGCACCATCATGGCTCCTTATCTACCAGCCACGATTGCCACAACTCTGTCTCAGCGGATCCATAAATAGTAATCCAACAGGCACATTCTAGATTACACTAGCTTTTACATATTATCAGAAGGCGCCATACGGACCCATATGGAAGGAAAAGTGTTTGAAGAGAATTTAGTTTGAATTAAGGCAGTAGAAAACCAAGTTACCACAGCTGTAAAATGCAATTTGTAGGGAGTGCCTCCTTAAAGGAGGGCCGTATAATGAAAGCATGGGAAACACCAGACCACGCGGAGCCTGATGTTTGATGTCACATCTGCAAATTGGAAGGAATCTATCCAATTAAAAATAACATGCCTGTTTATAAAAAGCAAAGCATTTCAAAATCATGCCAACAATACATGCAAACAATAGATTATTCTCTGAAGAGTCATTTCAAAAGGAAAGTGCTGACATTCAAGTGCAAGAGAAGCAGATGTTACAGTAGTGCTGCTCGCTGGGTGACATAATGCAGATCCGGTTGTTCCTGTACATGAAAACACTGGGTGTGTGTGACGCAATGACGAGGCCTAATTGTAAAGATCAGTCGAATGCATACGAGTCCTAAGTGCTTTACTGACAGCTCCTGCTCTTCATGTCTTGGCACCATGTTTAGCAGGCAGCTTTGGCCCCCCCAACCCATCAATCACAGGATGTTCTGGATTGGCATCCTAAATAGAGGCTCTGTTTGTTGTCCTCCCACAAAAACCCCTATGACTGCATAGCTGGTATCGGCTGGGCAAACTGAAAAGTCAGAGGATGACAACTGTGTAATTAGTTCAGCCTGCCATGGTAATGACAGGCTTGTAGAAACTGCAAGGAGGAAATTGTGCTGCTGCCACCCTTGTTGTCTGTGTTTTTTTTTTAGACCACCTGAGCTGGCTGCCACTGTTACATGCTGTGCTGCCTTGCAGCTGAACATTTTCAAAATAGTTGCAAAAATAAGACATTTAAAGTAACATGAGGAGAGCTGGATGTTCTGCCTGGCAGAGCAGCTCTGCCTTTGTGATTAGGAATATTTAACAGAGCCTCATGAATATTCATGTTGACAGGAAGTGGAAACAGCCAGTGGGCAGCCGGGGAGATGACAAGTCAAGTGTGTGTGTGTCAGCCCCCTTGAAGCAAAGCCTGTGTGTCGTTATTGAAAGTGATTGGATAAATAGAAATAGGTTACGAGTGTACAGGATGTTATTTATTGAAAGCTGGTAGTTTTCTGCAATTTCATTCTTTTCAGTTTAATTCTGTTATCAGTATAGTGAGAAGTCAAGCAAAATGACACCTTTTATTGGCTAACTAAAAAGATTACAATATGCAAGCTTTCGAGGCAACTCAGACCCCTTCTCTTCCTGGAGAAGGGGCCTGAGCGGGAATCCCGCTGTGGACATATTCTGTGTGGACTTGGCACATTCTCCCCTGGTTCATGTAGGCTGCTACTTCCCAAGGATGTGCAAGTTAGTTTGGCAAATTTAAATAAGGTATTGGCCTCCATCTGTCTTGCTGGTGCCCATCTCTGCTTTGCGCCTGATACCCCTGCTCTGAACATACAGTAAGTACATAAAGAATTTAACAAACAAGAGGTGACCATTCAGCCCATCACGCCTGTGTGTTTAGCTAATAGATAGCCAAGCTGTCCCAATATCTCATGCAGTGGCTCCTTAAAGATTGTCATGGTTTGTGCTTCAACAACATGTCTTGGTAGTTTGTTTCAGACTCGCACAACTCTTTGTGGAAAGAAGTGCTTCCTGCCTTCGGTTCCCTTAATTTCCACCGATGTCCTTGAATATGCGATTTCAGCTGGATCTTTAATAAAGTTATCAATGCCTTTGTGGATTCTGAAAACCTCAATTAGCTCTCCACGCAGTCTCCTCTACTTGAGGCTAAACAGGTTGAATTGTCTGCGTCTATCAGAGTAGGACATGTCCTTAAGTCCTGGGATGCACCTGGTTGGTGTCCTCTGCACAGCTTCAAGTGCTGCTGTGTCTTTCAAATTGTCCTATGCCGCTTGATGTCCTTCATCAAAGCAAGAATGTTCAGAAAATAGATGGCTAGAATTAAAAAATAAAACACGGCCACAGGAAACACTGGTCTGTCTAGATAGATAGATAGATAGATAGATACTTTATTAGTGTGGTTTCCACATTGTATCCCCCTGAATTGGACTAGAGCAGGCTTGAGAATGGCTGACCTGGCTATAGTAAAGCAGCGGCTCTCAAGTTCAGTCCTCGTTTTTTGAGCAGCTACTCTGTCAGTCGGTACGTTGATTTCCTTCTAATTGACTTCCTTGTTTAATTAGCGTGGACGTTTCTTTTAATGTATGGTAACCCTTTAGCTCTGGTGCTGCAAAAATACAATACAACACAATTTATTTTTGTATAGTCTAAAAATCACAGAAGGAGTGCTGCAATGGGCTTTAATGGGCCCTGCCTTTAGAAAGCCCCCCAGCCTTGAATCTCTAAGAAGACCAGGAAAAACTCCCCAAAAAAAAACCCTTGTAGGGAAAATCATGGAAGAAACCTTGGGAAAGGCAGTTCAAAGAGAGACCCCTTTCCAGGTAGGTTGGGCGTGCAGTGGGTGTCAAAAAAAGGGGGCCAATACAATACAACACAATACACAGAACAGAACACAAGTCATCCTCAATACAATAGAATAGTGCAATAAACAGAACAGAATTTAACAGTAGATGATATCCCATAATAGGATTCGGATTTGTTCAGAGTTATGGAGACCTCAGCCATCAAGCTACCTCCTCCTATTGGCCATTCCACAGCTGAGTCAGTGCTGGGCCAATGAAAGGACTCTTCTACCCCACGATTCCAGTGCTCCTCTGTCAGAGATGACTTTACCTTACGCGGGCAAAACAACTTGGCAGGTAGGCCGTGGCACCAAGTACCACATTTGAATACTGAGAAGAGAAACGGAATAGGTGAGGGTTAGAAACAAATTAGAACGATCATGTTACTGATGTTTAATTGCTAATGACCAACAACAGAGACGCAGTCTGTACAGTTAATCAGCAGCTCTAGTCAGGGTATGCTAAATTGAAGTAGTGAGTCTTCAGCTGGGATTTAAAAGCTGAAACCAAAGGGGTAGCAGGCACACCATATTCCCCTTATGTAACAAGACCTTAGGAAAGACTTGTTTTGGTCTTCATGACACTTCTAAAACATCAGTCGATCGGTTATTCATCTCTGTGCTGTGTAGCATGTCGACATAACGATAACCTTACTTGTTAATATGAATGATGCACAGGTCTTACACTAAATATGTAATGTCAAGAGACACGTGTCTCAGTAAGGCCCCCTCAGACCACTCCAAAGTGAAGTTTTATTAGCAGGTCACACTGCAGAGATGAAGATGTTTTATAAGTGTTATGAAGACCCAAAGAAGTGTAATCAATGTATTTTTGCCATAGCTTTAAGATCTTGACTCTCATTTGTTGCGTTTCCATCAACTTGCCATTTTCTGTGAAGTTTGCTCCCTTAGTGATGTCCCAGTAGTGAGACTTAACAGTGAGTGGAGCCAACACACTGAATAGGAAATGATGACTTAAATAACCAAAACATCTGGAAAAGCTGGATTAAAGAGAAAGATTCAAATAAAAAAATGACAAAATAATCTCATGTAACATATGTACATGCCAGCAAAAATTTAGCAAAACAAGTTGCACGGTTTCTTCACTGACACCAAAACACAGAAAGTGGACGACAACAACTTGTTTCATTGAGGCGAGGGTCCATTTAAAAGCAGAAGTTGCTTGGGATGAATCGATGCCACTAGAGTTGGGCCCGGGCTGAACCGGAGAACAGAGCAGGTCCACGTCAACACGTTTATTTAACTTGTGCATTACAAGGGGAGCGAGATCCTGTTTACCTCCATTCTTTGTCGGGGGTCCGGTCCTGACTTTAAACACCTGTTCCTCTGCAGGCACTGCTCGGAGTTTCCAGAAGTGAGTGTTTGTTTAACAATCTGCATGTAATTTGTCCGCTGCAAGCGTACGGCTGGTTGACTTGATTTGTAGGTGACGTGACACGAGTAATGAGAGATTTTTTTCATGAACCATTTTATACTGTTTGCTGTTGTCCAGCGTTGGTCATCAAAGACTTACTTGTATTGTACCAGAAGGTTTGTCATCCCTGCTACCATGAACATGTGAGATTAAAAAATGTTCTCAGCTGTAACTCTAAACTACATGGGGTAAGTAACAGAGAAAAATCTCTCATTTTTGGTGGAGTGTTCTTTTAACAAAAGTTCATTCATGTCCTTATGGTCTTTAATAATAATAAAAATTCATTACATTTATATAGCGCTTTTCTCAGTACTTTGTCAAAAGCACAGCTGATAACTGAACAGATCATGTAGGATTCCTACCAGTTTCACATGGGACATTCAGTAACTAAAGGTTCTGATGATTTAACAATCCATGGATACGTGTGGAGGACGAGGTGTGACACTTTAATTCAGGGAATGGCTGTGAAGTGTCACCTGTGTGCCTCCATTCTTGACAGATGAACAGAAGCGGCAGTGGTTTGAAGTTGCGACTGACATTTAATGGGGTTATTATGGGTGACCAAGCATCGTCTTTCCAGTACAACCCAGAAACAAAACAGCAAATCACATGATGGAAAACACGAGTTCACCACGGTCGAAAAAAAAAAACAACACACAAGCGTTAGAACAATCCCGATGAGAACAGGCCATTCTACTCGATTCATTCTTCTAAAATAACATCAAGTCGAGTTTTGAAGGCCCCTGAAGCCCTGCTGCCTGTAGCACTTCCTGGCAGCTTATTCCAGGTGTCTGTGGTTCTCTGTATGAAGAAGGGTCTTACACTGCGAGTGTGACATGTGTGCGTTTATCATAAACACTACCTGGTTGTTCCAGTTTGGCTTTTTAAGCTGTTGCCATTATATGTAAGGAAGTATTGAAAAATACTTCAAAGTTACACTCATCTGCTGTTCCTGATTTGTTTTTTTTTTGTTGTTCCCTGTAGATGGATATGAAGACAGATTTGAGGTTACAGATAAAGATGGAGATGTGAGTACACTTAGAGAGCAGCTTCACATTCAATCACAGGACATATCAGAGGGTCTTACTGTATAAAACTGTCATGAAATTAATGAGACCAATCAGAGAGCAGACATCCAAAGAATGCACTGACGGAACTCGCAGGAGACAATTCTCAAGAATTGTCAACAAATGTGGAAGGGTGGCCATGTTGTCATTTTTACAGTCACCTTCTCTTTGGCATCAGGGTCATTCATTCATTTCAAGACAGACTTTGTATTTCCAGGGTCACGCAGGCCCTTTGTACAGCTTGCACCTTCTCCCAATGCTTGTGTTGCTTTTCCAGGTGAAGTGTATTTTGTGTTTTTTAGGATACTAGCTGTGCCACCTGTCTAAGGCTGTCTGTGTTGAAATGTAAATTATCAACATGGACCTCGGTGTAAACGTTTGCAGTGCACCGTCTTTTAGAATATAATTTGTAGTGCATGTAGTTTTTAAATGCATTGCATGTGTCATTCCAACAGATGGCGCATCACAAACCGTTGTAGTAACGTGCGTACTGTTAATGCTCGATTCGTAGCAATATGATTTTTTAAAGCACCTTAATACTATAAGCTGATTTTCAAGAGACTTACTAAAATATTAGAGGAAAGAATAATGCAAATCAAACAAAACCAAAACTATAAACTGTCCTGCCCAAAACTCTTTCCATAATGTAGTAATTCTCAGCTACAGCTCTTCACTGAGTGAAGGTGCAGGGCTTATCACCAAAACTTCTGTTCGAATGAAAAATGAAATGGATATGTGTCTGTCCTGTGCCAATTTGTATGGGATACGTAAAAGCAGTGTTAATGTTTGTGATGCACCCTCTGTTGGAATGACAGATGCAATGCATTTCATTACTGTAAATGTTTGTGAAGCACCATCTGTTGGAATGACAGAGACATAGCAAGTGGACAGATACACAAACACTTCTCCATTTATTAGGGTGGGTTTGGTGCTGCCCACTGTGACACCCATACTGCCATCTCTCGGGTTCTGGCCCTTGAACAGTCTCTGTGGAGTTCATACCTCCTTTTTTTTCCAGTTACTCCAAAGATGTACACATAGACTGTCATTGCTATGAATAAGCGTGAGAGTGGTTTGCAGTAGATGGGCATCTTGTCCAGGACTGGCTCCTTTAGGCCAACGTCTTAGGGTTTTAGTAAATGAACGGGTGATCATATTATGTGCCAGGAAAGAATACAAATTGTAAGACCTACTTCCAATGATTCATGAAATATAAGTGAAAACTATAACTGGTTTGGAATAATAAAAAAAAATGATTATATATATATATATATATATATATAAATAAATACTTTTTAAAAACCACACTTATATTAAGTTAAAAAGTGTACTAAAAAGTAAAAAATAAGTCTCATACATCACTCTCCAAATAAAAGGTGGGTCATTTTGCTAAGATTTTAAGAAATGTTTTTTGAATGTTGATTGATGAAAAGCACCCACGCCTTTATTTTACGAGTGATGTACTTTTTAGTACACTTTTTAACTTAATATATGCGTGGGTTTTTAAAAGTATTTTTATATATATATTATATATATGAACTTTTTAGTCTTAGGTTTGTTTTATTATAATTTTGTAATCAATATTTTAACACTTCCTTTAATATTTCTATTCATTACTAGCGCCATCTATTGGTGAAACTGTTCTTCATATGAAAATTTCATTTCTCAATTAACATGGATTAATTGATCAATTAGTGAAACTGAATTATTGATTCATGGATTGTCATCGGAGGTGAGTAAGTGTGCAAAATTTCAAGTCATTTGGACAATAGGAAGTGGGTTAAATATCGATTACAACATTTGTAGCAGACAACAAACAGGTGAAGTTACAGTAAGCGTGGTAATAACGTTCCAAGCCACCACACATGCCAAACAGCGTAGATGGCAGGACTCCGCTTCTCATCACATGCCATGCCTGACGTGTGTGTGATCCTCTCGCTCAGCTAACACACAGACATTGCCATCTTAAAACACGACAGAATGTAACGCTTTCATTTCAGGTGCTTGGTAGTAAAAGTTAAAAGTCAACGCCTTCTAGTGATGCATAAAATGTCTGAATGGTTTTTGCGATTGCTGTAAATAAACATACTGCAGATTGGCAGCTACAATTAAAGAAATATAAATGTTTGCACTTACAGTTATAAAGGATAACATCTCAATTAAAAGGGATCACCTTTTGCTCACGCGTGTCACGTATCCTGAGCTCATGGCTCTCATTGTTGATTGTAATTCAGTGTTCTGCAGAACAAATTAGGAAATGAGCGACTTACAAAAGGAGGCTGTGACTGAGGAGTCGTAGCGCACGCACGCACGCAGGCAGGCAGGCTGACGTTTGAGGGGTGAATTCAGAAACGGATGTGCAGCTTGTGCACCTACAAGTTAGTCGACGGAGAGATGGAAATCCACCGAATGATCCAACCAAGTAGTCAACATGACAAAACGACACCCGGCCATGCTCAGTCACGTGTAGTGTGGATCAGCGAAGTCAGCCAAAATGTTTTTTGCACCACGTTTGCTGAGTTTGCCATTGACCTCACAATGTAGCGCAGATCAGGAAGTGACAGAGACAGCCCCTTCAACCCACCCAAGAGTATATAACACAGACCCCCTGCCTCTCAGGCACTATGGGTGTTATGTAGACGTAGTGAGATGTAGACATACAGTAAATAAAGGACTTACACTATAATGAGGCATGGTGGCACAGTGATTAGCACGGCTGCCTCACAGCTCAGGTCACCTTTTAGGCCTCAGTAATCGGTGCCAGCATAGTTGGCAGACCCTCAGGGTCACTTAACAGTCCCTGGCACCATTATAATCTCCTTCCTTATTGACATCAAGACATTTTGACGACAAATCTAATTCTGCAGGGTTTGCTCCTCACCAGTAATGTGTCAGAACATCTGGACAAGCTGAGGAATTTCAAAGTTTCTTCTGATGAGATTCCATTAGACCACCAGTGAGGAAGTGAAGACCCACCGTATGGCGTGGAAAAAGAATGAGCAATACAACGGGCACATTTCAGATAAGGTCCTTCCATTTTGGAGTCCTAGCTTTAAGGATGGTGGAAAAACACAACAGAAAGACCCAAAACAGTTTGAACACAATAAAAGTTTAGGGCCACTAAACATGGGATTAGAAAGGTTGTGAAAAACTCAACACTATGGCGACGCTGGAGGAGGCTGTCAGCAGTGCCTGGTTAGCCCAACTACTCAGAACTTCTGTCCATTTGAAGTAAACCCACTTGCCTGACGTTTGTAATGAGTGTCTCTTATTTCCTAGAATTAGTGCACATCATCTCGAGACTCTGTGGAATGCTCTTGACGTGACTATGAGAGCAGATCCCAAACATTCATTACAGCAGCAGCCGCCCGTCTAGGTGGGCACTGATTAGAGGGAACTGCCTAGTCAAGGCCAACGGGGCTGCTGTTTTAAGACGGCAAAATCTGAATGCACTCCTTCACATAAACCGAGGGGGTCTGCAGGCCTGCTTTTAGCTGGCGTAATCAACACCTGGACACTCTCTGAGATTTTTATTCCAAATTGCAGGCAGCAGCGGCCATCCGACCTTCTGCAGAGTGCTGCGTCTACAAGTCTCTGCGTATCCAGCTGGCCATACAAGTGCTGGAGGTGCCCCTCGACTGGGTGGTCACAGTCGCCCCTTCCCATGCGATACAGCGACCTGCATTCCAGCAAACCTTGCTGCTGCTGCTGCTGTTTTCACGTCCCCTTCAGGACCCGTCTTTCTGCAATCCTGCGTCAGTCGGGGCACTGCTGTTTGTTTGTACGGTTGTCATGGTAAAAGAACTGCTTTGCTTTCCGGTAATAAAACACTTCTGGATTCCCAAAGAATTTCATCAGTCTGAGGACAGGACTGGAAAAGTTTCCCCTTGCTTCCTGTTGGCACATCCCATGACGTCTCAAGTGTCTGCTGGCTGTCAACATGGCCTTTGTTCATGGCAGGGATGTCATTCAGGTTGACATGCCTCTCGTAGGTGGGTGGTCTATCTGTACCCCTGGCGCTATGAGAATTGGGAAGGAGATCAGTGACCGAAGGCTGCAGTGTAATCAGACAACTCCCTTGGACTTCTTCAGTTGCCTTGTACTGCATAGAAGATCTACCACCAACTTGGACGTAATCACAATTTACGACGTCATAGACATTCCCCTCTTTCCAAACCTACTTTTGGGGGTACTGGAGTCCAGCAAAGAAGCAGGGCACCATTCACAGACACTCGGAAGAATCGGCCGAGGACCCCCCTAATGTAGGGATTAGACCCTTGAGGCTATTAAGTGCTGGACCACCATGCTGCCCCTTGTGTTACAATTCCATTCTGTTCCTTCTTGGTGCACTTATTTGCCATTTAGTAACTCTTAACGCCTAAAACACAGTGGAAGTCTAAAGGTTGGTCTAAACAGAACTGACATTTACGACACACCCATGAAGGCTCCTGTCCGACCAGTTCTCTTGAGAAGTTGCCTACAGTATGGAAATCAGAAGATTCTCTGTGCTTGCGATCAGGGGTGTCCCCTCAGCTCCGAACAAACATGAGATGATGAAAAGAAAGAAACATTTCAGGATTTGATTATTGAAGAGCACCAAAGCCAACCAAGCAAATCAAAGTCAATTTCAGGGGATTCACAAAGTATTCAGAAGGCCCCTTCACTTTCTGCACTTCATTGTGCTGTCGATTTAATGTTCAACAAACAAATCTGTCATTTCTTGTTCCATCCGTCTACGCGGTAACACATAATTACAAAGTAAAAGCACATTTTCAGAAAGGTTTGCAAATTTAGTAAACTGAAATCTCTCATTCATTGACGTATTCAGACTCTTGTAGAAGGCCGAGTGGTAGCAATTACAGCTTTCAGTCTTCTTCAGTAGGTATCTACAAGCTCTGCACAGCTGTTTATGCCAGTCTTCTGGGCAGACCCTGGCACACTGGATGTGAAGGTTCTTCAGGTCTCTCCACAGATGTTCTATGGGGTGGAATGGGTTTTGGCAGGACCACTCAAGGACAGTCAGAGATTTGTCCCAAAGCCACATCAGCGTGCTGAAAGGCTGTGGGAACTCTGGGGCAGGTATGATGCCACCATCACCATGCTTTACCAAAAGGGTGGTATTGGGCAGGTGTGGGGCAGTTCCTGCTCATAGTGCTTGGAGTTCTGCCCAAAGACTTCTGTCTCATGCGACCAGAGCATACTCTCGAAATCCCATATATACCTTCTGGTCAAGAGTGGCTTCCTTCAAGCCTCTCTACCATAAACACCTAATTGATGAAGTGCTCCCCAGTTGTCTTTCCAACAGGTTCGCTCGTCTCAGCTGAGGACTTCTAAAGCTCTGATAAAGTGACCATGGAGTTCTTGGTCATTTCCCTGACCAAGGTCCTTCTTGCCCAGTTACTCAGTTTGGGCTGGAAGAATCCTGGAGGTTCAAAACTTATTGCATTTCACAATTATTGAGGCCCGTGTGCTCCTCGCCCTGATCTGTCGCATCACATTGTGAGCACGCCTTGGACCTCATGGTTTGGTTTCTGTCCTGACATGCAGTGTGAATTATGGGACACTTCTAAATGACGTCCGGCCGAATCAGTTTGTCAGGTGGGCTCCATTCAATCTCAGCGATAACTAAAACAAACGGGATGCACCCAACCACAACGTCAGTAAAAGGTCTGAATATTTACGTAGACGAGAGATTTCGGTTTTTGATTTTTAATACATTTGCAAACCTTTGTGAAAATGTTTTCAGCTATTGCTATTATAGCCTATCGAATGGAGATTGACAGCCAAAAATGTCAACTGTATCCATTTAAAATGAAATCTACAACCCAATAAAGTGTGCAGAAAGCGAGGTGGTTGGAATACTTTCTGAATCCACCACTGGCCGGCGTGTTGTGCCACTCCCCTCTGCCACAGTTGCTCACGGAGTTTCGTTTATGCCAACTTCTCCAGGAAAGGCAGAGCCTCACAGCACCAGGGGCTACAGGAGGTTTACGTGTTCTCCCCGTCTTTTTACAGATTGATTGGCATCGGTGAATGTGAGGGAGTTTACTCGCTCAAGCATATTGTCTAATTCTTTCTTTGCTAGTTCACAAAAATCTGATACAGTAATTGATTTGTGGCACTTTAATCTCCTCTGTCACAAGCTTGGAGTTTTTCAATTTGTTTAGTATGCGTGTGCTAAACACCCCACAGAAACTGATGTGCAGAAGACTTTGCTTTTTCACAAAATTTAAGGCTTTTATTAAAAATACAGTGCAGTGTTATTGTTTTGGGTGAAAAGTACAAACAGACTCCTCTACGTGCTCTTATCACACCACCATCACTTGACACGAGTGTCGCTCCGTGGGCTATGTAATACAAAAAAAAAAAACAACAATAAAGAATGTAATGGGTGAAAAGTAAGCGCCATTTAGGAAAAATCATATAATAATAACAATAATTCATTACAGTTATATAGCACTTTTTTCAGTACTCAAAGCGCTATCCACACAGGGAGGAACCGGGAAGCGAACCCACAATCTTCCAGTCTCCTTACCGCAAAGCAGCAGCACTACCACTGCGCCACATGTGAGAACGTGAGGACATAACCACTGGAGAGACAGAAGTGCAGAAACAAATACGGGACTACAAGCAGAACTGAGCCTGGTGGGCCTGTCATAACTCCACTCATGACTGGGGCTGTGAGCAGACAAGTGCACAGGAAATGTATTCTTCCCTCAAGAAAAATAGTTCCAAGTATCCGTAATGAAATGTTTCCTTTCGTTGTCACGAGGACGCCTTATAAATGTGGAAGGTTATGTTTTCTTAAAACCTTTGCTGCTTCAAAATGGACGTATTTTGTAAGTTTTGTGACTTGTTCATTCACCTATGGACTCGTGTAATGTTCAGCCCCACTGTAAGCTTCAAGAACTGACAAGGGATATTTTAATATGGCAAATTCATACATACAAACATTGTGGAGAACTAACTGACTTGTCCTTTAATAGGGCCATGTTTTTTTCCCTGAGTTGTGCAGCTTCATCTTTGGCGTGGAGAGCTGCATGCCACTTCTCACCCGCTTCTTGCACAGGCTTAAAGGAGAAGTTGGGGTTTTTCCAAGTCAAGGTGATTTCTTCACAAACGTGGTACATATGCGTCTGCCACACAAAATTGTGTTCTGAAGTGAAGCGCTTTCTATAAAATTTAGAGAAATATGTATCTTGCCCGCTTTGGTGCTTTACACAGTTGTCGAGTAGTTGATCTGCGTTTTTTGACATTCCCACACACCTTTTATCACATATTCCTGCTACATTTTCTATTCACTTGTCATAATTTCACATAAAATCTGGAAATCCATCGAAACAAAACCAACTATGAGGCACAAAGAGTTTACTGTGATTTGGTATGGTGGGAGGAAACCACATTCCAGGGCATGAAAGGTTGTCATGAGCTATTGCACAATGCTGGCCTTCTCTTAGAAGAGCCGAATCCCATGATATTGGTGCGTTTTTTGCTATTTTAATATGTGTGCACACAGATCAATACTCCACAACTGTGCTGGCTTGAGAAATGGGCATATTTGGTAAGCGAACGAGAGAGAGAAGAGGTTGGATGATGTGGAGATAGTGAATCAGGAAGTGCAACGGATTAGCAAGGAGAAAGTAAGGACGGCTATGAAGAGGATGAAAAATGGAAAGGCCGTTGGTTCAGATGACATACCTATGGAAGCATGGAGGTGTTTAGGAGAGATGGCCGTGGAGTTTTTAACCAGATTGTTTAATGGAATCTTGGAAAGTGAGAGGATGCCTGAGGAGTGGAGAAGAAGTACATTGGTGCTGATATTTAAGAATAAGGGGGATGTGCAGAACTGTAGTAACTACAGGGGGATAAAATTGATGAGCTACAGCATGAAGTTATGGGAAAGAGTAGTGGAAACTCGGTTAAGAAGTGAGGTGATGATTAGTGAGCAGCAGTATGGTTATCTTGCCAAGAAAGGGGACCATAGATGCGATGTTTGCTCTGAGGATGTTGATGGAGATGTTTAGAGAAGGCCAGAAGGAGTTGCATTGCGTCTTTGTGGAACAGGGGAAAGCATATGAGAGGGTGCCTCAAGAGGAGCTGTGGTATTGTATGAGGAAGTCAGGAGTGGTAGAGAAGTACGTAAGAGTTGTACGGGTATGTATGAGGTAAGTGTGACTGTGGTGAGGTCTGCGGTAGGAGTGACAGATGCATTCAAGGTGGAGGTAGGATTGCATCAGGGATCAGCTCTGAGCCCTTTCTTATTTGCAATGGTGGTGGACAGGTTGACAGACGAGATTAGAGAGGAGTCCCCATGGACTATGATGTTTGCTGATGACATTGTGGTCTGTAGCGATAGTAGGGAGCAGGTTGAGGAGACCCTGGAGAGGTGGAGATATGCTCTAGAGAGGAGAGGAATGAAGGTCAGTAGGAACAAGACAAAATACATGTGTGTAAATGAGAGGGAGGTCAGTGGAATGGTGAGGATGCAGGGAGTAGAGTTTGCAAAGGTGGATGAGTTTAAATACTTGGGATCAACAGTACAGAGTAATGGGGATTGTGGAAGAGAGGTGAAAAAGTGAGTGCAGGCAGGGTGGAATGGGTGGAGTGACGAGGATGGATAGGATTAGAAATGAGGACATTCGAGGGTCTGCTCAAGTTGGATGGCTGGGAGACAAAGTCAGAGAGGCGAGATTGTGTTGGTTTGGACATGTGCAGAGGAGAGATGCTGAGTATATTGGGAGAAGGATGCTAAGGATAGAGCTGCCAGGTAAGAGGAAATGAGGAAGGCCTAAGAGGAAGTTTATGGATGTGGTGAGAGAGGACATGCAGGTGATGGGTGTAAGAGAGCAAGATACAGAGGACAGAAAGATATGGAAGAAGATGATCCGTTGTGGCGAAATCTAACGGGAGCAGCCGAAAGAAGAAGCAGAAGAAAGCGATCAACTTTAAAATACAATTTTGTTCTGCAAATGCATATATAGCACGTTTGTGAAGAAAGATACCAAACTTATCTATTATAATAAAAAAAAATCTTGGGTTGAGACGTGATCTTCTTGGAAGACACTTTGACGTCCCGCGAGACAAGGCAGCGAGACAGAAGGACAGCCGCTGTCCAGGCTTTAAAATGACAAGCAGAAACATGCAGCTCGGCAGCAAGACCCCCACCCCTTACAACATGAGTGGCTGAGAGTGAAGTGGCTGGTGCGTAGCACGCCCCCCCTTAGGGGCAAAGCCCCCATAGTCCTTTGATAATTTTGAGCCCACCCCCCATCTTATAGCTTGTGTGGAGGGTGTTACCAGATTTGTGTAGCAAGGAAGCCGCTACGCTTTTAAAATGTAGGACGGATAAAATCAGGCCAACACCTAAGCCCTACTGAATTTCCACCCTGCCACCCGAATATTAACACCACCCAGGAAAAAAACCCTCAAGATTAAATACACCAAACACAAATATATAAAATGATCATTATTTGCTAGAGTAACTATTTACAAATACAAAAAATACTAAACACCCCCACAAACAAAACTCCCACATGATGATGATTACAATCCTGGGAATGATGGGGGCGATTCTGGAAATGGAAACTAGGGTTATATGATGGAAAAAAGTGCGGAACGCTCCTATGCAATAAACTGCTTCCCGGAATACGGATAGTGAAATTCTGTCCTACCACTGGAGTCCAGAAGAATAGTCTTCGGACACGCACCTCTTATCCAACAGCATTGGAGGACTGGAGTGGGAGGAAAAGAACCCACCGCCATCCTTATGTCTGGTGGCCGAGCACCATCCTCCTCCACTACGAATGTCCAGTAACTGAAAATGTTTAGGAGCTGCTGCGGATGATGTTGATTAGAAAATGGTCCACTCGAAAAGTCCCGCCACATCCTTCTCTTCCGGTTTTACTGGTACAGAGCATACAAACCACAAACTACAAATCTCACAAGCCCCTCCGCACCAGTGCAAACCTGTTTAAAGACACCGACCCCAATTTACAAGCAGAAATCAGGGCACCCAGTGTTGTCATTCACATTTAACAGGACATACTTACATAGAAACAAAAAGCCCTTAGGTGGCCCTGCTACACAATGAAGACACAGCAACAGGCATATTTTACATTCAGCATTTATTTAGCAAAAATGTTTACAAATTTTGATAAATAAAAGATTTTAAAGCTTTCCAAAAAAAAAAAACAAAAAAAAAAGACAAAGAAACAGGCAAAGTTGCATCCTTGATAAAGTGCAGGTTTCCTTTTGTGCTGAACTTGAGCGATACTTTGAACCCCTTGTTGGAAAGCAGGTGGAAGCTGCTAAGGTGGTGCTTTGCCAGTCAGCGTCACACGAGCATAGCCACTCACGGACACGGGCACCTAAGCACATGCAGCTCTCTCTTTTTTTGGTTTTGTTTGTCTTTTTGTGGTTCTGACAGCAAACTTAGGTCTGCACGCTTAGCCCATCCACGACCCAATGGTCACCACCAGTGCCCAGAACTGGTGTCATGACAGGCCAACTGGAAGGTTTGTTTGCTTTGTTTCTAAAGCAAACTGCAAACTGTTGTTGGACTTTGTGATCGACAGCACGGTGCTCTCATTCTTACTTGTGTTTTATCTGGTCTGTGAAACCTAGTTACAAAAATAACTGGACATGAAATTAAGCAGACATATATATATATTAGGCTTAAAAAAATCTGAAAAATGATTACAGAAGAAACCAGACATAAAAAAAACCAAATGTGTTAATACTAAATTGACTCATTAAGGCCATGATGTCAAAGAAGAAGAGGGCTCTCAGTTCTCAGTCCAACTGGACTTCCCTGAACGTGAGGAAGATGATTTGGGAAGATCGATGACATGAAACCACCGAACAAAACGAAGACAACTATCATTCAAAGAGGGGACTGTGACGAGCCAAACAGCCTCGGCCTTCTTCAGAAGTGCAGGCCGAATGTTCACAGCCAAGAATCTATGGGGGCATAAAGGCAACGGCCGTGTGAGTTGCAATCCCACCCCCATTTAAGTCATTATACATCAGGAATAGGCCAGCTATTCCCACTTTTGGATGTGTTCAGTGTAGACAGACCAGCTGTTTGCAGAATACAGTTTTTAAAAAAAATGGACTAAGTTATGTTCTGAAGATCCTGAACGTTTGCCAGCTGCATGCATGTGTGGGTTTGAAATTAAACAGCACACAGTAAAGACACACGTGGCTACGGCCAGCATGGATACTCAGGTGATAACTGAATGAATGATCAACACTGATGAATGAATTTCGTAAAACGCTAAGTCTTCCACTGACGATCGGAAACCATGAGGTGCTCTGCTGGAGTCAGCCCCAGCTAATGACCAACTGTCTCATTTATTAATCCAGTTTTACAGTTAATATCCTTCAGATTGTTTCTCAAAAGCAAGCATAATGAGGTATGAGCTAGGTGTGTAGTTTGATGTTGGTTTCATGTGAAATCTGTGTTGATGTTCAAGATGCGATGATAAACAACTGAGAGCAAATGAAATGTTAAAAGGATGACTGTGTTATTTTAATTGGGGACCTGAAAATGGCCCTCTGGGAGTGAGAGCCCTGGTGTTCTGTATCAGACAAACACAACTTAAAAGGTCCAACGGAACACTAGCAGGTGAGGAATGTTGGCATTATGAGGTCCAAACCCCATACCATTACAATATTGTGGGAAGTTTGCTTAATATCATTTCATTCCGATTTCCAACATGGTATCTGTAACTTGCTGAACGCTGATAAGAACTGGATTCTGTAATCGGCAGTTCCCACCCAGGCAGAAGGCCGTACGTGATGTGTGTGGAGTGTTGTTCTTAGGCTTGATCTGCTTGTTTTCTAACCGATTACCTCAAAGCTGCACCCGAGCTTCTAGTCCGAGGCCGGCTCCCCTAGGTCACTTACTGTACTAGCCGATCAAATTATAAATCTGTTGAGACGTTTATAGACGCGTTGGCATGCAAGTGAGCTTTAACAGTTTCAGTACTTTCTGGCTTTGTACAAATAGCAGGATTAGTGCAGTGGATGCCACTTCTTTCTTTAAATTTAGTTCTTCAACAGAAACAAGGGGACACAGATGGATTACCAAGTAGCATGATAGCGTAGGGAGTGGAACTTTAGGAACTTTCAAAACTCAACGTTATGTCAGAAAAATTAGGTGAATAGGAATGGCGAGCTTTATTAGGCAGAATGGCCTATGCTCGTCAAAATTGTTGTAATATTCTAAACTCGCTACAGTAACACGTTTAAAAAGAGACATTTCTACAAAGTACAGAGAAGTAACATAAAGGAACTAAATGGTGTTGTCACAACAGCTGCTCCCCAGCAACAAATTAAAACGGGAAGACAATCTAAATGTAGAGAGCGCCTGCCTAAAACAAGCCACTCCTATGGAGTGAAATGCTAAATATCACCCTGCCCGTTACATTTCATATGACCCCACAGCATCAATGATGGTCAGGAAATGCATATTCTGTTTCATCAAAGAGGCGACTTTATGTGGCTTTTGTAGGACTTGTCACTACTCAAGTGCGGCCTGGGTGGATGTCCAGTTTTTGAGCCTGCCATATATTGTTGCCAGACAGGTATAATGAACTGCTTCACAAAATCCCTGGGTCACGCCAGTAGGCAGAATTTAAACCTGTTAAAGCACACTTACCTGCTAACGTCTCAGTAACTGTCTCGATGGATTTATAGTTTGATCAACTAGTACAGTAAGTGACCAAGGGGAAAGGAATAATGCTTGGTAGGAAATGAAGTTGGCCAGTTTTGGACAAACTGCTTCTCAAAAATATCACCAAATCAAAGATGATCACAAGTTGGCCTTCTTTTATTTAAATGACACCCTTGGTTCGTTTCCCCCTCACATTTGCCCCTCATTTAACTGCAGAGGCCTACGGGGGTGTTTTGATGGGAGTTCATCACTTGTTTACTTTTAACGGTCGTCACAGCGTCTCCGGAGCTCCCAGACTTCAAGACCAAAAACAGGTTTCGGTGAAGCAAGTAGTGCCCAGTAGTGCCTTAAAGTTGCAGAAGCATCAGTTTTATTCTCATACAGTCATCCGCAAGGATACCACAAACGCAACCCGATTTAACTTCCACATCCCAAAGATGTACACACGTTGGCGGTGACTCTAAACTGGCACAGAATGGGTGGGCTTGAGTGGAGTGGGCGAGTGTTTCCTGTCTGGTAACAGTTGGTTGATGTTTTGCAGCAGTGCTGCTGGGATGGACTACAGCGACCCAAAATCCGGAAGAAACGGTGCTCAACTAATGGACAAATGGATATTCTGGAATTGAAAAGCAAGCCTTGAGAGCCTCAGTAGGCTACAATGCTCAGCATTTAAAATATGAGGTGGTCTCCTGTCTGCAATGCCTTGGACATGGAGCAAGCTCGCATGGAGTGGTGTGAATGGTGTGAGTGGACTGTAAAACACAGTCAAAATATCAAGAAGTAGAAACGAGAAAATTAGGAAAGAGACATTCATGTCAACAACTAATGTGTGCAGAGATGTTCTCACTTCTCTTTTGACAACAGACAAGAGCACGAAAAAAAGAAATGAATTTTCAAGTCTGCACAATTTTCTTAGTTAAGGGGTCTGGGCACTGCTGGCAGCTTCAATGAGGAGACCCTTTAATACGTCATTCAGATACAGTGGACACGTGGCTGGCTGTGTGAGTTGGCGTCTGTCTGTCAAGATATGTCTTGAGTCAGGATTGGATTTTCAGGACCTGATTCATTCTGATATCTTATTAAGGAATCCTGAAAAAAAAAACACAACCGGAAATTGAAGTAAAAGTCAAATTTTGCTTTTAAAAGAATTGAACAATTCTAGGGAAATGCATCTAAAAGGTTATTAGCAGCAGCTTCTGACCAGGAGTGAAAGCCTTAATATTTCTCAGGCAAGCCTATTCAGTAATTCTACTTTTTTTCTCACGAAAATGAAAAACAATAAACAAAAATAAAAAATGTGCTTATCCCTACCGCCTTCCCGTTTATCCCAAGTGCCCCACTTAAGCTTTTAGGCCTTTGTGCCTCCGCACTTTCACATCTGTAAAGCGTAAACACATTGCTTTTGGTCTGACATTGATTTGCTTTAATAATCTTTGGACTGCTAATCAAAATTACATCAAAGTTGTGGATTTGCTCTTTTACTGAATGCCGTGACTGAAAAATATTGTGATTAAAAAGCAAAATGCAAACAATTCCCCCTTCCAAAAAAAAACACAAAGATTTATATATATATATATATATATATATATATATATATATATATTATATATATATATATATATATAAAAATAAAAGGCAACCCTTTTGCCCCCCAAAAACTTCTAAAGTGAAATCTTCTTTAAGCTGCAACAATCTGAATAAGAACGGCATCAGCACTCGCAATTCTGCTGTGATAATCCCTGATTGCTGCAATAATAAAATAATAAAAAAAAAATTGCAGTAGATGTAGTCAGCAGGATGAACACAACAACATGTGAGCAATCCAGTGATCAGTTGCCATGCGGCTTTGGTTCCAACAAGTGCAGTCCAGTGTGTACTTCTGCCGGAGAATAAAGGTGCCGAGCAGCAGAAACCTTCTGGCAATCGATTCTACCAGTGTATATTACGGTTTTAAAACTCAAAAGAGGAAACAGAAAATACTAATTCAAAAAAAAAAAAAAAAACAGCTACAGTAAGTGACAATTTCTCATCTCTTAAATTTCCAAAACCTGCACATTCCTTGACAGCATCCTTTTTTTGGCACCCGAGCAGTTAATGGTGGTGGATCCTTAAATTCTGCAGTTCACGTCTCTGAGAGGTCGTGCATATATAACCAGGGAACAGGCAGGTTGTGACATCCATTGTAACTTTAAAAAACATCTGACCTGTAAGGAAACCTCTCATCTGGGGTCTCTGAGTGGACAGCTAAGAGGAAGTGAAGCTTTTACAAAAATAAACAATGTCTTCCACCCATGACAGAAGAATTTTCATCTTGTTTTCTCAATGACTTTTTCAGCTGAAGTTAGATGATCTGAAGGTTGCCTTTTTTGGTTTCCCCCAAACAGAAAGCTGCTGTTTATCCAATCCGAATGGTACAGTAAGTGCTGTGCACAGAGTAGGACTCAAGTGGATCCTCAGAAGTGGTGTTCTCCCTCTGGGGAAAAAAGAGCAGACACAGGAGGCATTAGTGGCAGAAATAGCATGTGGCTCTCATATCAGGACACACTAGGGTGGACCTCATGTGGTTGGCTTTCGGGACAGACAGGCAAGTACAACTCCACATATGATGAAGAAAAAACACAAAAAAGGACATGCACAAAGAAAAAAAATCCACTGTCTGTAGCAGATTTTATTTAAGCTGTTATTTTAAAGATGTCAAATTGTGCATTGTTGTACTTTAGGGTACAAGATGTGGAATTATTCTTGAAGGTGAAAGACTGTCCTGGAACAATAGTTTTGAGCTTATCCAGGAACAGCAGAAACTTGATCGCCACATTAGACGAGACAGTGAAACTAGCGAGACTGGACCCCCTTTCAAGGGTCATGCAGTCCCACAAGCAGAAATCGCAAGGTTTTCTTTTGCTGAATGGAGTCAACCATCAATTTAGTAGCAAAAATGACAAAATTAAAGGAATAAAGTACTCAACCCAAAAGTGATTTTTTTCAATAGGTTACTCACCACATGTTGTTTATATTGATGGCCAAGAAAAAAATAATGATTTCATGTTTTCATAAAGTTTCACATAATGCTGAAGGTGTACTATACGTGGACAAGAGCAAACAATATCAAAAAGTACATGCAAAAAAATTTTGCGTTACTTGTGTCGCATAATCCACATGTCAAGATGTCCTAAGCAAAGGCATTTTTACTAAAATATTGTTAAATGGGTGGGTGTTTTGGTATTGTTTGCTTATGTCCACCATTAGACACCACTTCGTCATCTCCATTCTCCATGCAAACATGTCATTCAAAATTCTTCTTTGCCATCATGGGGGGTAAGTAACAGAACAAAACAAAATGGGTAAAGGCCCAGAACAAGTCACCCAGTTATATTTGAAGCACATAGGAATTTGATCAAAGCCAGGCAGATGGTGTGGTGTCTAACCGCAGTGAAAATGACCTGTCCCCAGCGGTGACCGGAAAGTAAGAGAATATTAAATCCCTCACAGTGAAGCCCCCCCGTGATTGTCCAGGGGCTCGACTCAATTCTTCTGACAAATTCTGACTTTCAAAAGAGATTGTCTGATCAAAGGCTGACTACATCTACCCAGGCTTGTGCAGGGTATAAACAACCCTATAAGGGTAAACGTGATTCATGTCTGCGTGTAGCTCAGCTGGAAATCCACAAGGTATGTGCTACACAGCAAAGGCTTACCTCGCTGCAAAAATGTGTGGGGATCGAGACAGGTTTGTTAACTGGCTCTGTATGAACAATTGTTTGTAATAAATCCAGCGGTTTTCAAGGTGCTTGACTGCAAGTCTTTTATAGCCAGTGGCGCTGCAGCCTGAAATTAAAGTACGTGCGTAGTATGTAGTGTAGACACAAATACAGCTCCATACACACAATCTAAAGACGCAGACTGTGTACTTTTATATTATATATGTGTCATCCAAAGATCTTGGGTTCTTCTCTGTATGTGTATATATGACACACTTACACTCTGGCTGATTTAGTATGCTCACAGAGGACGGACGACTTACTCCTCTCAGAGAAAGGCCTACACACACTGCGTTTTACTCAGCAGGAAAGCTCCATGGGATCTGTTAAACGGTTGAGGTTTCCCTGACAGCAGATAGGACAGGAATGGAGAGGACAACGTAGCTTGGATTTAGCCAGCACAGCATCGCTTGGGGGAGGACTGACTAAGTAACTGACCTCACTTAGTGATCAATGGATTTGCCATTAATGTTTCATATTATTGTGTTTTTATTATTTTTTAACGAGGGTCAGTAATTTAAAAGGGGAAGTGATTTGACAAAACCATAGATGTACCAGGCAGCAGTGGCGGGCACTGAGAGCCATGTCCAAACAGCACCGCGGATGCTTGGGCATTCAAAAGGTGAGCCATATTAGGATCTCTTTATATTTACAGCCCTCTTTTCATAACATATTACTTAAGTTCACAACAATAATATTCTCATACGTTAAGATTGCAGTTGTTTAGTTTGCTTATGCAGTATAATATTCATATGCAGAATATTTTAATCTATTTATATTTTTTTATAATTATTTTATTCATAAAGCTCAATATGAAAGACCAGTACCGTGTTAATCAAATAGCATGATCTATCTATATCTATATATCTCTTCTATCCATCTATATCTCTATCTACCTATAGTGTGATAGACGGCTGGGGACCTTGACCAGTCGGGACGCCCTTTTGAGGAGAGGACCGGGGAAGTGGACATATCATAGCAGTACCTCCCCCAGGACACAAGAGGGCAGCCCCGCCTGGTTTACATCGAGGCCACCTGGACAGTTCCGGAGGAGCCAGATTCCCATGCAGCACTTGTGCCACACCCGGAAGTGCTGCCAGAACTTGATTGAAGAGCACCTGGAGAAGTTCTGGGTGTGGTATTAAAAGAGGCCGCCTCACTCCAGTCGGGGAGCTGGAGTCGGGTGGAAGAGGACAGAGTTTGCGAGAGAGGAGTAGAGATGGCAGAAGGACAAGAAAAAGAGATAAGGACGGAACGTTTGTGGGGTTTGTGCACTGTGTACATTGTGGTGGTGCAAAACATCAATAAACGTGTGTGTTTTGGGACATTCTGTGCCTGTCTGTATCCGGGCTAAAGTTCACAATATATATATGAATTTTTCTGTTGGTTAGAGTGTCATGCAAAAAACACTATGACTATTTTTTACAAACATTTGTAGTTATTTTAGGTGTAGTCTAACTTTCAATACCAGCTACTAAATTTTGAGATTTTCTACATGCAAGTATCTAGTAAAGTAAACACAGAGACCACTCATAACTCAAAGTTGCAGTTATCAGCTGAAATACAGTAATGGTAAATTAATCAAACTACATATCTGCTAGAAGGCAGCAACAGATCAAGTGTGCTTTACTGAAACTGAAGGAATGGCACTTTATTTCAAGCTTATCTATCTTATATCTTATTCTTAATTCTTATACATACAAAATTGAATTTCTGTCTGTGTGTTTAAACATCTCCCAAAACAGTGTACCTATTTCTACAAAACTTTGGAGTTTTTTCCAGTACAGGCTAAAAAAAAAAAAAAAAAAAAAAAAAAAAAAAAAAGTGTATAATCAGGTGTATAAATATCTATAAAAAAAATAAAAACAGAGACCACCTGACTAAAGTTACTATTTTTGCTGGACCTTTGCGTCTTTTACCTTCAGTGTCTCCAGAACACAATGTGATATCATCATGTGATTTTTCTTTGCCAAGAATTACAAACAATTGTGTGACAGCACAATTACAATTTCAAGCATTTAGGTTGACCACAATAATTATTGAGAATTTTGATATTTAAGCATGTTGACAATCAATGAAATGTTTAGGTTTACTGCTCAATGATAATAATAAATAACCTACTGTATCTGTGATGTGATCCGTGCCTGAATTGGAGTACCAGAAGCCTTTTGGACGGTGGGACTGGAGGAGGCTGCGTGGGCCACTCGTCCCTCATTTGGTACACTCTACACACTCTATGATATTTCATATTATTATAGAACTATTGAGATAAATTACTACTGTTTTATGAATGGTTCTTTGTTGCAAAATTACTTCTATTTCTCTAAATCTTAAATTTCAGAGTAAAATGTTGCAAGGGCTTAATAAGTGCAGAAGAACTACATGCCAAATAATAATAATATTAAAAAAAACTACACGTTTTTCTGTCTCGATGTAGAGGTTGTATGTGTCAGATCTGCTTATTATTTAGTTAACGCATCTAATGTACATTTTATCACTTTTTCAGGCAAAGCCAGGTAGAAAGGCTACTTACAGCAAAAAAAGGCTTCACTTTAAGCTAAATGTAACTTGTGTTTTTTTCATTTAAACATCTTTAAAAGATTTCAGTGAATTGTGACTTACTCTGCAGATAGCAGCTATAACAAGCTGTTTCGGCCATTGGCATTGGGACCTTTTGAGCTCATCTGTTGGACTGGACCAGCCTGTAAGCAGAAAAAGAACTGAATGAGCACACATGAGATCCGACAGGACATTATGATCCCCCCGCCTGCACACAAAACAAAGCACAGCTTCAAAACAGAATGGCGCTTTGCCTGAAGTCGCTCTCTCTGGCTAGTGATGCACAGTTGTGGAGGCTGCGTAGCCAGGGCAAATGCGCCTGGGTGTGAAACTATTTGCTTGAGGTTAAATCCCAGCTGGATGGAAGACAGCTGAGGAGGACAAAAAAATAGCGTGTTTAGAATCTGAATCTGAGGGAGACACATAAAATGGTCACAGACACAAAGAACTGGGCTCAAATCAAGGGAAAGGGCAAGACAGTCATAAAGGCCGCTTTACGTTCACATTGTGCTCTGTGACAGAAGTTTACTCTAACCTTCACTAGCCAGTTAGCGTGAATAATCTGCATTCCTATGGAATGCCTGACCCAATTTTTATGAGGCTTTCTTTATGGCCTAATAACTCTAACTTAATCTTCTAAAGATATTTAGTCCAAGTTTTGAAAAGTTCAACGCTACAATTACACTGCTTGGCAATAATACGCCACCCCAGGGAACAATTCTCGTTGCTCTGCTCAATGTGCAGTCTTACTGTTTTACTAAATCCCCTCCTCATTCCTGTGACCACTAGAGCGACAATAACATTGAAAATTAGCATGTGGCTATTTGTTTCAAATTCACTTGTCCTTACAGGTCACATAATGCAAAATTCAAGTGCTTCGTTACATATTTACTGCAATTATTTATTGCCTTGTTTTGTTTAGTAACACATACCTTATCAGTATACTTAGTAAAAAAAATAAACTGTGTTAAATAATCCTTACCAGTAGAGTGTTGTACCGTGTTACCCGTACATTGATACAGGAGAAAGTAGGGTGAAATGACACCTTTTATTGGCTAACTAAATAGAAGCTTTCGAGGCAGCTAAGGACACCTTGTCTGATGAAGGTGTGGTGTAGCGGGTCCACAGCTCACGTCAAAAAGGCCACTTTTAAAATAAATAATCACCGCACTTGCGGCTTAGCGAGGGGGCGTGGTGGTGTGTGGCCGAGCGGTTCCTGGGGAATTTGTGATGCGGGTGGTTATCACTTAAGTGCACAGGTGAGGAGTCGTCCGCATCCGTAATTGTTCCCGGGAGCTGCTGATTGCCACAGCTGATCCACGTCCCAGTGATATACAGAAGCGCGAGGCAGCTAGTAGGGGAGGATAAAGAAAGAAAAGATGGACGGAGGTTAAGCAGGAGAAGATGGCAGGAAGCAGGAGGGAGAAAGCAGGTGCAGGAGAGAAGGTGAATGAGCGAGCGCAGGGTCGCACTGATAACAAGCAGCTGGGAGAGGCGAGCCAGAGTGGGGTGTTTGGCCGGCACCCGAGGGCCGGCGGTAGTGGTCGCTCCTGCTGAGCAATTGTTTGAAGCAGGAGTGACCGGGAGAATGTTGGCTCGCCGCAGCGAAGGCAGCGGGAGTTGGAGATTTGGAATAGAAGCTGCAGTGTGAGTGTCCTGGTCGCTGGGGAGCCCAAGTCTCGGTCTAGGTGAGCAGAACCAGAGCCAGGGATCAGAAGGCCACTAGACCAGTAGAGCAAAGAAGGTCAGCTGCATGTAGGGTGACTCCCCTGGTGCATAGCCTGGATGGGAGAAACGGGGGAGTCACCAGTAATAGAAGGCACCGGGCTTTGTGTTTTTAAAGAGACTGCTTCCAGCCATTGTTTTAACCTCTTTTTTTTTTTTTTTTAAAGATGTTTTCTATTGGATTTTAACCTCCACTTTTCACCTCTGTTTTTATTGGATTATTTATTTAAGTAATTGATGCACTGCATGATTTATTTGGACACTGTTTTGTTATTTTTAAAATAAAAGCACTTGGCACTTTTACACCATCCCCTTGTTTCACTGTTGTGCCTAACTGCCAAGCTCATTGGTGAGATTACCAACGGTGTCGGGTTCAAAGGGCTCCCAAAAGCAAGATGGGAGCGTGGAGCAAACCCGCATCATCACAGAAGGGGCCTTAGCTGCCTCAAAAGCTTAAATAATCCTATAAGAAAACACTGTCTTCATAAATATGCTTCCAAGTTTAAATTCTGCACTAGCTGAACTTTCTTTACCGTAAGATAAAATGACAACAGATCAGAGCTGCAGGAGGACTTCACCGTGACCTGCAGGACAATATAATTTTGGATGCTTCTGTGGTTTGACTTGATAATGACAATTAAAATGAGTGGCATACTGTTACAGCTAACAACTGGACCAGGCTTTCCCTACTGTCTCTCTGAAGACCCTCTTGTCGTGCTCCTCTCTGTACACAGAGCCACTTTACCATCACAACGTGGTGGCTCTTCCAGTCTCTGAAGATGGTGTTGCCTCCCCCACGGGTTTCTGTACTGTCATCGTTGTAGTGTTAGAGCAGGGGTGTCGAACTCCAGGCCTGGAGGGCCGCAGTGGCTACAGGTTTTCATTCTAACCCTTTTCCTAATCAGTGAGTAGTTTTCAATGCTAATTAACTCATTTTCCCTTCATTTCAATAGTCCTGTTTTTAAGGATTTAGTCTTCTGAATTGATTTGTTTCTTCATTAAATGGCAGCCAAACAGAAATGAGATGTGAAACGAGCCAACAGATGACCAGCTAAACTGGGATTTCAAACTCCAACCAATTTCACTCCAAACGGTCTTTTAACGAGAAGCCGATCCTTGCTGTTAATTAAGCCCGTTATTTAATTCAATGGCTTGTTGCTGCTCTCATTCTGCCACAGCAGACATTTCCAAATGTTGATTTTTCGTTTTTTTTCTAAGAACACCAACAACATATTTCGATGACCTGAGAGATCAACCTTACTGAGACCTTCACCTTTATTTATTTTCAGATATTGTGTGATGGGCAAAGGTGAGCTGGTCATATGGTGGCTTGTTTGATGTCTCATTATTGTTTGGCTACTAATTAAGGAAAAAGAGACAATTAAGGGGCCTGAGTCAAGTTAATTAAAACTAAAGCAAAAGAAGTTAATTAGCAGTAAAAACGGCTCACTAATGAAGAAGATGGTTAGAATGAAACCCTGCAGCCACTGCGGCCCTCGAGGACTGGAGTTCGACACCTGTGTGTTAGAGGGTCTTCCTAGTTCATTTTCTTTTCTTACTTCAGATTCACAAAAGTATCCCTCCTTCTAATAGGTGCTTTCAAGCCTGCCATTTGCAATAGGAACTGTTAACTCATTATCGCAGTTTTTTTTTTTTTTTTTTAAATGAATGCCCCAGTGAATCAAGGTAGGACTTGCAGCCCCCGGGGACATGTACAGCAGCGACCCATCCTGCACTGCTCATCTTCACGCCAGCCAACACAGTTTACTTTACGACGATATACCATTTACCTCTTGGCAATTCTCACATGCAACTAGCGGAGCAAGAGTCCATCCTTGAAACAGCAGAGGCAAACTAAAATTTCTATTATTGCAAGATTAGCCCTGTATCACAAATATAACATGAACAATACAACAGGAGACACTGGCACCACTAGCACCAGTTCAAGGTTATTAAAAAAAAAAAAAAAAAAAAAAAAAACTGCCATGAATTCAAGGTGGCATCATATCTGCCAATAAAGACCAGACTGGCAAACGATTGACTTAAACACCTAATGATTTGAGACCAGCAAAAACAAAACAAAAATACACATAACATTCCAGAGCAACATAATAAATATGGCAAATTCTGACATGGCTTCACTAACTTCAAGAAAGGCCAGGTTGGCATTACGCAAATGATGCAAGTTACAATTTGTATTTGTCAAGGTACAAAAATTGAGAAGAATACATATGCCAACATATTTACTGAGACAGACTGGTGTTGCCAATATTACACGTGGCTAGCGTAACACTTCAAAGGGAAAAGAACTCAAGAATGGCATCACAAATGTTAAGAGTGGCCAGACAGACAGAAAAATAGGTTAAGAGAGATTAGACAGTGAAGAGAGTTTAGGCTGCCATCATAAAGGTTAAAGAGAAGAAAGGCTAAAAGTAGAAGTAAAGAGAATTTAGACGGGTATCAGACAGCAAGACTAAGAGAGACCAGACTGGCATTAAAAAGTTCAGGTTGGCATCATGTATATCAGTGACAACACAGGCCTAAAAACCATGACATGAACTCCCAACGGTCTTCAAATCAATGGGAGAGTCTAGCAGCCATAATGACAGAAAGAGTTCAGATGGGCATCATACATTGGAAGAGATGTCGGACTGACAAGAAAGTCAAAAAATTTAAAATGGTATCAAAAACATAAGGAGCTAGGAGGAGGAGGTTAGGAGCATGTGCTGATACAGCACATTGCTGCACCCACCACATGATAAATCAACCCAGGATCCCAGATTAGGACCCAAGTGCTGCCATGCAACGGGTGACACCTCAGCACCACACTAGTTCAGATGGAATGGAACCAGTGTGAGGTTTTTTTTTTTTTTTAATGGTGGCTGGAATGCCAATTCTGCCACCAAACCCCAGGTTTTTCCCTGCAAGTTGGAGGGCCTACCTGCTGTGCTGGATGCAGATTAACGTCGTACTCAGGACAGAGCAATTGCAGGTTAAGGGCCTTGCTCAAGGGCCCAACAGAGCAGAGTCACTTTTGGCATTTACGGGATTTGACCCGGCAACCTTCCGATTGCCAGTGCAGATCCCCAGCCTCAGAGCCACCACTCCGAGCTAGACTGACAGAAAATGGAGACAATTCAGTCTGGCATCAAATGTTAAGAAACTCAGGATTGTTTTATAAAGCTGAAATGAATGCAGACTGGCATCACAAATGTCAAGTGAAACCTCACTGGCATAAAAAGTACAGACACTCCAGACTGGCATTAAAAAAAGATGGTGCTCATAAATGTCAAGGATAAGCATTAACATGCCCTGCAGGATGTGCTAAACACCCAGATATTGCTCCACCTGTTTTGATGTCCCCGCCTTTGGTAAACCTTGCCCTGTAAACTTTAAAGCTCTTCTTGCTGTGGAACTGGCCACCATCGCCATTTTGCCAGAAGCTCTTTGTAAACAAAGGCATAAGCTGTCAGCTCTGTTTCCTTTGTTTCAGACTCACATATTTAAATGCAGGAGAGGAAATCTGTCAAGTCAAACAGTTTATTTCACAACTAGCATTGAGACTTCCTGCTTTTCTTCCAACAGTGTTGCAGAAGGGTGTGATCTCAGGGCAGAAGGCAGCACAATGGTGGCGGAGACCCTCCTGCACTGCAGGCTTCTGTTCCCAATGCTGCCTGCTTTTGTGTTTGGTGGCCCAGCATGCCCTAGACACAACAAGGCACTGGAGTCACTTCTGTTAGTCACAAGGCAAGCGAGTAATGGTGCGGAGTCACACATGAAGCAAGGAGGACATCAACCATAAAAGAGAAACTGGCTTCTTTATCAGAGAAGTGAGACTTGTCTGCTTTAGGGAAGTGCAGATAAGCTTCAGACACAAACAAGAGATTGCTACAATCCTGACTGGCTGTGCTCAAGAGAAAAAGAAAAGAAAAAGAAAATTATTTCTCTGGCTTTGTGACTGAGGTGGCAGTTTCTCATTGCTGCAAGAGTGCTATGGTGAAAATTATGAAAAATGGACATGTTACTGCTTGAGAAAGCGCCAACATGGCATAGTTTTCACTTTCCAGTGCTCTTAGAAATCCAGGCAAGATGCAGCTTGTCCAGTGGCTATGCAGAGCCTGCCTTGTGAAAAGCAGAGGGGACAGAGGCAGCCACGCCAAGCACTCATAATAACCACACTTTTCACTGATGTGCAGGTCTTAAAGTCTACATTGGAAATGCCATTCACTTTCAGCCCACTCACCGCTGGGCTCTTCTTTCTTAGGCAGCGGGTAGTGGAAGTTATTGACAAAGAGAACATGGGAAGATGAACGATAAAAATCACTTTGTGCAAGCTCACTAAAATATGGCAGCTCAAAATATCAAATGCATGACCAGTACAGTCAGCAAAATCAACAACAGTGGTTGCTATTCCAAAAAAGCACACATTAAAGAAATGGCTGTGGTGCCAAAATTCAGTGCCATCTTAAACTCTACGCTTAACACCTCTGAGAATGTTGCTTTCCATGGATTTGCAGGATTCTGCTGAATGAGAGGACTGGGCTGTGGAGTCGGAACATAAAACCTTCTACTCCAGCTCCTCAATTTATGGTACCACCGTCTCCAACCCCTCACTGTATAATTAGACTAATATTCAGAGTGAGTCAGAATTAGGTTAACACTAATGGTACTGCTCTTTATATACAATTTATGTGCCACATATGGTACATTTGTTGAACATCATGGCAAACAGGTTGAGACATTCCTGTAAATCATCTTGCACATATGAACTGTGTTATGTGAACAAATTGTTTCCACCATTAAAATGTTAACATAATTTTGACTCCCCCTGTATTTACTATGCTGGTTGAAAGCACACAACATACAAGCCATTTTATCGCTGCCAGCGGGAATCATCAGGCTACGTTTTTAGCACTCTGACTTGTTATAGTTCAGGTTTAAAGACTGTGGCCATGTTGTTTTGGCTTTTAAACACTCAGTAACAATCAGACTAAACTTACAAAATTAAAAAAATAAACTGTATACTTATCAAACATCTAGAAGAAAAAAAAAGTTTAATCAAACCAGTATATATGAAATTGGAAATTTAAAAACATTATATTACAATTTACATTTAGTCAGAGTCGGCACATGTTTACCAACTCTGACTCCTGTAACCCAATAATTGCTTCTGACTTGGATGCCACAGCCCTTGTTACCACATCATGCTGTTCAAATTGCTGCATTTCTGTTTTTGAATTAGTAAATGTGAAACTGGAAATTTTAACAAATTATATTGCAATTTACATTTAGTCAGAGTTACATTTTTACCGACTCCAGTAACCCAATAATTGCTTCCGACTCCAACTCAAATAATGTGATGAATATACTCGAGTTGAAGGCAAAACAAATAGGGTATATCCCAATATCTTTACATAAAAAAAAAACTAATTTTACCCTTGTTACACTCCATATACTGTACACACTTGTGGCTAAAGTTATTTATCTATCTATCTATCTATCTATCTATATATCTATCTATCTATCTATCTATCTATATATATATATATATATATATATATATATATATATATATATATATATATATATATATATATATATATATATATATATATATATATAAGGGGCGGCACGGTGGCGCAGTGGGTAGCGCTGCTGCCTCGCAGTTGAGAGACCTGGGGACCCGGGTTCGCTTCCCGGGCCCTCCCTGCGTGGAGTTTGCATGTTCTCCCCGTGTCTGCGTGGGTTTCCTCCGGGCACTCCGGTTTCCTCCCACAGTCCAAAGACATGCTGGTTAGGTGGATTGGCGATTCTAAAAATTGGCCCTAGTGTGTGCTTGGTGTGAGGGTGTGTTTGTGTGTGTCCTGCGGTGGGTTGGCACCCTGCCCAGGATTGGTTCCCTGCCTTGTGCCCTGTGTTGGCTGGGATTGGCTCCAGCAGACCCCCGTGACCCTGTGTTCGGATTCAGCGGGTTGGAAAATGGATGGATGGATGTATATATATATATATATATATATATATATATATATATATACTCTCTTGTAAAATGACATGTAATGGGTTTCACCATAAAAAGGCATTATATATGATAAAAGTATTGCTGTATTACTGTAGGGACAAATCAATAGATGTAAAACAGATCAAACAAGCCAATTGCTTCTGGGGCCAAGAGTAAACTTTTTGTTTTTCAAACTGTGTTCAGAGTTTCACTCAGGGAAAAGAAAAAAACAGGACTAATATAATAAGGCCAATTTTCTAGCTCACTACTCTTGACTTTTGTGACCTTTGACCCCTTTAGTGTACTCTGCTGGGCAGCCACAGTATTGTACAAAATGCAGAAAAAATGTGCCATCAGATGCAATCACTTCAATAAAAACACAGAAATTATAACCTGTCTGCATTGGCTGAGAAAAAGAACTCATTTCCCCATTCACTCCATCATAGGTCAAATATTGCCAGCCGTGAGTGTGTTTGCTTTATTTTAATGTATTGTTTAAATATACACTGGGAAAGTGATGATATTTTAGACAACAGTTTACACTTCTGGGAGGGTAATTCCAGTTTCTGAAAGCCAGCTACGTGCTTCACATAAATGCTGCAAGTATGTCTAAATTAAGCATTACTCAGTGAGTTGTGTGTAAAAAAAGTATTATTTTTGAGCCCCCTGAACACATCTGCGCAAAGGATGACAGCAACTGAAGTCAGCATCAAAAGACTCAAGCCAGCCAGTCACGCCATGACACCCACCATGTGGCTTAGCAGCCAAACAGATGAAACCACAGAGTTGCAGCATCAAGTCTTTCCCCAGGCCTGCTGATTTGACTGTGGTCAAGCTACTTGACCTTGGGCTCAGCTGCACAAAGATAAATGATAAGCAAGTGATGCTGGGAAGTTCATTATGGATGAAGTCTGCAAGGAGGACACAATCACTGTGTAATGTGATTTCCTATTACATTTGAACAGACAGCATGCTTTGTACTGAATGACTCCCAGGAGTGGGAGAATTAAGATGCCTGCAGAGAATGGCAGCCATTCTCTTGTGGTACCGTTTACAGAAAATCTCTCTGTTATGTGGATCTGAGATTCCATGTTAATGCCTGACAGACACATCAGCTCAGTAATGTTAAACTGCCAGAACATTCCAATTTGCGGGTCCTTGAATGTTAAGTGGAAACTACAAAGCCAAGATCATTGTCTATAAAAAGAAAACATATTTGGTCATCCTCTCCTTCAGAATTTTTATACATCCTTGTTTGAAGGAGTAAAAGACAATGCCAGGGAGCAACCAGGAGGGCCGGTAAAGAGGAACGAGGAGACCAAGCTAGGGCTCTTTAAAATCTCTAAGCACTCAAATCTTCTCAGTGCAGATGAACTTCTAGATCTCTAATCAGTTTTTCTTTTGCATAAACCTCACAAGGAGTGGTTGGCAGGAAGCAGAAGTGAATATACTGTAATTGCGATAAACAGATGTTGAGCGAGCACAGACACAGCAGGAACTGGTAAGTCTAAGCAAATGACAGCAAAGCCCTTTACAAACACATCTCACAAAAACCCTAACAAAGACAAATATGGCCTAGGAAAACTGTAATACAGTTATATTTTGTTCTGTTTTTAATGTTCTCTTAAGTCAGAGCAGAAGGCCAAAGGATACCCTGGTGGGAAGATAGATAGATAGATAGATAGATAGATAGATAGATACTTTATTAATCCCAATGGGAAATTCACATTCTTCAGCAGCAGCATACTGATACACTTACAATGGACACTTCAGTGGTTGTTGCAGCGTAACGGAGGCACCTTTGCTAAGGAAGTTTGGGTCACTCAATAATGGAAGCACACGAACAAATTAATCTGAGAACATAAAAATAATGGAAGTGTAGGCATCTCCTGGAAATATCTGGCAGAAGGAGGTCTCATTACTCCATGTATGGCCCTCATCTTTATATTTTATTAGATAGGTCTTTGGTGGGTAGACTTGTCATTTACTTACAAACTGGGCTTCAGAACTTCCAGGCAACAAGTGAGAGTTCTAGGATCCCCTCCAGAAATAGTCCCAGGGGACCTCCTGTACCAATTGATAGACAAGAGCTCCTTTCACTCATAACACACTTGAGCTTGGAGTTGGGGGAGAGGATTGTGGCAATAGCTCAGGTAGTAGAAGCAAGAGAGACCAGGGGTGGTGAAAGAGGATAAGACGAGTGATTGGTGCATCACTAGACAATTACTTTAGGCACCCCACATGGCACAGGGACAAAAACTGTTTAGGTAGGTTTACTGGGGCAGCAGATTATTATTTTCTTAATTAGGGGGCTCTGCCCCCCTGCTTACTTCACTTGCCAACCTCCGGGGGCATCTCCATTACAGAATGCAATTCTATTTAAAAAGAGATGGTATATAAAAGAGTATGCGGGGCACGGGAGGAAGAGGGTTTGCGCTTTAGTATTTATTGATAGAAAATCATTTACTTGAGTATTTCAATATAATTGTCTATTTTAAATACCAGTGAATAATAAAACATAATAAAAAGTAAAAGTAGAAGTAAAAAGCAAAATGTATAAAAAGTAAATAAAAAACAATTTGAATTTATTTAGCCTCTAACTTACATTCTATAAATGTTGCTTTTTTGCATTTCTGTTCGTATATTGTTCAGAATATTTTTCTCTCTTTCATTTATTGGATGATTCTCTTTTTCTTGATTTTTATTATATGCAGCAATTTTTTGTTCATTTTCTTTTTTTTTGATGTTCATCATCAGCTCTTGACACTCTTTTTCTATCCATCCATTCATTTTCCAACCCCCTAAAATCCGATGTTCTTGAATAGATCATTTGCTTTTCTGCCTTGCCATTATAACCGACTGTGTTGAAGGGTGAGTTACAACTGAGAGTGTCACAGGGTGGTACCGAGAGAGTAGTAGTAACGATTGGGTGAGCGGTATGGAGGGGAGTGGTCTGGTCAAGGCTGAATGATGTGGACATGATGGAAAACTTTTGTAATATAACCGAGGTATTTGCACTATAGTGTATGTAAGTTTAGTTAGTTTAATGTATGTCATTTCTTGTAATATAATGTACATTTTTGTCTTGATGATCTTTATTTGTGTTCACCTCTAAAGGCCACATTATATGCATTATATATCACAAATAAATATTTTTAAAATATTACAGCAGACAGAAATGATCCAGAACATTCAGGCATGTCACCACAGACTTTCTCAGTCACGATTAAATGAAATTACCTATTAAATAAACTGACAAACAGAAGGATGTACCTGCTGACAGAAGATGTTCAGTTATCAACTGAAGAGCTCCCATACAATGACCTGTTGGACTCCAAATCAGACTAAAGTAGTGGTATCTGGTGCAGTTCTAAATACAGGACTAGAAGATGTGTACTCCTAGAAAAATGGCATGCCTTGTTCTAAGATGTGTACTCCTGGAAAAATGGCATGCCTTGTTCTATTAGGCTCCAGGAACTGAACCTTTTTATTCAGCGATTAGCCACTGAATTAGAATCCGACCTTGTTCCTGTCTGAGTTTGCACATTTTCCCCATGTCTGTGTTTTTTTTTCACTCTAGGTAATGTCCTTTTCATTCCACGCCCTAAAGGCATTCAGGATAGGTGGCCTGGCAACTATACATTGGTTCCATGCAGGTGATTTTCTCCAGTAATAGAGTGTAATATGATCAAATCACTGGCCTCCAAGTCTCCAGAGCTGGATGAAGAGGAATTAGTATATTGGATGGATGAATGGACAAATGAATTGTCTTGAACAGCAAAGGGAATAGGGTAAGTGGACATCTAAACTAGGTTTTCAAAATTGTCAAAGGCGTCAATAAAGTTGATCCATCAGAATTCCATGAGTGAAATACATACTTAAAAACGCACACTGGAAATGAAGAGGAAGCATTTATTCACAAAAAAGGAAGCAAGTCACATAGCTGACTAGATAACCAAACAAGCCCAAAGGATGTACGATTCTGAACGTTCTCAAATTGCTATCAGCTGACACTTTCAGGCAATTAATGCTCATGAAAAGTCGTCCTTATAGTTTCAAAGTGGGGTGTTTACCAAATTGCTAGATGATGCTTGGGGGTTAAGGTCACGTCTGTGACTCGAATGGATGCTTAGGAATGCACTTAGAATTAGAGTCAGAGATTGACTAAATATGTATTCCAAGTATGGACATGAAATTTAAGCTGAGTAAGCACTAACCATAGTAAGTATTACACTAAAATTAGGTGTATATTTAAAAAAATATATATCACACAGGTTTTGTAGATAAAAGTATGTTATTATTTTGACAATGTTTTTAAAACAGAAGTGGATACAATTAAGAAATCATTTTGCATAATAATGTGATCAGATACAGCAAAAATTGTTTGTACAGAAATGTGGGGGATGGTGCATTTACTTCTGTTTTTTGTTACGGGATATCTCAGATGAGAACAATCAGAAAATCAGAAATTTCTTGTTGGATAAAAGTGGAAGAGTTCAAACTAGTCAGAGATGCCCCTGCTGATTAATGCGGATGTGAAGAACCAGAGTTCCTGAGGGCCAAATGCTAAAATTCGTTAATGTGGTTTTAATACAGGAGATCTCTGCTATCTGAAGCTGGCTGTGCTTTATGCAGGTTTGGGCAAGGATGGGCACAGTCAGTTTCTTCCCATCTATCCACGTCTCTGAAGAATTCAGCCCCACCCTACAGAGGCCTGCCAGTGCTTAGAGGTGAGGGTGCGGTCTTTACAGAGCCAGCAGAGGCCTCAGTCAGTTACAAGCAGTTGTGAGAAGGAAGTATTGCACTATATGAAAGGGAGCTGAGGGTCTCAAGGGCAAGTCCATCATGTTTTCATAGCGAGCACAATCACAAAATGCTTTGAACAGCACAACAAGAGAAATTATGAGCAAGCTTTTTAATAATCACATTCATTTCATGGACAGCACCATCATAAAATGTTAAACTAATAAAAAACAGATCCGTTACTGGTAACTAATGATAAATCTCCAGTAAACACTGATATTTCCCTAGGCGTCAGGTTAGAATGTACTGTACAATGAAGCTGATTAATGGTGAGGGGTGATACACTACACACAAACATTAGTATCACTAGGGTAGATATACAAGAATGAGTTCTAAAACAATGCAATTAAAAAGTGGAGCAAATGTAAAATGAAAAGGGAAAAGGTGGGCCACATAATGTGATTTAACAGTTAGAACTGATGGATCCTTGCAGACAGGCCAAGAGTAGGAGCCTTTCACCTTCCTCTTGCTATCAAACCTTTTATATTTATTTTCTTACAATAATGAAGAACAAAATTACTTAAAGGAAAATGATGTGTAACATAGATATTAGGATGGTCACACTTAAACTGGATCAGTTTTGGTGGGTAGTTTTTACCCTTTTAAAATGAAAGGGTTTGCAAGTTAAGTTAGCTGGAAACATTAAATTGGCCTGGTGTCCTGTGACGGGAAGGAGCTCAGAGCTGGGTCTAACCTCACATTCAGTGTCAGACGGATCAAGGGAAGTCTTTACAGCTCCAAAGTATTAAAAGGCAGCCATTAAAAGGTTAAAACTGGGCCTGACTAGGATTTGAACATTTCAATATTTCACTTGACTAATTAGATGGAGTGGAAACGCGTACAATCTCCCTTACACAACAAGTGGTTACTATTAAAAAAAAAGTTCACATCAAACAATTGTTCGATTTACACCAAGTTTGGAGCTAAATTAAATGCTACAAAATCAGAAACCTTGTGCTTACATTATAATCTGAGGTGCATCCTTGGCTTAGCCCGTGTGTTGGCCTGGTGGGCCACTCGCACCAGTGTACAGAATTTATCTTGATAGCATTTGTGGTGCTGATGAACCTTGCAGCAGATGATGCAGATATTTTTACAGTGAGAACCTCTTAAAATGGGTGATGGCTTGTAACACAGTAGTGCCATGAACACCATCATAAATATGGTAGCCTGCAGTTCCATGAACATGTGCATGTTTACTGGTCACCATTTCTATACGATGAAAAACTTCTGGAATTTTTGGATAATGCCAAGGATGGGTAGTTGCAGCAAGTCCAATTTTTAACCTTTGAAAAAAGTCAGGCTCTATGAACGGGGGGCAATCTACATGTGGAAACTCTGGATATGTGCCAGGCCCTTCCAGTAATTCGCCCACCTGTTATTAGCAGATAGTGCACTGCAATTTGCAATTTACTAAAATATGCTTTTTGAAACCTAAGGCACCACTGAAAATGTTATTACATTAAATTGTAAATGATGAAAACAAAAGGATGCACAGAGTTTGGGGGGGCCTGGCCTTTTAGAAAGCCGTCTATGATTGAAGGCCCGAGTTTGTGAAGTGCATTGTGGTTACAGTAATCCCTCCTCGATCGCAGGGGTTGCGTTCCACAACCCCCCGCAAAAGGAGAAAATCCGCGAAGTCGAAACCATATGTTTATATGGTTATTTTTATATTGTCATGCTTGGGTCACAGATTTGCACAGAAACACAGGAGGTTGTAGAGAGACAGGAACTTTATTCAAACACTGCAAACAAACATATTTCTCTTTTTCAAAAGTTTAAACTGTGCTCCATAACAAGACAGAGATGACAGTTCCGTCTCACAATTAAGAGAATGCAAACATATCTTCCTCTTCAAAGGAGTGCGCGTCAGGAGCAGAGAATGTCAGAGAGAGAAAAAAGCAAACAATCAGAAATCAATAGGGCTGTTTGGCTTTTAAGTATGTAAAGCACCGTGCGGGAAGCATGTCGCTTGACAGACCATCTGCAAGAAAGCGAGCAACGTGAAGATAATCTTTCAGCATTTTTAGATGAGCGTCTGTATCGTCTAGGGGTGCAAACAGCCCCCCTGCTCACACCCCCTCCGTCAGGAGCAGAGAATGTCAGATCGAGAGAGAGAAAAGCAAACAATCAAAAATCAATACGTGGTGTTTGATCTTTTAAGTATGCGAAGCACCGTGCGGGAAGCATATCGCTTGACAAAGTAGCCACATTTAAGCCCAGCAAGGAAGAGAGCAATGTGAAGGTAATCTTTCAGTGTTTTTTGAGGAGCGGCCATATCTTCTAGGGGTGCGAACAGCCCCCGTGCTCACAATATATTTGAGGAGTTTTATTTAATAGGTAATACGCGCTCTGGTTGGGTAGCTTCTCAGCCATCTGCCAAAAGCGTCCCTTGTATGAAATCAGCTGGGCAAACCAACTGAGGAAGCATGTACCAGAAATTAAAAGACCCATTGTCCACAGAAATCCGCGAACCAGCAAAAAATCCGCGATATATATTTAAATATGCTTACATATAAAATCTACGATAGAGTGAAGCCACGAAAGTCGAAGCGCGATATAGCAAGGGATTACTGTATATTGAAAGTAAAATATTAGTGAACAGTGGGAATGCAGTATATAAAATAAAGATTACTTTTGTTCAGTTAAGCTTAAAGTTTATTAAATAGGCAACAGGCAGTGGTGTAGTGATTAAGGCTTTGGATTTTAACCCCTGAGGTTGTGGGTTCAAATCCCGCTACTGACACTACTGTGCGACTCAGAGCAAGTCACTTGATCTGCTTGTGCTTCAATTGGAAAACCAAAAGAAACGTAACCAATTATATCATAAATGTTGTAAGTCACCTTGGATAAAGGCGTCAGCCAAATAAGTAAACTTGTTAAATAATTTGCCTCTCATTAAAAGGCTGGTTGGAAAAAAGCCTACAACAACAGAGTACTTCATGAGGTTAAACTTGGGAACCCTAATGCTGGCAAAAGAAATGTATCACTTATTACTAATTAAAACCAAATACATACACTGGGAAATGGATAAAACTGCAGCCTGTAGAATGCCATAGGAGGCATCCAGGCACTTGAGTTCTTGCCCTTATTTTTAAAGTATGAGAACACCATTAGCTTCTGATATATCACATTTCATACAATAGAAAATGATTTGCTACACCAATGAGCCATTTCTTATTGTGGCCTTGTTTTGTTTAGCTCGTGCAATATTATAATAGTGAACTTGTTGCTGTACCTCTGTATGTCTAACCTTTCTTGATGTTCGCTCATGAGTTCTGGACAGGATCAAAAAGGAAAAAAAAAAAAAACATTGCCCCCATCCAGGGGGATTTCCACCAGTTTGCAAAACAAATTGGGCAAAACTGATGAGCAACAGACGGCGGCAATTGTTTTGTGTCCATTACATCCAAACGTTTGCCAATAGGTGTTCTGTGGTTTGGTTTTATTGTTTAATCACAAACAGAACTTTTCATTTGTATTCGGCCTCTCTGCTGTGCTGTCTTAATTATATGTTTAAAGACCTATGGACCAGGGCACTGTTGTAAAGCCACCATTCCTTAAGATATTTAAGTCTCACACTCCGCTTCTGATCAATTAGAGCCCTCATGCCAAGTCTTTGTGCCAGCTTCACCTGCTTCACATTTTCAGGTCAGTGCTTAAGGAAGTACAGGGCCTATAAAGAGACCCACTCCCTTGGATATTTCCACATTTTATTGTTACACAGCAAAAATGTCGCTGTGCAGATTGCAAAGCTCATATAGACGTGTGCACACAGATTCACTACATTACTAACTTGTGAGGGGTGAATACACAATCAAATTGTGTTTTATACTTTTAACTAGAGGTATTACCCAGTTTCCTACAACAATGGTAATACACCTGTCCTTGTATTTTAAAACATGGAATGAAATTACCTTTGATTATTTTTTGCCTTGAACGATGTCTTTTGAAATGCATTATTATATTTTCTCATAACACTGAGAAAATGTTGTGTGTCTAGTAGTAAACCAAATACTAAAAACATTAGATTGCTCTAGACGAGAACAGCCCAACAAAGCGTGCCAGTCCTATCCACTTATTTCTTCCAAAAAAACAGCAAGTCGAGTTTTGAAAGTCCCTAATGTCCCACTGTCTACCACACTAATTGGTAGCTTATTCCAAGTGTCTATCATTCTTTGTGAAAAGAAAAACTTCCTAATGTTTGTGCGCAATTTACCCTTAACAAGTTTCCAACTGTGTCCTAGTGTCCTTGATGAACTCATTTTAAAATAAGTCTCGATCCACTGTACTAATTCCCTTCATAATTTTAAACACTTCAATCATGTTTCCTCTTAATCTTCTTTTGCTTAACCTGTATAAGCTCAGCTATTTTAACCTTTCCTACTAAACCTTTAGTAGGACCTGTAAGTCTTCAAAAGGATATAATTTGATTTTTCTACTTTCGAAAAATATTCCAGGTAGTTTGTCAGTGCATTTTAATACACAACATGGAAAAGTACTTAAAATAAAGGTTTGCGTGTCACCCACTTTATAGATTTATGCCATTCAAGTATATATCATGATGCAAAAAGCAACAAATTTGCATTTAGCTGCAGATGAAACTAATCCATCTCCTTACCCAAAAATTCTATTCTAATTCATAAATGCAGTTGTTAAATTATGTATCATGATACCAAAATGCAACCATGCATTCTTTGTTGATCCATTAGTAAAGCATTTCTAAGACTCACTTATCACACTTGCATTACAGACTTGGAAAGGTACTGGAAGGTTCATTAACCATACAAACACAAATTTTTCTCTGTAAGCCACAGAATTAGGTCTCCGCATGCCATGCACTCTGCTGTAGACTGAGGTCTCACGTAAAATAGTCCAAGGCTTTATCAGAACGCCTAGGTTACAAAGGCCCTGGACGTCACAGTAGTTAATGTTTATACTACAAATTCTGACGCATTTGATAAATGCTGCTCTTTAAATCATCCATCCATCCATTTTCCAACCCGTTGAATCCGAACACAGGGTCACGGGGGTCTGCTGGAGCCAATCCCAGCCAACACAGGGCACAAGGCAGGAAACAAACCCCGGGCAGGGTGCCAACCCACCGCAGGACACACACAAACACACACTAGGGCCAATTTAGAATCGCCAATCCACCTAACCTGCATGTCTTTGGACTGTGGGAGGAAACCGGAGCGCCCGGAGGAAACCCACGCAGACACTGGGAGAACATGTAAACTCCACGCAGGGAGGACCCGGGAAGTGAACCCAGGTCCCCAGATCACCCAACTGCGAGGCAGCAGCACTACCCACTGCGCCACCGTGCCGCCTTACCACTACAAATCTTTATTCCATATTTAATGCATTTGATCTTTAATACAGCTTACTTTTGACAAACCAAGACTTTTAAGTAGTTGTCATTATTTGCTTATCTATTACTGGTCACTGTTTAATACGAGGAGCAAAATATTTACAGAATACAAGAAGATTTTAAATAAGCAGCTTAATTCATTATATTTAAATACTGAGGTACTGGAAGTGCTATTAATTGTGTTTCCATTTCAGATTTTGGATTAAATGATACATATTCGTGATTCAGCAAGACAGCATGAATCTTGATCAGTTTGATCCAAACTATAGCACACACTAGCATGTTCTACAAACTCTCTGTATACCTCTGTTTGCACAGTTTACTGAAGAAAAATACAAAGAAACACAGTTAAAACCATATTTTTTTTTTAAAATAAACCTGCTTATTTCAGGGTGTTGTGGTGAATCCTGGGTATGGTCATTGATGTGTCAGTTGGGGTTCTCCACCAGGTGCTTTGTTTTTCCCTCCACACACCCAAGAACATGTACATACTGGGTTAACTGGCCAATTGAAATTAACCAAACGTGTCCACGGATGTGTTGGTGTGTGCCCTGCCCAGAAGCGATTCCTGTCTTGTGCCCAGTGTTGCCAGGATGGGCTCTGGCTCTTTGTGACACTGAATTGGATTGAGCTGGTTTGTGAATGTTACGCGCTTCACTGGTTTTTTAACTTATGGCGGGTCACTATTAGTATTGAAATGGTCACACACCAGTACAAACAGAGCTGGGTGTAACCTGCAGAGCCACTATCTGCATTTGTCTCAACTATAGAAATGAAGACTACATTATTTGGGGTGAGATTAAGCATTACCCACATACACAGCACTTAATCAGCCCCATGATCTGTGGTCAGACGGGCAGAGACCACTTACATATACCTCACCAGGCTACAAATCTAGGTGTCCTATTCCTAACTCCCGTCACATTAGTACCGATTCTTTTTGAGTTAAAAAAGTTTAGGATAAATTGTAAAAAATAGATGGATGCCAAGATTCTGGGAAAAACAAACCCTAGCACATGAATTTTAGCTGACACTATATGAGCCTGCAGTCACAAAGCTTAACAGTGAACACATCAATTAGCGTTCAGCCATTCTCACTGGACACATTTTTTAAAAAAGCTTATTGTTGTTTCTCCATTCACATCAGTTGTTTTGGAGAAATGTTAATGATAAGGCACCTCTTCACCTAAATGCAAACACAGCGCAAGAACAGTCCTCAGACTGGTGGGTGCCTCAGTGAAATCAGGCCCAAATGATGGTAACTTGATCATATCTGGGGAGCAATAAACACGTTAATAAAATTGTGAAAAAGAGCAGCACAACACAGAATGTCTAAGGAGAACTGCATTGCAGATGAGAACTCATCCTGAACTAGAAAGATAACTGGAAAACAAAAACAACAACTGGGAAATGCTGCATTTCGCACTGCAGGCTTCTTACAATGGTCACAAGTTGGTACTTACCTGCACCATTAAACCTACAGTAAGGAGAGGGGAAAATTTTATATATATATTATATATATATAAATAAAGTCTGAAAGTGAGACTAATAGGGGGTAAAGGCCAGTGTGTGCATTAACATAAATATTAAAAGCAAAAACACTGATTAGTGGTGTAACTTTATATGAGAAAATTATATTTTAAAAAGTAACAACAACAAAAAAAAAAACCTTCATTACTGTGTGCCGTCCACTGCAGTCTCTCGAGTCTCCTTCGACAAATCCTCCAGTTTAAATAAACAGCCCGCAGACTGATGGAGGATTCATCCTGTAACTTGGATCGCACAGGCCAAGTCACAAAAGCTGCTCTATCTTAGCCTGAAATTGACTCTCCAAAAGAGACCTTGGCGAGCCATCGAAGACAAATGACTATTACTCCAAAACATGTTACATTTATTTGGACTATGCCAGTGAATGTGAAATTGTTTCTACATGGCTGATCATTTTATCCTCCTTGTGCCCGTCAGTGTTTTTTTCATGCCATTTGCATTTTGACTACAAGCCGAATTTAATATGCAACCCATAAATACTTGGGTGCTTTCATCTTTGTTTCTCATGAAGTCAGGGAAAGATTTGTCAAAGTGACCTATTAAGTAACAAATCTCTATAAAAATGCACTGCTGGAAATCTCTAAATATAGATTTAATGTACCTTGAAAAGCTATAAAAATAAAAGGTTACAAAGACCTTAACCAGAGTGCTGCCTTGCTGAATGTCTCATCCTATGAATCACCGTGCAGGAGACACACAGCACAGACACACAGAGAGGCAAGAACAGTCATAAAGCGCTCTCCTCAACATTCACAAATTTAAACAAGAACCAATATGCCTGGAATATCTGCAAGAAAAGCGTCACTCTTCTGCCACTCCACTGAGTCAAAGCAGGAGACGCGCCCTAACAACCTGGATTGCCAAAATTCCCACGGATACATTCTGATACCTCATAGAGCCACCCATCCACTGGCTAGCCTTTTAAAGTTTCCTGCCCAGGTATTAGTAATCACTGCTGTCAGTTATCTCATACAAGACTTTGTCTAAAATAATGAGCAATCATTTACAGAAATGATGACTGCAGCACTGTGGTTGGTGCTTTTGCTCAGAGACCTACAAGGATTAGACATACTTGACGTCCCAGTCATTGTGGAGCTGCACGTCATCTGTGTCTACACGGGTCTTCTTCAGGTACACCATAGCCATAGACATGCTTGTTGCAGTAGATTAGTCAACTGATCTGCTATGGCCGTTGTGTCCTATCCAGCTTTTGATTCAGCCTCACTCCTAAGGCAAATCAAAATGGACTCCAAAAAATGGCAGGCAGCACAGTGATAACTCATAGCTCACAATTCACAATTTCTACAAGTCTGTACGGTCAGTTTAAAGCTACTAATCATCCTTCTATCTTCTGTACTTTTTTATTCAGTTTAGGGTCATGGAGGCTTAATCCTGTCAAGTACTATAAAGGGGAAATTTACTATTCAGCCACACATCAACAAAAATTAAGTGTTTGAATAGTCTCATTAAAAATAAATAAGGATTTGAATGTTGGTAAAAGTTCAAGTTGCTATTACATATTTGTTTGTATTTAATGTGCCTTTGTATGCTTCATTTTTTGAACATTTTTGCTCACAATGCATCAGCAAAGCATGCAGTGCTTATGACTTGTGCACTGTCACATCCTTCACTTGGAAAACAAAGCACTTCGCAATAGTGCGCAGAAAGTGACACGATCAAAGAGAAATGTGCAACTGGGACACTTCACATTTTTGATACAAATATAAAACCCATACAAGATAGTTCAGGATTACTTAAACACGTTAAAGGCACTCGTCCCCATCCAGGCCTTTGCTCTGCTATGTGCCCTTTTGGTCCTTGGGTGCTGAAGACGTGAAGTCAGCACCTGCTTATTTTTTTTTTATATAAGCTGAGGCACAGTGAGTCCATTTGTGTTTCGCACAATAACAATCACACTAATAACAACTTAAAATTCTATAATGTAAAAAATAAATAATACTACACAGGTAAATTTAAAAAAGCTTAAGTGTATGTTTTTCTTTTATTTTAACAAACAGTTTAATGGATATTAAGTGTCCAGAGCAACATGTTTTGTTAAGATTGTAGACAGGGGTGCCAGTAGTCCAATGGATTCTTTTCCCTCTTAGCAGAATCCACAAAAATATAACACCTGTAACCTTAAGGCTCTTTTTCCATTACATGTTTGTTTTAGGAAGTTTGTGTCAAACCAGCAGGCTCCAAAAGGCATACATTGGTTGAGGGGGCTAAGCATGCTTTCCTGACACTGAAAATGCTGTTTAAAATGGCGATTTTAAAGTTGTTAAAATAATGAAAGGAAAGTCAAAAACATCAGGAACAAAAACATCAGGAGTAAAATGATAATTTTAGGGTACTTGAGTGTTTAAAATCTGTTGTTAGTATATCCATTAACCAAAACGCAGAGCAGTATGCGAGAACAAAATCTGCCCATTTCATAAAAGAAGATATTAACAATTAAAAATTACAAAAATGCTGATCGTGAATGTGATGTGCACAACACAAACAAAATAAATCAGTAACTCAATACGGAAATCAGTGCGAGTTAAAATAAAGGGCCGTTCTTTTACAAACAGACAATCTACCAAGACCAAGATATGCATGCAATATGGAGTAGTGGTCAAGGCATTAGGTTTTAAATCACTCAAGCCACACATCACTCACACAAGCCCACATCGCCAGAATGCCTTCGTCAGGGAAGTCCGACAGACTATGTTGTCTGCTGCTGCTGCACATTTGGAGATCAGCTATGGATCTGCACATGCCATAGTGCATGATGACTTAGGGTACTGTAATGTTTGTGCAAGAGGGGTACCCAAACAGCTTACTGATCTGTCATGGAGCGTTCATGTTCATTTGACCTTGGCTTCAATTAGAGAAAGAGCAGCCATGTACGCTGAGCTGAACGTGTTTGAACTATCTGTTGTGGATATCACAAAAGTTTCAAAACTGATTTTTGAAAATTTTGATTTACCCTTGTGTGTTTTTAACCAACTAAACTTTTCCAGCAAACAGACAGAAAGGACCAGAGGCAAGATATTTAAAACTTTAAAAACTGCTGAAACCTTGAATTTAAAATCTTTATCCTATGGTAGTGAGAGCTGGAGCTTATTCCGGGAACAAAAGCACCAAGCAGAAATAAACTCTTCTTGCACCAGTCTATCAGAGAGCATATTATTTAAAGGAGTCAATTTAAACACAAAGGATGTGTTTACTCAGGTATTTAGTGTTTTTATGCATGTGTCCTTCTAAGATCAAGTATATTAACACTCTATTATCTTTCTATTCAACATTCTATGTTTAAATTATTTTTTTGCAGGAGTGACTCAGGATTAACTTATAATGTCAATTTATTTATAGAGCACATTTAAAACAACAGTAATGCTGTAGCCAAACATAAATAAAATAAATAGAATAAAATCTAATAAAAACAATATAAACCAGAAGTAAACTGAAACAAACAAATGACTGTGACAAAGAAACGATCCGTACCACTGAAAATCACAGAAAGCTAAGGAATAGAAATGTTTCTTCAATCACAGTTTAATGTAATTGGTAAAGAATTCCACAGACGAGGTGCAGCAGCTGCAAAAGCCCTGTCCTCCTTAGTTTTACACTTCGTTCAGCTGTTTCTTGTGGTCCCTTGTACTGAAGATCTCAGCTCTCTGGATGGCTGGTGTATAACACAATTCAGATAAATAAGCAGGAGTATAACCATGTATTGATTTAAAAACCAGCAGCGAAATTTAAAAATAAATTCTGAAACTAACAGGTAGCCAGCGTAAAGAGGCTAAAATTGGAGAAACAGAACCAAACTTTCTTGCCCCGACCAAAAAACGGACAGCAGCATTGTGGACCAACTGAAATCTGGAAATCACAGATTTGCTAATCCCAGAATACAATGAGTTGCAGCAATCAGGCCAGAAAAAAAATGAAAACATGAGTAACTTTTTCCAGATCCTTAAGTGATAAAAAAAAGGGTTAACCTTGGCTAAAAGATGAAGCAGGAAATAGCAACTCTTAACCACAGAATTTATCTGTTTCTCAAAAGTGATTCCGAACATGGGGTTTGCAAAAGTTTGTGAAAGAGCCAAGGAGTTTGAAACCAGTTTGAGCTTTGGCAGGAAGACCAGCTATCAGCACTTCTGTTTTATTTTGATGAAGAGCGAAAAACTTGTCAGCCACCCAGGATCAGGGTTCTATAAGACAAGTGTACAGCCGATTCATTGCAGAGTTACACGCAGGAATACAACAATTCATCACAGTTAAGGAGTAGACATTCAGTGGAGTAATGGCACCATCAACCTGCACTGAATAGCACTGACAACAGTCAAAAGCAACTTCATTTAGCACAGCAAGCTATGCCACTTAGTTTTCCATGCCATTTCTGGACTGGTTAGCATAGAGCAATGGTTTAAGTGTGTCAGGTGAACGACAAAGAACAGGGGCACAGGAAAGCCCTCACACTGGAGTTAGCTCTGGTGTTGCCATCAACTTTAAACAGGGAGATGATGCAAAAAAATAGGCACTTGAACTAAGGCTGTATGTGTCTTTTGTTAATCTTCCTCTGACAATTAGATCACTGTCCTCAGACCACCTTACACTATATCCAATGCGGTGTTAACATTTTACTTTAGCTTTCATATCCTTGATTTCAGTGCTAATAAATAACCAGATTTCACAGATTACAATATACTAAATCAGCATATACAAAACAATCTCTCCTAAATTAAACACTTACCTGACTATATAACTGTCTGCCAAGACAATATTAGTAATACGGTAGAAAGCTAAATGGTTTCCACATTAGTGAAAAAATTCAGACAGAACTGAACTCATCCCCATTATTGGACTGTTAAGTTGGCGCTGGTTCTGTTATCTTAGGTAGCTTTTGATCTCGCTTGACTGAGATGAAGTGGAGCTAAGATGTGGGGTCAATGTGCCTGCTGCTACAGTAAGCAATAGTTGATAAGTAAACATGGTAATGGGTCAAATATTATGGATCGAGTGTTGATGAAGTGTTCACATCTTCTGCTTTATGTATCAATGAATAATTTAAAAAGGTTTATATTTTGTAGTTCTTTACTAAAGGTTGAATAAGGTGGTCCCATACCTTTTCTGCAAAAATGTGTTGTTATGTAAAGTGGTGCCTTGGTTTTGTCATTCAAAACATGGAGTTTCTTTTACAATACTAGCTCACGTGTAATAGCCTATACCCCTCTGAGAGAAAAAAAAAAAAAAAAAAAAAGGAACATGGAGCAGGAGTTGCGCGTAGTCAGAATTTCTTAGCTATGCGAGTCAGGACACATATCTCCGTTCTTTTTGGAGTCTGATGATGCTTTAAGTAATCACATAAAAATGCATCTGGGGTGTTTCACTATAGCAGAAACAATTTTGCCAATTAAAAATACAGTTAATGCCAGCGGGAGGGGCAGTGACCAATACTGCACAGTATTGTATACATAACTTTAAAGCAGAATTAGAAGAAATATTCTCACTCTTGAAGATAATGCCCTTTCAGTGACTTCTTCCACTTTGTCCACTGCAACAATAAATAACATTCCACTCTCATCAGAGACGAACAGCAGTTTGTTAGCTTCATACAAGTCAGGGTAATTTACCCATTTCCCCCCTCCTCTCCTTTTTTCATTGTGCAACACTGACAGCTTTGTTTAAAAAAAAAAAAAAAAAAAAAAAAAAAGCAGATTTGCTTATGTTTCCTACAAGTCGATTTAGAAGTCTGCCTGTTTTTCTTAGCTATCTGAGCTTAAAATGAAGCCTCCCCCTTCCTCCACTGTATAGTCAGAAACTGAAACTTTGACCACAAGAGACAAAAGCAGCATTTCACAACTTTGATAGTCACTCCACCCAATGCCTGCCTCATCATAGCAATAGGCCTGCAAAATGTACTGCAGTGTGACTGCTAATCAACCGCAGAAAAACTTTAAGACAAGATAGCGTTATGACAAAATCAAAAAGGTGACAACAAGCTGAAATCAACTAAAAACACATAACATTCAGTGGTCAAGAGTCCTGTCTTCAATTTAAAACCACAATTTCATGAGGACAGCATTTTCCAGGAAGCGTTTATTTTAACAGTATTTTAACAGTATCGTATTTGAGCAAAAATGCATGTAATTTGCACATTGTAAGCATACAACTGGATATAAAATGAAATGAAATGATTTGCTGTGTCAGTCACAATAGACCACCATTCTATAAAAGGATAAAAAACGTATCCTTTTTGGATTGAGGATTCCTTTAATTATCCCAACATTTAACATTTGTGTCAGTCAACCTTACAACATCTCTTTAGATTCTAGAAAGATATAAATGAAAATGTAAACTCCATATAGAGGTCACTTAGGAAACCTACCCAAAACAACAAGTAAGGCCTAAGCAGCATATACCAATATCACTCGCCACCGACTACCACTTTTTATCTACAAGAAAGCAACCAGCTTGCTTTCAAAACAACATATAAAAAGGAATATCAAATAAAACTGAACCTTTTAATAGGCTGAGACTGAGTTCCAATTTTAATTTGGAAGATTGCACACGCAATGTGATTATTCATTTGAATGAAGACTTGAGGTTACATTTGTATTTTTAAAAAACAGTCTGGATGGTAATTTTCATTTTTTTTTATAACAATACATGGCACAATTAAACAAGTATGGTCATATGTACAGTATATAAGCACACTCATTTATTTATCCGATGTGCAGCCTGTTCAATTTAAATAACTCCAACACTCCCTTAAATAAAGCTGGCATTTATGTATTAATGGCTGTGGCAAAGGTGCTTATTTTAAAGGTATTAAGGAGAATTGGGGAAAAAAATATATCACAGGTCCAGAAAAAATATGCAATCAAAAGGTGACAAATTTCATTAAGTTAATGACTTGATGCAACATTAGGACGTTAACACTGTTAAAAACACTGTTAGGTTTGGTTGTACTGACAGACAATATAAAAAAGAAAAGGCTGTACAAGCAGAGGAGAGTGTTTTCATGCCAATAACAGAGTGTCAGTGGGTAGAGATTGACTACCAGCAGGACTAAACTTGCAAGCTCCAGAAAATCTGCGAACATGCTATACTCTTATTTTCTTGTTAGACAAACAAGAAAAGCACCCGATTGGATCCTTTTGACTATCTCAGTGAAAACAATCCCCTCAGATGCAACACCCACATGGTAATAATAAACTATGGGAAATATTTTAAGAGCACTTAAGCCCTGCAAATCGTACGCCCACACACGTTGGCAAATTAAAAATCTCAGTAAATATGCAGCGCAGTGTGCTTTTTGTGCATAACATGCATGTGCTCCAGATCCACTGAAGACCATCACAGTCAGCAACTAAATCCTAGGCTGCAGGAAACCATCTGCACAACTTTGCTTTGAAAATACAAAATCATTTTCATAATGATTATTTAATTTTCATTTTGATCTGGATGGAAAATTGAAAACATTTTATGAAAAAAGTCCACTGCAAGCAGCATCAAGGGTAAAGGAAGTGTGCCAAAACAGGAAAAAGTACACGTCTGCCAGAACTGCTGCCTGTGTTTGTGGCAGATCTGAAAGTCAACATTTGTGGTCTATGGTTGGATCATTTTACACTTCTCTGTCAGTTCTGACATTTACAAATTGCTCCTGCATTGTCCCTTCATTTTGGAAAGACAGTGGATTCACAGAATCTAACAAAGAGGAAATCAAAAAGAGGTAGTGCTAGGAACAAAAGGAGAATACTCTTTAAACCTTAAATTGACATTCTTTTACCACCAAAATTCGAGAAAATAGAACGCTGTGCAAATAACTGTTGATTTCCCAAAAACTATGCCAAGTACGTCTCTTTTTGATGAAAAATCTTGCAAAGGATTACTGCATATAAAAGAGCGGTATGTTCAAGAACAGTTTTAGGAAATTGATTATCACTGCTGACAGGAAGTAAAATGACAAACATAAATGTAAGAAGTGTTGTGGTAGATAAACGCATACTGTAAATGGCACCTTTCAAAAAAGAGTGTGTAGCAGAGAGCGTAAAGGTAATATATTTCCAAATACACCACTGTACACAGAGTTGAGGTTAATGTAGTATTACTGTATGTAATATGTTCTTGTAGCCTAATAACATTTCCTCGTTGCAATTCAGTGTGACACACTATAGTTTAAAACTTTAAATACTTGTAATCACGTTACAGTTGCTGGCTTAACTGGAATTTTATTATCTGTGTTACATGCGTTTCTAAGGAACTAACATGTTGAATAAATGTACTAAACGCCTTGAAGGACCGCTATTCCCAATTACACAACATTTGAGGAGGCGAGTGTGGCTACCCGATCTGTGTCCCTGGTCTGATTTGGGCTGGATAGTCACATGATTTCTACCCAACATATAATAGCTATATTAATTATTTTTTTGTTTCTCGTGGCGTATAACTTCTTGATCAAAGAACTCACAGGGAATTAGATTTACAGAGGCAAAAATGTCTTTGATATCAAATCGTCATGCATCATAAAACGTATTGTGCCACACACCACATACATTTGTAATTTTTATATCACATCTATTTAGTATTGCAATGAAGTCTGTGTTCAATGAAGGAAACTGAATCATTAACAAAAAAAAAAAAAAAAAGAAAAAAAAAAAAAGCATTTATATGTTGCAATCACCACCTACTTCTTTTGATACCGTAAAGAGCATGTGGGTGTCATCCTTGTAATGTGCAAATGATACACATGTGTATGGGTTCAGAGAGTAATGCAAAAGTAAAATAATTTGTAATATTACATCTAGGTACAAGTAATAACAAAGTAATTCTGCTACAAATTAAAATAGTCATTTGTAACAGATTACTTGCTTATGTCGCATTACCTTGGAAGTCGGATGTCAGAGCTGGGAATGACGTCACACCCGAATTGACTGCATTTCAGTAAAATAAAAATAAAAAACCAATACGGACATGTCCAGGAAAACCTCTGCTGTGCCTGCTCCATTGGAATAAATGGCAGTTACCACCACATTATGTGGTATTTTGTGTATTCAAACACCATAGCAACATGTCCACAGATAGAAGTGCGTGTACAACTGATTTAACGAGACACAAACAGACACAAGTACAATACTACAGCTTGCACATCGCCATTTTGGATTGCGGTTGGACAAACTCAGACTGGACAGAGCAGCCTCGAGTTTCTGAGGTGGACATCTAACTTGAGGGGCATTTCAGTTGAAAATTCTGACTTCCCACTTCAAATGGAATGCAGCATCTGAGTGACTATCCAAACTCTGCTGGCAGTCAATCAAGGTTATCATCATTAACTAAAATTGTACAATGACTGAAAAAGCATTTAGGTAATTGAAACAAAAACAAAACCAAAAGCCAATTGATAAATTAAAACTGAAAGATAGACAGAATACATGACAACTAAGATAAAATGAAAATGGTTATTGATGAAAATGTGCTGTTTACATTTAAATAGACTAATTGAATGTAGCCAACTGTTGACTCTCCCTCATTTTTTAAACTAACTGGCTATATAACCCAGCAAGCATAATGGCTGACAGTTAGCTAGAAATTACATGTTTTTGAACACTGACACACAACAAACACTTGGTTGGGAAAGTACTGTCTGGGAGTACTTTGAGAAGGACACAGTAACAAAAGAAAGTTCATAATCCACGTAGGCATTTAGGTGTGCAGAGCTCAAAGCAAAATTTAAAAACACATAAAACAAATTCACAACCACACTAAAAATGCTTTAACAGATATATATATATATATATATCTGTTATATATATACTGCTGACATACTGAAAAAACACAAACCCAGGAAGGAAGATAAAGTGACTATATTGGTCAAACATGATTTTTTTTTTTCTGCCTGCTCATCTTAACTGTCTGAACTCAAAAGAGACTGTGCTGACATGGCACTTTATTGAATCAGGAATGTCTCTCCGTTTATGTGGATTATCTGCCTTCATAAGCTATGGTGAAGTGCTTGATCTGAAGTTTAAAATGCCTAGTGTTGCCTAAGTAAACAGCCTGCTCCTCAAGTAGAAGGGCACTGCTACAACTACAAGGGAGACATTTTACAAGAGCCCCACTGCATCATTTAAAGAGTATATTTGCATATTTCAATAATTCCAGCAGAATGGAGGTACAGCGTGCATTTCTTAATCTTGCTCAAATGGGCCTTTTTAAGCTAAAATAAAAAACTTAACTGTGTTTGACCATTTCTATTTTACTTTTTATAATTGGTGCCTTACTTAAATTAGTTTTTATTTTGAGAGAATCATTTCAGTTTATATGACAGTGCTTGTGCATAACCCCAAGTGTGCCTTTCTGAACAGGCTGAGTTGACTCAGGGATCTGGATCTCAGGGATCCATTTTCATCCGTTTCAAAGAACCTCCACCTGACACTACACTAAATTCCGGTAATAATAAAAACCTCAGATGTCAAATAGGCCTTAAATTAACAGATGGACAAGTGATATAATTAAGAAGCTTACTTAAATCTAGAAAAATACATTTCAGGCTTCAGAATCAAAGTTGCATTTTTTTGTCTTAAATGCTGGTCCTAAACATTAGGTGGTAATTAATAACATGACATTTTAATGGTAGTAAAGGAGATAGAGGTCTAGTGCATGAAATTTTATAAAGAATACTGAGACTTGAGTTTCACAAATCATTTTTAAAACCAAGAAGGACTTGAATGAAAAGTGCCCCCCCTTCAGTAGAAAAAACACTCACTAGAAATGGAAGATACGAGTAGTAAAGGGGATTTTAGCAATAATATGAGTAATCAGAGATTTACATCTATATATTTGGGTGCAACGTATTCTTCATGTCATGTACATCAAATCAAATTAGTTTTTAATTACACCTACAAAGAAAAAACATTTTAAAAAAGTCATCGAATCAGCAACGGCTTTCTTCAAACTCAATGCGTTTTCCTCCAACTGAAAGGTTCAATTGTTATAGAAAACATATGTGGCTGGGTGAAGGTGTGCATGTTGGGATGTAACTAAGTAAGTGGTTTGGGAATTGAGATGAACTTAAAAATATAATCTTCCCAGAACCTACAGATATGTAATGGGCCATTCCCTGCAAAGTACTAGAATGCAGTAGGATTCATTATAAGAATGACATGGTAATTTTTTGGGTCTGTTGTGTTCAAGTCTGTCAAGTGGAAGAGGATCCCAGAAAAACAGTAGCATAAGCTACGTTACAACCAACACCAAAAGAGTATTTAGTGTGTATATGAGTTAAGTCTTCTCTTTCACTGTATACCTAATTTGATCATATTACTGTACTGCTGTACTGTTCCTGTAAATTGCTTAACAATTACCTGACCTGCTTAGGTAGAGTAATTTTTCAAATATCTAAACTTGCCAAAACAGACTAAACTTTGTGCTTGTTTATGGTGAGAAGTCAAGCAAAATGACACCTTTTATCGGCTAACTAAAAAGATTACAATATGCAAGTTTTATTCAAGCTAGCCATAGACTTATTTATTTCTGACAGGAGTTTCTTATAATTAGTTTTGCTTGAATTAACATTACCTGTCCTATGTTTAAGGCTGTCGTGATATTTTGTGTGCTTGATCTGTCTATTTTTTCTGAGACAGACCATTTCCAAAGATATTAGCTCTTGACCTTGGAAATTAGTGGGGCTGTGGCCCAGATTGTTGATTCTGGATTTCATTCACTCATAACCTCAACCTGGTGAAAACAGGAACATATAATTTAACCGATTAGAAAAACTAAATTTAACTACTGGAAGGCTCCCTGACATTTGATTTTCATGATTTTTGATATGCTTTTCCTTAATGTGACATACAACATAGATTTCTCTTTTTACTGGATCTCATTACAGTTACGCTGCTTTGCACAATCTGGCCTTCAGGTTTGTGGTGGTGCATTTAATTACGTGAACTGAAGCATCGCTAGACTGTGGTTTCCTGTTTTCATGAAGCCATCTGGACATTCTAATTAGGTCTAAAAAAGGTAAATGATAATCAAAGTGATGCTTTTGTTTAATGAAAAAAAAATCTCTGTGCAAAACAAAATACAGTTGGAAATGACACAGAATACAATAATAAAAGCTAATATGTGGAAAGGCTACAAGTTTGAACTTGTAATACTGTGACTTACATACTTAAAAGGCAGAAACATGAATCTAGATAAAGGGAACAGCGCTTCAGCAATACAATGTAGCTGAATCAAGAAAACTTGTTGGGCAAGTTATTTAAAAAGAAATGTAATAAATACACTTACACTGTTTAGGCCCATCTGAACCAGAAGATTGTGTAAATTAGAAAACATGTATTTAGTTATTCAACCACCCATTCATTTCCAAACGCACTAATATGTGTTGAATAACTCTTACTGACCATACCATCATAAAAGTAGCTCCTTATCTTTTGCAATGTTATTAAAGAAAAAGGAAATCCAAGCATATCATAAAATGTTGTTGTAAAGCCACATGCAGGCACTTCACAACTGAAGGGAATAGCACCACCCATGTCACAAAATAGCTTGAAAAAAATGAGATAAAAATAGCAAGTGTGTCAAACTCAAACAAGCAAAACAGTCCTTCAGAGAAAAAATTTTGACCTCTACAGAGATGGTGAGTGCGATTTACATAAGGCACGAAAGAAGCAGGTCTTAGTTTCATGTATACAGGCCTGTGCCCATCCCTCAGTGCTCGGACGCCTGGCGAGGCTCCCAGAAAGCACAGGAATGCACCTGGCTCAGGTTACAGCCTGTGTGAATTCCCCTATAGTCCAGTACTAATGGACTTCGTATTACCAGGTTGCCTGGCTCTGGATCCCCATGTTTTATATACTAACAAACAAGTTATGTTCACACAAGAGGAAGGCAGCTGGCTAAGAGCTTTCAATCTTCAATGTCTGCAGTTGTAACTGGGATCTGTTTTCTGTGAGCTACACTTTAAAATAAGAGACCTTTCATTCTTCTGCTCCTCACTCCTCTAAATGCATACAATGAAAGTATGTTAAACTGCTATCATGCTCTAGTGAATGTACTGATCAACTGATTCTGCTAAGTAGGTAGGATTTCATGATGAACATCTTTAATTGAAATCTGAATGGTGGGAAAGACTGCATATCACTTTTATGGGTGATTGAGACAAAAATAATCAAATGGTGTAAAACATACCTGACAAACGAGAAATCAGCTAAGGATTGTGTCTCATGTTTCACTTTAAACACATTCTAATCCAATGGTCTTTTATGAACACTGTCACAGCAAACTTTGTTCATTAGCTTATTTGCCATTAAGACCTTGGCATACTTTATTCTTGTCACTCACCTCTGCATAAAGAGAAAGCAAGGCAGTTGCACATTGAACAGAGAGACAGTCCACTGTTTTGCGCATAAGGGGTCTATGAAACTCACCATAGTTGATAAAGTTAGTGGTGAACTCCCGAACGTCATCACTATTGATTGGTCAACGAAGGGGGACAGTGTACATTTGAGTCCTTGCCTCAGGAGAAATCAACTATCATTCATCATGGACTTTTAATGCTTGAACTTCCAGCATGGAATAGCAGAAATGTCAGTGAAGTCTGAACAACTTGATGGTTATTGTAATTATTCAGATGGTTCAGTGTCTGTGAGCTGCACTGGTAACAGCTGTATTGGATGCTTACTGTTATTTTTCATACGCCTACAAGTGACAGTGTGTGAACCTTGAACATGAGCTTCCAGAAGACCATGTGAAGTCTACCTCCGCCCACTGTCAGGATCAGAGTACTACTAATATACACATTTACAAAAACCCATATAAAATATATACATCTGTGTATGTACTACTCTTTTCACATTTTTGCCATCTTTAAAGCATTTAAGGCTCATAATACACTTTTTTCATAATGTGAATTTCCCATTGGGATTAATAAAGTATCTATCTATCTATCTATCTATCTATCTATCTATCTATCTATCTATCTATCTAATAACCTTAACATTTACAAGATGTTATGAACAATTAAAGTAAAATAAGCTAATGTAAACTGGCAATATAGCAGAGAAAAATAACACTGAAATTCATATGCTGGGTATTACAGTATATGAATAAAAAACACTTCTGCCCAATCCTAGGGAAAAATTAAAGGCAAAGACTTAGATCATTATATTTTTAACACACTCAATGTGTATGACAGTATATGAGGTGTGTTTCTTTCTGATCGGAGAGATCATTGGGCACTTGAGTTCTGTACTGCTGTAGTTTTATTGCTTTGAGTGCTCTCTTCAGACTATAGTGATCTATCTTGTGAGTTTTTCTAAAAACTGATTCTCTCTAATATCACAGGCCCCCAGCTTTACCAATTTCAAATATATCTGTTTACAGATGTTTTATTTTACACACCATTTCTGTGTGATCTCAGCAGTCAAAATTCATAATAGTATGTTTTATACAATAGTAGAGATTGTATTTGTTTATGACTGTGAACTACTGGGATGTTTGCATTTATAGCTTTGGCATATAAAAAATACCTGTTTCTTTCAATTATATTTGATACCACAAGGTCTATCTTATTGATTAATGTGTTATGTTAGGAAACCAACAGAATATTACAATAGGTGAGGCCTAGTGACTAAGACATTAAACATTAAACCACTTCCTGTTCAGCCTTCATGACTACCTCTCTGTATAATCCTAACAAGACAATAAATCCATCGGGGCTTCAAAAACATCTGTATGAAGACAACTGTACAGTTACTTGTTTCACCTCTGAATGGTTATTATTAAAAGTTTATTGAATGTATATCTGAAATTTAAAATGATTCCAAAACAAAAAAAGGAAGTAAAACAGAACATTAGGCAGCCCTATAGCACTAATTCACTACATGACCCGACACAAGATTCTTTAGCCTGACTAAAAAGCAATTTATAAGATGAAGTCTGTCCCAGAATTATTTTAGGGTACAAGGCAGAAACGAACTCTGGATAGTAGTACATTGGTCATATTTACACACATACAAGGCCACTTTACTGTTTTCGAATTAAAGCAACATGCACATTATTGTGATGTGAGAAGAACACCTAAGCTCATGTTATAAAAAAACATACGAAATATCATATAGTGATCAAGCTGAGAGTTGAGTCCAGACTACTGGAACTGTGAAACAGCAGGCCTACCCAAGAAACCACCATGCCACACACTACAGAAAAGCATTATATAGTGAGAGTGACCGACAAACCCTCAAATCAAATGCTTTTATCTTTAAGAATGGAGGTCACAGGTTTCTTTAAGTTACAACATTTACTAGTTTATAGCTATAAATGGAAGTCTATGCACACTGTGGTATTTTTACATGGGATGCAAAACTTTCTCACCATTTTGAGCAACAGTCAGAAGCAATGTACACACCAGTGGGTGCTCTATACAATACTTACCATAGAAAAGCCATCACTGCCCATATCTCCTGACCCAATATGAGTCAAATGAATAAAGTTCATTGGTTCTCCAATCATGGTGCGGTCTATCCGTGGCCTTCGCTTCTTCTGTTTAAAAAATAAAAACATGAAGGAGAATTTTAAAATAAATGAAGGAAAACCAGAATGACACCATTCAGCCACTCCCACAGTTTTAGCTTACATCTTCTACTACAACACCACAAACCATGTCTCCTTTAGGATGTCGCGATCATCTTACCTTTCAATCTGCTTTTGCACTTTTGAAGTGAGACCAAAAGATGGCTACACATGATCATGTGTAAAATACATGAATGAATGCATAGAAGTGAATATATTCATGTACTAATTGGTTTATGGCTTATACTGTTATGTTATAACATTTTTAGGTGGTTGGCAAAATTATATTCTTAAAAGGTGGCCTAAAGTACATGCATCTTTTTGCAGAAATAATTTCCTCTCTAATAGACTTTAATCACACTTAGACTAATAAGAATGGGGCAGACAAAACACCGTGAAGTCACTGTAAATTTGTATAATTGCACCCCACTTGGTATGGTGTCATCTAAAGTGGAAAGGTTTGTCCCAAAGATCATTTCAGAGTCTTAATTGCTTCTATTTTATAGATCACATGAAGGCAATGAGTGGCTGTCGACTCATTACAAGAAGGCCCATCATCACACGTGGCAAGTCTTTTCAAACTGCAGGTTGTTTGGCTGTACTGGGCTACCAAAACTGCAGATACATATCAGTGGGTAACTTGTCAAAAGCCTCCCATTAACCCCTTTACCATCTGTACAGCTACGGGATCAAAAGAGCAACATATCCTGTGGCCTTCTACAGGAATAAATAATAATAATAATAAATAATTCTTTGCATTTATATAGCGCTTTTCTCACTACTCAAAGCGCTCAGCAATTGCAGGTTAAGGGCCTTGCTCAAGGGCCCAACAGAGCAGAGTCCCTATTGGCATTTACGGGATTCGAACCGGCAACCTTCTGATTGCCAGTGCAGATCTCTAGCCTCAGAGCCACCACTCAAGGCAATGGGCCTACAGCATTACCAGATAGATAGACAGTTAAATGAATACTTTGCTTTTATTCATCTACCCATTTATTTACTGCACATTTTCAATCTAACTGACAGCTCTGAGTGCAAAGCAGAAACCAACTCTTGCATAGGAGGACAGTCCATTTATTGCAAGACACAATCTCACACACACATCCACAGAGGGTCAATTTAGAACTGTCCGTTAACATGGACCTTTTTTTGGCTAGGGAACTAAATACCAGGATATGCATAGTAAGACCCATGCAGATGAGGTCAAACAAACAAACAAACAAACACAAAACAGCAATTGGTCATGAAATTCTAACCCAGTATCTCCATCGCTAACCACTGCACCACCACACTGCCCCAGTCATCGTTTATGCATAAATAGTACAATTGTTACAATCATAGTTGCTTTTAGCATTGTTTATTAGTATGTTCAAAACAATGATATAGAGAAGTGGGCAGTCTGAAAAAAAAAAACCTACAGAAAAAAATTCCCTTGCGCATTACAGGAACTGAGAAAGACAATATGAAGAGGAATAGATCACAAAATGTGACTTGCATCAATTTCAAACGCATGAAGTCAGCTAGAATGTTTTTACACAGATTCTAAAAATTAAATCAGCCAGTTTGTTGCTTCAATTCCAACATACAGCAAGCTTTAATTTACTCTCTGACAGTGGTGTGCTCAGTAACAGGAAGTCTATCCGAAAAGGAAATACTGCAAGAGAAGACTACTTTGAAGCAGGCAGGGAACAAAGCACGACAAAATTAGATAAAAGCTACGATTAGCGGATACAGTACTGAAGATTTGAGGAATGCCTTTGCATTAACCAGTGCGGTCATTTAGTCTATCAAATGCTTTGTTGTCAATCCTCTTTCTATGTGACTGCCTTTTAGTCTCCTGTGGAAAATTATATCTAAAAGCTACTGAAGCTGTGCTGTCAGCCGTGCCCAAGATTTTGGTTTGTACCTGAGTTTGTAAATGGCATTATGTGGTGTGGTCTAAAGTAGCACCAGCCTCTAAGGAAAAGAATAGAAAACATCAGCACGGTAAAGGTCAATAGGTTCCTCTTTTTGTCTGTTTGAATTTGAGGTTTACAGATAAAGAGCCATAACAGGACGGGTCTGCTTTTTCACCAACAATAAAGAAATGTGTCTTTAAGCCAGGATGTAAAAATGGAACACAATGATTTGTACTCTTAGAAAAGACAATGCAGCATATACAGTGAATGCTGTTTTTTTCCCCTTTTAAAATGCCGAGGCACCTAGTTCACCATTCCATATTGCCCATTTAATCTATGACATACCATATATGTAGTCTGTAAATAAAGGTTTTGAGTTTTATGTTATTCTTTTGTTACTTTTCACTCAATGGGAAAATATGTCTGTAAAGGCAACAATCCAGGAGAGTGCACTAGAATTAAAAAGAGGTCTTGCATCTCCGCTCAATATGGGAATCATGCAGCTGCTTTACTCATTTCACACTGAACCGGACTAAAAAGGTGCAACCAGCATCAAGCTAACGAAAAGAAGTGCACCTCCACATCTGGTGCTGAAGTGTCTGTCGTGTGTGAAGACTGTCCGCTATCCTTGACTTTGCATAACAAAGAACTGTCTGGAAACAGCAAACTACTCAGCTGAAAAATAAGTTTTTTCCAATTGCCAATGTGAGTTACACCATTGGGTGGTGCCTTTGCATGTTGACTCTTTTCCCTTGTTCTGCTTTTAAGGAAACCAGGGCAATGACTTTGGGGTAGCGTGCATGTATGGTCATCTTGGTATAGCAGGCTTGGTGCAAAATGAATGAATAGCTTGCAGACAACAACATTGCTTAATTTTCGATGCCATGTTACTTAACCCCATACGCATTTTAGGCCACAAAATTTTTGATAACAGCCATCTACTCATCACCTGAAAAAGATTTTGCAGCACATGCCTAAGGAGAACCAGAGGCTACCAGGACAACTATGGATGCAGGGAAGGTATTAGCATTGGATATAACTAGAGTTGCACAATATACCGGTAATTGAAGAGTACAGAAAAACCCAAATTATAAAACTACAATACCAGCCTTTCTGGATTTTCAGTGCTGGGGAAGTAAATGTCTGCTTTCCGCTAAACCCAAGCCCCTTCACTCGACACTTGCTATTGCAGTTGTGGAAAAACATCTGTTTCATAGACTTCATGAAATGAAACTACATGCTTCAGTGCGATCTGTACTTCACGTTGCCATGACTCGATCGGGACTTCATGGGGGACTAACCAAAAACCAAAGTAAACTTATTTGGCAGGTTTGGGACTTTGCAGCTATCTAGAGGATAGTGGTAGCAAGCACGACAAGCAATTATACAGCACACCAGGGAGGCTGGAGTAAGATTGGGATGGGGTTTGGAGTCATCTGTTACTTCCTTCTAAACCATACTGGTATTGATGTCAAGGTCTGAAAGCTGGCATTGATATCAAAAATCAAAATTGTAGTACTGATCAAATGCTAGACCATCATAGGGAACACTCATACACTGGTCAAATTTAGAGTTGCCAGTCAACTGCAAAAAACAGTGGCAGAGCATAAAAACGCCACAAACGCTAGCTGGAAAACTAACTATTTCTAGGCCACTGAGGTCAAAGTGATTTAGTTACCAGTGAGTAGCATAACTGTAATTCATCCATGCATTTTCTGTACTTCTGTTTTGCTTGGGCCTACCCTAGCAGCAACAGTCACAATGTACTGTATAAATTAACCACCACTGAGTTAGATACAAACAAATATTGTGGCATATTTAAATTCAATCTAAAGGCATCTTTGTAAACCTTTAGGAAATCCACATAAAGAATGGTTAGCATGCAAGTTCTATTGACTTGGCCACTACTAAGTCAAAAATCATGCTTGTAAAATGTATTTATACATTTTCTGCTCCTGGTTTTTGCATCACAGCACTGCATTGGGGCAGCTGCCACTATAAGTTAAAAAGGTTGCAAAGCCGGAGAACTAAGACTAGTTGAAATGCCGCTTGATAACATCTTATAATAAACAAACATTTTACTATTAAAACAAATTAGGAGTCTTTGGTCTTGTTTCTTTAACACCATACCTGCACACAAAATTAATCCATATATACATGTATATAGTAACAAGTCATTTCTAGAAAAGGCATGGCAACACATCCATGATGCCACTGGCAGATACTGTGGTTCCAAGGCTAAAAAAGTACTTCAGGCTACAGGCACCTGTAGTTAGACTTCTTTGCTGACCTGTTCAATGAATGTCCCAGTTTACTCTGTTTGCATTCTCACCACCAAAAAAAAAACCAAAAAAAAAAACCCAAAAAACATATGAAATGTTGGCAGACGCAATTTTGTATGAAACTTGCTAACAACTGAAATGTCATGTCCCGATTGTTCATTAAAGGTGACACAGTTATTAATAATGCTCCAAGAAACTGGGTTTGAACCCTTGGGCCACACATCTATCTTTATGGGTTTCTTCTACTTCTTTCTCCCCGATACTCCTACTTTCCTCAGATCCCCAAAGATAAACAAGTTGGGTTACTCAGTGACTCTAAAATGACCCCACATGCATGAGAAGGAGTTTGGCATGCTAAGGACTAGGATTTTATAACTGAACACATGAATCCAAAAAGTGGATGGATGGATAGGCAACTGCTCACTTAAGCAAACAGCATCAGTAGATCTCCTCTCATGTTTGTGAACATTTCATCTTATTTAAGGCAAAATGAAAATGGAATTCCCACGGTACCGTGACCTGTTTCTTTTGAGTATTTCCTAAATTGGAGAAGTTTACGACAGATGGGACTTTCAGAAGAATTTTGCATTGAAGTATCACATCCAAAGCAAACCCCCACCCCACCCTGAAATCACAAAATGTCTAATTGATTTAAATCTGTTGTTTTTGATATAGTTTTAAAAGTATTTAAAAAGTAGCCTACCGAAAAATGCAAGATATAACAAATAATTATTGATAACTGTCAACAGTTTCTCAAAGCAATATCTGAAGGTGTGTCAAAAATGTATAAAGTACGCACAGCAATTTTCTTCTTCAGAACAGGTCACTTAGCTGCCATTTTATAACCATTTAATTTCAATACAGGCCTGAGATTGATTGATTGGATTTATTTATTTATTATATATATATATATATATATATAATAGATTAAGATTAAAAGATTAAGCCATTAAATGTAAGCAGCTGATTTTTGGTCAGATGTATTAACATATCACATGATGATATTATACATGAACACATAAATGTTTATTTAATATATTGCCTTTACATAGTGAAAAAGCATTCTAAATACAAATACTATATACAGTATATGGCATGTTTGTTTTACAGTATTTTTTTTTTTAACACTTGGAGCAGCAGAGGCAGAGGCAGGTTAAGTGACATGCATAGGGTGACACAGTGTGTCACAGGTGAGGACTGAACCAAAAGGTTAAGAGTTAATAGTTCAAGACCTTAACAACCTAAGCAGCACAAGCAGAGAAACCAGAAAATCAAACAAGCAGACGTAATGGGCTCTTTTTAGAAAGTATTTTCTGTTCAGAGATTAGTAAGTAAGTGGAATCAAAAAATGAAGCCAAAAGTGGAATTTTGAGAACCCTCAACTCTTGACTGGACATTTTTTTAAAACATCAGTAGTATATAAATTAAGTAATTTTTAATATTAATGGCCTGATCTTACCAAACATTGCTGCTAAAGTTCTAAAACAATACAGTTAGGACCCCATTTGTAAACTAGGATTTAAATAACCAGAGAGCTGTATATAAGAATTGTAATGAAGTGAAGAAATAACAGGAAGATGGAGGACTTTGTCAACTGTGAGATATTTTGGTAAAACCCCATTCCTAACTGAAATAGAGTAATAGGATTGTTTGTAGGCTAGTATGGTGCACCTTTAAAGGATCTGTGATATTGGAACATACTCTTTTCAAACTTGGGAGTATTTTATCTTCTACCGTGGGCCGTTTTACAGATGAAAATGTGAGCGTCTGCTCTTCACAGAGATAGTTTACATTATTCCATGGCCTTTTAAGCAACTTAAGAGGGGGTGCTGTCCCATTTTTCACTAGTTAAAAAACACTTGGACTTTTGTGCCACTTGTGGGGTAAGGAACACCCCCCCCTCCCCCCATTTCCCTAATATGTCTGTGTTGCCTGGAGTTCATAATAATATATAACCAACAGTCAAATGTCATTCAGTGTTAAGAGACTTTGCATTTAGCAGAGGACAACATATGCACATACTGTAACTTCAGGACACAAAAGTAAGGACGTCAAAGAAATTGGGCTAGTGGATTTAAAAAAAATAAATAAAGATAGTTGTTTGAATAGCATGCTAATAGTACAAAGATGCTAAACACACAAAGAATGGCAACCTCTGATGCTTTATGCTGAGCTGTTACTAATACATCTAGAGCCACACCTTTCAACAACTACTGAATCTTATTGAGGGTGAAAAAAATGGTGGTTTCTTATACAGCCTGTAGTAGAGTATAAAAAGTGGGCATGCAAAAATTACTTCAATCAAACAAAAGGAAATACTACATACCAAACAGCTACATGAAGGAAATAACTGACTTTATGATAATGTTTTTAAGTCACACCTACTCTTCTCTACTTCGTAACTACGCAAACAGAACTGAAATACATACAGTAGTCTGTCTGGATCAAATGGATCTAAAAGCAAATCATAAGCACCTAATTCTACTTTACACACAGATATCGAATATTGTTCTAAGCGCCAGCAATTATACTCTTTATGCTAACTAAAGTCAATGCTATTTCTCAGAGTATTACTGGTGTTAACAGTGACCTGGGCTGTGTGTATACTGGTGTAAAGATTCAAACTGTCATTAGAGACAAGTACATTTTTGGTACACTGATCTCTATTTGTGGTGACCCTTGTGTGAACTTGCTCAATTCAGAAGGGTGTCAGGTTTGTATATAGCAAATGTAGGTGCAGTCAATGTATATTTGAAAGGCGCATGTAATTAAATATATTTTGACAGAGACAGGCACAGTGCTATAGTGGTTAGTCCTGCTGGGTTCAAACCCTGGCTTATTCTCCTTTAGGTTGAGTCCGCATGTATTCTTAGTATCAATCTGGGTCTTTTCTGAAGACACTAGGTCCTGCTTATATTCCAAAAATAGCAACCTGAATCTCATTAGGGGAAATATGCAGCTCCTTAACTGGTCAGAAGTTATGGAATTACTACAATTAAATGACAGAAAAATCGCAAATAAAACCATTAGAGTGGAACACACAATTTGGGTAGGATTTTCAGTAATTGTAAAATTGTAAATAGTTCAGTGCATTATAAGCAGCAGCAGCTGACAAGCTTCAGCTCAACCTTCTTGGTAAAGAACATCAAAAGCTCTTGATGTTGCTATATTAGAATGCAAAAGAAAAGATTTTACCCAGTTAAAATAGGAAAATGTTTTCTGCCCTCAGTTGAAAATGCCAGACAGTGCTTTAAGAAAAGTACTAAGAGTAGGGTTTGAGAAATATCAAAGGAAAAAAATATCAAAGGAAAGCAAGTTACAGTAAAATTGTAGGAAAAATGATTTGATGCTTTATAGATGATCAAGAAAATCAGGATAACTTGCAAAGTTACATAAAGTTACAAATAATCTACGTGATTTGGACAGCTAATACACAGACAACTCTGGATAACATTTATCCACTCATTCACCATCAGGGTCATAGGTGGTCCAGAACCAACCCCAGCAGCACTTACCACAAAGCAAAATCTTGCCTAGGATGGGGCAACCCTAGACACGAGAAGGTTCAAAAACCTAACATATCATCATCTAGCTATATGTGATGAGATTCTTTACAACAAATACTAATACAAGTGATGATGATGCATATTGTTCTAAAAGGCCATTGCCATTAGAAATACTGGCTTTTTACAAGGCCAACACAATTAGACATGATTATAATGTCATAATGGACATTCCATATTTAGCCCTTAACGTAAAGACAGTCAGGGAGTGCGTTTACGTGTGCTTTAATAACCCAGTTATTAACAGAAACCAGGCTTCAGAAAATGTCATGTACACCCTTAGTCCAGTTAGAGAAACTGAGATATTGGTCACTGAAAAACTTGGTTAACACACATAGATTTCTCCACGAGTAGCAATGTTATTTGGCCATGTAAACCCTTAACCAGGCTGCAGCTAAGGATTTCTCACTCTGTGCATATCTTTGCTTTGCACACTTATCCTGCAGAAACAAACAAAAAAAACAAACAAAGGAAGCATCCATAAAGAAATTTCCTGCTTTGGCAATCGCAATACTCCTTCTCCTGGTTGAAATAATCTTTCAACATTTCATAAATCAATAAATTTATGTTGATAAGCTGAACGTACAGTGCTAAGCTCAGCAGGACGGTCTCATTAGACACCACCTCCATGCTCGTTTCTGGATTCACACTGGCCATTGATGTTTAAACTTTTTTTTTTCAGGCCTTTATATGATAGAGCGTTTTGTCAAAGAAGAACTCTTCAAGTGAACTTGTACATGCAAACCCCTAGACGTACTCATTATCCTGTCACACCCTCACCACCAAACTAAAACAATCATCTGTTCAAATGTTTGTATATTTGAAAACTTTGCAGCTTCTGATGTAGTAAATAAACATTTCATTAAGCTGATACACATTTACAAAGTCATGTTCCAACTCAAGATGATAATTGAGGAACGTTTTAATATCTTAGGCAATATATAAACATAAGTAAAATATTTGCTTCATTTTCCCATATAAATTATGTATTTTTTTAAAGCAATCATTTAGAATGTTCTAACTATCCATACATTTCAGAATTTGTTTTTCTAGGAGAGTGTCATAAAGATCTGGAATGTAGCCGGGCAGCACTTGCTGCAAGGCAGGCGCCATTTCTGGTTGGAATGCCAATCTGCTGCAGAACAGTTATTCAAATAGCACATTCATATCAGGATAATTTAGGATCATTAGAAGTTCATGAAAGTCAACAAAGTCCAGGTGATTTTCAACATTCTGTTTCAAAAGAATGACTGCAGGGTCCACAGTCTAAGATGTGAACAAATATGGAATAATACTGAGCTAAGCATGTACGAAAATGGATGGTGCTATGACTTGGATAGAAATAATTCCTCTTCTCCTGCTCTATATGGATTTTGTTTTAGGATTCTTTGATAGTTTGGAAGATTTTTTTTTTTAATATACACAAGGGAATCCCTGATATATGTTAATTGTTATCACTTTTTTTATTTACTTCAATGTCATTTTGTTTTTGCATGGGCAATACGAGTCTGAGTTGTTATTGCTAGGATGGTGAGTCCCTGTTGCTAGACCGTGCTCTGAAAGTTGCATCCCATGATGTCACTGGAACAACACTTTAAAAGCCAGCACCACATTCTCATTAACATCTCAGATCAGTATTGGTTATTTTCAGTGAGTTTTGATTGTTCTTAGTGATTTATAGTTCAAGAAGGGTAGTGAGCATTTTTACTACAAGTTTGTCTAGTGCTTTGGTTTTGATGCCCAATTCTCATGATCGTCTGGTTTTTACTTTGTTACGCTGAAGTTTTTTGGTCCAACTCCCAAAACATTTTTGCCAGTTTATTTGTGTAGCAGGGAAGTTTGTCTTTAAAAAAGCAGGGGGGCTTTGCCTATGCTGAAAATCAAGCTGAAACCCCTGCTCTTAGGTTTGAAATTACATTTTTTTTCTCTTAGACTTTTTGCTTCATAGCAAAAAAGATAGATGGGTGCAGCGACATTGACTTTTCACAGCATACTTCCCATTTCAGACAATTGTTATTCTATAAAGGGAATGACATCTTATTGTTACCAGAGCACCTCACTCTGAACTAGCAAAAGATACTTTACCACCTTTTCACAATGTGGGCCCATAAACAATTTTCACTTTAAACACAGGCCACTGAACAGGGAGATGCTGGAAAGCTATACTTTATGTCCTACTATTCATATATTCATATGGCATATATGTTCCAATGAGAGGTCTCTGCACTTCATACATCTGATGACTTCTAAACAATGGCCGGGTGAAGCACTGAACAAACACACCAGAAAAAGTCAAAGCACAGTTGTTTTTGGAAGTAGACATACGTTTTTAAAGGAGCCTCTATTGTTTTAATGTGGTTACAAATTTCTCTTCTATGTACGCTGAACTCAGTTCTTGCACAGTTCCTTATTTGACAGTGATGTGGAGCTTTTGTAAACAGATATAAATGGAACTTCATTCAGTTCTGAATAAAATCAATTTAATTTACATCTCAACTTAGTTAAAATGTAGATAATTTCCCCACTACCCTATAAACTTACTGAGCGATTTGTAAGAAAGTTTGAGTGACAAAGGTTTGCACTACTGTTTAGAGCTCAGAGTCCTATGGTCAGTTCTTGGCCAGGTCATCACCCGTGTAGATTTGGAACCTTCTCCCGATATCTGTGTAGGTTCTCCTGGATATTGTGGTTTGCGCACACATTCTAAAAATGTGTGGTTTTGGGTAACTGGTAGCTCTTCATTAACCAAATATGGATAACACTGGATATATTTAGTTGATTTTCCCCCCCATTTTATACAGATAAAATATATTTAAAAAGCAATTGCATAATCCCTGAAACATCAATAGAGCTTGACTGTAGAAATTGTGATAGTTTTCATTACAGTAACTGGATGGCATGTTTGTTGTCTGTGGTGTAGTTTCCTCAACTCAGAGATGTGCACATTAAGTTTCTTAGTTATTTTAAACTGGCCAACTATGGTCAAGTGGATGTGCTTGATTGTGCCCTGTGTTTGACTGATGTCCCTTTTCATTTGGTTCCTGCTCTGTGCCTGATGCTGCTAGGATTTCCTCTGGCTCATTATGTCTTGAAAAAGCAGACTGTTGAAAACGAATGGATTGTCACATAGAGATTATTTAAGCCTCTTAACTCTGCTGATTTCTGTGTTTTTTGCCTATTATATTAACCTTCGTCAATAAAGTTAAAGCTTTAAAAAAAGTCATTCATTTTCCAAACCACCTAATCAAGTACAAGGTGGTGGGGTAGCTGGAGCCCATCCCAGCAAGCATCGGGCACAAGACAGAAAGAATCACTAGGCAGGGTGAACACACTCACACACAAACACATACTAAGGTCAATATAGCATTGCCTACAAATTCTACCAGAAATGCACCATTTTCACATAAACACAAATAACATAAGACAGACATCCTAAAAACCCATTACAAAATTTTATGCTCAGATACATAACAGTTGCCTCATTTATATTTTTGAACAGTACGTGTGTGATGGTCTTGTCTCCCAATTAATGGCAAATGCCTGTTGCTGCCAGGGAAGTCTTTGGTACTTTGAAGATCCAGTACTGGAAGAAGTGGGAATTCATGGCACATATAAGTGGTATACAAGTACAGCATATTAGCTACTGCATTTTTTCCTGTTAAAATGAGTGGGTCAAACTCTCTTCCAACAACATGTTCCCCAAAAACTTAAAAGTGAAGAGTCAAATTAAACCTACAAAGAACATTTATACTAAGATTTTGTTTTGACGGCCAAGCAACTCTAACAGGAATGCTATTAATGAGTCAGAAACTCCAGTGTTTGCTACAGTTTGACAAAAGGAAACTGATTGCAAAGCTTTGTTGACAAGGACCATTTGGAAAATACGTTAAGCAGGCCCCAGGTCTAGCCACATTGATTCTTAACAATTGACTTTGCAAATAAACCTAAAAATAATTACCAGACCCTTCGCTGACTTCCTTTCTCCTAGGTCTTTGTTAATTGTTTTTTAACTTTGCCATGAAGCAAAAAAGACAGGATAATGCAGTGCTATACAGGGCTAATCTGTTTTCTTTTCAGGAAAAGGGAGGGGATGTAAGGAGGTGCAACTTTTGGTCAAAGTTCCCAAGATAAAGAAGAAGAAAAAAAAAAACAAGCATGTTGACTGCAATCGATCAGAAGTTCCTCATAAGAGGTGTCCAGAGTCAAGGGCAATTAAGGTTATGCCTGCCAAATATATACTTTCATTGTAGACATTATATGAGAGCAGATTACCAGTTTTTAAGCAAAGGAAAAGATGCTTTAATCTTATGACTGCCAGGTAAAGATTTTCTGAAATCACTTTAAACATGATTTTGTGGAACTTGAAGTTTGGTTTTGTCAACCAACACAACAGGATGAAAGCACATTACAGAGCACACTCAATATGTACCCTTTTAGCACAATCGGTCACTCTAACATGTATGGGGTAGACCTGGGATATGGGAGTAAACCATAGGACCTGGAAAAAACCCACAAGGAGAGAAGGAGTTCATGAGTGCTCCATATAGCCCCCATAACTGGGGGAACAAATATTAAATATATATAAAAAAAAATAGGTGAAACAAAAATGTATTGCCCATTGTCTGGGGAATGGCATTATTTATTAGCACAGTACCTGACATACCAGAGGAGCCCTAAATTTCAGTATGACAGTCCTGCCCTCCAAACTGTCCATGTGAAGCAAAATCTTTTGTAAGATACTTTGTGATATTATTCACAATAAAAGGCACTGTACAGGATTATTTGCAATATAGTTTTGACTTTGTGATATGAAATTTGTTTCAAATTGACAGTTTCATCAAAGAGACAGGCATTGTTTTTTGCTAATTCTATATTTATTTACTAAAGGAAGCCAATAATGGACAGAAAAGTACAACATAATTATGGCCTACTGATACTAAGTTAAACAATGCAGAGGACCCTTTCCGTATGGCAATAAGCCCACCTTCCCCTTATATGCCCCACTTTTAGTTGCTCCTTTATATGCCGCTCTTGCAAGCAGTGCCTGGCTACACCCATCCTCTCTGGCAGAGCAATGTCAACCTTTCCCTTAAGAGTTCTCTAAGCTCAGTTAGCGTTGGCAGGAGAGAACTACTTGAAACTTCATCTGAAGTCCACTTTGGGCTCCAGGGTGGGTGGGGTGATGTTGGGTAGACTGTTTTCTGGTGACCATGTAAAAGACAATGCTCTCAAACATCTCACTGGGCTGTATTCCCTTGACAGTGGACAGTTTTCTTTAAAAAAATCACTACTTTTTACCTATCTCCTTTTGAGTGGGACTTAGCATAGTGCAGGGGCTTTAATACTTTCTAAAAAGTCCATGGAAGAGAAAGGATTTCACTCACCGGTGGGGGCTTTACCACCACACAGCAGCCAATTTTGTGCCAGAAGTTGCTCATTGCTACAGTGTTCTCCAGCTCGGCACAGCCCACTTCAAGAGGGCTAAAAGGCGTTTTTCTGCTTTTCAGTCTTTTTTGGAGGGGATAAGAGAGGGATCCCTTTTCTTATCACTCCATTCAGATGACCTGGGATAAAAATCTTGCTCTTCCCTGAAGCAGTTTCTCTTCTTGTAGGATTGTTTTTTCTTTGGTCAAACCTATTGTGGCAAAAACATTCTGATTAATACAGGATTATGACCAGGTTGCAAGTTCATCTCTAACATACACAGTAAAAGGAAATTAAAAGACTAACACATTCTTTGCTAATCAATGCTTATTTTATACAACGCATTTCATACATTTTGTATATGGAACTTTTTATTATTAATAATAATAATAATAATAATAATAATAATACACTGCACATCTCTCTATCATAAAAAAAAAAAAAAATCTTGGGAGGAAGACTAGGGAGACGAGATGTGATCTTCTCAGATGACAATTTGACATCCCGCGAGAGACACTTTAACGTCACGCGAGACAAGGCAGTGAGACAACATTTAAAACAAGTTCACGGACATCTAACTTAGCAGTTGTTGGAATGCTTTTAGCAGACACACTTCATGGGCTCCCAGCTCTTAAAACAAGCGACAAGCAGAACATGCAGCTCACCAGCAGCAACAAGCCAACAGATGATCCGACTGCTTCTCCTTAGTGTGTGTACAGACCAGACCCCCCCCCCCCCCGCCACAATGCGAGCGGCAGATACATGAAGCGGCAAAAGGACAGCTGCTGTACAGGATTTTAAATGATTGATGTGCTGCGTGACAACAGAACACATAGCTCGCCAGCAACAGGAGCAGAAAGACAGCACCTGATTTGTTCGCATCTCGTTAGCCTGCGGTCAACCCCCCCCCCCCCTTCACAATGCAAGCACCGTTATACGCCCTGTGAGAAAGAGATTTAACCACGCCTGAAGCTGGAAATAAAGGACAAGTATTGTTTTTACAAAAGTTTTAAAGTAAAAGTGAAAATAATGCATATATAACAATTCCCATGAAAATAATCTCTTTAAATTGTATATCCAGTAAACCAAACCTAGGGGTGGGCGAGCGAAGGGAGCAGGGGCGGATCCCCCTAGTATTATTTATAATGCACTTGTGTGTTCAAGGCACCGAATACAGTACAAAATATTCAAATCACACAATAACTCTGGGCATTTACATTTGTGTGTGTGTGTGTGTGTGTGTGTGTGTGTGTGTGTGTATGTATGTATATATATATATATATATATATATATATATACATACATACATACATACACACACACACACAGGTATATATCTGTACACTCACACGCACACAGTACACACATATACATACTACATCTATACCATATATACACACACAGACATACAAAAACATGCATAAAATAATACATATTATATATGATATATATATAATAATGTTAAGCAAAACGTATGTATAGTGGAGGGGCACAGTAAGGGTGGGGAGCAACAGAAAAAAGCCTCACTGTCCTAAGCAAAAAACATGAATGTGAATGAAACTCTAAAGGCATTGGATTAAGAAGATCCAAATTATGGAGTTTAGGACTGATGGGTGCGATTAATCTACATAAGAGCAGAATTAAAATAAGTAAATATCTTAAAATCCATACAAAATTTGATTCTGAAATGCAAGTGTAATGCATCATGTATTGATGTACTTTATCCATGAATAATAAATATACTTGCTAGTTTTTTTTGCTTCTGTGATGTAAAAGTACGGCTATAAAAAGAGCTATATTCCTTAGCTTAGTCCTTTTTACCTTAATATGAATCTTAAAAGGACAAAATAAAACAAAATGTGTCGCCCACCTTAAAGACAGCAGAGATAAATCTGATTAGCAAATGATTGTAGACGGCCATTTACCTAAACTTTAAACATTGTTGCACATTTCATTTAAACAACTGACATATTCAGGGATTGACGACTTTTTAAATCATTTGGGAAGAAACAGTCGCAGCTTTAGCTATCCCATAAATTTATGCATATTGATGATGCACAAAAAATAAACTGAATTACTGATCCAACAAAAAGCATGAACAATAATTACAATATA